>NC_137770.1:99150682-100436098 GCF_963455305.1 Plecotus auritus
AATGGAGGGAAAAAGGGCAAGTATCTCTCTATATAAAACCCTAATATGCAAATAGACTGAACGGCAGAACAACCCAATAACCGAACAATCCAACAACGGGTTGCTATGACATGTGCTGACCACCAGGGGGTGTGTGCGGAACATGGCGGGCATCAGCCACAGCGGGATGGTGGAGCAGGTGAGCTGGGGTGCCAGACCAAGGCGGGGCACCAGTTGCTGTCATGGGGTGAGCCTCTGGTGATTACTGAAAATTCTTTGCTCCCATGTGTCACAGTCCCACCTGGTGCTTGCACCTGCTGCTGGCTGTCACCAGCGTCACTCGCACCCACTGCCAGCACCTGGCACCAGCCCTGATCGTTCGGTGCCGTCAGTAGGTGCGAGTGGTGGCTGCTGGCCCCGGTCGCCCTTCAGGGCTTCTCCACCTCCTCCTGCTCCTGAGGGGCGATTGGGGCCAGCAGCCACCTCTCACACCCGCTGCCAGCATGCGGCACTGGTCCTGATCACTTGGCACCATCAGTGGGTGCAAGCGGCAGCTGCCAGCCCTGATCGCCCCTGAGGGCTTCTCTACCTCCCCTTGCTCCTGCATGATGATCAGGGCAGCAGCCGACGCTCGCACTCACTGATGGCACCAGTCCCAATGGCTCTGCACGGTCAGTGGGTATGAGCGGGGGCCCATGCGCCATGGTGGTGTCAGGAGCGGGGCTGCCTGCAGACAGGGGACCAGGGGCCGCGGCAGGAGGGGCCGGGCAGGGGCACAGAGGATGAGCCAAGACCTGCTCCTGTACCCACCACAGCCTCGCAGCCCACAGTTTCTTTCAAGGTGCACAAATTCGTGCACTGGGCCCCTAGTATAATATAAAAATATCAGCTAAATAAAGAATAAGGACAAAATGAGAGAGATCATGAAGGATGAAGAGTAAGACTGATAATTTAAAGAACTTGATATGATCAATGTATAACTAGAGTGGGAATGAGAAAGAATGATGGCAGGAAGGTTGAAGAACTGGATGGAGCAGGATAGATGTCAGTGATAACAAGGTCAAGGGTATGCCTGTGGGAGTGGATAGCTATTGTAAAATAGGGGAAAAGAGCACTGAAGGTGAGGAAGATCAAGGACCTGTGAGGCCATAAGAGAGAGGAGTTTTTCACAAAGATATTAAATTCACTAATAAAAGTGATAGATATTAGAGAAGAGAAGATGACAGAGATTCACATACTGAAATCTCCTATGAATAAAAGGAAGGGACCAGGAGCTAGTAGTTGCCAGCTACAAGAAAAGTGGTACTGTCTTACATGAAAGGCAAAGAAGTCTGAAAGTTTCAAGGAGAGGGAGATGTTAGACAGAAGCACAAAGAGAACAGAGACACCAACCTCACTATCAAACTCCAGGACTTATCTGTATTAATGACCAAGTTATTCTCTTTACATGTAAATAAGTGGTATCATGAGGTCAAGACAGTACCTGTCCCAACAATGGTCATTGCTAGAAAGGGGTAGGATTCATTGGAGTTAACCCTCTTGTTTCATTTTTATTCTGTTACATAAAGATATTTAACCTCATCCACTCACAGAGTTAACCCTAGAGAATAATTAGCTATTATGCATAAAGTATTTAAATTATAATAGATTCAATTCATTATTCACTTTAAAATTTGCATTGTATGAAATAAACTCTGACATCTTAGAGTATTGCACTGGATGGGGATGTAGAATTGGGATATATTGACTAGAAAATATAAGGCTAGAAAGAAGCTATATTCTCAGAGGTAATAAGATTGCAAGCTTACACTTTCCTTTCCCCTCTCAAACTGCTAACATAACAATTTAACACAAAGGAACAAACCTTCCCTCTGGCTGTGTGGAGCTAAGAACACAGTAATTTATAGGAGCAAACTTATAATCTGCACTTTTTCCAGTTCTTTTGACAAATGTATTGGCCTGTTGACACCCTCTGATAGATCTATTTCTATCCATCTTAAAAAGAAGTAATTTATCTCCCAAGGTTAGGGATAAGCAGAAAACATATGATGCAACACAACTGTTTGTTTTTTCATTTCCCATTCATGATTACTTGAGTTACAAATGACATATGATCCAAACCAGTAACATATGTCTGTGCCTGACAGAGGACATTTTTCATCTTTCGAGTCTGGGTTACATTTTCAGCAGCAGGTGTTGTGAATCTAAATGAAGTGAAACAAGCTTCTAAATTCACTTCTCAGGTCAACATACTTTAGAGTGTTTCATGGGACCAGAAATAAAAGGAGCAGTTTTGCCTTTCTATTTTCCAAAATTTCTCTAAAGCATGGAAGTCTTTAGCTTACCTTTAGACTCTGTAAGCTTGGCTAAATCATTTTCATGCATTGTTTCTTCTTTTGAACAGAGGCTGGTTATCCAGCCCACCTCTCTCAGATATGGAGGCCTAAGAAACATTTTATGGTTCGGAGGGTGTGGATATTGTCATAATCATTATATAAACAACCAAGAAGACTCCATTGTCATCAGCACCATAGTGAACACAAACTAGTTGAGCAGTTTATTCTGGATTCCAGGGGACATGGACTGGTGTGGAGCTACCTGACAAAATTTGACTTGAGAATCTAGATTTCAGATGCATCTTTCTGAGGGCTGGAAGTGGATAGAGCATAAGAATGCCATTTTGATTCAACAAGTATAAGCGTCTATTTGGAATAAATTGTATTTGGGGGATTGTTGGACAGAAATTCACTTCTTTTTCTCTGGACTAAGCACTAAATTACGTTACATTAATATATAAAACTAGTAGCCCTGCGCATGAATCCATGCGCCAGTAGCTCTCTGTGGGGCCTGGCTACTCCACGCCCACTGCCCAGAGGCTCTCCACGGCCCAGAGGCCCACCTGTGGCTGGGCACGGAACACTTGCTTCATCACCAGGGCAACGAGGCAAGTATTCCGCCATGCCGCTCACACACCCACTCTCAGCAGCCGCTCCCCGAGACTGGGGGATTCTGGTGGGGCTGAGAGGACTGGGCGCTGCCATCCTGTGGCTATGGGCGCCACCATCTTTGTGATGGAGTGACAGTTAATTTGCATATTTCCCTTTTATTATATAGGATGACAGATTAATGTCATCACATCCAACCATTAGGTTTTGACCAACTTGGTTTTAAAAACCCACGTAGAAGCTCTTACCAGTGATGATTGTGGCACAGGAACTCCGGGGCTACATTTCAGCAGTCTGGGACACTTTCTCTGTTTGCCTCAGTGGATTTGCCTTCATGGCTTACATTACCTCATGGGGGTATCAATTTTCCATGTCCCCAAACTTGTTATCTTCACAACTGAGTCATTTTTTTAACATCATAAATGAGATCATATCTTTTTTGAGCTCAAAACTCTTCACTGGATTTTCACTCACTTGTAATACATTTCGAATTCTTTGCCATATTCTAAATGTCCAGCCTGCCTGGTCCCTCTGTAGTCAACTCATATGATTCATGCCTTACCCACTAAACTCCAGCCAGAGCTTCCTTTTAACACCGTATATATGCTGTGTTTCAGTCTCCAGGCCTTTGCACATGCTTCTCCTTATGCCTGGAAGGTGGTTCCTTCCCCATCGCTACAACTATCCCTTTCCTTACTTTTCCTTACTTTCAATGCCTTCTTGCATTTGGTAATTGCACATTCATGTGCTTGGTTATTTACTGTCCCTCCTCACTAAAGTGTAAGCTCTAGGAAGGCTGGTGGGGACCTGATCTGTTTATCACTCTGTTCACTGGCACACAGAAGGTACACAATAAATATTTGTTGAAACATGATAGAATAAAATTACTCCAATGGCATAGAGTTCATATACCACTTAGCTCAGGAACTCCTTTCCCATTCTACGTGGCTGTTAATGAGCCCCGGGACCACTGTCCTCTCTTTATCAGTCCTGAGAGGTTTTTTAAAATAATAAATATTAGAGCTAAAAGCTACACTGGAGATATTTGCTTCCAGATGGAAAACTCCAGGTTTATCAAGCTAAAGAGATTTACCTTGAGGGTGGGGGTCATTTCTCTACTCTTCTAGGTTCCCTGATGAGGGAATTTTCCCTAAACTACTCCTTGTCTCTTACCTCCCCCTGGAGGATGTGTGAGTTCGATGATTCTGAGTTTGGGAGAGGAACTAGGTATGTGGGTCCAGCCCCTCAGGCCCTTTCACTTAGGGATCCACCACAGGACATGCATATTCAGCACTGCTCCTCCCTGACCCAGGTTTTCAGGCTTAGGCAGTTCCCCCTGGGGAGGCCTGCAGCTTTCTAGTTGAGTTTCTGACTGGGGTTAGTGGGCCAGATTTGCCTAAATTCTGGATTTGGTATTTGCAGTGCCATGGCTCTGCTCTTAAATCTACATTTGTATTAATTTTAAAAGGAATAATTTTCTGATTTCTCTTACTGTTTTAGTTAGCACATAGTTCTCTTATAGCTCAATACCAAAGCTCCACAGTTGGTCATTGTCAAAGTTAGGGTCTAATCTTCCCGAGCACCAGCTCTGATTTCCCATGAACAATGCGCTTACCTCAGCCAGCGGCACCACACCTTCCTTCTCAGCCACCTCTGAACTGTCTCTACTACAGTCAGCACCCCCTGACCCAGAGCTTCGGGGACAACACTGTCTTCTAATCCATGCTTTCCCCAGGCTGGGTTGGGTTAAAGACATATTTATAATGATTTCACCATGAACATGTTTTGAGGTTAATGAAATAAATGTTTATAGAACCAACTTAATAAGAAAAACTAGGTACAGATCAGATTAATAAGATAACTATAAATACCTCATCGTGAGTTTATCAGGTTAAAATGCATTTTTTACCATCCACATGTTTATATTTACTTTTCCCTAAATTATTTTGTCATTTCTCTAGTTTTTATTTTATTTTATATTGTTTCATGCAGACTCTTTAAATCTATCATTTCACTCTGACATTTATATTGATATCAGATCAGAATATTTACCCTCTTCTGGTTGAAGTATATTTCAATTAATCATGACTAAGAAGAGAATTGTATTCTGCTATATAACTACTATAATGTAATGCTAGTAATATAATATTTCTAATGAATCAACAGGTGGACCTTTCCCATGTTCAAATGGAGTATTATTGGGTGTGATTGTGACCTTACTTGTTGAAACCATTATCTTCTCTGGTTATCCTGGAAACAAAGGGGAAGAAAAATCACTTTCTATTGTTTCAACTTAAGCAAATAGCAGAAGAAATAGTAATATAAATAAAATAGCACCTAAAGAGCAAACAAACAAAAGTGCCTCCCATGTAGACATATACTTTTTCTCTGGTGATGTCAAAAGGTAAAGTCATTTCACATTGTGCATTTGGTGGAGCAAGGGATCAATGGAGGTTTTGGCCTAAGTATCACTTCCTTTTCCGTTAGGAAACTGACTCTTTAAACATTTTTCTGTGTCAAGGTGAAATATGTGTTTCTCAGTTTGGAGGCTGTGTGCTCTGTTTCAGATATTCTTGTGTCTTTGGTAGAGCTAGAGGTAGACTTTGATTTCTCACATTTTTGTTTCTTCTTGACTCTCCAGCCCTTGCTTCTTATGCCATGATGACCACAAAACACATGTTGATGTTACCAAGAAACTGCAGGAATCCTGAGTGAATGAAAGAAGTCCTTCGGGCTTGCAGCATATTTTTGTGAGCAAGAACTAAACTTGTGCTGCTTATTCCACAATGTAACCTTTCCTGTTCTGACTAGTACAGCAGATGGTGTGGACATCGTACACATGATTCCCGCCCACATTTTACCGGAGAGAACATAGTCACATGGATAATCCTGGCTCAAGGGCTAGCTGGGGTGTTGATACTCCATTACTTTGGAAACAGAGGGGCACAGCTAGTCGGCCTCACTTCCGTGCCTCGCATTCCAGTGTTGCACTGCTTGCAATGCCCTCCTCCCACTTCTCAGTCTGTGCACAGCACACACATACTCCACGGCACAGCTCTCTGCAAACTCCTCAACATTCCAATTTCTCATTCCTCTAAATTCTAATTGCTCATTGTTTATAACATTTTATTAAGTGATTCATTCCTTTAAAAAAATTGTGAACTACTTATCTACCTCCAGACATTGTGCTTGATAGTGGGTATATAACGGTGACATAATTTCCAACATCCAGAGCTTGCTTAGCATAGGACCCTACCCAAGTTACACAATCTGTGGTTGAATATATGAAAAAAGTCAGTAATATGATGGCATGCGATTGCATGTTAAGGGGCAGAGCACTATTGGCAGATAAAGGAAGGGAGAAAATCCTGAGGTAGATTGTAGGATGCAGGAGGACAGGGATCACATCTGTCTTGGATTCTGTCTTATCTCCAGTGTCAATTCACTGAGTCTGGCACAAAATAGGCATTTAAAATGTTTTAGGCATTTAAGACTAAATAGGCATTTAGTCTTTTATGTGCTAGAAAATGAGAAGTATAAACTATTTTACTAAAATGGAGGGAGAGTGCTGTGGAAAGACTAAACTGGTTTGCTGAGTGGATTTAGATATAAATATTAAAGTAAAAAAGATAACTAAGGGATGACTATGATGATGAAAATCTAGGTTGGGATGGCAAAAGTGAACCTCAATAAAAAAGGGTCAATCTACTGGACATTTCCAAGGGAAGATAAATATGAATTATTGACACAGAATATAAAGGTTAAGAGGAAAAAAAAAAAGGATTATAAAAGGGCAATTGAGGGTTCCAGCCTGGAATTTTGGAATGAGAGTCATACCATCAAAGAGGTTACAAAAGGAACCTGTGATGAGTTTAATTTGAGGTATGCTGTATTTACTGGGGCAGGAGGGATGGGGGAATGTTGAGCAGGCAAGCTGAGGCCTGGAGAGCAGGTATTATTGGTAATGAAGATGTAGCCTTGGGAGCCTCATTCTGTGGACATGCAAGACCTGAACAGACCTCTGCTCAGCTCTTATCTTTTCCAGCATATGTTAAGGTAAACAGGACCAATTCTCAATTCAATTTTCAAGTGGGCCTTACCCTCTGTGGACTCTTTCCCTGCCAGTGGAACCCCTGGCTCATCTGTACATATTAATGTACAATAAGGGAGAGAAAGATGCCAGATCATCTAGTGGAAGGGTAGGGTAGAAGATGGCTAGAGGGATAGAGGGTGATAGAAGGAATACGTTCCAGAAAGAATGGTGTGACTGGGAAGTGCGGAAGTCCAGAGCAGAGGCACCCAGGCAACTACTACAGAGCTATAGCGGTAGAGATATGTGTGTATCTCTCTGTGTGTATACAGCAAAATACATATATATTCAGAAAAGATCAGCAAATGTGCCTCTACCCACCAATCTTGCCCCTCAGGTATGTTTCAAACCACCTACCTGTTTCTCCATTTATTCAGTAAGGATGTAGCACCATTTATGTGCCAGATACTGGACATGGAAAAGAATCAGGCAGACATGGTCTCTGCCTTTAGAGGACCTATATATTAAAGGTGATAGAGATGGGGTAACAGGGAAGATCAGAACTATGTACTCTTAATTCTATCAATCTTGCCTACTCAAAATAAGAGAGTTTAGGTAAAGATCTACAGAATCAAGAAGTGTTTTGAGTAAGCTAACACTTCGAAGTAGCTCATCCGAGAGGATACTAGCCCAGAGGAGGGCCTGAGCATGTACACTTGGAGCTCCTCTCACCTCACTTGCTCCGACAATGCAGGAACCTAGTCCAAAAGGCAAACTCAATGAGAATTAAAGCTTGCCTAAGAATATCTCTCCCACATTCTCCCCACTTGCTTCCAATTTCAGCCTGTAGGTCTGTCTTTGGGTTCAAGACTTAAGGATGGCAGAATGATGATACAAGTGGGCTATCAAGAAAAGAATGGTAATAGTGGAGGTTTTGGCTGAGGGGGAAAGGACTGTAGCCTTGTGAATTATTTTAAATTTATTTTGTATTTTCTCCTTTTTTTTTTTTTTTTTTTTTTTTTTCTCTCTCTCTACCCATTGGATCACAAATTTGTTGTATAGCAGTCTGGACTGTGTTCCTGATGGAACCTCTAGAGGTCCTAGTTCCACAGACTCCTGAGTAGAGAAGCCAGTGTGCCCAGAGACCCTGTTCTCCTCAAGTTATAGCTGAGGGAGTGGGGGCTGTCCTATTGAATAGGTCCTCTACTGGGCAATTTTATTCCCAGGGGCAGAGTCCATAGCCATGTGTCCTTCAGCTTAAGGCTCGCTGCTTGCCTTGCATTTGCCCCAAACTTCCCTCCCCCAAACAATGGCAGCCCAGTAAATCTAACTACTGCTTTGAGTTGTCAGGTCATCTGACACTGATCTTCAGAGAGGATGCCTTTGAGTAGGACAGAGAGAGGAGGCGGGTGTTAGAGGGATTTTTGGAGAAACAGATTCTATGTAGATATCTAGGGATGTTTTTGTAAGAAAAATATAGTTTTGGGAAGGAAGAACATCTCAGTTCTAAGCATGTGGGAGGGCACCTGTGAGCACAAAGAAAGTTAGACTTTCAGGGATACAGGCCAAAGAACTTTGTTCAATACTTGTCTTACTATGTATATGTCATGAAATGAAAACTTATTTAGGATCTAAGTTACTAAATAATTTTAAGGATTTAAAACAAAGGGAAGAACAGTGCAGACAGGAAAATTAAGGGTAAAAATAGATTATAGAGGGAATGTTAAGACCCTAAAACAAGCATGTCAAACTCGCAGCCCACGGGCCACATGCCTCATTTATTTGGCCCGTGTTATCCTTTGAGTTTCACATGCTTGCCCTAAAAGAGTTTGATTGTTCAGTATAAAAATGAACATTCATTTGAGTAAATTTATCATTTCTGCCTAATTATAATTTACTTAGAAAACATCTATTGATATTTTGCAATGTAAATGCAATCTGTTTTTTACAAAATATATAAGGTATAGTTCCTCACTTCAGCCACATGCATTGGTTGTAGAGATGAAAAAATATACACCAGTGATGAAGGATTTCAGAGAATTGGTTTGAGTCTGAGGTAACTGGGGATGATATCTTGGAAGAGGTAGCCTTTAAACTGGGATTTGTGGTATAAACACATATTGGCATGCCAGATAGTAATGGATGGCATTCCAGGTAGAAAGATTGCACATTAAAATTATGGAGCTACAATAACACAACATGGAATAATTTAGTTCAGCAAAAACACAGGGTACAATATGAGATGAGTGTGTACTAACTTGATAAGGACTTGGAGGGGCCTGAGCCAGGCTCATGAGTGTAGACTTCACATAATGGGACATCCTTGGGATTCTTTTGAGCAGCATAGTTGAATGATAAAGTAGCACATGAAGAGGATAAATCTGTTACCAGGCTGGGTAGATCACTTGGAGGATGAGGTGAAGCGTTAAGGGGAAAAATCAGAGTAATGAGATTTCTGCTTGTGGAAGCCGTTTAGGATGGATATACAGCCCAAAGGGAAGAATAGTGAGGACAGGAAAATTAAAGGTAAAAACTGATGAAGTGTCAAATTCTGGAGGGGAATGTTAAGACCCTAAAGGAAAGGGTTAGGTATTCCACCTTTGTCTACCCTGAAATAGAGAGGATCTAAGTTCTAGGAAGTTTACATATTTCCCTGGCATTGGAACTAGATGCCCAATCCCATGGTTTTTGGTCACTAGATCTGTCCAACCTGGTTTACAGTGCACATACCATTTCCAGTATTTTTTGACTGTCTACATCTGTGGCTGTAAGGTACAAGTTCCCCTTTGATTTTTGTATGTTGGACCCATTTGGGTTTATTTGTTGTCATGATAACTCCAACTCTAAGGTTTCAAAAGATCCACATCAGGCAAAATAAATGTTAGCTTCTCTCTCTTAATGCTTCCCTCAGGTCCTTCCACCTAGATACGTCTCCTGAAGATTGCTATTTACAAATATCAATGCCATGGGTGGCTGTGGTTCTCTAAGAGGTTTTCAGTTTCCCTGGGCCATGCCCTGAGAAGTAAGGTGCCAATTTCCTTTATACTCATTACTAGTGGCCCAGTGCACGAACATTACTAGTGGCCCAGTGCACGAAATTCATGCAGTGGGGGGGGGGGGGGTCCCCCAGCCCAGCCTGCACCCTCTCCAATCGGACATCCCTCTCGCAATCTGGGACTGCTGGCTCCTAACCACTCACCTGCCTGCCTGCCTGATCGCCCCTAACTGCCGCTGCCTGCCTGCCTGATTGCCCCTAACCCCTTTCTGCCTGCCTGCCTAATTGCCCCCTAACCCCTCTCTGCCTGCCTGCCTGATCGCCCCTAACTGCCCTCCCCTGCCGGCCTGATCTTGCCCCCAACTGCCCTCCCCTGCCGGCCTGGTTGCCCCCAACTTCCCTCCCCTGTTGGCCTGGTTGCCCCCAACTGCCCTCCCCTGCTGGCCTGATCACCCCTAACTGCCTTTGCCTCGGCCCCCACCACCATGGCTTCGTCTAGAAGGAAGTTGGACTTTCAGAAGATGGCTGGTCGACCTGGTCTAATTAGCATATTACCCTTTTATTAGTATAGATTCTCCAATCTATACAGTTTCTATCACCATTTCACCTATCGCACCAAGGATTCATCCAAGTGAGAAGGCGAGCAAGTTTAAATGCCCACTTAGGGACACTCATTTATGTTTACCTCTATTGCACTTATACATATTTGTTTCTCTCTTTAGTGGTAGAATTTTATCTTATTTTAGAAATTATTACACTTTCTAGTTCTAGTCTCCGAAAAGGCCTAGAAACGATGACCAATTCAATAGCATGAGATCCTTAGAGCCCAGACTGAAGTCTTGAACTGGACAATATACGTATAATGACTGTATATAAAATCACCACAGATAATTTTGATAGTGAGGTAGGTATAGGAACCATAGGTGGGGTAAGTTGCCACTAAGGCAAGCCTATGGCAGAAAATAAATTGCTATTATTTAAGGAGGCCCATCAGATGATCAACACTGCTCCCATCTCTCCCTATTCTCACTCTCTATCCCCAGCTCTGAAGATGCCTTGGGAACCAGAATTGCAAGCAGAGTAGCTATGAAAACAATCAGCCTATTGGCCACTGAGAAAGACAAACCAGGTTTTGAACTTTTAAAGACCCCCCACTCACAGAAAAGTACCACTAACTGTCTGTAATTGTGTTTCCCAAAAATATATATTTAAAACTAAGTTCCAGTACCTGTGAATGATCTTATTTGGAAATATTATCTTTACAAATTAAATTAAACTAAAATGAAGTAATATGAATTTGGGTGAATCTTAAATCCAATGACTGGTATCCTTATAAGAAGAGAGGAATTTGGACACAAAGACAAATAAGAGACACACACAGAGGTAAGAAGGCCACATTACAATAGAGGTAGAGACTGGAGTGATACAGCTGCAAGCCGAGAAACACCAAAGATCATGCTAACTACCAGATGCTAGAAAGAGGTAATGAATGATCTTTTCTAGAGACTTCAGAGGGATCAAGGCCCTGCTAACAGCTTGATTTCAGATTTCTGACCTCTAGATCTGTGAAAGAATAAATTTCTCCTGTTTTAAGCTACCCAGTTTGTGGCAATAACTTACAGTAGCCATAAGAATCTAATTACAGGTGTTGATGCCAGTGTGGCAAACCAGAGATTGAACAAAAACTAATAAGGAAGATTTGGGGAAAGAGATGTCCATAGAGGGCTTTGCAAAGCTTCAGTACATTCTTGGGAATTTAGGAAGGCAAATGCATGAATAATGTAAGGTGGTGCACCTGCCCAGGAAATATTTAAAAAGGCCCTAATTTTTCCAACTCTGAGAGAAATGCTGAGGCCCTGCCAAAGCAAAAAGTGAAAAAATGTAGCTAGAGATAAAGAGGAACAATTTATAATGATAAAAGAGACCATATATCTGGAGATATAATAATTATATGCATATATGCACTTAACAACAGAGCTCCAAAAATATATATATTGTTTTAAAATATGGCAGAACTAAAGGTAGAGATAGATAATTCAACATTAAAAGTGAGTGACCTCAGTAAGTTAAAAAGGGTTGAAGCCATATAAAGTATGTTTTTTAACTGCAATGAAATAAAATTCAAAACAGAAGGAATGTAGGGAAGGTGTAAAATATGTGGAGATTAAGCAAGATCCTCCTAAATAACCAATATAGTTTAAAAAACACAAGGAAAATTAGAGAATACTTTGAGATGAATGAAAATGAAAACACAAGATGGCCAAATTTACTGGGTGCAACTAAAGCAGTGCTTAGAGGGAAATGGACAGCTATAAAAAATCTGTATTAATAAAGAAAAATCTTAAATCAATTACCTAATTTTCCACTCTAAAAAATTGGAAAAATAACACAGTAAACCCAAAGCAAAGAAAATGATGGAATAATAAAGATTAGGAAAAAAAATAAATGACATAGAGGTTAGAAATACAATAGAGAAAAATAGATGATTCCCAAAGTTAGTTGAATAGGTCAACAAAATTGGCAGACTGACCCCACCCCCAAAGAAGAAATACTCAAATTACCAAAATTAGAAATAAAAGAGAGGAGATCATTACCAATTCTATGGAAATGAAAAAAGAATTATATGGAAATTCTATGCCAACAAATTAAATAACCTAGAAGTAATTACTAAAGTATTCAGAAGTAATGGAGCATTAGGCCTGAAATTTACTCGTAAGTAATTCAAGAAAAAAAAAAATGTTTTACTGTACTCACTACTTCTGTATATATGAAATTATTTAAAAAAGAGAGAGAGAACAATAAAAGAATGATACCATGCAAGGCCACTATTCACAGCAAGGCTTATCGTTGTAAGAAAGAAGGAATCTCGAAGTTCAACAATAATGGTTTACTTCTAATCAGTGGAAAAGTTCATTAATATGCAGGTTTCAACATGTACACATGTGCACACGCACAAATGCCTGAATTTGTGTTTGCAGATGTAGAGCAGTGTCAGAATCAGCTGAAAGGCTAAGGGGTGGCTGTCGGAGTGGATGGCTGAAATAAAGTGAAGGTAGTTGGAAGTGAGGAAGTCAAGGAACGGGAATGCACAACATTGGAAGAGTCATACTTGAGGACTTTGAGATTGTGTAAGATGATGGCAGGTCTTAGGTTGGAGAGAAAGACTGTAAGTTAGGTTCCAAGTCTTTCTTGTAAGGAAATAACTGAACAGACATCTATGAAATGAGTGTCAGGGAAGAGGGCTTTAAGTAAGAAAGAAATGAACCTCAAAGAGGCTGGAGAATTAATGAAGTGATAGTGGAGAAGTAGTACAGAGGAAGGACACGGATCCTAACCTTAAATATTTCTTAAGCACTGTGCCTAGCTGGCCTGATTCTGCCATAGATTCAAAATTTTATGGAAGCCTTCATAGCTAGAAATCGAAGGAAATTATATGAAGCTTGGTCTGCAATTGTTATGTCTCAGGAAATCAAATATGAAAGAGTTTTCTGTAATTCTTCTCTGATCTATTTACAAGGAGAGTAGGGGAAAAGAACAGAGTAATTGAGCTAACACTAATTTATTCTTCACACTTGTTTGTGAAATGATTTTATTTAAAATCCCTTTGAATGTTGTTAATTCTAATTCATTTGTGATTTTATTTAAATGCAACTGTTTAGACAAATCTTTAACATATGAAGCAAATTACCTGTTACTTTATTCCTTTAATATTATAACACCATATATATTATATATACAGGGGTGCCCCAAAGTAGGTTAATAATAATAATAATAATAATAAATATTATAATAAATAAATAATACAATAATAAACTCTGTTTTGTGTACTCATAATTGTAAACCTACTTTTGCCCACCCCTGTATATATTTTGTACATTGCACACTCAAGAACATAAAAATGGTTCTATGAAAATATAGTGTAAACTTAATGGTTGCTAAGCTGGTTTCTCTATCTGTCTCCATGCACCAATCTCCACACACGTAATTTTAAAGATTTGTTATACCAGTAGAAGAGGAATATTTTCTGGAGAGGGGGTCTCACTTCCACTAGATGGTGATTATTATTGCCTTAATTGTTTTTTGAGGAGTGCTTCATTTAAATTACTTTCTAATACCCCAAGTCATAACAAGATGATAGATATTTTTATTCCTCATTTACGCTTATATTAATTCTTATGGAAAGCTCTTGGTCATGCTTTTGCCCTGTAGACTCTTAATAATTTGAAATCACTCCAAGATGAATATGTATGGTCACTACACATGCTTTTATTAAGTGGGGAAGGAAATGGTCTGGAATTCAGGTTTTTCCATGGGTTAAACAGTGCACAAGAACCAGCAACTATAGAGGAAATCCAGCTTACTTTTGCTTTAATGCACCCAGAAGATTTCTAATCAATACTTAGCATTCATGTTTTAATTGAAAATTAACATTGCTATAATTGGAAGTGAGCATCAGCATTTTGATATGTAGGAGAGGGCTGTTTGGTGGGGAAGGTCATTACACTGGAGAGCACCAACATTGGAAGAGCAAAACAAATCATTTGTTTCCTTGAGCAAACACTCGAATTCGTGGTCAACTATAATTTGCTTCTAGAGCCAGAAAATTTGGCAACACTGCCGTTTAGATTTATAGCAGAGCACATACATAACAGTAACTTTGAAAGCAAAATATATTTTTAAAAAAAGAAAACAAGGAAAAAGTTACTAGTTCTTAAAATTTCCCCCCAACCTAAAAGCAAGGATGTGCTCTTGCTGCCATGTCCAGCATGCTCCTCAGCCGCTCTTCCTAAATAATGACTCCTCCAGGAAACCAATGACATGTGAGTCTGGGTTATCAACAATCCTTTATTTATTTATTTATTTATTTATTTATTTATTTATTGCCTGGGATTTTTAAATCAGTATGTTCCCAGTCTGAACAGAGTTTTTCTTTCCATCGTGGTAAAAAATAAAATGTAAAATATTTATTGTTTTCTATATGCTTTCAATATCTTTTTAAAATACATTTTATTGATTTTTTACAGAGGAAGGGACAGAGAGTTAGAAACATGGATGAGAGAGGAACATCGACCAGCCGCCTCCTGCACACTCCCCACTGGGTATGTGCCCGCAACCAAGGTACATTCCCTTGACCGGAATTGAACCTGGGACCCTTGAGTCCGCAGGCTGACGCTCTATCCACTGAGCCAAACTTCACTATCTTAACAAGTTCAGTCACTTCTTCAAATCCACAAGAAAAGCCCTCTCCCCGGTAGCATCCTGGGCTCAGTACCACCTAAGGCACTCCCACCTCTTCCGTATTAGAAAAGGAGCATCCAGTTCAGATGTAGCTCCTGCGTGGTGTCGAGGGAATTTAGGGGAAGGGAACTTCTGCAGAAATCGTCAGTTCCATAGATAAGCCCCTCATCTCCGTTCCCCTTTTCACTGAGAGTGAAAAACTACTCACACCAAGTGCTCACTGTCCCCTTTCACCATGTGACTTCGGAGTCAAAAGAGGACCCAATCAGTGAGGCGCCATCTGCTCTGTCCTGCAGCCTGGACTTCACCCCATTGCGCAGTGTGCTGAATTGGAGCTCAGAGCAGTAGCCTGCGCACCACTCTCCACCCCAGGAGCGGCCAAAGGCCCCTTTCCTGCCCTAGAGGAAGGGCTTTTGTGAAAGCAGAGTTTGAAAAGCCCCAGCACTGTCATGGTCAAGATCACCAACACTACTACTGCTATGCTCACAAGTATGAATACCACGGTGGAGGAGGAGTCCAAAGCCTGGGGATTGCCAGAGGAAGACGTGGAATTAGACGTGGGAATCACGCTTCCTGAAGAAGTGATGGTGGCCTTTGAGTTGGCTTGAGGGGACATCTGAAGGGTGGGCATCGTGCTCTTTGCTCCCCACCCAGGAATCTCAGAAATGTATGTTGCTGAACTGCCTTGTCCAGGGACCTGGGGCATCTCTCGTGGTTTTTCAGGGACCCTGGGTGACCATGTTCTCGTCGGCATGGGGCTGGCTGCAGTGGCCAGTGGGTGCCTGGTGGGCACCATGGTTCCCCCCGGGTCCGGCTGTCCTTCTCCGTAGGTTACACAAGAGCGTCCGTCTTTCCCCAGTACGAAGCCCGCAGCACACTCGCAGACAAAGCCTTCCAAGTCGTCTAGGCAGTTAGAGAGCTCTGCGCATTTGCCTGCGCGGAGGTACCTCCCGGGGCAGGGACAGAGCACAGCCCCGGAGGATATCCCGTCCCAGCGAGCGCCGACCGCGTCCACGATGCAGGTGGCCGTGGTGGATTGCTGCCCGGGGCAGCGCGCACTCACCTCGGTCCCGGGGGGACTGAAGTCCAGCGCCGCGCTGTGCAGCTGGAAGGGCGCGCGGTAGTTCAAGTCAGAGGCGGCCCCGGGGCGCGGCGCGGGGCACAAACCCTCGAACTGGTACTTGCACAGGTAGCCGTGGGCGCGCCAGTGGCAGCGCATCTCCCTCCAGCCCGCGGGCTCCACTCCCTCGGTGGCCTGGAGCGCCGCGCAGTTCCGCACAACGCAAGAGCGCTGGGGCTCCTGCACCCACGGCAGCGTTTCGTTTTCCAACCCGTCGACGTCGACATCGACGTCGGGGCTCACCCAGGAGAAACCCCGCAACGGCTCGCTCTCCAGGGTGCACTCAGATCGCCTACGCTCCAGCGCCACCCAAAATAGAAGGTCTTTGGAGCCCCCTCCGGGCCCCGGGCCTGCGCGCAGGAGCGTGAACACCTCCCGGAGCTCAGCGCCCCCGCGCACCGTGCTGAGCGCCCCGCCGCGCAGATTGCAGGCCTCCTCGGCCGCCAGCCGCTTGATGCTCGCGTGATGCAGGCTGTAGCAGGCCCCCGAGGCAGAGCAGCCCGCGCGATCGGCGGTGGGGTGCTCGCCACAGCCGGGTCGGGGCCAGAACGCAGGCCAGAGGAGGCACAGGGTGAGCGCCAGCCTCATCTTGGAGGCCCCGCGCCCACAGCTGCTCCCAGCTTGGCTCTGTCCGGCCCAAGGGCTCGGAGGTGTCCCTGGAGCGCGGTCACCGCCCTCTACAACGGGCGCTACCCTTACTTCCCCCGCCTACCCCACCCCCCAACCCCCAAGAACCCCCACCAGTGTCCTGGCGGCAAACAGGCTTCCCTTAGGCCGAGACAGGAAATGTGCCGGGAGCTCTGCCAGGACCGGTGCAGCCTTGATTTATTCTGGGGTCAGGAACGCAGCTGGCGCGGGGCACAGGGGACGCAGTCGACCAGGAGGTCAAACACCCGGCTACGAGCAGGGGAGGGGGAAGAAACTCGATACTTCAGGGGGAGAGTTTAGGGAGTTTTAGGACCTTAAGTCCCCACACACTTTGGTGAACACGGACCGGAAGGGCTGGAGAAGAGGAACTTGCTCCCGGCCCACGCCCGCCCATTGTGCTTCATCCGGAGCTTTGGAGTTGGAACCACTATTGGTAGAGGGCTCCAGCTTCCATTAGGCCTGCGACTAAGGGGGCAAAATCTTGTGGGAAATATAAACATCTCTCGTCCTCACCAGAGGCCGCACCATGTAACCGCCGGTCTGTCGCTGGGCTCTGCTTCTCTGTTCCATCAAAGGAGACTCAGGTGTTCTGTTAGTAAAAGAATTCGAGTTCCTTTGGGGTATCTTAAATGGGCAGTCCTGCTTCTTGGGTGAGCACTTGCCTTAAACGTTTGTTTTTTGCTTCCATTTGTTTCTCTTGGAAATGGCCTATGCTGGTTCATTGAGGAAAGGAAAAATGTAGGCCCAAATGGGAAAAAGGCCATAGGTCTTTGTTAGGTTGTTAGCTCCCTATCACTGTATTATTTCATAACTTCTTCCAGCTTACAGATTATATGTAAATGAATTCATGGCTGTATTATAATGTTTGAGAACAACTCCTCCACCTCTGATTTTATCCTTGAACTATTTCACATTATTTTCTCCTATGATTTAGTGTCAATATTTGCACCTTTACGTTGTAAAAGTCACCTTTAAGGGTCACTAGAGTTCAATAGCCTAAAGAAATGAAAATATTTATAACATTGTAATGCATATTTAATATTGTAAAAAAAATACCAAACTCCACAACTTAAAAAATGAGTGAGTCAATTTCTTTAGAGTTCCAATGGGTGTTCTGCTTAAATATAAACACTTCAACTCAGTTGCGAGTGGGTAGGAATTAAAGACAAGTGAAGAAAGGAAAGGTTAAACACTGCACTGTCTATGAAAGAATTTTCCGGTTAGCAAATTCAGCAATTCTACATCATTCTGAGAAATAAACGTTGTAATCAGAAACACATAGAGTTTCAAGTAAGCCCTCTTAAACATGCATGATGCTTTTAAATATCTATATTCAGAATGAAAGTTGCCATCCATGAATAATGCATACCACATTTTTAAACTCACTTTGTTTTACTGAATGCTGCTGTCCAGGTTACTGAGGAGGAGGAGGAGGAAGGGAGGTTTCAGGATCACATTTGTATGTTCCCACCTCATTTTTACCACCGCTCTCACTTTTCCCCTCTGAGAAAGTCCATGTATCTTAACAAAGGATAGTAAATACCAGGAATCATCATCACACTTACCTTGCTTTTGCTCACTGAGGAGTTTTGCCTCAGGATTTCTTTCCTATCCTCGCTCTTTCCCAATTGAAAGGACATTCATTAGTCACTCATTTTAGATGTCTAAGAATAACCTTAAACATGACTTTGCATTTTAATTAAGTAACTAATGTCTTATGAGAAAGGAACATGAAAATCCAGAAATCTAGTTGAATGGATTTTAAAAATACTTAATCACTTGGGCCAGTTCTGTATGCTTTTGCAATCTAATGATTATGTATTTGTAAATGTGTCCATATAGCATTGCATATTTTAATAAAATAAAACATTTTATAAACCTAAGTCGTCAATAGAAATCTTTTAGATATTTTTAAAATCACTTGAGATGAGATGAGGTTTCTAGATTAAGGAAGAATGAATGACTGGAGAGCTTAGAGTAAATACATGATCTCATACCCTGACATCCTGCCTAAGGAGGTGGAATATAAGAAGAGAACATAGTGGCTATAATGATTACATATCACAGTCCTAACCATGCTTACAATGATATGAGAGAAAAGTGAGAAAAAAATTAGCTCAAGGTAAGACATACCATTTTGTGACTAATTACTTTATACTTATTTACATACCATTAAAATGAGATCAAAGGAACAATGAACATAAGATTCTGGGTGGTAGATCCTTTGGGTGAGAGGGAGGAAGGGGGATAGATTGGTGGGGGAACCAGGGTTGAATGTGGGCAGTTGCTGGAGTCCTAGCTTTTGTTTTGGATAGTGGATTTATGGATGATTATTCCACTATGAAAAAATAAATAATTAAATCATTTTTTAAATGAGTAAAGTTGCTATATCTAGACAAATGATGAGAGAATGACATGAACGAAATATTATAATTAGTCTAATTCTGAGCAGCTGAGTTCCAACATGTTAAGTCAAAATAAAATCAAGATGTGGATGTAGTTTTCTTTACTACCCAAATTCTTTTATGGGTGAAGCATTTTTAAATTTAAGCCAATTATTACTCTGAAAAAACACAATCGGTAAAATATTTTCTCTATGTTTTTAGACTTTTCACACAATCTGCATATTATTAGTAAGAATCACACATGGCATTTATTTATTTATACAATATTCATTTATACAAGGCCATCCAAGGAATGTATAAGGAAGTATATGAGAAAATATATAAAGAACACATTTAGTCCAACATTTTCAATTTGATTATTAATTTAAAGTATTAGAAACATAGATGTAGAAAAATAAAATTTTAGTAATCATATCCTATGCAATCTCATAAATTTATAAATTGTTGATCCTCCCTGAATAAGTTCTATTATTACTGAAAGAAAACAACAGCTGGATCTTCACATATTTCTGAGTTCACTTAAATATAAAAAGACTTTAGGAGAAATTGAAAAGAAGACAGCATCCCAATAGGTCAGTATAATGCTCAGAAGCTAATCTGTAGAGACTAAACATTGTGGAGATTCCTAGCTTGTTAGAACTGTTTTGGACTTAACAAAATGATGAATATTTTTATATTTTTAAATGAGAAATTTTTAAATTTTATTTCTCAAGTGTCCATGAAGTGCTTAATGAATGATAAAATATGGTAATTTTATTTGCTGAAAACACAACTTCTAACCATCATTATATACATATCCTAATGAGGATATATGGTTTGACTCTTAACCCAACAGATTATATAGGCTAATAACCTAAAAAATTTATACACATATGAATAGATAAAGACTTATTTTAGATGGCATTATATTTAAGACATACTCACACATCCATATACAGTCAGTCACTTCAGAATGTATGTCATAATGATAGGTATTCCTCTGGCTTAGTTAACAACATGACTAACAGAAATAAAAACTTTAAAAAACATTAAACTTTCAGCTTGTTTATTCAAACTGCTCTCTAAACAGAGGCAGTGTTGACCATATTCCATGTGCATTGGATGTAACGTAAAAAATTATTCTTTGGTGGCCATTATAGAATTAGTACAGTTCTCCATTGCCAAGTTTATAATCAAGAAATAATGGAGGAATGACTCATGCACACAAAAGGCTTTTTATAATCCAAATGCCTAACAAGTTCTAAAGTATAAGTGTTTATCCTACTACCAAGATATTTTTTCAAAATTCCTACAAAGCTGGTTTATGGGCCACAGTAGAAAATCAGTCTCAGTACTCAGTCACACAGTTACACACACACACACACACACACACACACACACACACACACACACACACACACACACACCTCAGCCAGCCCCTCATTTTGACAGATGACAATAAAAGTTAAACTTGTAGGATTTGTTAACCTCATCCAGCAAACAAACTACAGCTGTATGGAGGTGGGGAAGTGGTGGGAGGGTTGCAGACCGTCTCCTTTGTTAAAATTTAGCATCGATGTGATCTATGGTATCAGGTGCACAGATCTTGGAGTTCTTTTAGGCCTGGTCCTGAGTCCTCTTATCTTTCCACTCGATAATGTCTTCCTCATGATCTCATCTCATATTGTCCTTTTATTTTGGATATCATCTCTATGCCAGTGATGCCCAAACATATCCACACTTATTCTTCTTGACTGAGCTCTAAATTCATATATCCACCGACTACTTAATATTTCCAATTTTGGTATCTCTTAGGTATTCAAATTCTCATGTCCTGAACAGAACTTTGGTTCCTTTTTCCTGAGCCAGCTTGTAATCTTGATTTCATCATCTTAATCAATGGCACATCTATTCCCCAAAATGCACCTCTAGCTCCCTCACCTATTATACTGGTCAGGTTTTTTCAACTGTAATTAACAGAAATCCAACTCAAGCTAGCTAAATGCAAAAGGGAATTATGTGTTTAAGTCCTTTATCCATTTTGAGTTTATTTTTGTGTATGGTGTAAGTTGGTGGTCTAATTTCTTTTCTTTCTTTCTTTTTTTTTTTTTTTTGCATGTATCTGTCCTATTTCCCCAACACCATTTATTGAAGAGACTGTTTTGACTCCATTGTATGCTCTTGTCTCCTTTGTCAAATATTAATTGAGCATAGTGGTTTGGGTTCATTTCTGGGTTCTCTATTCTATTCCATTGGTCTATATGTCTCTTCTTGTGCCAGTACCAGGCAGTTTTGAGAACAGTGGTTTTGTAATACAGCTTGATATCTGGTATTGAGATCCCTCCTACTTTGTTCTTCTTTCTCAGCTCAGGATTGCTGCAGCTATTTGGGTCTTTTTTTTTATTCCAGATGAAGTTTTGGAGAGTGAAATATGCTGTTGGTATTTTAATGGGGAGTGCATTGAATCTATAGATTGCTTTAGGTAGTATGGACATTTTAATGATGTTGATTCTACCAATCCATGAACACGGTATGTTCTTCCATCTGTTTATGTCTTCCTCTAACGTAAGAAGGGAAACCCTAAAAATCTTAGAGAAATCCACAGGCAGCAAAATCTCAGACATTTGCTGAAGCAATATCTTCACTGATACAGCTCCTAGGGCAATGGAAAATAAAGAGAAAATGAACAAATGGGACTACATCAAAATAAAAAGCTTCTGCACAGCAAAAGAAGCCATCAACAAAACAAGAAAGCCTACTGCATGGGAGAACATATTTGCCAATGTTATCTCTGATAAGTGTTTAATCTCCAACGTTTACAGGGAACTCATACAACTTAACAAAAGGAAGATAAACAACCCAATCAAAAAATGGGCAAAGGACCTAAATAGATACTTTTCGAAAAAGGACATAGGAAGGCCAAGAGACATATGAAAACCTGCTCCAAGTCACTAATCATCCAAGAGATGCAAATCAAAATGACAATCAGATACCATCTCACACCTGTCAGAATGGCTATCATCAACAAATCAACAAATGACAAGTGCTGGCGAGGATACTGAGAAAAAGGAACCTTCGTGCACTGCTGGTGGGAATGCAGACTGGTGCAGCCACTGTGGAGAATAGTATGTAGTGTCCTCAAAAAACTAAAAATGGAACTCCCATTTGACCTAGTGATCCCACTTCTAGGAATATATCCCAAGAAACTAGAAACACCAATCAGAAAGGATATATGCACCCCTATGTTCATAGCAGCACAATTTATAATAGCTAAGATTTGGAAACAGCCTAAGTGCCCATCAGCAGATGAGTGGATTAAAAAACTGTGGTACATCTACACAATGGAATACTAAGCTGCTGTAAAAAAGGACCTCCTACCATTTGCAATAGCATGGATGGACCTGGAGAGCATAATGCTAAGCTAAATAAGTCAGTCAGAGAAAGATAAATATCACATGATTCACTCATTTGTGGATATTATGAACAACATAAACTGATGAACAAAAACAGATCCAGAGACAGAGAAGCATTGATCAGACTGTCAAACCTCAGAGGGAAGGTAAGGGAGGCTGGGGGTAAGGGGAGAGATCAACCAAAGGACTTGTATGCATGCATATAAGCCTAACCAATGGACACAGACACTAGGGGGATGAGGGCATGAGTGAGGGGGTAGGGGAGGTAATGGGGGGATAAGGACACATATGTAATGCCTTAATTAATAATGAAAAAAATAATAGTTAACCTGTAAAAAAGAACGTGAGTCACATATGTACTTTTAAAATCTAGTAGCTTCATTAAAGTGTAAAAAAAAGCGGGGGTGGGGGGCGATATGTGATCAGTGTAACTGGGGAAAATCCTGGAGTAGTTCCAATAGTCAAATGCACAACCAGGAGATTCTATCACACCAGAATTTATCTCAATGCCTCTCCTTTTTTGTTTTCTCTGCATGGCTGCATCCTCTTCCTTTGGCCTTTATCCAAATAACCTCAAACAAGACCACTGGCAGTTTTCACGTTGCACCCTTATAATATTCTACTAAAGGAGAGTGTTCCCCTTTAATTCCATTAGGAAAATTCCAAGAAAGGATTCTTTTTTAACTCTCACCTGAGGATATGTTTAGAGAAGGGAAGGAAGAGAGAGAGAGAGACATCAGTCAGTTGCTCTCCATACGTGCCCCAACTGGTGATTGAATCCACAACCAGGGATGTGCCTTGACTGGGAATTGAACCAGTAACCTTTCAGTGCACAGGACAACACTCAACCAACTGAGCCACTCTTGCTGGGCCTGAGAAACAATTCTTACCAATCCAGCTTCAGTAATTTGCCAGTCATTGGCTCAATCATTGTAGCCAAAAAGATAGGACCTAGAGATTAGTGATTTTCTTCAGAGGACAGAAGTATATGTAAGAAATATTCAGTTCTAAGTCTACAGTATAACTTGAATGGATCCAGGTTTATGTCTTCATTTTGATGATCTTTCATGTCTTCTCACTGGTTTGCCTGCATCTTTCTGGATGCCATGGATCTATTCTTAGAGTCATAAGTAAGACTTGAGAGCCTTGTCTGATTATGACTCTTTTATGTGTAAATCCCTTTAATGACTTTCTATTGCTCCTAAAATATGTAAATCTCAAAATCCCTGCTGAAACCCACAAGATGCTGGCTCCTATGCCCCTTCCCAGCTTTATCTTCTTATACCTCTGGTCCCAGTTTTATTGTCAGCACCACAATGAGATCCTTCAAGGCAGCCCAATCGTCACTCCCCCACTAAACAATCCTCCATCCCTAGTCTCTTTCAATGACATCAACCTATTTTGTTTTCTCCATAAAAATAATTAATCTCTGAAATTATCTTGTTCATTTGATTGTTTTTGTCTGTCCCACACTTAAGTTTCATGAAAGGTAGTACTTATTACAAATGAGTAAATGAATGTATAAATGAATCTTCCAACATGTCCTCCTGCATTTTTAAAAAGTGTGAAATATAATGTACATAAAGAAAAGTCTCTAAAACACTTATGTACAGTTTTCCAAATAATCAGTAAGTCAGCATCCAAGCCAGGAAATGGAATAGGGCCAGCTTATGATTGTAACTTGGGATATTTCCTCTCTTCTCTGCTCAAACGAAGGCAACTTCTCTTGTAGTTCTCTGGGATTAGAAGAGGTAGGTTTACTTCTGGTTTGCTCTGACATTGAGAATGTAGTTCAGCTGAATAGTAGGAGAATCTCCTTGGGTGAGGTTGGGTTTAGACACTTGTTCCTCTCTCCCCATTAGGTTATCAAAACAGAAGTTCAAAATCACTAGGATTGGCAGCAAGGGCAAATATGTAAAGCTCAAATCCTCAGTGAGACCCACAAGATGCTAGCTAACCTCTGTGCTCACTTTCTGTTTCTGTATTCTTTCTTCCACCTTAAATTTCATCCTGGTTGTGTGGTATGTTAATAATTGAGCACTTGGAATTTTCTAGCATATTTTCAAGAATCAGATCATTATTCCAATAGGCTCTTTGACTACTGTGTCCTAATACAATGATCTGAAGCACTACTTTCAGAACTGTTGTTAAGAAATTCTTATTATAACAAAGTGGGTAGCATTTTTATTTAGGTTTCTGTACAGCTTACTGTGGTGCCTGATCCAGCCCTAGTTTCATGCTATGATCTGATCTCGAAGGATTTGTATGGTAAGTGTGCTTGAACATCAGGGCATGCCTTAAGTCTGAAAGTGTGCCTTTTCTGTTGGTGCCTGCAAAATTTCCACTTCACAGCTACTTAAATTCAATCCTATTAGACTTATCTGTTATCACTTTGTAAGTACCAGGGATAATCAGCAGTTACCTTAGCATTTATAGAGGCAAGGCAGTGGGAGTCTTGAAATTATTTTTAGCCAAACTAAATATCTGGCCCATTTTAAGGCCTATGTATCTGATAAATTTACACACCCTTGCACAACACATTCTACATTGGCTTGTCTATTCCATATATGTGGCTATTTTGTGGCATTTCAATTCTGATACGTTCAGAAGTTTTTTGTTTGACCTTCGGATTTAGTATCAGAATTTTTTGTTTTAAGAAAGCAATGACTTATAGGCAAATTTATTCAATAGAATCAGATGCCATATATCTTTATGTTACACTACTTTGTTTTGTACTAGATCACATAATATGACATAATTTATTACAGTTGGAGGAGGGGAAGAGGTGCTGCTAGCTATACTATAGTTACAGTACACACACATCTATCTATGACAAACTGAAGACCATTACTATATATTTTTGCTAACTTACACCTTTTGTGAATGGTCTCACTGTGGGCTTGGCTTTGTAGTTATTGACAGATTGGAATACTTCGTACCAACTTTCTTTCAATACCTAATATTGAGCATTCACAATTTTAGAAACTCAATATTTAGAAATTTAAAACAATATTTAGAAATTCACAATTTTAAATATGTATATTTGTGAATATGTCCCTGTTTAATAGTAGTAACCTTTCCACACACATTCTCTGTGTGATTGGGTAGGTGCCAACTGGACATCTGACTGGGGAATCCTCTTGAGAATGATAGTTTTCCTGGTCTTCTATTTAAGAGGGTCACCCTGAAGCATAGGACACAGAAGTGGAAAGCAAGGCGGAAGTTGAAAAACACACTGTCCATTACAGCGTGGGTACTCTTGAATGACTGCAGCATTCTTGGAATGGTTTCTCAATGTGTGCTCAGGATGAGGTGGGGTGGGGCGACAGGGGAGGGTGCAGGGTGCCTATAGTGTGCTGTGGGTCTTCCGCCTAGTAGCATGGAAAACCAGGGGGCACTGTTTCAGGGACAAGGCTTTGTAAATTCCTGCGTATCCACTCCTGGAGCCTCCTGGAGGAATAGTGGGCCCGTGGAGAAAGCTGATTTCAGCACAGAAAAGGCTTCATCAGCAGAGCAGGAAATCCTCTCTCCCTGTCTGCACTGAGAGAATTCAGAAAAGGCTCTGCTGGGTCCCCTTTAAGTGACAGACACACACAGGACACTTTACTACATCTTAGAATCTCAGCCCAGCATTGAGGGGGCAACTCCTCTGGCCCTTCTCTGACTCTCTCGTCAGGTTTCAGGATAAGCTCTATCTTATTCCTCTTTAAAAATAAAGGATAAGCATTCAATTTGCTGGCCTCTTGAATGAATAACCTCTGCCTTTGCTATCTCTCAGCCTTGAATGGGCTTTTCCCCATCTTTCCACGCTCAATCTTCTGCACTTGGGAAGTCATGTATGTACATTTACGTACATACCTACATATATTTTAAGCCACAAAGAATAAATGTGATGTGTCTATTGTGGAGAGTGTGTTTATTATGTTCAGGACAGTTATTCTCTTTGGTTTTTGAAACTGTTAAAGAAAGTACTCTGGATTCTTTTAAAAGAGCACAGAAATATGAGAGAGGTGTCAGAGGTCAATATTCTTAGAATATTTTGAGTTACCAGCATCCCCATCAATATTAATAATTAGAGTACAGGACACTTTAAGGAAAGAACATATTATAAAAGAGGATAAAATCATCTCAAGTTCAGCTTGGTGTTGCTTAATGAAAACAAAATAGTAAATGCTAGAAATAGGCCTGAATAAAATTTATAAAGTTTCCTAATTTTTTTTGTACTACTTCACAGTCAATTTAAAAACTGATATTCAGGCTTTTAGGAACAATGGGAAAACTTGAATCCAGCTGAATAAAGACTCAGGTTATGTGATAAACTTAGAATGGCTTTGTTATCCAACACTCCATCTTCACCCCACCAGCTCCTCACAGAAACACTTAATTTCAGAGATGCCAGTATTGTCCATGGAATCTGTCAGCGGAGATGCACCAATGTGCCCAGCAGCATCCAGTGGGCACTCAACTTCACATTAAATAACGTTTTGGTTGAAAAAACCAACAGAAGATAAAATGTACCATTGTAACCATATTTTAGTGTACAACTCAGGAGTCTTAAGTATATTTATGTTGTTGTGCTTTGTTGGAGGGAATGGAAAATGGTGCCACTGCTACAGAAAAGTTATGGCAGTTCTTTTAACAATTAAAAATAAAATTATCATATGATTGATCACTTTGTAATTTGAATCTGAGTGTAGCTGTAACTTAATGCCAAAAGAGAACCTAATTCTGTAGCCGGCAGTGTAGCGTTCCTCAAAAATATGAGATTGGAGAGAAAAAACTTCTGGTCACCGAGGTTTGAGTCACTGACATCTTCCTTCTCCATCTCCTATATTTAGTTACACAGTAAATTCACTTATATTTTCACATCATTCTTTTATTTTCACTTCCTCTCTAATCACGTAAGATTGACTTTCAAATTCCAGCTCATGGAGGCAGTGTCCCAGAGGCACCCAAAGCATTGAAAGCAATGGAACTGAAAAGGGTAGGTCATTCCTTCATTCAACATATATTATTGGGCACCTCTCACATCCTTGAAACTGAGCTCCATAATGGAAATACAGTGACAAATAAAATCCAATCATCTCTTTACTTTAAAGGAATTTTTGATTACACAAAAGACAGTAAGCAAATTAACAGGCGGGTAGTGACACAGTGTGATAGTGCTATGAAGAAGGACAACAGGGAGCTACAGAAGCAGATTACAGAGAGCATGCCTCAGAGGCTCGGGTCCTGAAGGGCCAGGGTGCATCACTGAAGCTAAGCCCAAGGGTGAGCAGGTGTCCTGAGAGTAGAAACAGGATCAAATCCTACTGCAGGAATGAATGTGAAGGGTAGCTTAGCATCAAGTCTTTGAACCCCAGAGTGAATGTTAGGGCTCCCTTTTCTGCAGGTGGGTGGTGAAAACACTGCAGGCAGCACCTGCTTTTCACTTTTATACACGTATCACCTGCAGTCAACTGAGCCCTGACCTAACCGATAGTCACAGTATTTATGTAGGTTTCTTAACACCCAAAGCACCTTGCTTTCAGACTGAAGTTTCATGTCCAAATTACATAAACTGTGTAGTTCAGGTCAAGATCCTTCCCCAAAGAAGAAATCAAAGATACCCTTGAATCTTTCTCTTTCTCTAGTCAGGAACAATTGGCCACACTTTCCTGTGGTTCCACCTTAGATTTGTCTCTTGAATGGATCCTTTGTGCTCTTTCTGTTCCCTCTGCCTCTGCTAAGTCATCTAAGGTCTTGTAATAGCCTCCAAATTGTGCTCCATCTCCACTCCTGCAACTGTCCCTCTGCCTCCTCCACACCACCTCCAAGGTTATTGTAAAGCTTAGGTCACCCCCCTCTCCTGTTCCCAGCTTAAAATATTTCATGGCTTCCTATTTCCCTCTAACAGAACGAGAAGCCTCTGCTGCGTAAACACACTGCCTCGTATTATTTCCTATTGTTTCCTATGTGACAGTGCTGGATCCCCACTACTTTCTTGAAGTCATTAATACTTTTCAATGGAACTATATCTATACCTTCCAAAGCAAGTAGAATAGTAATAAGCAGCTTGTTTGATTAATATCAACAGCTAATAAATTAAGCCCATGAGTGGCCTGTTTTATTGCTAGAGTTTGGTCAGAACTATGATTTGCCTTTTCATAATTTAAATAATAAACATGTGCTTTATTTGATGAATCAGAATGTTTGGCTGCCTGTGGGGCTAGCTTTCTTCATTTTTGAGCCCTTGGTCTGTACACAAGGGAGGTCGTTTTCCCGAGGGTAAGCATTAATCCCAGGTTAAGTTGTGCATTCATTACACCAGACACTCCATGGATATCAGTCTCCTTTCAAAGCAGTTGGGCAGAATATAGCCTCAAGGTATCAGTCTTCTAGTTCTGTAAGCATAAAAGGGGACAAAACATGATAACAGTTTTAAACAGTGTATGAGGTCAAAGGAATTCAAGTAGAGGTCTGTCCGTCTTCTCAGTACCACTGGACACAAGAAGAATGGTGTGGAAAACACACTCTTTATTGACATTATGAGAGACAATTGCTTTTATTCTTCTTTCCACTAACACACACTATAGGCTTAATTCCAAGCCTGCAAAGCTCTTGGTGAATTTCCATGCTGTATCATGAACAGTCAGTCATCAGGGTAAATTGTATACCTTTTATTAATTTCAAACTAGAGGCCCAGTGCACCAAAATTCGTGCATGGGGCCGGGGGAAGGGTGTCCCTCAGCCTAACCTCCACCGTTTCCAATCTGCGACCCCTCAAGGAATGTCCGACTGCCCGTTTAGGCCCGGACACGGATCGGGCCTAAACAGGCAGTCGGACATCCCTCTCACAATCCAGGACTGCTGGCTCCCAACTGCTCGCCTGCCTGCCTTCCTGATTGCCCCTAACTGCTTCTTCCTGCCAGCCTGATCACCCCCTAACCACTACCCTGCCAGCCTGAATGATGCCTAACTGCTCCCCTGCCAGCCTGCTTGCCCCTAACTGTCCTCCCCTGCAGGCCTGGTCCCCCCCAAATGCTCTCCCCTGCCGGCCTGGTCACCCCTAACTGCCTTCCCCTGCAGGCTTGATTGCCCCCAACTGCCCTCCCTTGCAGGCCTGGTCCCTCCCAACTGCCCTTCCGTGCTGGCCATCTTGTGGTGACCATCTTGTGTCCACATGGGGGCAGGATCTTTGACCACATGGGGGCAGCCATTTTGTGTGTTGGAGTGATGGTCAATCTGCATATTATTACTCTTTTATTAGATAGGATAGAGGCCTGGTGCACGGGTGGGGGCTAGCTTGTTTGCCCTGAAGGGTATCCCGGATCAGGGTGGGGGTTCCCTTGGGGTGTGGGGCAGCCTTGGCAAGGGGCCTGTGGTGGTTTGCAGGCCAGCCATGCCCCCCAGACACCCAAGTGGAGGCCCTGGTATTTGGGATTTATTTATCTTCTACAATTGAAACGTTGTAGCCTGGAGCAGAGCCAAGCCTTCTGCTCACTCCGTGGAGGCAGCCATTTCTGTTGGGATTTATGTATCTTCTATAATTGAAACTTTGTAGCAGAGGCTAAGGCAGGCCAGGGCTTCAGAAGCTTGGCTTCCTCCATCGCTGGGGGCAACCCTCGCCTCCTGCTCTCTCTAGCTCTGTGGCTGCCACGATTTTTGTTGGGATTTATTTACCTTCTATAATTGAAACTTTGTAGCCTGGAGTGGGCCGGCCAGGGTGTGCGGAAAGCTTGGCTTCCTCCATCGCTGGGGAAACCCAAGCCTCCCTCCTGCTCTCTCCTTGGCCTCAGCCATCTTGGTTGGGTTAATTTGCATACTTGATCCTGATTGGCTGGTGTGCATGGCTTGTGGGTGTAGCGGAGTGATGGTTGATTTGCATATTGCTCTTTTATTAGATAGGATAATCTGAAGTCTTAAATGAAGAAAGCCAAATACTAGAAACTAATAAATTTGGCAACTATCTCCACCTGAAACTCATTTGGCAACAACTGTATCCACCTGAGACAATCAAGATGCTCTTTTAGTTACAATATGGTTTAGTTTGGATTTCACTATTAGAGGACTCTCTTAGATTTGTAGATATGCGACCTCATCTCAGGAAATTGCTTCAGTTATCCCCCATCCCTAATAAATATGTCTCCTTTGCATTATGTTTAAATCTTATTTCTTTTAACTGTTACTAAACTTGCTTACAATTACAATTACCAGGAAGTATAATGCCTTAGATATGAGAAAAATATATAATTATTATAGGTCAGAAATTATATTCATCTGGTATTCAAAAATACACTTGGAACAACTTTTAATCCTTCCACTGCTCCCAATTGTAATGAAATTATCTACTAATCTCCATGTCATGGATCCATATCAGGCCCCGTTGCTTACTGTGATGTCAGTTTTCCTGATATATAGCCATCACTTCTCTACCACCTATCTACTATTCATTGGCTGTAATATTTATTCAACTTTTAATAAGAAATGTTAATATGGCAAGAAGGACTTATCTGATATTTAGGATTTTTGGATAAATTTCTAAGTCATTTTCTCTGAATTAAAAAAAAAAGCATCTTCCTTTAAAATTTCAGAGTGTATCTCTTATTCAACACAGATAGAGGCTAAAAGGGCATTTATTTTTACATACCATATTTATAATCTCAGAAGGCCAGATTTTTAAAATGCCTTCTAAGTTTTATGCTTCTGCAAGTTGTACTTGTCTCCTTTGTCCACATATATAAATGACTTTTTAAAAATGAATCAACTAAGATTTCCTAATCAAGTTTAAAAGCAAAAGGGGGCCTATTGGTTTGGATAAATAAAAACCACTTATTGTACTTATAGGAACTGGTTTTTAATGGCATTTGATCACAATTCCTTAATATAGGTATTTTAATTCTAAACAGTTCTTATATAATCATTCTCCTTAAATCTTTTCTAGTTTTACTTTTTTCTTAAACTTACAGTGTTATTATATCCATATAAATTGTTGTTAAATGCAGTTTTGATCATTATTAATAATCATCAGTATAGTTAATGCTATTATCAAGGGTAGTCATTAGATTGGGAAAGGTGAGAGAATGAAGGGCGGGGCAGGGTTGGGATTCTGTTTATTCATCTCTAACTCTCAACAGGGTGGAGGGATGGAGTTAAAGGAGCAGGGCTTCCTCCTTTTCTACATTCCCAGGCTTCCACAAATGGAAAGACTCAACTATAACCATGGCTTATTAAGAAATCACCAAGAGAAGGCTGGGGAGTTAGGCATGGAAAGGAATGAACATGGTAGCTATTGACAAGTGATAACCCCAATGTTGGGGTCTGGACTAGGTTTTCCCTGACCATCCACCTAGAAAAATACCCTAGAGATGTATAGTGTTAGTCACTGCCAGTACACATATAATGTGTCATTATTTTGTCTAATGATTGGGGGAATGAGGATGGACTTAGTGGGGAGATTATTGAAGAGAGGTAGAAATTCTTGATCCCTGCTCTTGTTTTTGAAACAGTTGAATAAGTCATTTTTGTCTGGGCTATAAAAATGAAACAGGAAAATTTCTTTTTGGCAAATAATATATTACAATTCATTTCATGTTCCTATTACAAAATGAAAAGCAGTTTGACTAAAAAGAACCTGGAAGTAGCTTATTACTGTTTTGCTGTTTTTTTGTTGTTGTTGTTTTACCTTATATTGACAGAAAGCTATTTTAAAATTAAAAACATTGAGAACCCAACTAGTGTTTTCTTGTCTGAATTAACAAATTATTGTTCAAATATCAAAAAGGCATTTTTATTATATTTATGAGTGTCTCAGACAGGTAGGAGATTTCACAAATGAACATGGAAACAAACACAAAGAATGTTACATGGACCATTTATTTTCTAATAGTTGTATCTGAGAAATGAAATTTGACTGTTAACTGTGGGCGGTGAGTGTTGCCATAGCAACCTATTCCTTAGAGGAAAGCAGAGGGTGATCATGGTGATGAGGGTAAAAGTGAGGAAACAGACTTGTCAAGATATATTTCTGGGTAATATGAGATCATGAAGATTTTTATTCAAAGTATGTGAGGGAGAGCTGCTCTGGGAGTCAAAGATCTTAGGTGAGAGATGTGATGCTGGGTTGTGGTTTAAGCATTTAATTATTATGGGATCTGATCATTTTGATTCACACGGTGACAGTTCTTATATTAGGCAGCTGCAGTAATACCAGCTAAAGTGAGAAAGAAGTAAGACCATTTTCTTATACCTAATAATAACATGAGCTCACACCTACTCTGTCAGGTGCACTCTTGAGTACTTTACCCATATTATTTATTACAAGAACCCTATGAGGTAGGTAATATTGCTCTCCTTACTTTACAGATGGGGTAACTGAGGCACAGAGAAATTAAGTAACTTCCTTAAGGTCATGCAGCGGATAAGTGGCAAATAGAAATCAAACCTAGACAAGGCATTTCTAAGTCAGTGCTGTTCTAACTTATGTTCTGCTTCCACTCAGCTTGACAAAAGCAGCATGGTGTGACTGAGGGAAATACCCAGTTTTTGCGAGGAGGTCCTCCTTTCCATTTCCTCAGAACTTGGAGATCACCTAGAAGAGAGGGAGGATCCTGGCAGCAAAATCCATGAGTGGAGTAAATAATAAAGTACTTCTCCCCACCAGGAATTTTAAAAAGAAAGAGTGTGGGGCAGGGCAAGTCGGGGACTATTGGTCTGAGTGATCCCAGTTCTTAAGATTTGTCAGTAAAACCATTTGTACAAGTTTTGGGAAGAAAGAAGGTCTATGGTCAGGAGTTCTGATGCCCTGAATTCATGGTCATCCTCCAGGTGACCAAAGCAAGCCATTTAAATCCTCTTGTGCTTTAGTTCCCTTATCTTTCAAAAATGAGAAATAATAGCTGACCAGTTTTTCTGCAGAGGTGCTGTGAAACTCTAGTGATACAATGAATGTGAAAATGGGTCCTAAATTCAACAGGACAAAACAGACATAAAAGGGGAGTATTATAGAGCTAATGACTATCAGCATTATTTTCAGCTTTTCTTAGCCTTGGTAATGCGTCAGTATGAAGTTGTTACTAGGGAGGATGTGAGACTGGAATCTGGTTTAGAAAGGCAAACAGTTCTGGCTGGAAAGTTATTCAGATAGAATATCTAGAAAGAAATCTATTTAAAATGGCTTGGTAGGATTTGTAGCTTTTGTAGTAAGAGCTGCCATGTATTGACAGTTTACCACTTACCAGGCATTGTCTACGCACTGTCACCTGCTTTAGCTCATTTATTCTATATAGTAGCCCTCTGTACTATATACCACTTCTAATTTTCCAACATGTATAGATGAGGACACTGGAAAAGATAGATAAAAAATAAACTTATTCAAGGTCACAGAGAGAGTGAACTATAAATCTAGGTCTTAAAACCCAGTGATGGACCCCAAAAGTCAATGCTTTTACCTATTGTACTCTACTGTACATATTATTATCTACATATACATTGAGTGGCCAGATTATTATGATCTCTGAACACATAATAATCTGGCCACTCAGAGTATATATATATATATATTCTGCATGAATTCGTGCATGGGTGGGGTCCGGCCAGCCTGGCCAGGGGGAGGGGACATGGGCGGTTGGCCAGCCTGCCTGCTGGTTGAACTCCTGGTTGAGGGGACAATTTTCATATTAGCCTTTTATTATATAGGATATACACTGAGTGGCCAGATTATTATGAGTTCAGAGATCATAATTCCTTGGTGAAAGGAATAAAGTGATTAATTTGGTCATCTTCTAGGCCTATAGAAGAATGAAATCATGTAAGAGGTAGAAGAGAGCTAGGAGAAGCTGCCTAAAGATCCTGCTTTGGATACAGCCTGTCAAGACCTTACCACTGCCTCTCCCCACATTCAGCCCACATCTTTCCCTCCACCCTATTAACTTAACACTCTATTACGCTTGTGCTGTATCCTGCAGAGGAGCCTTCACTTTTATTCCTTTCACTCAGTGTATAAAAGCCTAAGCGACCCTTGCATCCAGTTGACTGAAACGACCAGAATGATCGGAAGAACCGGAACAACCGGTCGCTATGACATGCATTGACCACCAGGGGGCAGATGTTCAACTCAGGAGCTGCCCCCTGGTGGTCAGTGTGCTCCTGCAGCACTACCAAGAGGTGGCAGGTGCAGCGGGGCCGGGATGAGCGGGAGCGGTGGGCCACCCGGCCCCGGCTCGGGCTCCTCCCCAGCCGCCCGCCACTTCAGCACTGCTACATCTCTCGGGGGATATCAAACTGCCAGTTTAAGCCCGATCCCTAGCAGTCTGACATCCCCTGAGGGGTCCCGGATTGCGAGAGGGTGCAGGCTAGGCTGAGGGACCCCATCTATGCATGAATCCATGCACCGGGCCTCTAGTATGTAGTATAATAATATTGTACATTAGTATTACATTAAAAATAAGATATGAGTGTAATGCATTAGCATTTGTGTGTAAACTATTTTTGTTTTCAGTAAAAATTAAAGAATCTCTTTCTTCTAAACTACTAGGGTGATACACATGTTTAACTACTAAAAGAACTAGAGAGCACTAACTCTTGATAAAATGCCTAATTTAAAAAAAACACCAGTTATTTCATGGATGGACAGTTTTATGCAAATGACATTAAAAGAGAAGCAGTTAATTTCTAGCCAAGATGCTCATGTTATGCCGTCATTCATTCATCTGTATTAGGCAGCAGCTCCGGATGCCAGGTGCTCCTAGGAATAAAGGATGCAGATGTCATCATGCCTGCTTTCTGGGAGCTCTCCAGAGGTAGGATGTGTGCATGGTAGAAAAAATGAAGCAAACAAGAAGTTCAAACAAAAAACTAAAAGCCTTCAAAGGAATATTAGTATTTCTGCTGGGGATGGAGTTAGGGCAGAGTCATGACTTGGCTTTCCCATTCCTTTTTGTTTATAAGTAATGTTCCTGTTTTTTCCATGATATATTTCTTTAACTCTTTTGTTAATATGTGTTACAGGTTACCAACTTACTCTTATGCATTCTGCTTGTGTCTCCCAAGATACTTGTTTACTCATTAGTCATACTTAGCACATGCCATGAGTTTTGCCTGCATGTCATAAGCTACCAAATATCTATACTTAACACTTCTTATCATTTCATCCATCTTGTTTGTTTTATAGCTTTTAGAGCAAAATTTAAAATTCTCAAGTAATACAGAGAACTCTTATTAGGAGATGTGATGTGACATGATTTGTCTTTAGCGCTCATGGAAAGTTGGAAGCAACAAAAGGTAGAGACTGGAGAGAAGAAAGCAAAGGATGAAACCTAGGGGAATGCCCACCAACAGCAAAAAGGAAAAGGAAGATAATCCAGACAAAGAAAACAGACAGGTAGGAAAGCCAAGATTTCTTTTAAAAATATCAAAAGTGAAATGGAGAGTTTCAAGTTGAGGAGATGCAAAAACTCCGAGTTTAAGGAATCAAACCAAAAGGGTGCCCCCTGCAGACACTGGTAGGAAAGAAGTATTTCTGAGAAGGTAAAATCTCTTCAGGAGCTTTGGATGCATCCTGGCTCTCAGAAGACAATGGCAATAAGCAAGGAGTAGTGTAACTGAACAGTATGGACTTAGGATGACCAGATGCCTATAACATGGAAATTAAATGCACAGGTGTTGACATCTATTGGATCAGATCCCAGCTGGTGGTCTGACCTTGGACAATTTATTCGACCTCTCAAGATCCAATTTCCTCAACTGTAAAATAGGATAATAATAGTACTGATAGGGCTATAATAAATTGAGATAATGCATGTAAGTGAGGATCTAATAAATTATAACTATGATTTTTATTACAATTTTTAATGAATATTAATGAAAAATTAAGAACATAGAAGAATTTTTTCAGAACAAAGTGAAGGCTCCTCTGCAGGATACAGCACAAGCGTAATAGAGTGTTAAGTTAATAGGGTGGAGGGAAAGATGTGGGCTGAATGTGGGGAGAGGCAGTGGTAAGGTCTTGACAGGCTGTATCCAAAGCAGGATCTTTAGGCAGCTTCTCCTAGCTCTCTTCTACCTCTTACATGATTTCATTCTTCTATAGGCCTAGAAGATGACCAAATTAATCACTTTATTCCTTTCACCAATAGCTGTACCTTTGAGATAGTACCAGGGATTGCATTATATATGATTCAGATTCATGATAAGTCTTTCCTTACTAATAAAGGTAATAGTTAGGAGAAGCCACAATCATTTGGGCATTATTTTATTACTGGGAGGTCTATATACAGAGTCTAATACTTTTCAAGTATGAAATTTCTTACTAAGGAAGAAAATTTAGAGAGAGAAATTGATTCACAAAATCCTCTTAATTATCATTTCAATAAAAATCTAGTTATAAAAATGACCCACATGCTTATCACAAAGTTAAAATCATTTTTAGTTAAATAAAAGTAGTTCATTTGTGGATGATTTTAAAAAATCTTATGGTCATAGACCCATTGATTCCTTTGGAAGTCTAGAATAAAAGTTAATGTTGACTTAAAATTCATTTTCATTCTCTCCCACCAGGTTCCTATCCATTCATTATAATTCAGCCTTGCTGGTTTAGTTATGTGAAGCGAATGGATGACAACAGGATATCAAAGTAGATGCAGTGTGGTGTAAACTGAAGAAAACAGGCATGCCCCACATAATGCAATCATTCTCCAATGGCCTAATTACTGAAACATATTTTAATCAATGTAAGAAATGTGTATAATTGTTACCAGGCCCATTGCCCAGGTCAAGGAACCAGTTGACATAGAGGAATGGCACTTCAACAAGGACATCTTATCTTCTGCAATAAAAGTGACAAGACATAACAAGTAATACTAACCAGAGAAAAAACTCTAACTGCCGTATATGTAGATGAAAATTTGATTCTCTCTAGAAGCATCAAAGATAATACAATTCAAAGATAAGTAAGACCTTTCTAACTGTATGCTGTTTATGAAGGAGAAATGGCATAAATAGGTCCCAACTTTCATCAATATGCAAATAACTTAGTGACAGTCAAAGGATGATTCAACAGCCATGAAATGAATACTCTTACAATAATCACCTCCTTTATACACTTTCAAGTATATCAGAATATTTATAGTTGAAAGTATTTAGGAAGTATAAACACAAGTTATGTCATGTATACTGGAATATTTGATTAAATAAAGACGATACAATAAAACTAATTTGTACTTTACCTTGCTTTTCCAAAATGGAAGGTGGAACAACATGCATTTGTGGAAAACAGAAGTACTTCTTTAACCCAGGGATGAAGAATAATATTTTTGGGCATCATCTCAGTAGTGTCACTTATATCTAAAAGACAAATGTACAATTACATAGACCTGTTACTGTTGTTCCAATTCAAATTATTTCATGAAGCAGCGGAGATATGGTTTAACAAGGTAATATTGGGGGGAGGGCAATGGGATATATTATTGGACATTAGAATTTCCCCAGAAATTATAGATACTACATGGAGACCACATCTTTTCCTTCTAAATTTATTTTCTCTTTTTATCAAGTGATACATGTCCATGATTTAGTCTCAAGCAGTGTAATAAGACATATTACTGTAACAGCACTCCCCTGATTACTTCTCCCTATTTCTCACCTCCCATATCTTTGTATTTTGGTATTGACCTCCAAATCTTTAAAAAATGTTTATATTTTAACTTCTTGATGTTCCAATTTTAGTCTGAAAGAAAAATAAGGGCTTAACTCTTTCAGCTACCATCCACTATGTACATACATACCTCGAGCCTCTCATCTGCCAATACAGTTCTACTTTTTAAATAATTTTTTAGAATAGTTTTAGACTTACGGAAGTGTTGCAAGGATAGTACAAAGAGTTCAAGTGTACCCTGCACCCAGTTTCTTATATTGTTGAATCTCCTCTTTATTTGTTAAGTACACTGGTGTCTCAGCCTTTCCTTCTTGAAGAGGTCTCTCAGCCTCAACATGCTCTAATAGAGGTCGAGTCACCTCTGAGGCTGCTGGAGCTCGGCAGTCTTGGGAACTGCATTCACCTTTCTCTCTCTCTTGTGTTATTTCCTTGTTTCCTGGCCCCTGTGTCTTTCTTTCTTTCTCTGTTCCTCTTGCCTTTTGTTTTGTTGTTTTTGTTTACTCTTTCATTTTCATGGAACATATCCTCCAGGGAGACCTAGCATGTCTGCCAAAGACTTGATTTTACTTTTGCATTTAGTTGATATTTGTTGGGTCTAGAATTTTAGGAAGAAAATCTTTCCCCCCTAGTATAGTAAAGCATAATTTTATTGTTTCCTACATTCCAGGGTTGTCCTTGTACCATCCAAACCATTCTGCTTTATGTCCAAGCCATTTTTCTTAAGTTTTGTTATGAAACCTGGTTTCTTTTCCTTGACACTTTTTGAATCTCCTTTGTCCCCAAGTTTGTCTTCTAAAACCTCTGCTCTATTGTCTGTACATTATAGGAATCTTATCTGCTCTTTAGGATTTAAGAGCAATGTACTTAGTGTATTGAAAGCTCTGTGCACAAGTATGACACTTGATGTCTAAGGGTTTTTCTATAATAAAACTCCAGTGTCAGTAAGCATTTAATGTTCTTTCCTCTTGACTAGTTAGATTATTTAGAGTCCTCAGAGAAGGTGCTCTAATCTCCTACCTGAAGGCAAAGGCCTGGCTGCTCTCTCCTTGTAATTGTACAGTTCTTCAGTCTCAAAACAATTTATTTTATATTTTGCAGAAAATAAGACTCATGGGGTGAGGAAGGGGCTGTCATCTAGCTCCTTTTGAAAAGACTTTCAGTTATCAATGTTAGGTCCCACTGTCCCCACAGCATTAGTGGTAGCATTAATTTGAAGCTACTGAGAGTTCTTCATTATAAAATTAAGTTGCTCCTCAGATTCCCACTGCCAATTTCAGATTTATCTTTCCACTTCAACCGCTTTCCAGTTCCCAAAAATTTGTCACCTTTGTGTTCTTTCCAATTATCTTTGTTTTTGTTATGCTATTTTAAAAATGACTTTTGTTGTGTTACTGAGGTTTGAGCAAGGAATAGAAGCTAATGCATATGGACAACTCACCCTTTTTACAGGAGTAACACTGTCATTAACCCAGTTAGAACAAATGCATTTGAAAGGGAAAAAATCACATATGCATAGCTGTTTCCTCTCCTTTGATGGGAAATCAGGGCAAAAATTAGAATAAATGCAGAATATTTAATGATTTGAAATTTACCTGAGACTTCTAACCGGTCTATTGTAAATTCATAAGCCTTTCCTAACTGTTTATATTTCAGTTTATTTGAATGTTATGAGTCATCGAAGCACAGAGTTTATAAGAGAGAAAAGCAGTTGCATCATGCTCCAAAATAATTCTCAGTGTTTCCTGGAAAATACAGGTACTTTTCCCTTAAGGAGAGAAGTTTAAGACTTCAGGAAATTTACTTTGGAATTCTCAGATCAAAAATATTCACACAATGACTGTGTAAGCATATTTGCTAATGATATGATACTAAGGAGAATATGATTCTTGGAATAAAGTAACTTTGGAAAAGAATTAAAGATATCCTTAGAAAATAACTTTTTCACTACATGGTTAGGAGTATGCTAACTCATCAATCTAAGCATGTGCTAGTGTGAATTGTGTAACTGCAACTTCTCCTTCTCCTTCTCCTTCTCCTTCTCCTTCTCCTTCTCCTTCTCCTTCTCCTTCTCCTTCTCCTTCTCCTTCTCCTTCTCCTTCTCCTTCTCCTTCTCCTTCTCCTTCTCCTTCTCCTTCTCCTTCTCCTTCTCCTTCTCCTTCTCCTTCTCCTTCTCCTTCTCCTCCTCCTCCTCCTCCTCCTCCTCCTCCTCCTCCTCCTCCTCCTCCTCCTCCTCCTCCTTCTTCTTCTTCTTCTTCTTCTTCTTCTTCTTCTTCTTCTTCTTCTTCTTCTTCTTCTTCTTCTAGAATACCCTTCAACATTTCATGTAATATTGTTTTGGTGGTAATGAACTTCTTTAGCTTTTTCTTGTCTTTGAAGCTCTTTATCTGACCTGCAATTCTAAATGATACTTTTGCTGGGTAGAATAATCTTGGTTAAGGGCCTTAACTTTGAATATTATTGCCACTCCCTTCTGGCCTGCAATGTTTTTGTTGAGAAATCACTGACAGTCCTGTGAAACTCCCTCGTAGGTAACTAACTGCTTTTCTTTTTGTGCTTTTAAGATTCTTTCTTTGTCTTTAATCATTGCCATTTTATTTATAATGTTTCTTGGTGTGGGCCTCTTTGGGTTCCTCTTGTTCGGGACTCTCTGTGCTTCCTGAACTTGCAAGTCTATTTCTTTCACCAGGTAGAGGAAGTTTTCTGTTATTATTTTTTCAAATAGGTTTTCAATGTCTTGCTCTCTCTCTTCTCCTCCTGGCACCCCATAATGCAAATGTTGTATGTTTGAAGTTGTCCCAGAGGCTCCTTAAACTATCTTCATCTTTTTGGATTCTTGTTTCTCTGTGCTCTTCTGATTGGGTGTTTTTTGCTTTCTCATATTCCAAATTGTTGATTTGATTCTTTGAATCCTCTACTCTACTGTTGAATTGCTGTAAATTATTCTTTATTTCAGTTAGTGTATGCTTAATTTCTGACTGGTCCTTTTTCATGTCTTTGACATTCTCACTAAGATCCTTGAAATTCTCACTAAGCTCCTTGAAACTCTCATTAAGATCCTTGATCAACCTTATAATCATTGTTTTGAACTCAGTATCCAGTTGTTTGCTTGCTTCCATTTCATTTATTTCTCTTTCTGGATATTTCTTCTGTTCTTTCATTAGTGACATGTTTCTTTGTCTCTGCATTTTGGCTGCTTCCTTGTGTTTGTTTTTATGTGTTAGGTAGATCTGCTATGTTTCCTGGGATTGGTAGAGTGGCCTTGTGTAGTAGGCGTCCTATAGGGCCAGTGATTCAGCCTGAGCTGGGAGCTCTAAGTGCACTCCTTTGTGGGATGTGAGCACATTCTTGTTGTAGTTGAGACTTGATTGCTATTGGCGTCACTGGGAGGAGTTGACCTCCAGACCAGTTGGCTGTGAGGACCAGCTGCAACTACACTGGAAGAGCTGCTGTGCAGGAGACACCCTATGGAGTGGGTGGGGCTTTGGTGCTCACTGAGTCTGCCTCTTGAGTGTGTCACTTGTGGATGTGTAGAGTTGTAATCTGGTATGGCTTGAAGCTGTGCACTGGATGCACTGGCTCTGGGGCCTCCCAGGAGGTGCAAAGTCAGCCACTGCCTGGGGCTACCCAACAGGAGCTACAGAGGTATCTCCAAATCATTGCTATTTTATTGGGCTTGGAAGTGTCCAGGTGAGGCCAAGCTGTGAAGCAATGCAGGTTAGTGCTAGTGCCAGGTCTTGGGCCTTTTATTGATAGGTATGGAGAATGCTGATGCCAACTGATGCTTGTTTAATAGATTTTAGGAAAGTCTGAAGCCTGAGCCAGAAGAGGCCATTCATACAGAAAAACCACTGCAAACAGCTTGGGTGGGGCTGCAAGTTGGATGGGGCAGGTTCTCAGGTTATCACCAAGGTGGACTGAACAGTGTGACCCATGATGATGGAAACTCAGATATGACTGCCAGTCAGCTTTACAATAGGGTAGGTCCCAGCACAGAAACAATGACCCTATGAGCATCTCCATCTGGGTGAAAACCATCCGCGAGTTCCTGCCCTGATGCTACAAAATCCAGTTCCTCTTTGTATGTCCCTGGTTCCCCCAATGCCACGGCCCAGTACTGGTGCTCAGAGAGAGTAAGACCAGGTACATTTATGCACCAGCCCTTTAAGAGGGATTGCCTGAGACTTCAGCAGCCTCCATGTCACTCAGGCACAATCCCAGCTGGTGTTTACAGCCTGAAGTTATGGAGACTTCTCTTCCAGCTCTGAAACCATGGGCTAGGGGTCTGGTGTGGGACTGGGCTCCTTTGCTTCTCATGGGAGGCCTCCACAGCCATGATATCCCTCCCAATTCAAAAACAGCCCACACCACCACATGTGGGTGTTGGACCAGCCCCTTCCAAACATCTGCCCATCCTACCAGTCTTGATGTATTTTATTCTTTACTTCTCTAGTTGTAGGATTGCCATTCAGTCAGTTTTCAGGTAGTTCTGAATAATGGTTTTTCTGTATTTTAGTTGTAATTTTGACATGATTGTGGGAGGCGGTGAGTGCTGGCATTTACCTATGCCATCATCTGGGTTCTCCTCTCCTGTGCAAAAATTTTTATGACTTTATTCTCCTTGAAAAAAAAAAAAGGGAAGCATGGCCCATATTAAAAAAAGAATACACACACACACACACACACACACACACACACACACACACATATATATATATATATATATATATATATATATAGAGAGAGAGAGAGAGAGAGAGAGAGAGAGAGAGAGAGAGAAATTATAATAGAAACTGCTTTTTAGAAGGACAATTTTATAAGAAGTTTCAAAATGCTCATACCCTCTAAATTTTACTTCAAGAAATTTTTCTTATCTCCAATGAGAATCCTTCTAATTGCATATTACATGAGAGATTATACCCTTTGTTACAGAAATCTAAGACCATAAAACTCCCAAATGAGGCTGTGCCTCCCTGCAGAATTTCTGAAGTGCATATCTGCACTTTGACATTCTTCTACAGATGAGAAATAAAAAAATTAAAAGGGAGAGAGATAATTTTTTTTTTAAAAAAAAGGAAACCTCTAAAGCATTTTATGAGGCTAACTTTTACCACAGACATTAGGTGAAGGGCTCCTTCTTAGAAACCATGAGCCAGAGAACTGTTTGGGGGCAGAAATCAGGAACAACCATACCCTAAAAGATGACACTGATACTAAAAAACATTAAGTCCATTGTTTTTGGTTCTAATCTGTGGTTTCTGATGCAAATGACCACTGAAATATATTGATAAATCTGATTTTATTGTCTATTTACTAATGACAGTAAAAAGAAATCTTAAAATGCTATAGAGATTAGATATGGAGATAGGGTTCCCAAATATGAAGTGTACAGTTTCCAAATTTGAAATTATCTTCTATTAAGCAAAATCCTTTGAGTAATATTCAGAAGATTCCGGCCCCACCCACTGAGTCTCTCAGTCATTGAATATTCCCTAGAGATTACAGAAGAGTGATAAACATTCTTGTGAATATAATAAAGTTAATTCAATAATTTTGGGATCATTTATTACGTAGTAGTAGTACCTGGAACAACTCCCTTATTATATCTCTCTCTGGGATCCCTATCTCCATATCCACTGTGTTACAACAAAGAAGCCTGAAACTGTACTGTATATTTTTATCTTGATTAGAAACTCATAAACCATTACTTCTGCTGCATTCTGTTGGAAACCCATGAGTCAAAACCCTATCTATTGTCAAATGAAGGGAATATAGACCTCATCTTTTAAAAAAGGAGTGTGAAGTGCATGGCAGATGGTAAAGAGGTTGTGGCTATCTCTGGAAATACAACCTGCCACCAGATTGGATAAAGAATCATGCAACATCCAAAAGTTGAAATGTGAGAAATTGAAAAAAAAAAGACTGAAAAAAATTTAACATTAAAGGTTTTTCATACCATAATTATAAGTGAGGTAACATAGGTGCAAATGTAACAGAATTTATAATCCTATCTAATAAAAGAGTAATATGCAAATTAATCATCACTCCGCTACACCCACAAGTCATGCCCACCAGCCAATCAGGAGCAAATATGCAAATAAACCCAACCAAGATGGCTACGGCCACAGAGAGCAGGAGGGAGGCTTGGGTTTCCCCGGCAATGGAGGAAACCAAGCTTTCCGCCTGCCCTTGCCAGCCTAGGCCTCCACTCAAGGCTACAAAGTTTCAATGATAGAAGATACATAAACCCAAACAGAAATGGTGGCAGCCACGGAGCTGGAAAGAGCAGGAGGCTAGGGCTGCCCCCGGTGATGGAGGAAGCCAAGCTTTCCTCACACCCTGGCCAGCCCAGGCCTCCACTTAAGGCTACAAAGTTTCAATTATAGAAGATACATAAATCCCAACAGAAATGGCTGCCGCCAGAGCAAGCAGAAGGCTTGGCTCCGCTCCAGGCTACAAAGTTTCAATTGTAGAAGATAAATAAACCCCAAATACCAGGGCCTCCACTTGGGTCGCCAGGGGGCGTGGCCGGCCTGCAAACCATCACAGGCCCCTCGCCCAGGCCACCCCACGCCCCAAGGAAACCCCCACCCTGGTCCAGGACACCCTTCAGGGCAAACCAGCTGGCCCCCACCTGTGCACCAGACCTCTATCCTATCTAATAAAAGAGTAATATGCAGATTGACCATCACTCCAACACACAAGATGGCTGCCCCCATGTGGTCAAAGATCCTGCCCCCATGTGGACACAAGATGGCCACCACAAGATGGCCAGCAAGGGAGGGCAGTTGGGAGAGACCAGGCCTGCAAGGGAGGGCAGTTGGGGGCAATCAAGCCTGCAGGGGAGGGCAGTTAGGGGTGACTAAGCTGGCAGAGAAGGGAAGTTGGGGGCGACCAGGCCTGCAGGGAAAGGCAGTTGGGGAGAACCAGACCTGCAGGGGAGGGAAGTTAGGGGTGACCAGGTCTGCAGGGGAGGGCAGTTGGGGAGGACCCAGGCCTGCAGGGGAGGGCAGTTAGGGGTGACCAGGCCTGCAGGGGAGGGCAGTTAGGGGCAAACAGGCTGGCAGGGGAGCAGTTAGGCATCAATCAGGCTGGCAGGGGAGTATTTAGGGGTGATCAGGCTGGCAGGCAGAAGTGGTTAGGGGCAATCAGGAAGGCAGGCAGGCGAGCCGTTGGGAGCCAGCAGTCCTGGATTGTGAGAGGGATGTCCGACTGCCCGTTTAGGCCCGATCTTGGTGGGATCGGGCCTAAACAGGCAGTTGGACATCCCTCGAGGGGTCCCAGATTGGAGAGGTTACACGCTGGGCTGAGGGACACTCCCCTCCCCCGTGCACGAATTTCGTGCACTGGGCCTCTAGTGTAGAAATAAATGGAATAAGAGAATATGATGTAGTGGTATTCCTCAGTAAATATGAACAAATTAAGTAAATCCATTTCTGCCTAAGCACAAAATGCCAAAATGAGTATGAAAATAAATGTAAAAGTTGAATGGATTAGTACTATATATAGTCTACAGAGCTCAGACCAATAATAGCTCATGTTTCATACTAAGAATTTAAAAATATAGGAGCGTATTGAAAGTTTGAGTAAGGAAAACAGCAGGCTGTGTTTTACATTGTCAGCAGTATTGAGAATAGATTGGAAAGGTTGGATCAAGGAAGTTAGTTAGGAGGCTATTGTAGGTGTTGGATTTAATGTGGTAGGTAGCCAAGGAAGCAAGAATCAAAGAATGACTCTGAGATTCTGAGTGACAGTATGTTGATTCCATTAACCAATATAGAAAATACAATAGTGTAGACAAGGCTGTCCCAGAATCTGAGAGTCAATGTGTAAAATAATACTTTTTTACTAAATATATGCTAAATGTAACACTTTCTGGACAAAAGTTGGTATGTAAAGATAAAGTCAAGCCATATATATTTATAATGTTTTTGCGGGAAAAACAAGATATATCTGTCTGCTATAGTTCTGTTTTTTGTTGTTTTTTTTTAAATTTATTATGTTAAGTTTTACCTATGTCTCCTTCTCCCCAATTGACCCCCCCCCCAACTATTCCCACCCTGGACAAGCTCCCACTGCCCCAGTGTCTGTGCCCATTGGTTATGCTCATATGTATACATACAAGTCCTTTGGTTGCTCTCTAACCCCCCAACCTCCCCTGCCATTTGTCTCTGGATCTATTTTTCTTTTCATCAAAATATGTTGATCATTATATCCCACATATGAGTGAGATCATGTGTATTTATCTTTCTCTGACTGGCTTATTGCGCTTAGCATAATGTTCTACAGTTCCATCCATGCTATTGCAAATGGTAGGAGTTTCTTCTTTTTTTATAGCAGCGTAATATTCCATTGTGTAGATGTACCACAGTTTTCTAATCCACTCATCTGCTGATGAGCACCTACTAGTAGGTTGTTTCCAAATCTTAACTATTGTAAATTGTGCTGCTATGAATACAGGGGTGCATATATCTTTTCTGATTGTTGTTTCTGGTTTCTTGGAATATAGTCCTAGAAGTGGGATTACAGGGTCAAATGGGAGTTCCATACTTAACTTTTTGAGGAAACTCCATACTATTCTCCACAGTATCTGCACCAGTCTGCATTCCCACCAGCAGTGCATGAGGGTTTCTTTTTCTCCACATCCTCACCAGCACTTGTCGTTTGTTGACTTATTGATGATAGCCATTCTGACAGGTGTGAGATGTTACCTCATTGTTGTTTTGATTTGCATCTCTCAGATGATTAGTGACTTTGAGCATGTTTTCATATGTCTCTCAGCCTTCTGTATGTCCTCTTTCAAAAAGTGTCTACTTAGGTCTATTGCCCATTTTTTGATTGGGTTATCTTCCTTTTGTTAAGTTGTATGAGTTCTCTGTAAATTTTGGATATTAAACACTTATCTGAAATAGCATTGGCAAACATGTTCTCCCATGCAGTGGGCTTTCTTGTTGCTTTGTTGATGGTTTCTTTTGCTGTGCAGAAGTTTTTATTTTGATGTAGTCCCATTTGTTTATTTTCTCCTTAGTCTCCATTGCCCTAGGAGCTCTATTGGTAAAGATATTGCTGTGACATATGTCTGCTATTTTGCTGCCTAAGGAGTCTTGTAGGATTTTTATGGTTTCCAATCTTACTTTTAAGTCCTTTAGCCATTTTGAGTTTGTTTTTGTGCACAGTGTAAGTTGGTGATCTAATTTCATTTTTTTGCATGTATCTGACCAAATTTCCCAGCACCATTTACTGAAGAGACTGTCTTGACCGCACTGTATGCTCTTGCCTCCTTATTAATTAAGCATAATGGCTTGGGGCAATTCAGGATTTTCTGTTCTGTTTCATTGTTGTATATGTCTGTTTTTGTGCCAGTACCAGGCAGTTTTGAGAACCGTGGCTTGGTAATATAGTTTGATATCTGGTAATGTGATCCCTCCAACTTTGTTTTTCTTTCTCAGGATTGCTGTGGCTATTGGGGGTCTCTTTTTATTCTAGATGAATTTTTGGAGAGTTTTTTCTAGATCTTTGAAATATGCCATTGGTATTTTAATGGAGATTGCATTGAATCTATAGATTGCTTTGGGTAGTATGGGCATTTTAATGATGTTAATTCTACCAATCCATGAACATGGTATGTCCTTCCATTTGTTTATGTTTTTCTCTATCTCTTTTTTCTATGTCCTGTAGTTTTCTAAATATAGGTCTTTTACCTTCTTAGTTAAATTTATTCCTAGGTATCTTAATTTTTCTGGTGCAATGGTAAATGGGATTGTTTTGTGTTTTTTTTTTTTCATTTCTCTTTCTGTGAGTTCATTATTGGTGTTAAAAGGCTATAGATTTCTGGGTGTTAATTTTGTATCCTGCTACATTGCCGAATTCATTTATTAGGTTTAGTTTTTTGATGGAGTCTTTGGGGTTTTCTATGTACAGTATCATGTCATCTGTGAATAAGGACAGTTTTATTCTTTTTTTCCAATTTGGATGCCTTTTATTTCTTCTTCTTGTCTGATCACTATGGCTAGCACTTCCAGAATTATATCAAACAGGAGTGGTGAAAGTGGGCATCCCTGTCTTGTTCCCGTTATTAGGAGAAATGAGTTTAGTTTTTGCCCATTGAGTATGATGCTAACTGTAGGTTTGTCATATAAGGCTTTTATTATGTTGAGGTCTCATCTCTCTATTCCCACTTTGCTGAGAATTTTTATCAAGAAAGGGTGTTGGATTTTGTCAAATGTTTTTTCTGCATTAATTGATATGATTATGAGATTTTTGTCTCTCAATTTGTTTATGTGATGTATCACATTTATTGATTTACAGATATTGTACCATCCTTGCATCCTCGGAATAAATACCAATTGGTCATGGTGTATATATTTCTAATGCAATGCTGGATCTGATTTGCTAGAATTTTGTTGAGGATTTTAGCATCTATGTTCATCAAGGATATTGGCCTGTAATTCTATTTTTTATTGTGGTGTCTTTATCTGGTTTTGGAATTAGGGTAATGCTGGCTTCATAGAAAGAGCTTGGAATATTTGCAGGCTGAGGTTAGAGAAAGCTAAGGAGACCAAGAGAGGAACATTTCAAAAAGAAAAGTTTCTAGTTTCCATTCAATCATGAAAGGAACTTAAAAGTCATCATTCCATTTAATAAGTGAAAAGCTGAACAAATTAAAAATCAATGCTTCTTCTTTTATCTACCAGAGAAATGCAGTCACAGAGTAAACCACTACCTCCAAACAGGCAGATAGAGAGAATCACACTCACTTAAACAGAAACCAATGAGCAGAAACCAGTGTGGGAACCAATGCTGGGACTGGATAATTCTATTATGCAATTGATGAGTTGCTGGAGGCAGTGTGGACAAGCCTGAGAGATAAAATCTCCATGGGGACTCAGTTATTGGGAAGCCCTCACACTTTTGTGAGTTTTACTTTTAGGAACTCTAAGAGCTTTTTAAAATGAAGAGCAGAGAAAAATGTCCTTGTGCTTACACAGAAGACGGAAGAAAGTAACCGTTTTTTAAAATATGACAGGATAGTCTCTTCTTTTCAAAAGGTCTTCCTTTGGAGAAAATATTTAATCAGCATGGGAGAAGGGAAATACTAAACAATAGCACTCTCTAGTCATCCTGTCCCACTTAAAGAAGTGAAAAATAAAGCAAAAACTGACAAGTACATGTGAAATTCACAGCCACATGTGTGCAGCCTCACTAAAAGACTAAGTCCTAATCATAGGACGATAGACTGCTTTCTTCTCCCCAAAACTTGCCACATTATTAAAGGTCTGCTTAGTCTAGTTCCTTTTATATTATGTTGCCTTTTCAACAAAAAATTACCATGCATACTAAAAGGCAAAATATACAGTTTGAAGAAACAGAGTAAGCACCCAAACCAGACCCCATTATGACTGGGATATTATGGGAAACTGCCTATTGTCTTCACTAGTAGACTGGTGTGGAGGTGTGGACAAGGAGCCTGGAATGCTGGTGACTCTTGAGCCCTGGCAAAGGTCAGAGCTATGCACCCACTGTTTAGTGGAGATAATGGGCAATTATAATCAGACCACAAATTTAAGTCAACTATGGCTATTATGCTAAGGACTCTAAATGGAAAAGAAGGCAACATGCAAGAACAAATAGGTAATGTAAGCAGAGAGGTGGAAATTCTAAGAAAGAATAAAATATAGATTATAGAAATAAAAAAACACATTTATTTAGAAATGAAGAATGCCTTTGGTGGGTTCATCAATAGAATAGACATGCCTGATGAAAGAATATCTTAGCTTGAGGATATGTCAATAGAAACTTAAAAAACTGGAAAGCAAAGAGAAAAAAAAAAAAGACTGAAAAAAAGAACACAATTCCCAAGAACTGTGGGTAAACTATGAAAGATGTAACATAAGCAAAATGGGAATACCAGAGAAGATAAACAGATGATAAATAAGTGTGTATTAAAGATGCTCAAAATCATATATTGAAAGGAATTGAAAATTAAAACAATAATAAAACTACTGCACACCTATTAGAATGATTGAAATTTGTGCATTAATGTCTTGTTAGAGGAGGTCAGGGAAAAGACGACTAAGAAAAAGCTATGCTACCATCAAATAGGTGCTTCAATCAGGCACGGAGAGCTGATGGAGCTTAGGAAGAGGAGAGAGGGCATCTCAGCAGCTTCTCCCCAATAAGAAATACACATCTCTAGGGAAGAGTAGCCCCCAGCTCTCATCTAACAGTGCTTATGTAACTTCACACGATTCTCATATCCCTGAGAAATTCCTTCCCTGAGGCCTTTGACTTTCCACCATATCCACTCCCTTGTTTCTGTGGAAGTGTAGTCTTTTCACGGAATCACAAGGATTCCGGGGACTCAGACATGGGAGGATGAGGTTTAGTGATAAGATTCATCTGGTGGAAAGGGAAGGCTGCCCCTGGGTTCCCAATGTCTCCTTTCCATCTATGCTGTCATGTAAAAAAGACCAGTCTTGTTTTCATCAAGCCCAAAACAAAGTCCAAGGTCTAAAAGTTCTGTGCCATGCTGAAGCTCTGCTCCCATCCCTCTAGCTTAATCTGTTCCTGGATGGAGCTGTGCTCAGGCCTGGGCAGTCTGCTGTGGGCCACATGGCTGCTAGGAAGAGAACGCTCCAGGGAACAGGGAGAGCACATGTTAGTGAGAGAGAGAAAGAGAGAGAGAGAGAGAGAGAGAGAGAGAGAGGTTGATTTTTCAGCTGATTCTCATTCTATTATCTTGGGCTTGGGATGGAAGAGGCACTTCTTCAAACTAACCTGTCAACTTCCCAAGCTTTTGCAGGCTTGTGCTGGATCCTCCCCTAACCAATTCATTTCCTTTTCCCAGGCTACACAGACAGGCTTTTATGGTCACCATTTTGGTTTCCACTGCACATGTGCTTACCTCCCCCTGCTCCCCACACCTGATACTTGAGGGCCGGCTGTTCCCTATATGGGGGAAGGGAGAAGTGTTAATCCCCTTGACTGAGCAATGCTGCTGTTCCCTGGACTGGGAGAAGCACCAGCTTCCTGATTAAATAGGCTTATGCTCTCTAGTTGATTATGCTTAACAATGTCTAATTCCCTTTCTCCCTTCCTTTATTAATATCTTGCCAGCAACCTCAGCTAGCTCCAAGTGCATCTGTTGAATCTGGGGCAGGCCTTGCAGCGTAGTGCTCTTGTAGGTGCTCCTGCAGATGACCTAACAGACTAGCAAGAATTGTGCCACTAGGCTGATTACTCCATGATGTTGTCTGGAGAAGGCTGGACATTTCTCATTTGGAAGAAACAACCACAATTTTTTTTTTTTTAAATTTAGTTTTGTCAAAATAACAACAGAGCAAGTAAATGCCTCAATCACTTAAAATACAACCTATATAACCATCAATGAGTTAGACTAGTGTTCTCAAAGCATAGTTCCCAGACCAGAGGCATCAGTACCCTGGGAACTTATTAGACTGCAAATTCTTGGTTCCGTCCCAAGCCTACTGAAGGGTCGGGCCCAGCAATGTGTTTTGCTAAGCCCTTTACCAAATTTATCAATAATTTTTTAGATGATAAGATAATTCTTTATTCTATCATTTACTCAATGATTAATACTAGGCAGCAATAACTTGGGCACAATTTAATGAATTAATGAGTAAGTGAATGCATCAGAGTCTATCTTTCCCAGGCCCTATAGAAAGAGAGGAAAAAAAACCCACACAGTTCCTACTTTCCAGGATCTGAAAAAGTGATTTGATTTGTGCTTTCTCTATTAAGTACAAAAAGCGCGCCCCAGTCCTTTTCCTGTTGTGCAACAACTGGACTTTTTATTTTGCTTAATAACAACCCAATCTCTAGATAATTTCACAAGTACCAGTCTAAGATATATTGAAGCATAATCTCTTGCTTTAGTAATGTTCAGAAATTCCTTTTTTTTTTGTTGTTAATCGTCACCTGAAGATACATATTTTTTTTCATATTGACTTTTAGAGAGGGTGGAAAGGAGGTAGAGAAGGGCAAGGAGGGAGAAAGAAGACAGAGGGAGAGAGAGAGAGAGAGAGAGAGAGAGAGAGAGAGAGAGATCAATTGGTTGCCTCCCTCATGTGTCTGGACCAGGGTAGGGGATCAAACCTGCAACCCATGTATGTGGCCTTGACCAGAAATTGAACCTGTGATCCTTCGGGACACAGGCTGATGCTCTATCTACTGATCCACACTGGCCAGGGCATGTTCAGACATCTCTAATTTGTCTGAGCCCAGTACTTTTTTAGAATAAAACTAAACAATATAGATGTTTACATTTTTCAATACCTTTAGTATTTTGACCCTGAAATAATGTTGATAATAATTTCCACGACCAGGAGAGGAAATATTTAAAAATAATTATCTTAAATTGATCTATAGTGCTCCTTGACCAGGAGATATATAATTCAGAAAAGGATTGGAGAGAGTATGTTCCTGAACCATGTTAGATTAACTTTCTAGCATTGATTCCTTCCTGTTCTGCCATTCCCCATCCTGCTGAGTGTTTAGTTTAGTTCTATCTATTGCCCTCTATCCCTTCATATCACTTCTGTTACTAAATTATTTTCTATACAAATTGGAGAGGAAGTGTTTTTTCTTAAGTATTTACCCTTTTCATGAAGTGGCTGTGAAGAGTGCTTAATATTCCTTGTCTCTGCCTCCTTTCTCTCATCCCATGGAGTCTGCAACTGTGTGAGGGTAAATATTGTGGCAATCTACAGCAACAAGGAGTTATTGTTTTTAACCAATATAAAGAACTACATATCTAATTCCTGCTCTGTGAGTATGGAGGAGTTTGCTGAGGAACTGAGAGGGAGAGTGGGGAATGAGGTGGAGTCTAAGATAGGGAGGGAGGGAAGAGAGCCAGCAGTAGTGGCTGACTTGGGCTGGTAGCATAACTTCCTGAAGGTGTGTGTAGCCTGATTAAAATATAAGACAGGCAAGTTTTGAAACCCATGGCAAAACAAACAGTGCTGTTCCTGTAAGCCAAAGTGTTCGTGTTGTAGAAAAACTACAATGCTCAAAACATTTATCAACCGTCAGTTAATAGTTACAATGCAAACATCACTCAGTGATCTGAAGAACACAGAGCATTAGTGAGTAGCCAGATACCAAATTTTGAAGAATAATTAAGCATTGTAAAATGGCTTCAGAGAAAAAAACAAACTTCTCAGACTGCTTCTTTGTTCCAAATCTTTAATTGGACATTGAAATTCAGTTTTACCTTCCTTGGATTTGAAGCTGAATTTTATCTTCAAGAAATAACCTGGAAAGCTATTCTTATTCATTTCCTGCTTTGAATAACTATATCATGTTTTAATCAGGAAAATGAAAGGGGAGCAAAAAAATGAAGTATGAGGTCAAATTAAAGACTGTACTAAAATAATCTCCTAAGATGAAAACAAAATATGCTAAAATGAGTTAGACTGTGCTGAAAAATTAGGCAAGGAGGAAAATCAATGCAAGAGTTTCTTTACTATGTTCTTAAAATATGCAAATTGTTTCTTAGTCTCTGGGTATGAAAATGGGCAAGCATTGTGGCTTTCTAGATAAAACTCCAAGAATAATGTATTTTTATAATAATACCTTGTCATAATATTGCTATACCATAGTAGGTTTTCTATTTACCATTTGACATTAAACATAAAGCTTATTTTTGCATGAAATAGGGAATGCTGTAAACAGCGCCTGGGAAGGCACATGGGCATTTCTTTAATTATTGTCAGCTGAACCCAAGGCAACAGGCAAAGCCGAGTCTTGGATACACATTTACCAAAAAGGCTGATGTGTTATCAGCATTGACTCTTACCTTTGCCCAGGTGTCCAGTAGTGGGTCTTTGATATGTAAATCCAGTCAAGCACCAGGAATGCTTGGGCCTACTCAAGAATGCAAATAATCTCCTTTTGTCTTGACCTTTTGGTGAAACTTCCTGGTATGTGGGGGTATAAAATACACTCACTGGATTGGCTCTGAGTCCCTGTCCCTCCATCAGAAGAGGACGGTGGTCCCACCCAGTCCCAGCTTTTTCCTTCCATTTTGTGTCTTGTCTCTTTCTTTCTTTTATTTCTCAATCCCCAGCTCCTCTACTCAGGAACTGGACCCGCTCTCTTTCCACGCTGGATGCGGAAAAGAGAGAAAATAGTTACAGAATGCTATTAAGAAAAAAATATGAGCCCTGACCGGTTTGGCTCAGTGGATTGAACATCGGCCTATGGACTGAAGGGTCCCGGGTTCGATTCCGGTCAAGGGCATGTACCTTGGTTGCGGGCACATCTCCAGTGGGAGGTGTGCAGGAAGCAGCTGATCAGTGTTTCTGACTTTCTATCCCTCTCCCTTCCTCTCTGTAAAAAATCAATAAAAAAATATATTTAAAAAAAAAAAAGAAAAAAATATGAGAAGCAAGTGTTGGGTGTGTGAACTCAGAAAGTGCCTATTGCATGTGTAACTGATCTGGGTTACCTCTCTTATAAACAAGGCTGTCTTATTGACACTGAATAAGAGCATTTCTTGGACATAACAAAAGGGCACACTGCTGAATAAAATAAATGGAACTAAGAAAAGATGAAGATACCAGTGTTTTAAAAGCAAAAGAAAAATAGATAAGTAAACAAAAACAAACAGTAATGCTGATGAAATTGAAATTTACATCCCCTACACTAACTTGCCATTTTCATCAAATTTCAAAATGGGTCATCATTTCAGAGTCTGTAATCATGCCATTAAGGGTATTTGACTGCTTATGAGAAAATTTTCCTTATCTCAGGGAACTGCCATCATCTATTCTTCAAAAATAGTCCATCACATTTTTTTAAATAACATATTACTTCTGATATGTCTTTATAAAGAATAAAAATTAACAGAATAGGATTATGAGCAAGTTTTCTCCAACAGCTAGTACTTTATGAGTGCCTAAGAAGAAAGAAAACCAAAAACAGTATCATTAGTTTCACAGAAAGCACTTCCATTTCTTAATTCAAATTGGCTGCTGCCACAAACATTACTGCTTCAACAAAAGGATCTCTCTGGTTTTGCCTCAGTTGCTATCAGATAATCTTTCAGTGTTTGGTGCAATGTCTACTTTCAGTAAATGTCTTTCTTTTTCTCCATAGAGAATGTGAGAATCAGTAATTCTCCTCAGTTCTCAACCCCACAAGCTAAATTTCTGAAACTTGCAGTCCCCCAAGCACTGTGTAAACTCACTGAAAACCCTAAGTAAAGGAGTAAACAGCTTCCTATGGCTTACTAATTTTACTGTCATAGTACTCAAATCCTTTCCTTTGACAAAATGAACAATCCCAATACAATCATAAATGCTAAAAATTTCATAAACATATTAAAAGTACCTCCTGTAGTATAAATGTGATTTCAGTTAGACTTCTCTGGTGTTAATTATCCCCAGGATATCTCTGAACTTATTTTTTAATTCACTCTTGAGAGCAGTGGCCCATAACTGCATTCTAATTGCTTAGAATATTCTACTTATATATCTCTGATTGTGTATATGCAATTTTTTCTGACATTGATAATTGTGCTCTTCTTATATCTGTTAAATACAATAGATAGACTACAAAAAATCTGGACTGTATTTATGTACAGAATTTGGAATATAGTGATTTTTCATAAAGAAGCTTTTTAGGGTGAGGTTTTTGGATTCTTTATGGCTCCTACTATCACAGGGAAAATATTGGGTTCAGATAAATTTATATTATCTTTCACATGCCTTTAGCAATGTCTGACTACATGGTGTTCAATATCCCAAATGCCTACAAAACAGAAGGATTTTAAGAATTATGCTTTCCACCCATTGGAAGATATTCTGCCTCCCCTGGGTTTCTTTCATTTAACAAATGTTTATTGAAAGCCACTAATGTGTTAGGCATTGTTTCAGCTTACAGGTCTATGAACAAATAAAACAACATCTCAGTCCTCATGGAGATTACATTTTAGGTGGAGAGAGAGATGATAAGCAAATAAATCAACATGCTAACAGTATCAAGTAATGATGAATGATATGAAAAAGTATGGTAAACAACTATACAGTGACTATGAAAGGGCTATTTTAGATGAGTGATCAGGAAAAGTTTCTCAAAGAATGTGGCATTTGAGCAGAGACACCAGTTTGTGCTTCAATTGACTTGTGATTACTCCTGAAACCACTTGCTAAAACCTATAGCTCTTATTTGTCTTGCTGATATTCTTGAATCATGTTAATGACATTATAGTGAACATAAACCCTATATCCAAATAGGGCTCTATCAAACAATTTATTAAGACTTTCTTTCTGTTACTAAGACCTTATCCAATTTGCAGCACTGTGGGTGAATTGTGAGGTCAACATTGGGTTTCATGACAGTAATTAATATAATAGCATATAATGATTTTGTTGATAAATATGATGATGATCTATACTAATAATAGAGGAATATCCAAATTGTCTGGGATGCCATCACAGTAACAGTAACGACTGAACAGGCTGCTTCATAGGGCAACAAGGCCGGCAAGGGGGTTAGTGAGGGATGACCAAACGACTAAACAGCAGGCTGTGTGGGGCAATCAGGCCAGCGGGGGGGGGGGGGGGGGGGGCAGTTAGGGGCAACCAGGCTGGTGGGGGGAGACAGTTGGGGGCAACCAGGCTGGCAGGGGGGGGAGTTGGGGATGACAAGCCCAGCAGGGGGGCAGTTAGGGGCAATCAGGCAGGCAGGCAGGTGAGCAGTTAGGAGCCAGTGGTCCCAGATTGTGAGAGGGATGTCCGACTGCTGGTTTGGGCCCAATCCCCAGTATCGGGCCTAAACCGGCAGTCGGACATCCCCTGAGGGGTTCCAGATTGGAGAGGGTGCAGGCTGGGCTGAGGGGTCCCCCCACCCCACACCCCTGTGCAAGAATTTCATGCACCAGGCCTCTGGTATATAATAAAAGTCATCCTTAAGATAAAATTTTAAAAGCTATCATAAGCACACAATTTTCTCTTGTTTGAGATACTTTACTAGGCCCAAAAATTTCATATATTTTCCTACTATCTTTTATATAAAAGTAAATATTAATGATTTTTTTGAAGTTTGTCACATGTTCATTTTAACAGAATGCTAGACCACTGCTCAGTAACAGCCTATGACACATATAATGGACTAGTGGCCCGGTGCACGAAATTTGTGCATGGAGGGGATGTCCCTCAGCTTGGCCTGCACCCTCTCCAATCTGGGACCCCTTGAAGGATGTCCTACTGCTGGTTTACAGGGATCAGGCCTAAACCGGCAGTTGGACATCCCTCTCGCAATCCGGGACTGCTGGCTCCTAACCACTCGCCTGCCTGCCTGCCTGATTGCCCCTAACCACTCTGCCTGCCAGCCTGCTCACCCCCAACTGCCCCCCGCCACTGGCCTGTTCGCCCCCAAATGCCCCTCCCCGCCAGCCTGATCACCCCCAACTGCCCCCCGTGCCAGTGTGCTCACCCCCACTGCCCCCCCTGCTGGCCTGCTCATCCCCACCTTCCCTCCCCACTGGCCTGCTCACCCCCAACTGCCCCCCTGCTGGCCTGCTCACTCCAAACTGCCCCCCCCACTGTCCTGATCACCCCCAACTGACCCCCACTGACAGCCTGCTTATCCCCAACTGGCCCCCCTGCTGGCCTGCTCACCCCCAACTGCCCCCTCCCGCCAGCCTGATCACCCCCAATAGCGCCCCCCCCGCACTGGTCTGATCACTCACAACTGCCCTCCCCTCTTGGCCTCTAACTGCCTCTACCTCGGCCCCACCACCATGGCTTTGTCCAGAAGAACGTCTGAAAGGTCTCCTGGAAGGTCTCCCAGTCTAATTAGCATATTACCCTTTTATTAGTATAGATACTTTTAAGAGCGGATCATTTGAGTACAAACTTATTTCTTTTTAATGAATATATCTTTCCCTGCTGGTTCCTTGGAAAGTAGCATTTAGATTGCAAGTGTTCCTGGGTCTGGGTAGTGTAATAACAGTTTCAGTTGCAAAGAATAAACTGCCAGTGGACTCTAGAGGCCAACTGTAGCTGTCCATTTCAAGTTTCCTGTGAAGACTTTGGTAAAGTAATAAGGCGAATATTAATGTTGGGGGACCAAAGATAAGTATATTCCAAATGCCATAACACTTTTATCTATTACCTCTCATCCCTCTTTATAATCATTGTACTCTGTTAGATTTACCGTTTGATTTGGTTATTTTCTGATCATGATTATTGATTCCTCATCTTGACATTTTGTTTTACCTTTTCCCATGACTTTTCATGATATTTAAATAATTTCAACTAATCAATAGCTTTTTCCCTTTTAATTATGGTGATTATACTGAAGAATTAACTGGTCTCTTTCATAGAAGCAATAAAATTAAATCTAAATTTGGTCATTCATTATTTGTTATTTTATAAGAAAAAATACATGTGAAATACTAACTGCTCACTGAAGTTAATTTTACTCTCTTTTGTTATTACATGTCCTCTTTATTAATTGACCTTTAAAAGCATTAATTGTCCAAGTACTATAGACCTCAAATATTTTAACTGTGAATATTTGGCTTATTCATCAAAAGAAAAATAATCCTTAAAAAATATTTTCTAGAATAACTCATTGGACAAAAGATAGTTGATATTACAATTTATTAATGTTAATTTAGTAGTTACTTGGCTGAGAACTTTGGTGAGTATGAGTACAGTCTTTTTCAGGAAAGCTTGAGCTGAAAATCTAGAATGGTAAAGTTACGGTTTATAAGCTGAGTGGGATTTTCACAAAAGGTGTCTATATACTGTATTTTCTGAAGGTAACTTATTTAACCATTTTAGTTATGCCATAAACTACACTTTATTAAGTTTTACTATAGATACATAAACTGAATTCTGCTTAAAGAAAATAATAAACAATAGATGAGTTTTCAATAAGAATTTATTTTGGATCCATTAAATGAAAATATGGCAAGTTATATGCTATGGATTGCTGCCAGTTCAATTAGTGGGTAAAAGAACAACTCAGAAGGAGTTGGGCAAGCAACCTGAAATTTAAGTAAAAATTATCAAGGAGTCAGAGAGTAATAGAATCGTGAATACTCTGAGTTTAAAAAGAACCTAACCTTGAAGTACATGAAATAACCAATTCCCTAATGTTTATCTCCCCTAAAATGTCTACTAAGAGGTTGTCTATGATTGAACACATACAACAAGCAACTCACTGCCACACTTCTATCTTTTATATTTCTATTAAAAAGTTATTGTAATAAAATCAAACCTACTGAGGCTCTTTCTAGTGTTATCCTTACAGGGTTAAAGAAACCTGTCTTATCATAATAAACATATCAACAGCCCAATCTTTGAAAACAGCAGTGAACATTGTGGGGCCAAATGAGGCTACCATTCCTCCTTCATTCTAAATGGAATCTAGAAACCCTTTCTATTTATGTGCCTAGAATGACATTAGCCTTTGTGGGTGGACATTATACACTTGACACAAAGTGAATTCAGGGCCTATTATAACCTCAAAGTCAGTTGGAACAATATTGTTGAGTCATGTATCCCTATTAAAATTATTTAGAATCTAATTCTGATATCTAATCTAATTCAGTTTTTCATTTATCTTTTGGTCCTCTCACAATTACATTACATATGTAAATAAGTTGAGCATATGCTTATAACTTGGTTCAAAACATTGACAAACATTGAAAAGAAGAGGTAAAAGACCTATACATTTGACACACCTTAGAAACTTCCATATTTATGTTGACTTTTCAAATCAGAGTCATTTGATACAGTCACTTAACTAGTTTACAATTTACCTCATTATGGTAGGATTTAGCTATTTCTATATTTTGGTCAGAAACCTATCATTGAGATATATTTAATGTTAATTGATATCCAGATATCATGCCTGTTACAAATGACATAACTTTGAATTTAATACAGTAGACCTTTGATTCTGTGGACTTCAATTTAACATACTTTGAATTTATCTGGTTCATATGTCATATGTGAAAATTAATGCCCTGTTAATTTTAAAATGCTTTTAACCAAGATTTGATTATATTTAAGTTAACAGGTTATTTTTTTTGTTGTTGTTGTTATTAGTCCACTGTTATTTTTAACAAATTTTAGTGGATAAGCCCTATGCTGGGAAAAACACTGAAGTAATTTCTCCAACATAAATAAATATTACATATCTATAACTATAGTTTACATATTCAAATCCAAGAGTCACTACTCATAAATAATGTTAATTTTAATTATACAAACGTGTCTACATAAATAAAAACAGATAAACTAATTGGTTAATTTTTTAGCATATACATTCAGAACACCTACTTTATTATATAAGGACTTTCAACTTTAACAGGCATCCCCTCTCCAAAATTAGTCCATTATATTGCGGTTTTACTGTAATGCCATCAAAGAAAGGTATAGGATAGTTCACTTTTTATTTCCTTTCCCCCATCCATCAACAATCCAGTCAATCACTGAGTATAGCTGATTTTCTTCTAAACATATTGATTTAATCTTTTCTTTTCATGCTCCCACTAGCATATTTCACATCAACTGATTGCCCCCTAACCAGAGGTGGATCCATGTTTGAGGAGGTCTGAAGCTTATATAATTTGAAAAAGTCCTGTTTAAGAAAAATAATACAAAATTACAAAAATAAAATTGTATATTGTAAGTGACCTGTGGAAGGGAAGAAGCTTGAGGCTTAGCTTCACAGTAAAGATGCCTCTGCCCCTCACTGATTGATTAGGGTTTGGAGTAGAGTGATAACAAGACTGACAAGATACACACTCCCATGGCACCTACATTCTAACCACAGGAAATAATTCCTCTGCATTAAGACCAGCAGTAGATTATGGCCCAGGCGTGCTGGTTTAACACCTGCATAACATTGGCACAAAAGATGGGACGTTAACCTTAGTACTTAAAACAGACTTTGATTAACAAATCATTTTCTTCCTCCTTCTCTTCCCTTCCCTTCCCTTCCCTTCCCTTCCCTTCCCTTCCCTTCCCTTCCCTTCCCTTCCCTTCCCTTCCCTTCCCTTCCCTTCCCTTCCCTTCCCTTCCCTTCCCTTCCTTTTCCTTCCCTTCCCTTCCTTTTCCCTTTTGTTTATTTTCTCTTTTATTTCCCTTGCCCTACGAGATGTATCAGTGAAAATTCTGCTACATGAGATGTCTGAGATTTTGATACCTATGGTTTTTTCTAAGATGTTTATGGTTTCATGACTGGCATTTAAGTCTTTTATCTATTTTGTGTTTATTCTTGTGTATGGTGTAAGTTGGTGGTCTAGTTTCATTTTTTTATATGTATCTGTCCAATTTTCCCAACACCATATATTGAAGAAACTGTCTTGACTCCATTTTATGCTCTTGCTTCCTTTGTCAAATATTAATTGAGCATAATGGCTCAATTAATTTCTAGATACTCTGTTCTTTTCCATTGATCTACATTCTTTTGCCAGTACCAGGCTGTTTTGATTACAGTGGCTTTGTAGTATAACTTGATATCTGGTATTGTGATTCCTCCAACTTTGTTATTTTTTCTCAAGATTGCTGCAGCTATTCGGGGTCTTTTTTTGTTCCATATAAATTTATGGAGTGTTTGTTCTAGATCTGTGAATTATGTTGTTGGTATTTTAATAGGGATTGCATTGAATCTATAGATTGCTTTGGGTAGTATGGACATTTTAATGATGTTGATTCTACCAATCCATGAACATGGTATATTCTTCCACTTGTTTTATATCTTCCTTTATCTTTTTTCAATGTCCCATAGTTTTCCAAGTATAGGTTTATTCCTAAGTATTTTAATTTTTTTGTTGCAGTGGTAATTGGTATTGTTTTTTTTAGTTTCTCTTTCTGAGATTTCATTATTATGTATAAAAATGCCAACAAGTTCTGGGTGTTAATTATGTATCCTGATACATTGCCCAATTCACTTATTAAATCCAATAGTTTTTTAATGGAGTCGTTAGGGTTTTCTATGTACAATATCATGTCATCTGCGAATAATGTCAGTTTTACTTCCTCCTTTCTGACTTGGATGCCTTTTAGTTTTTCTTCTTGTCTGATCACTCTGGCTAGGACTTCCAGTACTATGTTGAACAGGAGTGTTTAAAGTGGGCATCCCTGTCTTCTACCCGTTCTTAGGGGAAATAGTTTTGTTTTTTACCCATTGAGTATGATGTTGGCTGAAGGTTTGTCATATATGGCTTTTATTATGTTGAGGTATGATACCCCAACTTCCTGAGTTTTTTTTTTAATAAAAAGGGTGTTGGATTTTATCAAATGCTTTTTCTGCATCAATTTATATGATCATGAGATTTTTTGTCTTTTAATCTGTTTATGTGATGTATCATATTTATTGATTTGTGAATATTGTACTAGCCTTGCATCCTTGAAATAAATCCCAGTTGGTCATGGTGTATGATCTTTCTAATGTAATGCTGGATCCGGTTTGCTAGACTTTTGTTGTGATTTTTGGCATCTATGTTCATTAGGGATATTTGCCTGTAATTCTCTTTTTTTTGTAGTGTCTTTATATCTGGTTTTGGGATTAGGATAATACTGGCTTCATGAAAAGAGCTTGGAAGTGTTCCTTCCTCTTGAAATTTTAAAAATAGTTTGAGAATGATAGGTGTTAGTTCTTTTAATGTTCAGTAAAACTCCCCTGTAAAGTCATCCAGACTAGGGCTTTTGTTTCCTGGAAGTTTTGGTTTTTTGTTTTTTATTACTGCTTCAATTTCATCAGTAGTTATCAGCCTCTTCAGGTTTTCTGATTGTTCCTGATTTTTAAAAAATTGCATTTTTCTAGGAATATGTCCATTTCACCCACATTGTCAAGTTTATTGGAATATAGTCATTCATAGTATTTTGCTCTCTTTCTAGTTCTTTAAGTTGTAGGGTGAGATAATAGTCATTCATAGTATTTTGCTCTCTTTCTAGTTCTTTAAGTTGTAGGGTGAGATAACTTATTACCAGTTTTTTTGTTTGTTTGTTTGTTTTTTGAGGTAGGCCTGTAGTGCTATGAATTTCCCTCTCAGGACTGCTTTCATTGTGACCCATAGATTTTGGGTTGTTATGTGTTCATTTTCATTTGTTTCCATGATGTTTTTTATTTTTTCTTTGATCTCTTTGGTAACCCATTCATTGTTTAATAGCATGTTATTTAGCTTCCATGTATTTGAATGTTTATGACTTTTTATTGTTGTTGATTTCTAATTATATGCAATTGTGAAATTAGATTGATATGATTGGTATGATTTCAATCTTCTTGAACTTGTAGAGACTTGTGTTTGAGTCCTAACATGTGGTCTATCTTTATAAGTGTCTGATGTGCACTTGAGAAGAATGTATATTCAGTAGCTTTGGTGTGGAATGTTCTGAAAATGTCAATTAATACTATCTGATCTGGTATGTCATTTAGGATAACTGTTTCCTTGTTGATTTTGTCTAAAAGATCTATCCAGTGATGCCAGTGAGGTATTAAAGTTCCCCACTATGATTGTGTCACTGTCAATATCTCACTTAAAATCCTCCAGAAGTTGTTTTTTTTTTTTTTTTTTTTTTTTTTTTTTTAATATATTTGGATGTTTCTGTATTGGGTGCATACATGTTTACCAGAGTTATATCCTCTTATTGTATCAATCCCTTTAGTATTACAAAGTGGTCTTCATTATCTCTTGTTACTTTGAAGTCCATTTTATTAGATATGAGTATTGCTACCCTAGTTTTCTTTTGTGTTTTTTTCATTTCTATTTGCCTGGAAAAAATTTTTCCATCCCTTCACTTTCATTCTGTGTGAGTTCTTTGTTCTAATGTGGGTCTCTTGTAGACAGCATGTATGGGTCATGTTTTCTTATTCATTCAGTTTGTCCTCTGTCTTTTGATTGGAGCACTTAAGCCATTTAAGTTAAGGTTATTATGGATAGGTACTAGTTGTTGCTATTCTTATTCTTTATGCCTGTTTTCTTCTCTTTCTCTCTGTTTCTTCTTCTCGCAACAGTCCCTTTAGCATTTATTGCAGTGCTGGTTTGGTGCTAATAAACTCCTTTAGCCTTTTTTAGTCTGCGAAGATCTTTATTTCACCTTCAATTTTGAATGTTAGCCTTGCTGGATAGAGTAGTCTTGGGTTCAGTCCCTTGTTTTTCATTATCTTGTATACTTCATGCCATTCCTTCTGGCCTGAAGTGTCTCCCCTCCCCCCCCTTTTTTTTGTTCTTGTTAATCCTCACTAATATTTTTCTACTGACTTTTAGAGAGAGTAGAAGGGAATGGAGGAGACTAAGAGAGAGAGAAAAATATCAATGTGATAGAGACAGCAATTGGTTGCCTCCCACACATGCTCCGTCCAGGGCCAGGGATTGAGCCTGCAACCAAGGTATGTGCCCTTGACTGGAATTGAACCTGGGACCCTTCAGTCCATGGGCCAATGCTCTATCCACTGAGCTTAACTGTCTAGGGCTGAAATGTTTCTATTGAGAAGTCAGCTGAAAGTCTAATGGGAACTCCCTTATTAGGTAACTTTCCCTCTTTCTCTTGCAGCCTTTAAGATCCTTCTTTGTCTTTAATGTTTTCCATCTTAATTAATATATGCCCAGGTGTGGGTCTTTTGGGGTTCATCTTGATTGGGAGTCTCTCTTTGTGTTTCCTGAACTTGAGTAACTTTTCCTTTCACCAGGTTAGGGAAATGAAATTTCTGCCATTATTTATTCAAATAGCTTTTCTATTCCTTTCTCATATTCTGCTCCTTCTGGTACACCTATAATATGAATGTTATTATGTTTCATGTTGTCCCAAAGTTCTCTTAAATTCTCCTTCTGTTTTTATTTTTATTTTTTCCATTTGCTGCTCTGAATGTTTTTGGGGTTTTTTTCCTACCTTGACTTCTAATTCACTGATTCAGTCCTCAACTACTTCTAGTCTATTGGTGAATCTTTCCAGGGTGTTATTTATTTCAGCTATATCATTCCTCATTTCCACTTCATCCTTACTTATTGTTTCAAGCTCTCTTTTTATGTTGACATAGCTCTCATTAATACCCTTATAATTCTCAATAATTTGCTTGAGGTCCTCACTGAATTGTTTGAGCACCTTTATTAACATTTCTCTAAATTTTTAGCTGACAAATTTCTTACTTCCATTTCATTTAGTTAATTTTCTGGCAATTTCTCCTTTTCTTTCATTTGGAGGTTGTTTCTCTGTCTCCCCATTTTTGCTGTCCCTTTGTTTTTGTTTCTATGTATTAGGTCAAACTCCTATGGTTCTCAGTCTTTTGGGGTGGTCTTAAGTAGTAGGTGTTTTGTGGAACCTAGTGGTGCAGTCTCTTAGATCTCCTGAGCTGGTTGCTACAGGAAGCCCCTTACTTGAGTTATTTGGGTTCTCCTGTTGTAGCTGGGTCTTGAATATTATTGTCCCATTCATGGATGGAGTCTCTTTTCAGGCTGGCTGACTATATGGCTTACCCCCAAGCACATCATGCGAGCTGGTGTGGAAGTGCTGACCAAACTGAATAAAACAGTACACAACAAAATATGAAACAGAAGAAACAAAATAAATACATACACAAGACCCACAGCACCAACAAAAGTAACCACCAGAGAAGAGAGATGTAGGAAAAGAGAAAAGAGAGCAAGAATTATAGGGGAAAAAAAAGAATGAAAGAAAAAAATATGAGGAGAAAACAAAACAAACGCACAACCAAAAACACAAATTTAAAAAAAGGGGGGGTTGGAATATGTAGATGCAGGGCTTAAAGAAAGAAAATAAAGAATTAGAGGAATGGGGAAAGGAAAATGGTTTACAATAAAGAAGTGAGAAAAGAAATGAAAAGACAAGAAAAAAATTGAAAAGGAAAATAGAGGAGAAAGCAGGTAGACCTAAAATAAGAAAAAGAAAAAGAGAGGAGAAACCAGAAGAAAAAGAAAAGAGAGAAAATAAATTGAGTAGTGAACAAAAGAAAAAAATGAGTAGAAAAAGGGAAGAGGAAAATTAGGTATATAAATGAAATAATAGAGACTAGAATAATAACAAATCAATAAAGCAGATAGATAATGAAGATAAATTTGAAGGGGAAAAGAGGAAAGGAAAGAAAAAAAAGAGAAGAGAGGGGAAAGGGAGGAAGTAAAGAAAAAAAGGGATAAAAAAAGTAAAAAAAAAAAAGTGGAGTTTATTTTAGTCTAGTTTAGTGTCCCATGGGAGCTTGCTTTGGATCTCACTTTTCTCTTCTGTCTGCCCATTCTGGGCTTCCTGTTAGGTAGGTAGGTGCTAACTACTGTCAGGCACTATCTTTTGGCTTTGCACCCTGCTTGAAGCTCCAAGGGATTCACCGATCCACTGTTTATGTCTGTCTCCACAGGCCTTGGCTACAAACAAGCAGGGCCAATCTGCCCTGTAAAGTAGGTTTGTTAGCAGCATGGGGCCCAGGGCTGGGTCAGCAACCTTCCCCTGGTTCCCCAGGCTCCGCCTCTTCCCACTTTTGCCTGCTAGCCAGTGTCAATCTTAATCACTCAAAAGTCTGTTTCAGAAAGGGCTTTAGGTGGGAGAAGTGCTGTGTAGCTCTCAGGGAATATGGTGGGTGTGTTTTCCTCTCCCAGAGCTACTCCTCTGAGAGTGGTCCAAAATATTACTTTGCCCTTGGCTGGACAGAGAACCTTGTATGGAGACAAGTGGCTGGAAACCTGGAGTTTTTATGGATAGTGGGGCAGACAGCTCCTCCCCCAATCCAGTCATTGAGGGTTCCTGTGACAGTTCAAACCTGTAAGCTTGGCCTCTGCTTTTGTTTCCTCTGAAAAGCTCAAAATGTAGGATGTGGCAGGCAGGGCTCCTGAGGTTGGGGCAGGTTGTATCACCTAAGGCAGGTTTTTTTTTGTTTTTGTTTTTTTCTTTTCCTGCCCTGCAGCTACTGGGAGCAGCTAGCTCCTCTCAGGAAAAAATGACCATTTTGGTTTGTGGGCATATGACCAAATGCTGTGGCTGCTGTTTTTCCAAGTCTCTCCACAATATTTCCCACCTCAACCTTTCCTTAGGCACTCTGAGTCTGCGCCTCCCTCCTGCAAAACCTCAGGTGAGTATCTCTGAGAGAGAGAGAGAGAGAGAGAGAGAGAGAGAGAGAGAGAGAGAGAGAGAGAGAGAGAGAGAAGGAAGGAAGGAAGGCAGGCAGGCAGGAAGGAAGGAAGGAAGGAAGGAAGGAAAGAAGGAAGGAAGGAAGGAAGGAAGGAAAGGGAAGGGAAGGAAGGAAAGGAGGGAGGGAGGGAGGGAAGGAAGAAAAAACCGCAGCTTTTCTCCAACTGGCTCTGGTCTGCTGGCTCCAGACTCCTCCATGGCCAGAAGCCTTGATGTCTTTTGAGGCTGGAAGTTACTTGGGCGGTGGGTCTCGGCTCTGGTGCTCGGGGCTGTGGAGCCCAGTCTGGGTTCTGGGCCTCTATCTGAGCGCACAGACCCTCCCGTCGCCCAGCGCTCCCTCCTCTCTCAGCCTGCCAGCCTGGGAGCTGGGTCAGCTCCTCTCACGACCTTGCCCTTCCCACTGGTCTCCAGGTGTTTTCTGTGCTTCCTTGATATAAGTCTCCTCCTCAGCTGGACCTCAGTTGGTAATTCCAGGTGAATGTTCTCCAATTTAGTTGTATTGCCAGTCTGGCCCTAGGATGAGGTGCACAACAGGTCTGCCTACTGGGCTTTCATTTTTTTAATTCCCACATTTGTCATTTTTGCCTTCAGCAATGTTTCAGGCTTAATTTGCCCTAAGACCCACTTGTTTGTCTTTTTGGCAGTCCAGGTTATCGGTGTAGCTCTCCTCCAACACCATATTCCAAATGAATCATTTTTTTCTGTCTCCTTCACTGTCCAGCATTTGCATTCTTACATAGTAATTGGGAATGCTAAGGTGTGAATAATCTTAGACTTGGTCTCTAATGACACTTCTTTACTCTTGGTGATCTTTTCTAATCCTTCCATTTTGGGCATGCCATTGTCATTGCAAAGGGAGGGAGAAATGGATGAAGCACACTATGGCTCTTAAAGCTTCTGCTTGGACATTGTGTATGCCACTTCTGCTTGCATTCCATTGGACAAACAGTCACATGGCCCAAACTGATTTTAGTGTGTCAAATGACCATATGTGGGGATACATAAACCTATAGGTTGGGCCTTAAATAATTGGAAATAGGAGGACAGTGTTACATACTAGAAACTAAGCTTTTTATTTAACTTGAAATAGTCCAGAGAGTATGCCCAGGAATTTCAGTGATTGGTGTAAGACTCCAAAACAAAGGACAAATAATTATTTGTTATCCGCCCACTCTATGTTAGAGAAAAAAAGAAAAGAACAACCGATAGATGAACTGCAAAAGGAAGAGCATTACAACAGTCCTGGTCAGCCCATCCCTGAAAATGGAAAATATTGGCCAAGTTCTTTGGTCTCCCATCTGCAATGCAAAATTAGAAAACCTTTATCCATAACCTTTACGAATATTATAAGAATTTATTAATTTCAAGAGTGGTTAGTAGTTTCCCCAAAGGTATTTTAAAGGTTCTGTGTTCCTTCAGGAAAAATGCTCAACAGTGTACATTTATTTTTAGTTATTATTAAAGTCATGACCCTGTATTGGAAAGAATACCCGAAAACAATTTCTGACCTTCTTAAAGCAATTTTAAATTGCTTTAAACTTTTATTTTTACTTTGATAGATGATGTATCCTCTACTATTAAATGAATAGGGATAAGGGCACTTAGTAATAAAAGTAACCTTAATCTCTTTTCTAAACATAGAATTATATTACATACTAGTTAATATACATATATATATATGTATATATATATATATATATATATAAAATTAATTAATACTATGAATAGCACATTGTAGTCCTCTGGCTCAGTTTTCTACTAAACTATTTTCTATACATACTTAAATGGAATGTTTAAATACTGAATTTTTTTTGTTCTCTATGTAAGAAATTCCAGTTGCTCTTTTACAATAGGCAGCAGCTGAGATATCAAGATTATAACCACTTCTATACCAAATTGCTCAGAGTAAGTGGCTCCCTGGACCCTTCACTGGTATCTTTCTGTTAAGACAACCCAGAGAATGAATTTTCTCAATCACTGAAATTGAAGTTTTTAATCTGGCAAATCCCAGATACAAAAAGTTACTGACATAGAATTGAGGGAGCTATTTGCTTACCAGCTGCCATGCTAACCAGGACAACTTATAATTTACATGACTATTATAATCCAACACTATTGGAGGGGTGCCCAGATGAATCCAAGTGATAATTCAGAGTAGTTCTCTGGGGTCTGAGACAAACCATGACAATAATTGCCAATGTGAAAAGAGTCAGCCAGAAACAGATCATTTCTTAACAGGAGTATGCTCAATTAGGAATAAAAACCAGTAATGCAACATGTCTGTGGTTTAATGGACCTACATGTACATTTTCCTTTTCTCTTAAATTATGTTTTTATCATCTTATTATTAATATACTAGTGGCCCAGTGCATGAATTCATGCACATTGAAAAGAAATTAATTAGAAGAAATATTTTAATGTCACTATTTGCCCTTTCTCTATAATAGAAGTGTCAACCAAATTCATAATCGACAATGACAGATCGAAACAAATGCATGTGATTGATGCCAGTGAGAGCTTTATATGTATCGCACATGTGTGAGTCAACTTAGCCTTTTATATACATAGAATAAACTTGCTTAATTAGACATGCTTTCTGATTTAGCTAAACTTTTTCCAGCCCAGTGAAGCACCCCAACTTCTCTTTCAGGTAATTGTCAGCAACACAGCAGTAAATATCAACATGAAGCAGATTATTATTGTAGATCACGCAGGGAGAACAAAGGGTAAAATATTTAACACAGCAGTGTTTGACTATATTCTGCGCAGTGAGAAACCCTGAAGTCATTCTCAAGGTCCACCATTTCTTACTTCTTTTCAGTTGGGTCAAGTTTCTAAGCTTTCTAATTTCCATTTTCTGGCTAATGAAAAGAAAATAGGATTCCACCAAGTCTCCTATCTACCTACTCCAGGACTTTTGTGAGGATCAAATGAGATGAGGCATAGGAAAATTCTTCACAGACATTTGGTTAAAGTGTAAAATGTTTCCACCTGGCTATAAAGCAAGTCATGTTCCTGGGCTGAAGAAACTCCAAGGAAGCTAGTCGCTAGGGAGAGGAAGCTGGGTATTGCTACGTGACATTATTACCTGGTGGCCACAGTGGCTGTAGGCCATATTTTGCACTATGGGATCTTGGCAGTGTCAGCTGCGATTTGGTGGGGTGTCACTCCGGGGTGGTGGTGGGGCCTGTGTCCCACTTGGGGGAAACCAAGTATTGCTTTGTGGGTGCCAGGTCTGCAGTGCCATTTCTCTGTAAATGGCCAGTGCGCATCATGGCAGCTCCTGCGTTGAGCATCTGCCACCTGGTGGTGAGTGCGCATCATAGCAACTGGTCAGATGGTTGGACACTTAGCATATTAGCCTTTTATATATATACTAGAGGCCCGGTGCACAAATTTGTGCATGGGAGGGGACGCAGGATGTTGTTGGGCCAGCCCTGCCCCTGATCGGGGTGGGGAGGCCGATCAGAGGTGGGGCTAGCCAGGGGGAGGGGCCGTATGGGGTTGGCAGGCTGGCCCTGCCTCCTATTAGCCTTTTATTATATAGGATAGATGGCATTTACTAGTATACCTTTAAAAATCTTTCCATGCAGTATCTCATTCTCTCCTAATAGCCTTTCTGGTCATATGCACTTTGAAGATATGAAAATTACATTTCAGAGAATTTAGGCAACTTCTCCAAAGTCACATATCTAGTTAATGAAAGAATTAAAACTTTAATCTAGGTCCTCCATTTCATCTTAGAGTTGCTAGCATTTCTTTTAAAATATGTTTTTATTGATTTCAGAGAGAAAAAGGGAGAGGGAGAGAGAGATAGAAACATTGATAAGCTACCTCCTGCACGCCTTCTGCTGGGGATTGAGCCTGAAACCCAGGCATGTGCCCTGGCTGGGAATTGAGCCAGCGACCTCTTGGTGCATGGGTGGATACACATACACTGAGCAACACTGGCCGGATATTGCTAACTTTTTTGTCTGTTACTTTGCTAGATGTTATGAGTAGTATCATGATAAATATAAGATTTGGTCTTTGCTGTAGAGATCATGCAATCTAGGTGGAGAGATAGAACAAAAACATCAATGATAACTAACAATGCATATTAATTAATCCTTTTATCATATGTTCAACAAATATGTATTGAACACCAAACTTGCCCCAGTTCTATGCTAGAGGTGATGGATACATAAAGCAACAAAATAGAGGAGACAGCAGTGTAGATATCGAAGCAACACTGATACTATGTATTCTCACAGAACAAAATATGAGCCTTCAGTGTAGACATTAAAGCAATATAGATGGTACACTTCCTCAGAAAGCAAAATACAAGGAGATTGTTATATAGGTGGTAAGGCAATATAGATGCCACACTTCTTAGGGAAGCAAAATACAAGGAGACTGCAGTGTAGATGCTAAAGCAACATAGATGCCTTACACTTCAGACAAATAGAGAATTATCCTGATATTTATATGAGAGACCAAATGAGGCCCTAAAGAATGGGTAAAATCAAGAAGAAAAAGTATTTTATATTAGAAGACTGATGTATGTAAAGTTATAGAATATGAAAATTAGCAAGACTTACCTGTAAGAGAGTAATGAGTAATGTATTCTATCTATGACAAGGGAAAAAGTGGGAGAAAGGGATTGAGGTGAGTTGATGGAAAGGTTTGAAACTGCAAGTTCATAAGCTTAATTATCTTGTTATAGTGGGACATCAAACAGAAAGTTACCACACAGAACAATGAAATGAACAATGCAGTAGTTTAAGATTAATCTGGTTATAGTATGCAAAATGGGTTGTGGTAAAGGATTTGGGTAAGAATATCAAGAATGTATAAGAGTTGAGGGTATTGACTGGGAGGGGACTCATAGGAGCCTTTTGAGGTATGGAAAAATATATATGTCTTGATTTGGTGGTTGGTTATATAAGCATATACATATATAAAATGTCAATAAGCTGAGCATTTAATATTTTCTTACTTTACTGAATGTAAATTTTACTTCAATACAATATAACTAGTATAAGAAAAACAGTGCTTATTTTATTTTTATATTTTATTTTATATTTCATGCCTCACAAGAAGCATATCCACAGGGAGATATTGGCAGGCTCCAAACCCTGCTGATGTGAATTCCACTTCCTGTGATCGGCACCTGCACAGCAGCCTGCACGCTGTGTTGGGGGTTGAGCCTCAGTGTCAGTCAGCCTGAGGGTTGAGCCTATACATGAATCAGCCAAGAGCAATCAAGACTCAATTACAACACAATGCAAACAGGGGACATTGTTAGAGCACCAAGTTCTGGTGATCAGGGAGGCTGCACCACTAGGTCCCACAGGTCACCTACTACATAAGGCCACCCTATTAAAACTGGGAGTCATAGCAAACCCAAACGGGCAGCCAAAATGGGGAGACAGACAAATGCCCCAAATGAGAGAACAAGGTAATTCATCAGAAGAACTAAATGAAATGGAGATAAGCAATTTATCAGATATAGAGTTTAGAGTAATGATTATAAGGATGCTCAACAGCATTTTAAATTGCTAAAATGATTCTGTTAAACAAATCACAAACCATTAACGCGAAGACAGTAAAAATACAGACAACTCCTTTCTCCTTTTTTGCATCTGTGGAATGAGGTTAATGAGACGTTGCAACCTACCACAAAACAGTCTTTGTAAAATGGACTTGGGTATAAATAGAAAGGCTGCAACTGTTTCATCCTAAATATGTGTCACATTAATACACTTTGAATCATCATGGCTTAACTGAATATCTAGTAAATTCTGTAGATTTGCTATGATTCTGACAAATAAACTAAAGTATCTATCATTGGCTAGATTTAGAAAGCTGGGAACCAAGACCCAAGATACTGTCCTTGACACAAATCGCAGACACTCTGGATTGTTTGTAATGAATTGAACTACCTGAAAACAAGTTTAAACTTATGTAGAGAAAGATGAAGACATCTTTGAGAAACATATTTTTTGGAAGTCAAAAGGAACAGCACATAGGAATGGAAGGACTCAATTCTTATGATTAGTTTTCCTTATTAGGTTGCATTGTAATGGACAGGAATATCTATTCAAATGAAGGACATTTTAAGGAAATTTCCTATTACTGTCCAACATTATCAGTGCTAACTTCATAAGGTTACAAGATATTTGATAAAGAACACTCCTTTGATGCATAATATTATAATGCATTTTTAAATTTTAATATGGATTGTCTCTTGCTATGTGTTTATTGTGAGTCTTCTGACTGCATGACAGTTGTATAAACTTATTATAAAAATTGTTTAAGTTTTATTAAGCTTCTTTTTTTCTTTTTTGTTTGTTAATGCTACTAATCTCAACTTCCAACTATGATCCACTTTCTTTGTATATTTATTGAGTGCTTAGTTACATAATAAAGAATACTGTTTTGATACGGTATTGAGGATTTTAAAACAAAGTGAAGTGGTTATTAAAAGTATTAAACTTTTTAAAAGAGAACACTTTACAATCCTGCAAATTCTCATATATCTTCAGTTTCTAAAGATCAAAAGGTAATTGAGTACCCAATTTTCAACTGTCTCTGCAGAAAGATGACAGCATTTCTTTTTTTAAAATATATTTTATTGATTTTTTACAGAAAGGAAGGGAGAGGGATAGAGAGTTAGAAATATTGATGAGAGAGAAACATTAATCAGCTGCTTCCTGCACACCCCCCACTGGGGATGTGCCCGCAACCAAGGTACATGCCCTTGACCGGAATCAAACCTGGACCCTTCAGTCCACAGGCCAACACTATCCACTGAGCCAAACCAGTTAGGGCTGAAGCATTTCTTAATAGTGAAAATTGTATTGCTAAAGTTCTCTCTTTTTTTTTAGCATTTAAAAATATTTCATAGAATGCTTTTCATCAAAAGTATGTCTTCTCTCAAAAAAGAAACATACTCTTAGGATGAAAACTCAGCATTATGCAAAATTGGAAAAAGGTAGCTATCATGGAACTAATATTTAAATTTTGTAAATTATGCTAGGATTAAGTTAACACACTAGAATACTGCTATGAAAATCAGAATATTAACTGCTAGGTTAATGTCATTTTACAATTGACTCTAAAGATATGTTTTGTCATGTTTTGACTTAGAAAGTATCAAACTAAGTCCTTCATTTTACAATATTCATCATAGCAATGACAAAAGATGATTAAATTAAGCCCTCCTTGAAACTTTGCCATTTGTTCTATTTCCTATTAAAAATAATCTACATCTGATGTAGTTTTGATGTACCAAGCACTATGCCAAATATACTATATGTCTCAATTCCTACAACCCTATGAAGGAACTATAAGCTTGATGAGGGTAAATAGGTTTTTTTGTTCACTGATAATATCTAGTATTTAGAATTGTATTTGCCACATAGTAGGGGTTCAATAAATATTTGTCCAATTGAATGAATTTTACACATGAGGCAAGTGAAAGTATTATGTACATAATTGAAAAGTCGTATATCTGTTTGGCTAGATTCCTTTTTACCTTTACCCATATGACAATATATAGTTGACTTTCAGGAAAAACTCCCTAATTCTTCTAGGTGAAGAAAAAATAATAACTCCGTACGGTATGCATTTTTGAGTTTTCCTCTGTGAGTTTCCAAATGCAGGTTGTAAAGCTGCAGATCAGATAACAGAACTGATAGTAGGGGTTGTAGTGATACTAAAAGTATAGTTTTAGAAGGCTTGGGACATAGGAAACTGATAGCCTCTTGGGGTCTCTCATTTGCAGGAGATCTGGGCTGGAGCCTGAGAATGTGACAGAGTTCCTGAGTCTGGATGGCAGTGATAATATCAGCACCTGAGTTTCCCAGGATATTCTGTTTCTAAATATTTTATGGACTAATGAGCTTCAACCTATTAAGATTGGCTTCACTTGATCAGGAAAGATGGTTGAGAGGTACTCTCAAGTGTACTCTGGATAGCCACGTTAACTCACAGACCACTAAGCCACATTTATACCTTTCACTGGAGTTAAGTTTTTGCTCTATCCAAATCTAGGACAGAATGGAGACTGTAAACATCTGTAGAACCGAAGTTTAGAATGTGTGTGGTCAAGATGCTGGGGAGATCCATGCAAAAGCCCACCTTGGTATTTTTTGGGCATTAGACATCATTCAAGAGATCTCTTTTAAAATGCAGGTCCGTGAAGTTTATGATTGTCTAACCACTATGCTGTACACCTGAAACAAATATTGAATGTAAACTGTAATTGAAAAATAAAATAAAAAAAATAAACTATAAAATACAACTTTAAAAAATAAATAAAATGCAGGTACATATTGGATTAGGGAGGCCAAAAAGAGGTGACACTGGTGAGTCCAGAAAGCGAGGCTCCAAAATCATGGCAACACAAGCTTCTCTTTACAGCTCTTTTTGGTAAGCTCTTTTTGTTAAGCCCCTGAAAGCACCCAGTGCCCTTTCTTTAGCACAAGCACCACATATTTCTGAATCGTATTCCTAAAACTGAGTATGAATTTGAACAAAATAAACATGAGCAAACAAGGAAGGCAACTGAGTTACTGAGATGCTTTAATATTAAAAGCTTCCCTGAATGTGCAATCCCACACATTCGTGTTAGTTTTTGACCTAAAATTTCTGTTGTGGTCTCCAGATCTAAATATGCTCCTTACTCTAATCTTAGTAGATTTCCAGCCAGGAAATTGAATGCACTGAAACAAATGGATTAAATTTCCAGGGGAGTGTAGATACAGAGGCTATTGGTTTAAAGAGTTGTTCCTAAAGGTAGTATTTAATATCCTATCTAATAAAAGAGTAATATGCAAATTGAACATACCTCCGCTACACCCACAAGCCATGCCCACCAGCTAATCAGGAGTGAATATGCAAATAAACCCAACCAAGATGGCTGCGGCCACAGAGAGCAGGAGGGAGGCTTGGGTTTCTCTGGCAATGGAGGAAGCCAAGCTTTCCGCCTGCCCTTGCTGGCCCAGGCCTCCACTTCAGGATACAAAGTTTCAATTATAGAAGATAAATAAATCCCAACAAAAATGGCGGCAGCCATGGAGCTGGAGAGAGCAGGAGGCTAGGGTTGCCCCCAGCGATGGAGGAAGCCAAGCTTCGGCAGCCCTGGCCTGCTTTGGCCTCCGCTTAAGGCTACAAAGTTTCAATTATAGAAGATAAATAAATCCCAGCTATTAGGGCCTCCACTTGGGTCACCAGCGGGGCGTGGACAGCCTGCAAACCACCACAGGCCCCTCGCCCAAGCTTCCCTATGCCCCAAGGGAACCCCCACCCTGATCCAGGACACCCTTCATGGCAAACCAGCTGGCCCCCACCTGTGCACCAGACCTCTATCCTTTCTAATAAAAGAGTAATATGCAGATTGACCATCACTCCAACACACAAGATGGCTGCCCCCATGTGGTCAAAGATCCTGCCCCCATGTGGACACAAGATGGCCAGCAGAGGAGGGCAGTTGGGAGGGGCCAGGCCTGCAAGGGAGGGCAGTTGGGAGTGATCAAGCCTGCAGGGGAGGGCAGTTAGGGGTGACCAGGCTGGCAGAGGAGGGAAGTTGGGGCAATCGGACCTGCAGGGAAAGGCAGTTGGGGGGGGACCCAAGCCTGCAGGGGAGAGCAGTTGGAGGGTACCAGGCCTGCAGGGGAGGGCAGTTAGGGGTGACCAGGCCTGCAGGGGAGGGCAGTAGGGGCAAACAGGCTGGCAGAGGAGCAGTTAGGCATCAATCAGGCAGGCAGGGGAGTGGTTAGGGGGTGATCAGGCTGGCAGGCAGAAGCAGTTAGGGGCAATCAGGAAGGCAGGCAGGCGAGCAGTTGGGAGCCAGCAGTCCTGGATTGTGAGAGGGATCCCAGATTGGAGAGGGTGCAGGCTGGCCTGAGGGACATCCCCCCCCCCCCATGCACAAATATCATGCACCGGGACTCTAGTTAATAATAAAACCTTGTATCATTTTATCTTGGGTGATTGAAAGAGAAATGCAGAAAGCAACAAATCTTAATAATGACTTTAAAAAATTATTTCAAATGGTCTTGGATAAAAAATCCAACAGCTCTCTAAATTTATTCTTATAGCTGTTTAATATGATTTATTATAAATTCTTTAACATCTTGTTAGAATGTTGATTAGTTAATGCACACACACACACACACACACTTACATCATTAGTATTTTTGAAGGCCACTTAAAACATCTATATGCCTTCTCTCTCTAACCTCTCGATTCCTTCTCAATGCTGGTGACAAGTAGCAATTGCTGTTGGCACAATACTAAAGGGAAATTGTAAAAATTATTACATGACCTTGGGATCAATCAATAATCTCAAAAACATTCTGGAAAAGAAATCATTATTACCTTTTAAGAGCTTATCAATAGGCTCTGACTCAGCAGCCTCTGTGTGTCCTGACTTTTCCATTTGAACCTGAGTCTAGGGTAAGAAACCAGTTCTTCATTTGTAAATGAGCTTTCTTGGTACCACCCTTTACTTCCCTTATAGGGATTTCCTAAGGAGTCTCTAGACTGCTATTAAAACAAAAATAAAGTTTAAGAAGTTTCTGGAGGATTTTCAGGTAAGTATTGCAAGCATTCTTCTGAATCATATTGTGCTGTTTGTATAAAATACGAGAAGCAAAACAGGCATTTTCTTTAAAATAGTAGAGTTCTTTCTCACTTTTGAAAGTGGAAAGCCATTTCTATATATGACAAATGTTGAAATATTTTATAAGTAATGAACATACTTATAAAGGTAGTATTTAATATCCTATCTAATAAAAGAGTAATATGCAAATTGAACATACCTCCGCTACACCCACAAGCCATGCCCACCAGCTAATCAGGAGTGAATATGCAAATAAACCCAACCAAGATGGCTGCGGCCACAGAGAGCAGGAGGATTAAAAAAAACACATCAGATGATGTTCAGATGATTAAAAAAAACACATCTCGAGACTAATAGCTAAAGAAAATAGGTGGGATTCTCTACAAAACTATCTTAACTATGGAACCATTATAATTCTTTCATTTACTTCTAAAACATTGCGGTAATATAACTATGTATAGGCAAGCCCATAATTACCGTCTCAAAGATGGTATAGTATTCCTCAAAACAAAAAGCTTTATTGAAATTTTGACAAGTAGTAGAAAGTCCAAACATGGCTTAAACTAAAATACAAGTTTTCAAATCCAGGCTGTCCACTAAGGAAAGCTATTGAATGTCTGACAGTGAGTTAGACATCTCCTATTTTTATTGCTTTTTAAGTAGTAACATAAAAGCTTGAAGTAAGTATTGGATCGAAAATCATATTGATCCCAATGCCAAAGTAACCTTTAAGCTAAAATTTTATATGACATCCTGCTACTTAATTTACTTCAATGGATTTTTCTGATCCCTAATATGTAAGAATGGGATTGAAGTACATTCAATACTTTCGTGTGCGTGAGCAACATTCTTTATATTTTAGTATTGGATGGATGATATTTCTTTTGCCATGAAGATTGAGAGGAATCCAATATAACAAGAATAATCCTATACAATAAAGAGGTAATATGCAAATTAACCCTCATGCCCTCACAAGATGGCTGCCTACAACCAGGCCGGCATGGGGGTTAGTGAAGGACGACCAAATGACTGAACATCAGGCTGCGTGGGGCAACCAGGCCAGCATGGTGGTTAGTGAGGGATGACCAAATGACTGAACAGCAGGCAGGCTGCATGGGGTGACCAGGCTGGCGGTGGGGGGGCATGAAGGGTGACCAGACCAGCTGGGGGGGGCAGTTGGGGGCAACCAGGCCAGCAGGGGGACAGTTAGGGGCAACCAGGTCAACAGAGGGGGGCAGTTGGGGCAATCAGGCCAGCAGAGGGGACAGTAAGAGGTGACTAGGCCAGCAGGGGGGGGGCAATTAGGGGTGACAGGCTGGTGGGGGGGCAGTTTGGGGCAATTAGACTGGCAGGGGGGCAGTAAGGGGTGACCAGGCCAGTGAGGGGGGCAGTTAGGAATGACCAGGCCAGCAGGGAGGGGGCAGTTATTGGCAAACTGGCTGGCAGCAGGGGGGAAGTTAGGGGTGACCAGGCTGGCAGGGGGGGCAGTTAGGGGTGATCAGGCTGGCAGGGGGGGCAGTTAGGGGTGATCAGGCCAGCACGTAGAGGCAATGAAGGGTGATCAGGCTGGCAGGCGGGGGGGCAGTTAGGGACAACCAGGCAGGCAGGCAGGTGAGCGATTAGGAGCCAGAGGTCCAGGATTGTGAGAGGAATGTCCGAATGCCAGTTTAGGCCTGATCCCTGGGATCAGGCCTAAACTGGCAGTCGGACATGCCCCAAGAGGTCCCGGATTGGAGAGGGTACAGGCTGGGCTGAGGGAACCTCCCCCCCATGCATGAATTTCGTGCACCGGGCCTCTAGTTCAGATATAGTTGTTTTCAAATTAAGAAAGCATTTTTTCATCCTCCTCTCACTATTATTTACTTTGGGTCACTTCTTTACTTATTTGCATCCCTATTTAAGGAAAAGAAAAAATAGGGAAAAGATGTAAAATTTTAAAAATAATTATGATTAATTGCTCAAAAGTGATGAAAGATTAAATGGGAATATTGAAATCAGTCCTGAAGCAAGAACTTTTGAGGAATCTGAAATTTCACTAAAGATGATAAACTATATAAATTCTCTCACATATTAGCTCTTTTTAAAAATTTAAATATATTTTTATTGATTTCAGAGAGGAAGGGAGAGGAAGAGAGATAGAAACATCAGTGATGAGAGAGGATCATTGATTGGCTGCCTTGTGCACATCCCATTCTGGGGATTAAGCCGCAATCCTGGGCATGTGCCCTGACCAGGAATCAAACCCAGACCCTTCACTGGGTCAAACCAGCTAGAGTAACTCTTTACATAATATTGATCTTACCAGTAAGTCTCTCTCTGCAATAATCTAAAGATGAATTGGTCCAAGTTTGAAGATAGTGGAGGCAGTGAAGGAGGGCTGATATTGGAACTTCTCACAATGACAATTCATATTTAAAATCAATTGTGCAGTAACAATTTCCCAACATTTGATTTTTTTGTTCAATTTCAGTTTTATATTGCTCGTTATAAAAAAACCCAATATACTTATTTGTATTGAAAACGTATGCAAATGTGAACTTAACATAATACCCAGAAAATTGATGTCTATTTGGCTTCAAACCTACTTTCGTGTAAACATATTCTCATTTTAGTTAGTATTATTCCCTGGTTGAAATGAAGAGGTAACTGCTCTGAGTTCAACTTTGTGGTTAGAGTGTGAAATGTGTGAGACTTACTAAGTGGGCATTATCCTAAAAGTTGATTACAAGTATTGAACCTAGTCTTCTAGGGCATATAAGCCCATAAAATTTAATAAAGTGCTGGGATGCAAGGCAAGTGAATTGGAAAACTCTCATAATTGTACTGACTTAAGTAGATTTCTGATTTGTATATGAAATTAATCATTTGCCATTGATTTTCAAATCATTGGTTATATAGCTAGATGCACATAAGTAATAGATACAGCTTGGTTTGTTTCAGATATTAAAACTATCTCAAAAGTGGCACACTAAGATAGTGAAATCCTAGTTTGCATATATATCTTATGGTGTGTCTATGAATCTGTGTATTTAAGTCTGATGATAGCAAAATGAAACTATAATGCTAACGAGTTCAATGTCATGGATAGGAATCTTACAAGGTAGAATTCATATTGAGTTATATGTAATTTTTTCATATTTTACAAATGTGTGCTTTAGCTTAGCTATTTCTAATATGTCTCACTAATCACAAAGAATAATATTAAGATAGTGTCAAAAATTTTAGTCACATAAATACAAGCAATCAAAATGTTACCTAGCACACAGTGTTATATAAACATTAGCTATTACTGTTATTGTTACTACTACACAATAGATTACTTTAAAGATAACCAGAAGATCAGTTCCTACTAATAGCAAATAATTCCAACTTCATAAATGAAGGGTCACACACAACTATAACAAATAGCAACAGTTTTATAAGGTCTGATAGATGTTGGCAAGTAAATACATGTTTATTTCCACTGAAAACTGACCTCTTTTCTGGCATCTATGGGGGATGATCCTATTGGATAATGCTATCCTTTTAAAAATAATGTTTTTATTTTCAATTACAGTTGACATCCAATATTATATTAGCTTCAGGTGTACACCCCAGTAATTAGGCATTATCTAACTAAGTGATTATTCTGATAAATCTCATACTCATTGGATGCCATACATAGTTATTAGAATACTAGAGGCCCAGTTCACAAATTCGTGTATCAGTAAGGTCCCTTGGCCTGCCCGGTGGGATCAGGCCAAAACTGGCTCTCCAACATCCCCCAAGGGGTCCCGGATTGCATGAGGGCACAGGCCAGGCCGAGGGACCTCACCTGCGCACGATCAGGGCCGGGGAGGGATGCGGGAGGTTGGCCAGCCAGGGAGGGACCGCGGAAGGGCTCCAGGGCGTGTCCGGCCCATCTCACTCAGTCCCAATTGGCCGGACCCCAGCAGCAAGCTAACCTTCCGGTCAGAGCGTCTGCCCCCTGGTGGTTAGTACACGTCATAGTGAGCGGTTGAACGGCCTTAGCATATCATTAGCATATTACGCTTTGATTAGTTAAACAGCCGACCAGACAACCAGACACTTAGCATATTAGGCTTTTATTAGATAGAACTAGAGGCCCAATGCACAAAATTTGTGCAAGGGGCTTGGCCCCTGCCCACAGCAGTGGCTGGGGGCCTCTGCCTCGGTCCCTTCTGCCACGGCTTTGTCTGGAAGGTCATCCGGAAGGACATCTGGTCTAATTAGCATATTATGCTTTTATTATTATAGATTATTGACTATATTCCCTATGCTGTACTTTACTATATAACTATTTTGTAACAACCAATTTGTACTTCTTAAATCCTTCACCTTTTCCCCCCATTTCCCCACTCCACCCCATCCCTCTTGCATCTGGAAATGTTATCTTGAAATGACATATTCTATGGATAGTTTTCTTAAGGAGGTACTTATAATAGCAGAGAGGATAGAATAGTCTGTTTGCTGTTTTCAGATTTCCTAGTTGATATGCCCAATTTCTATCAAGGAATGATGGTACTGTCGATGCAAATCACACAATTTTCAATATGAATCTCTGCTACAGAAGTTATTGTAATTGCAATTATATCTATAATTTTAAATGTCGAAATCTCATAAGAGAAACTAAGCTTCAATTAGATTAAATTCTATTAGGCAATTAATCAGAATGCATGTCTATTCAGAAGATGAAAAAAAAATACAATACCAGTGCATAAAGATCTTCTGGCAGGGGATAGCATAACTCATAGCATCCTTTCACTACAATGGTGTAGAACAATGAGGCAGGAAGCTTTCAGGTCAATAGGTTTATGCAAATCAAAAATTCCTGAACATGCAATGAACCTAAAGAAGTCATATTTTTGTGCAAAAAATTAAAATTTAAAGTTATCATAAAATATGCATTATAAAATTTACAAAAGCCTCCATTAATCAAAAAAAGGGGGGATAGTAGGGTAATATCATGTAAGGGAAAATATCCTATAAGTAAATTACATCTAGAAAATTTTTACTTTACAAAATTAATTTTCATTTGTAATGCTAACAGCAAGACACTCATGAAAAACACACATGGTGTCTAAATAAGACAAAGGAAAATTGTTTGGGCAAAAATAAAAAGGATCCCAAATCGATTATATAGAAAAGATTCCTTTATTAACTTTTGGTAGAGAATATGTTTGTATAGTTTCAGAAAACAACTCCAAGACCATGTGGATTCCTGCAACAGAGAGCAATTGACAGGTCTGCTCCAACCACGAAGACAAGAGGAGACACAGTCCAGAGATGGGAGACGCTGATGACGTCTTGCCATGCTAGCAGTCAGCAGCTGTGCGTCGCAGCAGGTTGCCTAGGACCAAACCAGAGAGGGTCGGACCTGCATTGCCACCATGTGCCCACCATCCAGATATCATTGCTGACATGTACACATAAGGAACTGTTTGACATTGAAACGGGGACTCAGAACTGTTGGATATTGAAATTGGTACTCAAACATTTTTTGTTATTATATGTTTATTTCTAGTCTGCAGAGGCAAGATTTTCTAAAGGAAAGAAATGGGGAAAAAATAGATACAGAGGCAAAGAAGCATTGAACAGACTGTCAAACTACAGCGGGAAGGCAGGGGAGGTTGGGGGCGGGGGCTGTAAGAGATCAACCGAAGGACTTGTACACATGCATATAAGCATAACCAATGGATACAAGACACTGGGGCGGGGGTGGGGGGCAGGTTAAAGGCATGTACTGGGGGGTAGGGTAGGCCAGGGGGAGGTCAATGGGGGGAAAAAAAAAGGAGACATATGTACGACTATTTGTAATACTTCAAACAATAAAAAAATAATAGTTGAAAAGGCCTTCTGGATAAGCACTGTGAGATAGTAGCTGGCAACATTCACCCACAAAAGGACATCAGCCAAGTTTTAATGTGCTAATTGACATAAGAACCAGGCCTCCATAGTCAACCTTAAGTAACATCAGATTTTATTGTACTTCCCTATAAAATTTGCATGAAACATGATATATTGCTTGTTTCAATTACCTCCTTTCCATCATTTCTGTCTGTTTATCCAGTGAAGTAATTTTACTAAAATTAAGAGATGGCAAGCAATTTTTTATTTTTCTTATACAAATCTGTATTATATTATTTCTCTAGGAGACTTATCTGAGATAAATCTCAGAATGGGAAATCTACCATTAAAATAATAATTCAGTGGGAAAATGTGCTTAATAGGTTAGAGTTCAAAACATAAGACATTTCTGAGACTTTCATACTAAAAAGGTAAAAATATATTATGCTAAGATGTAAGTAAATAACCTAATTAAAGGGAATATAATCTATTTTCAGGAGAATTCTCCTTAAATAGTATTAACTTATGTCATTTAAAATTGGTAGTAAAAGTGTGCAAATGCCCTCAGTGTGAAAAGCAAATAATATGAATTAAACATATTTAATAGGACACTTTATGTCATTTTAGTAGGTAGTGCTTTATTTACCTCATCATTAAAAGTCCCTCTGACAGTTGATGGAATTCATTAAAAGACTAATATATCTCAGCACAAAATGTTAAGGAAAATGGGAGCTATTATTTGGATAACTATGTGGTTGCTAAGCAAATTTACCAGAAAAATAGGATTTAATTCATCAGTACCCCAATTTAAAGGTAATGTCTTAAAACAGGTGGTTGGAGCACATGGTGCTCTAAATTGCATGAGACATTTTATGAACCAGGGAACCCTGACCTTCTGTCTCTGCACACATCACTCTGAGAAACAAAATCTCTTCTAGATGATGCCTGATGTAGTATATTTTGTATTTTATTGATGATGGGAATACTACTTGTAAAAGTAGTTTGTCAGTATACAGTGCTGTAAAGTGCTACTTAATTGGACCCTCAAATAAGCTGACTCAATTATATCCTATAACATGAACATAAAAGCAAAATTCACAGTTGAACTTTATTATGGGCCACGTTTGGGTAACTGATCTAATTGAGCTCTTGACCAATAATCCTATTTCTGAGGCCTAGTTTCTTCTGTTGAACATATGACTTCTTTAATTATATGTTCTCAGATGCATGGCTGATTTACCTTAATACCTGTGTGGCCCCAAAAAGAAAAGTTAATTCGATGTGAACCCTGAGAAGAAATTAATCTGAGATGAACTTCCATGGTCAATGAAGGGCCCAAGTTTTATAAACAATTAATGCATAGTGGCCATTTGCTGACAGGGGCTCCTCTCCTACTCTGTGTACCAGGAAGAACCTCAGACTGAACCCTCAGGGTCCCGAAAAATCCCCTATTTGTTTATACGGTTTGAGTCAAACTTCCCACCCAGGTTTCATCTTTTTACCAAATGACCAAGACCTGTCCTGAACAATCAGAACTGAACAATTTACATGAAATGGACCTAATTGAGAACCTGGGTGGGAAGTTTCACTATAAAAGGTAGTCTCCCCTACGTGTTGGTGGACCACAATTTAGATTGCTACCTTAATCTATGTCTTTCAGACTGTAGCTATTTTTGCTCAAATAAATACTTATTATTCTTTATCACAGTCTAAAATTAATTTTGGTTTACACCTGTTGGGAATCATTGGGTTGTATCTACTAAATGTCAGGTTGAATGAAACTCAATTACTACTGTTTGAGACATTGAATCAGCATCTACCACTAAATAATAATTTTATTATGGGTATTCATTGTTTCAGTATAAGTGAAGTAGGAATGCTGTACATAGCAAGTGAGTTCCAAGTACAGAGAGAGCAGTGGAGTAGTATTGCCAAATGAAAGCCAGGCCAAGTCAGTCCTTTCTGCAAAACCCTCCATTTCTAAATGCAATGGGGTATCCTTAATTAGATCAGAATCCAGGGAACAAAAAAGGAACCTTAGTGGAAAAACTGATAAATCTAAAGGAAGTCCATAGTTTAGTTAGTAGTGTAGTACACAGTGTCAATTTCTTAGTTTTGAAAAATGCACTAGGGTCACATAAGGTATTCATATTAGGGAAAGTTAGGTAAAGGGTATATAGGACCTCTATACTATCTTGGCAAATTTTTCTAGATACTTAGAATTATTTGAAAATAAGAACTACATTTAAATGAAACAAAACAAAACCTCTATTTGCTCCCAATAAAAGTCAAAGGCCTTATAATGGCCCACGAGGCCCTACATGCTCTGACAGCCCAGTACTTCTCTGATCTCAACTCCTGTTACTCTCCTCCATTCTCACTCCTCTCCACTGGCTTCCTTGCAATTTCCCCAGCACATCAGGCATATTCTCATCTCAGGGCCTTTGTGATTACTTCCCTCCTTGAAAATTTCCCCCTCCATCTATCCACAAGGCTCTCTGCCTCACATCTTTCCAGACCTTACATAGAGCCTTCTCAGGGAGGCCATCCCTGGCCTTCTCAAAGTAAACAGCAAGAGGGCAGGAATTTTTATATGTTTGTTGTTTATCACTTTGTCCCTGTGTGTAAAACCATGCTTGATATACAGTGAAAACCTGATAAATACTTGCTGAATAAATGAATGAACAAATGAAATAAGAAAGACAAAAAATCTGGGAGATGGACAGCTGTACCAAATGGTGACTGGAGAGTATTAGGTCCTTCAAATACTTTTATAATCATTTAATGTCATGAAATAATTTAATTTTTAAATAAGAAGGATTTTTCTTTTTATTGTTCTATCACCCAACATGTTATTTCTATAATTATTTATATGTATTGTTATTGTTATTGCTAATAAAAATGGAAGCAGAGGTTTAATTTCTAAGTCTTGAACAGAATGGTCAGTGAAAATAATTTACTTTTGGACCTGCATACTAATTAATTGACATAACAGTTATTTTTGAAAAATGCTGTATTTTACCTTCACTAGTATCTTAAAGAAAAACATTTTTGCATAGATGTAAGTTTTCAATTTATTTGGATAAATACCTAGGAGTGCAATTGCTGCATGGTATGGTGAGCCTACACTTACCTTTGTAAGAATCTGTCAAAATGTCTTCCAAAGTGGCTGTACCGTTTTGCTCTCCTACCAGCAGGGACTGAAAGTTCCTGTTGCTCTATATTCTCAACAGCTTTAGTGCTAATAGTGTTTCAGATCTCAGCCATCCTGGAAGATATGTGGTGGTATCTTACTGTTTTCATTTGCAATTCCCTAATGACATATGATGTTTAGCATCTTTTCATATGCCATCTGTGTATCTTCTTGGTGAAGTGTCTGTTCACATCATTTGTCTGCTTATTAATTGGGTTGTTTGCATTCTTATCATTGAAATTTAAGAGGTCTTTGTATATATGGATATGAGTCCTTTATTAGACAAACGCTTTGCAAATATTTCCTCCTAGTCTGACTTGTCCTTTCATTCTTTTACTAGTGTTTTTCACAGCCTAAGTGTTTAAATTTAATGAAGTCCAACTTAATCACTTTTTTCATGGATAATATTTTGTTATTGTATCTAAAAATTGTTGCCAAATCCAAGGGATTTAGATTTCCTTCAATGTTATATTCTAAAAGTTTTCTTAGTTTTGTGTTTTACATTTAGGTCTACACTTTGAGTTAATTTTTGTGAAAGGTCTTAAGGTGTGTGTGTCTAGATTTATTTACTTTTTCCTCATTTCTCTTTCTACCCTCGATTTTATATACCTACATAAAAACCAGCACACAAATGTTTATAGTGGCTTTATTCACAATTGCAAAAACTGGAAGCAACCTAGTTCTTCAGTAGGTGAATGGATAAACTGGTACATTAATAATTTTGTTCAGCAATAAAAAGAAATTAGCTACCAAGCCACTAAAAGACATGAAGCTACCTTAAATGCATATTGCTAAATGAAAGAAGCCAATCTAAAAGGCTGCACTCCTATATGATTACAGTTGTATGATATCCTGGGAAACACAAAACAATAAAGACAGTGAAAAGATCAGTGGTTGCCAGGGGCAGTGGGAAGGAGAGAGGGATGAATAAGTGGAGCACAGTGGGTTTGTAGGGCGGTGAATCTATTCTGTATCATCTGTTGATGGTGGATACATTTCTCAAAACCCAACACAAAAAGTGAACTGAACCTCAGTGTAAACGAAGGACTTTAGTTAATAATAATGTGTCAATATTGGTTCATCATTTATAAGAAATGCAAGATGTTAATAATAGGGGAAGCTGGGCAGGGAACTCTGTATTTCATGCTCAATTTTTCTGTAAACCTAAAACTGCTCTAAAATATAAAATCTGTTTAAAAAGAAACGTTTCCAACTTAAAAAAACTTTCACTTGTTCTTATCATATTTACAAGTGTTTCCTTTCTTTGTTCAGTTCTAACTATGTCCACCATTACTCATTGCTTCTATTTGTCCTGATGTGACTTGACAAGCAAAGGTTTATTTACATTTCTAGTCCAGGCAAGCATTATAGTTTAGACTAAACAATGACATGCCAGAAAGGTAAAAAGTACTGAGTATATATGTACACCTACACGCAGACACACACACACACAGACTATATAGACCTAAGCACACTAAGATCCAAAACTTCTTTATTTGCAAGGCTAATGTTTTTCATATAAAAACTCTAGTTTTAATGTATTTTGACATCAGGAGGGCAGCTATTGTTTAAATAAAGATAAATGTTCATAAATATATAGGCTCATGAATTTTATCCAGATCTAATATAAGCAAAAATTATGAGTGTGTCATGATAGTGATGGTGGGCTACACTTTGTCAAACTGGAGGAGAGTCCCTCTCCCTCACCAACAAAAAGATCAACAATTAAATGTCCAAATGCAAGTGCTCTAGTATTTCATACCAGTGTAGTAAATACTAAAAAATATCTTTTACTTTCCTTCTTTATCATTATCTCTGGCAGTGACAAAGAGAGGAAATATTTATTTCTGGAAGCTCACCAGTTGTGATCCTGACATTCTCATGTGCATTGTCTCTGCCCCAAGGCAGACAGTGGGACATTGTAGCTTATATCCCTACAAAAATCACAGTGTCAACTGAGAACTTCTATCACCTATAAAGCCCTGCCCTCATCTCTGGTTTTCCCTTTTCTGCTTTATCTCTTGTGCTTTTTAAAAGCAATTCCTCAACAATCCCACATGGAGGAGTCACTTATGTACTAGTATGTTCTTCACTCTCCAGGATGTGACTCATCCTGGCCAATAAACTTGGAACATGTTTAGAATTGCCAGGTGTTTTTTCAGATTGTTCTACCCCATCTTGGATTTCCTGTCCTTCCCAACAATATTTTTCTACACTTTTTGGTGCCAATATTATTCATGATAGAAAAAATAAATCAGGATGCAAACTTAAAAGACGTTTTAGAAGTGAAAAACATCTGAGCTTAGAGATAAATTATTTGTGAAGGTTCAGGAAAGTATGAAGCTGGAGACAATTTCCAGGACTTTAGATGGTGCATTAGTTAGAGTTCTTTAAAGAAACAGAGCCAATAGGATATAGATATACACTGAGTGGCCAGATTATTATGCGTTCAGAGATCATAATAATCAGTGTTTATCCTATATAATAAAAGGCTAATATGCAAATTGTCCCCTCGACCAGGAGTTTGACCAGCAGGCAGGCCGGCCAACTACCCATGTCGCCTCTCCCTGGCCAGTCTGGCCGAACCCCAACCATGCACAAATTCATGCACCAGGTCTCTAATATATATATACATATATATATATATATATATATATATATATATATATATATATATATGAAATCTGGCCACTCAGTGTATATTCAGAGAGATAGAGAGAGATCATAATAAACTGGCTCACACAATTGTGGAGGCTGAGAAGTGAGATGGTCTGCATTCAGTAAGCTGTAGGCGCCCAGGAGAACTAATGGTATCAGCTGCTGGTTCCAGTCTGATTCTGAAGACCAGAGAAACAGGAGAGCAGATAGTGTAAGTCCCAGTCCTAGTCCAAATTCAAAGGCAGGAGAAGACCAATGACCCAACTCAAAGACACAGATAGAGCAACTTTTCCCTTGCTTGGCCTTTTTGTTCTACTCAGGTCTTCAACAGACTGGGTGAGGCCTGCTCACATTGGAGAAGACAATCTTCTTTACTTAATCTACCAATTCAAATGTTAATCTCATCCAGATATACCCTCATGGACATAAAAGAATACTGTTTCACCAAATATCTGAGCGCCACAAAGCCCAGTCAAGTTGACACATGAAATTAACCATTCTTAAGAGATATGGGGAGCTTGTCTCCCACTATTGCTCATGGGAGTGACTTTCTTGGGGTACTGCTGGAATAAGCATTTACAGGGGCCTCCATGGGAGGATGAGACATGGTAGAAAGCTTTACTTCCATGGAATTACACCCTGGGTTTCTAAAGTCCCATTTACTTTAGTGTAGTCATTAGAGAAGTGTAGCTGGGGCTTCAAGAGGGCTAAAGTCAAAGTCAGTGTCCACATTTCCTTACCATGTTGGTACCAGGTCTAATTCAGCATCTGGCTAGTTTAGCTTGTATTTTCCCACTGCAGTCCATTGGTGCATTGCTTGTGGAGTCTGCATGGCCGTGAGCCATAGGGGTGAATGCAAGAAAGAAAAAAATTCATACCATGATAAAACTGCAATTGTAAAGAGGGAGAAAGATATCAAATAAATAAACCAATATATTATTCTATCAAAAGCATGGTAAGTGGAAAAAATAAAATATTAGCAATAAGATTTAAGTAGCTATAACAAGGGAATCTGACTCAATCTGAGCCCCACAAGCCAAGAGTTGAGCACTACAAGAACACAAATTCCTTTGTTTAGGGGATTATGTATTCCAAAATTTTCATGTTCTTGCAATGGCCACACCCATCTGGCCAATCATCTCTGTCCCCAGGTGTGATTGACAGACAAGTACCTTCTCTAGTCACCCCAAATTTACTGGGATGCTTCTAACTTTCCTTTGTTAGATCCCTCCCCCAGTGTTTTTCAGGGAATATGCCTGTAATGTCTGTCCTTGCCTTTGCTCCTTTCCTGTTATTAGTAACTAATTAATTACAACAGTATCAATTCCATATGGTCAGGTAAATTGTAATGTTTTCACTAGCAGGAGAAGAAAGACTTGACTTCTAGGCATGCATGGTATGAAGTTGCATAGAATATCCAATTGGAGATATATTTGGAGGCCAGGAAATACTTTTAGACTCTAGATTTAGTTGTAGTAAAAGTATAAGTCATAAAAATGGACAAAATTGCCTAGAAAGACCACAAAGATCCATTAACTCTATCATTTATTTAAAACTAGAGACCAGGTGCATGAAATTTGTGCATGGGGGTGGGGGGTGTCCCTCAGCCCAGCCTGCACCCTCTCCAATCTGGGACCCCTTAAAGGATGTCCTACTGCCAGTTTACAGGGATTGGGCCTAAACCAGCAGCCGGACATTCCTCTCGCAATCTGGGACTGCTGGCTCCTAACCGCTCACCTGCCTACCTGCCTGCCTGATTGCCCCTAGCCACTCTGCCTGCCAGCCTGCTCACCCCCAAATACCCCCCCCACCAGCCTGATCACCCCCAACTGCTTGCCCCCAACTGCTTCCCCTGCTGGCCTGTTTGCCCCCACCTTCCCTGCCACTGGCCTGCTCACTCCAAACTGCCCCTCCCCTTGCTGTCCTGATCACCCCCAACTGACCCCCACTGATGGCCTGCTTGCCCCCAACTGGCCCCCCTGCTGGTCAGCTCACCCCCAACTGCACCCCCCCACCGGCCTGATCACCCCCTGTGGCCCCCCCACTGGCCTGATCACCCACAACTGCCCTCCCCTCTTGGCCTCTAACCGCCTCTACCTCGGCCCTGCCACCATGGCTTTGTCCAGAAGAATGTCTGGAAGGTCTCCTGGAAGGTCTCCCAGTCTAATTAGTATATTACCCTTTTATTAGTATAGATAGAGGCCTGGTGCATGGGTGGGGGCCAGCTGGTTTTCCTGAGGGTGTCCCAGATCAGGGTGGGGGTTCCCTTGGGGCATGGGGCGGCCTGGGCGAGGGGCCTATGGTGGTTTGCAGGCCAGCCATTCCCCCATGGGGTGAGGGTCCCTGCTGGGGGGGCATGGCCAGCCTGGGTGAGGGGCTGAGGGCTGTTTTCAAGCTGGCCACAGCCCCTTCAGGGTGGGAGGGTCTCGCTGGGGTGCCTGACCAGCCTGGGTGAGGGGCTGATTGCTGTTTTCAGGCTGGCCACACCCTTTTCAGAGTGGAGGTCCCCACTGGGGTGCCTGGCCAGCCTGGGTGAGGGGCTGATGGCTGTTTGCAGGCTAGTCAATCTCCTCAATGGGGACACTCACCATGGGGGGTGTGGCCAGCCTGGGTAAGGGGCTTTTTTTCTTTTTCTTTTTTTTCAATGCCTCCTTGAGTGGAGGCCAGGGCCGGCTGGAAGCAGGTATCTGGGATTTATTTATCTTCTATAATTGAAACTTTGTAGCCTTGAGCAGAGGCCAGGGCCCGGCAGGACGGGCAAGAAGCTTGGCTTCCTCCATCGCCGGGGGCAACCTAAGCCTCCTGCTTGCTCCAGCTCCATGTCTGCCGCCATCTTTGTTGGGTTAATTTGCATACTTGCTCCTGATTGGCTGGTGGGTGTAGTGGAGTGATGGTTAATTTGCATGTTTCTCTTTTATTAGTGTAGATCTATTATATGATGGATAAACAGGAAGCACTAGGAATATAAGTAAAAAAAAATTCATACCATGATAAAACTGCAATTGTAGATAGGGAGAAAGATATCAAATAAATAAACCAATAAATTATTCAATCAAAAGCATGGTAAGTGGAAAAAATAAAAATATTAGCAATAAGATTTAAGTAGCTATAACAAGGGAATCTGACTTAATCTGGAGTTCTTGGGAGAGTGATATTTATATTAAGGCCTGAAGAGTGTCTAGACTGAGCAAAAGAAGTACAGTGAAATGCAGCTTTGTGTCTGAAATTTTTCCATGAAGAGGAAAAGTGTCAAAAACTAAGACTATAGGGATAGCTAAGATGAGATCATGCAGAGCTATCCAGGCAGGCAGAAGTATTTAATAGATTAAATTATTGGTAACAATTCTTCACACACCTGTAGTAGCATTGTGCAGCTGTCCTTTGTCATGCTTTCATGATAAGCATGTATAGTTCTAGTTCTTTATCCCTTGATTTGAGGTTTGACCATGTGATTTGTTCTGGGAGGTGAGATGTCAGCAGATTTAATGTTAGCAGAAGTTTGAAATGTGCATGCAATGTTGGATTCTCTCTCTTGTATTTTTGCCACCACCATGAAAAGAATATACCCCAGCCAGACTACTTATTAGTCAAAAGAGGATGAGAGACTATGGAGCAGACGTGGAGCCAACCTATCTTTGGAGGTAAGCCCAGTGAACTTTGTCTAGAAAACCTGAACATTAGCCAACTGGCAGACATGATAGTAAAATAAATGGTTGTTCTATACTACTAAGCTTTGGGTTGGTCTGTTATACAGCAAATACTGACTAATACAGAGGCCTTTAGGAAAAATAATGTTTAAGGGATCAGATAAGGTAAAGAAACCAGAGGTATAAAAAGGACTGAGAAGAATAAATCATGAGTAGAAGGGAAATAATGAAGAAATAGTGTTGAAGAAACCAGGATTGAGGGAAATTTCAAGACAGAAATGGTCAAATTCCACAAGGGAGATCATCCAAAATTCAAAGTAAAAGGAATCCACTGGCTTTATAAATTAGGAGTGCATTTTTTGTTGACTTTCACCAGTTTGGGAGAAGAGAAATCATATTATCAGTGAATTGAAAATAAGTAGAAAGGAAGAAAGTAGAAGCAGGACCTGTAGACCAGTTTTGAATGTCTTGAAGAAATGGAGGAAGGTGGAGTCAAAGAATAACACAAAAACCACCGAAGTAATATCAAAGTTGAATTTGTTTTCCTGCTAAGTACAGGTAAACAAAATCACTTAGGAAGAATTGAGTGGGTCTCCACACTCTGCCAGAGGGAGTACTAATGTGAGGCCAAAGAGGGCATTTATTCCACAAAGGATTCTATGCATTAAATCTAATTTGTTAAGAACAGGACTATAAATTATCCTTTGGAATTGATTATTAGTCTGCATTATGTCATGAAAGTATGACAAGGTTTTTCCTAGTCCCAGAAATGTTCTATTAGGCTTAGGACTGTGAATTGGATATTTTCATATGCACTTGCATATGCTTGGGACTAGGCACATTTTTTATTTGCCCTAGGTGAAGATTTTAAGAGAAGGCATGGTCAAGGATATTGCTTTTAGAATGAACATGTTTTGAACAGACTTCTGGATACCAGAATGAGGCAGAAATTCAGACAACACCGGGAGACTCTTACAGCAGAAGGAGAAAACTCGGGAAGGACATATTTGACCATTTCAGATTTAGGAAGCCAGCTAATTATGGCAATATTCTGAGATACTCACTAAGATATCCTTCAAGGAACAATGGCTGACAAAAATTTAGGATGGTGTGGCATAGATTTCTAGTTGTTGTCCCCAAATCCATTTACTCTTTCTGTTGTTGTAAGAAACCTCCACCTTTATTCAAGTGGCAAAGTGCCCAGCTAAAATAATGCATTTATCAGCTTCCCTTGGTACTACAGAGGCCATTTATTAGGTGGAGAAGAGTCAGCTAGAGTGTTTCACTTTGCCCCTACCCCTTTCCTACACCCTGCTTCCTAGAATTCATATTTGATGGTTGGAGCTCCAAACACAATATTGGACTACTGATGTGACCTTGAAGGTGGACATCAGATACTAACAATGGAAAAAGCAGAAATAGAGATGGGAAGTGAGTTCCTGATGACCATAGAACCACCACATTTACCTTGAATTGTACACCCCCAAACTGATTTTATGTCAGATAAAATGCAATACAACTCCGTATATTTAAGCCACTGTTATCTCTGGCTTTTTGTTTTATGGAGCTGAACATTCCATCTGGATACATAAAGTTAGCTGGAGCTTTTATAGGCAGCAGGGCTTTTTAATTTCTGACAAGGGAAGAAAACTTAAAAGACCTCTCTATCAATAGCTTGGTCCTATGGAGAGAGGCCAGGTGAAGAAATCTGGGCCAGGAATTTTCCAAGCACTGAATTAGGGAATTAACCTCTCTGTTTCTCAGTTTTCTAATTTACCAAACAAAGATGCTAAATTTGATCACCAAGGCTTCTTTCCAGGTTAAAATTCTGTACTTTTACAAGTAAGAAAGAGTAAGACACACACCAGTGTTGCCTTTCAAGGTCTGCTGAAAGGGTATCAATCTGAGTAAACTGTGTGGTTTTCTCCCATTAGGGAGAGGTGACTGAACTGAATTCAATCGAAACCCTGTCTGAAGCAGCATGGCTGTTAGGCGATTTCTCTTAACTCAGAGTTGCTACTGCTTTCGGATTGGGTCATGGTTGCCACAATTGGAAACCATTTGATTGGAACAAGTAGAGGTTCATTTAAGCAGGCTCAAGCATTCTTTATCCAGGTAATAAGGAATATCTTACTGAATCAAAGGGAACACCAGAGCAAAAAGTCTCAACAGAAACTGCAAAGTTGAGAAGTCCCTCTCTTCACAAGTCTGGTCAAAGTGATATGTAGTCTTTGCTTTCCTCTTCTACTTCTCACTGCTCTCCAGCTTTCTCTGCTGCAGTGCTCAATGGTGGAAAAATGAAAATGGCTTCCCAGCTTTACATAATCTGCTTTTCAAACTAGTGTGCCAGACTGATTTAGATTCCATGTCATTCAGACTCTTAATTAAATCTGATTGGCTCAGCTTTAATTAGCAATGGCCCTGGGTGGGCGTTAAGATCATAAAGTATAGAGTAGGCAGGATGTAGGGCTGGTTCCAAACTCTATTATTAGTAGATCACCTGGTTCTTTAGGAAACAGTATGACTGGGAAGGGATGATTTACTCCTTCAGAGAAATAGCAAGTAGGTCTTCCAGCATTGCATTACAAGATAAGAGCTCTATCTATGGGACTCTGCTGAAACGGGGAAGGGTGAGCATCCATGCATCATAGTAAGATATTAAGTTGTGCTTCCTAACCTACCTGGAGTGGTAAAAATATGTCATTGTTTTGAGTTTGTAACAGATGTGCAATAAGATGTGTATGGTTGTACTTTGAATGATTACAGTAAACTAAAATAAAATTGGTTGTAAAATTTTTGCTGAGAATCTAGCAGCATTTCTTTTAGATAACTAAAATGTCAGAAGAAGGATTGAAAACTGCTAATTTAACCAGAAAAAAATGTATCTGTTTCTCTAGCTCTTGTCACAAACATTTCTACCTTATGCAAATCTTGTCTGTGTTATTCAGAACTTTCTATCACTACCTCAGCTTAATTGAATCTGATTGGCTCAGCTTTAATTTGCAGTGGCCCTGGGTGAATGTTAAGATCTCAGAGTACAGAGTAGGCAGGACTTAGGGGCTGGTTCCAAACTCCATTATTAGCAGATCACCTTGACAATTAACTGAATGCTTCTATATTTTAAATGGACAGAATTCATCATTTTATAGCATATTTGCAATTATTTTTATGCAAAAAACATTTCAGTAATGGATATTCTTGATTTTATTTTTCTTTATTATAATAATACAGGTAAAATTGTTATCTGTTTTTTCAGAATTTAATTTTTTTCTTTTTTTTAGTCCCTTAAGCACAAAGTAAAAAAGGAATATATTAGTAATACAGAGTGAATCTACTAACACAAAAGTAGCATGATCTGGATTTAAAACTTATTACTTATGATATCTTGAACAGGTCATTGACTCCTTCTGAACTTCAATTTTCATTATGTAAAGTAACCAAAATAGTATCTGAATCTACTACTCCATGTGATTATTAAATTTATCAAATTAAATAATGGTTATGCAAATCTACACTAATAAAAGAGAAACATGCAAATTACTGTCACTCCGCTATGCTACCAGCCAATCAGAGTGAGTATGCAAATTAACCTGAAAACATGGCGGCAGCCTTGCTCTCCCTTCCCTCCCCACCCCTCCCCCCGTTCTGGGCTTGTAGGGGTCGGAGAAGTCGCCGCCAGCACCTGAGGCTGGCTGCAGCCCGAGTGACCAAGAAGCTGCCTGCTCCGTGATCCCAGGCCACAGCCAGCGGCAGAAGCCTCACGTCTGCCTGACCCACATCCTGGGGGAGGCGGAGAAACTGGGCCCCAGCGCCTGAGGCTGGGTGCGGCCTGGGAGACCAAGAAGCCACCTGCCCCGTGATCCCAGGCTTCAGCCAGCTGGAGAAGTGGCCCACACTGCATAGACGGAGAAGCCACCCACCTGCGGTCCAGGCACCAACACCTGCAGCTGGCTACAGCCTGGTAGACAGAGAAGCCGCCCACCCCGCGGTCCTGGGCACCAGCACTTGCGGCTGCAGCCCAGGCGAAGCCACCTGCCCACCATCCCCTGCGGCTGCAGCCTGCCTGGGCTCCTATGGCTGACCAGAGGGAGGGAAGCCTGGATCCCAGGTGCCTGTGGTTGGCTGGAGGAGGGAATCCTGGGTCCCGGATGTGGGGCTGAGGCAGAGGTGGTTAGCGGCAATCAAGCCAGCAGGAGAGCAGTTAGGGACAATCAGGTTGGCAGGCAGAAGAAGTTAGGGGCAATCAGGCAGTCAGGCAAGTGGTTAGAGCCAGCAGTTCTGGATTGTGAGAGGGATGTCCGACTGCGGGTTATCCCTGAGGGGTCCCAGATTGGAGAGGGTTCAGGCTGGGCTGAGGGACACCCTCCTCCCACGCCCCATACATGAATTTCGTGCTCCAGGCCACTAGTATTTTATAAAGAGCAAAGATGTGCAGCATCATATAATAATATCAACAGGGAGTTTATCCACCCTTCCATATTTTGCAAGATGGTGAATAGCCATTGCCACAATAAAAGTAGATGAAACATAAATGCATTGGTCACTTAGGTTCAGACTGGTGAATATCATGAGAGTAAACAGTCCTCTATGTTATGTATGAGTGAAAAATCATGATTAAGGGCCTTATTAATGCACTATTTCATGAAGGCAGCATGTCCATACAATGTAATGTAACAGAAAGGCTTTTAGGGAAGACTGTCTGATTTTAAATGTGATGTTTGCTAATCAATCATTTATTTTTTTAATGATGTAAACTGCCAGACCACTGAATTAATAAAAATCTCATGAATTAGTTTAAATGTATTCCTGATGTGTAATCAATATCTCCAGCAAACTTCAACTATGCATTTCAGGGTATACATCTTATTAGATATATCTAACTAGGGCTTACCTGAAGCTAATATCAAATCACTCAAGAGCTTAATCCTGGCTCCATAATTGACTTCTATAAAAATATCACTGTAGGGGCTGAAGAGACAGCCCAATAGAATATAAAATTGCAGACTTGTCTTCCTTATACTTTCTCAAAATGCATTAGAGCAGATCTAGTTGGACATATGAAAAATACCTTAACTCATCTGAGTATGACATGCCTTCTCTAAATGAATTTCATATTCCGAGATCACAAAGTGTTCGATTCTCTAGATCAGGAATTGCATTAATATTTTACTCACTTTTCTTGAAATCTTCTGTTGGTAGCTTGCTGGTGTCCGGCCCTAGTTTTGGAGAGCAGATTACTTGTCTCAACTGTCTAGTGCAAGTCATCTTTTCAGCTATTCAGAGGTGTGCACACAAGCTGTGGCCCATCATCATGAAGTAAACTAAAAACAAGCACAAGTTAAAAAATACTGACTGTCAGAGCAAGCTCTAAGGAAAAACTGTATACCTCTTAAACGTGACACTGATTTTTTCAGGATCCATCTGAAAATGCTGGTCCAGACTGATTGCTCTCTGTCAGTGCCCCAGCTCCCACCCTGGCAAGTGGACAGTCAGATCAGACCAGAGAACTACAGTGAGGTCTACAGCGGAATGTTGAGGATGAGGAAGTCTCTTGCCCCTGATGGAAAAGAGAAGGCAATGTGATAAAAGTGCAGTCTAGCATAGACAGACTTAGTGACATATGGTTAAAGAGGGGAAAACCAGCATGTGTAGGCTTAGGAAAATGACTACAGAAACAGGCAATGAAAAATTAAGTGACAATCCCTGCATGCTAGAAAGGGGCATTGATTGATTACCTGATAGATTATTTCAACTTTTTTTCTTACCAATAGTTTTAAAATCCTCTATAGTAAACATATATTACCTTTGTAATATGAAAAAAATGTAAAAATAAAAGCTGCACTATGGTTATGACATTGCACAAAAGGTCTCTGTTTAGTGTAGTCACACAGTCAAGTGATATAGTCATTTTTATGTCATGGCAAGGACCAGCTATGATGGAGGAAGATGCTGCATTTTGGGAATACCAGTCAAAATTGTTTCATCCTTTCAGAATATGCTAATCTCTTAAAATCACTATATGTTTGTCATTATTTATCATGAACATTACTGAAATAAGTTTTTGTTGCATGTGAATAAATCTAGTGAGAGAATGAATTGCTACTTATCCTCACCTAGGGCAGTGGTCAGCAAACTGCGGCTCATGAGCCACATGCGGCTTGTGAGCCGCGGTTTGCCACTCTGTTGACTAATGAGTTTGCCGACCACTGACCTAGACTCTCAGTTCCAATAATTACAGGCTGTAGTTGTTCCTTGTGATTAAGCCCCTATCCCAGTGGTCAGCAAACTCATTAGTCAACAGAGCAACAAACCGCAGCTCGCGAGCCACGTGTTTGCCGACCACTGACCTAGGGCAATACCTCCTTCATTCCTACAGAATGACACTTTTATGGAGTTCGTCGTCAAATGCAAAAAAATAAGAAAAATATGATGAGCTTTAAGTGAACAAAAATTTATTTAACTTTTCACACTTTATTTTTGAGAATGATGATGATAGTAGCTCTCCCACCCACCCTCCCCGACACACACAGATGGTCTACTATCATTATTCATGAATTTCATATTTATAAATTTGCCTACATGCTGAAATACACAGGGCTAAGAAAATTTGAATCACTCAAAAGTCACATTCTCACTGAGGTCAAACAAGGTGAACAAGAAGCATGCCTTCTTGCTTCAGCTCACATACTACAAACATGTCTTTCTGAAGTTCACTTACAGCCATATTCTTTGCATTTCTGTGGGTTTTTTGTTAGTGATTTTGCTGTTTTAAGTTTTCCTTGAGCATTTCAATTAGTGTTCCTAAGCACAGGAAGGCTGTGATGTGTCTTATAGAGAAAATACATATGTTAGTATGCTTTGTTCAAGAATTGGATATGACACTATTGGCCATGAGTTCAATGTTAGTAAAACAAAAATATCTATTAAATAATGTGTCCTTAAACAGAAACACATAAAATAAGATTATGAATAATTGACTGATAAGAATTTTGTGACCAGAGGACTCTCAAGAACCTAAACTTATAATTCCTCTAAAAACAAGGTTCAGTATTTGCTAATTCAGTTTTCCTAGCAACTTTATAGAACATAACTATTATGAATAATATGAATATATGTATAGTTTTTAATGTTATGTTACTATTTGGTAAAAATAAATTCAATAACATGATGTTAATTCCCACAAATTCCTATTTTAAATATCACACATAAATAAAAATTTCATCTGCAATCAACTCCCCTACATTCACTCAAGCATTATTTATTGAATATCTTTCATTCTCTACTAGGTTTTGTTGTGTGAACAATGGTGAAGTCAGTGATAGTACCTGATCTTTTGGAATATATATTTTAGGGGGAGAGGCAGACTATCCCCTCCAAATATAAGTTAATCTATTAACAAAATGACTTGACATGGTAACTTATGTTATTAAAGCTACAAAGAAGGGACTATGATCAAGAATAAAAATGGGGGAACTTACTCTAGGTGGTTTGGCCAGAGCAGGTCTTTGTGGGGAGGTAGTTTTTAAGACAGACCTGATAGAGTGAATGTGCAATGGTGTAATTGAGGAGAAGAACATTCAATTCAGAGAAGAGATCTTATGCTGAGACCGTAAGGTGGGGATATGCTTAGTATATTCAAAGAACTGAAAGATGACTAGTGTGACTAGATGGGAACAAAGTATTTGTGAAGCCATAAACAGGGGCCAAAAGTGCAGGAACTGTAGACTCTGATACACAGTGTGTATTTTATTTCATTGTTATGGGAAGCCACAGGAGGATTTTAAGCAAAGTGTTTACATGATTCCATTTGCATTTTAAGACCACTTTTGCTGCTGTGGAGAATAGATTGGAGAGGAGCAAGCATTGAAGTGAGGAGACCTGGTAAGAAGTTCATTCCAATAATGTGCACGTAAGATCAGGATGGTCTAGCAAAGAAACCAAAATACAAAATTCTATTGGTGATAAAATCACCAGGACTTGGTGATGAATTGAAAGCAGGGTGAGGAAGTGAGTACTCAAGGATAGCCCTAGGTTTTTGGGCTTGTGTAACTGGATATACAGTGATATCATTTACTGAGATGGTGAAATACTGGCAGGTAAGTCTATTAGCCTCAGTTTCCTCATCTATAAAATAGGAATAATAATGTTTATAGGGCTTTTCTGAAGATTAAATAAAGTATGCCATGTAAAACACATTATAGTGCTTGAAGTAGTACATGAATATTAGATATGATTATTAGATAGGGAATAGAAATAGACATTATTTTGTGCCTACAGCTGTATTTCTCAAGTAGTTAAATATCTCCCTGAATTTATTATAGGAAATGATGGTGAGTTTTAAGTGAAATTAGAATGTTTTTTGACCAAGGGGCCCAACAATATTGAAATCTTGGCTTGATCCGATAATCCTGCCTTCCTGTGAAGTCACCAAATTGAAATAACATCTTGCTTATATCTAGAATTTGGACCCCATAACCCAATATTATTTAGACTGGGCCATGAGGACAGCCTTTTACTATATTAAGTAAGCCTGTACAAGCTTCTAACCAAAGCGGACTTGTCACATCGTGTGACATCCCCCATCAAGTGGAGTTTGCATCTAAGCTTGGGTTGTATGGATAGGAGCCAACCTCAATCCCTTGGGAAACTCCACCCACTGTAATGAAGTACACATGGGCTCCCTTCAGGGTTAGCAAAAAGGCTGGAGTAAGATGATGCCGAAAGGCAGAATTCCTGAGCTCCCTTCAGAGGTCAAAAATTACATGCAAATTAAAACTGTAATGAGGTATCACCTCACACTTATCAGAATGGCCACCATTAATAAATCAACAAGCAGCAAGTGCTGGGGGGAAAAGGAAACCCTCATGCACTGCTGGTGGGAATACAGACTAGTGTAGATACTGTGGAAAACAGTATGGAGTTTCATCAAAAAATAAAAAAATGGAACTGGCATTTGACCCAATGATCCCACTTCTGGGAATATATCCTAAGAATCCCAAAACACCAATCAGAAAGAATATATGCACCCCTATGTTTATAGCAGCGTTATTTACAACTAGAGGCCCGGTGCATGAAATATGCGCATGGGGGTGGGAGGTTCCTCAGCCCAGCCTGCACTGTCTCTAATCCGGGACCCCTCAGGGGATGTCTGACTGCCAGTTTAAACCAGCAGTTGGACATCCCTATTACAATCCAGGACCACTGGTTCCTAACTGCTTACCTGCCTGCCTGCCTGATCACCCCTAACCACTCTGCCTGCCTGCCTGATCACCCCTAACGGTCTCTGTCTGCCTGTCTGATGCCCCTAACTTCTCCCCTGCTGGCCTGATCACTCCTAACTGCTCTCCCCTGCCAGCCTGATCACCCCTAACTGCTCTGCCTGCCTGCCTGATCGCCCCTAACTGCCTCTGCCTTGGCCCTTGCCACAGTGGCTTTGTCCAGAAGGATATCTGGAAGACGTCCAGTCTATCTGATCTGGAAACAGACCAAGTGCTCATCAGTAGATGAAAAAAGCTGTGGTACATTTACACAATGGAATATTATGTGGCTGTAAAATAGAAGGATCTCTTACCCTTTGGGACAGAATGGAGAAACTTGGCATTATAATACTTATCAAAATATGCCATCAGAGAAAGACAAATATCATATAATCTCACTTCCATGTGAAATCTAATGAACAAAATAGGTCCAGAGTCATGGATACATGGAACAGACTGACAGGCTTCAGAGGTGAGGGGAGTGGAGGAGATAGCAAGAGATTAACCAAAGAACATATATGCATAGTCCATGAACACAGGCAATAGTATGGTGAAGGCCTGAGGTGGGGTGGGGGCTGGGTGGAAGGAGGCAAAGAGGGGGGCAATGGGGGACATCTGTAATACTGTCAACAATAAAATAAATGCAACAATTCAGTCTTTAATTTCTAAATATTCTTTGGTGGCTATTTCTTAGCAGAATGTTCTCATTATGGAAGCAATATCCTGCTTAACTTATTAAAAAATATAAATCAATACAAAAAAGCTACACTTTAAATCAACTTAGAACATTTTTTTTCTCATGGTTCAAGCTAAAATGATTCACTTTACTCTCTGATCAATTTAATGCAGATTCCAAAACCAGACAATCATTGGGTTCAGGCTACCTGTCTCTACTAGAGCCAATTAAGCAGAGAGAGGGTTGAATCATATATGAGCATTTATTCCAATAATGCTGGCAGTATGGGAGAGCAGTAGGTCATCCATGAAAATCTGCTCTGCACCCCTCCCCCACCACCAGAAACTAGCTGCTTATATGGGGTAGAAGGACAAAGATTACAAAGGGAAGTAGGCAAAAGGAATAAAAAATGGGTATAATGGTTACAGATCACAGGCACTGCGGGCTGGGGTATGTTGCAAAGGGCTGGTGCCTCCAGGTACTCCATTGTTTAGGCAACAAGGTTGTTAATCTTTCAATAATAATAAGGAAGATGGACCGCATTTCTAGTTAACTCCCAAGCCCTGGGATTTGCAACTCCCAGCCAGGTTAGACTGTGCCTTCTTTAATCAGAACAAAACAATCACAGTTAACAGAGCATGATTAATATATTTTATTACTATAGCTAGTCCCCACTATCCTATTTCTCTCTCCCACCCCTAACAATTCTAAAATTATAATGGGGTAATTTGATGCACTAATTAAATTAATCACAGTAAAGACGACCTCCTTTAGAGAAGAGCATAATGAAGTCCAAGGCTTGTGAGATTGACACCTTTCAGATAATGCTGCAATGGCTGAGCAAGCCTGGTGTCTGTAGGTATGCTCATCCGTTCAACAAGTGTTCATTGAGTGCCTATTCTTCTGGCCCATCACTCAACAATCCTGCAACTTCTAGTCTTCATAGCTTACATCACAGATTTCCAACCTTTTTCATGTCATGCACTCATAAACTAATTACTAGAATTCTGTGGTACACCAAAATATACATTCTTGCTGATCTGACAAAAAACAGGTATAATGTTGATTCATTTACACTATACAACTATTGTGTTGACTGTTGTCATTTTTTTTCCTATTTGACAATATAAAAGAAAAGAGGTCCGTGCCCCTGACTAAATTGTCAGGTATTGCATGTTTCAAAAATTCTTGCAGCACACTGGTTGAAAATTGCTGGTTTACATCATAAAGAAAACTGAACAATATTACTCTATTCTGTTAAAGGTGGGTGTATTGTATTTAAAAAAATCAATCATGTTCAGTTTCATCAAATACAGCTAAATCTTGCCCAGCCAATGTGGTTCAGTGGTTGAGCATCGACCCATGAACCAAGAGGTCGCTGGTTCGATTCTAGGTCAGGGCACATACCTAGGTTGCAAGCTTGATTTCCCAGTAGGAAGCATGTAGGAGGTAGCCGATCATAGATGTTTCTATCTCTCTCTCTCTCCCTCTCCTTTCCTCTCTTTCTAAATATAAATAAAAACACCACTAAATGTCTAAAATTTTGGGAAAAGAATAGGTAATCTTTCTTTTTTTGTATTTATCTAATCACATCAATAAAAATGCTTATTTGCCACTCAGCGTAAAGCTATAAAATAAGTAAGTAATTTTTTGCTACTGGCTCTGCATAACATGCCAGTCCCCAGTAAGGAAGCCACTTTTTACTGTGATGGCACGCTCATTATATTCAGTAGATTTCTAAAAATATGCTTGTGTTTTAAGGTTAGTTAACATCCTATGTAATAAAGAGGCAATATGCAAATTGACCCTCACGCCTTTGCACAAGACGGCCGCCCCATGTGGTCAAAGATGGTCACCACAAGATGGCCGGCAGGGGAGAGTAGTTGTGGGTGATCAGGCCAGCAGGGGAGGGCAGTTGAGGGGGATCAGGCCTGCAGGGGAGGGCAGTTGGAGGCGACCGGGCTAGCAGGGGAGGGCAGTTGGGGGAGACCAGGCCTGCATGGGAGGGCAGTTCGTGGTGAACGGGCTTTCAGGGGATGGCAGTTAGGGGTGACCAGGCCTGCAGGGGAGGGCAGTTAGGGGTGACTGGGCCTGCAGGGGAGGGCAGTTAGGGATGACCGGGCTGGCAGGGGAGGCAGTTGGGGGGGACTAGGCCTGCAGGGGAGGGCAGTTGGGGGCAATTGGGCCAGCAGGGGAACAGTTAGGCATCGATCAGGCTGGCAGGGGAGTGGTTAGGGTGTGATCAGGCTGGCAGGCAGGTGAGTAGTTGGGAGCCAGCAGTCCTGGATTGTGAGAGGAATGTCCGACTGCCGGTTTAGGCACAATCCCAGTGGGAACGTGCCTAAACCGGCAGTCAGACATTCCCTGAGGGGTCCCAGATTGGAGAGGGTGAAGGCTGGGCTGAGGGACACCCTCCCCCAGTGCATGAATTTCATGCACTGGCCCTCTAGTAATAGAAATAATATTTTAAATTAGCTACTTATCATATAGAGACCCCACCAAAAAATACACAAAGGTGTACATGCATGCACATACACACGTGCATACATGTACATAGATATATACTAACTTGAAATTCCATCTTATTACTCTAGGATGGTAGCTAGTCAAGAGAAGAAACCTGTTAACATATTGTCAATTGCAGTCGGAGAAGTCTAAAGATGTGAGTCTCTCCTATACAGACAGCTGATTTCAGCTCCTTGTGACTGAATAGTGTAAGTTAATTAACTCAATGCTCATAATACTACTTAACCATCAGAAAGAACCAGATATCAATCACATGTAGATAAGGGCAGAGAAAACAATACATGTGAACATATATTAAGCTACAGGAAATTTCTACTCTAAGAACCAATCAAAGCAAAGTCAGTGAGACCTCTACTATTTTAATGAGTTTAGTTCATATTCATCTAACTTAAAATACATAGTAATAGTAATAATTAATTATTATATTTACCATGGCATAAGTGTATAATAAACTGGAACTCACTCTAGATGCCATCTGCTCTACTGCAAAATTCAGTGGGACATAGATTGATTACAGATTCCTTTATATTGCAGACATGTTCATTATAACCAATGAATTTTTCCCAAGTGACTGAGATACAGTCATCTCATTATTTAAGAATTAGTATCTAATATATATTATACTGGATATGTTTATGTAAACACCATGTATGATTTAAAGAATTTGAACAAAATAAAACATAACCCTTAAATATTTTATGAAAGACAATTGAGTTTTTCTTTGCTATTTTCTGAAACATTCTAATTGCTTCAGGCCACCCTTTCAAATACCGATTATCTATATACAATGCAGCATCAAAAGTTCTCAACTGATCTTGTATCAATAAATGGGTCTTTTTGTATTTTGGGCAGCCCGGTCCCATGTCCTAGACCTTAATGATGATTCTCTTACTCAGCCTTTGGTATGACAATGATATTTTTGATTTTCCTGGAATTTCACAAGTTCATTTTCCAGCTGTCTCGGAGTTCTGTAACAGCTTTCTCCTCATGGCAGAACAGCTTATATCTAGTAATTTCATCCCCCAAAACAAACAAAACAGGAAATCAGTGTTATAAGTTACATTAAAATGTAATCTTTAAAGTGTAAAATAACCTGGAATACAATTTCCACCCAATTAAGCACCAGGGAATACATTCTAATGACTGCATTTACAGAAGAAACCAGCAATTCTTGGAAAAGAAACTGCATGCTAATTCACTAGGTGACTGAGAATACCAGAATAATAGAGTTCCCTTAAAGTGCACTGAATATGAAAACAAATAAACAAAACCACCAAAAGAGTGTGCAGCAGTCAAACAAAGCCTGTCTTCTTTGTAATGAACCATATCAGAAAAGGCTAATGTTAGAAAAGAAAAAACAGAAACCTTCTAAGGAAAATCTTTATGGTGTTAAAGTCTAGTTAAGTTTTGTTAAAACAATAATGTAATGGAGAGAAAGCAGAAAAACAAATGATTCTGCCTCTCAGGAGGGAAATACAGAATGTGCTGACAGTGGGTGAGATGTTCTGCTTGGATGGGATAAAAAAGCAACAAACAACAGTAACTGAGACAACCAGCTAGCATTCCAATTGTTGACTACCAATTCCATCTAATCTAATAAAAGGGGTAATGACAATGGAAAAGCATTTTGAAATGGGTCATCCGTCTTCCTTGCTTATAAAATGCATGGCATTTATCTATTTTTTAATCAAAGGTGAATTTGAGGCATTTATTTTCAGACTCAGGAACATTTTCAAAATGTTCTCATTTAATAGTTTCATCTCATAGAAAAATAAAAATAAATAAATAAGCAAGCAGGCAAGCTAGTTAGCTGGCCATCTAGGTGCTATTTCAACATTTGTACAGAAATAATGCCACAGCCCTGCCTAAAAGAGTGCCTTCTTTGAGCTACATCCCTTTGAATAATGGTGACAATGTATGAGTGAAATGTGTTATAAAAACCTTTTAAAATATATAGTTCTTTTAAAAAGTGCATTTATCATTACATCAGCAACCTATCGACTCAACTGAGAGTCTTGTGTGTCATGAGATTTAGAATGTTAGATTTTCATGTAGACTTGCAATGAGAATGGATACATGAGGAAAGATGGGATGCTCTTACTATCTTCCAACAAACAAGAGATGCAAAGGAAAATGACGTCACTGTAATTATTTAGGCCTGCTCCTACAGTAGTTTGAAAAAGCACCCTACAAACTCAAACCTAATTTCCTTACCCTTCTACTGAAATCTTTTCTTAAAATGGAAGGGTTTTCACTAAGAGGGTAGGAGGTCAGCAGGTCTTCATTATTAAGAGGTCAATAAGAGGGTATGGGGCTGGAGGAGAGGGTGAGAAAGATGGGTCGAAGCTGGGTGCTATAGACTCTTAGGATTTTCACCTGTGAAGAGCTCTGAGGAGCTGAGACCGGTTTGGCTCAGTGGATAGAGCGTCTGCCTGCGGACTGAAGGGTCCCGGGTTCGATTCCGGTCAGGGGCATGTACCTTGGTTGCGGTCGCGTCCCCAGTGGGAGGTGTGCAGGAGGCAGCTGATCGATGTTTCTAGCTCTCTATCCCTCTCCCTTCCTCACTGTAAAATATCAATAAAATATATTAAAAAAAAAGAGCTCTGAGGAGCCTCCTGTTTAGCTTTTGAATTGGATAGTTTTAATTGCTAGTAAAAAATGAAATGCTTTTAAAGTTACCTTTGTCTGTTGAATTGAGCCTCTTCCATCATAACTCTATCCAGAACTGAGACACCTCAAGGATTCATTTGAGTATGCTCTGTCACGAAGCTGTCACCTAGAACCTATGCTCTAGAGCTACTTCCAAAAATAATGTTTTTATACCCTTTGATTTGTCTGATAAGTCATACAGATAAAATGCTAACATTAAAAAAAAATCACTGACAACTATATAATAAAAACTCAGTGGTCATAACGCTGTAACGACCAAAGACAGATCACCAGGAGGTGCACTGAGCACCTTTTGGTCCCCCCCCCACCCCATCCAGCCTGTGAGCAGTGGCTCTCACGGCAGGCTGGGTGGGGTGCAAGCTACTAGTGGCAGAGAGCTACAAGTGGTGGAGGGCAGGGCAGTGAGCTATGAGTGGTAGAGAGTTACAAGTGGCGGAGGTCAGGGTGCAAGCTATGAGCTACGAGTGGCGATGGGCAGGGCAATCAGCTGAGGCAAGCGGAAGCAAGCTACTCATGCACATTTTTGTGCGTGCTGGGCCTCTAGTTGTCGTATAAAAGCAGAACAAATAAGTTTGAAATATGAGTGAAGAATAAATAATATTATTTTTTCCTGTAATAGTCTTAAAGTATTAAGTGTCTCAAAGCTACATTTAAACAAATATGCAAGAGTATCTTATTGGTAATGTAACATAATATTTTTATTTATCAAATATGTTTATTGAGTACATATTATGTGCCAGCTGGAAATGCTCAAAAACATTGTCAGTTAACATGAAATAGTCTCTTCTTTCAAGGAACTTATATTCTAGAGGGGAATGATAAATAATTAACAGGATAAAAATAAAATATGAGTGTTTTAGATAATAAAATGATGAAAAAAAATGAAGTAGCAAATGCAATGGCTCGGAGGCAGGAGTCTTCCTTGTATGTTCAGGAAGCAGCTAGCAAGGTCAGTGTTGCCCACGTGGAGTGAGAAAGGGGAAAAGTAGGAAATTAGGTCAGATCGATAAGGTGGAGGATGGGTCTTGCAAATTACTAGTATATAGGGCTTGGTAGGTCATCGTAAGTTTGCTTCTTAACTTGAAGGTTTTGAACAGAGGAGTGACATATCTTAAAACACTTCTTGCTGCTGTGTTCAGAACAAACTGAAGGGGAGAAAGTGAAGAAATAGGAAAACTATTTAAGATTTATTTATTTATTTATTTTAAAAGGATGCATTTAAAATAAGCCAGGTGAAATAGGAGAGCTGTTTGGACCATGGTGGTAACAGCATGAAAGTGGGTGTGGAAAGTATTTAGTTTCTGAATATATTTTGAAGGTAGAATCAACAGGATTTGATGGCAGATTGTTTTTGAGGCTTATATGAAAAAATAATCAAGAATGACACCAAAACACTTAGCCTGAGGAACAGGAAGACTGAAGTTGCCATTAACTGAGATGTAAAGAATATGAGAGAAGCCAACTTTGGGGGCAGAGAAGGAGAGGGAGGGAGAAGAGGAATAGAGCAGAATTGAAGCTAGATTTGTCTAATTCCAAAGCTTGTATTCTTAACTACAATAAGTCAGTGCACCAGTTTTCATTTATTGGACATATATAATGTTGCAAGGGTTATGGTTTACATATTTGCCTTATTAAATTCTTTCAAGAAACCTATGATGGTGAAAATAACAATAAAGCAAACTCTTACATAATGTTTGCAGTGTGTCCTGAACCGTTATGTGCCACACACACACACACACACACACACACACACACACACTCATATGTTCCTTACAACAATCACAGGGGATACATAGATCTCAAGACTGTTGTACTGTCATCCAAGGAGAAATGTAGGGGAAAGGACTTGTCACCTCCTAGAGTTCACATGCTAAAAGCTGGCCTCTTAATCCTTGTGCCTTCCACAGCAGTTTGGTCAGTGGATTATTGAGAATAGTACCATTCAAGTTTTGGTGGGAGAGGGGCCAGGAATAATAATAGAAGCAGTGCAGTGGCCTGTTTACTGGAATTCTATTTATGACATCTAAAGTAATCTAAATGCGCGCGTGTGTGTGTGTGTGTGTGTTTTGTGTGTGTGTGTGTTTTGTGTGTGTGTGTGTGTGTGTGTGTGTTTACTTTTACTCTATTAATTTGCTTGAGCTGCCAAAACAAAGTTCCACAGACAAGTGACAAGTGGCATAAGCAACCAAAATTTGTTTCTTGCAGTTCTGGAGGCTAGAAGTGCAAGATCAGCGTCAGCAAGGTTGATTTCTTTAAGGCCTCTCTGCTTGGCTTGTAGATGACCACCTATATATGGCATTCCATCTATGTGTGTACCTGTGTCCTAATATCTTCTTACAAGGATCCTGGTCATTTTAGATTAGGGCCTACTCTAATGACCTCATTTCAAATTAATTTCCTCTGTAAAGACCCTCTGTCCAATGCAGTCACATTCTAAGATACTGGGGGTTAGGATGTTAGCATGTGAATTCTGTGGCAGCAGTCATTCATCTGTCTTTAACATATGAATGCAACTCATAACTGTTACTTTAGCATTGTTACTTAAAATTCCCTTAATGCAGAAGTTGACAAATCTTTCTTCCACTGCACATTAAAGGTAAACTCTAAAGTTATGTCAACTGTGTAAGGAATACACAGAGCCAGCAGTGTGATGGCATCTGCTCTCTTTTATCCTACTAAACTTTCCTTCTCCACTTGCACTGTGTGTCTTTGACAAGGGAAAAAAGCAGATAGCAACAGCCCCTGGTTCACTCTTGGGTATTGCAGTAGAGAGAGTAGTGAGAAAAGCTTATCCAGAAGATAATTAGTTCTGTTGCTAATTCTGGTAAATTTTCACCATCTACCCTCTACTACAGGATGGTAGAGAGAAATATGCTTTTGAAGCTCTTGAATTTTTAAAGATAATACTCATTTAAGTTGACAGACACGCATGAATGTTGAACTGTTATGTGTTTAAGTTGTTTCACAATATTTTTAAGTTGAATTGGATACTTCGATTTTGTCAATAGGAAAGATTTGAGAATTAGTCAAATGTCTACTGATGGAAAGGTGCTGCAGAATTTTATTTAAAATCTGTATGCCAATGTATTCCACCAACACTGTAAAGTAGTCTATCCTATAAAATTGATCAAAGCCACAAAGAAATATCTATTTTCTTATAAGTTAAATGAGTACACTTTGAGCTAAAGGTGAGACAGGCATTGATTACTTTCCAGGAACTCTATAGAAATAAACTTACAGAAATTCTCTAAAACAATAATGTGAAATAGACTTGCAAGTTGGTTTCAGAAATTCTTTAATGCTGAGTAATTACTGGTGAAAGTAACCCTGGAGATGAAACTATTTGGGTCAAACTGGATATCGAATGAATAATAAACATATAAGGGGATGCATTTAACACACAGTTGAAAGAAGCACAGAAGGGCAGAAGCATTATAAAATTGTCAAGATTCTTAAATCCACTCCAAACAGGAGGCATTAGGGAGATGAGATCTTGTGATCCACCAAGACTCAGTATCCAATTCTGCATTCAGAACCTAAAGTTTAATGGGTTAGAGGTGCCTTCTGTTTACAAAGTTTTTAGCTGATTTCTGTTGGGGATCTAGTCCTAATGGCACACTTCCCCAAGAGTCTTGGGAAGGCCTTGAATATCAGGTATCTTCTGTCACATTACGCAGACCTAGAAGAAAGGCAGATCCTTAATTCAGAATCAGAATTAAGATGAGGACATTTGAGAAGAGCTTAACTTTGTGAAGCTTTTGTTAGAGGAATTAAATGCTTTGGTTTTAACTACAAATGGTAAGTTTCAGATTCTGGAATTTATTAGATTTTCTACTCCAAGATAAGAACAATCATGATAACTATTTATATTTTCACATTTCTTTACAAATTATGAAGCTATTTACATTCATTATTTCCTTTAATCAGTTTTACAATGTAGGAAAAAAAGTCCCAGGAATAAAATTTTAAAGGCCTTTATTTCATGTACTAGGACTTGATTTCTTCCCCTCTGCTGGAGGTAGTCACACAAACTCTATTTATTCAAGGGACAGTTGTCAATGTTAAAGGATACAGTGTCAATGTGGAAACAATTTCAATGATTTCAATGCCATTGTTAGGTAATATTTTTACAATGGATTCCATTAAACCACAACCTATGAATTAATGATCTATCATTTTTTTATGGTGATTAATGATGAGAATGGCTTATTGTACTCACATGGAAATGGTCAAAACCTTTAAAAACAAGAATTATTATATTAAGTTGAGGGAATAAAGTTCCTATAGTAATTTTACTTATGAAGACTGAGAATGTAACTTATTTATTGATTGTCATCAGATATATCTATCCACTAGTGATGCAAAAAGATTAAAAAGATTATCAGTAGATAAAGGCAGTTATTTCTTCCTTCTAGAAATGAGAAAATATCAATTGCCACTTATTAAGCACCTACTTAGTGCCAAACACTGTTCTAGGTCTTTGTGTACTCTACTTTGTCCTTTGATCCTTACATCATGAAGTGCATATTGTTACTCTTTTTTTTTTTTAGTGGAGCTGGGATTTTAGCCCATATTGTTCAACTCTAAAGCCTCTTGCACTCCCTGGCCTGTGTGGCTCAGTTGATTGGAGCATTGTCCTGTACATAGAAAGGTGGCAGGTTGAATTCCTGGTCAGGGCACATACCCGGGTTGCGGGGTTTGATACCCAGTTCAGGAAGCAATGTTTCTCACTCTCTCTCTCCTTCTCCCTTCCTCTCTCTCTCATATCAATAAAAACATATCCTCTGGTGAGGATTAAAAAATAAATAAATAGCCCGGGCAGGTATGAATCAGTGGTTAGAGTGTTGGCCCACAATGAAAGGGTCTTGGGTTTGATTTCCAATCAAGGCCATATACCTGGGTTGCGGGTTCACTCTCCACCCCCTGGTTGGCACACATGCAGGAGGCAACCATTCAATGTGTCTCTCTCACATCAATATTTCTCTTTCCCCCCTTCCCTTCCTTCCTCCCACTTTCTCTGAAAAACAATGGAAAAAATATCCTCTGGTGAGGATTAAATAAATAAATAAAGCCTCTTGTCCTTTCTAATCGAGATTTTACCACATAAGTATTAAGACACTCAATTATCACTTGTTCCTGTATCTGAGTTTAGGAAGGTCTGGTAGGGCTAAATGGAAGACGTGCATGCTTTTTGGCATGTTAGAATAGGCATGGACACTTCTACAGATGGTTGTAATTACATTTGACCTTGTCTCAGCTTTTTAATTCAGCCCTTTGTCTCTCATGTGCTTCCCAAAAGCTCTCTCATACTAATGCAAGAAGAAAAAGATAAAAGATTATTCACCAAGTACTTCTTAGATAGTTGTTGTTTGTGTCAGAAGACATACCTTAGGAGTCATCTATATATGTAAAAGCCTAAGTGACCAGACCAGATGACCGGCCGGTAGGTATGACACCCACTGACCACCAGGGTGCAGACGCTCAACCCAGGAGCTGCCCCCTGATGGTCAGTGCTCTCCCACAGTGGGAGTGCTACTCAGCTGACAGATGGGCACCAGGCGCTGGGCTCACCATTGGCCAGCGCAGCAGCAGGCTGTGTGAGCCTCTCCTGTGGACACATCCCCTGCATGCCTGAGCGGGCGGCAGTGGCAGGCACAGCAGGGCTTGGGCTCCTCCCCAGCTGCCTGCCACATCGCACACTACTTCATGCTGTGCAGGATCGATGTGGACAGCAGGCTGGAGCCCAACAAACTGGTGGGTAAGGCTGGCCTGTGGCAGCGCGGAGGTCCACTGATCCCTGCAGGCCAGGCTGAGGGACACCACTGATGCATTAATCTGTGCACCAGGCCTCTGGTTAGAGCATAAAGCTTCAAGTATGGGGAACTATAGCCAACAAGGATGCAAATATCCTATGCCTAAGTCAAAGAGAGAAAAGGTGTTCCTGAGAGGGAGAAAGGAAAATCTAAATAAAAGAGAAGGAAAGATAACTAACAGGTTGGGTTCTAAGCAATGAATGGGCCAGAGAATGAAGCTCTTAATATAGACTCTAGGAAGAATACAAATGCATGTTAGGGGTTGCCCAACTGGTTGAAGGTATAATGTAAATACCTCCTCCTTCTTCTTTCTTCAAGAAGATTTACCATAAAGTTCAATAAGTTTTTAGAGGTGCTATGTTCTGAATTTCTATACCACCCCCCCTCATCCCACTAAATGCAAATGTTGGAATCCTAATGGTACTAGGAGGTGTAGCCTTTGGAAAGTGCTTATGTCTTGAGGGTGGAGACCTCAAGAATGGGATTGTTGCTCTTATGGAAGAAAGTGACATAGAGCTCCCTTACCCCTTCCAACCATGTGAGGTCATAGCAAGAAGGTGCTGGCCCTCACCAGAATATGGCTATGCTGGCACCTTGATCTTGGACTTCTCAGCCTTCAGAGAAATAGATTTCTGTTGTTTATAAGCTGCACAGTCTGCGGTATTTTGTTATAGCAGCCCAAATGGACTACAATAGGACTGTATAGTAATTTGGAGGAGAACCAAAATTGTTGAATTCTTCAGGTCCACATAGGATGAAACAGACAGCATATGTGGATGCAGAAGCTGGAGGATGAAGGACAGCCAACATCTGCATTATGTATTCCTCTGACTGTGTCATCCCTTCCCCACCACTACAACCGCCACCCTCTCTCAAAGTGAACTGCCTTGCAAAATATTATTGACCCCTTCCCATCAAACTTGGTCTACAAGTGCACTTAAACTAGGCAGACATTTTGATGTAATTTTTAAAAAAATTCAGAAAATTATATCATTGTGTGAAATCTCAGAGCGAATAGAATCCTGATCCTTGGGGTTTGATTTCTCCTGTGAAATATTAAAATTCTTTGTGATATATCTTTGAAAATATTTGATACATAGCAAGTATTCAACAAGTGTTTGTTAAAATGCCAGATTGTATTAATACTCACCAATATCTGCTTCCCCTTCTTCTTCCTGGGGGTGGGTTTAGTACTTCTCCCCATCAAAATCCAGACTAGTCACCTGACTTGCTTTGGCCAGTGAATGTAATGAAAATGACATGTGACACTTTGAGGGGAATCACTCAAAGAACCAGAGTCCATGTGTTTTCAGATATCTCGGATGATAGGTGGTTGTGGAGTGTGGTGTAGGTTTTGAGAGATGGACATGGATTGCTTATTGATGATCAAAGGGTAGAGAGCAGCATTAGAGTCAAGAGAGGGAATTACTGGAAGTAGAATAAGCTAACTTATTCTAGTTCTTCTCATTGGCTAAAGAGATTTTTGATGAATAACCTGAGGAAGAAGAAGAAAGAAAAGCTTTTACGTTTTCAGATTAGAAACATTTATGGATAAGGGGTTTCCTGCCAGAAAAATAAGGAGCCAAGCCACCTGAGTTTCTCTGAGTCACTAAAGGATACTCAGAAAGCAGCACTGGTTCTATCTTAATCTGTACCTTCACCAGCCCAATAAGTACAACTTTTAATATATTTAAATAGTCAATATTAAAACAACACATTAATAGGGAAGATAGACTTTCTATTTTTTAATTATGAAATCAAGGTGGCAATTTTTACCTTTTCTCTTGGAAATAAAATAAAACTAACAGGAAGAAAAGTGAAAACTCCATCTTCACTGAAAGTTGGAGGCATCATTAATTTAAAAGCAAAGTATGTGAGGGGGGAAGATGCTGAGAGAGGATGGCCACACTGTAGTTCTCAGAAAAATATGGCAAAGCGGAATTCTCCACAGTAACCCAAAACAATAGTACAACAGAAATGTGTATCTTCATTGATAGTAAGAGTTATTGGACCTGTTTATTAAGAAAGAACCTGGAATGAAGTGAAATGTAGGAAGAGAAGAATCAGACAGAAACCATATTTTTAAGAAACTGTCACTGAGGCCAGGTGAAAGGGAAATATTCTGCATTAGCAGCCTTAATATTGTCTTATTTATAGTGAGGAAATAAAAGGCTAAAATAACAAAAACACACCAAACATTATGTCACAATTCCCTTCACACACCCCTCAATAATACTCCTGAATTTAATTTCTCTAGGAAAACCATCTCATTTCAAGGGTAGAATATAATCTATACAAATATGTGAGGAAAGAAAATAAGTGAAGAAACAAAAAATTATAAAATAATATTTATTAGAATAATATTGCCTTAAATTAGGTGGGTAACCAAGTATATTGTCAAGAAAAAGGAAACCTAAACAAAGTAATTGCTTCTATAAATCAAGGACACAATGCAGAATTTATCTGCTTTGTGGAAAGATAAAATAAGATAACAAAAGGAGATGGAAATAAACCTAGGTAAAATTTTCAAGTGTTATATGAGACAAAATTCAAACATCTCTGAAAGGCAGAAGATTTACACAAATGGAAAACCTATCATTTATTCAAGTAGAAAGATTCAATATCTTTATGGGTGAATCTATAAATTTAACAAAATTTAACTCATAATGCCAATAGGATGTATTTTAGAGGTATGCAAGAAAAAAGTTAAAATTAATAAACAACTTAAAAAGCAAGAATAACCAGAAAATTTCTGGGGGAAAAAAAAAAAGCTGAGGAGAAAGAGATTTAGCCCTACAAAATACTGCAACTTATTATAAAGTGAAGTATGAAAAGAGTTTGGCATGAATAGTCAAAGAGATCAATGGAACAAAAAACATTTCCAAAAAGAGGCCAAAATACATTTTAAATACATTTAAAAAATACATATGACTGAGGAGACATTTTAAATTAGTGGAGAAAAGATTAAGCAGTTAATAAATGATGTTAGAATAATGGCTAGTCATATTGAAATCAATTAATTTAGATTCCTACCTCATTTCTTATAACCAAAAATGACTCTTGATAGATCAAAGATTTAATTTTTTTAAAGCCCAAAGGAAACATACAAAAATTTCAATAAAACCAGTTGAAAAATACCTAATTATGAAACAAAACAGAGAAGCCATAAAAATAATAAATTAGATTTAACAAGAGTAAAACATTTTGCAGTGAATAAAATACCATAAACAAAGTCAAACGATGAAAAAATACATTATAACAATATTTATAATTTATATCATAGACAGGAGCTAAGTTTCTTCATTACTTATAAACATATTATAAAATAACAATGAGATGAACAACAAAATAGAAAAATGGGAAAAGGTTTGTGTGTCATGGGTCCCCTAGCCCACCTTCAGCCTTGATGATGCACTAGAGAGACTCACAGGATGAAGAAAAGCTATACTCATGATTACTGTTTATTATAGGAAAGAATACAGATTAAAATCAGCAAAAGGAAAAGGCTGATGGGTGAGAAACCAGATACAAGTTTCCATGTGTCCTCTCCTTATAGAGCCACATGGGCACACACAATTCTTTCAAGCAATGATATGAGACAACACATGAAAAGTATTATCAGCCAGGGAAGCTCACCTGAGCCTTGTGCCCAGGGATGTTAGGGAGTGTCAGTTATGTTGGCTCACCATGTCTGTGACACTGACCTCAGCTATTCAGACTTCAAACCCCATCCCCAAAGCAAATCAGATGTTTTCTATAAATCACACTGTTAGCACAACCCATCTGATCAAATTGAAGGACCAAGTTATTGGGCATATAAAACACCATTATCAGGAAGAATATTCCAAGAACTCAGAGCTCACCTTCCAAGAACCAGCCAAAGATTAATCCTAATGACAGCCCTTTCTTGGGAATGTGCAGGTTTTGAGCAATCCATGCCAGTTGAGTTAACCCTTTTCTTGATGTTTGGAGGGAAAAGTCATTTTAGAAACAGCTTTACAATTATATAAAATGTTAAACATAAATTTGCTGTGCAACCAGGAATTCCAATCCTTTATATCTACTTAAGAGAAATAAAAACATGTTGACACAAAGACATGTGTGGACATTTACAGCAACATTATTCATAACAGCTCAAAGGTGGTAACAAACAAAATGGCCATCAACTGATTAATGGATAAACCACATGTAGTACATTTATACAAGGAACTACTACTCAGCAATGAAAAAGTACTATTATATGTTACAATATGTACAGCTCTTAAAAACATTAGGCTAAGTGAAAGAAGCCAGTGACAAAAGGTCACAAGTAATGTGATTACATTTAGATAAAATGTCCTTTAAAGACCAATCTAAAGAGACAGAAAGTGGTTTAGTGGTTTCCTGGGCTTGGAGTGGGAATAAGGGATGACTACAAATGGTCACCAGGGATCTTCTTGGAGTGAAATAAATGTTCTAAAAGGAGGCAATGGTTGCATAACTCTGTAAACTTTTTAATAGTCATCAGACGCTCATCTAAAAATGGTTGAATTACTTAGTGTGCAAAGTATGCCTCAGTAAAGCTGTTGATTTTTTAAAGGTGTTACATAGCACTCTGTTTAAAATCCTACCACTTGTATTGGAGTGTTGTCCCATACACTAAAAGGATGCAGGTTCTATGCCTGATCAAGGTGGGAGGCAACCAATCAATGTTTCTCTCTCTCTCTCTCTCTCTCTCTCTCTCTTTCTCTCTCTGTCTCTTTCTCTCATCAATCAATAAAAATATATCCTAAGGTGAGGATTTAAAAATATGCTACCACTTGTAGGAAAGAGCTGAAGCACACACACAGGAATCTGGCAATATGATTGCTTCCCTAGGAAAATGGGCACAAGGGGCCACAGAGGGAAGAAGAGTTCCTCTGGACTGGATAATGTTTTGTACTCTTTGGATTTTATACCATCTACGTGTAATCATTATTCAAAAAATAACAACTCCAGTCTTTTGCGTCCTTGATTACTAGGTGATACTTAGCTGCTATTGATAGTAATGAGGTCATTAACAGTAATGGAGTCATTGGGAAGGATAGTCTGAGAGGTCTATATTCAGAAATAATTATTTTATATCATCAAACAATATTTGAGTGAAAATATCCTAGAGTCCAGGGACTCAAAGAAAAAAGCCTGAGATAAAGATACTTACATATTTCATGGTAGTGGGAGAACTAAGACCTGAGGGTGAGAAATCTGAGGGCTTCATATTTGTGATGGAGAAGTGATAATTCCGAAGGTTTTTGGAGAGTAACATATTGCCCACACTTTATTTTTCAGTCATTTTTGCCATTATCCTGTGTTTATATTAGATACCATAAATGTAGCAATTCAAGAGCAAACTGTTGGAAAATATGTTTAACTCACCTTCTTCAGCTTTTTATTTCTTCAAATTCTCTAATTTGCTATGCTTTGGGTGAATTTAAGTGGATTAATTTTTTTATATGGAGGGCTTTCCATACAACTGATATCCTATATAATAAAAGGGTAGTATGCAAATAGACTGAATGGTAGAACAACTGAACAACCAATCAAAACGTAATATGCTAATGATATGCTAAGGCTGCTCAACCACTCACTATGAGGTGCACTGACCACCAGAGGGCAGATGCTTCGACTGGTAGGTTAGCTTGCTGCTGGGGTCCGGACTATCAGGACTGAGTGAGATGGGCCAGAAACACCCTGGAGCCCTCCTGCTGTCCCTCCACGGCCGATCATGCACTGGTGTGGTCCCTCAGCCTGGCCTGCACCCTCTCGCAATCTGGAACCCCTCGGGGGATGTTGGAGAGCTGGTTTCAGCCTGATCCTGCATGCCACTCCCCTTGGGAGGGCACCAGGCGCAGGGCTCATGGCTGGTGAACACTGCTGCGGCAGCGTGAGCCTCTCCTGATCAGGACTGATTGTGTGCTAGCCTGCAGCAGGCACAGTGGGGCTGGGATGAGCGGGAGTGGCAGGTAGGAGCTGCAGGTGGTGTTGGACTGTGGGTTTCAGCCCAATCCCTGCAGGCCACCCAGAGGGACCCCACCTGTGCACGAATTCCTGCACAGGGCCTCTAGTTGCTAAATAATTGACAAGCTTCTGCTCCACTTAGAAAACTTGCACTAATCAGTTGTAACATGTTAGTACCATTCTAATCAATTCCCTAATTATGAATATCTCTGTAATCTCAAAGATTTTTAAGTTCTAATCACTGGCTCACTTGTTACACCTGATGGTGAACACAGTGATATTCCAAACAAATGGCAGTATTTGAACATCACCTTAAAACTTTCGGCAATGAAAGTTCAAAATGCTTGATGGGGAAGAGCACACTATAAATTACTAATACTATACTTGGAAATTTATAAGAATATGCCACCTAGAAATAAATCTGTAGTGCTCAGTGTGACTATCTTCTTTCTCTTACCATGATCTGTAAATCAAAGCAGGGTGATAAGATCTCTTTTCTTTTGTGACTAATACCTATTTATAAACTTTTAGTGTTCCATTATGACTAACTGTTCTCAATGGTCTGCAAATACATATGATCTCACAGTCTGAGAATATGTTAAATGATGCTTTCTAAATGAAATGCTTCATTTAACCTTGGAGACCCACTCAAAATTTTATTTTCCACCTGATAATTCTTAGTTAAGACTAAGGATGAAAGGGTAAGGAGACAGCTAATATATGCACAGGTAACTAAGAGGAAGCAATATAAGCATAGCTAGGGTTATCCCCTAGAAGCATTGCAATATATAGTGAGTTAGTTAATGGTAGGGGTTCCAAGCTAGACAACCTGAGTTCAAATTCCAGTTTGTCCACTAACTTATTTGTGTAGTTAGAATGAGCCGATTACTAAAATTCTATAAAATTCAATGTCTTATATGTATGAAGGAGGTAATACCTAGTGCAAAGAGTTGTTAAGAGGATTCCAAAAGACAATCCATCATTCATTATTGTTCAAGGTCATGGTTTTGATGAAAGCTTTAATTTTTAGCAAGAGTAGAATAACGTTACCCACAAACTAAGGAGCTTTCATTTAAACATGATCAAAAATTCAAATGCTATCCAGAGAGCCAAGATGTGCTATAGAGTTAGCTTAAGATTAATCTGAATAATGATTAAAGAGCTCAGAATTACATAGTAAGGAAAAATGGCTTTGGAATTTTAAAATTGACTGTGTTAACCTGACAAGATAGTTAAATTTCAGAGTCTTACTTTTCTGTCTATAAAATGGATATGATAACAATATCTTGTGAGAATTGGGTAAGCCTATGAATATAAAGTAGATAGTACAGGGCTTGGCACAGGCTGGGTGTTCAATAAATGAGAGTAGCTTTTAGCAGGAGGATTATTATAATTATTTTTACATGTTTTGAAGTATGGAGGACAAGAACAACACTGTCACACAAAGCAAATTGTGCATAAACTGTGTGTAGAAAAGGAGCCATACCAGAAATATAGGAAACTAAGAGGAAAACAGGCAAAGCTACACAAGAGCCAGGTCATCATGACAAAAGTGGGTATCCAGCAATTGAGCTGGTAACATCTACCCACATGACTTCACAGAGACCCTGTGGGGCATGAAAGAAAGAGGAAGGAGGAGAAAATAAATACATTGATTTGCAGATGGTAGAGTGGGTAAAGGGGAAGGAAAACAGAAGTTGGAGATAATAGCTGAGGCAAAAATAAAAAAGTGACCAATTCTTGGTGAACTCCGTCACTTCTGACCATTTTTTCTAGAACTAAAATCTTCAGATTAAGAACAAAGAAGCAGGGCAGTTTCCATAGAAATTGTGGTGGTAAAGAGAGAGCATAGAGCAGTCCCAGTGATGACGGAGACAGCCTGCTAAATGTGCAATAGCCTATGCATTCGTTTAAGGCCTGAGACCAGTGGGAGACATGAGTCAAAAGGGAAGGAAACAGGTCTAAAGAAGCCAGGAAACACTAATTAAAAACCCAGGTGGAGGAAAGAGAAGCAACAGAAAGAAAATAACACAAATTAAGAACACAAAAAGCTGGAGATGTGGCCTAAGGGACTCTCAGAGAAGAGGAATTGGATTATATTCTTAGTGCAAAAACAAAGGCTGGCGGGAGAGAAGAGACAGATATTTCTTATAGAAGAATTCTAAATAATGCATGTAGATAACTCAGCTCCCTCCAAGAGGATGATTTGAATTCCTAGCCCTCCTTCCCCAGGGCCAAGCTACACTTAGTGACTTGCTTCCATAAAGAGAGTAAGAGAAACCTGGCAAAGATCACTTGAGCCATGTGATAAAAACAGTGTTTAGTGACTTCATGTGGAAATCATGTACTCCCTGATATGATGTGACAAGAAGGCACTTCACCTCCTCAGTAGTCTTTCCAAAACCCATAATTTCATTCTAATTATTGGAAAAACATCAGATAAGTCTAGGATGGGGGACATGCTGCAGGTAACCTGACCCGTACTCCCTAAGACTGTCAGGGTTATAAAAAACAAGGAAAGACTAAGACACTGTCATAGACCACAGGAGACTTGAAGACATGACAACTAATGCCATATGTTACACTAGACTGGACTCTGAAACAGAAAGAGAACATTAATGGAAAAATGGGTGAAATCCAAATAAAATCTGGAGCTGGTTAATACTAACCTACCAAAATCAGTGTTTTAGTTTTTGCAAATGTAATATGGTATTTAAGATGCTAACAATGGGAGAAATAGTGTGAAAGGTATTATGTATAGGAATTTACTGTATCTCTGTAACTTCTCTGTAAATCTAAAATTATTATAAATAAAATAGTTTATTTTTAAAAAGATGATAGTCTATCGAAAGGACGCAGGACTCAAACTGAAGTAATTCCCAATGGCCAAATAATGATAGAATTGGATTATAATCCAAAAATAAGATAAATATCTATGATTACACACTGATATAAGTAATCTATATTTATAATAGGGTAATATGAAAATTAGTCAGGACGCCATCACAGTAACGACCGACTGATCAGCAGGCCGCAGGAGAAGGCAGAAGGGAGAAGGTGAGAAGGCCGGTGCCGTGGGAGAAGGGAGAATGCCAGCACCCTGTGAGAAGGGAGAAGGTGAGAAGGCCAGAGCCATGGGAGAAGGCAGAAGGGAGAAGGTGAGAAGGCCTGCGCTGCGGGAGATGGCAGAAGTAAGAAGGCAGAAGGGAGAAGGAAGAAGGGAGAAGGTGGCAGTTAGGCAGTCTGGGGGATCAGGCCAGGAGGGGAGAGCAGATAGGCAGTTAGGGGGATCAGGTCAGGAGGGGAGAGCAGATAGGCAGTTAGGGGGATCAGGCCAGGAGGGGAGAGCGGATAGGCAGTTAGGGGGATCAGTCCAGGAGGGGAGAGCAGATAGGCAGTTAGGGGGATCAGTCCAGGAGGGGAGAGCAGATAGGCAGTTGGGGGATAAGGCCAGGAGGGGAGAGCAGATAGGCAGTTGGGGGATCAGGCCAGGAGGGGAGAGCAGATAGGCAGTTGGGGGATCAGGCCAGGAGGGGAGAGCAGTTAGGCAGTTAGGGGGATCAGTCCAGGAGGAGAGAGCAGATAGGCAGTTAGGGGGATCAGTCCAGGAGGGGAGAGCAGATAGGCAGTTAGGGGGATCAGTCCAGGAGGGGAGAGCAGATAGGCAGTTGGGGGATAAGGCCAGGAGGGGAGAGCAGATAGGCAGTTGGGGGATCAGGCCAGGAGGGGAGAGCAGATAGGCAGTTGGGGGATCAGGCCAGGAGGGGAGAGCAGTTAGGCAGTTAGGGCAATCAGGTTGGCAGCAGAGAGCAGTTAGGGGGATCAGGCAGGCAGGAGCCAGTGGTTCCAGTTTGCAAGAGGGATCCTGGATTGGAGTGGGTGTAGGCCGGGCTGAGGGAACCACCCCCCCCATGCACAAATTTCATGCACCAGGCCTCTAGTTGAATACATAAATTAATGGGAGAAAAGAAACAACAACTATACTTTATAAATGCAGAAAAAAATGAGAAAAACAAGAACACCAGAGTAATAATTGCTATAGGCACAATCAATCAATGAATGCTAAAGTGAGAGAAAGTGTATGAAGGGATATTTGCATAGTCCTGACATATCTCCTTTCAAATATTTATTAACTACAAAAAGGGTAAAGTAACTGCAGTGAAGAATCTGGCAGACATTATATTGGAAACCAAATGCTCAAGGTTAACATCACCAATTACTTGACACTAGAGGCCTGGTGCATGAAATTCGTGCATGGGTAGGGTCCCTAGGCATGGCTGTGATCAGGGCTGATCTGTGGGGCAACCAGCAGGGCAATCGGGGGCCCCCGCTGGCACCTGCCTTGGCTATCCTGGCACCGCCCACTCACCGGCCCTGCCCCCTGCCACTGCCGCCAGTCGCCTCCCTCTGTGGGGCAACCAGTGGGGCGATCAGGGGGCCCCTGCTGGCACCTGCCTTGGCTGGCCTGGGGCCTGCGGGCTGGGGACAGCTCCTGCATTGAGCATCTTCCCCCTGGTGGTCAGTGCATGTCATAGCAACCAGTCATTCTGCCATTCGGTCGATTTGCATATTAGGCTTTTATTATATAGAATAAGCACATCTTAGACAAACCCAAAACGAAGGACATTCTACAAAATTCCTGAATAATACTCCTCAAAAAAGTCAAGGTCATGAAAGATAAGGAAAAACAGAGAAACCATCACAAATCAGAGGCAACTAAGAAGACATGATAACTAATACAATGTGGGATTCTGAATTGGATACTGGAACAGAATAAGGAGATCAGTGGAATTAAGTCTGTATTTTAGTTAATATTATTGTATGAATGTTAGTGTCTTAGTTTTGATAAGTGCATCATAGTGATGATAACATATTGTTAAGGGATGCTGGGTGAAAAATACACAGGAACTCTGTATCTCTGAAACTCTTTTGTCAGTCTAAAATTATTTTAAAATTTTAAAATAGATGCAAATCATGCTCACGTGCACACACACACAACCAAACATAAAGAGGGCTCACTTGGAGTTTGGTGACCAAGTGCCATCATGTGCCCCTCTTCCGGTCCACAATTCTGGCTAATAGTGCATGCTCACCAACAACTGAGATAACTAGCTAGTTCCCAAGCTTTAATCAACACAACCATCTTAGTGTGGCTGAAGGACATAGTGGAGTCTCCCGTGCCTTCACTGAGTCTAGGCCTTGGGTCCCACATCTCCCTTAAATACTAATATCCATCAGAAAAGCTGGAGAAAACATCATGCTTCCACAATACTGGGGTGAGTCTGTCTTTTGGTGTTCCTCACTTGGAGGAAGGAAAAGCAGCAGCAGCAGCAAGTGATTTGAAGGCCAACAAGTCCAAAGCAGTGAGAGGATCTCACGGAGGCCCTGGATTTGTGTAGCCATAGCTTGACTACCAGGGCTCAGTGGATGTCAAGCTCTCCCCACTTCCCAGTCTCACCAATTAGAAGAATTATTCCTTTTTCCACTGGGAGACTGAGTGAATTCATTGTAATTATTCTCCAATTTAATGAGAAATTCCATAGAGAAAAGTTTCAGTAATACATTTGTCTCTTTGAATGGATTGAAAATCCTTTCATTAAAAAAAAAAAAAGGTTTCCTCAAAGAGGGAGCTATAAAAAGTTTATGGGTTTTGTTTTTACTCTTCAGGATGAATATGTTAAAATAAGTGATCTTTTTTCAGAAAATATTGGAATGAAGATATGAAGTGAGATGGGCAAAATGATATTTGTGGAATTTTATGCTTTTCAAAAGAAATATTTGTTCAATAGTATGGCACCATCTTGAATTTATTAAGATGGGCAATGTCAAATGGAGAATTTAAGTGTATTTCTAGAAATGCGAAATGGGTTGAGAAGTAATAAAATATTGACCCATAAACCCAAATATTTAAAATTGTCCATAATAAAAAAGTACTTATTGAAAATGCTAAGAATGAGGATTATCCTCTTAGAAATGAACATTTAAAATATTGGAAATAATGAATAGTAGATAAGCCTATTCCACTTTCAAGACACCAGAGACCTGTGGGGCAACTTAAAAAGGTATAAAGTTATAAAAAGTGAAACAGATTCCTCTATTTATACTTAACAGAGACATTTAGGGGAAAAGTAAAGAAGTTAAAGTAGAAAGAGTAAAGATGACTCAGTAAATGGGTGGCACCAATATAGACATGATCAGAATAATAAAAATGCAAAAAAAAAAAAAAAAGGAAAAAGGCACAGATGTGTCATAGTCTTGCTCCAGGAGATAAAATGAATGTAGATGTTGGTGGGCAGCAAAACTGACTTTAATGAGCAACTGTAGGAAAATGGAAGTGTTGTTTACAGAGTTATTTTAAGAAAAAGGAATGCTTGGAGAGGAGTGTCACTGATCCAATTCTAAAAAGGAAAAGTCATGTCACTTAACTGCAGACATCCTAGTTCATAAAGTGAACGCAATTACTTTGCTGATCTGGAGAAGAAATGTGTGAGTTGAATGACCTCAGAACTGCTTGCAGCAAAGCTTCTGAGGGCAGCCTGGGCAAACACTTGATGGGCAGAGAAGGAGAAAGGGAGAATGGGGAGAAGTGGAGAATGCTGCCAATGCCAACAGTAACCTAAATCACAGAAATCCCACTGCACAGTTTGAGTAACAAGGGCCTGAACACAGGCACTGCAACAAACCACAAAGAGACAGCTAAGAGATAGAGGAGGTGGAGGGGAGGTTTCTTATAATTAGATCAAGAATAAAAGCTTTCGATGGACAATGAATCTTTCACAAAAATACACAGATATTCCAGATGAGCTTTGAGGACTTCATACACCAAGGCAATCAGCAGAGAGAGAAAGAAATTAAAGTAAATGGGACAAGTTAATGTATGGGCTATCCGCAACGAAAGTCCATCTCCAACTTGGTAAGTTCAGTATACAAGGAAAGCAGAGTTAGTGATATGGAAGAAGAGGTAGCTCTATATGAAGGAGATCCTGGTAAAAATTATGCATGCGACAAAATTCACATTCTCTGTAAAACCAGATTCACATTCTTTGCCTTTTCACCTCCTTTCCCACTTTTTTTTTATATGGATGTAAACTTATTGCTTTACTAGAGGTCCAGTGCACGAAATTAGTGCACGGGGGGGGGGGGGGGGCGGGGGTCCCCTCAGCGCAGCCTGCACCCTCTCCACTCCCGTACCCCTCAGGGAATGTCTGACTTCCGACTGCCTGTTTAGGCCTGATACCGGGGATTGAGCCTAAATCAGCAGTTGGACATCCCTCTTATAATCCTGGACTGCTGGCTCCTAATCGCTCACTTGCCTACCTGCCTGGTCACCCCTAACTGCCCCCCATGCAGGCCTGATCGCCCCTCACTGCCTCTGCATGCAGGCCTGATTGCCCCTAACTGCCCCCCCTGCTTGCCTGGTCCCCCTAACTGTTCCCTGCTGCTGGCCAGGTTGTCCCCCAACTGTCCCCTCCCTGCTGGCCTGGTTGCTCCTAACTGCCCACCCCCAGCCAGCCTGGTCACCCTCAACTGCCCCCCGCCATGGCCTAGTCACCCCTCACTGCCCCCCTTGCCAGCCTAATTGCCCCCAAGTGCCCCCAGTGCTGGCCTGGTCACCCCCAATTGCACCCCCCACTGGCCTGGTCACCTATTACTGCCCTGCCTGCTGACCTGGTTGCCCCAACTGCCCCCCTGCAGGCTGGGTCGCCCCTCACGGCCTCCCCACGGCCTGGTTGCCCCATGCAGCCTGCTTGTTCAGTCGTTTGGTTGTCCCTCACTAACCCCCCTGCCAGCCTGGTCATAGGCAGCCATCTTGTGAGGGCATGAGGGTTAATTTGCATATTACTTCTTCATTATATAGGATTATTAATTGAAAATAATTACTTCCTAGCCATAGGCAACATTTTTTTTAACTGATTAATGTGCCTAAAAAATGTCTCATCAATGATTACTACAACATATTTGGAGTTTCCATAGTTAGCAAGGACAATCAAGCTGTGTGTGTATATGCTTAGAGTGACAGGACTTTGCAGAATACTTATTGATTTAATTTTTCTTTTTTTTAACTTTAAATTATTTTTATTTTTAACTAGAGGCTGGGTGCACAACTTTGTGCACCAGTGGGGTCCCTCGGCCTGGCCTGTGGGATCGGGCCAAAACTGGCTCTCCGACATCTCCTGAGGGGTCCCAGATTGCGAGAGGGTGAAGGCCAGGGCAAGGGACCCCACTGGTGCACGATCAGGGCTGGTGAGGGACATGGGAGGTTGGCCAGCTGGAGAGGGACTGCAGGAGGGCTCCAGCATGTGTCTGGCCCATCTTGCTCAGTCCCGATCGGCTGGACCCCAGCAGCAAGCTAATCTACCATTCGGAGCATCTGCCACCTGGTGGTCAGTGCACATAATAGTAACCGGTCAACTGGTCGACTGTCTGACCCCTGGTGGTCAGTGCACATCATAGCAAGCAGTTGAGCAGCCTTAGCATATCATTAGCATATTACGCTTTGATTGGTTGAACAGCCAACCAGACGACCGGACACTTAGCATATTAGGCTTTTATTATTATAGAGTTACAGTTGACATACAATATTATATTAGATTCAGGTGTACAACCCAGTGATTAGACTTTATATAATTTACTAAGTGATCACCCTGATAAATCTCTTACCCATCTATGAGTCTGTTTCTGTTCTGCTTGTTCATTTATTTTGTTTTTAGATTCTGTTGTTGATATATATGTATTTATTGTCATTTTATCATTCACATATTTGAACTTATATCTTCTTTTTTGTTTTATTTTATTTGTAAGTTTTATTATTTTATATATTCTTCTATGAGTTGGCTTTTCTTTAATTTTATTTTTTTCCCACCATCATTTATCTTCCCTATACCCTCTTCACCTATACTCACTGCCAACCACCTCCTCTTCTTCATATAGAAGACCCTTTAACATTTCATGTAATACTGGTTTGGTAGTGATGAACTCCTTTAACTTTTTCTTGTCTGGAAAGCTCTTTATATGTCTTTTGATTCTAAATTACTTTACCCAGAAAAGTTATTATTTGGTTGTAGGTTCTTGCTTTTCATCACTTTTTTTTTATTATTATAGATGTCCCCATTTTCCACTCCTTTGCTCACCTTCACCCAGCCCCCATCCCCTTTTTGTCTGACCATCACTACACTGTTGTCTGTGTCTATGGGTTATGCATAATGTTATTTGGCTAATCCCTTCACCTTTTTTCATCTACCAGAGAGCAACTTATTTTTTCCCAATTCTGGAGGATAGAAGGCCAAGATTATAGAACCAATCATGTTGTTTTCTAGTAAGGCCTCTCTTCCTAGCTTGTAGATAGTTGCCTTCTTGCTGTGTCCTCACATAGCTTTTTTTCTGCATTGGGGAAGGGAGAGAGAGAGAGAGAGGACTCTGGAATCTCTCTTCTTATAAAGGCACCAGTTCTATTGCCACCCTTATGACCTCATTCAACCTTCATTACCTCCTTGAAGGCCTTCTCTCCATATTTTCCAGTCACATTGGGGGTTAAAGCTTCCACATATGGATTTTTGAGGAACAAATTCAGTTCATAACAATTACATAACTAATAAAGAAAAGAATAAGGATTTCAACCCAGAAGTTCAATTCCAGATACTATCCTATTATGATTTCTTTCCTCTATATGCTATACACAGTACATACTTGTTTTTATTAATTCTAGGTAAAACATCTAGCCACCAATTTTACTGTAAATCACAGTTAAAACATCCAAAATCTGCGTCTCATGAAAAAAATGGTTGACTATATGTGATAATTCATATTTTGTAGTTTGTAGAAGCTAAACTCATGTGAATAAAGGGTAACATGATTGTCACCTGCATAATAGAGGATTCTGCACTATAAAGTTAAGCCAGATGGCATTCACTGAGGTATAATCTACAGTTCATGGGGTAAGAAAATAGTAGGTATTTGCTTGAATTGACTCAAGATAAATTTGAGTACAGATATGCAAGCTCAGCCCATTTCAGGATGAGAACATTCATCTATTTATTTAGTAAATACCCACTATATATTTTTTTAATGTGCTAGCTGCTGTGACAGTAAGTAGGCCATTAGGATAGAAAAGCAAGTGAGAAAATGTTTACTCTGTGTAGGAAATCCTAATAGGTACCACATGTCTGTGCAGCATGCAATGGGGACACAAGTGGTAATTCAGATACAACTCAGTGGATATCTATGCAGGAGTAAACGCATGCCAAGGAATTTAAATAAAAAGCAAGAGAATAAAAAGTTAACCCAGAAAAAGAAGAAACCAAGGGGGATTCAATTATACTGATAACTTAAAAATAGAAGATAATGTGACCTGATGTCATCAGTATCCTTTGATGGGGAAGAAGATGAAATTAGGGTAATGGGAGTTAAATCCTCCAAAAAGATGTAGAATGTATCAAGCTAGTGGTGTGTGCTACCACTATATATCTCAATATTTTCTTATGGATCTCAATTTTAAGCACATATGCACACAAAATAAATCAAAACAACAAAGGGAATCTTGTCACAGAATGTGTTTAAGAAGATGGCAATGTGGAGGACAGCAGCTCAAAAGGGAATGCATGAAAGCAGGATATAGGAGAAACATACATTGTTAAGAGGCCATTCAAAACAGGGGAATAAAGGCAAAACAGAGTCACTGTGTGCCTGCTTTACATAACAAAGGCTGACTAAAATGAATCCACATTTTTGGTTCAAGAATGATGGCACCTCTACCAGAGAGCAGAAGACAAGGTAACAATGGGTCTGTCAGAAGGCAGAGTATAGAAAACATATTTCATGGTGGTTCAGGGAAAGGCTCCATGGGAAAGGATAGTGTTGTTCACATCTGGGACTGTAATTCTGTGAGCTGATTACACAAAGAGAACTTCAATTTCAATGCATATGTATTTTGTATATATTCTTCTGGTTAATTAGAACAATGCCTGGAAAATTTAAATAAACCAAGATGTCTTGGTGATAATCTATTGTTAGAGATGGATAGTACTTAATGAATTAAGATAAATGGTCAGTGTTAAAAATTGTCCCCAGATATCTTCATCAAGTTTTTTAAGGATTTGCCCATCATTCCTTATCAACTAATTAACTGGGTTTAAGACAAGACTGGCTATCCTTTAATCTTGTCAATTGAGTGAGATTACCTATAAAAGAGGATATCATTAGAATTTATTTTTACCATGGGGTGGATTAGTTGCCATTGTGAATATATTTCTAGTTTCTTACCTAATTTTAAATAAACATGCACAATGTGTAAGGCTTTTTAGAAACAGAATTTAGCTGTTGCTTCAAGATTGAGAGTTTGACATCCTGCCACATAATTCTCCCGTTGTTGACATTTAAGGTGCACTCTCTCTATTGCCTGAAGTGTTTCCCTTGCACTTTTGTATTTTTATACCTTATAGCCAGAAGTCCCTTTTCCTTTCCTTATATTTCCTCTTATCTTCATCTTTCTTTCTTTCCTCTTCTTCCCTTTCTTCTTGACCTATACAATGGCACTCAGGGTAAGTTAATAGAATAGTCCCTTTAGCTAAAAGATCAGGCCTAACTCACACAGGAGCTTACTGAGATGAGTCCAGAGTGAGTTCTCAATTGCAATTTGCTAGGTGCTCTTCACTCAGTGGCTATAGGCAGACCATTCCGGTATCATTCTCACTATTTCTCCCTTACATCCCATACGATAGCCCTAATAAACAAATTCACACTTTCTTAATTTTCATGCTCCCCACACTCCTCACTGTGCACAGGCTGCTCCTCGATTTCACCCCTTCCCCCACTTATACATGTACCTAAAGACCAAGCTAAGCAGGTTTTCCTCTTTGTCCCATCTCCACCCCCAGCCTTGATTGGGCACCACCTTCCCTGAGTTTCTCTAAATCTCTGCGCATCTTTTGATCATGGAATTTACCATGACACGGTGCTTTTCCCATAACTGAACTGAGAGTCTCTCTCCTACCTGTGTCAGCATGACACCTGGCCCAGCGTGAATGCTCAATACATTCTGTTGGATGCATGAGAACAGAGATGGCATGCAGATAACATTTACAAAAGATAGAAGGTTGGACTAGAGAGCATTTATGCTGGATGATAAAAGCAGTTTCTGAAAGCACATCAAACTACATCTGACAGGATGGAATTTCATAAGGGAAAATGTCGTTTGGCACTTAATATCTAAACAATCGACTGCACACTTGTAGGGTTGTGGAGTATTAGTTTAGGTAAATATGACTTCAGGGTTTATTTGACTCTAGCTCAAGCTCAGAGAATCTAAAAATTTGAAAGTACATTATAGCTCATCTTGTTTAAGCCTTTCCATGACTCTCCTGTCCCCCAACAAGGTTTCTGGTAAGGGACAGTCGGTCTTCTGTGTGAACACTTCCATTACTTTGTCAGCCAAGTGCTAGTTGACAAGGACATTTTAAAAATAAAGTAATTTTCATCAGTGAAACTAGAGCCCTCAGATTGTTTTCACGCCTATTATATTTACCACATCGCATTTTTGACAATCATTTGTTTTCTTATCTAAGTTCCCTATTGCCTGGTGAGTTAGCATTGAACAGACTGTCAAACTACAGCGGGAAGGCAGAGGAGGTTTTGGGCAGGGGCGGGGGGGAGAGGGGGCTGTAAGAGATCAACTGAAGGACTTGTACGCGTGCATATAAGCATAACCAATGGATAAAGGACACTGCGGGGTGGCAGGTAAAGGCATGTACTGGGGGGAAGGGGAGGCTGGGGGGAGGTCAATGGGGGAAAAAAAAGAGACATATGTACTACTATCTGTAATACTTCAAACAATTAAAAAAAATAAATGTTAAAAAAAAAGAACAAACTAACTGCTGTATTAACCTTTGTATCCCCAGTATCCCGCAAAGTCCTCAATGAACAAATGCTGAATGGAAGAAGAAATGATAATACCACGTCTATGGCACATGCAGGTTATCACATTGGATTGAGAGTGCAGGCAGATGTCAGGCTCGAGTTAGAGTATCAGCCCCACCACACACTGGCTGTGTGACTTTCGGTGCATCTTCTAACCTAAGCCTTGGTTTCTTTGTCTCAGATAATAATGGGCATGTTGAAGATTAAATGATAAGTAAATGTAAACACCCAGCATTGTCATCCTTCTGGAAATCATATGTACAGAAATACTGACAAGAGAGTCTAGAATGGTGAAGAAACCTAAATACAGATGATACAGTAAGTAGTTAATAATTGGAATGCTTGCTCCCCCAAAAAGGGGATTTTAGAGGGAAATATGATAGTTGAAGAACTATTAATGTGAATAATAATAACCTACTGGCATTTTATATTTTGGAAAGAGCTTCCATCTGTTGTTTTATTTTATTTTCACAATAGTTGTATAACTTAGGGATGGAGAGTAGACATGCATCAGCATTCTTAGTCTGTAAATGAAGAAATTGCCTAATGTCTTGCAGTTGAATGTGGTGAAATTGGGGCTGACCCCTGGTATGCTGGTTTGTGGTCCATTTCTCTTTCCATCAGAGCATATCACTTCTAGAGAGACACAGAGGGTGAATCTTCTTTGTGTGGAAGTCAAAATTAAGATTAATGGGTGGAAAATCATAAAGTTAGATTACGTCTCCATAGGGAAAGTTTTTCAGAGTAACTACAATCATCCCATATTACAACTGAATGAAGAGCCTAATGAAGAAGTTTCATGCCATTCTTCATATTTAAGCAGAGGATGGATGTCCACTCTTTGGAAAGATTGAGGGGGAATATTTGGCATGATAATGTCTAAACTTTCTTTAAACATTAACTCTTTCCAAGTCAAGTATCAATAAAATGTTGAATTCTACAAATTTAAAATTTCCCTATCTATTCCTCATAAGAATGTTGTTGAAACAATAATGGCAAGGTTTTGAGTTCTTACAAAGAAAAATGTTATTTTAATTCAAAATGGGTTTACATTTATCAGTGAAAAAAGAAAAAGATCTTCAAATCAATTTATCAAAGAAGTGATTCTTTGCTAATGATTCAGGAAAATTTCTTAATCCTAACACTGTTTATTGATATTCTGATATACTAGTATTTCCTCTCTAAATAAGACTAGTCAACATTGTTTATGTAAAAGGTACTATTATGGCTTAAATTTTCTAACATTATAGATTTCACTTTAAATATGTGTTATTCTGACCCAATTAAGATCCTCTCAATAATGTTTCTAGGCAACATACAAATTAGGCATAATTAAAGACTATGTATTTGTATGCTTTAATTACTGTTCTCTTTTGCAGTGGTTTGACTAAATGTGAAAGTTACTTCAGGATGCAGTATTCCAAGAGGTGCACAGCAATAAAACAATCTTAATTTGCTCTACTACTCAACTATGCAAATGTCACTCATTTCTTTATGATGAATTATATTTTTCCCAAAATCCATTTCATGAAAAGTTATCAGAAGGAAAACTTATAAGGTAGATAGATAAATACATAAATCTGGATTCCAAGCAGCATAAGTGTTAACGCCCAACAAAAGAAGTTTACTATTTATTTCTAATGAATTTTAAATATCACCCTTTAATCCTTCTTCAGTTAAGTTTTTAAACTAAGAAAAAGACACTAAATAAGAAAATATGCATTAAGTTAACTAAAATGTGAGGACAAGATAAAGTAATAGATTTAAAAATATTTATATACATGTGTTTGAACACAGACTCCAGAACTAATGAGATTATCTAAATTATTTTTTTAACTATTCCAAAAATACTAAAAAAAATCAATGTAAGTCCCATATCACTTAATTTTTAAAAAATACATATGCCTATATATTTATGAATATGGAAAATCCTGGTTACTGGTAGAAATTGATCATTAAATATTTAAATGTTTAGTTGTTAATATTCAAGATAAGTTAAACGTTCTTCAACTTATACTTAACCTTTAATAAGGGAATGTTCTCATAAAAGGGAATAGATTTCATTTTAAACTACATTTCATTCAATTATGTGCTGAATATGGAATAAAAAGCTGAAGCGATAAAACATTCTGTCAAATGAAACAAAAGAGGTAGCAGTATTCTCTGTCAGTTTTCACTGGTTATCTGGCAAAACTCAATCACAGATTTTGTGCTTTCAAGATGGAACAGCTATATAAAGGGTAATTATTATATTTATAGATTTCCATTATGCTTTGGAAGCACAAGAGCAAATAATAAAGACTTTTCTCCTGAATTACATTAGCTCAGATATAAGATTAGGAACTGATTTTTCTGGTATTTTATTGATTGTGCAACTTAATGTATTGTATAATTGCCTTTGAAAAGTCTAATGTATTTGAGTTCACTGTTGGATGATCTGGAGCATAATTTAGAGAACAAGTAACTTAACACATTTAAGAAATAATAATGACAAAAATTCAGCAATCCAATGAAATAAAGGATTTGTGGTGGTAATCAGAAAGTTCAAGGGGAGGGTATATTAAACTATCAAGAGCATCATAAAGGCCAATAGGAGAAATCTCTGCCCTAACAGTGGATTCAAATAGACACATTCGAAGAAATCAGCTGAAATCTAGCACTGAAAATCAGAATCTGTGCTAAATTCAGCCAGGCATTATTGTGAAGTGTCATCTCTAGGTTCTAGAAGTTGTTAGAAGCATTGTGTGTGCCATTGAGATACCTGTGAGACATCTAACACTCTTTACTACATATTTTACTGGCTAGTTCACAATCACCACATATTTCACTAACATGGAGTTTCAACACCTATGATTCCATCAGGAAAAGGGTTCAAAATTCCTTATTGCTGAGAGTTATCTTTATTTATTTATTTATTTATTTATTTATTTATTTATTTTCTTAAGAGTATCTTTTTTTCAATATGGTTATTTTTAATGATATTGAAACAAAAATTACTGAGTTAATATTTAGGACATCCATTTCTGAAATTACCCAAAAGATTATTTATTTAGATAAAGCAGTGCATTTTATTCCTGATATGTATATGTATTAGAATTTCAAAGCACTTTCAGAGACATTACATAATTCGATTTTATTTCCAAAGAACAAATTAAATTTTTAAATAATAACAAGCTACTTGTTATTCACATTTTCTGTTCTGGGATGAAGATGAGGCTGGCATTGTGCAGTGGACAAGAATTAATAGGTATACATGGGGGACACACATTGAGTATTTTAGAGATTTAATATCATTCTCTTATTTTAAGAACAATACATGTATTAATGGTATTATGTACAATTTTACTTCTGTTTTGAACACAGAAAATACATCATTTTATCAGATGTGAAGCACTGGGAACATATAAACATAATTGAGTCTACATTTTGGAAACAAAAGGAGAAACAATTTTATTTAGAATGAGTCATACATGAGTCATACATGTCACAAATCTTACTGCATTAGGTAGTATTATATGAAGTAATTGAATAAGTAGAAAAATGACTTACAGTGATATCTAAAACTCTCTGTGTATGTCTCTCTAGCTCTGTGTGCTGTGTGTTCTCTCTCTCCCTTTTCATTGTTTCTTTTTCTTTCATTTCATGGTTGTTAAGAAAGTTATTTCCCAGCTCTACATCATTGCTGTTTTTACGTGTTAAATGACTATTACATCTAGTCATTTAATATTTAAAAGCAGCTTAAGTCCCAGATAGTAATGGTGGCTATAAATGGAGGTATCTGTAAATCTTACTAAGTAAGTGTGGCCACTGTGGGCACAAATGGGCTGTGGATCTGCTTATATTCATATACATCATTGCAAATGTGTTACAAGAAATAATAAACATATTTTTTTCCAAATACATACCCTATTTGAAAAACAGCCTTTATTTTGTCTTGGTTGTGAAATATTCTTGACTCCCAAAAGCCACTTTCCCTGGGTAACCCTGAGAGATGAAATCTCACCTGAAGAGTTCAGTGCTGCCAATTCAATTACTGGATTGTGGAGTCCTTTCGTGTGAAGGTGAATAGAACAGACGTCCCAATATACCATGCTGACATTCAGGGCGTCAGGTGGAGAGGAGAGCTCAACAGACCACAGAAAAGTAGCTGGCTAAGAATATGAAAATATTGAATTGACTTGGGTTTTTATTCTTTCTGATATCCTCCTATCTAATAAAAGAGTAATATGCAAATTGAATGTACCTCCGCTACACCCAAAAGCCACGCCCACCAGCCAATCAGGAGCGAGTATGCCAATTAACCCAACCAAGATGGCTGTGGCGACAGAGCAAACAGGAGGCTTGGGTTTCCCTGGCAATGGAGGAAGCCAAGCTTCCTGCACACCCTGGCCAGCCCAGGCCTCCACTCAAGGCTACAAAGTTTCAATTATAGAAGATAAATAAATCCCAGATACCAGGGCCTCTGCTTGGTTCGCCGGGGGGCGTGGCCAGCCTGAAAACCACCATAGGCCCTTTGCCCAGGCTGCCCCACGCCCCAAGGGAACCCCCAGCCTGATCCAGGACACCCTTCAGGGCAAACCAGCTGGCCCCAACCAGTGCAGCAGGCCTCTATCCTATCTAATAAAAGAGTAATATGCAAATTGACCATCACTCCAGCACACAAGATGGCTGCCCTCATGTGGTCAAAGATGGCTGCCCCCATGTGGACACAAGATGGGTGCCACAAGATGGCCAGCAGGGGAGCGCAGTTGGGAGGGATCAGGTCAGGAGGGGAGGGAAGTTGGGAGGGACCAGGCCTGCAGGGAGGGCAGTTGAGGGCTATCAAGCCTCCAGGGGAGGGCAGTTAGGGGTGACCAGGCTGGCAGAGGAGGGAAGTTTGGGGTGACCAGGCCTGCAGGGAAGAGGAGTTGGGGGGACCCAGGCCTGCAGGGGAGAGCAGTTGTGGGGGACCAGGCCTGCAGGGGAGGGCAGTTGGGGGTGACCAGGCCTGCAGGGGAGGGCAGTTAGGGTGACCAGACCTGCAGGGGAGGGCAGTTAGGGGCAATCAGGCTGGCAGGGGAGCAGTTAGGCATCAATCAGGCTAGTAGGGGAGTGGTTAGGGAGTGATCAGGCTGGCAAACAGAAGCAGTTAGGGGCAATCAGGAAGGCAGGCAGGCGAGCAGTTGGGAGCCAGCAGTCCTGGATTGTGAGAGGGATGTCCGACTGCCCGTTTAGGCCTGATCCTGGAGGGGTCCCAGATTGGAGAGGGTGCAGGCTTGGCTGAGGGACACCCCCCCATGAACAAATTTCATGCACCGGGCCTCTAGTTTAAAATAAAAACAGGTTTTAGACTATATAGAATTCAACCTGGTAGAGACGTTCTAAAATTTTATGGAATCTCATTGGTTATACTTTGTGCAGAGAAGTAATATGAAAATTCAAGATAAAGGTTTTCTGTGCGAGGCAAAAGGAAGGGAAGGAGGCACAGCAGATTATTACAAAGTTCCAGTACTTTGGTCTGGGTGGTGTGTCTGTGGGCATTCATTTTATTATTGTACTTCATAATTCACGTGTGTGTATGTATAAGGCAAAAACATTTCAAACAGGTAGTAATATGAAAAATTAGTTTTTAAAAAAGATACAAAGACAGTTATTCCTTGGAGAGGGTATCATACATGTTCCATGCAGATTCAAGAACATAATTTTTTTTTCTGGGGAATTAAAAGATAAAACTTTAAACAATTATTAATATTTTTTATTGTTTTCATTAATAACAAAGTTTCATGTTTTGATTTGTTTTTCTCCTTTTTTAAATTTATTTTTGGTTTGTTCTCCATTCTTGTTAGGCTTTGAACAGCTTTTTATATCTTTGCCCACCCCTTATCTCTGCCCACCAAGACCTTGGCTCCTTTGTCCTTTCCCCGAAGGACTCTGTACTCTTCCTGCCTCTGTAAATACTGCCGAATGATGTCCTTGCTAAAGTGAAGAATATGACTTACATTCTGTATCTTTCCACCCCCTCCCAATCAATGTACCCCTCTGTGGTACTCTCTCTGCCTCTATCACACTTCTTCTTATCTTTCTTCACCTATCCTTTCAAGTGGATATCAGAGAACATTTTGACCTTTCTGATATTTTCCTTCTTCACAGATAAGTTGATTCACTACCTGCCTTTGGCCTTGAAAGAATGTAAGCTTATGGACTGTCTCTATACTTTTCTTTCTTTCCTGTCTTCGTATGCTTGCTTGTCAATGTTATGTTTTCAATTCTAGATAGCTCATTGCCTCTGCAACCTGTGTTCCCCCAGGATTGTTTCTTAAGTTGTGCTAACTTTGTGTGTATCTTTTTGTTAAAAATCAGTCTTTCTCTTCTCTTTTTCTCGCACAGACACATATTTTTCTGTGGTGTCCAAAATATAAGGAGGTCTTTTATGTTTTACTCATTACACCTGCATGTGTCTCTTTTGAAGATTGTGTCTCTCCTGTGGTTGTAATGGTCAGATCACCCATGGAGATTCCTGGGACATGGTTTTATAGTTTACAAAGGTGGACTACACAGCTTTGTATCTTCGTAGGTAAATACAATACAATGTGTATGTCTTAGACACATACACAGATCCTTGTCTATTGCTTTTGAGTAAACTAAACAATTAGGAGGTTTCAGAAGGCATCATGCAACCACTGACTCTTAAATGAAAATGAATACATAATCCCATGGCATGGTGAAAATGACTTTACCACTTACTAAAATGTTTTTCATCTGCTTTACCTTTGTATTATATCTGAGGGATTCCTGTTAAAGTGAACTTGGGGGATAATATTGTCTTTGTGTTTCTTCCTGAATCAGTCAGCTATAATGACAATAACACTATTATAAACCACTCTTAAAACATGGTGGCAGACAACAATAAGCAAGTGTATCACAGTTGCTCGTCTGCAGGGCACTTTGGCATCACATTCTCTCATTGCCCTGGGACCAGCAGGTGGTCTCATTGCCTATTCTCATGGTGATGGCACAAGTGCTGAAGGTGTGAACAGAAACGCTGTGCTGCTACTTAAGACTGAGCTCAGAGCTGGCACACAGGCATTCCCACCCACAGTGTATGTGTCAAAATAACTTACAACTTCAATGGAATGGGAAATATACTCCACCCCTATTAGGAGGAATCTCCTAAGGAAAAGGATGACTGGGGACAAATGTGCAATCTATTTCACTGGCACTCTCTCCAATACAAAGAGGGCTTGATACTAATTATTTGACATGAAGCTCTACTGTCTTACTTAAATATTGCATTATTTTGAGAAATTCTTAAGAAATATGCTAAGTTGTATTTAGAAAAAAAAAACCACAATGTTCAGCAGGAAACATCAGGTAATAAAATGTTAAATAGCTACCTGTGATGTACAAGCCACTGGGTGAGGACCAATGAGAAAGGCAGAGTGTAAGATGAGGTCTTCCTTCGCCCTTATGAAACAGCCAACCTGCCACAAGACATGCAGACAGAAAGAGATGAAGTTTCATGACTGAAACAGCCAGAGCTCCACAGCAGGCCCCCAAGATCCCCAGAACCCCTTCAGGTTATGCTTCTGTCAGAGAAAGAGGCTTCCACCAAAGGTCTTTTCAATCTTCTGTAAAGGATTTGGAGGTCAGCCCTGAAAAATTAGTCCTCTACAGGAACAGAGAACTCTGATCCTCTCGTTTTATGTCACAATTGCCTTCACTAGGATTAAAGACAGCTGCCCCATAACCCTCAGACAGTTATAAATGAGGCTCTAATTACCACAATAAAGACTTCTGATCTGCAGAGCAACTTCTCTGTTAGATCAGCCTGAGATTTAGTGATGGTGATTTCTGTTTGTAGCCTTGTGTGAGGATTAGCTTCTAGCACTTGGCAAACAGGTTAGAATTGGTCCTCTCTAGTCTGACTAGCAGTGAACAAAAGGAAGTGTGGCTGTGTCTCTAAGCTTTGCAAAGCACAATAGCTGCAGCACTAAAATTCAGGACGTTTTCGGCCCATGGGCCATGGTGGAATACTGTTGGAATGCAGAGAATTTCCTTCAGAAAGTAAATAGAATTTTTCAAAGTAGCCATAAACTGTATCTGAATTATGGCTTTAAATACGACTTTGTGTGTGGTCCATATCATCAAAATCCCGATGGATAGTTGCTGTTAGGTTCTGTACTCTTTTTTCCCCTAAAGAGCTGCATCCTCCATGAGTCCCAAGATCCTTTATGAACAGAGACCTCATTTGAGGAAAGAAAAATTCAGCATGTAGAGATAGTAGATAAATCAGAGAGTACTTTTAAGTCCTTTTATAAAGTATAGACACCTTTTACATATATATTATCCCATTAAAAAACAACAACAAGATATAATGAAGTTCATTCCCTAATCAATAATAAAACAGATTTATGGCCTAGTATACAGTTTCAAGGTAGATATTCAATATGTGCCTGCTGAATTAATAACTAAGTAAAATTAAAGCTTGACTATTATTAGAATGAAAGAGAAGTGATTAATAAGAAATTAGTAAAGAAATAAATGGTTTGCTACAGGGATATAAGTGTGTTTAAGTGCATATATCGAGCACATAACAGCTGGTACCACAATGGTGGAGGGGGGGGAAGGGGTGAGATATATGAGAGAGCAGCAATGTGTGTGTTGAGGACCTTCGGAAGGAGTTGACATTCTTGGTGGTGTTTGCATAGCTGCTTACTTTTTCATTTAATGATACATATATGTTTTATGTACTTTCCTATTATATTTCACAATTAAAAATATTACAAAAAAAAGAGAAAAAATGGTTTTGGGAAAATTGGAGAGATACATGCACAAAAGTTAAACTAGATCACCAACTGATGCCATACACAAGAATAAACTCAAAATGGATAAAAGCCTTAAATGTCAGTCATGAAACTATAAAAATCCTAGAAGAAACTATTCCAGCAAGATTTCAGACATCTTTTGTAGCAACATGTTCTTCGATACATCTCCTACGTCAAGGGAAACAACAGGGAAAATAAACAAATGGGACCACATTAAAAACAAAAACAAAAACAAAACCTTCTGCACTGCAAAAGAAGCCATCAACAAAATGAAAAGTGAGCCAACTGCATGGGACACCATATTTGCTAATGATATATTTGATAAGGGGTTAATTTCCAAAATATACAAGGAACTCATACAACTTAACAAAAGGAAGACAAGCAATCCAATTAAAAAATGGACAAAGGACCCTAATAGATTCTTGTCCAATAGATATGTGGACATACAGATGACCAAGAGATATATGGAAAAAATGCTCAAAGTCACTGATCATTGGAGAGATGCATATTAAAACAACAATGAGATATTACTTTACACCTGCCAGAATGACTACCATCAACAAATCAACAAGTGACAAGTGCTATAGAGGATGTGGAGATAAGGGAACTCTAGTATATTGCTGGTGGGAATGCAGACTGGTGCAGCTATTGTGGAAAATACTATGCAGCTTCCTCAAAAATTAAATATGGAACTGCCACTTGACCCAGTGATCCCACTTCTAGGAATATATTCTAAGAATCCTAAAACACCAATCATAAAGAATGTATTGTACCCCTATGTTCATAGAAACACAATTGACAATACCTAAGATCTGGAAATAGCCCAAGTACCCATCAGTACATGAACAGATAAAAAAGCTGTTGCTCATCAGTAGATGAACAGTATCATAGAACACTATGCAGCAGTAAAAAAGAAGGATCTCTTACCCTTTGAGACAGCATGGAGGGACTTGGAGAGTATTGTGCTAAACAAAATAAGTCAGTCAGAGAAGGACAAGTATCACATGATCTCACTGATATGTGGAATATAATGGACAAACTAGATCCACAGACATGGAAGCATGAAACAAACTGACATCTCAGACGGAAGTTGGGAATAAGGGTGGGAAGAGATTAACCAAAAAATTTAAGCATATATGCATAGCCCTGGGATATAGACAGGTGAAAACCTGGGTGGCAGAGGGGAGATGGGTGGGAGGGAGTAAAGGGGGTAAAATTAGGGACAACTGTAATACTTTCATCAATAAAATAATTTTTTAAAAAAATCTAGGGTTATTAGTGAATAATATCAAGTTACATCCAATTCAACCATCTATTTTATTACTCATTTTTTTTTCTAACTAAACATTTTCTTTCTTTTTTTTTTTTGACTTTCAAAAGAATATGTTGTTGAAAGTATTACAATAATACTTTTTCCCCATTAACCCCTTCTAGCCAACAGGTCCATACTCAACAGGTCCATGCTGTCTCAAAGGGTAATAGATTCTTCTTCTTAAAAATAAATATTCAGCCCTAACTGGTTTGGCTCAGTAGATAGAGCGTCGGCCTGTGGACTAAAGGGTCCCAGGTTCGATTCCGGTCAAGGGCATGTACCTGGGTTGCGGGCACATCCCCAGTAGGGGGCGTGCAGGAGGCAGCTGATCGATGTCTCTCTCTCATCGATGTTTCTAACTTTCTATCCCTCTCTCTTCCTCTCTGTAAAAAATCAATAAAATATATTTAAAAAATAAATAAATAAATAAATAAATATTCATTGTTGAGAGTATTACAGATGTCCCTCCTTTTTTTCCCCTTCAGCCTCCTTTAACCTGGTTCCAGCCCCACCACAGAACTTCAGCACCCTATTGTTTGTGTCCGTTGGTAATTTATATAGGCATATAAAACTTTGGTCAATCTCTTCCAACACCCTACAACCCTGCTTCCTTCCCTCTGAGATTCCTCAGTCTGTTCCATGATTCTAACCTCTGGTTCTATTTTTTAAAATATATTTTTTTATTGATTTCAGAGAGGAAGGGAGAAGGATAGAGAGATAGAAACATCAATGATGAGAGAGAATCATTGATTGGCTGCCTCCTGCATGCCCCCTACTGGGGGGGGGGGATCAAGCCAGCAACCCTGGCATGTGTCCTTGGCCAGAATCAAACCTGAGACCCTTTAGTCCTCAGGCTAATGCTCTATCCACTGAGCCAAACCAGCCAGGGCTCTAGTTATATTTTATTCATCAGTTTAATTTGTTCATTAGATTCCTTCTTCATTTATTTTGATTTTTTAGAATCAATTGTTAATGAATATATATTTATTGCCATTTTATTGTTAATATTTCTTCTTCTTCTTCTTCTTCTTCTTCTTCTTCTTCTTCTTCTTCTTCATTTTATTTTCTTCTAAGAATACTCTTCAACATTTTTTGTAATACTGGTTTGGTGGATACTGGTTTGGTGGTGATGAACTCCTTTAGCTTTTTCTTGTCTGTGAAGCTCTTTATCTGACCTACAATTCTAAATGATACCTTTGCTGGGTAAAGTAATCTTGGTTGTAGGGCCTTGCTATTTATCACTTTGAATATTTCTTGCCACTCCCCTCTGGCCTGCAAAGTTTCTGTTGAGAAATCAGCTGACAGTCATATGACACTCTCTTGTAGGTAACTAACTGCTTTTCTCTTGCTGCGGTTAAGATTCTCTCTTTGTCTTTAACCTTTGGCATTTTAATTATGATATGTCTTGGTGTAGGTCTCTTTGAGTTCATCTTGTTTGGGACTCTCTGTGCTTCCTGAACTTGCAAGTCTGCTTCTTTCACCAGGTAGGGAACATTTTTTCTTATTATTTCTTCATATAAATTTCAAGATATCTTGCTTTCTCTCCTTTCTCTCCTCTCCCCATAATACAAATGTTGGTACACTTGAAGCTGTCCCAGAGGCTCCTTACACCAAGCATGTCAAACTCAAAGGCCAACATGGGTGAAATAAACAAAGTTTAAGTTTATGTGGGCTGCAAAAAAACAGAAGCTTCAATTTTCATAGAAACGTGGGTTTATTTTGATAGAGACATGCTGAATACAAAGGGCTGAAATAAATGAATAACCATTACCATAAAATAATAGAAAATTTTAATAAAAATTATTATTTTTTCTTGAACATAAACTTACCAGACACTGAATAACATCACAAATTAATAAGCGTAATGCAAATAAACCTATTTTTCTTATTCTCCAAAAGTGAAATATTTCCTGTTGCACAAACCAAACAAGTCAATACAAGACTAATGATGTGGCAATTGGCTGATAAAATATTCACTGCAAGTATTAGTGGAGAGAAATGGTGCACCAGCACATAAGGCACATAAGGGAAATGAGTGCAACATGATTATAGTAATCAGTCATTAGCAAATGTTGTAGTTTGTTATTAATAACTAGAGGCCTGGTGCACAAAATTCATGCATGGAGGATGGGGGGGCTCCCTCAGCCCGGCATGTACCCTCTCCAATCCGGGGCCCCTTAGGGGATGTCCAACTGCCGGTTAGGCCCACTCCTGCAGGACATCCCTCTCACAATCCGGGACTCCTGGATCCTAACTGCTCACCTGCCTGCCTGCCTGATCGTCCCTAACCACTCTGCCTGCCAGCCTGATCACCCCTAACCACCTCTGCCTGCTGGCCTGATTGCCCCTAACTGCCCTCCCCTGTCAGCCTGATCACCCCTAACTGCCTCTGCCTTCCAGCCTCATCACCCCTAACCACCCTCCCCTGCCAGCCTGATCGCCCCTAACCTCCTCTGCCTTCCTGCCTTATCCCACCTAATTCTCTGCCTGCCTGCCTTATCCACCCTAATCTCTCTGACTGCCAGCCTGATTGCCCCTAACTGCCTCTGCCTGCCAGCCTAAATGCCCCTATCCGCCCTCCCCTCCCGGCCTGATCACCCCTAACTGCCTCTGCCTTGGCCCCCACCACTATGGCTATTTCTGGAAGGAGGACCAGATGTCCAGTTGACCCAGTCTAATTAGTATATTACCCTTTTATTGTTATAGATTATGTATAACAGGATATTATAAACATTGTTATGAAATTTTATTAAAACATTTCTTACATACTGTTGCATTTGGCTGGGCTGCAAATATATTCATTGTAGGACACATGCAACCCACGGGCCAAGAGTTTGACATGCCTTACATTATCTTCATATTTTTTTTATTATTTTTGCTTTTTGCTCTTCTGACTGGGTGTTTTTTGCTTCCTCATATTCCAAATTGCTGATCTGATTCTTGGCCTCCTCTACTCTATTTTTTTATTCTCTGTAAATTATTACTTATTTCAGTTAGTATATACTTAATTTCTACCTGGTCCTTGTTCGTCTCTTTTATGTTCTCACTAATTTTCTTGAAATTCTCAACAAGTTCCTTGAAACTCTCATTATTATCCTTGATCAACCTTATATCCCTTGTTTTGAACTCTGTATCTAGTAGTTTGCTTGCTTCCATTTCATTTACTTTTTATTATGGATATTTATTCTATTCTTTCATTTATTACATATTTCTTTGTCTCTGCATTTTGCTTGTTTCCCTGCATTTGATCTATGTATCAGGTAGAGCTTCTATGTCTCTTGGAATTGGTAGAGTGGTAGTAGGTCTATGGGGCCCAGTGGCTCAGCCTCCCCAGTCACCTAAACTAGGCACTATAGATGCACCCTTGTATGGGCTGTGTGCACTGTCTTGCTGTAGTTGAGCCTTGATTATTATTGCCACTGGGATGAATTGACCTCCAGACCAACTGGCTGTGAAGAACAGCTGCCATTACAGTGGAAGAGTTGCTGTGCAGGAGATAGCCCTATGGTACAGGACTTGCTTCAGTGGAGCATTGGTACTCATTGAGTCTTCCCCTTGAGTGTGTCGCTCATAAATGTATAGAGTTGTAATCCTTAATGGTCTGAAGCTTTCCACTGGGGTGCACTGGCTCAGGGGCTCCTGGGAGCTGCAAAGTCAGCCATTGCTGGAGCCACCTGGTAGGAATTACAGAGCGATCTGCAAATGGCTGCTACTTGTATTTGGTCTTGGACATGCCCAAGAGATGCCAAGCTGTGAAGCAAGGCAGGCTGGTGCTAGTACTGGGTCTTGGGCCTCTTATTGAGAAGTATAGTGCATGCTGACTCTAGCTGCTTCTTGTTTGAGAAATTTTAGGAAAGACTGAAGCCTGATCCAGAAGAGGCTATTCATATGGAAAAGTTACTGCAAACAGATTGGGTCAGGCTGCAAATTGGGTGGGGTAGGGTCTCAGTGAATTATTGGTCCAGCATGTGCCATGTTGATGGAGACACAGATATGGAGTCTGCCAGTCACCTCCACAATGGGGGAAGGTCTCAACATAGGAACAATGACCTCTGGGAGCACTTTTGTCTGGGGGAAAGCTACACACGAGTTCTTGCCTGGATGCTAGAGAATGTAGTTACTCCTCGTATGTCCCTGGATCCCCCAAGCCACTGCCCCAGTGCTGTAGTTCAGAGGAAGTGAGTCCAAGTAAGTCTGTGCCAGCCCTTTAAGAGGGACTGCCTGAATCTCTGGCAGCCTTTGTGCCACTCAGTCACAATCACCGCTGATTTTTATAGCCAAAGGTTATGGGGACTTCTCTTCCCATCACTGGAAACTAGGGCTGAGGGGTCTGGTATGGGGATGGGACTCCTTACTCCACACAGGAGGCCTCTGCAGCAAAGATATCCTTCCCAATTAAAAATACACCACATGTTGGTGTTAGAACAGCCTGTTCCATGCCTCCGCCCCTTTTACCAGTCTCAGTGTGATTTCTTTTTTACTTCTCTAATTGTAGGACTTCCATTCAATGAGATTTCAGGGGGTTCTGAATGATGTTTGTTCTGCATTTTAGTTGTAATTTTGATATGGTTGTGGGAGACACTGAGTACCGCATTTACCTACGGCACCATCTTGGTTCTCCTTGAGATCCTAATTTTTTATATCTCTATAGTATTCTATTGTGTGAATGTACCACAGGTGTTTTTTTTTTTAATGTTTTTTTTTATTGATATTTTACAGAGAGGAAGGGAGAGGGATAGAGAGCTAGAAACATCGATGAGAGAGAAACATCGATCAGCTGCCTCCTGCACACCTCCCACTGGGGATGTGCCCGCAACCAAGGTACATGCCCTTGACCGGAATCGAACCCGGGACCTTTCAGTCCACAGGCCGACGCTCTATCCACTGAGCCAAACCGGTTTCGGCTGTACCACAGGTTTTTAATCCACTCATCCACTGATGGGTACATGGGTTGTTTCCACATACTGCCTATTGTAAATAATGCTGCTATGGACATAGGAGGCCATATATTCTTTCTAATTGGTCTTATGGGATTCTTAGGATATATTCCTAGAAGTGGGATCACTGGGTCAAATGGAAGTCCAATTTTTAATTATTTGAGGAAACTCCATACTCTTTTCCACAGTGGCTGAACCAGCCTGCATTTCCACCAACAGTGTACTAGGGTTCCCCCTTTTTTTTTTTCCCAAATTCTTGCCAAAACTTGTTATTTGCTGATATGTCGATGATAGCCATTCTGGCATCTGTGAGGTCATACCTCATTGCTGTTTTAATTTGTATCTCTCTGCTGATTAGCTATGTTGAGCATTTTTTTCATATGTATGTTGGCCATCTGTATGTCCTATTTGGAGAAGTGTCTCTTCAGGTCCTTTGCCCATTTATTAATTGAATTATTTTTCTTCCTCTTGTTCAGTTGCATGCATCCTTTGTATAGTGCAGAAATTAACCCCCTTTCAGGTGTTTCATTGGCAAATATGTTCTACCATATAGTGGGTTCCCTTTTCATTTTGAGGATTGTTTCTTTTGCTGTGCAGAATCTTTTTAGTTTAATGTAGTCCCATTCATTTACTTTTTCCTTTGTTTCCACATACATTTTTGAATGTTTTGTTCTAGATTTGTGAAATATGCCATTGGCATTTTAATAGAGATTGCATGGAATTTATAGATTGCTTTAGGTAGTATGGACATTTTAATGATGTTAATTCTTCCAATCCATGGACATGGTATATCCTTCAACTTGTTTGTATCTTCCTCTATTCCTGTAGTCTTCTGAGTATCAGTCTTTTACCTGCTTGGTTAAATTTATTCCTAGGTTCTTATTCTTTTGTTGTGATGATAAATAACATTGTTCTTTCAGTTGTTTTTTTTTTTTTCCTGAAAGTTCATTATCTATATGTATAAAAGCTTAAGCTACCAGTCAACCGGTATCTATGATGTGCATTGACCACCAGGGTTCAGACGCTCAATGCAGGAGCTGCCTCCTGGTGGTCAGTGCCCTCCCACAGCAGGAGCACTGCTCAGCTGACCAACATGTGCCAGATGCTGGGCTTATGGCTGGCGAGTGCCACTATGACTGCGGGAGCCTCTCCTGTGGACACTCCCCTTGTGCGCCCCTGCCCCATCCAGACCGGGAACGAGATCTGGACCAGCATCTTAGGCTCTACAGCAGCGGTTCTCAACCCACAGGTTGAGCCTAAGACCATCGGAAAACACAGATATTTACATTACGATTCATGAACAGTAGCAAAATTACAGTTATGAAGTAGCAACGAAAATAATTTTATGGTTAGGGGTCACCACAACATGAGGAACTGTATTAAAGGGTCACAGCATTAGAAAGGTTGAGAACCACTGTAATGTTGAGGATTTTAACATCTATGTTCATCAGGGATATTGACCTGTAATTTTCTTCCTTTGTAGTATCTTCATCTGGTTTTGGGATTAGAGTAATACTGGCCTCTTAAAGAGCTTGGCAGTCTTCCCTCTTCTTATATTTTCTGGACTAGTTTGAGGAGAATAGGTTTTTTGAATGTTTTTTAAAACTCGCTTGTAAATTAATCTGGTTCCAGACTTTTGTTCACTGGAAGTTTTTTGTTTGTTTGTTTGTTTGTTTCACTACTTCAATTTCATTAGTTGTTATTGGGCTATTCAGGTTTTCTGATTCTTCCTCATTGAGTTTTGGAAGATTGTATGTTTTTAGGAATTTGTTCATTTTTTCCCAGGTTGTCCAGTTTGTTGGCATACAGTTGGTCATAGTATTTTCTTACAATTCTTTGTATTTCCGTGGTGTCAGTTGTTATATTGCCTACTTCTGTTCTGGCTTTATTTATTTGAGTCCTCTTTCTCTGTTTCTTGGTGAGTCTGGCTAAAGGTTTATCAATCTTATCTTTTCAAAGAACCAGCTCTTGGTTGCATTGATCTTTTGTAGTTTTTTAGTATCTATGTCATTCATTTCCTCTCTGATCTTTATTATTTCTTTCCTTCTACTTCCTCTGGGCGTTTATTTCTGTTCCCTTTCTAATTATTTTAGTTGCAGCTTTAGAAAGTTTATTATAGCTTTTTCTTGTTTCTTAAGGTATGCTTTGTAATGCTATGAACTTTCATCTCAGGACTGCTTTTGCTGTGCCCCATAGATTTTTAGTTCTTATGTGTTCATTTTCATTTTTTTCCAGAAGATTTTTATTTCTTTCTTGATCTCATTGGTATTCTATTCATTGTTTAATATCATGCTATGTAGGCTCCATGTGTGTGAAAGGTTTCATTTTCTTTTTGGAGTTGATATCTAGTTTCATGTCATTGTGATCCCAAAAGATGCTTGACATGATTTCAAAGTCTTGAATTTTTGAAGACTTATTTTGTGTCCTAACATGTGGTCTATCTTTGAGAATGTTCCATGTGCACTTGAGAAGAATATATATTCTGCTACTTTGGGAGATAATATTATGCTGCTTTGGGAACTAATGTTCTGTGTGTCAATTAGACCTAGTGTGTCATTTAAGGTTTCTGTTTTGTTATTGATTTTTTGTCTCAAGGATCTAACCAATGATGGATGATCTTGTGGTGTTACAGTCCCCTACTATGACTATACTAGAGGCCCAATGCACGAAATTTGGGCATGGCTAGGGGCCCTAGGCCTGGCTGGCAATCAGGGCCAATCAGGTTCCCCGCCTTCCCACCTCCTCTTTCCCTCACTCCCTCAGCACCCCACCACCATCACTGGTTGCCCGCCATGTTCGCAAACACCCACTTGTGGTAGAGCACGTCATAGCAAATGATTGAACTCCCTGTCTCCCAGTCAAACTCCCAAGGGGGCAATTTACATATTAGCCTTTTATTATATAGGATTGCTGTTGATCTCACCCTTAAAGTCTACCAAAAAATTTAAATATATTTAGTGTTCTTTTATTGAGTGCACATACATTTGTAAATATAATATCCTCCTATTGAGTCAATCCTTTTAGCATTATGTGATGACCTTCTTTGTCGCTTATCACGGTCTTTGTTTTGAAGTCTATTTTCTCAGAAATAAGTATTGATACACCAGCTTTTTTTTTTCATTTTCATGCAATATTTTTTTCCATCCTTTCACTTTCAGCCTGTGTGAATCTTGTGCTGAGGTGAGACTCTTGTAGACAGCATATATATGGGTCATATTTTCTTATCCATTCAGATACCCTATGCATTTTTATTGGAGCATTTAATTCATTTATACTTAATGTTATTATTGATATACTAGTGGCCCGGTGCACAAAATTTGTGCACAGGGAGTGAGGTGTCCCTCAGCCCAGCCTTCACCCTCTCCAATCTGGGACCCCTCAGGGGATGTCCAACTGATCCCTTACCGGCCAGCTCACCCCCAACTGCCCTCCCCCGCTGGCCTGCTTGCCCCCACCTGCCCCCCTCCCCCGCCAGCCTGCTCACCTCCACCTGCCCCCCTCCTGCTGTTCTGCTTGACCTCAACTGCCCCCCTGCCAGCCTGCTCACCCCCAACTGCCCTCCCCTGCCAGCCTCTGCCTCAGCCCCACCACCATGGCTTTGTCTAGAACAACATCCAGAACATCTCCCAGAAGGTCTCCTGGTCTAATTAGCATATTACCCTTTTATTAGTATAGTTATTTAATGGCATTTTTTTCTTTATGGAATATACCTTTCTCTACATATTTCTTCTTCTTAAAGAGACCTTTTAGCATTTCTTGCAATGCTACTTTAGTGGTACTGAACTCTTTTAGCTTCTTTTGTCTGGGAAGCTCTCTATTTTGCCTTCAATTTTAAATGATAACCTTGCTGGATACAGCAGCTTCAGTTGCAGGTTCTTGCTTTTCATTTATTTGAAACTTCATGCTAATCCCTTCTGGCCTGAAGTGTTTCTGTTGAGAAATCTGCAGCCTTATGTGGGCTCCCTTGTATGTAACTAACTGACTCTCTCTAGGTACTTTAAGATTTTCTTTGTCTTTAGCTTTGGACAATTTAATCATGTGTTTTGATGTGGGTTTCTTTGGATTCATCTTGATTGGGACTCTCTGTACTTCCTGAAGTTTCATATCTTTTTCTCCCACCAGGTTAGTAAAGTTTTCTGTGATTGCTTCTTCAAATATCCCTTGCTTGCTTTCTTCTCCTTCTGGTAACCTTCTGATACAGATGCTGTTACATTTCATGTTGTCCCAGAGTTCCCTTAAATTATCCTCATTCTTTTTAATTCTTTTTTTCTTTTTGTTGCTCTGTTTGGCTGTTTTTTCCTACCTTGTCTTCCAAATTGCTGATTTTATCCTCTACTTTGTCCAGCTCACTTTTAATTCTTTCCAGTGTATTCTTGATGTCAGGTATAGTATTCTTTATTTCTGAGTGGCTCTTATTCAGAATTTCTATATCCTTTTTCATATCAATGTAGTTCTCATTAAATTCATTGTTGCTATCACTAGGTTGTTTGAGCATCCTTGTAACTATTATTTTTGACTCAGTGTCTGATAAATTGTTCATGTCTACTTCATTTTGTTCTTTTTCTGGAGATTTTTCCTTTTCATTTCTTTATAGGTTGTTTCTTTGTCACCCCATTTTATCCTTTTCTTTGTGTTTGTTTATATGTGTGATATAGAACTACTATGACTCCCAGTATTCTTGGAGTGGCCTTATGTAGTAAGTTTTCTATGGGACATGGTGGTAAAATCTCCTTGATCTCCTGAGCTAAATGCTCTAGGAATGTCTCTTGTGTGGGTTATGTGGACCCTCTTGTTGTAATTGGAAGGTGATTATGGTTGGTCCTTTTGTGGATGGGATTGACTTTTACCCCACAGAAATGAGCATGGCAGGGTGGGACCAGCCAGAAATGGGAGTGCAAATCCAATTGTTTGGGGTGACACAGATCTTCAAATCTTGAGAGGGAAGCTAGCTGTTTGCCTTCTAGCTAAGCAGTGCCCCATCAGAGTCCCCAAGGGAAGGTTCAGAGGATGTCACACCATATGACACAGTTCTGAGTTATGTCCCTTTTTCCCTATGAGGCTGCACCAACAGGGAAGTGCCGGTGGGGTTTGGAGGAAGAGAACAAAGTTTCTCCCTCTGCTTGGGGTGGCTCTTGCCCTTGGGAGGGGAGAGAGATAGGCACTCGCCTCCTTCTATCTCTGCAGTGCACTGCCAGAGGCCCTGTTGGGGCACTACAAGTAAGTCAAGTCCAATGTCCAAGCTCTAATTTACTCTCCCTGCTTCCCCCAGAGTATATAAGATTAGTTCAGTGGGGCCATCAGAATCTGGGACTAAAAATCCAATTTGATTGGTATATCATAGGACCTTAGCCCTCAAGAAAGGAGGTAACTGCTGTCCTAGCTCCATGCCAGAGCTCCTGCAGGGAGGCTCCAAGGGGGTACCTAAGATTTCCCAGTTCTGAGTTGTGGCCACTTTGCCCTGTGATTCCACACTTGCAGGGAAGTACAGGTGGTATTTGGAGGAATAGATCAAGGCTGCCCCTCTGCTTGGGGTGGTGCTGGCTTGTGGAGGAGAGAGAGCTTGTTGCCCCTGTTTCTCCGCAGCTCACTGCCACATGGACTGGTGGAGACTTCCAAGAGGATGGCTTCCATTCAACCTAGTTCTGATTTGCAATTCTTCTTGGCTGCACTTGGCCTGTGGTACCAGCAGGTTTTGGGAATGCAAATCCAGGTGGCCCTCTGTTGGGGGTGGCATAGGCCCTTAGTCCTCAGGAAGGGAACTTGGCACTTGCCTTCCAGCTCAGCAGCATACAGCCAGAGCTCTGGAAGGGAGGCTCCAGGGGAGTCGCAACAGATTTCATAGTTCTGAGTTGTGACCTCTTTACCCTACAAGGCTTCACCTGCAGAAGGAGAGGCTCCAAATGTCCCAGTTCTGGTTTGCACTTCCTTCTCACTTTGGGTCTGCACATGGCTGGTGGTGCCAGCATGTTTTAGAAATGCAAATCCAGGAAGACCTTTGTTGGGGTTGATATAGGTCCTTGGCAAGGTAGTTAGCTACTTGCTTTCTAGCATGGCAGCATCCTGCCAGAAATCCTGAAGGGATGCTTATAATTGCACACCACCCCCTAGCTCCATAGCTGCCTGCTGCCTGAGGGCTTGACCTTTCATTGGGGATGACACCAGCCTAACCCATGGGAAGGGTGAATATTGGCTTTTGTTCCCAAGCCACTCATGTCAATGTTTGTCTAAGTCTGTCAAATAGTTTCTCCAGAAAAAAAGAGTGCATCTCAGGTCTTTTATGAATACAGTCAACAGTCCTTTATGCCAGACTTGAACTTGGCAGGGTGGTGTGGCAGTGTTTGCAGTACAGGGTTAGTGCACTTTCTCCAACTGATTCTGTAGGAATAGAAATGCTGGGCCCTGGAAATGGAGTCTGAGTGTGGTTGCTGGCTCAGGACTGGGAACTCAGAAGCCTACCTTCCTGATATCTAGCACTATGCCAACCAAACCTTCTCCTTATGGCTTCCATATGCTCTGAGTCTCCTTCTCTCTACCAGAGCCCTGGCTGAGTGCCCAAGAGTGAGCCCATATGTTAGCCTTTATGGAGAACACCCGGGATTCAAGCAGATTCTCACCCCTTTCCAGTGGACTAAGTCCCTGCTTATTTTTGCTGCCAAATTTTATGCAGGCCCTTCTTCCAGAACCTTGTGTTTTGGGTTGGGTCCTGTAATGGGACTGAGACTCCACTTTCCTCTGGAGGGACTTTTGCAATCTCAATATATCTCCATCTTCACAGCCACTGCCCCTGGGTACAGGGACCAGTCCTTTCCACGTCTCTGGTCCTCTTACCAGTATCTGTGTAGCTTCTTTTTTCAATCTTTGGATATAATACTCCAGTTCAGGTGTCCTTCTGTTGTTAATTCAGAATAATTTATCTAAATTTTAGCTATAAGTTCAGTTCGATGCCAGGAGGTGGTATATGTTACTTTCACCTATTCAGCCACCATCTTCGAGTCTCCTGGATTCTTCATTTTTAAAGAAAGTAGCAATTTTACACAATAATTTAGAAATTATTGCATTTAAACTGGAAAGTCATTACATATTATAACTCACATTATAAGGAAAGAAAGACTTGATCAAGTTTTTTTAAAAATATATTTTTATTGATTTTCAGAGAGAAAGAGAGAGATAGAAACATCAATGATGAGAGAATCATTGATAGGTTGCCTCCTGCATGCCCCCCTTGGGGATCGAGCCTGCAACCGGAGCATGTGTCCTTGACCAGAATGGAACCCAGTACCCTTCAGTCCACAGGCCAACGCTCTATTCAGTCCACAGTTAGGGCTCAAGTTTTTTTGTTTTTGTTTGTTTGTTTGTTTGTTTGTTTTCATGCAGGCTACAAATGACTAAATTGTCTTGATTTTAGAACTGCAAAAAAGTGAAAATAGTATCACTTAACATTCTCTTTTATAAATAATGAAAGTAAAAAACCCTAAAGTTTGTAATTTCACAAGCTGGTTATACGCTAAGACTTGAAATCTAGGCCTTTGGATTTCTAGGGTAATATTCTCAGGAAGATATCAAAACCTGCTTTTGACCACTATTATGTTTGCTTTCTTTTGCTCCAAATAATGTCTGTATAATTAATCTATGTTGATGCGTGTGTCAGTAATTTATTCCTTTTAATTGCTCAGTAATATTCCATTGCATGAATTCACTATGACTTGTTCATCCATTTTCCCTCAGACATGTTTTTGGGTTTTCATTAGTCTTTGGCTATAGTGAACACAGCTTCTATAAGCACTCACATCCAAGTCTTTTGGTGGCATATTTTGTTTGTTTGTTTGTTTTTGTGGGTGCATGTTTTTATTTAACTTGGCTGGAATACCTAGAAGCTGTATTTTGGGGTCAGTTGTCTAAAATTTATAAGAATCTAATAGTTTCCTCTAAAGTCAGCAGAGCAGTACCTATAAAAGTCTTCTAAGAAAGAGAATAAAGCAAGATTTATGTATCCAGACAAAATGTAGGTCAGGTATAAAAACAGAAGACAAACTTTTCTGAACATGCAATGAATACACAATCCCTGAGCTTCTTCTTGAAAAAGTGGAGGAGAACCAGCTTTAGCTTCCCATGGTAAAATGCATGACTGTGATCACATAATCCATTTAATCCCAGGACTGAAAAAAGATAATAATTTTTTTTATTGCAGACTAGAATGTACATTTCTTAATACCTAACAATATAGAAAAGACAAGAATCACAACTGTTGATAAAAGAAGGAAGAAGTACAGTCAGTTAGTATAAACTGACGTTTCATAGCCAAAGAACCAAAGGTATTTAAAATAGATAAAACAAGAATTTAAAGTATGAATATACTTAAAATATAAGAATAAACACTTAAAATAAAATATATAATCAACTTAAATTCATGTAGTAAAGGGGAGCTAGAGGGCAGGGCAAAAGTTTACATATCTTAAATTCATTCCTATTTATAATGAGTCAATATATGAGCCTAAAAACATAGAGGGTGCAGCTCATTGGATAGAGTTAATCATTAGAAAGAAAAAGAAAGTAAATTATTTTATCCATAATAAAAACAGAAAGCATAAAATATAGTGATAGAGCTAAGAACAAACATTTCCGTCATGTAAATAAATGTGTGCATTTTCCAAAGAAAGCAACTTCTATTGAACCACAAAGCCAATGCAACTACACACTGTTTTCAAGAGAGACAGACACACTTAGAACAAAACCCCAGTGTCCTGAGAGAACCACACAAAATAATGAAATGTGAAGTGAAAGTTCAGTCTTATTTCCATACCCTTCAAGTCTGGTTGAGTGTGGGAAAGGGGCTGGCTACTCCATACACCCATGAACTGGCTGGGGCAGACTTTACATATGAAGCTGCACTCTGTCAATAAACTACTGAGGCTTGCATTCTATTTGTTTTCTCTACATTCTCCCCTAAAGGTCTTTTTGGAAATGTGGATGTTCTTTTCTCCATCAATGGGCTAACAGTGCGGACCGGAGCAGAGACCTATTTATGTGTCCTCCAGTTCACCGGGTTCCAAGCTGCCTCTGGATCTGAGAGACACCTTATGCTGGTGTTTGACTTAGAAGAATAAGACTAATGGTGATCTGACCTGAGGACAGTGCATTCTCTCTCCAGGGCAGGGGCCATGCTCCATTTGTCTTCAGCCCTTTGTGGGTGAGCTGCCTGTTCTCTTGTTCCTAAGAACAGGGATGGGCAAGGTGGGCCAGGGGGCAGTGGTGGTGAAACTTGGCCTCTCAGGGAACGATATGACAAAGGAAGAATTGCACTGCAATGCATAAAAATATGGAGTCTAATTTGTCTGCTGTATTTTTAATTAAGCACACAATAAGCTCCAGCAGAGAGTTCTACGTTCAGGGCAGTATAGTAGGATGACTCTGCATTTATCTTCCTGTTACTACAGTGAGTAGTTGGGTTTTACAGCCTCATGTTTGTTGGATTTTTTTTTTTTCATCTATAGGTATGAGACCCTAATGACACATTCAGTGATACTCAAGGACACTCCAAGTAATAGGGGGTGCTTTACTGCAAACACATTTTAGATATTTGGATTATCCTGGAAATGCAGAGCATCCTATATAATAAAACCCTAATATGCAAATCAAGAGAACGGCAGAATGACTGGTTGCTATGACGCACACTGACCACCAGGGGGCAGATGCTCAGTGCAGGAGTTGCCCCCTGGTGGTCAGTGTGTTCCCACAGGAGGAGAGCTGCTCAGCCAGAAGCCGGGCTCACGGCTGGTGAACGCAGTGGCAGTGGCAGGAGCCTCTCCCGCCTTCGCTGCAGTCGGGCAGAAAGGAGCAAAGGGTCCTGGACTGCAAGAGCCCCGGACTGCAAAAAGGATGTCTGACTGCCATCAGGGGCATCAGGCCTAAGCCGGCCAGACTATGAGAAGGTGCAGACCAGGCTGAGGGACTCCCCCAAGTGCATGAATTTCATGCACCCAGCCTCTAGTAATACAATAAAATGTAAAACACTCATCCCTCCTATGAACTAATTTTAAACAGTCCAAAGCCAGGAAAAGAGTCACATGAGACTCAGTGTGAAATTTCTACCTCCCCGAAGTGACTATTTCTTCTAAGTAGACTTATGGATTCTGAAAAGCATGAACTATATGAAATAAAAATATGCTGTGGAAATGATGAAGGGTTAATGTTAAAATAGTCTCAGTTATTTCCCCCTTCTGTGTAAAGGCAGAGTTCTTTAAGTCTTGGTATCTGAACATTATACATCATTACACAGACACAGCACAATGACACACAAATTAGAATTATCTTTTCAGGTGCCTCATCTCCTATCACAGACGTATCTCTGAAATCAAACGACCATTTAATTTCAAAGACTTAAGAATTGGCATTTACTTTTGTGAATAGCAATAATTAGATAAATTTTTATAGAGTCCTTACAGTTAACTTTTGTGTCACCTTTATCACTGCCTTGTTAAATCGGCACAGTATGCTTTGCATAGTTAAAATAAGATGAAAAGTCATCAATCCCTTCCAATCCTTTTGAGGTAGCTGTGAGTACTTTCAAGATCAGATCTCAGGGAAATGCTGAACTTTGCTCTGCTGACAATGCAAATTTCTTGGTGTAGTGACTCATGGCCCAGGATCTTGTATTTCAAAAGATGTCATAGGGGACAGTGTCAGCCCCACAGGCAGCCTACCTGCTGTCTGCCAATCCCTACACCAGGCTAATGCTGTGCCCCTGAGGCCACCCCAAAGCGAGATCTATTTGAGGTCTTAAATGAAGGGTGCTCTTCTCTGATAGCTCCCACAGCAGGCCTCTAAACTGTGCCACACTTGCCTCACTCCACTCTGCATTGTACTGGCTGCTGAGGGCTCTGGGGAGTCTGTGAATGCTGACTGGTCTCAACTTCTAGATTTCTTTGCCCTTATTGCCATCTCTTCTCTTTAATTTCAGCATATCATCAATCTCTGCAAATCTCAGCTCCTGACCGCAGTGTTTCTAGCCTGTTGCCTCACCAAACTCTATAAGTTCCAGCCTTGGCACAGTCTCTGTTCCCCGTAGCAGAGATCCAAACACCAATCCTATGCAACACACAAGCTTCCAGGATCGCTTTGTTCTGGAAGCAATGCTCCCAAATTGCCTTGGATGCTGGGGAAGAAAGAAGTTTTGCACCTGTTACTGTGCTCAATGCACTTGTCACAAACAGAAAAAAAAGCCCCTCCTCTCCATGTCCATAGAATGGCAGCCTTCTATGGCGGAATCAGAGAATCACAGACTCAGAGAAAGGGGGAGGAAAAGGGAGAAAGAAGTCATTTATAGATGAGAGAGCCAGATAGGTGATAAAAGGAGCAGTGATGCTGATGATGTAAACTGTAACTGGGGGAAAAAGTCTTCCTCTAGTAAAAGTCAACTACTAAAAAAACCTGGAAAGAGAAATTTGACACCCATTTACAGTTGGATAGGGTTGATCATAGGAAAGTATTGGTAACCCAAATATTCTTCCACATAGTATATAAAATATTAGGGAGCAGGATAGCTGATATTTAAAGGTTTAATATATTTTCAAGCTTTGAAAGTATGAAGGGAGCAGCACCCCATGAGGCATTCACATAAATAAATTAGGGAAACTATGGTGTTTTGAGTGAGTGAGTCTCAGTGAAAAGACAGAAAGATGTCCTTGTCTCCAATCCAGTGCTCTTTAAAAGGCAAAGTCTTATGAGCAAATGCAAATGACTGAGTCATGTATATTTTTGGAGAAGTATCTTTGGCATTATAAAAAGATCCTTGGTATTAAGAAGGCTAGATATAACATGAAAATAGTCAGCAAATGACCATGTGCAGTAGAATGTTGTGACATTTTCAGAGAGCTCATTTCTTAGAACAATCTCTCCTCTGTGCCCTTCTATAGAGCTACTAGGACTGCTGAGATCATGCCCCTCTGGGATTCAGTAGAAGAACTATTTTTACATGTGCAAATGGATCAGGGTCTCCGAAATAAAACTGCTGGGCTAGAAACTCCATTATCCTACTAAACCAAAACACATCTTCACTCGACACTCACAGATTGCCAGCCATTGGGGAATGAACAAATGCATTTATTTTGCTTTGATATTCAGAGCAGTACAGACATACGTTTATAGTTCTAGAAAGAAAAACATTTCTGAGTCATTGCTTGTCCATGATTATGAAGTTATTCTACCCACTCTGTTGTAGTGGGAGCGGTTTTGGGGAATATTTGTCCTATAGTCCTATTTAAAATGCACTTCATTGATTTGACTCATTCATTGTTTTGGGAATCTTTCAAAATATAAAATAATTTAGTAATAGCTAACACTTACTCAGCATCAGGCAGTGTGAAGCATTTAACATGTGTTTACTCATTGATTCCTCAGTAGGGTGATTCTACCTAGCACCATTAAGGTGAGTTCTTTAACTCTGACAACTAATTGAGAATTTGACAGTTAGAGCTTGCTACTATGATGACCAGAAATGAGGCAAGAGTAGAAACTAAGCTCATCTGTCAAGTCAAGAGGTCAGAACATATCCAGCCATAAGCCAGGAAGAGCCCAGGAGACAGAAAAATTAAGATACTGAAGCTGACAAATGACTCCTGTTGCACTTGGTCTTCTTGGGAAGAGTGATATTTAATCTAAAGGCTACAGTACTTGTCTCAGTGCAGGGATTTTATACAATACTAGAAGCCCAATGCACAAAATTCTTGCAAGAGTAGGACTTCCTTCCCCAGGCTGCTGGCACCGGCTTCCCTCTGGCACCAGGGCTGGCTTCCCTCCGGTCCCGGCTTCATCTGGAAGGACATCCAGAATGACGTCTGGTCTAATTAGCATATTACCCTTTTATTATTATAGATGAACTATGCATAAAAATCAAAAATGTAGTTATTTAGTAACTAAATATGTGCCCATGTTTTAGTCCAACACTGTTTCTTAAGAATCTTTTATAAAATGTGCCTAGGAAGGCTTTTATAAATAAGTTCTGCCCAGAGCCTGTCATTTGTGAAGGTAGTCATTGGTCTCACCCTGTTAAATATGTTTTGCATGGATACAATCAATCCTATATAATAAAGACAGACTATGCTACTTGACTCTCACAACTTCACAAAGATGGCAGTGCCCACAGTCAATAAGGAGGGAATATGCTAATTGACTGTCCCACCCTCAAAGATGGCAGTGCCCACAGCCACAAGATGACAGTGCTCAGTCCCTTCAGCCCTGCTGGGATGGCAGGTGCATGGCACAGCCAGGCCCACCCCCAGGAGGGCACAGCCACTCCACATTAGCCTCTGGAGTCCCCCAGTCTCTTCAGCCCCCCAGCTGCCCAGGGCCAGCCAAAGCTCAGCTAACCAGGGCCCGCCAAGGCTTGTGTTGCCGGCAGTGGCAGTAGCAGAGGTGTGATGGGACATCGCCTTTCCCTGATCGCCAGGTTGCCTCCCGGCCCTGAGGGCCCCCAGACTGTGAGAGGGGGCAGGCCAGGCTGAGGAACCCCCCTCCAGTGCATGAATTTTCATGCACCGGGCCTCTAGTATTGCAATAAAAGAATTCATTCCCATTACACTTGGATTCTAATAAATCAATGGATTTGTAATTAGTTTGCCATTGGAGGGAGTTGAGGACATGTGAAACATTTCTTAAATTCCTTTATGGCTTAGGTATGTTCTAGGAAACCAAGATGTAATCAGCAAGAGAGTCTCCTATTCTATAATAACTAAAATCTAAAAACCACAGTTAATTCAGTACAGTAATACAAGGATAAAGAAAACTTGCATGCTGGTGCATAGTATCAGGGGAGCTATGAGCACCACTCTTTCCTTCCTCATGGTAATTATTTTATGCCATAAAACTTCCTTAGCCCCATATGGGTTACATGCATCACAGCTTAAAGAGTACCTTCCCATATGGCAGAAGTGATTGCCTTTAATGAAAAGTTTGTCTTTAAATAATTATCCTTCCAGATTGGACTAAGGTCATTAATGATTGTTCCACTGTTTACACAACAAAGGATGCACTGCCAAAAGTCTCCAGTTCCCTCTCTTCGTAAACTTACAATCTGAAGACCAGAGGATAGGATAGGGTATATAGTATATAGCAGATCCACTGGATAACGAAAGGTAGTGAGGATTAACTACAAGATAAATGGTGAGTCAATTCTGTCAAAAATCTCCCATCTCAGTCACTAAAAGGCCAAATTTACGGGGAGAAATGCTCATTGACAGCCCTCCAGCCTGCTGGGTTCAGAGCTGCTTCCTCTGAGCACAGGGGCCATGTAGTGTCCATCCTCCTGGGGTGTCTAGCAGCCTTTCTCACACCAACAACAGCCAGCCAGCGTGATGTTCCCATGAAATGCATTTTTAAGTTCTCTAATATATAAGAATGTAGTTGGATTGAATTTTAAATTTATCCAATGAAAAATTATTTAATTTTTATTCTCGTTATGATCAAACAAAATAAATGGCATAAATCACCTCAAACTAATTTATTTTTCTAAGTCCTTTAAATGACCTTCACAAACGAATAGCTTTTTCTATTTCAAGTAAATAATGTAAAGCCTTGGCTTTATCACAGATCCTAAGAATTGGGAACGCATTTTACTGATGCAACATTTTAGCGAATCACAACTCAAATAGGAGAGAAAAAGCTTTTCTTCTTGCTTTCCAGCACTATAGGTCATAAAGTAAGTCAGGCAGAGTATAAATATATAAAAATGCATTACCAAAAGCAGTGAATTTAACTTAGCAGATGTCTTTCAACATTGAAATAAAACAGTAACTTTTAGAAAAGTAATTTTTCATGGTTGTCATTCTAAATGTTTAGAGTAGCAGTATAGCACTTAATTAAAAAATATATGGTCTTCATTTCAAGCACACAAAGCTTAATATGAACATAAACAATCAAGGTACACATGAGATGAAAATAAAGTAGGTTCAAACAGAAACAGGTGTACAGAGAATTGTTTGGATTTTTTTTTCTGCAGATGGAAGACAGTCTCTTGAAGTGAAATTCCCTACCCCTGATGCTCTGAATGTCTCTAAACCAGACTTGAGTAAAACTGCTCACTGAAGTACTGAGAACTGTAAAAAGGAAATAACCCATCTGTAAGGGATAGAGCTTATTCCCACCTTGGAATTCTATATGGTACCTAAAATGTGTCAGTATAGACAAATTTCAAAAACATGATGTCAAGTGAAAAAATTGCAAAAGAGACATATATGGAATACTATATAGAAAACACACAGCAATATTATATACTAGAGGCCAAATGCGTGAAATTCATGCAAGAGTAGACCTTCCTTTCCCCGGCTGCCAGCACCGGCTTCCCTCTGGCACCCAGGACCTGGGCTTCCCTCGCAGCCCCAGCTCGTCTGGAAGAATGTCCAGACTAATTAGCATATTATGCTTTTATTATTATAGATTGTTTATAGAGTCAAATACAAATTTTAAAATACATTAAATATATATGGAGATGACACATTCCAACTCCCAGATAGTGATTATCTTTGGGGAGGAATAAAATGGATGAAGGAATTAGGATTTAGGTATCTATGTAATTTTATTTTGAAAGAAAGAAATCAGATGAAATTTGACAAAAAAGGTTAAAATCTGTTAAATCTGGAAATAGTGCTATACTGCTACTCTACATGGGTTGATATTTTCTTATTTGTTACTAGTTTAAAATATTTTATTAAAAATTATGCCCTAACCAGTTTGGCTCAGTGGATAGACTGTCAGCCTGTGGACTGAAAGGTCCCAGGTTTGATTCCAGTCAAGGGCATGTACCTTGGTTGCGGGCACATCCCCAGTAAGGGGTGTGCATGAGGCAGCTAATCGATGTTTCTCATCAATGTTTCTAACTCTCTATCCTTCTCCCTTCCTCTCTGTAAAAAATCAATAAAATATATTTTTAAAAAATTAAAATTAAAATTAAATAGAAAAAGAAATCAAATGCCTCTGTATATATTTTATCATGGTCATTAGATTATATTGGCATATTATGAATAGAATTAACCTATATCTTCTTGCTAGTGCATTAACCATTATAAAGCTAATATATTCTCTCATTTCTCCTTTTTAACCAATAGAATGTAGTTCTCAGCTTTTCCTTATCATTGTCTTGAAAAATACTACTATCAAACTATCACGTTAGCTAAGGCCATTTGTGACATTCTCAATCCCATCAAGAAAAGTAAGAAGCAAATTCCTAGTAAATAACAGATTTTTCTATTATATAAAGTCTATTAGAGTTCCACTTAGTAATTTTCAGTACAAATGTTATGAATTGTACCATTATGGGCTAAAATAAATTTTTAAAAATGCTTAACTGGGAAGAAATTTAAACATCACAAAAACATTATATATATAATATATTAATATATATATATTAATATATATAATATATATTAATATATATATCTCTTATCTAATAAAAGAGTAATATGCAAATTGACCATCACTCCAACACACAAGATGGCTGCCCCCATGTGGACACAAGATGGTCACCACAAGATGGCCGGCAGTGGAGGGCAGTTGGGAGGGACCAGGCCTGCAGGGGAGGGTAGTTAGGGGCAAACAAGCTGGCAGGGGAGCAGTTAGGCATCAATCAGGCTAGTAGGGGAGTGGTTAGGGGGTGACCAGGCTGGCAGGCAGAAGCGGTTAGGGGCAATCAGGAAGGCAGGCAGGTGAGCAGCTGGGAGCCAGCAGTCCTGGATTGTGAGAGGGATGTCCGACTGCCCATTTAAGCCCAATCCTACTGGGATCAGGCCTAAACGGGCAGTCGGACATCCCTCGAGGGGTCCCAGATTGGAGAGGGTGCAGGCTGGGCTGAGGGACACACCCCTGTGCATGAATTTCATGTACTGGGCCTCTAGTATATATATATAGAGTGCACAAGTGGGGTCCCTCAGAGTGGCCTGCAGAGATCGGGCCCCTGCCTGGCACCCTGCCTTGGCCTGGCTCCGCCCACTCACCTGCTCCACCATCCCGCCATGGTCCCGCTCTCATTGGGGTCCATCGAGGCTAGCACTGTGTCACTGATGCCCACCATGTTCTGCACTGTCCCCCGGTAGTCAGTGCACATCATAGCGAGCAGTCGAACTCCCGGTCGAACGAACACCCAAGGGGACAATTTGCATATTAGGCTTTTATTATACAGGAGATATATATATATATATATATATATATATATATATATATATATATAACTAAATTTGTCTTAACAAGAGTTTTAAGTGGATTATCCATATAGCAATGTAAGCATTTATATTGGTGAGATTGTAGCTTACCTAACAGAATGATCAACTATAACCATAACTGAAAATTATGTTAGTATATAGAAGCAGAAAAATTGTCATCATTACACTAAGAAAAGAAGTATATTTTTGTGACAACATCAAACATCACTTCCATGTGATAATAAAGGATACAATGTTAAATTCACATACTTAGATGGGAATAACTATTGCCATTGGTTACAGAATTTGACAACTATTGCAGAGGACATTATTCTGAGAATAATAGTAAATCATGATTTACTTAACATGGTAGTTCTAAGAGACAAATATATGCTACCAAACAGATGGAGTAAAGTAAGAATAGTGATTTCTGAAGAAAAATTCTGTGATGTTTAGGATTCAAACTTTCTTGGACAATCTACAAGAAACAAAAAGATTAGAGGGGAAAATAGGATGGATAATTGTTTCAATTCTTCTGAGTAAGAAAGAGGCTCAAAATTTTGACATGAACCCATAAGTGCTTGATTATATTACTTGAACCTTAAGATTATTATGAATGCTCTACAACTGCAAACATGCTATCTGCTTTTTAATTATTTGTACTATTTTCTAAAGCATTAATGGAACAAAGAAAGCTTAGTGACAAATGAAATATACTGTGTTTAAAAAGATTCAGGCTTATGGAGGTGTTGAAGAGTAAAATTCCTCAGGAAATTCAACCATGTGTTTTGTGCCTTATCAGCTCTGCATAAATAATGCAGCCTGTCTGCCAAATTAAGAATCTCATAATAGGTTGCTCAGATGGTGTTATTAGTGAGAGACTTGGACTGTGCTGTGCTCCCCTGAAGGAAGTGGGTAGATGACATTGGTGGATAAGGAAACTGCATATTAATGGCAAGAACACAAAATTAAAAATGACACAGTAAGTGTGAGATAGGAAAACAGACTGTGAAAGGATTTTAGTGAGACAAAAGAATTCTCTTCATGAAATGTGATTAGGCATCTGTCATTTTGGGAAAAAAAAAGGAAATAAAGGTACTATCAGGACACGTTTTTCTGACATTAATGATTAAGCAGTGGGATTGCATCACTCCCTTCATTTTTTAAAATTTCCACTTTTGATAGCTGAATACTAAAGTAGGTCTCAGACATGAGTAATTTTAGCCTAGAAGCTACAAGAAACAAAGAGGATTTGGAATGAAGGTTGTGAAGTCAAACATCGGAGCTTCCCCAAGTAGTAACAGCATGTAGTTATATTAGATGTTGATAGATTCCCCTCCAGATGTTTTTGTTTGTTTGTTTTAAAGCCTCACCTGAGGATATTTTTCCATTGATTTTTAGAGAGAGTGGAAGAAAGAGAGAAAGACAGAGAGAAATATTGCTGTAAGAGAAACACATTGATTGGATGCCTCCTGCACACGCCCTGACCAGGGCCCTGGCTGGGGAGGAGCCTACCACTGAGGGGCATGCCAAACTGGCTTGGCCCCCGATGTTTTTTAAAACACCATATATAACCTTAACAGAGACAGGGTCCTTGCAGAATAAAATATTCTAAATAGCCATTTAATTAATGCCCCAAACACAGGATAGTATTTCAATCCTCTGGGGATCCTTAGAGATTTTTAAAAATTAAAGCAGCTCTAAAAATTAATTTTTTTATAGTAAAGCAACTGCATTTGGATACTATTAATGTTATAATTCAGATTCCTCTTTAACTGTTTCCTTGAAATTGATTGCTCAGGTTTCCTATATCATTGTCACTATTGAATAATAAATTCAAAGAATGATTATTGAATAGTTAATGTATACAAGATGATGCTATAATGTGGGGGTGGAAAACTAAAATAAGTTCACAGCTCATTCCTTGTTTGTAAGAAAAGTGTAATATCCAGTAAGAGCTATTCAGGAAATGTGTTATCAGGGAAGACTTTATGGAGAAGGTGGAGTCTGAACTGGGCGTTGAATGATTCTTCATATTTTAAAAGCCAAGGCTGGAAGTAAAAAGTGTCTAAGAAAAATCAGCTATTTCAGGCCCAGTAAAATCAGCTATTTCATGCCCACTTACATAAGAAGAAACTTAATGCCAAAATGACTTTGTAGCTGAGATTTAATTAAACTAGGATACTTGCTATAAGAACATGCAGAAATTTCTAAAATAAATTAGTGGTTCATAACCTGAGAACTTCAGAACCCTGGAGAGATCACTGAATTTTTTCAAGCAGTCCATGAATGGAATCTTAGCCCAGGCAATAGAATTAATAAATCATATTATCAGCAACTATGAACCACTATCTTTCAAAAGCCATTGTGAGTGATAAAGAATGTATTCACTTAATAGCACTATTACATTTTCTTAATCAGTTACACTAAAAGAATAACTACTGATTCATATCATTTCACTGATTTATTCAGATTAAAGAAACTAAACTATATATTCCTTATTATTGAAAATTTAAGTTGTTCTAATATTTCACTGTTATAAGGTATGTAAACATTTTTGCTATGGCTAAAATGATGTGCTCCCTTAATTATTTTAGGATAAATTCCTATATGTGATGTTGCTAAGTCAAAAATTATATACTTTTAAAGATTTCAATATACATTGTTAAATTACCTTCTCGAATATTATATCATTACTAGAGGCCCAGTGCACGAAATCATGCATGGGTGGGGTCCCTCGGGGTGGCCTGCGGGGATCAGGCCCAAACCCGCAGTCCAACGCCACCTGCAGCTCTACCTGCCACTCCTACTCATCCTGGCCCCACTGTGCCTGCAGCTGGCTCACGCCCAATGCCCAATCAGTTCCAATTGGGAGAGGCGTGCGCCGCCACAGCAGCAGCACTCGCCAGCCATGAGCCCTGCATCTGGTGCCCTCCCGAGGGGCGTGGCCTGCAGGATAGGGATGAAACCAGCTCTCAGACATCCCCAGAGGGGTCCTGGATTGTGAGAGGGCACAGGCCAGGCTGAGGGACCCCACTGGTACACAATTGAGGCCTGGGAGCGACCGTGGGAGGGCTTCAGGGCGTGTCTGGCCCTGTCTTGCCCAGTCCCGATCTCTCGGACACCAGCAGCAAGCTAACCTACCAGTTGGAGTGTCTGCCACCTGGCGGTCAGTGCACTTTATAGCGACTAGTCAACCAGTTGACTGTCTGCTCCCTGGTGGTCAGCTCACGTCATAGCGAGCGGTTGAGAGGTCTTAGCATATCATTAGCATATTATGCTTTGATTGGTTGAATAGTCAACCAGTCACTGAACACTTAGCATATTAGGCTTTTATTATATAGGCTATGCTCCTTCCAGCATGCTGTAAGAACACTACTTCCCCTGCTAATATAAAACAGTATTAGATAATAAAATGGGGCACTCATAGTAAAATATATTAGAAATTTTCATGCTACAGCTAAATGGTATATAAAGTACACAGAGAATAAGCATATTTACTTATATGTGGAATCTAAAAAACAAAATAAATGAAAAAACAAAACAGAAACAAACTCAGATAGAGTACAAACTGACAGTTGCTGGGTGGGGGGGAAGATGGGGCCAGGGGAGAAAGGGAAGGGATTAAGACCTATAAAATGATTCTTACAGAATAGTCCTGGGGATGTAAAGTACAGCATAGGGAATATAGTCAATAATCATAATAATAAAGAGCTAATATGCAAAGGTCAGGATGCCATAACGTGTAACGACCAATCTCAGGAGGCTGCCTGCACTTGTGCGGTGGGGCATTGCTCCAGAGATGGGGCAGAAGCGGGAAGGCACCCAGAGGAGGTGGGACCATCCCATGCTGGGGAGGGCAGGGGTGAGAACCCATAGCGCCTCCTCACCAGTCCTTCGCCACCCACCACTCACACTCAGAGCACCCCATTGCCCACCTGCCAGGGGAAGGAGCACAGCGCAGCAGGCGGGAGGCTTCCATGCTCTCCTCCAGCGCCATGATGGGATAGAGCCACCACATTGCTCCAGAGATGAGGCAGAAGTGGGCAGGTGCCTGGAGAAGGCGGAACCAGCCCAAGGCGACTTGAGAGACTGAGGGTGGGGTTTGAAGCAGCCAGAGAAGGCCAGAGGGGTCAGGGGCTGGGCCAGGCATGCTGGAGCTCTGTGTGGAGAGGTTCGGGTATCAAGGCAGAGTGGCGGGTGGGTGGGCAGTGCTGCGCAATTTCACGCGCTGGGCTTCTAGTATTCTAATAACTATGTATGGTGCCAGGGGGTGCTAAACTTATCAGGGGGCCCACTATGAAAGTTTGTATAAATGTCTGACCACTATGCTGGATACTTAAAAGTAATACAATATTGCACGCAACTGTAATTGAAAAATAAAATCTAAAAATAAAAGTAAAAAATCTTTAAGTCTTTTATGTGTGTCTCAGATTAAGACAGGTTCCCCATAGTTATCAAGAGCTGCACACAGTGCTTCTTGTCAACAACCACTCATACACTGCCTAAGAGATAGTCACTTTGTTGAAAGCCCTTTTATTTTTGTAGCCTCAAAGAACTGAAACTCAGGGCCTACTGAACAAGGAAACCAGTACAGTATGAAATACCCTGGTCTCCCCATACGTACAAGCGTGTGAGAAAAATGCTTTCCCTTGTTCCTTCAACAGGAGCAGTATCCACAAAGAGAGGAATGGTAAGAGGGAAAATGTGGTCTCTGAGAATGTGGTAGCATTCTTCTAATTTATCCAGAAAGAAGAAATCAATAGAATTGGAATTTTTATCAGTTTGGGAAACTTAGAAAAAATACCTTCAAGGCACACATTTACTGTTTTCTGTGTGTGGCAGGGGAAAAAATGATTTGTTGAAAATGATTATAGTGATTAAAATATATAAAAGCTTTACCTCTATTTGATTTCTTTAAGTCTTGTTTTTTTCCACTACAGAGGATTGGAAAATATTCTTTGAAAGGAAATGTAGGAGTAATTTCTATCCATTGCACTCTGAAATCTCTGAGCACATATTTCAATAATCTTATGCCTATAGCATGAAAGAAAAAATGTTTCACCTGAGAAAGAGAAAACGATGATGTGAATAGGGAAAGAAGATACTGAAATTTTTAAAAACGTGAAGTCCTTTAAAATACTTAGATACTATATTTAATTCTATACCTAGGTCTTCTTCCCGGATTTGTTATTTGATTCTGTTTTCCCTCAAATATTGGATCAACCTATCTTTATGGTGCCTTGTTTATTAGAGCTTCAGTTTACCCTACCCATTCACAATGTTTTACTTCAGTATCCGTTCTTTTGTTGGATGCTAGAGAGAGGAAACTAAGAATCCCAGGCAAGAATCCAAAGTCACTTTGTTCAAATAAACTCCCATATATACTGTTCATTTTAAAGGGTTTAACTTTCCGGACAATCATTGAAATCTATCAAGGGAATATAAGGAAATCAGGGGAATAGGACTGAGGTCCAAAGAAGAAGAGGCAAACTAGTTAAAATTCATCATGTGTTATCTGAGCTTGAAAGTAACAGAGCAGCAAGAGGGATTTATGGGAATTCAAAACAGAGTGAGATATAGAAAAAATATCAATAAAGCTTCTTAAAATGAAATAATCTAGACAGACAATACAAATTGCTGCCCTAAAGTACTTGTTACCAATAAATATGACCTAAAACATAAACACTCATTGATCAAAAGTTTTCGGTAGAATGAAGCTGATGCCAAACTCTTGCATTATGGAGCTGTTGACAACTGAGCTCTACGGGTAAACTGGGAGGAAAGTCATGCTGTTTTGGATGGAGGGGGGTTACTCCAGAATGTACAGAAAAATTGCAAAGGTTTTTTAAAATAATTTCAACATGCTCCATCACTTATTTACCCTATTATTAACATCTTACATTTCCATAGTACATTTTTAAAAAATCTAAGAAACAACATTGATATCTTGCAATCAACTAAACTTGATATTTTATTCAGACTTCACTAGTTTTCCTCAAAAAATCCTTTTTCTTTTCCAGGAACCCATCCAGGATACCGCATTATATTTAGTCATTCTGTCTCCTAAGGCTCCTTTTGGCTGTGACAATGTCTTAGAATGTCCTTGTCCTTACTGACCTTGACAGTTTTTTTTTCTTTTCTGAATGTCCCTAATTTAGATTTGTTGATGTTTTTCTAATGGTTAGACCCAGTTCAGGGTTTTAAAGTGAACAAAACCCACAGAAATGAAGTGCCATTCTCAGAACACCGACTTATTTTTTTAAAGATAAAATGAATAGTTTGCCCTGAGGCTTTTGAAACATTTTCCTGGGACTCTACCTCCTAATTAATTCAAAGCCTATTATAATAAAACTAGAGGCCCGGTGCATGAAATTTGTGCATGGGGGTGTGTGTCCCTCAGCCCAGCCTGTACCCTCTCCAATCTGGGACCCCTCGAGTGATGTCCAACTGCCCGTTTAGGCACGATCCCGGTAGGATCGGGCCCACTGGGATCGGGCCTGAATGGGCAGTTGGACATCCCTCTCACAATCCAGGACTGCTGGCTCCCAACTGTTCGCCTGCCTGCCTTCCTGATTTCCCCTAACCACTTCTGCCTGCCAGCCTGATCACCCCCTAACCACTCCCCTGCCAGCCTGATTGATGCCTAACTGCTCCCCTGCCAGCCTGTTTGCCCCTAACTACCCTCCCCTGCAGGCCTAGTCACCCCTGACTGCCCTCCCCTGCAGGCTTGATCACCCCCAACTGCCCTCCCTTGCAGACCTGGTCCCTCCTAACTGCCCTCCCCTGCTGGCCATCTTGTGGCAGCCATCTTGTGTCCACATGGGGGCAGTCATCTTTGACCACATGGGGGCAGCCATCTTGTGTGTTGGAGTGACAGTCAATTTGCATATTATTCTTTTATTAGATAGGATAGAGGCCTGGTGCATGGGTGGGGGCCAGCTGGTTTGCCCTGAAGGGTGTCCCGGATCAGGGTGGGGGTTCCCTTGGGGTGTGGGGTGGCCTGGGTGAGGGGCCTATGGTGATTTTCAGGCTGGCCACGCCCCCCGGCAACCCAAGCAGAGGCCCTGGTATCTGGGATTTATTTATCTTCTATTATTGAAACTTTGTAGCCTTAAGCGGAGGCCAAGGCAGGCCAGGGCTGCGGAAACTTGGCTCCCTCCATTGCCAGGGGCAGCTCAAGCCTCCTGCTCTCTCCAGCTCATTGGCTGCTGCCATTTTTGTTGGGATTTATTTATCTTCTATAACTGAAACTTTGTAGCCTTAAGCGGAGTCCAAGGCAGGCCATGGCAGGCCGAAAGTTTGGCTTCCTTTATTGCCGGGGAAACCCAAGCCTCCTGCTCTCTCCGTGGCCGCAGCCATCTTGGTTGGGTTAATTTGCATACTTGCTCCTGATTGGCTGGTGGGTGTGGCTTGTGGGTGTAGTGGAGGTATGGTCAATTTGCATATTACTCTTTTATTAGATAGGATGGTATCAGCAAGGCTACCATGACTTTTTCATTGAGAACACCTAGAATTTTGCGGTTATATTATCTCTCCCTTTCTGAAGGAGAAATTTATTGATGCCATTCAGTGTATGAATCCTAACTCAGCTGTGGAAGTACAAGCAAAAGAAATACAAATATATAATGACAATGATGTAATAGATACCACCGACCAGCATCTACCATCAACCCTCTTTCACCTTGCCCACCTCCTATTTTAAGGTCAAAAAGGCCAGCTATTCAGGTTCCCAGACTCTTGTGCATTTGATACAGGTGTGGGCCTACAATGTGAGAGCTAGTGTGTTGGGGTGTTTGGGGGAGGAGGGGAAACACATCCTCCTTGATAAAGGGAAAGAAGCATGACAGGAAAGCTCTTTTCTCACTTGTTCTGATGTGAATGTGTGAAGATAAGATGCTAGAGGATGTTTCAGCCATCAGGCAACAAGTCTAAGATTAAAAAGCCAAGTGCAAAGAAAGGAGATTACAGGATGGAAACAGCCTGATTTCTAGAAAACATCACCAAGCCAATGAATCAACTATGGGATTGCTAAGCAAACTATTGATATTCTCACTGTTCAATGGGTTTGCAGCTCAAAGCATCCTTACTGATACATACAGTGATATGTGACATTTCTCATGATAACTTGGAGGAGATAAGTTTGTGACTCAAGAGATATTTTGTTTTGCCTATGAGTGTTACAAATGTAGTTACCAGCTCTTTAAAATTAGTTGATTTCACAGGAAAACGATTTCTCACTTCCTTTGAAAAAATCAGCAAGTCTGCAACTTGGCCCGCAGGTCTACCTGCCAACAGTCATCTGGAACTGGGTGGCAGCTGCCACTTTTAGAGGGACCTGTGCCCTGCTCTTCAGTTCACCATGGTCCCCACCTGGCGAGCTTCAGGCACTTACATTTATCTGCCTGGACTTTGTAGACATCTATTCAAAAGCCTTAATAGCCGGGTTTTAGTTAAGACAAGTATTCTCCCGGATGCTCCTGTTATTTTTTTTTTTTCAGTTTTGCATAAAGATGACTGGCTCTTAATTTTAAAAAATATGTCCAATGAAAATCATAGCAATATGGCTCTGACAAACTGTGCAACCCCTTTTGGATGCCACACCTCCTTGTCTTCTCTCCTTCCCTCCCCATGCCTGCCATGGAGCAGCTGAGGAAAATTAGTTGATTCAGATAAGTTTTCTGATTGACATATTCCAGATGTTTGCCTGCCATGGAGCAGCTGAGGAAAATTAGTTGATTCAGATAAGTTTTCTGATTGACATATTCCAGATGTTTTATTTAGCCTGGAAACTCCTTAGTCCATCAGAGAAAGATTTAAACCTTTTTTAAATATTCATTTACCCTCCATAGAAACTCACCTAACTTACCTAGACTTATCTCTTTGGATGGAGCCTAGTACAATTTTATCAGTGCCATGTTTTAAGTTTGCAGTTCAAGGTTCCTAACTAACGAAGTACAGTGCATGCTCCATATGACATGCTTCAATACTGAATGCCTATATGTAACCCGTGGATTAAAGCTTTCCTCTGCAGTATTTTCTGTAGCTGAAAAAAAAAAAAAAAAAAAAAAGGCAGAGAAGACATCTCTTTCCAGCAAAATGTAATGGGCCATCAATGAAATATGCATATTGGAAGGGTAAATATGAAAAGTCAATATAGATAAAGCAACTTGATAGAAAGCATTGAGGGTACTAGTAAACATGAGATTTCTTAGGAAAGAAACCTTTGAGGCTTATCTAAAGATTTCATAGTCACCATCTTTGGGGTCATCCCCTGCCCTTAGCAGTAGCTTCATTGCAGAAAATCCAGAAGCAATACATCCCTCTGTGCACCACCCACAGAGGTCATAAACACAATGCCACAGAAAATGTGGACAAGTGGGGCAGGCCAGAAGTCAGTGCTTCTGCAAATATTTTATGGGTGGTGGAACCTGAGGTACATGACCCCAAGCCCTGTTTAAAGGGGCACTGCCAGTCAGCTGGGCCACATATTCCAGGCAGGACCTTGATCTCAGTTATAGTTTAGGAGAGCTGTAACAGATTTCCAGGTTTACAAGACTTTTTGATGAGAAATTTTAAACCATCTAACCTGGCGTTCAGTGCTTTATAAAAATAGGGATGGATATAGGCAGGGTTATCTCACAAAAATGGTCGTTCAATGTAATTTTCCTTTGTTACTTCCAACAGTGACGCAGATTGATCAGGTTGGTTAATATATCTAAAATGCTTGTTTTAGATCCTAATAATAAAAGCCCAGGGTTATAACTTGTAATGACCGATCACGACCAAAAGCTGACCAACCGGAAGTCAGTGCTGGGTTGCGTGGCGACCTTCACAGCCGCTGCCACATGCTGTGGGCTCTACTGGTCCACTCCACCCAGCCCATAGGAGACTGGCGAGCTGCAGCTGGTGGAAAGCAGTGAGCCCAGGCCAAGCCGCCCTGTGATCATGGGGCGAACAGACCAGGCTGAGCCTCCCCGCAATCACAGGGTGAACATGCCAGGCTAAGCCCCTCCTCCCCCGCAATCCCAGGTGAAGAAGCCGCTCCAGTGACCAACCTGTGCTAGGGACCTGTTCGGGCACCGTGGCTCAGAGTCCGGGGCCTCTAGCTTGCAGCCACAGGAAGTCTCCCTCTCCCAAGAGTTAGGGGCACCAGCCCAGGTCTACCCAGGGGCCTGGTCCTGACTGCGGGGGTGAGTTTCTGCAGGCTGGGGTTTGATCCCCACGCATTAGCAGTAGGAGACCAGTGCCTTTGTTATTGCTGTGCGTCCGGGTTTTAAGTGGACAAATGCCCGGCGGTCCCCAGTGGTCTCCGGCGCCAGCTTACAAAACCTTTTTTTTAGCAAAATCTTTTAGGAGGAGAATTCTGTCTGGGTTTCCTCAAATTCCCTCAGCCCCTACTCACCTCTCTGTAAAGGCGCAGAACAAGTGAGGCCCCTTAAATAAAAATCAGAGGTCTCCAGCAACGTGGGCCTCTCTCATCACAGTCATTTGGACTGGATGGCATTTGAGTATTTATCTAGGCACCATGACAGAGAAACACAAGCTCAAGTCATGACCTCTGCCCTTAAAAAATTCATAATCTTATTAGAGCGAGTGGATGATAAAAGCACAGTAATAACATCAGAATGTAAGGCAACAATACAGAGAGGAACAGAGGCAATTGCTAGGATGATTTTTCCAATAATTAGTACAGAGTATGTGCTATGAATTAAATAAAAAAAATATGTGTGGAAGTAGCTGCTTCATGAGTATGGCATCCCTTCCTATTTTAAAGGAAGCTGAGTTTCATGTGAACTGTGTACTATGCTATGTTATCTGAGGCACAGGACAAGGGAGGCCCTAAATGTAATATGCTTTGATATTTGAGTCATTCTTTATTGATCAATGTGATTTATTTTTGTAATCTTCAGTTATGTAATAGTTAAATTACTAGAATAATACATCTTGCTATAAAATATTATTAGAAGATCAAATGATCAGGTGACATTTATTGTTATTTTGTATAAATAAACACAATCTCTGGTATGCTAAAGTGATAGATATTATAGAAATATTCAGATAGGGAGACCTACAGGCTTGATTACAAGTGAGTCTTACTATCACAACCCAAATTTATTGTTTAAAACAACCAACTAGAAACTGAACCAAATATAAGCTCTTAAAGGGCAAATGTAAATTGGATAAGCTTTGCTATTAGAAGAGCAAGAAGAAAAAATTCAGATGCAAGAATGAAAACCACATTGCATCCACTCTAAGTAGCTGTTAAAGAAAAAGAATGATATACTATGAAAATACTTAATACAGATTGTAAAGATATTTGTTCAAAGAGGATTTCCTAGAGTAGGTGATATTTCAGTTAATTTTTTTAAATGTGAAGAGGTTAGCTAGATAAGGAAAAGGTGTAGGGGTCCTGAATTGCAGAGGGTGCAGGCAGGGCTGAGGGACCCCCCTCCTCTGTGCACGAATTTTGTGCACCGGGCCTCTAGTATAATAATAAACAGCATTGAATATTTTCAAAAACTGTATTTTTTATTTAATTTTAATCTCTTTTTAACTATTAATATTTCCAAAATATAATTTTCTACTTTTATTACAAATTCTTTTCAGGAGGGTTCCATATTTTCATTACAGTGATTGCCTAGAAACCACAACATAAAACAGGTTGCCCTGAAGTGAATCAAGTGTTGTAATAATAATGTTATAATGGAGAGGAGGATATGCCATCTAATAAATCATAGTAATAATAAAAAAATTAAAATGGCAAAAATAACAAGAATACTACTATATGCTCATTTTCATGGTAAAATTATACTTCCAATCATATCAAATGAGCATAAATATAATATAGTAATATACAATGGAGATATATATAAAAATTATACAAAGGCCCTCAATATACCTAACATCGATCATTCTTCTATATATTTAACTAAGAAATAAACCATTTCATAAAACTGTCCTAAAATTAATGTAAATATTATTTAATTATTCAATAATTTTGTTTGACTTCTTAGTGTTTAGAAGAGATTTAGGGGCAATATAATTTGGATAACATTGTCTCAAGCAATATCTGTCACAAATTTTTAAATTTTCCATTTAGTAAGTAAACAGAACGTTCTGCATTCTTTTTCGCCTCCATGTGTTCCCCAAATTCTCTGAATTTTTGTTATACTCTAATTGTCCATCTACTCTTCTTTGTTCTCAATTGGATTATGAATAATTTAAGGGCAGAAATATTTGTCTTTTATCTTTATATACTTTATACCATCAATGCTTTGCCCAATGCCTGTAGTGCAATACCTGGTTGACACTAAATAACTGAAATAAATGAACTTAATGAGTCAGGAAGCATTATCTTGATTTCAGACTAGTCCCTGACTAAATAAACAGGATAAAGTACATTTATTATTTAGCCTTTAAAAAGGCACCAGATTTTGCCTGCCATTTTTACTTCTTCCCTACAGATTAATTATTTTTTTGCCTAAGAATTTCATGAAGACTGGTGCAATAATTTCCATGGGAAAAAATCTTTAAAACAAAGGTAAGTTATTATGATTCTTATTTTATGCAAAAATGTATGGGGTTCATTTATTAAGTTTTTTAAAATATGAGTTATTACTCCTGAATACAAAAGCAACAATTACTAAAACAATTCCATTATTCTCAGAACCACACAAACATATTTTCCTTTCTTTTCCTCCAAATTAAAACCAACACTTTGTAATTCAATTAAGTACATAGAAATGCTTCTAGTAATGTAAGAAGACATTCCTTTTTTTAATTTCTGTTATGAATTGGAACATTTTTGCCAGTATGTTATTAATTAGTTTCTCACTATATGTACCAGTGAAATAAAAACACAAAAATAAAAATACTTCTGAGCAATAAAGCTATAGAAAAACATTGCTATTTTAGGTTATTTTTCTAGACACTTTTTTCATATACTATTCATCAATATTCCACCTACAAACTTTTACTAATAACTTTTTGCAAGTTAAACATATCCTGAATAGAAAGTGACTCCTTCCATTCTAAATTTTGTCCTAAAATGGAGTTGTTTAACTGAAAGAATGGTAGGTACTCAACCTAAACTTTTCACCTGATAGATCCAAGAATGTGGGAACATTTAGATATATAGAATCCAACATCTACCTACATAGCTTTTTACTTCTATGTCTATGAAAATAAATTTTAAAGAACAAACTCAAGTACAGATAGTAAGGGAAGAATCTATATATATGAAAGCCTAAGTGACCATTACAACAGAATGACCGGAACAACCGGTAAACCAGTTGCTATGTTGTGCACTGACCACCAGGGGGCAGATGCTCAACACAGGAGCTGTCCCCTGGTGGTCAGTGTGCTCCCATAGCCAACCTCCCATGGCCCCTCCCCCTAGCAGGCCAGCCCCCCCAATAGGCCTTGATTGCTGGCCAGGCTGAGGACCCCACCTGTGCATGAATTTGTGCACCAGGCCTCTAGTATTTAATAAAATCAAATTCCTTATGTACTTGTTTATGATTTTCATCACTTGTGAAATCCAGTATTGGTCATTTTTATCATAGTCTTTGTATCTCTTCATAATTCATTTCTAGTACAGATGTGTGGACATTCCCTAGGAAAACCATAAACCAACATATATTCTCCAAATTTGTATCATTAAGTCTCAGTTTCTGAAAAGCAACACGTTGTGATTGGGGGAAAATAAGGATCTCAAAAAAAGTCAGAACATTTGGGTTCAACTCTTGGGTCTCTCATGAACTAGTTATACATTTTTGAGCAAGTCACTTAAGCACCCCTGATCTCTGCTTCCTGACCTGTGAAATAATGGCAACTGATAAGTTCTAAGATGCTCTCTCAATGTAAAATTCAATTAATGTTTTAAAAAAAAATCATTTTTTACGATTCAGAAAATGTTGAAGCAGCACACAGCTTCTGCTCCTTGAAAGTAGATTGGCCATTAGCACCATCCTTGAGTTCCTTGTCAGAGACAATACTGTGCATGTGTCATCCTGTTCTCAAGATGACCCCAGAACCAAGAATCTTCAGTCTGTGAAACTCAAGTAACACAAGTGTGGTCACAGGAGCCCTTTATGAAGCAAGAGTTCCTTCAATAAGAAAGATCTGGTGCCTAGACCAAATGCTATGGATCAATGTAGAACTGACCAATCAAATTCTGCCAGATTGAAATTCCTTTGTGCTTTCTCTTTCCCCTCCATGCTACACAATAATTGGCCAAGTTTCAAATCCCTCTAATCAAAACTTGCCCCACCAGCACTACCACATGTCAACCTGTTCTCCCTAACCCTTAAAACTTGTTCAGACCCCATATCAGGAGACAGATTTGAGCAGTGTCTCTTATCTTCTGCAAGTCCACTTAACAATAAAATTCTTTCTTTTTTCAAAAGCAAATGTCAGGGTTTTGGGTCCTATGCATGTTGAGCAGTGGGCTGTTGCTCTGTTATAATATTTCTATCTATATGATATGATGGAAGTTAACTAACTTTATTATAGTAATCATTTTACAATATATGTAAGTCATATTATTGTACATCTTAAATCCATACAGTGCTATACACCTTATGTTTCAATAAAAATGTTTTTAAAAGTTCAGAAAATGATAGGTACATGTACAATAACAGGATTATTCTTATAAATATCAGTTCTTATTCTGTACAGGCAAGGAGTTGATCTAAAAGAAAGAGTTCTACTTAATAAGATTCAAGTTTTAAAGTCATAAAAACAGACAATTGTACAAACCATTGAAATCATAGTATTTTAAATCAATTAATTAACTTTAATATGTTTTTTATTGACTTTAGAGAGCGAGAATGAGAGAGGGAGAGATAGAAACATCAATGAGAGAGAAACATAGATTGGCTGCCTCCTGCACAGCCCCCTCCGGGGAACAAGCCCACAACTGGGGCATGTGTCTTGACTGGGAATGGAATGGACAGCCTCTTGGTACATGGGTCGACACTCAACCACTGAACCACACTGGTTTAGCAAAATCAGGTGATAGGAACAAGGGCCCTTCAGTAGGTTTTGTATAATGGATCTTATTTTCTACAAGCCTTGTTTAAACTTACACTGTATTAACTATGTTACCAGGCAGAGTGGGAGGAGAAAAGGGGGAATTTGAAGATGTCCATGTTATACAGTCAACTGTAAGAGTCAATGGCTTAATTTTTATGACTTTTTGGGTAACAACATCCATTTCCATTATGGGAATTTTAGGGAACTGGGCACTATGACCAGGTATAATTCAAACCCCAGTATCCATTTAGGCCCTAAAAGTTTGCCAATTGGGGCATCTCAGCAGATGTTAATGTTAATTTAGAACCTCTGTGATAAAGACACAATAGTCAATGGGAACCCTTCTTATCTTTTCTTTGCATAAACTCTTTTAGTAAATTTTGTATTTCCAATTAGATCAAATCAAAGACGCCTGCTACAGTTCCTGTTTTCTCCCACTGTATGAAAAGATCATTTTGTTTGGTTTTTGGTTACTGGATATACTGTTGGGGAGAGAGGAGTCCTCTCTCTCCTGGTAGTATTTATAAGTCTCATCTCCAGAGAGAACCAAATCAGTAACAGCAGCGTTAGGGGCATCTCTCATGGCAAATGTTGTTTTGGGTGGTTTAGGGACCTGGAGATTAAGTGGGTTTGAATTAACTACTTAATATGTTCATAAAGTTTGGTACTCAATCAAACCCACCGTCTTTGTCAGTTGGTTTCACAGTTATCCAATAGAGTGACGGTGTTCTCTGGTACCTTGGGAGTGAGGTGCCATGAGAATTTTCTCCTCATAATCTTGAGAATCAAGATCTTTGTTGCAACAGAAGAGTGGATGCAGCAGCAGAGGCATCTTAATGAATTTAGTAAGAGTCCCAGTAAGCTCTTTGAATTCTGGAATGTGAATCTTGACATGCAACATAGTGATTATTCTTCCTCACACAAGCAGCCAACTATGTAGCCCATATATTGTACAGGAGGTCAAAACCCAGTTAAAATACACAACAGATGGTCAACAGGGTAAAAGTTGCTCCTTGTCCCTCCTTCCCCTAGCCATCCATGGCTTATGCTGGAAATGAAACACATGGGTAGGTCCAGGTCAAAGCCCATGTCCCAGGGCCATTTTAAGGAAGGCCTCAAATCATACTACTGTACCAAAATGCTTATTATCAAAACTTTCTACTTCATTCATTAAATCTATAACGGACTTGGGTAGAACTCAGCACAACATAGCGCAACTCAAAATGCAACAAAATGCAAACTTACAAGCACACAGCAATCCAATCCAAAACACATGCTGACCAGCCACCAATAGAGGCTATTAGCAAGCCAAAAGCCAGAGAAGAAAGACAGATGCCAGGTCGCACAATGCCAATTGTTTTGTAGTTGCTCTGCAAAGGATGTTATCAACCCCTCCCCAAAGAAACCTAAAATTGGTTTAGATATGGAGAGACTGATGATGCCACATGTGCAATAAAAAGGTGTGGAAGATTTATTACTCAATAAAGTGGCCTTCCAGGGAGAGCAAGGCAGGCATCAAAGCCAGTCCAAAATGAAGGAAGGCACAGGTGGCCTTGGTTTTTATTGTAGTTAGGGTATAGGGCTCAGGTAAGGGTTCTGGCACACATGCCAGGGTTTGCATATGAGGGGAGGGTATGCTCCAGGGTTTCTCATTGGCTTCTTGGGGATAGGATAGGGCAGGGCCTGAAGGCTCTCAGCAAACATAAAAAATGGAGGCAGTCTTTACCACAGTGTCTAGTTTTCTTTTTGTTCCATCATTGTTAAATTTTGGTACACCGGTGTCAAAGTGAATAAAGATGATTTTGGAAGCTATCTACATTTTTCTATTTTTGAGCATAACTTCATGAGTATGTGAACTATCCATTTCCTAAGGATTTGATAGAACTTACAAAAAGAACCTTATGGGTCTTTAATTTTAGAGTTAATTTTCTGATTTGTTCTATAGCTATTGCTATTGTTAACTTTTATTTTAAATTTTGGTCAACTTTTATTGTTATATATTCCAGATTATTCTATTTAAGTCATTTATATTTTTTAAAAAACAATGTAAATTTTCCTTTTTACTACTTTCCTATTTTCTAAATTGTATGTGTATGTGAGAGTGGATGGAGGTACAACAGGTTCAGAATACTGAGTAAACTATAATCCTCATTTCATGATGTATTACATTTATTGGTCTAACACTCTAATTTTATTTATTTACTTATTTAATTTATTACATTCATTCACCTCCTTCCCATTCCTCTCCTCCTCATAGGGATATACTCTAATATATTTTGTGTATATCCCTCATATATATGTATTTCTGTGAATCTCATTTTGTATACATATTTTAATTTAAATAAATAGCATCATCTGTAGATACCATTCTGATTATTATTCTTTTAATTTACATATAAATGACATATAACATTATAGTACTTTCAGGTATACAACATAATGATTCAATATTTGTATGTATTGTGGAATAATCACAAGTCTAGTTAACATCCATCACATAGTATTCTGAATATTACTTTTAAATCAGCACTATATTTTTAAAGGTATGTTTATATTTTTGAACATATATCCATTGCTTCTGAGTACTGCTGTAATGCACATTGATATTATGCTACTTATCCATCCCAGTGATAAATAGCTACCTGGCCTCCAACTCCTCATTACCACAAATAAGACTGAAATGAACATTCTACTACTACATGTTCCCTCAGGGGTTGTGTGAGAATGTCCCTGTGATGTGTAACTAGGAAAGAGGCTGCTGGAGTCTAAGAAGCTACTCATTTGATTGAGTATCCTCAGATGTTTTTCTAGAATGGCCACTCTGCTCTCTCACTGATCACTAAAATGAGATTATATTACATTTTAGCTGAAAGAAATGCTTTTTAGTTTTTAAAAATAACAAACATAACTTCTTCAAACTAATGGAATTAATATACCAATAAGAAGGACACACCTCATTCAATCATTCATTTATTGCATTTTAATAAGCACTTATTATGTGTAAGACTAGAGGCCCAGTGCAGGACATTCATGCACTGGGGGAGGGGTGTTCCTCATCCCAGCCTGCAGCCTCTCGCCATGAGGAGTGGGCTTAAGCAGGCAGGCGGACATCCCTTGAGGGGTCCTTAGCGCTGCTGCGGAGGTAGGAGAGGCTCCTGCCACAGCTGCTGCACTCGCCAGCCGTGAGTCCGGCTTCTGGCTGAGTGGCACTCCCGCTGTGGGAGCACACTGGCTACCAGGGTACAGCTCCTGCATTGAGCATCTGCCCCCTCGTGGTCAGTGCATGTCATAGGGATCAGTTGTTCTGCAGTTTGGTCTATTTGCATATTAGGGTTTTATTATATAGGATAGTATGTGCTGAACCTGCAGAGGTGTCCAGAAACAAATTCAGCTCTAAACCTATTGTGACAGCTATTAGCATGTAAGTTTGTAAAAGATATGGGAGTTGGGGCATCATAAAAGCTGATATTTCTATAAGTCATCATGGAGGAAGCCATGCTTGAGCAGATGGTGAAAGACAGGGAGGTAATTTCCATGCACAAGGATTGGTACACATCAGAGGATGAAATTGCCTGGTACATCCAGGATCTGTAGGGAGTTAAATGTAAATAGAGTATATAGGAAAAATAAATGAAAGATGGGCTTGGAACAGTAGGAAATAATAGATAATGGATAAATAGCCTGTTAGGTGCTAAAGAATTTGAACATGAACAAGTGTATGCTATAGAAAGATCTTTCTGATATTACCAGGCAGTATAGATTAAAATACCAAAGAGTTATATCTATGAGATTAGAGCTCAGGAAAGAGACCTGGAATAGAAAAAGAAATTTGGAAGTCATCTCCATATATAGCAGCTGTAGCCAACAGTGTGAATGAAATTGTATATTATATAAAATGAAAACAAGTTATAAAGTCATATGCAGAAAATAAAATGTAGTAGAAATAATCCTGCAAAAGCAAGATGACTCTTAAAAGAAGTTAAAATTATCATATTTTAACTTTTATTTCTTCCTTAAACTCTGTCCAATCTATCCTCATCAACTCAGTTTGCGTTATACTCTCGTATTTGTCCACATGTAGATTTGAAAGTGTCTTTAGGTCTTGTTCAAGTGTCTTACTACACTAATTAGACTGTCATTTCTTGAAGAAGTTGACAATAATTCAATTAATTCAAAGTCAACTGATTTAAGACCTTAACTAAATCTGAAAAATCTTTTCATCATTGCCATATTCTATTTCCTAGAAGCAAATCACAAGTTCTGTCTATACTCAAGGAGAGGGAATTATACCAGGGTTTGACTCATAGAGGCTCACCTTAGGGTATATTCATCACACATATCCTTTTTAAATGAATATATATTGAATGCCCATTCTGTTCCAAGTGATCAAGATAGAACAAAGTCCATGATCTCAGCATAGTATATGTTCAACTATGGGAGACAGATAAAGAAAAAAAAAAAAAAAACAAGATGTAGTAAAGTATGGCAAAACAAGAATATAGAAAGTTGGTCCTCATATTTCAATGAAAGATGTTCTGATTGAGTTTAGACCTAGAGGAAGAATTACTTTTTCCAATCATAATTACACTTAAGACATAATGAAGTCGCATGCCTGCTCCTTTTATTACTGCCCCTAATTGGTAGCTATCACTCCCAAGCAAGAAAAGGTCCATTGAAACCATGCTTTCCACTCCAAAACAAAGAACTGAGAAATAAAAATTTATCAGTTCCTAGGACTCTGCTTGACTAGGCTAACCACCCAAGTCTATTATGGAGTAGGGATTAGCCCCCAAATAGGGATTATCCACTTCTCTTTGGGAGTGCAGGAAGAAAAGGGACTGACATTCAGGAGAAGGAATTCCACCCCTAGAAAGTAAGGTTTCATCAGAGTATCTTGACACTTCTTTTCCTTAAGAGCATCATGAAAACAAAGATGAGTTTTGAGGTACCCCTAGAATGAAAAATTAAAGTAAAAATAGAAAAAATTCAACAGAAAAAAATATATAAAAATTAGCATAATAGTAGTCAACCATTAACCTTTCAATATTTAGCAGTACTGTTATGGAACTATAAGACCAAAGTTGTAAATAATGCCATTCTTCATTTGAAGAGTGAATACCAATCAAAATAAGTTAAGGTCCACTACCTTTAGAAGTTTATTAAATGTGTGCATGTTTTAAAATATTGCCTTGATTTAACTGATAAACATTTCATGGGTCTTAGAGAGTAATTGGTAAAGTCATGAAACTTTAAATTTGTAAACTTAGCCTGGTTCAATCCACTTTATTGAAATGAAGGAAAATAAGTAAAAGGACCTTGCTGAGGGATAAAAGATTTCAGGATAAATTTTAAATATTTTTTTACTTTCATCTGCAATAAATTGAGCATTAAAAATATTTCATAAAGTTCATGAGCAGAATTATACAACCTAGTAAAAGATGCAAATATGTCTGTTCATTAAAGCTCAACTGTTTCACCAATTTTGCACACATGGTTCAGTGGGGCCTAATCTATTGCAAGGTGAAAAAGTGTTTATTAAGTATCAGTTTGAGGCAGCTAGATGTAGCCAATTATACCCATATAATGTAATTTCACAAAGTGATTTGATTTTTATTTATTACTCCACAGCCTTAATTTTACTGGATTTGATGGGGTTTGATATATTTTCAAAGTGAATTGTAAGTTATGAAAATACTTAAATAAATATTAAGAATCCTTAAAATTAGGATTAGACTCTGATTTTGATGACATTGTGTGCATATATATAACCCTTTAAGATTATGTAAAGAAATACCACTCAAATTTTAAGGTTTTGTTTATTAATTTTATTAAAAACTTTTGTAAATTTAAGACAGCTTAGAAATTTAATCTTAATATTAGAATTTTTGTTTGATAAATTAGTTATACCAGATTTCTTTTACAACTTCATTATACCAATTCCATAAAGTATACAAAAAAGGAAAAATTAGAATATCAAGATCGATCTTCAAAGAAGAGAGATTTCCTTATAACACAATAATACAATGATGTTATTATTTATAGGAATTTGTAATTTGATGTGCTGATCAAACATATTCATAGTCATAGTGGTTGTATGAGATTCCTTTGGCAGTGTCCTGAAACTGCATCTTATTTTTAACAAAAATTCCTAATTTGTTTTTTACTAACTGACTCCTAAAAGCTATAGAAATTTTCCTCCTTCTTTCAACCCTCAAATCCACTCTTCCACACACATGAACAAACTGGGCAAATGGCTTCACCACCAGGCATAGATCTTTCCTTCTTCTGAGTAACTTCTTATCTGAAATTATCTTTCCATTCTTTCTGATTACCTTGTCCATTTGTTTTTAGAGGTAAATATCTTTCTACCTCTTTTTATTAAAAATATACTTTATTGATTTTTTACAGAAAGGAAGGGAGAGGGATAGAGAGTTAGAAACATCGATGGGAGAGAAACATCGATCAGCTGCCTCCTGCACACCTCCTACTGGGGATGTGCCTGCAACCAAGGTACATGCCCTTGATCGGAATCGAACCCAGGACCTTTCAGTCCGCAGGCCAATGCTCTATCCACTGAGCTAAACCGGTTAGGACTCTTTCTACCTCTTTGTTCCATATATTGTCCATCTCTTATTAGCATCTTTATTTTTAAAAAATATATATATTTTTATTGATTTCAGAGAGGAAGGCAGAGGGAGAGAGCGATAGAAACATCAGTGATAAGAGAGAATCACAGATCAGCTGCCTCCTGCACACTCCTTCCCCACCCCCGCCAACTGGGGATGGAACCCACAATCCAGGCATGTGCCCTGACTGGGAATCAAGCCATGGCCTCCTGGTTCATAAGTCGATACTTAACCACTGAGCCACACTGGCCAGGCAACATCTTCATTTTTACACTGATTTATTTGCCCTTTTTTTTCAAACATGCACAATATGTATAATTAAAAACAAGAAATAAAATCCTCACTTTATTTTATTATTCCTTTTAATACATCTTATTTTTCTCTTTTCCTCTACAGCCACTGTCTTCAAGTGCTTTAATAAACTACTACTTTATTTTCTCACCCCTTTCTTTCTGCTTAAAAACCTGGAATCTAATTTTCAACCATACCACTCCATTGAAACTACATTTGGAGGTAATCTCTTACCTTCTAGTTAAATTTAACCTCATTTCTCCATTCTCGTCTTAACCTTGTTTCTTTCTGTGGCCCTGCTAATCAATCCCTCCTCTTCTTTCCTATTTTGGTTTCTGTGATATTTCATTCTTCTGGTTCTTTTCCTATTTCTCTGATCATGATTTCTTTGCTTTCTCTCTGGTTTTACCTCTTCTTCAACCTCCTTAAAGTTTATTGTATTGTAACATTAATCAACAAAAGTAAAAAAGCATTATTGTGCAGCTTCATACATTTTCACAAAGTATACACTCCAGTGTATCTAGCATCCAGATCAAGAAATAGGATATTGGCACCAATGTAGTGGCCAATAACTATCACCTCAAGCTATTCTAATATCTAGTCCTTAACCTTCCATTCTTCACCTATAACAAGTAGCTTTTATGAATTCTTTATATTAATGAATCCCACATTGACATTTTAAGGACTGGTGTATTGTTTGAAATCTTTAGTTCCTACTTCTCTTAATCACCCTTATTCAAACAGAAATTAGAATATAATAAATTTTTTCAACACCTCAATTTTTCCTTATTTTCATTATTATGTTACCACGGTGGTTTAGATCAGGAGTCAGTAAATTATACAGGCCAAATATTGCAGCCCTCTGCTTGCTTTTGCAAATAAAGTTTTATTGGAATGTGGGCATATTTATGCATTAACATAAATGGAGTGGTTGCCACAGAAACCATATGACCTAAAACGTCTAAAATATTTACTTTTTTGCCCTTTACAGAAAAAGTTTACGTATCCCTGGTTTATATCTTCCCTATTTTATACTAGATTGCTGCAGTAACTTCCCACTTGGTCATATTCAGTGGTCGGCAAACCGTGGCTCGCGAGCCACATGCGCCTCTTTGGCCCCTTGAGTGTGGCTCTTCCACAAAATACCACGGCCTGGGTGAGTCTATTTTGAAGAAATGGCGTTAGGAGAAGTTTAAGTTTAAAAAATTTGGCTCTCAAAAGAAATTTCAATTGTTGTACTGTTGATATTTGGCTCTGTTGACTAATGAGTTTGCCAACCACTGGTCATATTAATTCTAGTTCCTCTCTCCTGTAATCTTTTGAAAGCTGCCTGTTAAGCCTAATTAAACATATTTCATTTTCATCATGAATTTCCTTCCTCAGTATAAGACCAAACTCCTTTCCCTGGCAATTAATGCCTCTATTATAATAAAAAAGTAAGAGGTACAGGCATTAAAGAAGGGAATAGTGGTAATGCAACTTTCAAGCCACACACCACTTCTTCCTTTCTCAATACCTATAGTTCTTCTTACCTTTCTCTGTACTTTAATCACTTTCACAAATGCCTTACTCATAACTATATCCTGCTATTATTAATGTAATCCTGCCTTCATTTCCTCAATGCATTTGTTTTCCCATCACATTCATCCCTTCAAAGGTTACACAGTCTTCACAGTTGGCTCATGTTCTACCTTCTCCTCATACAATTCCAAAGCCTACAATCTTCCCCTGTTCTATCATCCTATAGTGCTTGCAGGTAGTATACAGAACCTACCTCCTGATTATCTATTGTCTTAAATTATTTTGTCATTGACTTAAAGCTCCCCCAAAGTGGCACACATTATTTCTGCTTTCTAGAACCCAGTAGACACAGAGTAAAAGCTTAAATACTGGTATATTTGATTTGTAGGCCTCAGGAGTAAATTATTATCAGCAGTCAGAATCCTTGTATTGAAAATGATCATATTGTGCAGTCTCTGATCACAGTAGACTCAGAACACTGCATTTTTAGCTCTGCCCCTAAAGCCTTAGCTTGGATTAGAATCTATAATATGGTTGATTGAGCACAACTGGTATAAAAGAATATCTGCAGAAGGTTGCAGCTCAAGAGCCTTTACTTTCATACCTTAAACCACCTTCAATTTGTCATTTTGGGTACACTAACTAAGAAATATCTCATTTCACATTTGATAAGTTTTCACCATTGACTGAATATTTTCTTAAAATTTACTCAATAGGTCTCAAAAAGCACATTCAGAGTTTCTTAGTCATTTTATTATTTTTGGTCTACAACTCTGAAAAGAAACAAAGACTTCTTTGCAAACAACCACAAAAGTAATTTAGAAAAACTTGAATTCAAATGAAATATAAAATCTCAAGGTAATACATATACACACACTTGGAAACTTGAAAATACTTATCAAAGGAAAAACAGGTAAGTTTAGAGACTGGGAACTGCTGAAAATACTCAAGGATGAAAATTGCCATATGTACTGCCTTCCATGAAAAGGTCATTGTGAACAGTTTAAAGTTTCTTTATCTCAATTTCAAGAAAAGATCCCATTTTCAGTGAGTCTAAATGAAGTTCTCAGAACTCTGAAGTGCATGGTCACTGCACAGAGAAAAAACAAATCCCATATGTCAACCTAAGAATAATGCAGTTAAGGCAGAAGGAGTTGAAGACCACAAGGTTACATCAGACTAGGCTATTTGCCTACAATGGTGCTACCCAGGAAAATATTCTGAAAGGTTCATTGTGACCTAAAGATATTGGCTGCAATCCAGTAACATTACCAACTGTAAATCCAAGTGATAATAATAATATTACAGCATCCATATGAGAGATCTTTCTAGCCTATGCTTCCTTGCAACACAAAATAAAAGACATTAAAATATCCTAAATAAGAAATAACATTTATTTTCCAAAGCCTCATATCTTCTTTCCTGCCATCTCATGTTTTCTTTTGGAATTTTCTGGAATAGAAAACTATAAACCACAAAGAACAAGCTGTCAAATCTTTAGAGTAATGATTAGGATGAAGCGAAAGTTTGTGGAGATTTAACTAGCCAGTGGGATAGCCCAGTTTGCTGTGATTTCTTTTGTTGATGGTAAAATATTGCAATTTGTATTTTGTTCACAATTACTTCATATATTCTGCCCAATCTCTTTCTTGCACTCCCAAGGTTCAAGAGTAACTTTTTTCAAGGGCCTCTGGGACAAGGTTGGGTGGAAGGATGAGAGGAATAGACATGACCCCAAGGTGACACCCCAGAGTGAATTTGACCTAGGTTCTGCTTCAACAGATTTCTTGTCACTTAGCAGCACTATGAATTTTAATATGATTCTTATTGCAACTCATGGCTTACTTTTAATCTTCATTCTTTGGAAGGTATTGATCACATTCATCAGGTCACAGAAGTGCCCTTGCTGCAGGAATCTAGGCTTTTGCAGAGTAACATATTTTGTTTTTGCTTAAATCTTTGTTATTTTATTCTTCTCTAAAAAATATTCCCAATTTTAATTTTCACCTTTTATTTGTTTCATCTGATTGTTACTAGCCTGAAGTTAACTTAAAACATATTGTCTCCTATAATAACTGATCAACTGAAACATTTATGAATCCATAAATATTCTATTCAGAAGCATTCATTCAAATAATATATATTAAGTAATTACTGCATACAAAGGCACTGACCTGAGAACTGGGGACATCATGATAAATAAAACCAAATACAGTATTTTTCTTTATGGAGCTCAAGACTTACTGGGGCGATATAGGCACTAATCAAATAATTATAAAACAAATTTAGATTTTACTTATATTGCATCAAGTATTATTCAAAAGAGGCATATCATGATATGAGAACCCATTATGGTTTTTGAAAGATCAGGTAATTTTTCCCTAAGGAAATTATGTTTGAACTTAGATCTGGAGGATAATAAGGAGTTAAAGTAGGCAAAGAGTGGAGGAGTGTAATAGATATAATAAAGGGCATAAGAAAGGCCTCCGTAATTGAAGGGTACCTGGTGATACAGAGATTGAAATAAATTAAGTGTAGCTGAAGCAGAGAGAGCAAGAGGGATGCTAGTATAAGAAGCAGATGAGTCATGTTGTTTTTACTCTCAAACTATTTCTTTTTAAAAAAAATAAATATTTATTGTTGAAAGTATTACATATGTTCCCTTTTTCCCCCATTACCCTCTCTCCTCCTCCCCCGCCCCACCCCAAGCCTTCACCACCTTATTGTCTGTGTCTATGGGTTATGCATCTACACATATGAGTTCATTGGTTGATCTCTTCCCCCCTTCACCTTCCGCTGCCTTCCCTCTAAGGTTTGACAGTCTAAGTAACACATGATCTCACTCATATGTAGAATCCAATGAACAACATAAACCCAGACCCAGAGACAGAAACATAGACCCAGAGACAGAAACCTCTCAAACTATTGATTAATTGTGTTCATTTCTCCCTGTCCTTACTCCTACCACCCTATTTGAAAGTAGAATCAAAGATAAGCCTCTCCTACAATAATGGATCTGCCTACTTTCTGCTCTTATTATTTCACTCTTGCTCCCTACAATTGATTCTCTGCATAGTAGCCAGTGATCTTTTCCCAAATGCAAATTACAGTATGCCACTTCCATACTGCACACATATCAATGTCATTCCTTCATGGGATAATAGAACTACCAGAATTACCTGAATGATCTTGCCCTACTCACCTCTTCAGTCTCATTTTCCACCGTTCTACCCCATGGTTGCAATGCTTCTGACATTCTGCCCTTCCCTCTGTTCCTTCAGAAAACATGTATACAAGCTGTTAGGAATCTTCTTACCTCTTGACCTGTCCAGATATGACTTCCTTAAAGAGAGCCTTGGTAACAAAAACACCACACCCAAGTAGATTAGGCTTCCCACCATTAACATATATTTTATGGCATTCTATAATTTTACTTCCCGATTTTCATTATTATCCCCAATTTTTCACTATTCTCTACATCCAAACACTTTGCCAAGTAACTTTTTAGCTCCAGTTACAGAGGGTAACAGGAGTATACTTCTCTCCTCTTTGCCTTTGAATTGCTTTGGCCAATGAGATATTAATAGACATTAAGTAAGCTGAGACTTGAAAACATTTTTTTGTTTGATTGTTTTGGTTTTTGGAGACAGAGGAAGGGAGAGGGAGAGAAAGAGAGAGACATCAATGTGAGAGAGAAACATCAATCGGCTGCTTCCTTCACATCCCCTACTGGGGATCCAGCCCACAATCTGGGCATGTGGCCTGACTGGGAATCAAAACGGCAACCTTTATGTCCATGGGACAACATCCAACATACTGAGGCACACCAGCCAGGGTGAAAACTTCTTTTTTGTGGTTAGGTTACCCCCCTATGAGAAGAACAGGACATATCATAGTTAGCCTGCTGATCCAAGAAGGATGAGACATGTGAAGCAAATCCAATCTTCAGCTTAACACTCTTTAAGCTGAGCCTCGCAGAGCTACCCAACCATGCCAAAGCCATGTGAAAATTAATGGGTTTTATTGTATACTAGAGGCCCGATGCACAAAATCCGTGCAAGGATTGGCCTTCCTTCCCCCCAGCTGCTGGCACTGGCATCTCTCGCAGCCCCGGCTTCATCTGGAAGGTTGTCTGGCAGGATGTCTGGTCTAATTAGCATATTATGCTTTTATTATTATAGATGTGTCATACAGGTTTTATAATTATTACAAAGCAATAACTGATTAAAACAATTGTAACAGGTATGAACTGTTTTAAAATGAGAAATATATGTCATATTACTTGTCTAAATCAATAACATGAATCCAATAGTACAGGTAAGCTGTAAATAATTTTACAGGTGATGATTTTCACTACTTGGAAGAAGTCAGTGATAACCAGAAAAATAGTTTATTGTCATTAACTACCTGGATTATCATGAACAAATCTTAACTCCCTTGGTATTATGTTTTCCTATCTTTAAAATGAGGGGAAAGGACTTAGTGGGGATATTAAATGGGTTTGTCTTGAGAACTGACTCCAACTGATTGTTATGACTTTCTAGAATGCTATGTTGACAATGATTCTAAAGCCAAATTTAGGCTCAGTTCACTGAGTGTCATGATCAATTAGCAGTATCTGCCTGGAAAGAGAGGAGGGTCTGCAGCACCAGAGCCACATATAGGGGATTTCTAACATTTATTCCATATTTGACACCCATAACTCAAGGAGTCATTACACTAATAGAGATAATAAAAGTGACATCTAGCTACAGTCTTGGGCAGGCAAGAATAATCTATTATTTTCCTTTCCTCCATGGTTCTCAGCAAAGTGCTAGATACACAGAATAGTTTAATAAAGAACTGTGATGTTTTTATTGCTTGTAGTAGATGCATAGCTTAGGGGTTCAGTCAATGGGCTTATAAACCAGAAGACTCTTAGATGCAAGTGACAAACTCTCACCTCAAGCTAAGGTAGATAAGAAAAAAAAGTTAAACTTACTGGTTGACATTACTGAAAAGTGGAAGAGTGGCTGGCTTTCTTCATGGTTATATTTTGGGCTCAAAATAATGTCTTAGGATTGAGGGCTTTTTCTCTCCATCACTCAGCTCAGTTCCCCTTAGGCAGTTCTAGGCTCCTGTAATGGTTTCAAGGAGAACAAAAGAAGAATACTGAGCTCCACTGGACCTAATTCAGCTATCTTAAGTCATATACTTACTCTTGAAACAACCAGTATTTCCATGGGGAATGTGGTATTGCTTTGACCATGCCAAGGACATAGTTGTAACTGTTCATGGGATTGTAGTAGATTTTTATTTTATTCTCTATATTTTTACTACATATTTCAAATTTTCTACATAGCCACCGATTTCTTTTGTAATCAGAGAAATGTAGACATTATTCATAAAAAGAAAACAAAAAGAGGAGGAGCAAAAGTTCTGCTTCACTCTTCTTTTGGACAATATATGATGCCATCTATGTAACATTTGAATCTGTTACACTCAGTTCTGGCAAAATGAGATTTTAGACCTGCCTCACTTTTTCAAGCATTATGCTATAAATAAGACTTCTTCTGATCTAGGCCATTTCTCATTATGCTAAAGATAATTTTTGCATGAAAGCTACTGAATAGCCTGACATGAGATAACTTGCTTTTAAAATGTGCTTAGTGTGGTAACAAAGGATCCTGGACATATTTCTTTGTTCTACAGAGAAGACACCATTATTTTTTGTGTTTTATACATAACTATTGTTTTCAGGATTAAAAGATGATTCTAAATATAGAACTTCCACATAGACTTTGACACAAATGAAAGGATACAGTTAATAATAAATTCAGGAAAAATCTACTATACCCAAAGCAAATCTATGGTGTAATGAGTATCTATAACATAGTTATCTTTGAATATGTATTGTTGACCCAATGTCATGTTCTGTATGATATTTTCTCCAGGGCTGAAAGTGCATTGTCCAGTTCTTGAAATAATTTCTGATGACTTCTCATTATATGAGAACCATGGAATAAGACTCCAGTTAATGTAGAATACATTTACAACTAATACTATAGTCAACAATGTGGATTACTTAATTTTTTAGGCCATAACACCCTAAATAATATCTACATCCTGCTTAGTGTAGGCTACTAGGATACCTTTTCTTTAACTATTTTCTTTTGGTCAAATTCAAATTTTGGAAGGGAGGAATAGGGGAAGCAGGTACTTTTATTTCTTTAAATCAGCACCCTAACCAAAAGAAATGGATAAAAACTTGTCACCTTAGCAGGCTAGTAAGAAAAATGATATATATGTAAAATGTGGACTTTAGGATGTTCAAATCACACCTAAAGACAATAGATTAAAACATATACATATTATTAGAAACTACTTCTTCTGTGCAAATTTGACTCAAATGTCTACACAGATAATATATCTAGATTTTATTCCAAAGAAACATAATGAAAATTGAACCAATAAAATAATTGAATTCAAAACAAAAAAAAATTGTTTCAGAGATAGCCTAAAATTCAAAATTGAAGATTAAAACTCACCTCCAGGATCATTTCTCTTTTCAAAAAAAAAAAAATTCATAAAACACAAAAATAAGTGGAAACCTATCATTAGGTGTTAATTCTGCCTAGCCATTTGTCCAATTTTCTCTCTTATCTATCTACATCCACAACTGAAAGGTATTACTTTTTGGCTGGACTGTAAGAGTCATTGTACTCTGTCACACTGAAATAACTTCACTGGGTTTTACACTACTGCGTGGAACCTAGGACTGCTGCATTCTGTAGCTGAAGTAAAGATTTAAAATGACATATAATAGGGAAATACACCTCTCACAAAGCAAGACTTCTTTAGTAAATTATAGCAAGCACCTTAACAGTACATTAGGCAATCATTTTAAAGGACATTTAGCAAAAAGATGTGGCATAATCCTCTCCACCTTCTGGTGCCTGGTTGTCTAGCAATTCAGAGATGGACAAGTCAGGTTGTGACTTGGTATTCATGAGCTTTGGGCCACACAGCAGTCTGACACCAGTTCCCCAGGGATCAGGGCCTGAGCCTCCCTGCAGAAGAACTTCAAGTGCTATGACTAGAGGACAGCCGGGAGCCTGTCAGCAGCCACTACAAGAGGGCACATTGGCCATTCTAAATAGCCACTGAGTGTTTCTCAGTTATCTCTTCTTCCCATGGGAGATGACTGAGGAAAATTCTCTCCCTTTCTGCATAAGCTAAGGCATCCTTTCTGAAAAATCACCACTTGGTTCCAGGCATATATATTAAATTCATCACCCTATTCATTAGAGGAGTTCAGCAGTCCAGGATAGCTGGGACCCAGCTGATGATAATATAGGTGTTAAGATGTAGTCCAATTGCAAGTATGTTTATTTTTTTCAAAAATTTTTTATTGATTTCAGAGAGGAAGGGAGAGGGAGAGAGATAGAAACATCAATGATGAGAGAGAATCATCAATCGGTTGCTTCCTGCATGCTCGCTGCTGGGGATTGAACCCGCAACCTGGGTATGTGCCCTTGACCAGAATAGAACCCAGGACCATTCAGTCTGCAGCCCAATGTTCTATCCACTAAGCCAAACCGGCTAGGGCAAGTATGTTTCTTTTGAGAACCCTATGTTACTTTATGTCTCTCAGAAAGGTGACTCTCTCAGGGTCCAGAGCCAGATCAATTTCTTACTGGAATCATCTTTTTCTTTTTATATTTTTGTTGATTTCAGAGAGGAAGGAAGAGGGAGAAATATCTAGAACATCAATGATGAGAGAGCATCATTGATCGGTTGCCTCCTGCACACCCCACACTGGGATTGCCGCACATTGGGAATCGAACTCACAACCCAACTGTATGTCCTGACCAGGAATCGAACTGTGACCTCCTGGTTCATAGGTCAAAGCTCAACCACTGAGCAACTCTGGCCAGGCCGAAATCATCTTTTTCACCACCACCCTATACTGCCTCCCAAACTAAATAATGACAACCAAAATAAATAGAATAGGGTACTTCCTACCTGGTAAAAATACAAGGGTACCTATCTCTTATACCCAGAGCCGACAATCACGATAATGAATATATCAATAAAATTTCACCCAATAAAAGGACATTTAAAATGCTATCTTACCTAATAAAAGAGAAACATGCAAATTAACCATCACTCTGCTACGCCCACAGCCAATCGGAGTGAGTATACAAATTAACCCAACAAAGATGGAGGTTAATTTGCATATGCAGGCACGGAGCGGAGTGAAGCCTGCTATGAGGGGAAGCTACTGTAGTGGTGCTTCAGACAGAAGCGAGGACTTGACGGCTCTGGGCAGCCCGGGAGTGAGGAGGTACCGGCTCCTGGGCAGCCAGGGAGCGGGGACCTGCCGGCTCCTGGGCGGCTGGGAGTGAAGCCAGGGGAAGGGAGGCCTATTCTTGCACGAATATCGTGCAACGGGCCTCTAGTGTAGAAATAATAAAAATATTCATAATATAATTTTATGTATAAAAAAGCCGAATTAGAACATGTGTGTCACAAATATAAATGACTAAAATGTTTTAGAAAGCAATATGAAAAGATAAAATGTTATGATTGAGTAGTAGGATTAGGGTTGAACTATTTTAATATTTTTTTCAAAGTTGGTAATAATGATTTCAATTAAAAGGAATAAAATTAATGTCTTCCTACTTAGCTGTAACTATTTCCATTGTTAACAGATATTCACAGATGTACTTTCAGTTGAATTGTGGAAGGTCATACTATCAATGGTCTTTTGTTTCTTAAACACCTAAGCGTGGAGCATAAATGCCCCTGTTAAAGCATCCTGTGTTTAAAATTCTCATCTCATTTCTTTATTTTTTCTTAGTCAGTGAGTGCTCTCAGCTAATGGGTTTGATTCACTTTCCTTCAGTTAAAAGAAAATATTTTCATTATTCAAATTATATTCTGAACATCATGCTACTAATTATATACAAAGCATGATTCCTCTCAATCGCTCATGACATTATCAGTAGAAAGTAAGCATATGCACATCTTCGTCAAGAATTTCAAGTTTATGCAGCTTAAAAAATGTCAGTCTAACTAGAAATATGTATATGTTGACATTACTTTGATTTTGCAACTACAAAGGAAAGTAAAAGGACAACTGGGGAATGTTAATACCCATTTACATAAAATGCTTAATTGGCTATCAGACTTATGAAACATTCTAAATGTGTATATTTATACATTCTAAATGTATATATTTATACATTCATATATATGTATGTATATTCACCTAGTACTTGGTGCCACTCAATAGAAAAAGAATATCCTGCAATCATTAAAGAGAATTTCTGATATCTGCCATAGGTTAACACTCAAGGGCAGCTATAGGGATGCAGCCCCTTATGTCAAGGAACCACACGACCCTCTCACCAGGTAACTCCCTAAGGTCATTATTATGGTCTCAGGAAAATCACCTAGAGATCCTTCTTTTCTTTCTGCTGTTACCTACATTACTACTACCACAGCCCACTTTTCTCTCCTTTACTAAGCTACTGCCAGGTACCTAATATTGAAGGCTACCATGTCTCACCTTGAGTTCTTAATATTGAAGTCACAATGCAGAAATGGGTGAGTGTGATTTTTTTCACTAGCTTAGTCCTGCAATGGAACTTCTGCATACCAGAAATTAAAACTAAACAACAAATTTTAAAGCCCACAATACTACATTCTCCTCCCACCATACCACCTAAATTTCTGATACCTCTCAAAATGGAAAGAAACTCAATCCATAATACACAGAGCCATCACTTTGTTCTGGCTACCATCTCTCTTGAGAGAGACCCCTGTATTCTTTGATGTTTTGTCTCAGTCTCACTCATCTTTCTGTACAAACTCTCACTACAGTCAATATGTAACTATTTATACCTCACTTTGATCATCAGTATTCTAGACAACTTTTGTCTCAGTGCAGCATCAGAAGTAGCACTAGAAATTTAATTTTAGAACCTGTCCTAAGTAAAAAGAGGTACATGGATTTCGTTTGCTATGTCAGTATAAGAGCCATGATTTCTTGAGCACTTGGAGGCCAGGCATTATGCAAAGCACATTTAATATTACTTAATCCACAGGTAAGCCTATTTAACAGATAAAAATATTGAGCAATATTCAAATTCAGGTCTCACTAGCACTGTACTCCACTATCATTTAATATCTGTACTGAATACATCTATACTTAAACCCAGTCCCCACTCCTAAACTGCCCTGTCCATCATTTCCATGCCCAGGTCATAGGTCCTGCACCCATATTTATTAGAGATCTTCAAACAAACCCTAATGTTGACTGTAAAATGGGACAGTCTTTTGTATTTTCCAATGCTGCACAACAAATTACTCTAAAATTTAGCAGCTTAAACCAAGAATCAATTATTATCTCACAGTTTCTGTAGGCCATGAATCTGGGCGTGGCTTATTTGGGTGCCTCTGACTGAACATCTCTCATGAGATTGTAGTCAAGCAGTTGGCCAGAGCTACAGTTTTATGTGGAGACTTTACCGGGTGTTGAGGAAGCTCACTCAGGTGGTTGTTGACAGGCCTTCGTCCCCTACCACCAAGACCTTCTCATGACACGGCAGCTTGATTCCTCCAGAAGAAGGATCTGAGAGAGCTCCCAAGATAGAAGCCACAGACGTTTTATAACTTGACCTTATAAGTGATATCCCATCATTTTCCTGTATTCTCTTCACTAGAAGTAACTCACAAATCCAGTGGATGGCGTTTTATAAAGATGTAAACACCAGGGAGCAAGATCGCTGAGGGCCATCCTATAGACTGCTCTCTGCACATGCCCCTCCCCAGCACCCTCCCTACCACCTGTACCTCAGATTCCCGTATCTCTTTACCTTCAAGTCATAACTGTGCTTTTCTATCGCAGGACTAAAAAACATGTTGTTATGTTAGCCAATATTCCTGGGCCTGAGTGTCTGGCTCCCTTCTGAAATGGTAACTGAAATATCTATCCTGAAACTCTGGAAGTCTTCTTCATGTTTCTTATTGTCAGTTTAACCTGCTCAGACTGTTGCTGAAGCTAGATTTGAATTGGAGGAATTCTTCCTCCAATTTATCCTCTGGCTGCCCCCAGAGGATAGTACCCAGGTTTAGCTGCCCTTTGATAATTTCTATTTCCTACCTAATACATGGAAATTTATCTGAATATACTAATCTGAGCTTCAGATAAATTTTTACTAGCTTTTAATGCCCACCTACACCCTATCCCCCACCACGTCCTAGTCCCTCATTCTTACTTTTCCCAGGATAGAGCTTTTCAACTCTGGCCTCAAGAGATTTTCCCCTGGTATCAGACCTTCCTGCATTGATATGTAGTCATCTCTTTCCCCACTGCTCCTATGAATTTCCTTAATTTGGGATCCTGGCTGCCTCATATTACCAAGTTGCTAAGGCTGGTTCTGTTCTTTGGTAACAGTTCTTCCTAAGTTCTAACCTAATTTTAGCACTTGACATCTCCATAGTGATATTCTTAAAAATTTTTTGTTTTGTTTTATCAGAAGCACATGACATACCTTCTCTATCAGTTCCCACTTTCAGTAGAAGAAAAACACAATGAATTATCAACAAAGCATAAGGAGATATGTGAGGATTTATATTCACCACCTGCTTTAGTAAGAGGAGTATAGGGAATTCATGTTTGAATCATCACCTATATATGTTTAAAGTCAGATATTGAGAGATCATAGCCTTAAAATAGGCTTCATTATTCACTATATGGCTAACCTAACAATCTGTAACAAAATGCATTGATAATCATGAGAAAACCAATGGTAGTTTATTGTTAGAAAGAAGAGCAACAATAAAAAGTTGCAACCAAATATTATTATTTTAATAATATGGTAACATTAGTTTAAATATTGTCAGTTAACCCTTTATATTACCTTACTGGTTAACAATGCTTACCTATACTTTAAAAGTCTATGTATTTGTACATCATCCATACTTAAGAAACCAAGAAACTGAATTTTCAACTAAATTACAGCACAGCAGGAGAAAATTCTTGACTGATTATTGCAGGTTCACATCTTTGGTCTGATACCCATAGGGCTAGGTGTATTTCAGAAATTTTCAGATTTAAGAAAGAATTCAGTGCAATACACTATATACAGTGGTGGGGAAAAGTAGGTTTACAGTTGTTTGTTTGGAAAATACAATCCTATATAATAAAAGACTAATATACAAATTGTCTCCTCAACCAGGAGTTCAACTGGGAGTTTGACCAGGGGGCGGGGCCATCTGGCCAAATGCCCTCGGCCCCTCCCCCCATCTGGCCTGGCCCAATTGGCCCCGATCGGGCCAGGCTGGCCAGGCCCTACCCATACATGAATTCATGCACTGGGCCTCTAGTAGTTAATAAATAATAATACAAGAATAAATTTTGTGTTTTGTGTATTCACAATTATAAACCTACTTTTGCCCTCCCCTGTATTATATACCACCAGTGCTTAGAACAGTACTCTGTAACCAAATACATTAATATGTCTGCTGTAAAATATAAATCAAGTTGAATAAGATTATAAATAGCTTCAAATCATTTCAGGTCAGGATTTGCTGACAGGTGAGTTTACAACCAAACTTAACAAAAACCTTTTGGTTCTATTGATTTGGGGATTGTATAATTTGTGGCTAAGAGATTCTGGATTTATACATTGTTCCAAGATGCATTTCAGGGCTGAAAGGTTTCATTACCAGAGCCCACCTTCACGAGTTTTCTTTTAAAACTCACTCAAGTTCCTCCAGTCCCTTATTTTCCCATTTCCATTCAAAAAGTGATCTATTAAGGAATTGTATGTGTCCTTTTATTCCCTTATCAACTTCATTAAAATTATTTTTAATAAATAATTTACATACAGGAAACTAAATCCAATTAGAGTACACAATTCTATGGGTTTTTTTTGTTGTTGTTTGTTTGTTTTTTGGTGTTTTTGTTCTTTTTGTTTTGTTTTGATAGTTGTATATACCTATGAAACCAAAACCATAACCAAGACACAAAACATTTCCAACATCTCCAAAATATGCCTCATGCTCCTTGTAACCCATCTCTCTCTCTACACTTCCCTTGATGCGGTCACTAAACTGACTTTTTTTCACTTAGGTGAATTTGCATTTTATATTAATGAATCATACTCTATGCACTCTTTGCGTCTGTCCTCTTTCCCTTGGCATAATGTTTCTGAAATTCATCTGCTGCATACATTGGTAGTCTCTTCTCTGTATTTCTGAGTAGTATTCTAATGTACAAACACACTACATTTTGTTTACCATTTACCTTTTGACAGACATTTTGGTTGTTTCCAGTTTGGGCCTATTGTCAGTCATGCAGCTGCCTTTGAGTGGCCATACCTTTTCATTTCTCCTGATATAAGCACCTAGGATCAGAATGGCTGGGTTACATAGAATATGTATCTTTAACTTTTTGAGAATCCTATAGTTTTTATAAAATGATTTGCAATTTTCCATTTCTATCCATAGGATATGAGAGTTATACAAATTGGCAATTTGTGTAACTTATTTTGTGAAGTCAATATTCAAGTAGTTTGTCAAATTTTCTATTGATTGTTTTTCTTCTTGTAATTGAGTTGTAATTGTTTTTTTGTTTTGCATATAAATCCTTTGTCAAATATCCATATTGTTATATTTCCTCTTGTTCTATGTCTTACCTTTTTACATTTTTAAAAGATATATTTCAAAGAGCAAACATTTTGAACTTTCATAAAGTCCAATTTATCATTTTTAAAAATGTTCATGATGATTTTCTCCCACTTTTTAAAAAAAAACATATATTTTATTGATTTTTTACAGAGAGGAAGGGAGAAGGATAGAGAGTTAGAAACATCGATTGGAAAGAAACATCGATCTGCTGCCTCCTGCACACCCCCTACTGGGGATGTGCCCACAACCAAGGTACATGCCCTTCACTGGAATCGAACCTGGGACCTTTCAGTCCACAGGCCGATGCTCTATCCACTGAGCCAAACCAGTTAGGGCTTCTCCCACTTTTTAAAGAGTTTTATAGTACTAGACTTATATTTAGACCTATTCCTCTTTTAGAGTTAATTATTGTATATTGTGTGAAAGGCTAATGTTCCTTTAAAAACATTTTAGTAAATGAGAATAAGTCTTGTGAAGTGCAGAGGGATTTCGAGGCAGTGTATGTACCAGGAAGGGCATCTGCACTGCTTAAAGAATAGTAGAGAAAGTGAACTCTGAGGTGACTAAGCCACTGCCCCTTCCCAAGCCTCCCCTGACCAGATTGGCTGAAACATAGACAGCCTTTCATCCTCTCTACAGTCAGCATGTGTTCTAGCTGAGCTTATAATTTTCCTTTCGGCTCCCCTATAATTTGGCCTCTGTTTACATTTAATAAATTAAACATGTTTCTCTAGGCTGGTAGTTAAACCAGAATCTGAACCATAGCATTTTGCACAAGAACAATGCAAATAGGGATACAGCTACTTGTACCGGCTTCAAGTACCACCACCATCAATCTCAGCAATCTTCTTTTAAAATGAAAATGCAACTGTTTGATGTTAAAATGATCACTTAGACCTTGATTCTTCTTTCATCATACTAAGCCTCTATGCTGTGGAAGACATGAGTCCTCTACATAAATCTCTCTCTCTCAACTCCTCATTGTTTGAGAAGAGAGAACACAAAACAGAACAGAAAGCTTGAGTGATTTGCAATCCATACAAGTACCAATCATGTTGAATTGTATGATTTCTCGAGTGTGTAGACATTTTTTAGCACAGTGCAGTTTATAAAAATTAAACAATAATTTTTGTTAAAGTAACAATTTGAAAAGATTACTTAGCAACCCAAAGGTGCTATTTCTAGCCATAAATTACCTAGTTCCTTGGTATTCTTAATTTAAGGTAGTAATCTTATAATATTGGTAGAATTCTCAAGCTACATAAATAATTCATAACATCTATTCTACCTATTCTTTCCTTTTCATTTCCTCTCTTGGTATCTTATTCCATTCTTTCTCTTTTTTTGTTCAGGGATGTTTACCTACTTTGTTTTCTTAAGTCCCTCAGCCTATTTCAACCTACACTGCCAATTACTCTTCCAAAAACATTCCTTGCATCAGTTACTATCTTGCTTAAATTACCTTAGAAAATCAAATGATCTACTCTATCTATTCCAAATTCTTTAGCCACACATTCAAGAGTTCCATGACCTAACTCCCCTATTTAATGACAATAGCCCCAAACCACACACACATGCACCAGTCCCATCCATTTCAGCAGGACACATTTATTCTCTCATGTATCCTCCTCTTGTGTCTGATCTCATTGCACCCATGTGGGAATCAGAATCACTGTGCTCTCTTCTCCACCCACCCAAACACTACAGTTCTCCATGGCCCACATCACATCTCAGGCTCAGAATTCCTTGACATTAGATTTGTAACTCTTGCTGAGTTTTCCTTTTCACTGTTTAAATTGTATCCAGTGACCTCAAAAGAAAGTTGCTCTCCTAAGTGTATTTCCAACCTTCTTTAAAGATGATTGGGTATCAAGGGTCACATACTCCGCCCTCCCTTCCTCACTTACCATCAACAAAGTTATGAGCTACAGAGGACCAGGTCTGGATCCAAGCAAGGCCTAATAATTTCTCTGAGCTATAGTTTCCTCATATGTGAAATGGAGATAATGCCTATCTCATATAATTATCCTATCTAATAAAGAGGGAATATGCTAATTGATCCTCACACCATCGCAACGATGGCGGCACCCACAGCCAATAAGGAGGGAATATGCTAATTGACTACCCCACCCTCAAAGATGGTGGCGCTCACAGCCAATAAGGAGGGAATATGCTAATTGACTGCCTCACCCTCAAAGATGGCAGCACCCACAGCCAATAAGGAGAGAATATGCTAATTGACTGCCCCGCCCTCAAAGATGGTTGCCCCCACAGCCACAAGATGGCGGCACCCAGTCCCCTCAGCCCCACCAGGGCAGCAGGCATGTGGCAAGGCCGGGCCCGGCCACTCCGCATGCCTGCCTCCAGAGTCCCCCAATCCTCTCAGCCCCCCAGCCACCCAAGGCTGGCCTGAGGCACAGGCAAGCCTCAGATGTCAGCTGCCCAGCTGCCCAGGGCCAGCCTGAGGTGCAGGCAAGCCTCGGATGGTGGCTGCCCAGCCGCACAGGGCCACCCGAGGCTCAGGTAACCAGGGTCAGTTGAGGCTTGCGCTGCCAGCAGTGGCAGCAGCAGAGGTGTGATGGGGCGTCGCCTTCCCCTGATCTCCGGGTCGCCTCCTGCCCCTGAAGGCTCCCAGACTGTGAGAGGGGGCAGGCCAGGCTGAGAAACCCCCCTTCCAGTGCATGAATTTTCATGCACTGGACCTCTAGTATGCTAATAATAGCACCCAAGTCATATAATTATTGTAGAATCACGTGAGAAACATATAAAATATATTTAAAGTATCTGCTGCTTCATAATAAAACTCAATAATACAGTGGTTCTCAACCTTTCTAATGCCGCGACCCTTTAATACAGTTTCTCATGTTGTGGTGACCCCCAACCATGAAATTATTTTCGTGGCTACTTCATAACTGTAATTTTGCTACTGTTAATGAATCATAATGTAAATATCTGTGTTTTCCAATGGTCTTAGGCTCTACAGCAGTGGTTCTCAATCTGTGAGTTGCAACCCATAGGTTGAGAACTGCTAGCAGGGTCACCTAAGACAATCGGAAAACACAGATATTTACATTACAATTCATAACAGTAGCAAAAATTACAGTTATGAAGTAGCAACGAAAATAATTTTATGGTTGGGGGTCACCACAACATGAGGAACTGTATTAAAGGGTCACGGCATTAGAAAGGTTGAGAACCACTGCAATAATAGCTAGTATTATTTTTCATATTTTTATTATTAACTAGAGGCCCAGTGCATGAAAATTCATGCACTGGAGGGGGCTGGTTCCTCAGCCCGGTCTGCCCCCTCTCACAGTCCGGGAGCCCTCAGGGGCAGGAGGTGACCTGGCGATCAGGGGAAGATGATGCCCCCATCACACCTCTGCTGCTGCCACTGCCGGCAGCGCAAGCCTCAGCTGGCCCTGGTTAACTGAGCCTCGGGCGGCCCTGGGTGGCTGGGCAGCCGCCATCCAAGGCTTGTCTGCACCTCGGGCTGGCCCTGAGAGGCTGGGGGGCTGAGGGTATTGGGGGACTCTGGAGGCAGGCGCATGGAGCAGCTGGACCCGCCTGGGAGTGGGCCTGGCTGTGCCGTGCCTGCCACCCCGGTGGGGCTGAGGGGACTGGGCACTGCCATCTTGTGGCTGTGGGTGCCGCCATCTTTGAGGGTGTGGCAATCAATTAGCATATTCCCTCCTTATTGGCTGTGGGTGCCACCATCTTTGTGAGGATGTGACAGTCAATTAGCATGTTCCCTCTTTATTAGATAGGATGCTCCTTTTTTAATTCAATGCAACTTTATTTATTTTAATTTACCTTTATTATTGAAAGTATTACAGATGTCCCCTTTGGTTTTTGTTTTTTTATTCCTGTTGACCCCCTCAACCCCAAACCCATCCCTCCAAGTATTCTATGCAACTTTACAGGCCTGGAGACAGTTTTCAAGAAGATATGAAAGTGGCCGAAGCATGCTTGGCTGTGAAAAATGGCCTCACTCACTTTCCCCTGCTCTACACATTTTTCTTTCCATTTCTTTGAGCCCTGAGAAGTGAGGTCAATCATTCCATGGTAGTGAAAAGATATGATATTCAGAGTTGGACATTTGTCATTAATAGAAAAAGCAGGCCTCTATCCTGTTTTAATCGGAGGCTATAGATCCAACTAAGTACTGCCACAGAAGAGACTGAAGGTATTAGGTCTAGTAGTTCATGCATAGTATGTACTGTGAGGATCTTAGTAGCAAAGATATCAGCATGGCAAAAGCTACCTGCAGATAAGGTCAAAGGAAATAAGACTAAGTTGTGCAGTCACTGAGGTTGCAGCTTTGCTACCTGCCTGAAAAGATCAGAGAGTAACCTTCTATTCCATACGTGGCACTAAAAGCCGAGTCACTGCTATAGGAAATTATCTGCTAAGTCATTGCTATTTTGTTGAAATTTGTCAGTTTTAGCCTGATCTAACTTCGGGAAAAAATTATTCTTTTGCATAGACTCTCTATGGACATATTTTGATTTTACTTTTCTTTGCATGTTGTCTGGATCTGTGGCTTAGTAAGAGTCAATGTCTTCCTTATTTCCTTCACTCCACTTTCTTGCCTAATAACATATGGCTATCAATATCTCTTGGGTATTTTGTGCACAGTTCAGAATTGTTTACCAAGAGAAACCCTCCAACCAATTTTTTGAATGTGGGTAGGACACACTGTGCCCTGAACATTTCCAAGGTTCTTCAGGTTCCAGAACATGGCCCACTCCTGTGACTTGTATTCTTTCAGCCTATCTTTTGAGTCTTATCTCCCAGGAACTCCCTATGGCATTATTCCTTGTTTCAGCCTAATTCATTCATTAATCCAAGACATAGTTATTGAACTGCTACTTTGAGCCAGGCCCTGTACTAGGTACTGAGGGTTCAGTGATGACCACAACACAGTGCCTGAGTCAGTGGGGCTTAGAATCTAGCAAAAGGGACAAATACTAAGAAAAAAAATTACTAAAAATTTTAAAAACACTTATAATAACACAATGCAAGTATATAATATGCAATGACAGTGCATAACAACAGAGCACATTAACAAGTCTCTGGACCTTAAACCTTTTGAAAAGGATGTATAATTTGGATGGTAAAATTCAGTAGCCATTATTAGTCAGGTGAAAGTAGAACGAGCAAAAGGAATGTTCTAAGCTGAGGCAATGTGATGTCCAAAGGCCCTGAGGTAGGAAGGTGCTTGGTGTAGTAGAGCAGAGGGTCAGAAGTTAAATCTGAAGAATGACTCAAGGGCCAAATCATGCAGTACTTGTAAAATATTTTAAGGACTTGATAATTTTTCTTTTATATCATGAGATTTCCTGCTTTGGGCTTTGCACATTATATTCTCTCTTTCTCTCTCTCTCTCTCTCTCTCTCTCTCTCTCTCTCTCTCTCTCTCTCTCTCTCTCTTCATGTGTTGTGTCCTTTATCCAGGTGTCCCTATTCCTTGAAGCTGGACACACCAAAATAAGAAGGGACTTCTCTGGTCCTCAGTCCCCAGTGGCTTTTATTTAAATACCTTGACCACATGTTTCCTGTGCCTCTGAAATCCAGAAACCCATAACTCAGCCACCCTATGCATACCGTGCAGACAATTCCTATAAGGTTTATCAATATCACTAGAGGCCCAGTGCACGAATTTGTGCACAAGTGTGGTCCAGCCAGCCCGCCCTGATTGGGGTGGGTGGGGCCAATTGGGGGCAGGGCCAGCCAGGGGGAGAGGCCGCAGGTGGTTGGCTGGCCAGCCCTGCCCCCTGCTTGAACTCCTGTTGAACTCCAGGTCGAGGGGACAATTTGCATATTAGCCTTTTATTATATAGGATTAGGGTCCTACCACCAAATGGTTTGGAAGTTCCTTATCTTGAACCTTCTTTCCCCAAAAATTTATTTTGGTCTTAATTAAATAACTCCCTCTCTGTTTGCATTATCCTCTAAGGTCCTTGGTATGACCTTAAATCCAAGCTTTAAGAAAGCAAATCTGGAAAGACACATTTATCATAATCATCTTTTACTTTTGACCCTCTAACTTAGACATTGAATGATCTGAGGAATAAGAAAAACATAAATTATCCTGTTGTATTTTTCACTTACCAATTGGATGGGAACCCTATTTATGTTGTAAGTAGGATTTTTTGTACTTCCAACACATAGGATAGTGATGGCTGTGTGGATTATATTTTCCCCAGTGTTTCCAGGGGACTAGTTGATGAGTCTGTGAAATGGGAAATTTTCTGGTCCCTCCTTGGAGAGTCTTTTGCTTTCCCAACACTGACCACAGAATAGTCCTCAGGTTTGTGTAAAACTTATTGAGTCTTACATTACCATGGGATTAGCCAAAGCAACTGCACAAAGATTCAGTTGAGGCAAAACATGAGAGCTGCCCTTCTATTGAGACCCCACCCACAATTTTAACTTTTCTGGCTTATCACATGGTAGGATGCCCACATTAATTTGGCATTCAAACTCAGACATTTTAGAGAGTAAAAGTTAGGGCTATAAATAATTCTTTGGGGCAACAGGAATAAACTGAGTTGCTCCTGAGTAAACCAGAACTTAGGTCACCATATCAGTCATTCCCCAGGTTGTAGGCCCCAAATTTCCAGCAGCTACACTAGAGGACAAGTTTGGGAGAGTACCTGCGATATAAACATCCAGGCCTTCCCCTAGCTGGGGACCCATGTGCAGCCTGATGAGTATTTCATCCTTTTTCCCCCCTTCTCTACTCATCTAGTTCTTTGTGTTTCATTTCAGTCTCCCAAGACACCCCAAACATCCTTAACTCTTATGTTGCTAGCGTAGGTTCTTAGACATGATCTACCATGAAATAACCATCTTCCCTACAAGCAAAGCATGAGCTTTTTCACTTTCTTAACCTCTTAGAAACCATATTGGAAATATTCATCATTCAAAAATTAAGGATCTATCTTTTATGTTTCCTCCTGGGGTCATATCTCCAATTCCAAATTTCATTATTTCAGACTCAAGACATGATACTTGCACCTGATTAGAAGTCATATACTAGTAATTTGATGATGTGTCCTGGTCCTTTCTCCTGGCCAACCAACTTTCTGAAGACTATGACTAGGATTCTGACCTGATTTCCCAAAATCACTATAAAGGAGCTGTTCAAGCACTTAGCATCTCACTAAGTTTTTCTCAGTTTCAACTGGCAGGGGATGGGTAAGGCCTTTGGAATCAAGTAGTCAAGATGAACAAATACCTCCAGGCTCTCCTTTAGCAGCTTTTATAGAAGAAATTCAGAGAAGTTAATATCCAACAATATTCCACTTGGAGTAAAATATGCTCTTAATTTTTTTTTTTTTACCTGACCAGTCCCACTTTAAACAGACTAGATATGTATAACCAAATCTGAAGATTTTGGAACTAGAACTCTAACCATGTCTTTAATCTTTTTTTTTATACCAAAGTATTCACTTTACTAAATGTATAAGTCAAGGTCCAATCAGGAGACAGGAACCACACAGGGGAATTTTAATATAAGAAATTATTTAACAGTGAAAGGTGGTTAACTACTAAGTGGGATAAAAATAGACAATTAAAAGAACAGTGTGGGGTGAAGCTACTATATCTTGGGTTAACCAGGAGTAACCGAGGAAGGAACACACTTGTAAGAGGACCCTCCAAACCAAAACTGACATTCAGATCTGAGAGAGGGAATGGCTATGGACTCCACAGGTTTTACTTGCATGCCAAGTCTATAATCTTAACCTGATGGGTATTTAGAACATTTACCTGGCACACTCTTAAACAAGCTTAAAGCCTGTTTCCAAGTACATAAGTATTTATAAACAATCCCCTAAGTGTTATTTCACTTGAAGATATGATGGTTTCTATATCTGAGTCATAAACTCATATAGATGGACCTTAGCACCACCTGCTTTTGTTGCCATACCTCTAAGGCATGCTCCAGAATCCAAATGTTTCTTCTTCTAAGTTACATCTTCTTATCTAGAAATTCTGACTACTTCTGAAAGGTCACAATTGTCTCCTTCAGTAAAATATCCTTCCCCAATATCTGTCCCATACTTTTTAGTCTGTGTTTCAGGTGGTATATGCAGGTATGGTGCTGTATAAGTGTTCTTCTACAAGGGGATTGTGTAGCTGCCAGGTACCCTTATCCTTCTTAGCAAATCAAAGTCCATCTTTAATAATGTTTCCTTTCAAATTATTATTTTGTGAATAAAAACAATACAAATCCCATCAGGAAGGTATTAGAGGTATATTTTCCCTCTTTTCCTTCATCTTGCCAAGAGCTTATAAATGTCCAGAGATATTTAAAATAATTTTCATCACTGTAAATACACTGGTTTATCCCAAATCAGTGACTCCTGATAGCCACATTCTTACCTGAATAACAATAAATTGTTCAATAATTGTCTCAAAATATCTTGGCTCCCATTTCAAGGAACTACAACTTGTCCATGGAACAGATCTGGTCTGTGCAGGCATTGATAGTAAAGCTGAGTAAATCACTATGTAGCAGATACAAAGGTTAGTTCACATGATCACATGACCAAGAAATAACACTATTTCATTTCTTTTAAGTAAACATAAATCAGTTCCTGAGCCCCCAGCCTTCTCAAAATTACTGGTGATCCCCTTGTTTCAAGGATATGGGGCCAGCGAGAACCCCTATTTATGTCATTGGTTCTCACTGGCTTGCACTGTGATACCCATTGCCCACACCATATAGTTCCCTTGGATCAGATGGTTCTGCTTGAGTGCCTTAGCAGAATTCAGAAATCTTTACAAAAGTCATAACCTCAGTCTCTGAGTTCCCGTCTTCTTAAGTAGATCACACACAGAGCTATTTCTTCTAAGAACTTACCATACTAAGGTATGGCCTGGCTCTCTAGATTCTATTCTTCTCTAACTTCCAACTGCTTAATTTTATTATGAAGAAATTACTCACTTTTTTTCTTACTGTCACAGACATGTAGCATAATCTCTTCAGTAAGCTCATGCTTTAGAACAAAAGCCAGGAAAGCAATTGCCCAATACCCAGCCCTACAAATAGACCTTCACCTAGGCTAAGAGTCATTAAAAGATCATGTTATCTTAGGGAACTAAAGGAAAAATATAAATATAATATTTTTTAATTTAATAAATTAACGGTTTTATTTATTTATTTATTTAAATAAATCTTTATTGTTCAGATTATTACAGATGTTCCTCTTTTTTCTCCCCATAGCTCCCCTCCACCCAATTTCCCTCCCCACCCCATGCCCTTACCCCTGCCACTGTCCTCATCCATAGGTGTAAGATTTTTTTTCCAATCTCTTCCCACACCCCTCACACCTCCTTCCCCCTGAGAATTGTCAGTCGACTCCCTTTCTATGCCTCTGATTCTATTATATTCACCAGTTTATTCTGTTCATCAGATTTTTTATTCACTTGATTTTTAGATTCACTTGTTGATAAATATGTATTTGTTGTCACTTTGTTGTTCATAATTTTTATCTTCACCTTTTTCTTCTTCTTCCTCTTCTTGAAGAATACCCCTCAGCATTTCATATAATACTGGTTTGGTGGTAATGAACTCTTTTAGCTTTTTCTTATCTGTGAAGCTCTTTATCTGACCTTCAATTCTGAATGATAGCTTTGCTGAATAGAGTAATCTTGGTTGCAGGTTCTTGCTATTCATCACTTCGAATATTTCTTGCCACTCCCTTCTGGCCTGCATAGTTTCTGTTGAGAAATCAGCGGACAGTTGTATGGGTACTCTCCTTGTAGGTAACTAACTCTTTTTCTCTTGCTGCTCTTAAGATTCTCTCTTTGTCTTTTGCCCTGGGCATTTTAATTATGATGTGTCTTGGTGTGGTCCTCTTTGGATTCCTCTTGTTTGGGGTTCTCTGTGCTTCCTGGACTTGTAAGTCTATTTCTTTCACCAAGTAGTTTTCTGTCATTATTTCTTCTAATAGGTTTTCAATATTTTGCTCTCTCTCTTCTTCTGGCACCCCCATAATTCGGATGTTGGTATGCTTGAAGTTGTCCCAGAGGCTCCTTCCACTATCTTCATATTTTTGGATTCTTTTTTTCTTTTTGTTTTTCTGGTTGGGTGTTTTTTGCTTCCTTGTATTTCAAATCTTTGGTTTGATTCTTGGGGTCCTTTAAGTCTACTGTTGAATTTCTGTATATTATCCTTCATTTCAGACAGTGTATGCTTAATTGCTGACTGGTCCTTTTCCATTTCTTTGGCATTCTCATTAAGATCCTTAAAGGTCTCACTAAGTTCCTTGGAGGTTTCTAGAAGATTCTTGAGTAACCTTATAACTGTGGTTTTGAACTCTATGTCCAGTAGTTTGCTTTCCTCTATTTCTTTCATTCGTGACGTTTCTTTGTCTCCGCATTTTGCTGCTTCCCTGTGTTGATGGAGTGGTTTTCTGTGGTAGGTGACCTATAGGGTCCAGTGGCTCAGCCTCCCCTATCACATGAGGTAGACACTCTTGGTGCACCCCTTTGTGGGCTGGGTGCACAATCTTGTTGTAGTTAAGCCTTGATTGCTCTTGGTACACTGGGAGAAATTGACCTCCAGGCCAATTGGCTGTGAGGACCCGCTGTGTCTATAATGGAAGAAGTGCTGTGCTGGAGACACCCTTATTGGGCAGGACTTGCTTCATTGTGGCTTTGGTGCTCACTGAGTCTGCCTCTTGAGTGTGTCACTTATGGATGTGAGGAGTTGAAATCTGGTATCGTCTCACACTGACCACTAGGTACACTGGCTCCTGGATCTCCAAGGAGGTGCAAGTCAGCTACTGCCTGAGGCCACCCAGCAGGAGCTACAGCAAGATCTGCAGATTTCTCCTCTTTGCTTGGGGTTTGGAAGTTTTGGAGCTGTCTGACCCAGCTGCAGTTTGTTAGGTTAAGCTGAGAAAGGGCATGCCATTCATATGCAAAAGCTGCTGCACACAGGTTGGGTGGGTTTGTAAATTGGGTGGGGCGGGGTCTCAGGGAATCACCAGGGTGTAGCAAACAGTGATGGCTGCCAGTCAGCCATCTCTGTGTATCCGCGTCTCTGCGTCCCACACCCCAGTGCAGGAAACAATGATTCCTGAGAGCACCTCTGCAACAAAGCCACCCTCACTTTCCAACCTGATGGCAGACAGTCCAGCTTCTCCCCGTAGGAGTCTGGGTCCCCAGAGTCTCTCCGGAAACTGGAGTTCAGAGCAGTCGGGAGTTTGTATCTCCTTCCCGATTGAAAAAAACAGTGCACCCAGTCTCCAGCCCAATTCGCACATCTCCGTACCTCTGCTTTTCCACGCCTCTGGGCGTCCTACCCGGTCTCAATGCACTTTTTTCTTTCCTTCTAGTTGTAGAACTTCTACTCAGCCAGCTTTCCCGTGGTTCTGGGTGTTAGTCGTTTTGTCTTTTAGTTGTAGTTTTGGTGTGTTGTGAGAGGCAGCATGTACAGGTGTATACTTTATGCCGCCATCTTGGTTTCTCAATAAATTAACTGTTTTAATCATAGATGATCCTTTTTATAAACTTAGAATATTATACTTTATTACCTTTGGTCTTGTGTATATAAATATATGTGAATATATACACATATATACCTTTATTTCTCTTTCAGTTAACAAAATTTGTAAATTTTATCCTTACGCAATGACTCAAAATAACTATTATGAAATAGGTTCTAAATAACTACTTGAGAAATTAATGAATGAATGTTTATAAAACAATGACAATGTTATTTCAAATTTTACATGTAAATTCTGCTTCCTAAGTAGGAAAATGTAAGACTAAAAAAAGTTGATAGAGCAATTAATTTTATTTTCAGAGTCATTAAACAGCTATTAAACAACATCCTAACTGTACATGACCAAAAGTTACATATGGTTTAGAGTATTAGATTTTTTTATGAGAACAAGAAATAGGCCATGAATCATCATTATTTAAGATTAGTAGCTCACTCCTTGGAAAAACGTTCTTGTCTTAAGGCTATTAAAGAAACCAATTTACATTTTTATCTCCCAAACAAAAATATCTTGAGTTGTCGTCTGAGCTAAGTATGAACATTCAAGGTTTAGGTCTACAGACCTAGCCAAAGATTGTACTATAAGTTTTTAAGGACAAACATCAGTTCTTGCCCACCAAAAGAAAATTAGATTATAGTAATGTGTGGGTATATTATAGATGCATTGCACAGATCTTCACAAAATTGCAAATTGCATTGCTTATAGATTTCCTTAATAATTTTTATATGCTCAACTGAAGTCAGGCTAGCAAATGTCTTGGTTTAGAGAACTGAAATTAGTTTCACATTCTAATCAAAAGATGAGTAACCAGGAAATATTTCACAGAAACATAAGATTCTTTAAGGGTTTAGAGCTCAAATTTTCTTATTATTTTATGCTCTTGAGCATTAATTATTATAGGGCACTCATATAGAAATACAAAGAGAAATAAGATAAACTGTTTTTCAGTGTATTAGAAGAACATTTGCTTCCATTAAAGAACCACATTCTTTTCTATCTTAAACTCAATTTATCTTGTCACATTGTAAGATTAAGGCATTTCCTAAATACTTTAGTGTCAAATAAAACCATCACCCTCATTAGCTTGAGGGAATTGAAAAGATTAAATTGATGAGAAGTGTCAAGAGTTCTAAGTTTTCAATTTTTGTTGCAAAAAACAGCACGGTCCCATCTTATTAGTCATTAATAGCAAAAGCTAAACTGAAATGCACATGTCCACACACATACCACACACACATTTATGTAAATGAATGTGTGTGTGTGTGCTTGTGTGTGTGTGTGTGTGTGATGGTGTTTTGGACTTTCTCTCAGGCACTTTGCATTCAAACATTCTGAATTCTCAGCATTTTTTACTTGAGAAGAGATCATTTTTGGAAAGCATTGAAAACAGAGCAAATGTTTGTGCAGCATAAACAACATTCTAAATCCTGTAGCAATGTGCTTTGGCCCTGGACACCTTCTTTCCAAGAAATGGACTAAAATTACATTTTCCTTTGAATGCACTAAAACACCATTTTATGTCATTTACTTGGTGAAGGACTAAGTATACAAATCCATGAGTTATTCAGCTCCTAATTCTAATACCAACCACAACAACAACAACAAAATCCCTTGGTTCAGGCAGGACCTGTTAATAAACTACCATAGAGAGTAATGATTGCTGACCATAAAATATTTCAGTAACCAAAAAGAGTTACCCAGGTTCTTGGAAGAAGCTAAATTCTAGTGAGTTATTCATGCAAGAAAGATAAGATTAAATACAGACAAAAGGGGAATTCTTAAAAGAATACATGGGGCTTACATTTTAAGAAAAGACTAGGACAAAAGCACAAACACTAAATAATAAATATTTTTTAATTTTACAACTCAAAATTTAGCTTACAAATTGTTTGAATTGCATTTCCCCATGTCTTTAATGAGACCAAATATATTTTTAACTGCAGGGAACATACAACAGCTCAATGTATGGCATGATCATTAAATCAATGAGCCAGCTGTTAGAGCAGTTACAATAATGAACCACTCATGACCATCTCCCTTTACTAATACTCAGCCATCATTTTATTTTACTTTGTTCTGACTCAATACCAGTGCTTTCTTTTACTACTATAAAGATGATATTTTGAGAGCAGATTCAACTTTTAGCTGCACATTTTCCAACTTTGATTTTGCCCTGTGGTATCAAAGAATGTATTCAAAGAATAAAGCCAAAGGAATAAAAATTCTTAAGTTTTGGTCATTCTTCATTAATACTAGCTTTTCCATTTGCTAAGTTGTTAGATAACCAAAACAATATATCAACAAATACTTATTATGCATCTGTTATACTTAGGGATCTGTGATACAGAGGGTACGAAGATGAATAACCACATTCTCACCGGCTAAGAGCTTAGACCAGGGGTGGGCAAACTTTTTGACTCGAGGGCCACAATGGGTTCTTAAACTGGACCGGAGGGCTGGAACAAAAGCATGGATGGAGTGTTTGTGTGAACTAATATAAATTCAAAGTAAACATCATTACATAAAAGGGTACGGTCTTTTTATTTTATTTTAATAGTTTTATTCATTTCAAACATTTTAACAAGAAGAATGTAAACACTAATTATTATAATTTGAAACTTCAAAAAATGGAGGAATCATAGCACAATAACATATCTTATATTGAAGATGGCAAAAGCAAAATAAAATTGCCTAACAAAGGAAAGGTACAAAAGCCTTTCAAATTAAACTTAAATATAATAAAATAATTTAAAACTAAAACAAATAGAAAAGAACAAAATATGTAAACAGTAAATTAAACATTTGCTTTAGTGCAACTTCCAAATTATGCCCGGGATGTAGATGTAGATGGCAATGTAGACTGGGTTGAAAGGTTTTTGGTCTTTAAAACATCAACTTCAGTGAGAACAGTGTTGTTGGTCTTCTTTTTTAGCTAAGGCATCAAAGTCTGGAGTTAGTTTTGTTGTGGCTATTCTCAAGATAGATCTGAGGTGTTCGTCAGTTAAGCTGGATCTGTGAGGGGCTTTGTTGATGTTCATGACGCTAAATGTCTGCTCACAAACATAGGTTGACCCAAACAGCACCAGTATCTTCTGTGCCATCCTCCGGATGTTTGGAAAAGTGGCTTCATTAAGTGAAGCATAAAAGTCTCTTAGTTCAAGAGAGCTGAATTTCTCCTTTAGGACAAAGTCAGACTGAAGATCGATGAGTTCCAGTTGCACCTCTTCTGGTGCTGTTTCAGGGTTTTGTGACAAAGGACAGGCCACCAGTTGAAGTGACTGGTCAATTTTTTCAACATCAGAAAACCGACGATAGAATTCTGCATGCAGGCCATCCATTGATTTGCTGTATTTCTTCACGTTTTGGATGGAATCCTTCTGTGTGGCTAGTGTGGCAAAATGAGTGAAGACTGTCTAAAATGTGTCTGGAAAAGAAAATCAGCTTTGATTTAAAGGCTTTCACATTAGTGTACATGTCATGTACATACTGATCTTTTCCCTGTAGCTTCACATTTAGCTCATTCAAATGTGGAAATATATCTACAGCAAATGCAAAGTCACACAGCCAATTCTTGTCACTCAGCTCAGTAAATTCGTCAGACTTCCCCTTTAATTTAAAAAATGCACCAATCTCTTCTTTGAGCTCCCACACTCATTGGAAAACTTTGCCCAAACTCAACCAGCGGACACGAGAGTGGTAAAGTAAGTCGTGGTGATCCGCATCAGTTTCCTCCAGAAACTTAATAAACTGACGGTGCTGAAGTCCCTTTGCTCGAATGAAATTAACAAGCTTTACGACTGGATTAACAACATGATTAAGTTGTATATAGACTTGCACAATGATTCCTGGTGAATAATACAGTGAAGAAAAATAACATCTTGGTTAGGGTTCTCCTCTTTCACTTTATCCTGAATTCTTTTTAGCAGTCCAACATTTTTTCCAGTTAAATTTGGAGATCCATCTGTCGTGACATTAGCAAGTTTACTCCATGGTAGCTTCATTTTCTCGATGACAGTAGACACCCGGTCATACAAGTCCTCTCCCCGTGTTTTTCCTTTCAGTGGCTCCATGGCTAAAAAATCCTCCGTAATTTCAAAATTGTCACTAATCCCTCGGATAAAAATTAAGAGCTGAGCAGTGTCCTTTACATCATTACTTTCATCCAATGCTAGTGAATAAAACTTAGAGAACTCTGCCTTACTATTTAACTTGCTGGCCAAGTCTTCATCAATCAGTTCCACTCGAGTCACTGTCCTGCGCAATAAGCTGAGTTTTTCAAACTTGCCTTTGCTTTCTGGACACAAGAGACCTGCTGTCTCTATCATACATTCTTTCAAAAACTCGCCTTCAGAGAGAGGTTTGCTAGCTTTTGCTAATTTGAATGATAGCATAAAACTTGCTTTGGTAGTTGTCTCTTGAATTGCAGTTTGTCTGTGAAAGACATTTTGCTGAGCCTGTAATTTAGCCATCAACCTCTGTGCAGTAGCCTCCCGTTCTTGAGGTGACTGCTTGCTAGCATAGTTGCCATGCTTTGTGGCAAAGTGACGGCTGAGATTGTACTCTTTGAAGACTGCAAGTGTTTCCTGGCATATCAGACATACCGGCATTGATGGGACTTCGGTGAAAAAATATTTTGTTGTCCACTCCCTCTTAAACACTCGGCATTCACTGTCCACTTTCCTTTTCTTTGGTCCACTCATGTTTAATATTGGGCTAAAACCAACAGTACCGTTCTCTTATTAAATTCTTTACTAAAATAAGACAGTAAAGTATAAAAACAAGTGATTAAATTTGCTCTACTATAACATTTTTGGTCTTCTAAAAAATATATATATAACAAAATCATCTGAAAAAGTTCAGACATAGGACAGAGGCACACCCTGACCATAGAGAACAACCCCTTTCCTCCATAGGAAACCTGTGTATCTTTCACACAGGCCCTTTGTTTATGGTAACACACATAGCTGCACATTGCTGTGTCTTCCAGACGCACTTGTATGGGAGGTGCTAGGGCAGTGCAAAACATGGGTAAACCAGTAGTTACCACTAGCACTTCCGTTACTGGCAAAAAATAGCCGCAGTGCACATAGTGTGAAAGAGTCCATTATCAATGTCAGATTGCATGCACTGGACTCTATAAAAACAACTAAGTGCCATTTTTAAATGCCCATTGCAACAGTTTTTCTTATTAAAAGCTGGAAATGGCAGGATATTTATATATATACCCCTACTGTGACAGCCTGGCAGAGCATTACAAAGGAGGAAACCCAGCATCTGGTGATGTCCATAAGTACAAGACTTCAGGCTGTCATTACCAGAAAAGGGTTTCATCCAAGTATTAGATATGAACATTTGATTTTCAGTTTTTCATTTGTCCAATTACTTCTGAAACCCTGAAATTAAGCGATTTTGTAATAAAATCTTTAGTTCATCACATTTCTATACAATCTTTTTGTTCAACCCACTGAATTAGGGTTCGTTCACACTAGCCGTGCTGCCGTTGCAGTGTGGTGCAGTACTGCAATGCAGCGCAGCTAGGGTAATGCAGGGTACACAGGTTTCCATCATGTTTGCGTTGATGCTAATGTGCAGTGGTGCATGTTAACACAAATGCCCTGTAGCACACATTTTTACAGGCGCAAGGGGGAGAAGCAAACGCAGCGCAAAATGCATTTGTTTTGCCGCTAACACATGCGGTTAGTGACCACGGTAGCGTTACTGATACCGCATCCGTATCAGCAAAAAAATGCAGCCACAGCATGGCTAGTGAGACATGTCCTCTGTGTGTCTTTTTCCCTGCTGCGCGCGTCCGCAGTAGGACAAAAAAAACTGCAGTGGATACAAGCCCTAAAAGCTGAAAGTCTTTGTTGTTTTATTAACAAGTCATTGTGGTGTACAGAATGTGGGAACAGGAAAAAATTGTGTTTGAGTAGAGCTCTTAATCTTACCTCAGAAAGGCTCTGATACTGTGCTCTCCAGGGGCATGTCTCCCTACATCACCATGATAACATGTCTGCGCATTCCCAGGGTGATGTCGGGAGACGCGTCCGCGAGCATTACAAGTATCCTCTGGAAGATTGAGAGGTTGTTCCTTCTACTCAGAAGAAGGAGCTGCAGCCGTGTTTCCCGACGTTGCCATGTTAACACTGCTGCTGGTGAAGGAGCGGAGCGGAGAGTAAGAGAACCCTCCGCTCTTTCGGCTCCGTGGGCTGGATAGAACAGCCGAATGGGCCGGATCCGGCCCGCGGGCTGTAGTTTGCCCACGGCTGGCTTAGACTCTAATTAAAAAATGGCAAGTTTTTGGCACACAAGCCATTATTCTCTTCTCATGAGCCAGTGTCAACATCTCTAATCAATTTGAATACAAAATCCTTTTGACCTTCAAGTTGACCTCAGAATCCTCAGTAATTGAAACTGGCATGCAAGATGAAACTTATTTGCCATTGATGATCCAAATGAATAAATGGAATAGATAGTAAAGACAATAACCAATAAATAGTGTAAGATGTGCTCTAAATGAATGATGCAGACATTAAGTACCATAGAATTTTAAAAGAAGAAAAGGCCACTGTGGATGGAAAAATAAGTTTTTCCAAGGGATTTAGGATCTCAACTAGATGGCCTCAAAAGATAACTTGAATTTAGCCAGAGAGAATGAAGGAGAACATTTTAAATTGTAAGAATGCCAGCAAAGACACAAAGGCAGAGTGAACAAAATAAGCTTATAGGATGGTTGGGACTGGACCAGCTTGATCAGAGTAAAGAAAGATTCATGCAAAAGCAAGCATAGCAGTAAACAGATTAGAGAAAAATGTAGGAAGTTGAAAGCAAAGGGCCCAAAGGCCACACTTGAGCACAGTGCCCTTGGTCACCAGAGCCCCCTATCAGGTGTGTCTTTTGCGTGGGTTGTGAGTGTCCTCTTGTTATAGTTGAGCCTTGGTTGCTATTGGCATGTAAATGGGAAGATTGACCCTCCAGGCTGATGAGCTGTGAGAAAGACACATCAATTGGTTTCCTCCCAAGAGTGCCCTGACCAGGACCAGGAAGCGAACTTGCAACCCAGGTATGTACCCTTGACCAGGAATTGAACCTGTGACCCTTCGGTGTATGGGCCAATGCTCTAACCCTGAGCATACCAGTCAGGGCTCCCTTTTCATTTTGTTGATGGTTTCTTTTGCTGTGCAGAGCTTTTTCATTTGATGTAGTCCTATTTATTTATTTTTTTCCTTTGTTTTCTCTGTCCTAGGAGATATATTGGTAAAAATATTGCTATGCAAGATGTTGGAGGTTTAGTGCCTATATTTTCATCCAGGATTTTTATGCTTTGCAATGTAAATTTAACTATTTTATCCATTTTGAGTTTATCCCTTGTATGGTGTAAATTGGTGGTCTAGTTTTATTTTTTGCATGTACCTCTTCAATTATCCCAACACAATTTATGAAAGTAACTATTTTTACTAAATTGTATGCTCTTGCCTCCTCTTATCAAATATTAATTGAACATAAAAGCATGGTTGGCTTCTGAGGTCTCTCTTCTGTTCCATTGATTTATGTTTGTCCTTATGCCAGTATCAGACTGTTTTGATTACAATGGCTTTGTAGTATACTTTGATATCTGGGATTCTGATACCTCCAACTTTGTTCTTCTTTCTCAAGATTACTGAAGCTATTTGGGATTTGTTTTTTTGTGGGTTTTTTTTTTGTTTGTTTGTTTGTTTTTGGTTCCACATAAATTTTTGTAATATTTGTCCTAGATCTATGTAATATGCCATTGATATTTTAATAGGAATTGCATTGAATCTATAGATTTCTTTTTATAATATGAACATTTTTACTATATTAATTCTTCCAATCTATGCCTCTACTTGTTTCTCTATTTCTTTTTCAATGTCTTATAGTTTTCTGAGTACAGGTCTTTTAACTCCATGGTATTCCCAGGTACCTTATTTTTCTTATTGCAATAGTAAACATGATTGCTTTTGTAACTTCCCTTTCTGACAGTTTATTATTGGGGTATGAAAATGAACTAATTTCTGGGTATTAATTTTGTATACTGTAACTTCGCTGAATACATTTATTAGATCTAGTAGTTTTTGGTGGAGTTTTTAGGGTTATCTACGAACAATATCATATCATCTGTTAATAACATCAATTTTATTTCCTCCTTTAAAATTTGGAGGCCTTTTATTTCTTCCTCTTGTTTGATCATAGTGGCTGGCATGTCCAGTACTATGTTGAATAAGTACGGTGAAAGTGAACATCCCAATCTTATTCCGTATCTTAAGGGAAATGCTTTTAGTTTTTGCCCATTGAGTATGATTTTGGCTGTAGGTTTGTTTTATACAGCTTTTATTATGTTGAAATATGATCCTCTATTGCTGAGAGTTTTTATTATAAGTGGGTGATGGATATTATCAAATGATTTTTTGCATCTATTGATATGATCATGTGATTTTTATCTTTCATTTTGTTTGTGATGTATCACAAATATTGATTTATAAATATTGTATCAGCTTTGCATCCCCATGATAAATCTCACTTGGTCATGGTGTATGATCATTTTAATGTATTTCTGGATCTGATTTGCTAATATTGTGTTGAGGATTTTAGCATTTATGTTCTTCAGGGACATTGACTTATAATTTTCTTTCTTTGTAGTGTCTTGATCTGCTTTTGGAATTAGGATAGTGCTGGCCTTGTAAGAAGAGCTTGGATGTCTGTCTTAAACCCTCTTGAATTTTTTTGGAATACTTAGAGGAACATAGGTGTTAGTTCTTTGAATGTTTGGTAAAAATCGCCTGTGATAACATCCAGTTCAGCACTTTTGTTTGCTTGGAGTTGTTTGATCACCACTTCAATTTCATCAGCTGTTATTGGTCTATTCAGATTTTCTGATTCTTCCTAATTCTGTTCTGGAAGATTGTGTGTTTCTAGCAATTGTCCATTTTTCCCAGGTTATTCAATTTGTTGGCATATAGTTGTTCATAGTATTTTCTTACTATCCTTTGTATTTCAGTGATGTCAGTTGTCACTTCCTCTCCTTCATATCTGAATTTATTTCTTTGATTTCTCTCTCTTTGTTTCTTGGTGAGTCTGGCTAAAGGTTCATCAATCTTATTATTTTTTCAAAGAACCAGTTATTGGTTTCATTGATCATTTGTATTGCTTTTTAGTCTTTGTATTATTTATTTCCACTCTGATAGTTAAAATTTTCTTCAATCTACTTTGTTATTTGTTTGTTGTTATTTTTCTAGTTCTTTCAGAAGTAGGGTTAGATTGTTTATTTGAGATCTTTTAAAGTTCTTTATTATTTAAAGTATTACATATAGTATTATCTGTTTTCTTTTTCTCCCATTGACCTCTCCCTGGCTACTCCCACCCCCAGCACATGCTCTCACACACCTAGTGTCTGTGTCCATTGGTTATGCTTATATGCATGCATACAGGTCCTTTGGTTAATCTCTTAAACCCTCTCCCCTACCTTTCCTGCCTTCCCTCTGAAGTTTGATGGTCTGTTCAATGCTTCTCTGTCTCTGGATCTCTTTTGTTCATCAGTTTATGTTGTTCACTATATTCCACAAATGAGTGAGATCATATGATATTTATCTTTCTCTGACTGGCTTATTTCACTTAGCATGATGCTCTCCAGATCCATCAATGCTGTTGCAAATGGTAAGAGTTCTTTATTTTTTACAGCAGTGTAGTATTCCATTGTGTAGATGTACCACTTTTTTTTTTATCCACTCATCAGCATTATTAATTTTTTGAGGAAAGTCCATATTGTTTTCCACAGTGGCTGCACCAGTCTGCATTCCCACCAGCAGTGCACGAGGGTTCCTTTTTCTGCACATCCTCGCCAGCACTTGTCATTTGTTGATTTGTTGATGATAGCCATTTCTGACAGGTGTGAATGATATCTCATTGTTCTTTTGATTTGCATCTCTCAGATGATTAGTGACTTTGAGCATGTTTTCATATGTCTCTTGTAATTATGACTAAGTTCCTTGAGCATAGTTATAACCATTACTTTGAACTCTGTATCTGATAAATTCCTTGCCTCCATTTAATTTACCTCCTCCTCTTTTATTTTGGACCTGTTTCATTGTTTCTCCATTTTGACTGTCTCTTTATGTTGCTTCTATTTATTATAAATATCTTCCATGGCTATCATTCTTTGTGGGGTGGCCTTATTTAGTAGGTGTCCTGTGAGGTGAAGTGGCACAGTCTCCTTTAGCTCCTGAGCTGATGATCTAGGCATGTCCCTTGTGTGGATTATGTTGGTACTCCTATTGTAATTGAATTTTAATTGCTAGTCTCACTTGTGTGTGGGATCAACCCACAGGGTGGCTGACTGTGAGGCTCAACTCTGATCATGTCATGCAATTTGTTGTATAGGGGCCGAAAGAATAAAACAGAGAAATAATATTTTTAAAAAAGACAAAATAAATCAAAACAAACAAAAACCAAAAATACCAACAATGACAACAACAAAAGAATAATAAAACACAAAAGAGCCCTAGCTGATTTTGCTCTGTGGATAGAGCATCGCCCTTGGACTGAAGGGTCCCTGGTTCAATTCCAGTCAAGGGCACATGTCCAGGTTGTGGGCTTGATCCCCAGTTGGGGGAGTGCAGGAGGCAGCCGATCAATGATTCTCTCTCATCACTGATGTTTCTATCTCTCTCCCTCTCTCTCTTTTTCTCTGAAATCAATAAAAATATTTTTTAAAAGACAAAGGAAAGAATAAGAGAAAAAAATCTAAAAGGAATGAAGAAAAAATGATTAGAAAAAGAACAATATAAGAAAAGAAAGAAAACAGAATTAGAATAGAAAATTGAGAAATATGAAATATTAAGGACAAAATAGAAGAAAAAATGAAACAACTTCAGCAATAAAATAAAATAAAATAAAATAAAAATTAAAAAGTGAAGCTTGTTCAACCCTGCTTCAATGACGAAGCTGGCCACTTGGTTTGCAGGTTCCTGACCTCCCAGCAATGTCTCCACAGCTGCAAGCATTCCACAGTATGTGGGCTATGGCTGCATCTGGGGAAAACCACACCCCAAGGCCATTTTTCACCAGCACGGCACCTAGGGGTGGGTCCACAAATGCCCCAAGTCTCCCTGTGATACATCTCTACTTGCCTCCATTTGCTGCCCAACTTCCAGACTTGGACACTGAAAAGGCTTAGTCTCTGAAAGAGCTCTGGTGAAATCAGGAGGATGGGGCCACTAGATTTCCCATGAAGGGGAGATGCTGTTCATATTTCAGGGAAGATGGTGGGTGTGTTTTCCCACCCCTAAGCCACATACCTATGTCTGCCCTAGATTTTTGCCTGACCTCAGCATGGCAGAGCCCCTAGTAGTCAGGCGGGTGGAGCTTATGAAGTCCAAAGGGTCTGCTAAAGGCTGGGTGACATGGTGTTTCTATTGGATCTCCCATGAGGTTCCCTGGAAAGTGGAGAGAATGGCCATTTACCAAAGCAAATCACTGACAACCCCTGAGAATTTCCAGCTTTCTAAGCCACACACAGCATATGCCACTGACTCTTCAGCAGGGCTTAAAATCCAGGGTGGGACGAGAAGGATTCCAGAAGGCTGGCTGGGCAAGTGGAATGCTAGAGAGTAGGGGTAGTTGCTTTTCCTCAGGCTGATGCCACTTGGAAGGGATTGTTCCTCCCCAGAAAACTGGCTGCTGCAGTATCAGAGGATGATCTGGCACAGGGATCCCTGTTGTTGCTCCCCCATGCCACTCTGCAAATCCAGCCACCCCAGACTGTCCTCAGGCCACTCCAGTCCTCACCGCTCTCCCTCCTCCAGAGCCCCAGGTGACTGGCTTTGAACAAAAGTTTTGGGCAAATGGGAGCTCCATCTTTAGTTTTTTGAGGAAACTCCATACTATGCTCCACAGTGGCTGCACCAATCTGCATTCCCACTAGCAGTGCATGAGGGTTCCTTTTTCTCTGCATCCTCACCAGCACTTGTCTTTTGTTCATTTGTTGATAATAGCCATTCTGACAGGTGTGATGGTACCTCATTGTCATTTTGATTTGCATCTCTCTGATGATTAGTGACTTTGAGCATGTTTTCAAATGTCTCTTGGCCTTCTGTATGCCTTCTTTCAAAATGTATTTATTTAGGTCTGTTGCCCATTTTTTGATTGGATTGTTTATCTTCTCTTTGTTAAGCTGTATGAGTTCCCTGTAAATGTTGGAGATTAAACCCTTATCTGAGATAACATTGGCAAATATGTTCTCCCATGCAGTAGGCTTTCTTGTTGTTTTGTTGATGGTTTCTTTTGCTGTGCAGAAGCTTTTTATTTTGATGTAGTCCCATTTGTTTATTTTCTCCTTAGCTTCCATTGCCCTAGGAGCTGTATCAGTGAAGATATTGCTTTGACATATGTCTGAGATTTTGCTCCCTGTGGATTCCTCTTAGATTTTTATAGTTGCCCGTCTTATGTTTAAGTCCTTTATCCATTTTGAGTTTATTTTTGTGTATGGTGTAAGACCCAGTGATCCCACTTATAGGAATATATCCCAAGAAACTAGAAACACCATTCAGAAAGGATATATGCACCCCTATGTTCATAGCAACACAATTTACAATATCTAAGATTTGGAAACAGCCTAAGTGCCCATCAGCAGATGAGTGGATTAGAAAACTGTGGTATATCTATACAATGGAATACTACGCTGCTATAAAAAGGAAGGAACTCCTACCATTTGCAACAGCATGGATGGACCTGGAGAGCATCATGCTAAGCAAAATAGGTCAGTCATAGAAAGATAAATATCACATGATCTCACTCATTTGTGGAATAGAATGAACAACAAACTGATGAACAGAAAGAGATCCATAGACAGAGAAGCATTGATCAGACCGTCAAAACTCAGAGGAAAGGGAGGGGAGGGTGGGGTAGGGGAAGGGGGGGAGACCAACCAAAGAACTTGTATGCATGCATATAAGCCTAACCAATGGACACAGACACTAGGGGGGTGAGGGCATGAGTAGGGGGGGGGTGGCAATGAGAGATAAGGACACATATGTAATACCTTAATCAATAAAGAAAAAAATAGGTTTATTTGCATTATACTTATTAATTTGTGCAGCTATTCAGTGTCTGGTAAGTTAATGTTCAAGAAAAAAATATTAATTTTTATTAAAATGTTCTATTATTTTATGTTAACGATTACTCATTTATCTCAGCCTTTGTATTCAGCATGTCTCTATCGAAATAAACCTACATTTCTATGAAAAAAAAAAAAAGTTTTGGGCATTGGGCCTTTAAATGACTCCAATGGGCTCTGCCTCTCCTTAGCAGACAGAAACACAAAAACCCTATGGCCTTTCATAGCTGGATGCTATGTAGGCACCTGTTCTCAGCTCCAGCGCTCCAGGCTGGGGAACCCAGTCTGATGATTATGCTTTATGCCTCTCAGTGGGAACCTCCAGCAGCCCAGGTATCCCTTTGTAGCCTTGGCCTGCCGCCCATGGGAGCAGGGCCAGCCCCTTTAATGATTCTGCCCTTCTTATCAGTTTCCATATGGCTTCTGCAGTCCTTGGTTAAAAGTCTCCTCTTCAGATAGTTTACAGTTAGTATTTCAGGGTGATTGTTCCCCAGTTTAGCTATAACTCCCTGTTTGGTTCTGGGAGGCATTGCAAACAAGATCCACCTACTCTGCTGCAATCTTGAACTCTAGGAGACCCACTTTAGATAAAAAGACACTGAAAGTAAATGGTTAGAAAAGATATTTCATTAAAATGTAAACAGAAAAAAAGCTGAAGTATCAACACTTATATCAGATGAAATACACTGTAAAACAAAGGCTATACCAAGAAACAATGAAGGACCCAGAAATTCCACTTCTGGGTATTTATTCAACGAAACCCAAAACACTGTTTCAAAAAGACATATGCATCCCTATATTCATTGCAGCATTATTTATCCAACATATGGAAGCAATCTAAGTGCCCACCAATAGACAAATAGATAAAGAAGAAATGGTACATATTTACAATGGAACATTACTCTGCCATATGAAAGAATGAAATAGTGTTATCTGCAATAACATGGATGTACCCAGAAGTTATTGTGCTACAGGAAATAAGTCAGACAGAGAAAAACAAATAACATATTATTTTACTTATACTAGCATGTGGAATCTAAAAAACAAAATATATGAATAACAAAAACAGAAACAAACTCGTTTTGATAGTTGTCAGATGGTAGGAATATTTGGGGGGGGGAATAAGTGAAAAATGATAAGGTATCAATATGTGCAAATTGCCACTTATAAAAATAGTCACAGGACATAAAGTACAGCAATAGGGAATATAGGGAATGCTATATAATAAAAGGCTAATATGCAAATCTACCAAACAGTGGAAAGACAGGTCGCTATGGCATACACTGACCACTAGGGGGCAGATGATCAGTGCAGGAACTGCCCTCTGGTGGTCAGTGCACTCCCACAGAGGGAGCACCACTCATCCAGAAGCCCTGAGCCTGGCTCATGGCTGGCGAGCGCAGCGGCAGAGGCGGGAGCCTCTCCCGCCTCCACGACAGCGCTAAGGATGTCCAGCTGCTGGCTTAGGCCTGCTCCCCATGGAAAGCAGGCCTGAGCCATCAGTTGGACATCCCCCAAGGGCTCCCAGACTGCGAGAGGGTGCAGGCTGGGCTGTGGGATCCCCGAGTGCACGAATTTCGTGCACTGGGCCTCTAGTAATATTATAATAACTATGTCTGGTATCAGATGGGTACTATACTTACTGCAATGATCACTTCATAAGTTATATAAATGTTTAATCACTACATTGTACATATTAAGCTAATATAATATTGTATGTCAACTGTAATTGAAAAATAAGAAAATTATTTAAAAAAACAAAAAAGGTTAAAATATCAAATGTTATGTGATATATATTACCACAATAAATAAAATAAATATATATCAAAAAATAATAAGAGTACTTTATGTCATTCACAAAAAGACCAAATTAAAAGCATAACATTTAATTCATCCTAAAATTTCCCATTGATTCCATAGAGTCCCAAATGGAGACTGATTGCTGTCACTTTTGGATTTTAGAAGAAACGTTTTCAACATGGCATTTTCCACATTCTAACTATTTTGTCAGCACTAACATGGGACATGCTCACAGCCAACAAATTCAAGGTAAGAATTAAGTTACTGAAGGAAGTTGTGGCTACCACTTTTGACACCACTAATGCAAAAAACTAACCAACCATACATAGTATATATCTTTACTGCCTGATCGGCAACTGCAGCAGCTTTTTCAGAGTCATCGTTATTCATCCAGGAAGCATACTCATTGTCTAGTAGTGGTACATTACTCTTTGTAGCACAGGTACAATACAACTGCAAGAATTTTTTTTAGTTATTTGAGGTCTTCTCTTATTGTTTCATTCTCCTGAGATGTCTTCTATAACCTCTGATTCTGGTCTCAAGTTAGTGATAACTTGCAGTGTTAGACTTACCACTTTTCAAAGAAGTAAGCCTTCCCAGCTTAGCATCAGGTGTATCATTTATCTAAGGGTTCTATAGCAACTTGACACTTTTAGCACACCTTTGGAGCTAAGAATCTGTAAATGCTGGGAAAATACTCATTGGTGTGTATCATTCTTTGTCAAAGATGACACTTTTGGGAATATCTTCAATAGAATTGAGAAAAGAAGATCAAGCAAAATAGTCCATGAAATGGTGTCTCTTCTTAATGATTAATCTTCCAAATGCAATTTGGAAGAGGTCAATTGAGAAAGCTATGACATGGAGGAACAGAGTGACCTGTGTAGAGTAGATGTTCAATAAATATTTGCTGATTAAGTGAAGAGATGATTTAAGTAAGAGAGATAAATAGGAGATATTAGTTTCTGAGAACTGCTGTAAAAAAGTATCACAAACTGGGTAGCTTAAAACAAAAGAAAATTATTCTCTCACAGTCCTGGAGGCTAGAAGTCCAAAATCAAAGTGTCAGTGGGGCCATGCTTTCTCTGCAACTCTAAGTAGAATGCTTCCTTGCCTCTTTAAAGTTTCTGCTGGTACTCATCAAATCTTGGTATCTCTTGGCTTACAGCAACATCTCTCCAATCTCTTCCTCAAATATAATATGGTGTTCTCCTTGTGTGTTTCTATTTTTACATGGCATTTTTCTCTTCTTAAAAGGACACCATCATATTGGATCAGGGTCTATCCTAATGACCTAATTTTAACTTGATTACATCTGCAAAGACCCTATTTCCAAGTTTACATTCATAAATACTGGGAGGTAGGATTTCAATATATATTTTGGGGGGACACAATTCTCTACCTATAACACATAGTAGATAAAATGAACATGTAATAGAAATAGCTTAGAACACTTCTGAAAATAATTCAGAACAATGATATATTAACTATAGTAATACTTGTTAAGCCCAGACATTTAGGTTGGGTCCCTCAAGAGCTTCCATTTTGTCTATATTTCTTTCCTATTCACTTTCGACTGGTTATGTTTTCTAATAATCATAACCAATGGTTGCTAGTTTTCACCTCTTTAAATTTTCTCCTTAGCAAATGAATATCAAATTATTGGGGAACAAAATGAACAATCACACCTGTATTTTCCCTCAATTAAAACTTATTTGATCCATCATGAGATATTTTCTACTAATCTAAACTTTAATATTAATATTGAATAAAGATTCTATATAAAATTACCTGGGTGGTTATCCTGTTAATGTAGACAATCAGAGCACCAGAAAGTCTCCCACATTGGCTAAGATGGTGCCAGGGGAGGTTCTTACAATAAGCATGCCAACAGCTAGAAAGATGAATGGATAGGGCCCTAGTACACCAAAAACTAGCAAGATAATTGGATAGGGGAAAAGCCTTCCTCTCCTTATCCCTATAAAAATTGTGGGCTTGAGCAGGAAGGGGAGATGGTCTTTGAGACGGTAGTCCACCATTCTTTCAGGTCACGCAGCACCTGAACAAAACCTCTTTCTTTTTGCACTAGTACCTGCCTTACAAGTTTGGCTTCCATTGTGGCAAGCAGCTGAACCCTTGTTTTTCAGTTATAATCCTTTACCTGTACTTTCTCTAGAACTTGGTACACACTTTTGCAACTACCTGTGTAAGCAAAACCCAAGTTTGGCTTCCTTCCACCATAAAAGACAAACTTGTGAGAAAGATGCTGGTGAAAAAGGAAAGTGGTTTATTCAAGTGCCAGACACCTAAAAAGATGGGGGACTCTTGCCTCAAAGCCCACCTCACCACTTCTGTGCAGGCAGAATTTTTTATAAAGAATAAGAAGGGAAGCAGAAGAAAAAAATCAAGGGGGGATGGTTAAAAAGTTCTCTACATGCAGGCCAGCATAGTCTGAAAAGGATCTCAAAACTGGTCAAGTGATGGTCTGGTATACATCATCGTGGTGTGTATCACCTTGGTCTTCATCGTCCTGGTTTTACATCATGCTGATTCTACAGTTAAAGGTCAGCAAATCTCCCAGAACTGGGATGACTGAAGATCAGAGTCTGCATCTTCTGAAGTTAATTCCTAGGATTCTTATACAAACATGTTGTTTATCTACAAAGTACATATTAGTCAGAGTCAGCATTTACAAAAACAATGTCAAAACAATGGTGGGGTGGGTTACAATTCCCCACTCTTACACCTGGACATTTCAAAATTACTCTTTGAACAAATATTAATTGAAATCTGAGCATGCCCCTAGTCAAACGTGCCATGTGTACTTCAAAACTCATGTTTCATTTCCTGAGTAATATAAATCCATTGGTGGAAATCATTTTCTTCTAAAAAAAAAAAGCAAACCAGAAAGTTCAAAGTCATGTTGGATTCCTTTGTTCTCAACATTCAATTTCTCTCCAAATCATGTCAGCCTATCTCTATTTTTTTTTTTTTACTTTGTTCATCTGCTTTCTTACAGCCTGTGTCTCCTTTTGTAGGTTTTTATAATTGCGTAGATATTAAAGCTTTTCGATGATGGAAACCATACTGGAATCAACCACAGGGCATAGATAAGGGTTTTCCACATAGAGTGTTACATTAGCTGAGAAGCACATCATTAGAAGGGGGAAACTTAACCTACTATCAGATGTGAGCTCTACTGAGACATTTTAAATAATAGAGTCTTATTTAACAGGGTGATAGTGTGCCATTAAGCACCTTCCTCCACTACTCTTAACCCAACTATCTCTTCAATATAATAATTCTGTTCATGAAGTTTTCTATGCTTCCCAAGGTGCCTCATTATCACAGAGGTGAAAATTTTGAAATCTTGAATGGATGAATCACCCTTTTACTGTTATTTTGGCCATTGAGTAATGAAAGCAGTTGCTCAAATCCACTATTGAACTAACCAATTATTTCCCTATTGACCAGAAAACTATGATCTCTATAAAGCTACAGGTTAGCTCATTGGACTTGGGAAAACTGTCACAAATAAGATAAAAAAATGTTTGAGTCTTTGACAAACTTTGACAATTACCTACTGCCAGGCTCAACCTCAGTGTGTGACAGAGGCAGTCAACAATAATCAATTTGCAGTACAGGATTTTTACATATTTTTAAAGTTTATTTTTACTTTATGCCTATTTCTTTTCACATGTTTTTAATATGTGCATTTAGATATTTGACTATATTCCACACTTTCAATATTAACTGAAGACATATGCCATGTTTCAGGGATTCTGTAAGTCCCTAAGTGCTGTTTTATAGCCTTCTACTTACCAAGAAAGATAGTTGAAAGAAAAGCTACATGGAGTACTTTGGCATCAATGTGATAACAAACAAATATCCTAGTCAGACAAATAATGGAATAAAATATTTTCATGAAACACTGGCCCATAAAAGCCTATGCTGTCGTGCTTTCCTTACAACTTAAATGACATCTAACCTGTTCTGTTCCTTTATATAAAAAGCTCAGCAATATATTATATATTTCATCCCACTAATTACATTTTAATAATAATTTGGACCTTTGAAAAAAACCTTTCACTGTCAAAATTATTGAATCAGTCAGAGTTAAATCAAGATATAAGAACTACTGCATGTATTACATAAATAAGGACTGAACGTTCATATAGATGTGGTAGGAGCTGAGCAAATGGAGTTCTGGAAGGGAAAAAAAAATAGAACAGAAAATAATCACTAACCAGGTCAGCCAGAAGTGCCAACTCAGATAGACAGGAAGGAATTTTAGGGAAATTTAGCAACCATGTAGATTCTATGAATTCTATGTCTTCTGTGGAAACTTCCACTCAGGGAAAATTTCTGCCTGTGTGGAAACCACATTTGTGGGCCTGGAACCAAGTGACTGGTCGAGGGCATAGGAGACTGTTGATCAGAAGGGCCAACAGTCAGGAATATGAGCTGAATGCAGAGCAGAACAACGGCATCCTGGTGCCCACCTCCATGTCTATCAATTTGTTTGTTTCCCCCAATCTTCTGAGATATCTACGCTTCACCTCCACCTTCCAAATCTCATGTGAGTTCCTCTTTTGGGCCCTAGTAACTTGGAACCATGTAAGAGAGCTGATTCAGGTAAATGTTCTCCACCATGAACAGAAGCAGCAATGCCATGTTGGTATGTACTATTGTGTTAAGTGTCAAAGTCAGAATTTATTACCCCCATTCTATAGATTAAGAAACTGGATACAGCTTGCTTGAAGTTACTTGGCTAATAAATGATATATTCGGGCAAAATACTTAAACAGATACTTTATGAAAGAAGAAATCGAAATGGTTAATAAACATACTTTATATAGATGAACTTTAAAAATCAGATGTCACTATACACCCAAAGTAGAAAATGTTAAAAATTTCGATAATACCAAGTGTTGTTGAAGAATAGATACAACTACTTTGGGAAATGGTTTGGTAATATCTATAAAAGCAATGATACCCTATCCTATTTCTCAACAATTCCTCTGGTAGGTATAATATACCCTAGATAAACATGTGCACACCAGCATATATATAAAGAATGTTCACCACAGTATTATTTGTATTAATCTAAAATTGGAAACAATACAGATGTCCATCTATAAAAGAATAGATAATTTTTCCCTGGAAGCTCAGTTGGTTAGAAAGTCATCCCAATACTCCAAGGTTTGGTTTTGATCCCCAGTCAGGGCACATACAAGAAGCAACCAATAAATGCATATATAAGTGGAATAACAAATTTCTCTCTTTCTCTTCTTCTCTTTCAAAAATTAATTAACAAAATAATAGATAAATTGTGACATATTCATACAATAGTAGAATAGAATACTTCACAGCAAGGAAAATGAATGGGTTTCATAAATAAAGTATGGAGTAATCTATAAACATGATAGCAAGACAATAACTACTATGAAATATGATTATTTACAGTAGTCCTTGTATATGTTTTATTTTTAGAATTTAGATATTTTATCCTCACATTATATTTAAAAATAAAACATATAATATTCCATGTTTGTTCAGTTCAACATCTCATTTAAAATATCAAGGATAAAAGACATCCTTAATCAATACATTTTTAAAATCTTTATTGTTCAGATTATTAGAGATGTCCCTCTTTATTCCCCCCATAGCTTCCCTCCAACTGGTTCCCACCCTACCCCAGGCCTTCACCACCTGACTGTCCGCATCCATAGGTACTGCATACATGCATATAAGATCTTTGTCCAATTTCTTCCCCACCCCCCACATCCCATTTCCCCTGAGAATTGTCAGTCTGTTTCATTTCTATGCCCTTGATTCTATTCCACTCACCAGTTTATTCTGTTCATCAGATTTTTTTATTCATTTGATTTTTAGATTCACTTGTTGATAGATTTGTATTTGTTGTCATTTTGTTGTTCATAAATTTTTATCTTTATCTTTTTCTTCTTCTTTTTCTTAAAGAATAACCTTCAGCATTTTATATACCAGTAATACTGGTTTGGTGGTGATGAACTTCTTTAGCTTTTTCTTATCTGTGAAGCTCTTTATCTGACCTTCAATTCTAAATAATAACTTTGCTGAATAGAGTAATCTTGGTTGCAGGTTCTTGCTATTCATCACTTTGAATATTTCTTGCCACTCCCTTCTGGCCTGCATAGTTTCTGTTGAGAAATCAGCGGACAGTTGTATGGGTACTCTCCTTGTAGGTAACTAACTCTTTTTCTCTTGCTGCTTTTAATATTCTCTCTTTGTCTTTTGCCCTTGGCATTTTAATTATGATGTGTCTTGGTGTGGTCCTCTTTGGATTCCTCTTGTTTGGGGTTCTCTGTGCTTCCTGGACTTGTAAGTCTATTTCTTTCACCAGGTAGGGGAAGTTTCTGTCATTATTTCTTCTAATAGGTTTTCAATATCTTGCTCTCTCTCTTCTTCTGGCACCCCCATAATTCAGATGTTGGTATGCTTAAAGTTGTCTCAGAGGCTTCTTACACTATCTTCAACTTTTTGGATTCTTTTTTTTTTTTTTTGCTCTTCTGGTTGGGTGTTTTTTGCTTCCTTGTATTTCAAATCTTTGACTTGATTCTTGGGATCCTCTAATCTTCTGTTGAATCTCTGTATATTATTCTTTATTTCAGTCAGTGTATGCTTAATTTCTTTTCCTTTTTTTTTTTTTTTTTTTTTTTTTTTTTTTTTTTTTTTTGGCATTTTCACTAAGATCCTTGAAGGTCTCACTAAGTTCCTTGGACATTTACAGAAGATTCTTGAGTAACCTTATCACTGTGGTTTTGAACTCTATATCCAGTAGTTTGCTTTCTTCCATTTCTTTCATTTGTGACATTTTCTTTGTCTCTGCATTTTGGCTGCTTCCCTGTGTTTGTTTCTAGTTATTAGGTAGCTAGTAAATCTCCTTGAGTTGATAAAGTGGCCTTGTGTAGTAGGTGTCCTATAAGGCCCAGTGGCTCAGCCTCCCCTATCACCTATGTTGGACACTCTAGGTGAACAACTTTATGGGCTGTGTGCACAGTCTTATTGTAGTTGAGCCTTGATTGCTGTTGGTGTCACTGGGAGGAATTGACCTCCAGGCCAGTTGGCTGGGAGGAACAGCTGTGTCTACAATGGAAGAGCTGCTGTGCAGGAGACACTCTTATGGGGCACGACTTGCTTCATTGGGGCTTTGGTGCTCACTGAAACTGCCCCTTGAGTGTGTCACTTATGGATGTGAAGAGTTGTAATCTGGTATGGTCTCGCACTGACCACTGGGTTCACTGGCTCTTGGATCTCCAAGAAGGTGCAAAGTCAGCTATGACCTGGGGCCACCCAGCAGGAGCTACAGCAAGATCTGCAGATTCCTCCTCTTTGTATCAGGTTTGGAAGTGCCCAGATGAGGCCCAGCTGTGAAGCAAAGCAGGTTGGTGCTGGTGCAGCCTTGGGCCTTCTTTTGAAAGCTTTGGGGCTCCCTGGCCTAGCTGCAGCTTGTTTGACAGGTCTTAGGCTGAGAAAGGACAAGCCATTCATATGCAAAAGCTGCTGCGCACAGCTTGGGTGGGGTTGTAAATTGGGTAGGGTGGGGTCTCAGGGAATCTGCAGGGTGGAGCAAACAGCTATGGTTGCCAGTCAACCCTGCACCTGGGACGTCCCAGCACAGGAACAATGACTGTTGTGAGCACCTCTATCTGGAAGAAAGCCATCCCTATGTTCCTACCCCAATGCCAGACAGTCCAGTTTCTCCAAGTATGTGTCTGGGTCTCCCCGAGTCTTGGCTGGCACTGGAGCTCAGAGCAAGTGGGAGCTTGTATCACCCTCCTAATTAAAAAAGCGGCACACCCGGGTTCCAGCCTATTCTGCGCCTCCACACCTCTTACCAGTCTCAATGCACTTTCTTCTTAACCTCTCTAGTTGTAGTACTTCCACTCAGCCAGCTTTCCCATGGTTCTGGATAATAGTTGTTATGTATTTTAGTTGTAATTTTGATATGGTTGTGGGAGGCAGCACGTACAGGTGTTTACCTATGCCGCCATCTTGGTTCTCCAATCAGTACATTTTTATGATGCACAAAATTATCACTAACCTCACAAATCTTCATGGTAGTTTTCATCTCATGTGCCTCAGCTGTTTACAAAATTGGTAAAATGCATTTTGATTTTTACATATCCAAAGAAATGCCTTATAAGCCAAAGTAGAAAGTATTCAAATGAATTCCCTTTAAAGTCCTGTTCTCAGGTACCAAATGGCTATATTGTAGGTATTAGATATAGAATATACAGATTCTTTTTTTTTAGTCTGAAAAAATATAGTTATTTTACCTACATTATTGAAGGTACTTTTTTTCTGAATAGATAATTCTGAGAATTGTTTTTCCTTTCAGCACTTAAAAAAAATGTTGTTCAACTGTCTTCTGGCATCCATAGTTTCCGATGAAAAGTCGGCCATCGCTCATATTGTCACCCTCTGGAGTATACAGATTCTTTCCACAAGAAATTATTCTGGTTTCAGTGTGCCACCTAAAAGAGTGCATTTGTAGAGGCACAATTGTTAGATAGCCAAAAGAGTATTGAATAATATAATCAAAAGAGATTAAGAAAAGGTGAATGTAAGTCTGAGATGAGACTTCTAGGAAAAGACACAGTCTCTTGCCCCATTTTCAGACCTAAACCAGCTCTCTGACCCAGAACTCTCTACTGAAGAAGACTGTTCCTCTTGAAGAAGGCCCTGTAACATCACAGCCAATATACAAAGTAATAATTTCCCCAAACTTTCTGCTGAAAAGATCTATAGCCATTTACTTGATTGTTCATACACTAGGGGAAAAAAACACATCCAGATCTTTCACATTATCTGAATAATCTCATATCAATTAAAAACATTAAATTGATTATTAATTATTAGAATCCTTTCATTCATCAGTGACTTCACTGGTGAATTCTACCAAACTTTTAAGGAAAAAATAATGACAATTGTACACAAATTTTTCCATAAAATTGAAAAGGAGAGAATACTCCCAAATATAAAGATTAGTCACTAATATCTGAGGGCTCAAAGTACCATTGTGGCTTTCTAGTAAAGTAGGGGTGTATGGAAGTTAGACAATAAATAAATTCCTCACATAAGGTCATCCTGATGTGAGTTCACTGGATCCATAGACATACCGATGGTATTTTCCCAGTTTCCAAATGTATAATTGGATCAGCCATACTCAGACATTGATATTACCCTAATATAGGTTCCTTTGTCTCTAAATAAAACTACTATCCTAGTGAAGGTAAAGTAGACACCCCTGAAATTGCCTCTCCATTTCAGCTAAGATAGTAAATAAAAAATATATTGCATCTTAGGTAGAATAACAGACATTAGCACTACCCTAAAGATATAGGCATGCAGGGATTATGATCCCATCATATTCCCATTTAACTCACCAGCCCGTCCCCTGGAAACATCAGTCTGGATCATAGTGTGTGGCATCTTAACTATGGCCATCTTAACTAACTAGGAACCTTAATAGTAGTAAATGTGACAGATATGATATTATCACTAGAACAGATTTTTAACAGCCTCTGGTATGTCCCAATTTACCTGGCAGATATGTTCTTTTCCATTTGCATCAAGTAGAGAAATCAGAAACAGTTATATGGACATTGAATAAACAATACTATGCATTCAGTTTTATTCCAGGGCTCTGTTTATTGTCCTGTTTTTGGTCACAATATTCAATTGTTACTTAAGGGGAAAGGAACCTATGTGTGCGTTTTTTAAATCTTTTTCTTTTCTTCTATGTCATTATTTTCAGGGTAGGTGGTTGGCTAATATAAGTGATAAAAGTATGATAGGGTTATTCATGTTTCTTAGAAAACTATGACCTTATTTCTGCAATCAAAGTAAGCTGGTACAAATAGCTTCCTCAGTTGTAGATGTATCAAACTTACCTTGTACTTGCTTAGAGTCCCACTGAATTCCCATTAATCCTGGGTCCACCAAAATTCTGTACTTATGGAACATCACAAATACTATATGCAAATAGAGTGGGGAGGAACACTGGACATGCATATTGCATTTATTTCCTCTGCTTATAAACATATTCCATTGTCCCATCAGCCTTCACTTATAAAAAGTAAGTTCAAAGACAAAAATTTTAAGATGGTGAAAGCAGAGCATTAAACCAAGAACAAGTCCCTCAGAGCATCAGAGCCTCATACAACTTCACGGGTCACACTCCACTGAAGTGGGCCCTGCTAACATGATGTTTTGTGAAAATTTTAATGAATATATGCACGATGAATCTTACTAAAGAAAATAAATTCAAATTAATATAATAATAAGATTATTTTGTCTATCAAGTTATCAAACTCATTTTTCAATGATAATACCTATAGGGGTGAAGGTACAGTGTAGTGGGAATTATTAGACAACATGGGGGGATTGTTTCTACATTTCTGCTGTAAAGATTCTTAGCAGGGTTCACACTCTTTAATATAGCAATTCTTCTTATGAAAATCTAATCTAAGGGAATATTTTAAAATTGCAAACAGATTCATCTTTGAGCATGTTCATTGCAGCATTATTTTTAAGAAAGAAAAATTAGAAACAACCTTAATGCCTAAGCAAGCGTTGGTGATTAACTAGAAAAAGTTTAATTTCTAATCTACACTAATAAAAGAGAAAGATACAAATTGACCATACCTCTGCGATGCCCACCAGCCAATCAAGAGTGAGTATGTAAATTAACTCAACAAAGATGCTGGGTTAATTTGCATACACAGGCGCCAAGTGGCCGGGGGCAGGGTGGCGCCAAGTGGCCTGGGTCCCGGGGATGGTTGCCAAGCCGCAGCCTCCCAGGACCATTGCTGAGGGTGGCGGCGCCAAGCCACACCCGCAGGCTCCCGGGATCATCCCCACAAGGTAGAGAGAAGAGTGGGAGAGTGGGTAGAGAGTGGAGTGGGAAAGAGGGTGGAGAGCGGGTGGCTTGGGAAACTTGGCAGAGCAGGAGGCCACTGGACAGAGAGCAGAGCAAGAGAGCGGTGGCTTGGAGGGCATGGCTCCCTCTTTGCCCCAGCTTCCTCATTGCAGCTGTGGAAACTGACAGCAGGGAAGAGGAAGTCCCACCCTCACAGAATTAGCCAGAATCAGCTGTTGGTCAGACAGCTCTCAGTGGCCTGACAGCCAGGACTTTCATTCACCTGCATCTCAGACAGTGACAGTAGAGAGGTGGGGCTATGTCTAAAGAACATCCTTGGGACCCAGGCTGCTCTGAGCCTGTAGGCCGCTGCTGAGAGAGTCGCTCCCCTCCATCTTCCTCTGCCCCTGAGGTGGGAGCCTCTCTCATTGGTTGCCCCAGCCTGACAGCGAGGACTCTCAATCACCTGCATCTCAGACCGTAACAGCAGGGAGGGGGGAATATGTCTAAAGAACAATTATTAATACAAGGTAGCTCTGCAGCCAGCATTTGCGATGACTATTAATAAATCACAAGGACAAACTCTAGACAGAGTAGGCATATTCCTACCTGAACCTGTTTTCGCACATGATCAGTTATATGTTACTTTCTCTCAAGTTCGAAGAGCATGTGATGTTAAAGTTGTAAATACTTCATCACAAGAGAAATTAGTCAAGCACTCTGAAAGTGTTTTCACTCTTAATGTGGTATACAGGGAGATATTAGAATAAGTTTAATCACTTTATCAGTCATTGTTTGCATCAGTGTTTTTTTTTTTTAATATATCTTTATTGATTTCAGAGAGGGAAAGAGAGAGAGAGAGAAATATCAATGATGAGAGAGAATCATTGATTGGCTGCCTCCTGCACGTCCCCTAATGCGAATCAAGCCTGCAACCCAGGCATATGCCCTTGACAGTAGTCAAACCTGGGACCCTTCAGTCCACAGGCTGACACTCTATCCCCTGAGCCAAACCTCTAGGGCTCAATGTTGTTTTTATATCATGTTTTTGTTGTTGTTATATCATTTTGCTATTGTTTATTTATTAATAAAATTATATATTATTGTCATATACATTTTACTCATTTTCTTTCTTCTCTCACACCTCTATTATAGAGAAAGGGCAAATAGCAATATTAAAACATTTCCTCTAATTAATACTCTTTCAATGTGCATGAATTTTGTGCACCAGGCTATTAGTGATAAAATATTAGGCCATCATACAAAGCATGTATATGAAAAATTGTTCTCATGTAAAATGCCTCATAATATTATTTAATGAACAAGTAAAAAATTATATACACTTTATAAGTTTGCCTATATATATGTGCATATGTATCCTATATAATAAAAGCCTAATATGCTAAGTGTCCAGTCATCTGATTGTCTGTTAAACCAATCAAAGCATAATATACTAATGATATGCTAAGGCTGCTCAACCACTCGCTATGACATGCACTGACCACCAGGAGGCAGACAGTTGACCAGTCGCTATGATGTGCACTGACCACCAGTGGGCAGACTCTCTGACTGGACTCTCTGACTGGTAGGTTAGCTTGCTGCTGGGGTCTGGCTGATTGGGACTGAGCAAGGCAGGCTGGACACACCCTGGAGCCCTCCTGGGGTCCTTCCCTGTCTGGCCAACCTCCCATGTCCCTCCCTGGCCCCAATCGTGCACTGATGGGGTCCCTCAGCCTGGCCTGTACCCTCTCACAATCCGGGACCCCATGGGGGATGTCAGAGAGCCGATTTTAGCCTGATCCCGCAGGCCAGGCTGAGGGATCCCACTGCTGCATGAATTTGTGTGTGTGTGTGTGTGTGTGTGTGTGTGTGTGAAGGGAAGAAACTCAGGAAAACATTAATTGTGCTAACCCTGGTAGTGAGATTATAGGTGATCTACCTTCTTCATGTTTCCTACTTCTTCTTCCTTCTACTATCCTTAACTACTTCCAAAACTACTTCCAAAATTAAAAGTAATTTCCAATCAGAGAAAAGGCTTCAAAATAATTCTATGTATTTTAGGACTTTATTATTATTGTAGAATACTTTCACCTGTGCTTGGTACATTTTTCATAATTTGTGTTTCTCTTCATTCTTTCAATTGCTTTCTGAAATCATTTGCTTTTAGCTCATGCTATTAAGTCTAAGAGAGGGAGATAATATAGTAAAGGTAATAATGATTCTATTGACAAAAAATAAAAAATTTTAAAAAAGCCAGACACTCAGCTTGTATCTTTGCTATTTTTACTGATGTACTAAACTGAAATTTCAATGGATCCTTAGGGTTTTAGCCCAGCAATTATGATACTGCAGAAATGGGCTCAAGGATGCTATTGCTGCTATTGTATACACTTATTTCCTCCATAAATATCATTATATTTTAATAGAATCTTAAATAGTATTTTTATACATTTCCTAATTTTGCTTATGTTTCACTGGAAAAGAAATACAGACATATCACTATCATAAACTGATCAATACTTGAATATTCATGACAAAGATACACACACACACACACACACACAAACACACTCCTATTAATAAAAGTACAAATGATCACTTCTAACTCTATATTTCGTTAATAGGAAAAGCAATGAGTCTAATCTCTTAGTTTATTCAAATTAATGTGATCAACTGCTTATGGAAAAACAATTTGTAAATTATTTTTTAAAGAGTTGTAAATTGTGTTTGAACTTTTTAGTGAACAGAGAATGCATAATCTCCTCTTGCTTAAATATATATAAACATTTTAAGAGAAAAGACTCAAACTGAAAATATTTAGGTCAATATGACCTGCCCTTGCTTGGACTGATTCAATTAACAGAAAGTTTATATATCATTGCAGGGCTGCTCTTCCACACTTCAAGCTTAGTGGGTTTGCATCAGCCCAGGATTCTCAAGGTCGGAGGTAACCCGCCAAAAGGTTATTGACTCCCTCAGTTCTCAATTGAGTCCATTTATGTTGTGGTTCTATTGGTTCTCTGGGAGATAGTAAAACAGAGACAAAATAATCTGCACTTCATAAAACTAATTTTATTCAATTCAAAATAATGTTCTTTCATCTCAGAAAATACCCTTTTAACTTTTTTGGTACTAAGATATCCTTTTTTAATAAAAAGATAATTACAAGTTTGAATTGCTCTCTCTCTTTTTTTCTTTTAAACATTCTTACTGAGAAAGTAGATGACCCAGAGTGAGTTTTCTTAGAAAATTCTCTGTTCCATGAAAATCTAAAGCCCAAGATCCAGTAAACACAAACAAAGAGCTTGTTTCTTCCCACGCCTGAGGCAGCTGGTGAGCAAGGACCTGGAGGCTGTGGTGGACAGTGAGTAGCTTTGGAGGAAAATGGAGTAGGATTTGAAGTCTGTGTAACTTAAGAGAAATTAGTTAACCTTGAAGAGTAATTCATTTCTTTGTCTATGGCAGTTGAACTAATGTTACCTTTGTCTCAAGTTGTGAAAATTGCGAAATGATTGTTGGCTTTCTCCGTAATAGCTCAAGCAAAGTCACTTTTTCAAAAAGGCCTTGTTTGCTCCACCCTATCTAATGTGCACTATCTTCTCACCCACCCACACAGCCATTCTCTGTCTCATGTTAGGGTATCATTATCTAGATTAATTTTATTATTCCAACCAGAACATAAGATTCATGGGAGAAGGGACCTCATCTATCCTATTCCACTGCATCCCCAGCAATTTAAACCATATGGCAAAAAACACAAGAGAACTCAATACATATTCATTGAATATTGAATGAATATAAAGTGTCTGACACACATAAAATGTTTGTTCCCTTTTCTTTCTGATCTAGGTGGAAAATATCCATTTTCCTAAAATGTCACATGCATCTTCATTCTCTTAGGCCATCAGAACCCATCCCAAGGTGTCTCGCTTCCCAAACATATATTCCCAAGTAGGAAACAATTCTTTGAGTAATTGATATATGGCAAGGTCATCTTTATTTTAGAGCTGGCTATAATTCAGAATGATTATGTGATGGCAATCTCGAATGGGCTTTGCATGCATATTTAGTTTATTGAATAAAGAGAATGCCTAATCTTTGGGATTTACACAGATTGCCAGGGAAATGTCATTTAAAGCCTTCCATTTTAAGACTATGTATAGTATCTGATAATTGCTTATTTTAATTTGCATTTCAAATCAGTATTGAAAAATCTTACCAGGCAATCGTCTTCAGCTAAATAACTTATCCTGCTAAAAGCTAACATTAATGAGTAAAATCTTTACGACAACACAAACATGCTGAATACTAATATTAAAAAGGAAAAAGAAGGAAGGGAGGAAGGAAGGAAAAAAAGGAAGGAGGGAAGAAGGGACAAAGGGATGAAAGAAGAAAGGAAGGATGGGAGGAAGCTATTATATTACCATGAAGCTAAAAGCAAAACCATGAATAAGAAAATCAAAGGCTTCAGAGTGTCTCTACATCCCCAAAATCAAGGCCTCAGGGAAGGTCTTATTCACCTGAGATGCCAAAAATGGCCTTTCCTGAGGAGGCTGAGGGTCCAACCTAATAGACAAATGTTTTGGGACACGTCTAGGACAAGGAAACAGAAAGCTAGTGGGACAATCCCTGCCTTAACTGTGGCTATCATCCACCCATCACTCACTCCAAGTACTGAGTTAGTGCCTATATTTTAGGGATTGACAGCCATCAAAACACAACTTGCAAAACAAAGTTCCAATTCTTTTCCCTTAGCAAAATGAGTATGCTGTGCAGCTGTGGGAATTGGTGGGGAGATAGGCTGGGTATTATTAGTGGACACACAAGTCAAAACATGATGTGCCAATTTCTATTTAGAATAAGACTGGATATAATAAAAGGTACCTAGACTTCAAGTTCAGGGTCCAGCATGTTAAAAGCTTAGAAATTATTACTTCCATGCTTAGAAAAGGAAATATTATACAAACTGAAAATCAATGAGTTTTAGTGGAAACCTCAGAGAACTGAAGTTGTAGGGTCAGATCCTGGAGAGCCACAGCTGAGACCGCTCATCAGGAGTAGAAGCCACTGGGGTCATAAACTGGTAGGAACATTTAAATGGCAATTTTGATGAATTGCTGGGAGCTGAGTATGGACTAGCTTGGCAGTGAGAACATCCTGGAGCTACAAATCTGAGGAGGCCTTCACATTTTCATGTATTTCACCTCCAAGAACCCCATCAGGCAAGGAAAAGGCAGAAAGGAGGAACCATTGTGAAGCATGCTTTATCCCATGGGCATTTTTTCAACCACAGCCACCCTTGGCCTTAATCTCATTTAAAGAATTTAAAGAAGGGCAAAGGGTGCCTGGCCAGTATTACTCATTGGTTGAGCATCAACCCATGAACCCAGAGGTCACCAGTTCTATTCCTGTTCAGAGCACATGCCCAGGATGTGGACTCGACCCCCAGTAGAGGGTGTGCAGGATGCATTCAATTGATGTTTCTCTTTCATCCATGTTTATATCTCTCTATCCCTCTCCCTTCCTTTATCTCTAAAAATCAATTTAAAAGGAGATTTAAGAAAAGAAGGGGGAAGGGAAGCTAAAGAACACATGGAAAGGTCACAGCCCAGGGATAAAGGCCATTAAAAGACTGAGATTTAGTCATCCTATATAATAAAAGCTTAATATGTAAATCGGCTGAATGGTGGAACCACTGTTCACTATGACTCACATTGACCACCGGGGGCAGATGCTCAATGCAGGAGCTGCCCCTGGTGGTCACTGGGCTCCCACAGGGGGAGCACTGCTCAGCCAGAAGCCGGGCTCATGGCTGGCAAGTGCAGCTGCAGAGGCAGGAGCCTCTCCTGCCTCTGAGGCAGCACCAAGGAGCAGTGAGCCAAGTGGTAAGGAGCAACAAGCAGGCGGGCAGTAAGGAGTGAGGGGTCCTGGACTGCAAGAGGGCGTGGGCTGAATTTTTGTGCACTGGGCCTCTTGTAAGATTATAGAAGGCTTCTTCTCTCCCATGTCATACTACTACACCAATAATATAATAACAGTAAATTCAGTGGGATAAAATGGCAAGACTCAGACTCTATTTAAGAAGAAATTTTAAGAAAAAATTAAAGACGTTACCAACACCAATAAACGGCTCCAACATCAAGCACCAATTCCCATTTGGGGAAATTGAGGGGAATGTAGGATTCTGTCAGCAGTAGCTTAAGAATCGAGAGGTACACACATTTGTCCCTAGGTAGAAGCTTCCCCCAACTTTCCTCGACCACAGAAACATCACAGGCTCTATAATATGATTCCTTGCCTAAATAGGAAAATAGCAGGTGGTAAGGGGTTGGTGTCTGCTAGGAGAAAGTTTCTTATGCCTTTACCAGTTGTGTCTAACATCAATTTTGTATTAGTCAGGTTCTCCAGAGAACAAGAACCAATCTGATGGATAGATGATAGATAGATGATATAGATAGATAGATAGATAGATAGATAGATAGATAGATAGATAGATGATATAGATATTTATTTTAAGGGATTGGTTCACATGATTGTGGAGGTTGACAAGTTCAAAGTCTTCAGGATGGGCCACCAGGTTTGAGACAAAGGGCAGAGGCAATATTGCATTTCAGGTCCAAAGGCAGTCTACTGGCAGAATTCTCTTCTTTCAAGGAGGTCAGTTCTTTTTACTAAGGTTTTCAACTGATTAGATGAAACCCACTGACAATATAGAGGGCAGTCTGCTTTACTCAAAGTTTCTGATTTAAATGTTAATCTCCTCTAAAACTTACTTTTTCTGAAACATCTAGAATAATGTTAGAGCTACTATTTGGTTACCAGGGCCTAACCAAGTTGACACAACATTAACCATCACAAGTCCACCCTTTGTGCACTTGGCACTCTTACAGATCTCCTTAAACCATATGTAATCTCCAAATAAAAACAAGGTCATACTTTCACCTGGCACCATACAACGATCCCGCATATACCAGAAATACACTAACCTGAGCCCCAGAGGAGAATGCAAAGTCCTTGGGTGATGAGCTCATTCTGCCGGCAGTTCTCAGAACAGTGCCCCAGGGAGGGTCCTTGCTGAAAGAACAGTAATGAACACATGGTCTCCCACGGAATATCAATTTCATGGCTGCTATTTTAAAAGGCACTTTGGTTACTTATTTTCCGGGGCAGTAGGTTTGCCACATAAAACTTTATGTTTTTTAAGCCAGTGTATTTTAAACTTAGCTCTTATATCTGACTCTGACACAAATACTTCCTAAAAGGAAAAAAAATCATCTCATAAGTTAGATTCAGAATTACTCTTGCATTTTCTTCTTTTCTCTGTGTGACATTTTAACCTTTTGGGGGAAAGGACATAAATTTGCATTTCACAAAGGAATCTTTGTGCAAACAGCATGAACAGTTAAGTATTGATAATGGATTTGAGGCTTAGGAAAAAGCTAAACAGTAAGGCGATACCAATACATTTTCCACCTTAAAACTACAGTTTAACTGATAATAAATTAAAAAACCAAGTTTCTTGGAAGAAACTAGCCAATGGGAAAGGTACAGTGTTGATAACTGCACACTATTGGCCATAGGCTTGCCTCCTGCCTGGTTCACAAATGTTTTTGCCTGGTAGGATTTTTAATGGTATTCAGATATCCTAATATTGTTTTTAATAGTGTTTAAATATGCCCCAGCCCTTCCAAGTAGTAGGTGCTGAATCATATTTGTGGAAATAATATAAGAAGAGAATTAGAAATAACAAGAATGAATGAGGATGTAAAAAAAAAAAAAGACACCTTTGTGCACTCTTGTGGGAATGTAAATCGGTGTAGCCACTGTGAAAAATAGCATAGAGGTGTCTCAAAAAATGAAAAATAGAACTACTATATGACCCAGCAACTCCACTTCTGGGTATTTATCCAAAGAACACAAAAACAATAACTCAAAAAGATAATATCCACCTCCATGTTCACAGCAGCACTGTTTACAGTAGCCAATATATGGAAACAGTCTAAGTGTCCATTGTTGAATGAATGGATAAAGAAAATGTGTGTGTGTGTGTGTGTGTGTGTGTGTGTGTGTGTTTCAGCCTTAAAAGAAAATGAAAACTTGCCATTTGTAACAATAAGGATGGACCTGGAGTAGATTATGCTAACTGAAATAAGTCAGAGAGAGAAAGACAAATACTATATGCTATCACCTACATGTGATAATCTTAAAACAAACACACACACACACAAAAACAACACACACCCCATAGGTATAGAGAACAGGTTGGTGATTGCTAGAGGCAGGGGTGGGGGGTGGTGAATGGTTGAAGTGGATTAAAAGGTACAAACTTTCAGTTACAATATAAATGTCCTGGAGGTGTAATGTACAGCATGGTGATGACAGTTAATAATACCATATTGTATATTCAATAGATCTTAAAAGTTCTCAAAACAAGAAAAACAATTTTGTAATTATATATATATGGTGACAGATGTTAATTAGACTTATGTAGTGATCATTTCATGATATACACAAAAATCAAATAATTATATTGTACACCTAAAACTAATACAATGTTACATGTCAATAATACCTCAACTTAAAAGATAACAATAATAAACATGTAAACATAAATATTTTTATTTTTTTTAATTTTTTATTTTATTTTTTTTAAAATATATTTTATTAATTTTTTACAGAGAGGAAGAGAGAGGAGAGGGATAGAGAGCTAGAAACATCGATGAGAGAGAAACATCAATCAGCTGCCTCCTGCACACCCCCTACTGGGGATGTGCCTGCAACCAAGGTACGTGCCCTTGACCGGAATCAAACCTGGGACCTTTCAGTCCGCAGGCTGACGCTCTATCCACTGAGCCAAACCGGTTTCGGCCAAATGATATTTTTTTAAAAAGAACTACTGCCTGGCTGGTGGAGCTCAGTGGTTGAGCATTGAACTATGAACCAGGAGGTCACAGTTCTATTCCTGGCCAGGACACATGATCCCCAATAGGGGTGTGCAAGAGGCAACCTATCAATGATTTTCTCTCATCATTGAGGTTTCTATCTCTCTCCCCTCTTTCTTCCTTGCTGAAATCAATAAGAATATATTTTTTAAAAATAATAAAATAAAATAAAGAACTACAGATTTCTATTTCCTAACCCACAATCACTCACATCTTGTGCTTATCAAGGGTAATAGCAGGTAAACTTGCCTATATTTCTCAGACTACTCATTGAAATTTGATGATGTTAACTATAAGACATGTAATCTTATTTACCATCAAGAAGTTTTAAATGCTGCCAATTGAACTATGCTGTGCTGACAACTGTAAGAATAATCTCAATGTTAGAAGTGTTAAAATGTGTATTTTAGAAACAGCAAGTGCAGTATTAATACTGGTAAACCAAACTGCAAGATCCTCAAGAGCAAGGAGGTTGAAGAGGAACTGGAGTGGTGGAGTGAAGTGGACTCAGCAATAAGGCGAGGGGAGAGAAGAGCTGAGCTTGTTAGGGTCTCCAAACCTGAAGTAGCAGTAGGTGCCCCCATCCGGTGCCCGTGCAATAGGGGGCTGCAAATTGTAATGGGACTGCAGACTTCGGGAAAGGTATTTGACACTTAAAGCTTGTTGGTCTGGGCCTTGTTAGCAAGTGCTCTTTAGGAAGTGTTTCTACTGTGTGTGGTTAATTGTGTCCCCCCAAAAAACTGAGTCTATTCAGAACTTCAGAGCATGACCTTGTTTGGAAATAGGGTCTTTGCAGGCATTATGAGTTGTGTAAGATAAGGCTAGCCCTAGATGGTTTGGCTCAGTGGATAGAGTGTCAGTCTGCGGACTGAAGGATCCCGGGTTCGATTCCGGTCAAGGGTACATGCCTGGGTTGTGGGCTCGATCCCTAGTGTGGGGTTTGCAGGAGGCAGCTGATCAATGATTCTCTCTCATCATTGATGTTTCTATCTCTCTCTCTCTCCCTTCCTCTCTGAAATCAATAAAAATATTTTTTTTAAAAAAAGATAAGGGTAGACCCTAAATCTAGTGATGGTTTAAGAAGGCTATGTGAAGATACAGACATACAGAGAAGAAGGCTATGTAAAAACAGAGGCAGAGAGTGGAGTGATGTGTCCACAAGCCAAGGAATGTCAAGAATCGCTGACAACCATGAGAAGCTGGGAGAGGCGAAGACGGATTGGCTCCTGGAGCCTTTGGAGGGACGATGCTCTAGCTGCGTTTCAGACTTCTAACCTCTAGGGCTGTGAAAGAATACACGTCTGTTGGGGCACTTCGTTACAGCAGCCCCAGGAAAGTAGCACAATGGTTTTTAAAATAATAAGTAGCAACTGGGAGCTATAATTTTATGACTTTTAAAATTGTTTATTGGTTAATTTACAATAGTAATACATACTCTATCTAATTAAGATATAGAAATTCATAGTTAAAAGTAAAAGCCTAATCTTTATAGCCAGATCTCACCCCGGCGTATTCGTAAGTTTTACCTTTTCTATGACTATATACATAAGCACTACTTTATTTTACAAAAATTTGATCATCCTATGCATAATGTTTTCCAGCTTTCTTTTTAAAGTAACTATATTATAAAATATACTAGATGCCTGGTGCTTAGATTCATGTATGGGTGGGGTCCCTTAGCCTGGTCTGCACCTTCTCGCAACCCAGGACCCCTTGGGGGATGTGGCAGTGCCAAAGTGGCAGATGGCTGGGGAGGAGCCCAAGCTGGGGCTGGGCGCAGCTCTGCTGCCACACATCACGGCCCCGCTGTGCTGGCTGCCTCCGCTGCCGCCACCTGGTAGCGCTGCCACGCAGGTGGAAGAGGCTAGCACCACCGCAGCTGCGCTTGCCAGCTGTCAGCCTGGCTTCTGGCTGAGCAGCGCTCCCCCTGTGGGAGTGCACTGACCACCAGGGGGCAGCTCCTGCATTGAGCTTCTGCCCCCTGGTGGTCAGTGCACAGCATAGCGACCAGTCGACCAGTTGTTCAGGTTGTTCAGGTCAACTGTTCTTAATGGTCTCTTAGGCTTCCTATATAATAAAAGGCTAATATGCAAATCGACCAAACAGCGGAAAGACCAGTCGCTATGATGCACACTGACCACCCGGGGGCAGATGCTCAACGCAGAAGCTGCCCCTGGTTGTCAGTGCACTCCCACAGGGGGAGCACCGCTCAACCAGAAGCCAGGCTCACAGCTGGCGAGTGCAGCGGCCGTGGGGGGAGCATCTCCCACCTCCACAGCAGCACTAAGGATGTCCAACGGCCAGCTTAGGCCCGCGCCCACCTAAGCCATCAGTTGGACATCCCCCAAGGGCTTCTGGACTGCAAGAGGGCACAGGTCAGGCTGAGGGACCCCTTGAGTGCATGAATTTTGTGCACCGGGCCTCTAGTTTATATATATAGATGGGCATTGTTACATGTCAATGTGTAGATTAACATCATTCTTCTAATAGACTGTGTAATATTCCATTATAGGCACCATTTCATAATTCACATTTTATTCAATATGTATTTACTAGAGGCCCAGTGCACGAAATTCATGCATGGGGGGTGTGTCCCTCAGCCCAGCCTGCACCCTCTCCAATCTGGGACCCTTCAAGGGATGTCCGACTGCCTGTTTAGGCCTGATCCCAGTAGGATCGGGCTTAAACGGGCAGTCAGACATTCCTCTCACAATCCAGCACTGCTGGCTCCCAACTACTCGCCTGCCTGCCTTCCTGATTGCCCCTAACTGTTTCTGCCTGCCAGCCTGATCACCCCCTAACCACTCCCCTGCCAGCCTGATTGATGCCTAACTGCTCTCCTGCCAGCCTGTTTGCCCCTAACTGCCCTTCCCTGCAGGCCTGGTCACCCCTAACTGCCCTCCCCTGCAGGCCTGGTCACCCCTAACTGTCCTCCCCTGCAGGCCTGGTGCCCCCCAACTGCTCTTCCCTGCAGGCCTGGGTCACCCCCAACTTCCCTCCTTTGCCAGCCTGGTCACCCCTAACTGCCCTCCCCTGCAGGCTTGATCGCCCCAACTGCCTTCCCTTGCAGGCCTGGTCCCTCCCAACTGCCCTTCCCTTCTGGCCATCTTGTGGTGGCCCTCTTGTGTCCACATGGGGGCAGGATCTTTGACCACAGGGGGGCAGCCATCTTGTGTGTTGGAGTGATGGTCAATCTGCATATTACTCTTTTATTAGATAGGATAGAGGTCTGGTGCACAGGTGGGGGCCAGCTGGTTTGTCCTGAAGGGTGTCCTGGATCAGGGTGGGGGTTTCCTTGGGATGTGGGGTGGCCTGAGCTAGGGGCCTGTGGTGGTTTGCAGGCCGGCCATGCCCCCCGGCAACCGAAGCAGAGGACCTGGTATCTGAAGTTTATTTATCTTCTATAATTTAAACTTGGTAGCCTTGAGCGGAGCCAAGCCTTCTGCTCACTCCGTGGCGGCAGCCATTTCTGTTGGGATTTATTTATCTTCTATAATTGAAACTTTGTAGCCTTAAGCGGAGGCCAAAGCAGGCCAGGGTTGCAGAAGTTTGGCTTCCTTCATCGCCGGGGCAACCCTAGCCTCCTACTCTCTCCAGCTCCGTTGCTGCAGCCATATCTGTTTGGATTTATTTATCTTTTATCATTGAAACTTTGTAACCTGGAGTGGAGGCCTGGGCCGGCAAGGGCAGGCAGAAAGCTTGGCTTCCTCCATTGCCAGGGAAACCCAAGCCTCCCTCCTGCTCTCTATGGCCACAGCCATCTTGGTTGGGTTTATTTGCATATTCGCTCCTGATTGGCTGGTGGGCATGGCTTGTGCGTGTAGCGTAGGTAGGGTCAATTTGCATATTACTCTTTTATTAGATAGGATTGCCAGCTATGGGGAAAGCATGGGGACTGCAAATTGTAATATACTCGGCAGTATCCACTACTTGTGGAAGAGATAAATAGTTTAAAAGGAAATTATACTGCAGTGTGATAAATCCTTCAACAGGCATAAGCACAGAGGACTGGGGTGGCAGGGGTATGGGAGAGGTACTCCAGGCACAGAGAGAAGAGTCTACAAAACACAGGAGAGAAGAAGGAATACAATCTTTTGGGACAAAACAAGCAGCATCTCATCATTTTCACAAATAATTACAAAGAAAGAATGATGCACATAACAGTTCTGGAAGGTGAAACCTGGTCAATTTTCCTGGATTTAAATAGACTTATTTCAAGAAGGGTAGATAAAAGTATTTAATCATCAGTTCAAATAACACAATGCGCTATGTGGTCTAAGTATTATATCAGTATGATTTGTTCCACTGGTGCTTTAAAAGATGCACATTTTATTACTGTATGGCTCTTTGCTGCTACCACATGGGCCCTTATCACTGCTTAAATTTGTAGAAAGCTCAAAGGTGGGGCTCCAGACAGGTACAATTTTAGCAAATGAGGTCAACGAACATAACTGAAACTATCTTAACACTGTTGAAGAATTCTGAAGGCAAAATCCTCAAGCTCAGTCTGTAAATGAAGCCTGTACAAGGATGATTTATTACCAAAGGACAGAGGAAAATGATTAGCCTTAATGAAGCACTTTGTAGTTTATGCAAATTGGATCTGATTCTGTACTGATCCTGGACTCAAAATTCCCAGTGACTTCTAGCTAATCAACCTTAATCACAGGCATGCTTAATGGGCCTTTTGTCTGAGGCCTTGATGTACTCCCTGGCTTTATTGTTCAACTAGAGGCCCAGTGCACAAAATTTGTGCACTGGTAGGATCCCTAGTGGCTGCCTGCTGCTGGCTGGGTACTCCCTCCCTTCCCCTGGCCAGCCCGGCCCCCTGATCGAACTCCGGGACAACTCTCGGTCAAGGGGACAATTGGCATACTATGCTTTTATTATATAGGATGATGGGATGCGAAGGCACTTGCCTACAATTGGGAATGAAGTGGGTCAGACCAGATGCCAAGCTACTTCCTTTTGGGAAGCCCAGAAACCTTCCTTCCACCTCACCTTCTCAGTTCCAGTTACCAAGGAGAAAGCAAATATATGTTCTCTGCCTCTAATAATAATAATTTTAAAAAGACCTCAAATGTGCAGGAAAAATTAGGATAGATCCCTCCAAAATCAGTTCCAGAATGTCAAAGTTACTTGATAATCAAGTGTTAATTCAAAGAGAACATTCAATTCTTCATTCTGTAGATTTGTGGGGTAGAACTGGTGCTATTATCAGGCTGGTGGAACTGCAGTCCCACAGGAAATGCAGGAACCAGGACAGTCCTTTTCAGAGGAGGGTAGCTCACATGATTTTTTTTTTAAGTCTAAAAAAAATATTTAATGGAAATGATAATTGTGTCATTAAAGATTAAGTATCATCTAATTATTCCCTAATGGCTGATGCCTCAGTAACTATTTGGAAAATTCTTTTTTAAAAACTCTTGCCTGGCTGTGTGGCTCAGTGGTTGAGCATATGAACCAGGAGGTCACAGTTCAATTCCAGGTCGGGGCACATGCCCAGGTTGCAGGCTCAATCCCCAGTGTGGGGCGTGCAGGAGGCAGCTAATCAATGATTCTCTTTCATCATTGATGTGTCTCTCTCTCCCTCTCCCTTCCTCTTTGAAATCAATAAAAATATATTTTTTAAAATCTTTATTATTGAGAAGATTACAGATGTCCCACATTTTCACCCCATTGCCGTCTTCCACCTGGTTCTGCCCCACCCCAGTCCTCTGCACTATTGTCTGTGTCCATGGGTTATGCATATATGCATATAAATGCTTTGGTTAATCTTGGCCCCTCCCCCCACTTCCCTGTGAGCTCCTTCAATCTGTACCATGCTTCCATGCTTCTGGACCATTTTTTTGGGTGGTTGTTTTTTTTGTCAGTTTATTTTATGGAAAATTATTGTAATAAGGTGCATGCACAGTTCCAGCTAAATGCTATCTTCCCACCCACAGGGCAGTCAGTATGAAAGTGTCTGCCACAATGGAATCCGGACTGGGACCAACATTTCATCCAGTTACAAAAGCAGTTTATCAGCTGCAGGCACAGAGAAACTTCCTCAGCCAGTTAAGACTTGCCTTATAATCTCTCATTCCTAGTTTTATAATATTTTCTATTTAGCAGATTCTGCTTCCTGGCTTTATTGCTGAATCAGCCAATGAGAACTAATTTTATGTCTCCTTTGAATCCTGTCAATCTGGCTTATTTTGTGAGGAGAGAAAATGGAAGTATCAGTCAGAGCAGCTACGTTTCACAGACCCTTAGTTTTTCAGGAGGAACTCAACTAAATCACATTCCATTCACTGGGGTGGATTTTTATTCAGATCACTCAGCCAGGAGCCTGGTCAAAGGAGGGGTGCTTGCTAGAGTGCTTCCAGCCCTGCGTGACAAACATGGCTTTAGGTGCAGACCTGACATGGGTGGCTCCTGCCCTATGCTTTGGATTTCATGAACCAATACAATTTTAAGAGCTAATGTATATTCACCAACTTTTTATTTGTCCTAGTTAGCAAATTAAAGGAAATTAACTGTCATGCACTGTTGCTATTGAAGCAGGAATTTTAGGGGAATATAGGCAGGTTTAGGGATTTTTTAGAATTGGGGTCCATGGAAAAACATAGGGCTACAGACTGGGAGAAGGTACATTTACATAACACAAGGAAGCCCAGTGCAGTTACATTTCCATAAGACAAGGGAGCAGCAACGGATATATCTCCATAACACAAGGAAGTCTGCTGCAGCTACATTTCCATAAGACAAGGGAACTAGAAGTAGACAAGAAAGGTCTATATTTACAAAACAAAGAGAAGGAAGCCTTCATTCAGATGGAAAACAAGAAAGCCAGAGGAATGGAAGGACTTTGAGGGAGGAGGGCCTCAGGAACCGAAAGGGGATATTGACCAATCAGAGGGGATATCAGGACACAGGAACTGCAGCCTTTATAAACCATGGAAAGAAGAAGTCTGTGGGACCCTTTCTCCCTCCCTACTTGGGAGTTTATTCTGTGGGACTCTTTCCCTCTCCCCACGTGGGAGTCTGTACTTGTTCTTCAATAAATCTCCACCTTTGCTATACCACTTTCTGTCTGTGGATTCATTCTTCGATTCAGGTGGACAAAGGATCCAGGTTCCAGTCCAAAAATTCGGTATCACTATGGTTTAAAAAAAAATGACATTTTTAAATAAGAAAACAATAAGAAGTTGCTAAGAATTTTTAGAAGTTGAAATATAGCCCTGGCCAGTGTGTCTCAGTTGGTTGAGTGTCATCCCATGTTCCAAGAGGTCGCCAGTTCCATTCCGGTCAGGGCACATGTCCAGGTTGCAGGCTGCATCCCTGGTGTGGGACATGCAAAAGCAGAGGATTAATGTTTCTCTCTCATCAATGTTTCCCTTTCTCTCCCTTTCCCTTCTCCCATCTCTAAAATCAATAAAAACATATTTTTTTTAAAAAAAATTGAAGTATACAATTAGTGTTATGATAAACTCACTATATTGTCCTTATTTTTTCCATTTTTATTCAAATTGGTAGAAACTTTCTCACAATGAAGAGCCCTAGGACAAGAACAACTGTGTTCCTCGAATGGAGGAAGACAAGTAAGGAGGAAAATGCAAGAAATGCATCAGTGTGACTTTTGATGCCAGTTTGTCTGTGTCCTTGTCCAGAAAAAGCACTCAGAGACCTTTCCTGTCCTATTGTAAAGGAACAAAAATACGAAGGTTTGTCAGCCTGCCCCAACAAAAGCTGAACCCCTGAGGTGGTGCTGTGCAAAAGGAAGGAGATTTTATTCAGGAGCCACAGACCTGGGAGAATGGCAGACTCTTCTGTCTCAAAGACCAATCTTTCCTCCTGCTCAAGACCACAGTTCTCATAGGGATATGGATGGAAGGGCTTTTCTTTTTTCTATCCAGTTATCTTGCTAGTTTTTTTTTTTTTTTTTTTTTTTGTTTTGTTTTTAATGAGCTTGGAGCCCTATCTATTCATCTTTCTAGATTTTGGCAACTCAATTCTTATCCATTCATATTTCTAGCTTTTGGTGGTTCAGTGTGAGAGCCTCCCTCCCACTGCCTATGGAGGGCTTCCCAGCTCTCCCACTCTCCCACTGACTGCCTAAGGTAGCACTTAGACCACTCCCTAACTCCCAACCTCCAGGACCCCTCTGAATGCCTCTAGAACCCCACATGCCACCATTTTCTCAATAAGTAGTGTATTTATGATATTCATAATTGAAAACAAATTTTGAAAGAAAAACCCAGTTTACAAGCCATGTATACAGAAACAAAACATACTGTTTCTATTTCAAGAAATGTGCACTGTATAATAAAATACGGTATTCTTTCCAATCAAAGCAATGCTTTCTTTAAAGAAGCTTTGATCTTTAAAGTGTTCATGTTTACCACAGACAACTCTGTCACAAAACTACCTCACGCTGTCAATCACTGTCCTGCTACTGCCACAAGGGTGATCTCAGTCACTCCCTGTGCTGGGCACTATGGGGTTAGGGAGGTAAATGTGAAAAGCCTCTGTGCTTGTTCTCTGGACAAGTTACTGAACCTCTCTCAGACACTCTGATCTGCAACGTAATCCTCAACTCAGAGCATCTCCATGAAAACCAGGTAAGACAACGTGAAGAGGACCACAGTTTTGCTACCCTGAAGCTGGGGAAGAAAAGAAGGAAGGAAGGAAAGAAGGAAGGGAAGAAAGAAGGAAGGGAGGGAGGAAAGAAGGAAGGGAGGGAAGGAGGGAGGGAAGGTGGGAAAGAGGAAGGAAGGAAGGAAGGAGGGAAGGAAGGAAGGAAGGAAGGAAGGAAGGAAGGAAGGAAGGAAGGAAGGAAACTTTGACCCTCCCCACTTTCCTGTTGAAGAGATTCAGACAGAGAAACTTGCTTCAGGAAGAAGATCTTAAAGGATATTTCCCTTAGCCTAATTGGAATTAAGTATGGAAATAAGAGTGTTCCAAGCAGGGACTTGTTAGCTAGTTAACTCCTGTGTCCCACTGTTTCTGAATTTCACAGCCAGAATTTGTCTTCCAAGGATGTTAGGCTCCTCTGCAACTACCTATAAAATTCCCATTCTCACTTCTGAAATTTAATATCCCTTCATCCTCCCTTTTCTCCTTTGTCCAAAATTACATGTATACCCACTGTCTTTGGCATTTTCATGCTTATGTGAATTCCACATGTGCATGTATTACAATGTTATTTTTTCCTGTTAATTTGATTATTAGCCCAGCAGGAGGAATTTAGAAGATTGGAAGAAAACTATTAATGATTTTTAGGTCCCACACGTGTAAAAATACCTTAATAACTGAAATTATATATCCTATCTAATAAAAGAGTAATATGCAAACTGACCGTCACTCCAACACAAGATGGCCACCCCATGTGGTCAAAGATGGCCACCCCCATGTGGACACAAGATGGCTGGCAGGGGAGGGCAGTTGGGAGGGACCAGACCTGCAAGGGAGGGCAGTTGGGGGTGACCAGGCCTGCAGGGGAGGACAGTTGGGGGGGACCCAGGCCTGCAGGAAAGGGCAGTTGGGGGGGACCAAGCCTGCAGGGGAGGGCAGTTAGGGGTGACCAGGCCTGCAGGGAAGGGCAGTAAGGGGTGACCAGGCCAGCTGGGGAGGGCAGTTGGGGGTGACCAGGCCTGCAGGGGAGGACAGTTGGGGGGGACCCAGGCCAGCTGGGGAGGGCAGTTGGGGGTGACCAGGCCAGCAGGGGAGGGAAGTTAAGGGCAACCAGGCTGGCAAGGGAGGGCAATTAGGGGTTACTGGGAGGCAGGCAGGTGAGTGGTTGGGAGCCAGCAGTCCTGGATTGTGATAAGGATCTCAGATTGGAGAGGGTTCAGGCTGGGCTGAGGGATCCCAGATTGGAGAGGGTTCAGGCTAGGCTGAATTTCGTGCACCAGGCCTCTAGTGTGTGTGTGTGTGTGTGTGTGTGTGTGTGTGTGTGTATACACACACACACACATATATATATATATATATATATATATATATATATACACACACATATATATATATATATATATATATATATGAAGTACTATTGATGTTGCTTTTAATTAAAAGGAAATAATGAAAATCTAATAATAGTATTTTAAAAATAGCTTTAGAGTAATAATAACAAATGATAACAATGATGATAATGCTAAAAGTAAAAATAAGAAATCAAATAACATTTGTTTAGGGTTTTCTGTGCTAGGTGTTGTACTAAGCACTTTTCATGTTTGTTTGTTTTTTCCATGTAATCTCCACAGCATCACATGAGGTAACTAATGTTATCCCAGTTTAATAAATGAGTAAACTGAATTCTAAAACTTTGAAAGCTTCACCAACTTCAGACAACTTACATAAAACAAAACTAAGATCCAAGCCCTGGTTCTGTCTAATTCCATAAACCCTATGAGCAAGGTTTAGCAAAGAATTCTAAAGATAGCAAAAAGGCCTTTAAGGAAAAAAAAAAAGAAAAAGAAGAAAGCTAGACAAAGAGAAACAGAGAAGTAGAGCTTGCCCTATATCTTAGAGCCGATGGTATAACATTAACTGATGACAGAAAAGAAATAAAGATATTCAACTATTTTGCTTCCTTTTACACCATCAAAAATAATCAAGCTGGAAAAGGTATAATAAATACTATTAAGAGAAACCAAACACTCAAAATAGAATTTTGATACTGTCGGAGCCTCAAAAAGATTACACAGTCCAATGTGTTTGTTTTACAAATGATAAAACTATTCGGGTAAGTGTCTCGCTCAAACTCACATGTCTGGCAGTGTTTGGCAGTGTCCTGACTTCTGGTTCAATGCGCTTTCCACCTCTTGCATATGAGGGATAATAATGAAGCCCATGCCCTTGGGTTCCAATGAATCAAATCTCATAAGGTACCAAGAAACAGAATTACAGAATGTGTGATAGTAATTTTTGAAATCATGGGAAATGAGAAATATGTTAGAAGATGTGAGTGGTCCTTAAACTGCATAGCAACTACCATGAACACTGTTAATTCAATACAAGGAACTGCTTGCCTGGTTTGCTCAATCTGCACCAGAATGTTGTCTTAAGCAACAGGGAAATTCACAATTCATTTAACTATATATCAATACATTGGGACTTTCTTAAGTTTAAGATGTGTCCTGACTGGTGTGGCTCTGTTGGTTGGAGCATCATCCCCTACACCAAAAGGTCACAAGTTTGATTTCCCAGGTTGTGGGCACATACCCTGATTGTGGGTTCTATCCCCGATAGGGGCATGTATAGCAGGCAACTGATCAAGGTTTCTCACTTGGATGTTTCTCTCTACCTCTCCCTTCCTCTCTCTCTAAACTCAGTAAAATATCATGAAGAGAAAAAATAACTTGCTGTAGGGTTGAAATAATTTTCAATTTTGTAATAAATTAGTTGGTCACCACCCTTGTCATTCTACGTCCAGAGTACAGATGAGTAAACTTATTTTGCTTTCTTGTCCTGGCCACACTACATAGAGCTACACCTGTAAGAGGCAATTCAATGTAGGTCTCTGCCTGTTTTTATTTCCTGTCTTAATAAAGCCGATTCTCTCTGAGATCTGCAGATATTTGGAAGAAAAGAGATTCAGTGGAATTGATGTTTTCCAAAGCCAGGCCATTACCAAAACTTATTGAAATGCAGAGGCCTATAACTGTTGCTGCTGTTTTTTTGTTTTTGTTTTTGTGTTTTTTTTTTATTGTTGTTGTTTGTTTGTTTGTTTTCAATTGTCTGGATTGAAGATGTTACACTCTTAATAATGATTTCTTTAATCTGTTATTGTCTCCAATGTGATATTGTATCCCAATGTGATTTTACCAATGGAATAGTAAGTCCATTTAGGTCCAGCTTTACATTTCAAACTCCATCAGTGAGGGGAAATTTCCAGACACAGAATAAGATAATTGATGTAGGCCTTGCCATTTGTTTTCTTGGCCTACAGGCTTTTAGTTGGTATAGTGTGTCATTATCAACTGGCAGCCAACATCCTTCTAGCTGGAATTTATTACACCTGCCTGTGAAAAAGAAGAAATTATACCTCTCTTAATTCTCAATTATAGGCCTCTCCTCAGTCCCAGTTTCTTCCCCAAAGTGAAATATGGCATGCTGTTTAGCCTCTACTTTAAGTCAAACCATTGCAATCCTATATAATAAAGAGGTAATATGAAAATTGACCCTCACACCATCACAAGATGGCTGTGCCCACAGCAGAGGAGGGGTTCCCATAACAAGCCTTAAGGCTGCGTGGTGATGGACAGGGCAGGGTACCTGAGGCTGCGCCCCCATCTGTCCAGCAGGAGTTGACAGGGGACCTCAAAGCAAGCCCCCCACCCAGCGGGGCTTGACAGGGAACCTCAAGGCATGCCCCCCCTCCTGGCAGGGCTTGACGGGGGACCTCAAGGTGCGCCCCCTACCTGGTGGGGCTTGACAGGGGACCTCAGGCCAGACCCATCACCCTGGAGCCAGGCCGGGGGACCTCAGGCCATGCCCCCTGCTTGACAGGGCTTGGTGGGGTACCTCAGGCCATTCCCCTACCCAGTATGTGCCGGGGGACCTGAAGCTGCACCCCCCACCCGGCGCCAGGCCAGAGGACCTGAGGTTGTGCTCCCTGCCTGGTGGGGCTTGACAAGGGCCTTGAGGCTGTGCCCCTGCCCAGCAGGCCTTGACGGGGGTGTGGCCAGCTGGGTTTGGATCTTGCCCAATGCAGGTGGGGCTGGCCAGGTCTGGGTCTCATGTGATTTCGAGGCGCATGTGGGTGGGTGGGGACTTGACTCTGAGTCCTGTGGCATGCCCCAGACTCTGACAGGAGGGAGATTTTCATATACATTTTACTAATTTTCTTTCATCTCTGACACTTCTATTATAGAGAAAGGGCAAATAGCAATATTAAAATATTTCCTCTAATTAATTCCCTTTTAATGTGCACAAATTTCATGCACCGGGCCTCTAGTATTAAAAATAAAAAGGTATTGTATGACTATGCTCTATATATGGTGAAAAGCAACCCGTATCCTTTGGTATTCCAAGGAAATTAACAACAGATGCATAATTTTCTTTCAAACTGCAAAGCATATCATTGGAGTTCTGGTATAGATGTTCAATTCATCTGCCTAAAGCAAATAGTGATAACCTTTAGCAGTCTTACTTTTCTGGGCTAGTTTGGATTCTTCTTTTTATTAAACATGTTCTACAGATATTCTTCCACGGCTCCTATGCTGCTGCTGCTGCTCTTTTTCAAGCCATCTGTCTTGGAATATTACTGTTTTAGTTTCGGGTGAGCATTCCTTTTCAGGGAAACTTACCAACTGCAGCTTATGAACTCAGCTAATTCATAACTCATGTTTTACAATACAATCTCTATCAACTGATTTCAGGATATTTCTGAGCAAACTCCCAAAGCAGCCATCCCTTCTTCTGCCCACTTCACAGTGCCTAGCTAGGTGGGTCAAGAGATACATATTTGTGTTTATTCTAGGCCCAATATGATGGGTACAAACTAATTTTTAAAAGAAAGGGAGTAAACTGACTTTTGATATTTTGCTATAGTTATTATGTTGCTTAAGCAATAATTAATTAACTAATGTGAAAATTAATCTGAAACTGAAAAAAATAGTAGATCTTGACATCAGCAAGGCATTTTTACAAAGTCTTGAATGGTAGCCTTACATAAAAAAAAACAGAGACATTTGGAAAAGAAAACATTTAGGTGGATTTTGGCTGGTTGAATGACTCTGTCAAAATAGTTTTGGTCCATCACCTCCAAGTTCTGCTCTTGACCCAGCTCTGTTAACATGTTTAATTCATAATAATAGGCCACATATATTAAATCCTTACTCTGGACTAAGGCTAGGAATTTTCAGGACTTTAAATACTAATTGACTTATTCCTCACAAAAACCCTATGAAGTGGGCACTTTCATATATTCCATTGTAAAGAGGAGGAATTAAGGGTAGAAAGGTAAGGGCACTCACTCATGATATATAGCCAGTGTATAGAGCCAGGATTTTTCCCAGGCTGTCTAATTCCAGAGCCCAGGCTTATTTCCACTCCGCTGTCTCACTATCAACTATGTGTAGATCTAGAAGTCAGGCTTGTGAAATTTTTGTATGGCATAAACCCCTGAGAACTGGCTAATTTGTAGAATGACAGAACTAAGACAAGTGGAAACTAAGATACATGAGATAAAAATGTTAAGCCTGAATTTAGATTCAACAAATAAATTCCACACATACAAAAAAGTCCTTTTGTAATAATTTATGTAAAAAATGCTAAGTTGTTCCAGATGACTAAAAGTTTAATATGAGTTAACAGTGTTCCTTCCTATTAAGAAATTTACCCTGCATGTCTATCCAGCCCCAGGAAACAGCACTGCATTTTTCAGTGGTTAGAACATCTCTAGGAAATTGAATTATGTTCTAATATCTCATTTTAAGATATACCTTGGCCATTTGAAATGTGTTCAGAAAAGCATGGCTAAGATAATAAAGAAATTTCATCATAAGCCTGGCAGTTAAATAAAATATATTATGTTTTATGACAAAAAGTTTTTGGATGGGCAGGGAGGAATGGTAGATATCATAATTCAAACAAACAAAATTGAAATGTTTGCTGATTGCAACAGTCTTATGAATAATAGAGAAGCTATTTTGCTTTGTTCCAAAAAGACAAACCAGGATGAAGGAGCAAAATTTACGGAAAGCCAACTTTTAGCACAATATTCAAATAAGTTTTTCACAAGTAGAATTATCTAAAATTAAATGGTTGATAAATAATGGGTAAAAGATGTCTTTATGTATAGGATTTGCTTTAAAACAGTACAGCAAAGAACATGTGAATGGGAGATAGCTGGAACAAGAACAGCAAGCATGACCATTGCTTAAGCTAGAAGATGAGTACTCAGAGATTGCCTATACAATTCTTTTTGCATGTGTAGGTAATTGACATTTTTACTCACACAGGAGGAATACATTGCCTCAGGGGGTAGTGAGGCTCCTGTTCTTATAAATAGTCACACAGAGACTGAATGTCCATTTGAAAAGTACATTGCAGAATATACAGAATGTTGGATTTCAAGAATCGCTCTAAAATTTTAATTCTGGAAAGAAAGTAGCAAAATTTTGTGAAGTAATTCAGAGAAGAAAATAACCTCTACCCATCCTGTTTTATTATTGACAATTTTCTGCTGACTGCTCATCCTGCATCCCACCTGCTCCCTTCTTTTGCCCTCTGGACCACCTATCCTCTTCTTGGGGATTTGGATACTGTCAAGGTCAATTACTATACAACGGAAACTCACAGAGCAAGCCCTATAGCTGAAAGACCCAAAGCTATCAAACAGCCTTCAATTGACAGATGCACTTTGAACGGAGAATGAAAATATTTCACCTTCCTGATAACTACCATCTGGAATCTACCACTGGTTAATTATAAAAAGTCTCAAAATAGAGTACAAGTGAGCATGTGTGTAAAATTGTTGTCTAGCTATGTCAGTTTCCCAGGCATACGTTAGTATTTCACTTCCTGGCCTTTAAGTAATTCTGGCCAATAAATTGTGACTAAAGCATTTAATTGTCAAGGCAATATCCCCCAGATCTCTCTTTCCCCATTGGCATGGCCATCAGCAATGTTTAAAGGCCAAGGGATCAATCTGAATAAATGTTTGCATTACAACCAGTAAAGTTTCATTGAGCTCCTATGACAATCATATACATTGAATACAAAATAAGCCTTAATTGTTTTAAACCACTAATATTTTAGTGGTACTTGCTGCTACATGTGGTAGGTAGACTTTTGAAATGGTCCTCATGATCCCTTTAGTGTTGACAAGTTCTTTAAATATCATGGGATATGACAAAAAGTAATGTAGGTGTGATTGAGCTTGACCTGATCAGGTGAGCCCTTAAAAGAAACAAGAAGCACACAGTCCTACTGAAACGTGACTGAGTCTAGTGGTTTTTCTCTGATCAGGATGCAAAGGTGATTTCTTTCCCGGGTTCTTGTCCAGGTGGATTCGAAGAATGAAGCCATGGACCAAAGGTGGTATATAAACAGGTGGAAATTTATTGGAAACAAGTACAGACTCCCACATGGGGAGGGGGTCCCAAAGGGGGTAGCCCACTAGACCCCTTTTCTAAGGTTTATAAAGGCTGCAGTTCTTTATGTCCTGATATTCCCTTCTGATGGGTCACTATAGCAGCTTCAAAGCTCAAACCCCATGTGGGGCCCTCCACTTCCCCCTGCCCCCTTCAGTGGTAGAATTCTCTATCTCCTGTGAAAATCTGTTTTCCTCTTTCTCCCACTTCTCTATCCCCTGTGGCTTTTCCCTGTCTTCTGTGAGTGGGTGTCTTCCTATGCCCTTATCCTGTGGCACTTTTTGTTCTTTGTGAATGTGTGCCTTTTGGCAGCTCCAAGCCCCAACCAACTATGCCTCCCTCCTCCATGGACCCCCCTAATTCCTAAAACTCCCTAACCCTGCCAATTTTACCCCTAAAAACTTCTTTCACTACTGGCATAGAAGAAGTAAACAGCCATGTTATTATATGCCTATGGACAAAGGCAGCTTCTGGAGCAATCCTCAGCTATAACTAGCAAGAAAATGGGAATCTCAGTCATACAGCTGCAAGGAAATTATTTCTTCCAACAAACAATGAGTGTGGAAGCGAACCTGAAGCCTTGGATGTGATTACAGCCCCAGCTGACATCTTGATTTTCAGCTTGGTGAGACGTTGAACATGGGACCCAGCAAACCCATGCCCAGAAATCTGTCACACAAAAACTGAGAGATCACAAATCTGTGTTGTTTTTAGTTGTTACATTTGTGGTAACCCACAAGAGAAAACTAATACACTACAGCATAATCAAGTCTATCCTGGCTAATAAAATGGGATTTAATAATTATGTTATGATTATTATAGTGCTAGAAATATTTTGAAAAGCAGAAAAATTAGATTTATGAATAACACATCTATAAATGGACTACCAGATGGCCATTAAAATGAATGAGGTAGGTCTGTATGTGTTGCTATTGAACAATCTTTGGTATTTGTTCAGTGAAAAACAAAGTACAGATAATATATACACCATGACCTCACTGGCATTATAATGAATATATAGGAATAATTATATATCCACAGACAACTTTTAGAATAGAACAATAAACAAAGAACTATTAACAATGACTATATCAGGAAAGGGAGATTGGAGGTCCAAGGTAAGAGGAAGAATAACATTTTATTGTAAAAACCTTTGCAATGCTTGTTTTTATCATGTACACATATTACTTTTTCAATTTTTAACAATAATGGATAGAAATGAAAAACTAGGCAACCTACATTTATTGAATGTAAATCACTTTACTAAGTTGCACAAAAATCATGGAGTGTCTGCTTATTTGGTAATGCACTGGATGAGACAAAAACTGAAAGATAATAAATCTGTGTTGTTTTAAGTTGCTAAATTTGTGGTAATCCACAATAGAAAACTAACTTTTTTGAAAAAGTTAATGGCAACATGGCATATTATAATTTCTGCATAAAAATGAAAAAAAAAAGAATCTGGCAGTTAATAAAGACCCAAGAAGGCATAAGAAATAATACAGATGCTATAAGTGTGGAAAATAGTAAGCTTTGAAAAAGGGCACAATCTCTGACATTTCAGAGTCAAAGTTGCTATACAAAATGCTTTGCTGTCCGTCTTGGCAAGTCTGAATCTGATGAGTTGGGTGCTTAGGGAGGTAATCTGGGTTTGTAGCAGGTACTGCCGATGGTTTGAGACCTATCTCCTTGGCCCACCTCTAATCTTAACCATATCTGTGCTGGACAGTTCCATGTACCATTACTATTTTCCTACCCCATGAAACCTTTGCTTTACTGCTTCGGAGTTTTTGACAAATCTCTGGGAAGCCAGCCCCTGAAAGTGTTGGGAAAACATCTCTGAACGTAATCCTTAACCAACCGCAATGGGAGCCAGTGGATAAATGTTTCCACCTCCCATACCTAACAGGGAGAATTCTGGGAGGCATTCTGAGAATTGAGACCCCATTGCCTACAAGAGCAAAGAACATTTATACCTATTGCAGCTTTTGCTGGCTTTTCCTCCTCCCTCCCTTCCTCCTATTTCCTGAAGTCATGTCCCAAATAAATTGTATGCCCCTGAATTCTTATTTCAAGCTCTGGTTTTGTGGATACCCAAACGAAGACAATGTTAAAGAAAAAGAAAGCATGCAGTTCTAAACTGTTGAATATGCAAAGCAATAGAGAATTACTTCTTGCAACATTATTCTAGTGGCAGCCTAAAATAATCTTAAATCTCCAGCAAAAGTTCTCATGGTACCTCTCTGGAAGAAAGGATTCTACATTGTAATGGGTGGCATCCAATCCCAGAGAAAGCCCACTGTGCTAAATGAGGCCTGTTCTAAGAAGACTAACCTGTAGCTGCTCCTGGCAGGAGATACTTCAAATAAAGTACTCACTACATTCTCCTTACTTTCATTTTACCTTGTTATGCTTCATTATGCCTCAAGTAACACAGCAAATAATTCCCTTCGGCCCTTGCAATTTATTGATTTCCAAATGTGGAACAAAATGCTTACCATTCTCTTCCTCACTACCTAGCCAAACATACTCATCACTCTTCTTCATCTTATCTCATTCAGTCATTCGACTAGTAATTACCCTTCTGTGAATTCTTTCTTGCTGTCTACATGAAAAGAACAGAGTCTCATTTCAGAAGAAAGGGGCCTAATACAGGCTTAGGAAAACTTCAATTTGAATAATAGTAACAAAGAAGAAATAGCTCCTTTGTCCACCTTCAAAATCCTTGCTACATTGCAAGAGCCAAAGAAATTTGTAAGCCAATTTATTTCGCAGGGGAAACCTAGGATTCCCAGATTCCTCTCCATCTGGGCAACTATTTACAACAGATTTTCCTCAGATATACCTGTTCCCTTTGTGCTACTCCTTTTGATATAAGCATAATGAAGCTGATCGCAGCCCCAGTTGGATACCATATCCGAGGGGGGAAAACAATTTAAAAAAAACCAGTAGCAATTCAAAACGATTGTTCTAACCCTATTCCTTTCTTTCTCAAAATCTGCCTTGTTCGCGCTAAAGATGGTTGTTTGGCTCCAAGGCTCTAGTTGTTAATTTTAGAGAAGATTTTATTTTTTTGTAAATCTTTATCAGCCCCTTCCTCTTTCCCCAGAATGGCTCTGCTGGGGCCCAACTGGTTTTTTTTGACAACCACCTTTCTTTCCTAAAGTTGCTGAGGATGTTAAGAGGCCTTCCTGTCATGATTCCCCACATGTGCTCCAGAGATCACCTCCCCTCCCACATGTGCCTCCTCTCTGACGCAATTTAGTTTCTGAAGCTCATTAAGCAGAGGTTGTCTTTATTATAAGTTATGTCCAGATCTGTGAGGTAACTAAGCAAAAGAAATTTAAGGGGAAAAAATAATATTCAATCCTGTTTAGTACTTGTAAACTTCAGGTGAACAAAAGAACACATAATGATAAGTTTGATATCACTAGATTTAAACAAAGGACTTAAGATATATATTTTTTTCTGAATATATGTGATTAGGCTAATACTTCATGTTACTTTGAAAAAGGGCACAATCTCTGACATTTTCTGAGATTGTCAATGGTCATTTCTGATCGTTCAGTTGGGGACCACTCTGCACAGCATATGCAAAGAAGTAGGAATCAGAAGTAACATTTATGAAGTGGCTATTCCACACCAGACACACTTCACACATGTTGGCTAATTTGAGTTTTACAATAATCTCTATACTATAGATGATCAAACTTAGTATAAGTAACCTAATTAACTTACTAGTTATAATCATAGGTAAAAGAAAATCTATCCACTTTCTCCTTCATTGCATTGACTGCCAGTAACAGACATATTTCACAGCTGCTCTATGTACCCACAATTATTATCACAGTCAGCATCTAATTCAGATAGATGTAGCCACTTCTTCCTACTTTGTCAATATTGGTAATATGGATTGTTGAATAAGCCCAGACTTTAAATAGCTATTCTCTTTTTAAGAATAATGGGACATAATCTTTTGCATCTGTTAACATCCGTCCCTGTGATGATAGAAAATATTTCTCATAAATCCTACTAGAAAGCTGTGACAGTTTGTTGGTTGGCTTTCCCAACTATGACTCCCAATCTATTAGTCCTTACCATCTTCCATGATTAGGTGTAGAAAACCCTTGTGGTTCAGATACATGTCAAAGTTGGCTAAGGGACTTCTTGGGTAAGTTTTATTCTTTCCTGGTAGAGGTGCCACATATTTCCTTTATCCTTCTTACCTTAAATATGAATGTAATAATTGAAGCCAAAGTAGTCACCTTTCAATCATGGCAACGTGGGCCCTAATATTGTTGAATGCTGAATCTGCAATAGGAATGCCTAACTCTTCTTTGTTTAAGCCACCATAGCTGGGTTTTTGTTACTTATGGCTGAATGCATTGTTCACTGTTACAGAAACCAAATAGTTTACAGTACAAGTTTGGTTCTTTAAATGAGAAGGTATTTATCAATAGGTGTCTATCTGAAAAACAACCTAGATCAATGCTGTCCAATAGGCTTTCTGTGATAATGCTAATGTTCTCTATCTGTGCTGTTCAATATGGCAGCCACTCATGATGGTTGAGCACTTGAAATGTTGCTAGTGCAACTAAGGAACTAAATTTATATTTTATTTAAATTTAATTAATTCAATTTTAAATCTAAGTAGCCAGTGGACAACATATTTTTTATTTGAAATACATCACAAAATGCAATCTAGACATTTTGTGAATCATGACATATGTGTCAAATTTGTGTTTAGGATGAGACACTGGAAACTTGTACAAACCTACTTGAGGCAACGGCATTATCTTTTATTCAGCCTGAACATAGAAAAAATACATAACAATAATACAAAAGTAGCCACATATATTAGGAGTTTTTAGAATGTATTTATTGCTTGTGGTCCTGAACTAATATGGTAAAATATATGTCATTTGTATGAGAAAGAACTGAGTTCTAGGGCTGAAAACACAGTATACTGTTTCATTTTTCTATCAGGATTTCATCAAAACAGTGACACAAGAAAGTAATTATTTTTAGGATACATCACTAAGTTATGTTTGGGGAGAAACCAAGATGGTGGCATAGGTAAGCACCTAAACTGCTGCCTCGCACAACAATTTCAAAACTACAACTAGAAGATAGAACGGACACCATCCAGAACCACAGGAAAGCTGGCTGAGTGGAAATTCTACAACTAGAAGGAAAGAGAAAAGCTCACAGAGAATTGGAGGTATGGCAAAGGGTCTTTGTGCGCACAGAGAGGAAGGGCGGCTGAGAGCCTGGCTGACTTTCTCTGGCGGGAGGGGGAAGGAAGGCCCCAACTGCATTGAACCCCAGTTCTGACTGCACTGAACCCCAGTTCCGGGCGAAACCCCATGGACTCAGGCTCATACAGGGGGAGTCTGGACTGTCAGGTAGAGAGAAAGGCACCCGGAGACTCGGAGACCCAGAGGAGCCCCGGCGGGCAGGGGTCTGGAGGTGCGCACACCAGTGTGCACAAAGACTGCGGAGGTTGCCACAGGCTTTCCCTAGCAGAAGGGAGTCCGAAGCTCCTGACTGCACTGAACCCCAGTTCTGACTGCACTGAACCCCAGCTCCAGGCGAGCCCCTGGGGACCCACGCTCTTGTGGGGGGAATCTGGACTCTTGGGTGGAGACTCGGGAGCCAGGGAAGGCAGAGGTCTGAAGGCGAGCATGCAAGGGCAAGGCTGACTGGAAGCCAAGACTGTCTGCTCTGCCCTGAGACTCCACCCCATCCAAGCTGTGCACAGAGGCTTTTGCAATTTGGCAAGTCTAATCCTATAAGGCTGTCTCCAGCACCGAACTTCTCCCAGCGTAGACACAGCTGATCCTTACAGCCAACTGGCTTGGAGGTCAATTCCTCCCAGTGATACCAACAACAATCAAGACTTAACTACAACAAGGCTGTACACACAGTCCACAAAGGGGTGCACCAAGAGTGTCCACCTCAGGTTAACTGGGGAGGCCGACCCACTGGGCCATATAGGAAACCTAGCACACAAAGCTACCCTACCAACTCAGGGAAGCAGTGAAAATGTGGCGACAAAGAAACAGATCACAAATGAAAGAAATGGAGGAAAACAAATGACTAAATATAGAATTCAAAACCACGGTTATAAGGCTTTTCAAGAATATCCTAGAAAAGGCCAATAAATATAACGAGACCCTCGAAGATATGAAAAAGGACCAACTAGAAATTAAACATACACTGACTGAAATAAAAAAATATTATACAGAGACCCAACAACAGACTAGAGCAGCCGTGGGCAAACTATGGCCCGCGGGCCGGATCCGGCCCCTTTGGCTGTTCTATCCGGCCCACGGAGCCGAAAGAGCGGAGGGTTCTCTTGCTCTCCCCTCCGCTCCTTTACTTTGAATTTATGTTAGTTCACACAAACACTCCAACCATGCTTTTGTTCCAGCCCTCTGGTCCAGTTTAAGAACCCATTGTGGCCCTCGAGTCAAAAAGTTTGCCCACCCCTGGACTAGAGGAACACAAGAATCAAGTCAAAGAATTGAAATACAAAGAAGCAAAAAACACTCAACCGAAAAAGCAAAAAGAAAAAAAAAGTCCAAAAAGTTGAAGATAGTGTAAGAAGCCTTTGGGACAACTTCAAGCATACCAACATCAGAATTATGGGGGTGCCAGAAGAAGAGAGAGAGCAAGATACTGAAAACCTATTTGAAGAAATAATGACTGAAAACTTCCCCCACCTGGTGAAAGAAATAGACTTACAAGTCCAGGAAGCACACAGAACCCCATACAAGAGGAATCCAAAGAGGACCACACCAAGACACATCATAATTAAAATGCCAAGAGCAAAAGACAAAGAGAGAATATTAAAAGCAGCAAGAGAAAAACAGTTAATTACCTACAAGGGAGCACCCATACGATTGTCAGCTGATTTCTCAACAGAAACTATGCAGGCCAGACGGGAGTGGCAAGAGATTTTCAAAGTGATGAATAGCAAGAACCTACAACCAAGGTTACTCTACCCAGCAAAGCTATCATTCAGAATTGAAGGGCAGATAAAGAGCTTCACAGATAAGAAAAAGCTAAAGGAGTTCATCACCACCAAACCAGTATTATATGAAATGCTGAAAGGTATTCTTAAAGAAGAGGAAGAAGAAAAAAGTAAAGATAAAAATTATGAACAACAAATACATATCTATCAACAAGTGATCCTAAAAATCAAGTGAATTATAAACCTGAGGAACAGAATAGTCTGGTGAATATAATAGAATCAGGGGCATAGAAAGGGAGTGGACTGACAATTCTCAGGGGGAAAGGGCTTTGGGGGGGGTTCAGGAAGAGACTGGACAAAAATCATATACCTATGGATGAGGACAGTGAGGGGGAGGTAAGGGGAGAAGGTGGGGTGGGAACTGGGTGGAGGGGAGCTATGGGGGGAAAAAGGAGAAACAATTGTAATAATCTGAATAAAGATTTATTTAAAAAAATAAGTTATGTTTATTTTCATCCAAGTCATTACCTCTACAAAGACAACAGTGGGCAAAGCCTACTTTCAGCAGAGGGTATCTTCCAGGTGTCCCAGTCTACTTCATAGCAATTCTTCATCTCATATTTTATACCTTTTCCCACAATTATATTCACTTTTCACTTCAATGGTCTATTTTGTGGCATATTTCTTTACTCCTAGAGAATGTTTTAAGGAAATCTTTCTAGAGGCAGTATGTTATGGGCTGAATTGCTCCCCACCCATTCATACGTTCAAAAACCTAATCCCTAGTACCTCAGAATGTGACTGCTTTTGGAGACAGTGTCTTTTAAAGATGTGATTAAAGCTAAGTGAAATGATTAGAGTGGGAGCTAAAATAATATGACTGATGCCCGTATAAAAAGAGAAGATGAGGACACAGATAACACGCAGACAAAGGGATGACCATGTGAAGAAATGTTGAGAAGGCAGTCATTAGCAAAGCAAAGAGAGACGCAAGAAAAGACCTTCTGACACCTTGATCTTGGGTTTCTAGCCTCCAGAACTGTGAAAAAATTAATTTACATTATTTAAGTGACCTAGTCTGTGGGATTTTGTTATAGCAGCCCTAGCAAACTAATCATAATAATAAAAAGCCAAGAGGCATCATGACCAAAACGACCAAATGACCAGTAACCATGAGGTGGCATTGACCACTTTTCAGTCCATCCCCGCCCCGGGTGGGACTGGGGACTGGCAACTGGTGAGCAGGCTGAACTGCTGACCTCTGGTCCCTCCCCTGCAGCCTTCAGGCTCCAATGGATCAGTGATGATGAACGGAGGAATCGGGATGGGTGGCGGGGGGACTGGGCTGGCTGTCAGGCTGTTGGGATCACCAGCTCATCCCCGGCTGCTCAGGGGCTCAGGCCTTCAGGAAAGCGGGAACCGGCAGCTTCACCTCCATGCACGTGCACCAGGCTGGCCGTTGATGGAACGTGTTGCCCGCTCGGGGCTGCTCCCACCAGGACGGGTAAGTTGCGGGTGCACCCCACAGCTTCTATCAGCACCTTAAGCCCCAGCAGTGGCGGCGGCAGTGGCGGTGGCGCCTGCATGAGCAGCCCTGAGCAGGCAGTGTGTTCCATCAGTGGCCAGCCCGGCGCACGCACATGGAGGTAAAGTGTCCGGCACCCGCTTTCCTGCAGGCCTGAGCCCCAGAGCAGCCGGGGATGAGCTGGTGATCCCAACAGCCTGACAGCCTGGCGGCGGAGGTGGAGTTCAGCCTGGGGACTAGCGAATGGGCAGAAGATGGCTCTGATTGCAGGAAGGAAGGCCTAGGGACCCTACCTGCACAATTTAATTGTGTGCTGGGCCTCTAGTATACTATATCTGTCTACTTTTTCTTGAACCCCCTTGAAGAAGCTCTATTTGGGGGGAATTCAGACAAACTTAGATAAGGCAGGAGCATGGTAAGCTTAAGGGGCAGAGATGTTTGGTAGTTGGAGCTCTGAGGTCTCCACAATTTTCATGTATGAAATTAGTTCGTCAGTCAGTGAGATGTGTAGAGAGGGGATGGTGGAGGGGAATTAATCACTTAGAAAAATCTAGAACTTAGATAGTTGAACAGCAATTATTTCGAACAATGTTAGGTCCTAAAGACACTAGAGCTAATTTAGTTCATCATCTTCTTTTGTATAGATGATAATGCTAAGGCCCAGAAAGAATAACAGCTTATCTAAAATCAGTCAGTCCGCGACCTGGGATTGGATCCAGAGCTCTGGTTCAGTGTTTTTTCCTTCATTCCATCCTATTTTGATGAATGAACATATTGTTTTTCTTATTTTTTATTTGAAACATATTACAAAATGCTTTGAAATAAAAAAGTATATTTAAAAAGTTAGCTCTGTGTCCCAGTTTTAAATCCAGAACTTATCAGTATGTCCTTAGGCAACCACCTACCCTGTTGAGGAATGGGTTTCTTAATCTACAAAATGATAGTGAAAATGGTTACCCTTTCTCTTTTATAGTAATGTCTTCATAACCAAAACAAGATAATGCATGAAAATGTACTTTTAATAAATATCACAGTACTTTATCATTTTAAGGTCATAGTATTACAGTTTATTGTAGCTGAAGGTTAAAGTCCATTTTTTATTACCCATGATGGCTTTACTCTTAAAACAAGTCTGCTGTATCAAAATAGATATAAAAATAACTTATTTTAAACTCAAACTGAGTACCAGAATTAGTCATCTCAAGGGAAAATATCTATGAACTTTGGAAGAGGTTTAGATGGAATGATCCCTTGCATCTGTATTTATGTTAATGGAAAAAAGCTACTGCCTCTGACAAAGAAATCAGAAAGTCTGTAGCTCATTTCCCCCTTGATTACAAGATGATAGATAAATGTTCATATACCCCTGTCTTTGGGGGCCTCAAATAAACATGTATTGTAAATTCAAGCCAAACCCTTGGAAGCCACTTATAAACAAAGCCTAAGAAATCACCTTCTACACCCAGGGACTCCTCTGCCAACCTCATCTCTCTGGGAAACTGGCCACAGGAACACAGCTATTTATCAATTCCCTAGTTTCCTTAGCAAAATACTGCAAATGCAAAGCCTTTCTTCCAAGCCTGTTTTTGGTTCTTCACTAAAGAATTTATATAGCAACTTAAGTGGTATGTGTACCCAGCAATTACCATGGAAGTCACATAGCTAGATATGCTCCATAGAGCATCCATCTGCTGTATTACTAATATTTTACTATTACATTTATTCATATGTGTAAATTTATGCCACTTACTTATTAAAATTAATAAGAACAACTAAACCCTTTTGATAATCACACACAGTTGAAACCAAATCAGCAGTCACAATATTTTATCAGCTTTTGAATTATCTTTGCATTTTATTTAGGTACCAGAGGCCCATTGCAGGAATCTTCGTGCAATAAGGCTTTCCTTCCCCTGGCTGCCAGCACCGGTTTTCCTTCAGCACCCGGGACCCAGGCCTTTGCTCCAGCCAGAGCCTTCAGTCTTCTCCACTCCGGCTGGAGCACTGCTCCTGTAGATCCCTCCACGCCCCCTCCTCCTCATAGCAGGCATCCTGTTCCGCCCGGCCACTCCAAGCCTGTGTATGCAAATTAACCCACCACCTTTGTTGGGTAAATTTGCATACTCACTCCTGATTGGCTGGTGGGCGTCACAGAGGTATGGTCAATTTACATATTTCTCTTTTATTAGTGTAGATATAATATTTTAAAATCATATTTCACACATATGAATAGTATGAGTGAGTTTTAATATCATGATACACATTAATTAAAATGCCTCCCCAGTAAAATGAATTCTCTTGAGGGCAGGGGCCTTTTCTGTCTTAAGGCATGTTGAATTCACAGCATAAGGCCTAACACATAAGATTTAAAAAACAACAATTTTTTTTATCAAAGAGAAATGAAAAGCATATGTACACACAAAAACTCATACATGTGTGTTTATAGTAGCTTTATTTGTAATGTGAAAACTCAAAACAACCCAAATGTCTCACAACAAATGGTAATATATTCATACAATGGAATACTAATCAGCAACAAAAGGATATACTAATGATACACAGAACAACACGGATGAATCTCAAAATAATTATAGTGAGTAAAAGATGCCAGACAAAAATGAGTACATATTATACAATTCCATTTATATGAAACTCCAGAAAAAGTGCAAACTAATCTGTAATGCCAGAAGACAGAGCAGTGACTCCCTGGGACAGGGGTGGGAGCAGTGGGAGAGTTGAGAGGGAAGGTGTGAGGAGGGACTACAAAGGGGGATGAGAAAATGTTTGGGTGTGATTGACATATTCATTTTGATCATGGTGATCGTTTCATGGATTAAAACATTTCAAATAGTACACTAAATATATGTAGTTTTTTATATGTCAATCATACCTTAATATGTATAGTTATTTTTTTAATGAAAGTGTAACCCCTTTTGGTTTTACTGGAATCTTTTAGACAAAGAAAAATACAAATAAGTAAAATATATTTTCATCATAAAAAACAACAATTTTTACATTTATTATACTAATTTATTGGCTGAAAGTGTGAAATTATGTTTTCAAATTGATTTTCTATTAATATCTAAAATGTCTTATATTTCTTCCTGTAAGTGAATAGATAGGAAGTACCAACAATTAAGTTATTAAGTATCAGTTATTAAGTTATTGTCCCTCAGTTTCCAAGCTACCCTTCTATACTCTGTTTTGTGATGCTGTTGGGACTCTGCAAACTACTTTTCAGCATCACAAGCTGGATGCACATTAGGCAGTTCCAACATTGGTCACAAGAGAGAATGCAAGTCCAGCGGACAAAGAAGAGATGTGTTGGCTCGCAGTTCCTGCGAGCATCAGCCCAGCCATGCTTCTTCACCTCGGAGCGCAGTTCCTTCCTAGAGCAGCAGCTGAGTCTATCTGCAATTTTCCAACACTTTGTAGAGCCAGTCCCATTCTCTCCCCGACTCCCAGATACCTGCACAGCCAGAGGGTGCCCCATCTTCAGAAGTCTGGATCCCAAACCCATGGAGAACCTCCTGCAAACTCAGAGATTCCCAATACTACCCAGAAGCACCTTCTCCTCAGAGTCTGAATTTGAGCTCTTCTCCTCTAAGTTTCTAAATTGTGATAATTACAATTCCTTCCCTTTGCTCACTCAGCAAACCTAGGGATGGTTCCTGCACCTCAAACTTCAGTATACCTCAGAATCTCTTGGAGATCTTAATCACAGACCTCTGGCCCCACTCCCAGAGATTCTGATTCACTATGTCTGGGGCCTGGCCTGAGAAGTGGCCTTTTGAACTAGTTAGTTCCCAAGCCATATGGAGGCTTCCGGTCTTAGATTTGGTTTGGATGATCTCTTCAGACTTGAATGTAGTACTGAGGTCCTAGCCAAATAGAAATGGGAGGCAAATAATCCAGGACATGCAGTGGCGTTACGTTAATCAAAGTATCACCTCTGGATGATTGTGATGGAGCTTCTTGGGGGCCTAAGCTGCTGCACTTGACCATATGTCAATAGAGGTCACTGCAAGGACAGTGGTGTGAGTGAGTTGGAGTCTTCTGAGTGCACTGACTTGCTAAAGAAAGAAAATGAGAGCCCTGGGTATTTAAACTCTGGTTTCAAGTCATGTCAGAAAACTTTCACAGCAGCCCTAAAAGAATCTTTTATTTCTTTTAGCCACAAGACTAGTATTGCTGAAAAGCAACTACAATTTTTAATTTTGTGATTTTCAAAGTCTCTCTTGAAAGTTATGATGCTGAAGCTCAGGGAGGACTAGGGACATCTGTTTGGACTTGAATGAGACTGAGAAGTTGGAAAACTCAAGTCACTTCAACTCTCTTTTGCCAGTGGAAAATGTTTGCTCTCACATGTCTTGGGAGAGTAGCTTTCCCTTGCTTAAAATCACTGTAATAACCTCACCTAGAACAGTGGCCCAGGCAGGATGCTCATTATCTTCAAAGCTCTTCCCCTGTTATCCCACCAACTTCTTCTTGCTACTAGACCCATAACTAGAGTGTGATTTCTGCATGGGAAGTGGGCATCCTTAATTAATTTAGTCTGGCTTAATGGGAAGGTGGATAAATTGTGGAGGACTAGTATGGGTTACTATGACCTTAATCTGGTAATAACGCCATGGTAACTATTTTTCCAAATATTATATTTATACTGTAGTAGATTATACCAATGCTGGTATCTGGTACACAGTTATTGACCTAGCAAATGCTTTTTATTCTATACTAGTGGCCCAATGCACAAAATTCGTGCACGAAGGGATGTCCCTCAGCCCAGCCTGCACCCTCTCCAATCTGGGACCCCTCAGTGGATAGGGACTAAACTAGCAGTCGGACATCCCTCTCACAATCCGGGACCACTGGCTCCTGCCTGCTTGCCTGATTGCCCCTAACCACTTCTGCCTGCCAACCTGATCGCCCCCTTACTGCACCCCTGCTAGCCTGATTGACGCCTAACTGCTCCCCTGCTAGCCTGATTGCCCCCAACTGCCCTCCCCTGCTGGCCTGATTGCCCTCAACTGCCCTCCCCTGCTGGCCCCAATCACCCACAAAAGCCCTCCCCTGCTGGCCCGATCGCCCCCAACTGCCTTCCCCTTCGGTGACCCACCTCCTCCACCGGGACCCACCTCCGCTGTGCACGTAGACATCTTGTGGTGGCCATCTTGTGATGATGTCTAGGTCGTGCGCGAGGGCCACCTAGGCTTTTATTAGTATAGATACCAATTAAGAAGAATTTTTACTTGGAAGGGCCATTAGTGCACCTCAGAGCTACATCAACTCTACTCATGGCCATAATATGGTCCACAGGGATCCGGTCATTTTGACATTCCATGCAATGTCATACTAGTTGTGGTAGCAGAATAACGGTCCTGTAAAGATACCTATATCCTAATTCCTAAATCCTGTGACTATGTTACCCACATGACAAAAGAGGATTTGCAGAAGTGATTAAGGCTATTGGGGTGGGAAATTATCCAGGACTCATCAGGTGAGCCAAGTGTAATTATAAAAGGAAGGCAGGAGGGCCAGAGGCAGAGGGAGAATAAAGGAGCTGTGATGATGGAATGAGCTGTCAGAGAGAGGGAGATTGAGAGAGAGGGAGAGGAGGAGAGGGAAATATCTGAAGATGCTATCCTATTGGTTTTGAAGAGGCAGGAGGGGTCCAACCAGCTAAGGAATGCAGGGGTCCCAGAGAAGCTAGAAAAAAAATGGATTTCCCCCTAAAACCTCCAGAAGGAACATAGCCCTCCCAAATCCTGAGGACTTCTGGCCACTAAAACTGTAATTGATTTGTATTGTTTTAAGACAATAAGTTTATGGTTATTTTTTATGGAAGCAATAGAAAAGGAATATACCAGTCCATTACATTGATGACGTTCTGCTGATTGTATCTGATGAGCAAAAAAATAACAAGTACTTTAGATGCTTAATGAAACATATGTGAACATTAGATCAGGATATAAAGCCCATAAAAATTTAGGACCCATCACCTCATAAAGTTTCAGGAGATTCTGAGTCCTAATGGATACTAGTTACCTTTGCATTAATTGTGGTACTTATTATTTTATCTGGAAGGTATAAAACAAAGTATTCTTATACTTTGATCTTTTCTGAAGTGACATTTTTTCTAGAGTGTCTTTAATAAAAATACATTTACTTTATTTCCTGCTCTTATAGGAGTTGGTCTTTTATTGTCAGCAGATTTAAATTTTAATATTAAAATTACCATATTTAAACACAGATTCAAGATGTTTTAAAATTTTAAGTTTAGAAACTGTCACCAAAAATAATAATTAATTATATTTTATAATGCTAGAGTTTATTTAAAACATAAGATAAATTAATATTTATAATTTTAATTTATAGATATATTTTCACACTAAGAAATAAAATAAATTAAATAAAAATAAACATTTATATGTACACCTTCATTTGCTAAGCTTTTGTAAAAGTGTTTTTGTAAAACAGAAATCCTATGGTAATATAAAATCCAAATTACAATTATTTGCTAAACATAATATTTGTGCGATGCACTCTGACATGCATTTTATTGAATGCCAAGCTGGAGAGGTCATGGTTTCCACTCTCTAAAAGCTTGCAATATGGAGTTTAAATAGGTATCAAAATGTTAAAAGTTACATAACACTAAATAACAGCAGTGTAAAAAGCAATACTATGTGTTGACATTACTTGATAAATGAATTGAATAGTAACCAAAACAAAGCTGAGGATATGAATAACCTTTGAGAACTTGGGGTTTGAGCTGAGTATTCAAGGAAGAAAAGGAGAAGAAAAGAAGCAGGGAGTATTCTAGATAGGTGGAGTGATGGACAAAAGACTCAGACTCAGAAAAGAGAAAGGGACAATTTCTAACACTAAATTTTACAGAGAGGAGTTAACATTGGTATGATGTGTGTCTGTTTGTTTGAAATGCCAAGATATGTTTCTAAAAGGCTTCAAAGTTTCTAGGGTCTTCAAGTCGACCATGAAAGATTCAGAGATGCCCAGCGCAACAATTTGTGCATTCAGGTAATAACATGAGTTGATCACAGCATCCTTAAAAAAACAGAAATCTTCTAAATTAGCAGGGATGAGTTTCTTTTGCAATGGCCATCTACTTTTTAAATTCTCTAAATTTAACAGAAACCTGCTGTGTTTTATATTTTGAAAGGAAAGAAAGCACAATATAGTGGGAAAAGTTGAATCAGTCCTGATTCACCTGGACTGTATGTTTCTAAACTCCATCAGTCCTAAAATGCTCCGGCGATGTAAAAGCTTTGCTAGGCCAGGATAAAAATGGTTAAGGCAGAACAGTATCCTTCCAACTCTAATCCCAATGCTGTATTTAGGTTAACTCCTCTCTCAAAACTAATTAAAATCACAGGATCTTTTAGGACAACTTGATCTGCATATCAACTCATTTCTTGTAGTGGTAAAAATGGGAAGAAACACAAAAGAACATAGTTCTAAGTCCACATGGCCCCATCTGTATGCAAATCACCAAACAGAATGCAAAACATTTAACACCAATACTGTCAGAGTTATTAAAGCAAGTAATTTCCTTTTCCTAGAACCATTTTCATGAACCTTGTCAAAACAGTCTCTTATAGTTACTAGAGGCCCAGTGCATGAAAATTCATGCACTAAAGAGGGGCATCCCTCAGCCCCGCCTGCCCCTCTCACAGTCCAGGAGCCCTCAGGGGTGGGAGGTGACCCAGTAATCAGGGGAAGGCAATGCCCCATCACACCTCTGCTGCTGCCACTGCTGGCAGCACAAGCCTTGGCCGGCCCTGGTTACCTCAGCTTCAGGCGGCCCTGGGTGGTTGGGCAGCCACCATCCGAGGCTTGCCTGCACCTTGGGCTGGCCCTGGGTGGCTAGGGTGCTGAGGTTACTGGGGTAGGCACACAGCTGCTGCCCCTGCGGGGCTGAGGGGACTGGGTGCCGCCATCTTGTGGCTGCCATCTTTGAGGGCGTGGCAGTCAATTAGCATATTCACTCTTTATTGGCTGTGGGCACTGTCATCTTTGTGAGGGTGTGGCAGTCAATTAGCATATTCCCTCTTTATTAGATAGGATTTAAGGTCTAGGAGGCTTTACCCAGGAAATAGCTTCCCATAGTAACACAATCCCTTCCAGTTCTGAGCAGAGAAGAGCTGCAGGGAGAATCTCTGGGTGGAGAGGATGACTATACAAGGGATTCTTCCTCCCTTCTGAGGCCTCCCCACTGTGCTTTCCACTGCCATTACCTTGCCAGGACCCCAAGAATACACCATTTCCCTTTGTAAATTTTGGCCCAGATTTCAATTCAAAGAACATCTGTTGATCTTATCTTCTTTAGGACATGTTAAGCTGCTATTTTGAAATGGGCTTTAAATGAAAATTAAAAGAAACAATTTATACTAATAAAAGGCTAATATGCTAATTAGACTGGACATCTTCCAGATGTCCTTCCTGACAAAGCTGGACCTGGGCAAAGCTGCCTGCAATCCTGGGTGAAGCCACCCACAGCTCAGGCAAAGCCACCTGCAGTCCAGGGTGCCTGCAGCCCACCCAGGCAGAGCCACTGGGGGTCCCGGAGCCACCAGAGGTCCTGGGTGCCTGTGACCAGCCCGAGCCAAGCCACCAGGGTTCCTGGGTGCCTGTGACAGGCCAGAGGGAGGGAATCCCAGAAGCTGGGTGTGGGGGCTGAGGCAGAGGTGGTTAGGTGCGATCAGGCAGACAGGGGAGCAGTTAGGGGCAATCAGTCAGGCAGGCAGGCGAGCGGTTAGGAGCCAGTGGTCCCAGATTGAAAGAGGGATGTCCAACTGCTGGTTTAGGTCTGATCCTTCAGCTGGAAGGTCTGATCGGCCCTGATCACCGGCCAGGCCTAGAGACACTACCTGTGCATGAGTTTCATGCACCAGACCTCTAGTCAGAAATAAATAATCAAAATGCACAACCCTCTTTACAAAGTGTATATTTCCTCCCCTGACCTAGCTAAACTATTCATGTAGCTCCTGTGCCTACTCCATTCTATGTATGTTTAAAGCACAAAAATCACACATTCTCGTCTTTGTCACCTTTCCTTCCAAGATGCAGCGTGGGGTAGGAGTTAGCCACCCAGACCTGAGGAAATGAATGTCCAGAGTTTTGGTGTGCAGTACAACTTTCATTCTCTACTCAGAGCTCACTCTCAACAGTGTAGACACAGGAGGTTCACTCCTTATCCCTCGTTCCCCAATGGTTAGAGCTACTTCCTCATAACTTCTATGTTAGTATTCTTGACTCTGTACAAAAACAAAGAAAAAACCCCTCAGGCGATAGCTCTACCATTATACAAAGTAACTCTTAAAGGTTTCATAGATTTTAGCAATTCAGGGAGAATCACCACTCCTTCCCCACGGCATCACCTGCATCACGGGCAAGCAGTGTGCCTCCCAGTTCCTTCTTGAGGTCCTGCGTGATTTCTCAGTCATCACTGTCATGCTGCACAGATGTAGCCAAAGGTGTAAGTTTCTCTTAAATTTGCAACTAAACATTCATCATAGCTACAAATCCTTCCTCCTATCTGATGCTGGAAATGACGTGCAACATTAATCTCCTTTTCTGTCTGGGACTTGACAGAGATCCAAACCACTTTTGGTTGTAAATGGCTCTCGGCATTGATACATCCTGAAGCCAGCTGTGTACATCAGGAAAGAAGGGCAGCTCACCTGCTTCTAAGAAAAGAGTTCATGTTTTTCATGCTCAGGCCTTACTCCTGAGAATTAAATTGGAAAACACCATCTCAAAAGGCACATTCAGACACAGGGACAATCGGTGAAGGGGAAAAATAGCTGCTAGAAACAAGTAAACAATTCTATACTTTGGATCTTTTGAAACAAGATCAAAATACTTTACAAAGGAGCACAGGCTAGGGAACTCAGAAAAACTGAAGTCAGTTATGAACCTGATTTGTTGACACTCTTCTCATAAGAGTTTAGTACTTTTTTTAAAGGCTGCCTGGCCATTATATAAGAAGCAGAATTTGAGTGTTTTCCTTCATAATGTACCAATGGGAACAACACAGCTAGCAACTTCCCATTACTATAGGATAAAGGCCAAGCCCCTTGGTATAGCTTAAAAACTCTTCATGATCTGGCCCCAGCTTGGCTTTCTGACCATATCTCTCCCATAATTTCATAGTCATCTTTAGATTTAGCAGCACTGAATATTATTATTAATTTCTCACATTTGCCACATTTCTTTAGGTCTCTGTACATACCTTGCTATTTTTTGAATGTTCCTCTCTCCCATCCCACTGGCTAGCTAATTTGTTTCCCTTCCCAGATGCGGGATGTATTCTACTAAAAATATTTTCTGATTCCCACAGAAGTTCCCTCTAATAAAGCAGGCTCCTCTGTTCTTCTTGTCCTCTGTACTCTCTATGTTAATGCCCATTCTGGGTGAATTTAGGTCAGAAAGCCTTCTGATGGCACAATGACTTTAATCTATTACCCCTCATGGACTAACTATACAGAGATTTTTTAAAACTATACCCACAGTAAGGTATTTAGCAAATATAAATACTCAAGAATAGCTTTAAAAAGAAGATATAATACCAAACAATTAAATGACAAATTTTATACATTTTAAATTATACTAAAGTTTACAGTCTTCCCTGTCTTTGAAGCAATTTATTTGTTGTAATTATTGATTTATAAGTACATAGAGGTTGCACACTCTTGGAAACAATAGTTCCCAGTTTAAAATTTTATAGCTTCAGAAAATATAAACTAACATTTAAATAAACCCAAATTGATAAAAGCAATCACTATTTTATGTATATTATCTATGCTTCTACATTGTACTATCTTTTTTTCTAGCCCTAACCCTAACACTAACATCGTACTTTTTAAAATAAGGCATCTCTGTACAATCAATTACAATGAGTTAAATATCATCACAAAAAGCTGCTGAAATGATTGGAGTAGTATTAAAATGGGCATTCTTCTTGTCTGAAGTATTTTTTGAGGAGGGACTGGAAGATAGAGATGATAAGTTTATTTATGGAAGAGTGATACTAATAAATACTACAAGACAGCCCTAGCTGGTTTGGCTCAGAGGATAGAGGATCAGCCTGCGGACTGAAGGACCCCGGGTTCAATTCCAGTCAAGGGAACATGCCCAAGTTGCCGGCTCAATCCCCAGTAGGGGGCAGGCAGGAGGCAGCCGATCAATGATTCTTTCTCATCATTGATATTTCTATCTTTCTCTCCCTCTTCCTTCCTCCCTGAATTCAACAAAAATATATTTTAAAAAATACTATAAGACAGTGTCTCTGTAGGTAATCATTGGTGAATTATATATGACTGAACTTTGCTTTGCTAAATTAAAGAAATGTCAATAGATTTATTTTCCTAAAGTAGAAATTATAAACCAGTAAGTAGTAGAAGAGAAGGACAGATTTTGAATTGGGGTAAGTGGTTGGTGGGAATAGTATGTGGGCTCAGGGTGGGAGATGGAAGTGTGGCAAAAATCCTAGGTGACAAAGATACTTTAAAAATCACAATAAAGGACTATTTAATTGAAATAAGCAATTGGTAGTCACCATAGCTTCTAAAAAAGAAACAAAGACAATTGTTCTAACTATGAGAAGCTCTAAAGCAAAAGGAAACAGATTGGCAAGAGATTTTTTAGAGATGAAACCCCGAATGGAGGAGGAAGGGAAGATAAAAGAGAAGATCTGAGAAATAGTGTTAAAGGAAAAAGTCAAAGATAATTTTATATTTATACTTCAAGAAGCTCAAGAGTCTAATGGCCACCAACACTAAAAATAGTCTAAAGCAGCCGTGGGCAAACTCGGCCCGCGGGCTGGATCCGGCCTGTTCGGCTGTTCTATCAGGCCCTCGGAGCCGAAAGAGTGGAGGGTTCTCTTGCTCTCCCCTCCACTCCTTCACCAGCAGCAGTGTTAACATGGCAACGTCGGGAAACACGGCCGCAGCTCCTTCTTCTGAGTGGGCGGATTTATATCCGCCCATTCAGTAGAAGGAACAACCTCTCAATCTTCCTGAGGCTCCTTGTAATGCCCGCAGACGCGTCCCCTGACATCACCCTGGGAAAGCGTAGACACGTTACCGTGGTGATGTAGGGAGACACGCCCCTGGAGAGCACAGTATCAGAGCCTTTCTGAGGTAAGATTAAGAGCTCTACTCAAACACAATTTTTTCCTGTTCCCACATTCTGTACATCACAATGACTTGTTAATAAAACAACAAAGACTTTCAGCTTTTAGTCACTTCAACTGGTGGCCTGTCCTTTGTCACAAAACCCTGAAACAGCACCAGAAGAGGTGCAACTGGAACTCATCGATCTTCAGTCTGACTTTGTCCTAAAGGAGTAATTCAGCTCTCTTGAACTAAGAGACTTTTATGCTTCACTTAATGAAGTCACTTTTCCAAACATCTGGAGGATGGCACAGAAGATACTGGTGCTGTTTGGGTCAACCTATGTTTGTGAGCAGACATTTAGCGTCATGAACATCAACAAAGCCCCTCACAGATCCAGCTTAACTGACGAACACCTCAGATCTATCCTGAGAGTAGCCACAACAAAACTAACTCCAGACTTTGATGCCTTAGCTAAAAAAGAAGACCAACAACACTGTTCCCACTGAAGTTGATGTTTTAAAGACCAAAAACCTTTCAACCCAGTCTACATTGCCATCTACATCTACATCCCGAGCATAATTTGGAAATTGCACTAAAGAAAATGTTTAATGTACTGTTTACACATTTTGTTCTTTTCTATTTGTTTTAGTTTTAAATTATTTTATTATATTTAAGTTTAATTTTTAAAGGCTTTTGTACCTTTCCTTTATTAGGCAATTTTATTTTGCCTTTGCCATCTTCAATATAAGGTATGTTATTGTGCTATGACTCCTCCATTTTTTGAAGTTTCAAATTACAATAATTAGTGTTTACATTCTTCTTGTTAAAATGTTTGAAATGAATAAAACTATTGAAATAAAAAAAAAAAAGACTGTACCCTTTTATGTAATGATGTTTACTTTGAATTTATATTAGTTCACACAAACACTCCATCCATGCTTTTGTTCCGGCCCTCCGGTCCAGTTTAAGAACCCATTGTGGCCCTCGAGTCAAAAAGTTTGACCACTCCTGGTCTAAAGGGTAAGATGTATAGATTCAATATTGAAAAATATCCTTCTTCTCAGTACATTAATGAATTTGTTTCAGATCAAATATATGCACAAAGAAAATTTGGAGAGGGGGTTACAGAGGGAACAGAGGTTATGTGAAAAAATGACTCTAATGATTAGCTGAAATATAAATGCACAGAAATAGCCAACAAAAACCTTAAGGAATGATGAGAGAAAAGTTTTTCTTCTAGTTACTAGAGATTTTAAAAATGTTAAATATAAGAAATAAAAGTAATGTAGGGTCTGTCAAGAGAACTAGTAGATACAATTACACAAAAGAATAGAAACTCTAGAAATAATCCACAGTATATATAAAAATGTAGTCTGTAATTAAGTGACACTTCAAATAAATGGGAAAAGATGAATTATTCAGTAAGTGCTACTGGAGTAATTGGTTAGCTATCTGTAATAATAAAAGGCCAGGTGTCACGACCAGAATGGCCAATCGACCAGTCACTATGAGGTGCATTGACCACTTCTCAGTCCCTACCCCCAGCCCGCAGGCTCCCATTGCTGGATGGCCAATGCGGAGCCACAGGAACCGGGCTGGGTGGCAGTGGAGTGGGACTGGGGACTGGACTCGTGGGGCAGTGGCAGCGTCATGGAGGGAGGGTTGTGGGGCAGCAGCAGCGTCGCGGAGCGTTGCGGAGCATCCCGGGGTGGTGGCGAGCAGCTTTGTGGAGCGTTGCAGGGCGGTGGACATGGCTCTGATCGCAGGGTAGGCCTAGGGACCCTACATGTGCACAATTTCATGCGCTGAGCCTCTAGTTTTAAAATAAAAAGTGAAATTCCTTCTTCATATCAGATACTGAAATAAACTCCACTTAGATTAAAATGTTAAATGTAACACACACACAAAGAAAATATAAATGAAATTATTTTTATTTTTAAAAAGGGACAAAATTGACAAACTTTTAGCTAGATTGACCAAAAGATAGAAGACTCAAATTACTAGAATCAGAAATGAAAGAGGGGACATTACTTCCAACCTTAAAGAAATCAGTAAGATTATAAAGGAATACTGTGGACAGTTGTATACCAGTAAATTAGATAACCTAGATAAAAATGACAAATTCCTAGAAAGACATAAGCTACTGAAACTAACTCAAGAAAAATAGACAATCTGAATAGACCTATAAAAAAGTGATTTAATTAATAATCAAAAATTACCCACAAAGAAAAAACCAGGTCCAGAAGGCTTTACTGCTGAATTCTACTAAACACTTAAAGCAGAATGAAAAGAAATTCTTTACAAAATCTTCCAAAAATTAGAAAAGGAGGAAAAACTTCCCTACTCATTCTATGAGACCATATTATCTTGGTACCAAAACCAAAGGCCTCAGGATGAAAGAAAGAAAATATTACACACCAATAGCTCTTTAAAATATGAATGTAAATACCCTCAAAAAACACTAGCAAACTAAAACCAACAATATAAAAAGAATTATGTACCATGACCAAGTGCAATTTCTCTCAGGTATGCATGTTAGTTTAGCTATGAAAATCAATTTAATGTAATACTCTATTGACAGAGCAAAAACAAAAACTATGGGACCATCTCAATAGAAGTAGAAAAAGAATTTTATTAGATTCAACACCCTTTAATGATAGAAACACTCAACAAATGGGGAAAAGAAAAGAACCTTCATACCCTGATAAAGGGCATCTACAAAAAAACCACAGCTAACATATTACTTAATGGTAGAACACTGTATGCCTTCCCCCTAAGACCAGGAACAAGCTGAGTGTGGCTGCTCTCACCACTTCAGTTCAACATAAGTTAGAAGTTCTAGAGAAGGCAATTAGGCAAGAAAATAAATAAAAGTTGTCCAGATTGGAAGGGAAGAAGTAAAACTATCTCTCTTCTCAGAAGTATCTCTATTCTCAGAAGATATGGTCTTGTAAATAGGAAATCCTAAGGAACCCACCAAAAAAACAGAAAACCCACAAAAGCCCTATTAATACTAATTAATGAGTTCAGCAAGTTTTAAAGATACAAGATCAATATACAAAAAATCAATTATATTTCTATACACTTGCAACAATCAATCTAAAAATAAAAAAATAAATTAATTTATATTAGCATAAAAACAATAAAATACTTAGGAATAAATTTATCCAAAAAATGCAAAACATATTCTGAAAATTACAAACATTATTAAATTAAATTTAAATTTAAATTAATGAAAATCATCCTACCTTCATAAATTAGAAAACTTAATATTGTTAAGGTGGCAATATTCCTAAAAATGACCTACAGATTCAATGTAATACCTATTAGAATTTCAGCTGATTTCTTTGTAGGAATTGACAACTTGACTAATATTTATATGGAATTGTAAGAGACCTAGAATAGCTAAAACAAACTTTAAAAAGAACAAAGTTGGGAGCCTCACATTTCTCAATTTGAAAACTTAGTACAAAGTTACAGTAGTCATATATCTATCCTTACTGCCATAAAGATAGATATATAGACCGATAAAATAGACTTCAGAGTCCAGAAATAAATATATGGTCAACTGGTTTTCAATAAGGGTAACAAGATCATTCAATGGGAAAGATAGTCTTTTCATAAAATGGCTCTGGAACAACTGAATAGCCACATGCAAAAGAATAGTGTGATCACATCCAAAAATTAACTCAATATGGATCAAATGCCTAAATATAAGAGCTAAAATTATACCAGTACAACTATTACATGAAAACATAGGGGTAAATGTTGATCACCTTGGATTTAACAATGGTCTCTTAGATATGATACCAAAAGCACAATCAATAAAAGAACAAATAGATAAATTAAATCTCATAAGAACTTTTATGCATTAAAGGACACTATATATAAGGTAATCAACATGGATGCTACAGCATGGATGAACCTTGAAAATGTTATGCTGAGTGAAAGAAGTCAGTTACAAAAGATTAAACATTATATGGTTCCATTTATATGAAATGTCCAGAATAGGCAAATCTATAGAGACAGAAAGTATATTAGTGGTTGCTTAGGGCTGGGGGGAGGGAGAGGCAGAAATGGGGGGGGGTGGAAGGGTGATAGAAAAAGGGTCTGGAGTTTCTTGCTGCAATGCTAAAAATATTATAAAATTGACTGTTGATGTGTGCATGTATCTTTGTAATAAAAAGCATTGTGGACTGTACAATTTAAATGGATTAATTGTATGGTATGTGAATCATATTTCAATAAATCTGTTTAAGAAAAATGAACTGGAGGAATATACACCAAGATGTCAATTACACTGAGATTGTAAGTAAGCAAATATGATCAGCAGCTCACATTAAGACGTTATGCACTCTTCAAAGAAAAAAATAAAAATCACTCCAGTTCTGGCCAACATAGAGTAAAAGGAACTAAATTTACCCTCCTGCCTGAAGCAGTAAAAGAAATAGAGAAAAATATGAAGAAACTATTTTTGAAGCACTAGACATCAGAAACAAAGGACCGTGATCCCTAAGAGACAGGAGCAAATAAGGTGAGCCCTCATATTGCCTCAGTTTGCTGTCTTGAGTTTCCAACAATGCTGTAGGGTGGGGTGGAGGGAGATAACAAGTGCCCAGCAGACTCCCGAGGTGAGGTCAGGGAGAATTCTCGGCAGCTAGAATTCTCAGGGTAGAGTACCAGAGAGGAGAAGGGTACATAGAAAGGGAGCTCCAGAGACCTGCTGAGAGCTCCTCTCAAGTTTTCAGCCAATAACTGGTCAACACATGTTCGTTCCTAAGGAAATTACCCAAGGCGCAGGAAAGAACTGATCCAAAGTACTGGAGGTAGCCATGGCTGGTTTTCACACAGGTCAAGCAATAATGACTGCTCATACCAACCAGACTGGGACACCTCATGGTTCAAAGACAATGGTTAGAGAACACAGAAGGGTCCTACCTCAGTGTTGGGGACAAAGGGGCCTTAGACAAGCACTGCTGTGGCCACACCTAACAAGTCTTACAAGTAAGAATACCCACAATATATAAGGAATTATGTATTCTGGAAACTCAATACTAAGAGCACCAGCAATCCAATTAAAAATGGGGGGAAATATGAACAGACACTTCAACAAAGAAGATATACAGAGGCCAAATAAGCACATGAAAAGATATTGAGCATCATGTTTTTAGGAAAATGCAAATTAAACTCACAATGAGTTACCACCTCACACCCACTCAAATGACTGAAATTTAAATGACTGATACTTGTTGGTGAGGATGTGAAAGAATTAGAACTCTCATACACTACTGGTTGGTAGTACAGACTGGTAGGAATGTAAAATGGTACAATCACTTTGGAAACAGTTTTGTGGTTTCTTAAAAGACATCTATCATATGATCTGGCCTTTCCCTTCGGGATATTTACCCAAGAGAAAGCATATGTTCATACGAAGACAAACAGGAATGTTTATAGCAGCTTTATTTGTTAAGGATAAAATCTAGAAACAATGCTGATGTCTATCAACAGGTGAATAGATAAACTGTGACATTCTTACATTGGAATAATATTCAGCAATATAAAGAATAAAGCTATTGATACATGCCATAAAACAAATGAATCTCGAGATAATTTTGCTGCGTGACAGACCAAAAAAATTGCACACAGAGAATGATCTCATTTATATACATTTCTATAATATGCTAACTAAACTATAGCAACAGAAAATAGATCAATGGTGGCCTGGACATGGACAAGGATGGATGGAAGAGAGGATTATAGAGAAAGCATCAGAAAACTTGTGGTGATGAATTCACATGTGTATACAAATGTCAAAACTTTTCTAATTGTACATTTAAATATGTACAGATTATTGTGTATCAATTAAACTTCAAAAAGCTATTTGAAAAAAAGCTCTTGCAAGACAAAGTTTTTTATTTTCTGTTATACAATAAAATTCATACTTTTACCTATTTTTTCTAAATGAAAAATAACTGGTGACCATTAATGATATAAAATTATACAGGTTTGATTAAAAGAGCTTAGCCATAAAGGTTATAAAACAGGAAACATGTGACTGCTTTATGCTGAGGATTCCCAGTAGCAGCGATGCCTGGGTTAAACACCATTTACAGTATTTCAGGAGAATAACAGATGAATGAGTGGAATCATAATATATGTTTTAGGAATAAAAAAGTTATCGCATTGCATTGTATTGCTTCCCTGTGGTGTATATCACAGAAAAAAAGTGGTCTTTGATGAGTTCCATGTTCATTATTCCCTAAAATAGAGAATCTGTATTATTTAGTGGGTTTTACTACATTGATAAAACAAGCAAAGAAAAATCTAGAACAGTATCAATTCTGGTCACATATCAAGTCTTCAATAAATGGTAGCCATAAGCAGTATCAATAAGTAATGTAATTTCTGTAACACAAGTTATCATGGGGAAGGGCAGCTCAGGAACATAAAGAAATGATAAAAATTAAGAACTAGAAAAATGTATGTGTGCCTCTGAGATACACAGTACAGGAAAGAGCTGAAATTATTTTTCCAATATCTTGGCTTCATCTGACAAAACCATCTAACCTAGGAAAGAGAAATCAGGGAAGAAAATAGTGGATGATTCATTGTAATATTTTGTCCACTACCAATAGTCAAAGGTTCAAATAGCAATTTTAGTCTCCTGTGATTTTCAATAGTACACTAGTATACTTTATATTTCTCTATGTGATAAATTATATGCATGCACTAGAACTTGAACAATTCCATCAGAAAAAAAAAAGCATTGAAAAAAAATTACATATTATTTCTGTAAAACATAATACTAACTTGTAAAAAAGAAATCATGGCAATTTTAAATAAAAGAAACCATAAGGATTATTTAATATACCGCTTCTTTTTCTGATGAGGACACTGAAGCGCATGAGGTTATTCTGCCCAAGGGCCTATCGTTGGTAACAACTAAGAAAAGACTCCTGTCTGCACTCTTTCAATACTCTGTGATCTTTTGAATGTTTAAAACATTATGAATAAAATATTCTTTGTGAACATACAGACTATTTATATTATTACAACCATTCCTGCAGCTTATTCTAAATTTTCATTTGGTAAGTATATTTGTAAATGTATATATTTTATCTAATTTATTTGCTCACTGTAACAGTATTTACTTAGTGACCTTAACTTTTGGTATGGAATACATTTTTTGTATGAATAAGCTTGACATAGCTGTCTGGTAACAATCAGTTTATAAAATAGGTCTCAAAACATTTGAATTTCCTTGTTACCACAGTTGGTGCAAAAAACCATCGAGTAAAAATAGTCTCTTCAATAAACGGTGTTGGGAAAATTAAACAAGTACATGAAAAAAAAACTAGACCACAAACTTACACCATACACAAGAATAAACTCAAAATGGATAAAAGACTTAAATGTAAGTTGCAAAACCATAAATATACTAGAAGAAACATATATCAGCAAAAATATTGTTAGGAGAGATTTCTGAGATTTTATTTTCTATCTCCTAGGGCAAGAGAAAGAAAGGAAAAAAAGAAATAAATGGGACTACATGAAAATAAAAAGCTTCTGCACAGCAAAAGAAACCATCAACAAAATGAAAAGAGAGCCCACTGTATGGGAGAACATATTTGTCAGTGAAATATAGATTAAGGAGTTAATTTCCAAAACATATAAAGACTCATACTATTCAACACCAAGAAGACAAACAATCCAATTAAAAAAATGGGCAAAGGACCTAAATAGACACTTCTCCAAAGTGGACATACAGATGGCCAAGAGACATGTGAAAAAAGGCTCAATGTCACTAATCATCAGAGAGATGCAAATTAAAACTACAATGAGATATTACCTCACACCTGCCAGAATGGTTACCATCAACAAGTCAACAAAAAAAGTAAGTGCTGGCGAGTATGTAGAGAAAAGAACCCTAGTACATTGCTGGTAGAAATGCAGACTGGTGCAGCCACCATGGTAAACAGTATGGGGTTTGCTCAAAACTTTTTAAAAAATGGAACTTCCGTTTGACCCAGTGATTCCACTTCTGGGAATATATCTTAAGAATCCTAAAACACCAATTTGAAAAAATGTATGCAAGCTTTTGTTCATAGCAGCATTATTTACAACTAGAGGCCTGATGCATGAAATTCGTGCAAGAGTAGGCCTTCCTTCCCCCGGCTGCCAGCACCAGCTTCCCTCTGGCACCCAGAGCCCAGGCTTCCCTCCCTCTGGCCACCGGCAGGCACCCGGGACCCGGGTTTCCCTTGAAGCCCTGGCTTCGTCCTGAAGGATGGAGGGACGTCCAGAAGGACGTCCAGTCTAATTAGCATATTATGCTTTTATTATTTAGATAGCCAAAATCTGGAAACAGCCCAGTGGTCATCAGTAGATGAGTGGATGAAAAAACTGTGGTACCTTTACACAATGGAAATTGTACCTTTTGCAAGAGCATAGATGGACCTGGAGAGTATTAAGCTAAGTGATATAAGACAATCAGAGAAAAACAAATACCATATGACCTCACTTATATGTGCAATCTAATGAATAAAATAAACTGGCAGACAAAAGAGAAAGAGGCATGGGTACATGGAGTAGACTGATAGCTGTCAGAGAGGAGAGAGAAAAGGAGGACTGGATAAAAGAAGGTGAAGGGATTAGCCAAAGTACCTATTACATAACCCATAGACACAGACAACAGTGTGCTGATGGCCAGAGGGAAAGAGGGTGGTGGGACTGGAGGGAGGTGGGTAAAGGGGTGAAAATGGGGACAACTGTAACAGTATCAGCAATAAAAATAAAGTTAAAAAGAAACCCATATCTTTGCATTGGCTATGTAATTCAATGTTTATATAGTACATATTCTTAAAACAGAATCTGGGTTTATTCCCAACCTTGGCCAGTTGAACTAAAAATAATTTGGTGCCAGCAATATGAAAATGTGTCAAGACTGCAAAAAATTTTAAAAAGCAAAGTCAGGTCTTTTGAAACTATTCTTTTCTATAGAAATCTAATAACCAAGGTTTCCTTTGAAATAGGAATGAAATGCAATTTTTATTCATTAAAGGAATGTGGGAGACACATTCAGAGGTCTGGATGTTTTTTGTTGTTGTTGTTGTTTTTAATAGGCAAGAAGACTTATATCCTCTTTGAACTTTTTACTCCTAGCTCCACCTCTTTTTTTGTTCTTCCCTTTTCCAAAAAACAAAACAATGAAACAAACAAAAACAGTAACTGATAGCCTCTCCGTGTTTCTGCCATGCCCCTTTTGCTTGGTGACATATATTCTAGCAGGTGAGTAGAGAGCAGATGGAGTCGAAAAATTGAGAGGCTCAATATTTATGGGCCCAATGGTTTTAAGAGGGAAAATGTTCAATAAATATGCATAAATACACATACTTACAAATTCTAGCTTCTTCAACATTGGTTCCTAAGATAGTCTGAAACATTTCTCAAATGTGCTGTGCTAAGCAAACATTAAGTAACAATAACCCTTCTGCTCAATCTGAGGTGGAAATTTTCACACATTAAAAGAGAATGGAGGATAATGGCCTTGGCCTAGCAGAGTGCGTTTTGCAGCACTTAGTATGTGCAATGTGCACATGACAGATTCTCCTTCCTAGTAAAAATCTCGGCCTCAGTTCCTGCTAACATTTAACTCTGTAGTGTAACACATGACCCAGTTTTGAGGCCCTGGCTAGAGGCTGGCCATTTCTCCTTCCTGAGTGGCCAATTAAGTCGCCACTCCCAACCACCTCCCACATTGGCTCCCACACTCTGGGCCACTGCACACCGGCCTTAATTGCTCTAGGGCCGGGTACCAGACAAGCAGGGGTAGGATCTATCCTGCAGAGCCTGTTGAAATTATTCAAATTAGCCAATTCTAAACCTGTTTGCCCCGCCGCACCCTTTCTTTCCCTTAAAAACCAAAATAAAGGCTTTTGCCCATAGTTCCCTCTCTCCCTCTGCCTCCTTACTGACCCAGAGGGAACTGTGACTACAGCAAACTATAAAAATCTTTCTGATTTCTCTCTCTTGATCTGCTCTGGCCTTACCATACCTCACCCAAGGTTATATAGTTACAAAAGGAGGGAAGGAAGGCAAAGGAAGGACAGGAAAGGGAAGGGGGGAGGGAAGGAGAGGGAAATTTAATCACTGCTTAAAAGTACAGTAACATTTTTTGCTAAAATTGAACTGAAATTAACATTAAGCTCTTTATAAGATAGGATTGAAATGTATCAACAGTTTACAAAATATTATAAGCTATGTCTATTACATATTGAGAACTTAATGAGTCAGGCCATGTGTTTATATCCTATTACATTATCTCATATAATTTTGAAAAATAATATATATATATATACACATATATACACATATATACACACATATATATACATATATACATATATACATATATATATATATATATCTTAGGCACAGAGACACATTTTAAAATTGTCTGAAATGACAGAGCTAGCAAATGGTGGAGCTGAGATTTGAATCCAGGTTGCTCTATATCCAGAACCTAAGCTCTAAAGTACTAACTGATATTATCTCCAAATAGACACTCATCTAGCAAATGTTTATTGAGCACTTGTTATATGACAGATATTGTATTACTAGTATGTGTCAGAGAAAAAGACAGAATTGATGCTCAAGGTGCTTACTTCCTAGTGCCAGAGTGTTTATTTAATTGATAAGAACCAGATAGCTTGATAAATATTAGATGGAATTTTATCCAGGGCACTTCAGGAATGTAACAATTTATTTAATTAAGAATCAGCTCATAGGGTAAAAACAAATAGATTTCTACCACTGTTATCTTTTACACCCCCCACACACACACATACTCAATTAAACTTGCTCTTTTGACTAGTTCTTTCTGTACCCAAGGATGAAATCTCAAAATAATAGCATAATTTTTTCTAACTACTCTCAAATACTAAAAAGTCCTCAGGTCATTGTTAGCCAAAAGAAAGTTCTCTTCCAGTAACTGAATTGTCTGATGTAGAGCAATAATCAAATCTTGTGTCATTTAAAATTAAAACGTCTGCCCTAGCTGGTTTGGCTCAGTGGACAGAGTATCTATCGGCTGCGGACTGAAGGGTTCCTGGTTTGATTCCCATCTAGGGCACATGCCTGGGTTTCGGGCTCTATCCCCAGTAGGGGGCATGCAGTAGGCAGCCAATCAATTATTCTCTCTCAGCATTGATGTTTCTATCTCTCTCTCCCTCTCCCTTTCTCTCTGTAATCAATAAAAATATATTAAAAGTAAAACAAAAAAACTTCTCCAGCTCATCCTATGAGACAACTCTTGGTCACTGGACTTGGCAGATTTGTCACAGAATCCCCTTTTCATCCACAGTTATCCCTTTGGGTAGTAAGTCAATTTGAAGAATGCATTAAAGACCAAACTTTTGGTCAAATAGTGTGGTCTCACGACCGTAGGCAGGCTCATTCCTAGGAAGTCTCAGAATTGACATGGTCTTATTGAAATGGTAGACCATTCGGGATGGGGCAGTACCTTAACCATAGAATGTGAGTTGAGGCCAAATTTTCCCAAAAGGGAAGGAGAAGTAAATGGAAAGCAGATTTTATGGTCTTCATTGTAAAAAACACTCTGGATTATGCACATCCTGTGACTGATCATGATTTGAGTTTTGCCATCTGTTTTACTTTCTGTGTTTCAAATCTAAGATACCATTTACATAAACCATAAAAAGAGTATTTAAAATTATCATATATTTTTAATAATCATAAACAGTTGGACTATGTAGAAAAAAACAACAGGTATAACTATCATTATGACTATTATCATTAGCAGACAGGTAAAGGCAATTGAACAATTTGTTTCTGAGCTTAGGTATACAGGCCTCGCTGACATTTTGAGATAGCTGTCTACATCTGATACCGGCAGTTTCTCGTCCTCAAGGAGTCTTTGGTGTTCCCAATAGGCAGAAGCAAGTGTCAGAGACAGGAGTAAATGCCATTTGTGGTTAGGTGCCAGATAAATCTTCCCATGGGGTCAGAGAATGTATTCAATGTCCTTTCCAATAAACAAAATCTCCATGTGGCAGTCAAAAACACAACCAAAAACTTCCCTAGCTCAAGCCTGCTCTAGACCAGGAATCCTGCAGTGTGGGAGCCAAGTGTCCCCAGAACTTGCTTCCATACCTTGCTTCACCCTCTGCTTCTCCCTCCTACTCTATGGCTTCTGGCTCCCTGGTGTCAGGAGACAGGCAGGGAGTACTGTTCTCTGACTTGATGGATTTTACACTCACAAGGTACTTCTTTGTGTTTCTCAGAAATTCAGAATCCCCCACTGGAAGCCTCCCAGTGCATGCCCCAGCACAGAGGAGATACCTGTCATTCCAGTGGTCTCTCGCAAGCCCCAGCCTCAGCCCTGCCAGTCTGGTGGCCCACCTCAAACAGATTATGTTGTTGAAATTCTATCAACACTCCCCAACACAAACCACCACCTGTAGCCCCTTTGAAGACTTGCTTTAATAATATTTCCTCCTTCAGCATGGGCCCCAGAAGAAATACCATCAACTCTGCCATTGAGAGAAGTTCAGTACAGTCCAATGGCTTCTCACCCTCAAAGCTCTTAGGCTTGAGGAAGATACCAGTCCACTGGGTACCCAATTCTCCATATCAGGCTCTGTCTCCCACAGGCCTAAGGTGAACAGGAAACACTTGGCTGGCCTCCTTCATGATAAGGGGAGGAGAGTAGAATACCTTGGACCCCCAGCAATTCACCTTCTACATGGTGCCTTCATAACCTAAATGACCATGTCCCTGGTGTAACATAGGTGATCTAGCACCTCACTTTGGAATATGGGCATGTTCAGCAAATATTGTTTTATTATCAGTCCTTGAGGCCTCAGCTAAAACCAAAACAGTCCGTTTAACATTCTATTTCAGAAACATAAAGAAGGATCCTTATATTTCCCAAGCCAATTTGGCTCAGTGGATAGAACATCTGCCTGTGGACTGAAGGTCCCAGGTTTGATTCTGGTCAAGGGCACATGCCCAGGTTGTGGGCTCAATCCTTAGTAATGTTGCAGAAGACCAAAGAAAACCAAGGACACTTCAAAGAAAGTTGGGGGTCTCCAGCCCATATCTGATGGTCTGGCCTGGTGCCAGCATGAATAACCCTCCCTCCGGGGCAGTGCACTGTTCACAGTAACAGGTTCTGCAAGACAAATATCTGGGAAGGAGGTAGTGACTTAATTATAGGTTACTGGTTTGGATTCAGATCACTAGCCCCAAATATCAGGGTTACATTGGAATTAGCCCTTTTTAGCCTTCTCATTCATCCCCCTTATCCCACAAGCTTCTTTTAGCCTTGTGGTACAATGATTACGGGATGTTATGGTGAACATGGATGACGACCACTCTTAACTGCTTCCAGCTGAAAAGGGATGATGACAAAGGGGTTAGCATCCAGTGAGTGATTTGTAGGGAATTTTGAAGTTTAAAGGCATTCCCCTCCAGTTTGCAGGCAGACAGAGGTAAGCAGTGGTTCCACACACATAGAATGTTCCTGCAGGGGAGCACCAGGTGGTGTTTTCAGCCTTGAAGGTAGAGCTGCATAGTTCATCTGGGAGGCGACCTGTTGGATGTTGGGCCTGGGTACTCCTGAAACAAATAGGAGCAATACTCATTAGCTGCACATTGGCCGTGACAGGTCCTATCATTTTTTCCATCCAATACAATTCCCCACCAACACCACCACGTGCATTTGGTTGGGGGTCCACAACAGTGAACCGCTAGGATTAGGCCTTTGTTTCCTTGCTGTGTGGGAAGCAGTAATTTTATGGTGCTTCTGTGTCCCAGCAAGGGCAAATGAGTTCTCCTCCTGGTACTAGCCTCGGGTTCTGGCGGCACTCATAAAAAGACAAAATGAGAATTATTAGAAAGATAAAACCAATGATTATCCAGAAATACCAGAGCATATTACCTTTAGGAGGAGATAAGAAAGAGAGATTAGTGTTAGGGAGAATTCAGCAGGGCGTTTCTAAATTCCTTGGAGCAGGATGATTGGCCAGATCCACTGTCTTCTTGAGAGTAATCCGCAAGGGGTGTTTCTGGTCAGAGGTCACCTTCCACTCAGGCTGGGCATCACTCAGCTGGTGGGCTGCCTTCACCCGGGAGTGGTGGATCCAGGTGTTCAGTCCTGCAGCCTTGAGAGCTGTGGGGGTGGTTAATATGACTGCATAGGGACCCTCGCCGATGTGTGAGGGGCTCCTTTTTCCAGTCCTTTACCCAAACCTGGTCTCCAGGTTTATGAGGATGTACGGCTGTTCCTAGAGAGATGGGTAGTCATTCTGTGTACTTCTGTAAGACAGTTTTTCTGAGTCCTTGTAGTTGTTTCTGGATTTCTAAGTTCCCTATTTCCCCCAAATCTCCCTTTGGCCGAATTAAGGGAGGGGGTCTACCACATAGAATTTCAAAGGGAGAGAAACCTACCCTGGCCCTTGGGGCACAGCGTACCCACAGGAGTATAAGAGGCAAGATATCTGTCCAGGGTAAGGTTGTCTCTTGGCATAGCTTAGCCATAGTCTGCTTTAGAGTCCGGCTCATGTGCTCCACTTTCCCTGAACTCTGAGGCCTGGAGGCTGTATGTAGGTTCCATTTAATTCCTAAAGCCTTAGCTACCTGTTGTACTATTTCTGCTATGAAGGCTGGGCCATTATGGGACCCTATGGTCAGAGGCATTCCATACCGTGGAATTGTGTCCTTCAGCACTGCCTTAGTGACTTCTCTCGCCTTTTCTGTGCGAGTGGGATATGCCTGGACCCAGCCTGAAAAGGTGCAAACAAAAACTAGCAGGTATTTATTCCCTCTGCTAGGCCCTATTTCTGTAAAATCTACTTCTAAGTCCTCAAAGGGAGCTTGCCCACAGCGCTGAACTCCTATCGGTCCCACAGGACCCTGTTTGGCATTGTTCTGAGCACAGAGAAGGCAACTGAGAGACTGAGGCACACAAGGAGGGAAGATGGGCAATTAAGTAGTATCTGCCTAACAAAGCTTCTAGGGCAGTCTTCCCTAAATGAGTAAGTTCATGCTGCTGGAGGACTACCTTATGGGCTAACTGTTCTGGGACATAGACCCTATGATCTGGGAGTATCCACCAGCCTTCCTTCGTTCTCTTGCCCCCTTCTTGCTAGGCCCATTCCTCTTTCTGAGGAGTGTACTTTGGAGGTTCAGGTAATTCAGGGGCCAACATGATCCGTGAAGGTGCCACTTGTTCTTTAGCAGCCAGCTTGGCTGTGGCATCAGCACGTTGGTTTCCTTCTGACACTGAGTCTTTCCCTTTCTGGTGACCTTTGCCATGGATGACGGCTATTTCCTTGGGCTCCCAGACTGCTTCTAGTAACTTTAAAATCTCATTCTGATTTTTGATTCCTTTTCCTCCGGCCGTCAAGAACCCCCTTTCCTTATACTGTATATGGCCCCATGGATATGCAGGGTTATAACAGCCTCATTAATAGCCTGTAGATCCTATACAGGGCAGTAGTCAATAGTCCCAGGTTTTTTGACAGGTAAGAATGGCATGTTTTATGGATACCAGCATCATTTAACAAGTCCCTACTGAAGCAGCAGGTCTAAATGGCGGCTTTTGACAGGCTGTGCCCCAGGCTTTAAGACAATCAGCAGCAGGTCAATTAGCCAGACCTAGAGAATTCCTTTCTGCCCAGACCAGCTAGAATTCTTTCTCTAATTCAGGTTCTAATGGTGAGGCCTTTGACTGGGGCTTATAAAGTCTCCATTTTTCCCCCCTTCGCACTGCTAGGGACAGGATCATTGGGGAGGTCTCCTCACTTAGGCAAAGCTGTGCTGAGCCATCTGGAGCAAAAGTGATTTCTGCCCCTATTTTGGCTAAAAGGTCTCTATCCATTAGAGGCACTGGGTAGTATGGCAAGTACAGGAATTCATGAATTACTTGATGACTGCCAAGTTGGCATTGGCGAGGGCAGCAGAATGGTCTACAGGTCTGGTCCCCAGTAGCTCCAATAATGATGACCTCCTATCCTGAGAGAGGCCCTACTTTCTGAGTGACTACTGAGTGCTCAGCTCCCGTATCAACCATAAAGTCCACAGTCTGGCCCCCAATTTTCATTCTGACCATGGGCTCGTGGGGGCCCAGCTGAAAAGAGCCCGGTCTGTCCTAGTCGGAATCAGCCATTGCTAGCCCAATGAGATCTGCTTCGAGTGGCTCTGGTTGATAGCTACTGGGTGGAAAAGGGGGTCCATTTTTCTTACTTTGTCGTTTGGGACATTCATTCTTCCAGTGTCCTGTCTCCTTACAATAGGCACACTGGTCTCGTCTCAGGCTCACTCTTCCTTTTCCCCCTGATCTGTATTCTTGCTTCCCTTTCTGATCTGTCTGGGAGCTTGAGCCTCTAAAAGCCGCTGCTACTATATTGGCCCTTCTTTGTATTCTCTTTTCTTCCTCCCTCCTTGCCACACTGTCTTGGTTGATGAAAACCTTGTTGGCTATCTCCAGCAGTTCCGTGGCATTTTTTCCTGGAAACCCTTCCAGCTTCTATAATTTTCTCCTGATATCAGGCTGGGCTTGGCCTACAAAAGCGGCATTTACCATGGTGTGACTTTCCAGGGCCTCAGGGTTAAAGGGAGTGTAGATTCGGTATGCCTCACATAGTCTCTCATAGAAAGCTGCTGGACTTTCATCAGGCTTCTGGAAAACCTGAGATTTTAGCCATATTGGTGGGCTTCTTAGCTCCGGCCCTGACCCCCTGGAGGAAGGCCAGCCGATATCTTTCTAGCCCGGCCCTTCCGTCTTCTGAGTTCGGGTTCCAATTAGGTTCCTCCCTGGCCCTTCTGTCTGTATCTAATATTCCTGCCGGGGCCTGGGTCTGGAGCCACTTCCGAGCCTCTGATACTACTCTCATGCGCTCCTCAGTGGTAAAGAACGTGAAAAGGAGCTGCTTGCAGTCCACCCAGGTGGGCTTCTGGATCTGGAAAATCGTTTCTAGGAGGTCTACCATGGCCTGAGGTTTTTCAGAATAAGCTGGGCTGTGATGTTTCCAATTCAGGATGTCACTTGTGGTAAAGGGCTGATAATAATAGACTGGCCTTCCCTCCTGCAAGGTCCCATCTTCACCAAGCACTTGGGCACCCCAAATCTCCCTGAGAGGCATCTGACATGCTGGTTGTGGATCGGGCCCTTGATCGGCTGAACACAATCGCCGCCCAGCTGGCTCTGGAGAGCTTGGTTGAGGAGAGATGGATGGGGGTGGTGTTTCCAGACTTTCCGGACCTTCTAAACCCGTGGCGGGGAGCACTTGGTGCTGCCTGTGGCACATATGAAGGTGATAAAACTGGTGGGACTTCCTCAGGGGGTCCTGGCAGAACAGGGGGTTGGGTTCCCTTCTGAGGGACCTGTTTCTTTTCTCCTGCCTGCTTCTCTTCTGCTTTCTCCTCTCCTGCCTGCTTTTCCTTAGCCTGCTCCTGCCCTGCCTGCCTCTCCACTCCTGCTACTAAAACCTTACTCTGTCCCTTGTTACACATGCAGAACCGGACCCAAGGCGGCAAGGTATGAGCAATTTCTAACCAGCTGTCTATGTAGGGAAACTGATCTGAGTGTCCAGGGTCTTTCGTGACTACATTCCAGACTGCCCTGACTAGTCCCTTATCTAAGGAGCCTTCTGAGGGCCAGCCGACCCAGAAGGCTGGCCATTCTACTTCACAGAATTTCCTCAGTGTTTTGGGGTTCATTTTAATACCATAGTCTCCATTGAAACCCTTTTCAAAATTTTTCAACATGCAATTGAGAACAGTGGGTTTACTTTGTCCCAACCCCATGATGATAGGTGGTGAGACACAGACCAAAAAGGGGGTGACCTGTTTTCACAGATCCTCACTCAGATGCCCGCCTGGCCGCATCCCTTGGGAGCTTAGATTTGTCTTAGCTAAGGTGCACCCGTATAAACCCCGAGCCTGGTCACCTCCACGTAGGGGTGAGTCACCGTTATGCCATATGACAAATTGCAGAACCGCAGGTTGGGGCCCACTTGGACTCTGTAACCAAGGTTGTGAAGCCACACAAGGGATAAGAGAGGGCAGGCCTTTCCCTCCACACTCACACACTTTCACCAGACATTCACTCAGAGTTTAAAAACACAGTCCACCCGATTCCTGACCAATTTAACTGATGAAGTCCTATGACTTCTGGGGAGGTGATCAAGCTTCCCCTTCCACTCATTTGGAGTGGGCCTGACTGACTGGGGCCCCTACGTTACCAATTCTGTCGACAGGTCCAGAAGTGTCTGTCCACTTTCTCCAAATGCCGGCTGGGTCCTAGGCTGAGGTCCGGGAGTGCCAGGAGTCCCCTGGTTCAATTCTGCTAAAATCAGCAGGGCGCGTCTTCCGGAGGCTTATCTTGCGTCCGTGGGCCCCAAGCCCTGTCCCCTCACTGGAGGCCAAAAAAGCCAAGTGCGGTTGGTTTCCCAGGATCAGGGAACCAGCTATTGCAGAAGACCAAAGAAAACCAAGGACACTTCAAAGAAATGGAGGGACACTGTTTAATACACCGGCGGACTCAGGGAACAGCCTTCCAAATCTGAGTGAAGGAACATGCATGGGGCTTTCCTTTATATCCCCCTGTGGTCTTTGTCCCGCAAATATGGATTATGCTTCCGGTCCTTTTCGCGGGCCTTGCAAGAGGGTCTTCAGGTGTTGGGGATCTCCAGGCCATATCTGATGGTCTGGCCTGGTGCCAGCGTTAATAACCCTTCCTCCGGGGCAGTGCACTATTCACAGTAACAGGTTCTGCAAGACTACTATCTTGAAGGAGGTAGTGACTTAATTATAGGTTGCTGGCTTGGATTCAGATCACTAGCTCCAAATATCAGGGTTACATTGGAATTAGCCCTTTTTAGCCTTCTCAGTAAGGGCATGCAGGAGGCAGCCAATCAATGATTCTCTCTCATCATTGATGTTTCTATCTCTCTCTCCCTCTCCCTTCCTCTCTGAAATCAATTAAAAAAAATTTTTTAAGAAGGATGCTTATAACCCTTGGTAACATGTCACATAGCAAAAAATTCCTCTATATGATCATTTTCTAGTAGTTTCCTTTAGGGAAAATTAATTTGTCTTCTAATTATGATTCTTCTCCAAGTGTGAACCAGAGTAAAATGTCATCAGGGTCTTCACCTAAAATTATAAAAAATTATAAAATGATTTAAAGATTGTTGGAAAGTCTCTCCAGGAAAAGACAGCTTTGTTATTTGAGGCTCACATACATCAGTCTTCTTAGCCAAGAAAATAGGCAGAGACTAAAAATTAGCCAAAAAGCAGGAGAAATCCACCTTTAAATAAGTCTAAATACCTGACATTGTAAATAAAGGAAATGAGAACTCTCAGCTTCCCAATCTCAAAAGCAAGTCACTCCTACTCTAGGGGTTGGGAGGGGGCTTATGGGGGGGGGGCGGGGTCACTGAGCTTCTACATTGTTTTCTTTGCTCAGCCCCTGACATTGTTAACCTGGCTCATTAATGACTATGCTTGTCCAGTTCTATTTCTTCCCAAAGATAAGAACTGGTTCTGAATTTAAGCTAGTGTGAGGACCCAAGTTCCTATAGTGAACTTCTCTGAAGTGAATGCAAGGACAGAAAAAGATCTATCTTTCCTTTGCTGAGGCCTTCCACAATTTATGAGAAAAGCGTGGTAATTAATCCCCAAGATTGTTGGCTATTCTATTCAAACTTCAGCATGAGATAAATTACTCTCAAGGTTGCATTCTTACACCCCCTCTTCCCTGCTGGTTGCACAGCTCAGGTGATAATTTGCACCAAGGAGTCTCTGGTTAGAAAGTTGCCTTCTCCCTCTCCTTTAAACAAGTCTCTTTTGAACTCATCATAACTTTTATTCTAAGCATGTTTTACAGGCTTGGGAAAAATAATGATAAGACTCTCCTTAATCATCTGCTGGACTGCCTCCTGGAAAGCAAACAAACTGTGTCTGCTATTATCAACTTCAACACAATCCCACTCCCTTCCTTGTCACTTAGCAACTACAACTGCTTGCTCTTTAAAAGCAGAAACCACTCTTTGTTCCATGCCTTGCATTGACTAGCAATACTTGCTCCCTTCCTCTCTCAGGAAGTAAAATAAATTTCCTTCCTACATTCCTCTCTTCTTTTAGTGGTGAATTCTTTCACAGCTTGCATCCCTAGCTAAACCCTCCAGTGATCACCTCCCAGTTAGTGAAAAGCCTGTGCTCCTGGAACCACTGTGTTCTCCTGCCAGCAGGGACTCCGCCACCTAAAGACAAGCTCCCTGTTAGTTGTTCCCACACCTGGGACGGGACACAGTTCCACTGACTGCCACATCATCATGGTGCTGAGCCCACCCCAGGTCCTCTTTTACACACTGTATCAACTTAAGGAGAATTCTTGAAATATTTTTGCAGAAATTACTATCTTTATGATTGTGCTGAAAAGTAAAATATAAACTTGGAAGATGTCATATTATGCTATACTTTCTTTTAATCAGAAAACAGTACCCAAAACCAATTAAATTTAAGTAGCTTTATATAAAGTGGACTTTTATGGTGCTGATATTCCTAGAAAACAGGAGATATTTAACATATATAAATGGAATTAAAAAAAACACTTCAGAATTCTGAAATAAAATGACTTTATTTTTTTTTTAAATAAATCTTTATTCAGATTATTACAATTGTTTCTCCTTTTTCCCCCCATAGCTCCCCTCCACCCGGTTCCCACCCCACCTTCTGCCCTTACCTCCCCCCCACTGTCCTCATCCATGGGTGTATGATTTTTGTCCAGTCTCTTCCTGAACCCCCCCATACCCCTTTCCCCCTGAGAAGTATCAGTCCACTCCCTTTCTATGCCCCTGATTCTATTATATTCACCAGATTATTCTGTTCCTCAGGTTTTTAATTCACTTGATTTTTAAGTTCATTTGTTGATAGATATGTATTTGTTGTTCATAATTTTTATCTTTACTTTTTTCTTCTTCCTCTTCTTTAAGAATACCTTTCAGCATTTCATATAATACTGGTTTGGTGGTGATGAACTCCTTTAGCTTTTTCTTATCTGTGAAGCTCTTTATCTGCCCTTCAATTCTGAATGATAGCTTTGCTGGGTAGAGTAATCTTGGTTGTAGGTTCTTGCTATTCATCACTTTCAAAATCTCTTGCCACTCCCGTCTGGCCTGCATAGTTTCTGTTGAGAAATCAGCTGACAATCGTATGGGTGCTCCCTTGTAGGTAATTAACTGTTTTTCTCTTGCTGCTTTTAAGATTCTCTCTTTGTCTTTTGCTCTTGGCATTTTAATTATGATGTGTTTTGGTGTGGTCCTCTTTGGATTCCTTTTGTTTGGGGTTCTGTGTGCTTCCTGGACTTGTAAGTCTATTTCTTTCACAGGTGGGGGAAGTTTTCGGTCATTATTTCTTCAAATAGGTTTTCAGTATCTTGCTCTCTCTCTTCTTCTGGCACCCCCATAATTCTGATGTTAGTACGCTTGAAGTTGTCCCAGAGGCTTCTTACACTATCTTCAACTTTTTGGATTTTTTTTTTTGCTTTTTGCTTTTTTTGGTTGAGTGTTTTTTGCTTCTTTGTATTTCAATTCTTTGACTTGATTCTTGTGTTCCTCTAGTCTGTTGTTGGGTCTCTGTATAATATTTTTTATTTCAGTCAGTGTTTGTTTAATTTCTAGTTGGTCCTTTTTCATATCTTCGAGGGTCTCGTTATATTTATCAGCCTTTTCTAGGATATTCTTGAAAAGCCTTATAACCGTGGTTTTGAATTCTATATCCAGTTGTTTGTTTTCCTCCATTTCTTTTGTTTGTGATCTGTTTCTTTGACACCGCATTTTCACTGCTTCCCTGAGTTGGTAGGGTAGCTTTGTGTGCTAGGTTTCCTATATGGCCCAGTGGGTCGGCCTCCCTAGTTAACCTGAGGTGGACACTCTTGGTGCACCCCTTTGTGGACTGTGTGTACAGCCTTGTTGTAGTTAAGTCTTGATTGTTGTTGGTATCACTGGGAGGAATTGACCTCCAGGCCAGTTGGCTGTAAGGATCAGCTGTGTCTATGCTGGGAGAAGTTCGGTGCTGGAGACAGCCTTATAGGATTAGACTTGCCAAATTGCAATAGCCTCTGTGCTCAGCTTGGATGGGGTTAAGTCTCAGGGCGAAGCAGACAGTCTTGGCTTCCAGTCAGCCTTGCCCTTGCACGCGTGCGCGCCTGCGGACCTCTGCCTTCCCTGGCTCCCGAGTCTTCATCCGAGAGTCCAGATTCCCCCCACAAGAGCGTGGGTCCCCAGGGGCTCGCCTGGAACTGGAGTTCAGTGCAGTCAGAACTGGGGCTCAGTGCAGTCAGGAGCTTCTGACTCCCTTCCACTAGGGAAAGCCTGTGGCAACCTCCGCAGCCTTCGTGCGCACTGGCATGCGCGCGCCTGCAGACCTCTGCCTTCCCCGGCTCCCGAGTCTCTGCCCAAGAGTCCAGATTCCCCGCAGTAAGAGGGCGGGTCCCCAGGGGCTCTCCTGGTACTGGGGTTCAGTGCAGTCAGAATTGGGGTTCAGTGCAGTCAGGAGCTTCCGACTCCCTTCTGCTAGGGAAAGCCTGTGGCAACCTCCACAGCCTTTGTGCACACTGGCGCGCGCGCCTCCAGAACCCTGCCTGCCGGGGCTCCCCCGGGTCTCCGAGTCTCCGGGTGCCTTTCTCTCTACCTGACAGTCCAGACTCCCCCTGTATGAGCCTGGGTCCACGGGGTTTCGCCCGGGACTGGGGTTTAGTGCAGTCAGAACTGGGGTTCAGTGTGGTCAGGGGCTTCCTTCCCCCTTCAGCCAGAGAAAGTCAGCCAGGCTCTCAGCCACCCTTCCTCTCTGCGCACACAAAGACCCTTTGCTGTACCTCCAATTCTCTGTGAGCTTTTCTCTTTCCTTCTAGTTGTAGAATTTCCACTCAGCCAGCTTTCCTGTGGTTCTGGATGGTGTCCGTTCTGTCTTTTAGTTGTAGTTTTGAAATTGTTGTGCGAGGCAGCAGTTTAGGTGCTTACCTATGCCGCCATCTTGGTTTTCTCCCTAAAATGACTTTATATCAACTATTCTGAATATAATCAAACTTCTAATAAATATGGAAGCAAAAGAATGATATGTTAAGAAATCTGAAGATCTTTTATGTACTCTTCTGAATAAAGCACTCAAGCAATATTTTAAAAGCGAAAGAAACAAAGGAAGAAAGAAAGAAAAACCAAGACAATGGGATGAAAGTAAAAAGGCAATTTATCCTTGGTGTGATGAAATATGAAGTAATTTAACCAAATCCATCCACACTCTGGAAATAAATACACAAAAGTTTGATAAAATACATATTTTTTAAGTATCAAAGATATATCAAGATAATACAGGACAGAAATCCAAGACTTGGGGAAAGGTTTGTCCTATGAGCATTTGCTGATCTGGAAAAGGCAGCAAATAAGTGCTTATGATAGTCTCTTAGAGCTAAGAGGGAAAGTCAGAGTTCTTGGTCCAGCCCGTACAGGGAATGGGGAGCCCCAAAGGGCTACACCCTGAAAGTAGTGACAAAACAGAGATAAGCCAACCCTGTCTGGACAGCAGCCTCACTTTTAAAAATCTCAGTAGCCCATAAAAATATCAGGCTGTAAGATGGTAATAAGGACACCCTACATTGTTAGCAACCCGTCTTTGGAGGAAGAGAATATCATCTTACACTTCTAATTATTCTGACAAATATGATTTCAAGCACAGTGTTCAGTACACACAAAAGCATGAAAAGATACCATGAGCAAGAACCAACAGTAATAAAAAATAATCAAAATAGTTATATTTTCAAGAAAAAAGTAAGTTATAACATTTTCAGCAAAGAACTTACTTATAACAAGTGAGCTAGCAGATTTGAAAAAGAAACAAATTGAAATTTGAAAACTGAAAAATCCATAAACAAAATTGATAATTCAGTGGGTATTTAATAACATATTGGACAGTTGAAGAGACAGGGAACTGAAAATAGGTCAGAAGACACTCTCCAGACCTCAGCATATAAGCAGCAAACAGATGGAAAACACAGAAGAGGATATAAGACAAAGAATTCCATTAGAAATTCTAAGTTCTGGCATCTGGAAGAAGAGGTAATGAACACCATCTATATTTGTGGAGATTTGGCCTTAGAATTTTCCAAAATTGGGAAAAACATCAATCTTTGTATTTAGAATCTTGACAAATCCCAAACAGAATAAATGAAAGAAAATCTATATCTAAACATCATAGTGAAACTGGATAACTAAAAGAAAAGTTTTAATGCGGCCATAGCAACTTGCTTTCAAATGTAAGTTAACCAACTGGTGATTTCTCAACAGTAGCAATAAAATTCAGAAAGAAACTGCTAACTTAGAATTTGTACCCAGCAAAAATAAAGACATTTTAAGATGGATAAAAAAGATTGAAAGAGTTCACCTTTAGGAAATAGGTGAACAAATGTCCCAGAAAAAAAAACAAAAACAATAAAGTTGCAGACATGTTAGTAAATCACAATAATTGAGTCAAAATAAATACTAATATGTAGGTTGGGAATTATGTCATGGGAGTTAAAAGTTCAAAGATCCTTGTATTAACCAAGAGTATAGTAAAATGACCCATTACAATTAGACATTGATAAGCCAATGACTGATTTGCATTTTCTAGTATAACACTAAAAGAAAAAGGAGAGAGCATAACACTGCCAACTAAATGACAGCAGAAAAAAAAATTTTTTTTAAGTCAACTGGAAATAAAAAAAGACCAGAAGTTGTGAATATACAGGATTTGAGGATGGTTGCCTGCCCACTGTTTCTCTGTTAAAGACCTGGGGCCATTATAGTCTCCAGCTATCAGCGTTGATACACAATCAACTTGCTGAGGAAAGCAAACATTCAAAGAAATTTTTTAATATGTAGGTGCTATGATAATGTAAGGAATGCCCCAATTATTCATGATTCATTTCAACAAACTTGCTATGATAAGCACATGATATTCAAGATAGTCATTTCTGATATCCTCGAAAAGAACAACAGAGTCATTATGAAATCCTAGCAATACTCCTCCAGATTTTGATTCCTCACAAAGTAGAGATGGAAAATATGAGCTAGTAACAGCAACAAATTTGGTTAATCCTGAAGAGTTTAAAAATTTAATGACAAAGCATGACAAGCAGAGGCAACATATGGTGGCAGGATTCTTCACCAAAGTACTTTGTTACATTCACAGAAGAATCTAAGATTTAGACTTTGGAGCATCTTCCAACAGGCTTGTGAAATTACAGGGAACAAACGCCTGTAAGGTGCCTCAGATGTTTTCTACGCTGCAATATTTATATTTTTGTGATCACAATCAAATATCTCAATTTTTCACCGCCAATTTAGGTTGATTACAGGAATATTTGTTTCTGTATCAAAATACCATTGAAATTGTTAATGTCTGTTTTTGTGTGTATCAACATTCTGCAGTTTAGATCTATTTCTACTATATGTTCTAAAAGCAGAGTAGAAGAAACTAAAAGTGACTGAGTAATAATACAATACTTACCCTGTCTATCTTTTATGTGATTAGTTGAAATTGTAGTAGAGGAATTGCATAGGAGATCTTTGACAAGAAACAATATAAAAACTACACACCATTATTTTTAATGTAGCTAGTTTCTTTGAAGAAATAGTTCCAAAACAACATTATCTTTGCACTTTTAAGAGGGTGATTTTTAAAGAGAGATTTTTTAGATATTAAATTTATGTTTTATGTTTCCTTACTAATTTTTATTAGAAATGAAGAATAAATAAATGTTTTACCAAACATTAAAGAACTAACACCTATCCTCCTCAAACCTCTGTAAAAAAAGATGCGGGAAGACTTCGAACCTCTTTTTAAGAGGCCAGCATTATCCTCATTCCAAAACTGGATAAAGACACTACAATGAAATAAAATTAGAGGCTAATATACCTGATGAACATAGATGCTAAAATCCTCAAAAATTTTTAGCAAATTGCATCCAGTGATACATTAAAAAGATTATATACCATGACCAAGAGGGATTTATTTTGGGGGTGCAAAGCTGGCACTCTATTCACAAATCAATAAATGTGATACATTACATTAAAAAAATGAAGGATAAATATCAAATGACCATACCAGTAACTGTAGAAAACACATTCGACAAGATCCAACACCCATTTTTTGTTGTTGTTAATCTTCACCTGAGGACATTTTTCCATTGACTTTTTAGAGAGAGAGTGGAAGGGAGGGGGAGAGACAGAGGAAGAGAACATCTATGTCAGAGAAACATGTTGATTGGTTGTCTCCAGCACACGCCCTAAGCAGGGCTGGGGATGGAGAATGCAATCAAGGTAGGTGCCCTTGAACAGGATCAAACCCAGGATCCTTCAGTCCACGGGCTGACCCAAACTGGCAAAAGCCAGCATCTATTTTTTATAAAAACTCTCAGCAAAGTGGGAATATAGGGATCATTTCTCAACATAATAGAGGCCATATATGAAAAACCTACAGCCAACATCTTACCTAATGGGCCCAAAGTAAAAGTGTTTCCCTAAAAAACAGGAACAAGACTGGGTTGTCTACTTTCACTACTCTTATTCAACATCGTACTGGAAGTCCTAGCCACAGTGATCATACAAAAAGAAAAAAGAAAAGACATCCAAATTGGAAAGGAGGAAGTAAAAATGTCACTATTTGCAGATGACATGATATTACACATGAAAAACCCTAAAGTTTCAACCAAAACACTACTAGATTTAACAAATGAATTTGGCAATGTAGCAGAATGCAAAATTAATACCCAGAAATCAATGGCATTTTTATACACCAAATAATAAACTCTCAGAAAGAGAAACTAAAAAAAAAAAAATTAAAAAAATCCCATTTACCATTGTAACAAAAAATAAAAAATTTAAGGCCCTTAGGAATAAACTTAACCAAGGAGGTAAAAGACCTGTACTTAGAAAACTACAGGACACTGGCAAAAGAAATAGAGGAAGATATAAACAAGTGGAAGTATATACCTTGTTCATGAATTAGAATAATTAACATCATTACAATGCTCATACTACCGAAAGTAATTTATAGATTCAATGCAATCCCTATTAAAATACCATTAGCAAATTTCACAGATCTAGAACACATATTCCAAAAATTTATATTGAACTAAAAAATACCCTGAATAGCCTCACCAATCTTGATAAAGAAGAACAAAGTAGGAAGGATCACACCAGACATCAAACTATACTACAAAGCCATTGTAATCAAAACAGCCCAGTACTGGCCTAAGAACAGGCATATAGACCAATAGAATAGAACAGAGATCCCAGAAATTGACCCAACCATTATGGTCAATTAATATTTGACTAAGGAGGCAAGAGCCTCCTTTAATGAAGTAAAGACAGTATCTTCAATTAATGGTGTTGGGAAAATTGGACAGGTATATGCAAAAAAATGAAACTAGACCACCAACTTACACTATACACAAGAATAATTTCAAAATGAATAAAAGACTTAAATGTAGTCACAAAACCATAAAATCTTGGAAGAAAACATTGGCAGCAAAATCTCAGATATCTTACCCAGCAGAATTTTCACTGATAGATATACTAGGGAAAGAGAAACAGGTTAAAAAATGAACAAATTGGACTACAACAAACTAAAAAGCTTCTTCACATCAAAAGAAACCATCAACAAAATGAAAAGGGAGCCCACTGTATGGGAGAACATATTTGCCATTGATACATCAGATAAGGGATTAATTTCCAAAATATATAAAAACTCTTACTATTCAATACCATGAAGACAAACAATCCAATTTAAAAATGGGCAAAGGAGCTGAATAGACACTTCTCTAAAGAGGACTTACAGATGGCCAAGAGACATATAAAAAAATGCTCAATGTCACTAATCACCAGAGAGATGCAAATTAAAACTACACTGACATACCACCTCACAGCTGCCAGAATGGCTACTATGAATATCAGTAAATCAACAAACAACAAGTGCTGGCAAGGATGTGGAGAAAAGGGAACCCTCGTGCACTGCTGGTGGGAATGCAGACTGATGCAGCCACTGTGGAAGACAGTATGGAGTTTCCTCAAAAAATGAAAAAGGGAACTGTCATTTGACCCAGTGATCCCACTTCTAGGAATATATCTTAAGAATCCCATAACACCAGTCAGAAAGAATATATGCATCCCTATGTTCACAGCAGTGTTATTTACAAAAACCAAGATCTGGAAACAGCCCAAGTCCCCATCAGAAGGTGGGTAGATAAAAAAGCCATGGTACATTTATAGAATAGAATACGATGCACCTATAAAAAAGGAGGATCTCTTACCTTTTGAGGCAGCACAGATGGATCTGGAGAGTATTATGCTAAGCTAAATAAGCCCGTCAAAGAAAATAAGTACCACATGATCTCACTTCTATGTGGAATCTAATGAACAAAATAAACTGATGAACAAAATAGGTCCAGAGAAATGAAAGCATGAAACAGACTGAGATTTGGGGGGTGAGAAGAGATTAACCAAAGAATTTATATGCATATATGAATAGCCCATGGACTCAGACAGAAGTGAGGTGAAGGCTTGGTGTGGGGCAGGAGATGGGTGGAGGGGAAAAACAGGAGGAAATGGGTAACATCTATAATAATATCAACCATAAAAATAAGCTAATAAAAAAAAGTTAGTGACAATTCAAGCAATATACATCTAAAATATGAATAAGTTTACATAACGTGAGAAGGTTTTTCTTTTGTAGTTTGTCATTGGAAAATATTAATATCTTGTTTGGTTCTATTTAAAGTTATTTTAATTTCTATATACTTTGCATTTATATTTTTATATTATATATATTTCATAATAAAATAATCATCACTTAAAAATAAAAACACAAAAAAGAGTGGAAAAGGAACACAGAAGTAGTATAACAAATATAAAACACATAAGACACTAGATTTAAAATCAATACAAGTAACTACATTTAACATAAATAGGGTAAATGCTCCAATTAAATGTTACAAAGTACCAGATCAGTCAGATATAGATATGATATATAAAAGAATTACTTAAAACATACAGCCCAGCACAGGCTGGTGTGGCTCAGTTGTTGAGAGTTGTCCCATCAACTAAGATATCACTGGTTGGATTTCCAGTCAGGGCACATGTGTGGACTGTGGGCTTGATCCCAGTAGTGGGTGTGCAGGATGCAACTGATTGATGGAACCATTGATATTTCTCTCTCAAATTAAAAAAAAAAATTAATAAACAAATAAGAAAATAAATAAATAAAGCATACAGCACAAGTTTAAAAGTGACAGACTAAAAAATATGCTATGAAAACAAAACATCTTACCTAATAATAGAGAAACATGGAAATTGACCATACCTCTGCTACGCCCACAGCCAATCAGAGTGAGTATGCAAATTAACCCAACAAAGATGGAAGTTAATTTGCATACGTACCTGGGTCCCACGAACCTCCTCGGCAGCCAGGTCACTCCCAGCCTGCCATCGGGCGTAGGCTTTAGGCTTGGGAAGGGGTTGAGCCTGCAATTGGAGGTGCTGGGGGTCCCCCTTCCCAAGGCTAAAGCCTGGGGAGAAGGCTTTAGGCTTGGGGAGGTGCTGGGGGTGGGGGAGGAACCCCTTCCAAAGCCTGGGATGGAGGCTTTAGGCTTGGGAAGGGGTTGAGCCTGTGATCGGAGGTGCCGGGTGGGAACCCCTTCCCAAGCCTAAAGCCTGGGGCGAAGGCTTTAGGCTTGGGGAGGTGCTGGGGGTGGGGGAGGAACCCCTTCCAAAGCCTGGGGCAGAGGCTTTAGGCTTGGGCAGGGGCTGAGCCTGGGATCGGAGGGAAGGGGAAAAAATCAATGGAAACATATCCTCAGGTGAGGATAAAGAGAAAAATAAAGAAAGAAATGTTATATCCTATGAAAGACACATCTTGAAAATGCTTAAAGAAAGTTGTCATTTTTTCATGGTGAAGGGACTGGAGTCCGTGTTGATGAAAATACCTTGGCAGCCGCGGTGACTGGCAGTGGCTGCAGCAGTGGGGTGATGGGGCTGGCGCCTTTCCCTGATCAGCCCAGTCGCCTCCCACAGAGGGAGGCCAGACTGCGGCTTAGGTCTGTGAGAGGGGGCAGGCTGGGCTGAGGGACCCCTCCCCAGTGCACGAATTTCGTGCACCGGGCCCCTAGTTGTATTAATATTGGACAAAATAGGCTTTAAGCCAAAAAGCATTACTAGTCATAAAGAATGACACTCATAATTTAGAGGTTCAATCCACCTGGAAGATAGAGCAATATTAACTTTAATATAAACTAATAACATAATTCAAATAATTCTAATGACATAAACTCTAAATATATAATTCAAAAACAATAAGAGGAAATAGACAAATTTATAATTATACTGTGTCATAACACACCTTTACAATAATTATAACTGATAGCGCATAGAGAAAAAAACTATAAAGGCCCTAAAATAAGCCTCAACAATTTCAAAAGACTGAAATATTACAGAGTGTATTCTCTAAATCGGCACAATTTATCAGAAACTACATATTTCTTAAAAATATAGATTTTGCTAGTAACCAAGATGGTGTAACATAGATCAGATTTACCTTCTGATCATAAACAACTAGAAAATCAGAAAAAATACATAAAAAGACTATTTTCAGACATTGGACAAGAAGCGAGCCTGTGATCCATGAAAGAAGAGAAATAAGCAAGATAAGCCCTGCTATTGCTAAGCTTATATCCTGGGGGCAGTTACCAGGCTGTAATGAGGGGGACAGGCCTGGAGAGTCAAAACAGAGATGGGCAGCCGAAACCGGTTTGGCTCAGTGGATAGAGCGTCAGCCTGTGGACTGAAGGGTCCCGGGTTCGATTCCGGTCAAGGGCATGTACCTGGGTTGCGGGCACATCCCCAGTAGGGGGTGTGCAGGAGGCGGCTGATCGATGTTTCTCTCTCATCGATGTTTCTAACTCTCTATCCCTCTCCCTTCCTCTCTGTAAAAAATCAATAAAATATATTTAATAAAAAAAAAAAAAAAAAAAAAAAAAAACAGATGGGCAGTCTTGCTAAGCTGAGGAGACAGAGATGAGAGCCCAGGAAGATCAAGACAGCTAGAATTTGAGGGCAGAGTGCAGGAAAAGAGGAAGCTCCACACAGAGAGAGCTCTGGAAATAAGCAGAGGGGACCCTTTGAGTGTGTGGTCGAGGAAACTACACAGTACAGAACCGCTCCTGAATGGGAGTAGCCAGAACAATTGCCTAAGCTCATAGGGCTGGAAATTATTTGGTTCCGACTAGCCAGCATAGAAAGATCTTAGAATAAATGAGGCATCAAGTAAACTCTTCAAAAGTGCATTGCCTAAATAATGGAGCTACATTAGCTGTAGATTGCAGGCTTAACAAAATTAAAAGCAAACCTCAAAACATTCCAACTGATACAAAGTAACTTTACTGAACACCAAGATAAAATCCAACCGTATTAAAAAATAACAATAAAATTTCACATTAGAAATTTACGTCTAGTGTCCAATAATAAATTGCCTGGATTGCAAAAAGCAGGAAACTATAGCATAATAGGAGCAAAGAAATATCAATCAACTAGAGGCCTGGTGCACGGATTCATGCACCAGTGGGTCCCTTAGCCTAGCCCAGCTGTGGGCAAACTACGGCTCGCGGGCCGGATTCGGCCCGTTCGGCTGTTCTATCTGGCCTGCGGAGCCGAAAGAGCGGAGGGTTCTCTTGCTCTCCCCTCCGCTCCTTCACCAGCAGCAGTGTTAACATGGCAACGTCGGGAAACACGGCTGCAGCTCCTTCTTCTGAGTGGGCAGATTTGTATCCGCCCATTCAGTAGAAGGAACAACCTCTCAATCTTCCAGAGGCTCCTTGTAATGCCCGGGGACGTGTCCCCCGACATCACCCTGGGAAAGCGTAGACACGTTACCGTGGTGATGTAGGGAGACACGCCCCTGGAGAGCACAGTATCAGAGCATTAGCTAAAAAGGAGACCAACAACACTGATCTCACTGAAGTCCATGTTTTAAAGACCAAAAACCTTTCAACCCAGTCTACATTGCCATCTACATCTATGTCCCGGGCATAATTTGGAAGTTGCACTAAAGAAAATGTTTAATTTACTGTTTACACATTTTGTTCTTTTCTATTTGTTTTAGTTTTAAATTATTTTATTATATTTAAGTTTAATTTGAAAGGCTTTTGTACCTTTCCTTTGTTAGGCAATTTTATTTTGCCTTTGCCATCTTCAATATAAGGTATGTTATTGTGCTATGATTCCTCCATTTTTTGAAGTTTCAAATTATAATAATTAGTGTTTACATTCTTCTTGTTAAAATGTTTGAAATGAATAAAACTATTGAAATTAAAATAAAAAGACCGTACCCTTTTATGTAATGATGTTTACTTTGAATTTATATTAGTTCACACAAACACTCCATCCATGCTCTTGTTCTGGCCCTCCGGTCCAGTTTAAGAACCCATTGTGGCCCTTGAGTCAAAAAGTTTGCCCACCCCTGGCCTAGCCTGTGTTCTCTCGCAATCCAGAACCCCTCGGGGATGTCAGACTGCCGCTCCTGCCTGCTGCTCCCGCTCATCCCAGTCCCGCTGCACTTGCCAGGGGCTCACGCTCAGTCAGTCCTGGTTGGGAGGGGCTCGCACCACAGCATGGTGCTCACCAGCCATGAGCCCTGTGTCTGGGGCCCATTGGTCAGCTGAGCGGTGCTCCCAATGTGGGAGTGCACTGACTACCAGGGGGCAGCTCCTGTGTTGAGCGTCTGTCCCGTAGCGGTCAGTGCACGTCATAGCAACCAGGTCAACTGGTCGTTCGGTCATTCGTTTGGTCGCTTAGGCTTTTATATACTAGTATATAGATAAGAACAGACTCAGAGACAGAAGTGATAGAACTAGTGGACAAGGATGTTAAAAAATGCTTCATATTTCAAGAAGGGAGAGAAAATATGAGCATGCAGAGGAGGGAAGTGGAAGATATTTAAAAAATCTTTTAAAGATGAAACATTTAAAATTTTAAATACACTAAATAGAATTAACATCATATTAGGTACTGAAAAAGACAAGATCAGCAGATATGAGGACATAGTCCTAGAAACTATCAAAAATGAACATAAAAGAAAAAAAAACACCTAAAAAACAAGAACAAAATCAGTGGTCTGTGGTACAATATCAGGCACATGTAGCAGTGTGTAAGAAGAAGAGGGGTAGAGAACAGGAAAAATAATTAGTTAAATAAACAATGGCTTCTTTCAAATTTGATGAAAAAAATATGTAAATCCACAGATCCAAACTCAATAAATGTCTATTCTTTAAAATATAAAAACAATACCAAGGCATATCAGAATCAAATTGCAAAACACCCATTGATAAAATCATAGAAGCAGCCAGGAGGGAAGAAGACATTATGTACAAAGGAAAAAAGATTGAAATGACAGCACTTACCAAAAACTATTCAAAGCAGAAGACAATGGAGACACATTATGTTACTGAAAGGAAAAAAAAAGTAGGTACCTAAAATTCTTCAGCCAGAATAAAAGATCTTACAAAACTAAAGGCAAATAAAGCCTTTTTCAGAAAAATAAAAGTTGAGAGGATTTATCCCTAGCACTTGTTCTGCAAAAAATGGTAAAAAAATTTCTTTAAGCAGAAGTAAAATTTCTCTCTTCACAAAAGAATAAAGGGTGGCAAATGGTACACATGTGAATAAACAGAAATATGTTTTATCTCATTTATAATCTCTTTAAATGATCATTGACATTTTAAAGCAAAAATAATAACAATGTATAACTATAATAGTAGCAAGGATAAGAGGAAACAAATAGAAGTATATTTTTGTAAGGGTCTTACAATAAAGGAGAAGTGTTATAATATTACTTGAAAGTAGAATGTGGTAAATTAAAGAAATATATTGTAATTCATAGAAGAACCACTAAAATTTAAAAATAAAGCCTGGCTAACATGGCTCAGTGGTTGAGCATCGAAACTATGAACCAGGAGGTCATGGTTCAATTCCTGGTCAGGGCACATGACCAGGTTGTGTCTCCATCTTCGGTGTGGGGCATGAAGGAAGCAGCTGATCAATGATTCTCTCTCATCATTAATATTTCTCTTTCTCTCCTTCTCCACTCCTCTATGAAATCAATAAAAACATATTTAAAAAAATAATACAAAGATATAACTAAGAAACTGATATTAAAAATAAAATGAAATTTTAGAATCTATACTAATAAAAGGGTAATATGCTAATCAGACCAGGAGACCTTCCAGACAAAGCCATGGTGGCAAGGCTGAGGCAGAGATGGTTAGGGGCGATCAGGCCAGGAGGGGAGGGCAGTTGTGGGTAAGCAGGCCAGCAGGGGGCAGCAGTTGGGGGTGAGCAGGCCAGCAGGGGGGCCAGTTGGGGGTGAGCAGGCTGGCAGGGAGGCAGTTGGGAGCGATCAGGCTGGCAAGGAGGGGTATTTGGGGGTAAGAAGGCCGGCAAGCAGAGTGGTTAGGGGTAATCAGGCAGGCAGGCAGGTGAGCAGTTAAGAGCCAGAGGTCCCCCGAGGGATCCCAGATTGCAGAGGGTGCAGGCCGGGCTGAGGGACACCCTCCCTCATGTACGAATTTTATGCACTAGGCCACGAGTATTAAAATAATCCAAAGGAAAGCATAAAAAGAAGAAAACAGAAACAAAAAGCGGAAGATACAAATAGAAAACAAGTAGCAAAGTGGTAGTTTTAAACTGAGTCATATCCTAAATATATTCAATGTAAATGGTCTAAATACACAATCAAAATGCAAAAATTATCATATTAAATAGAAAATAAAGCCCCAATTATATATCTCCAAGAAGCCCACTTTATATATTAAAAAACTAATATTGTTAACAATAAAAATATATATTAAAAAAACTAATAGGTTAAAATTAAAATGATGTAAAGATATAACATGCAAAAATTAGTCATAAGAAAAGTGGCATAACTATAATATTATCATAAAAAATAGATTTCAGAAAAGAAAACATTACCAAGGGTAAAGAGGTTCCTTTCATGATTATAAGGAGCTGAGTTCATTAATAGAATAGTATAGTTTATGTACCTAATAACAGAGCTTTAAAATGCATGAAAAAACAGCAGCAAAAGAGATAAATCCAAAATTATAACTGGGGATTTCAGTATTCATCTCTCAATTACAGTAGAATGAGTAGACAACAAATGAGTAAGGATATAAAACTTGAATTCCATTACAAACAAACTTGACTTAATTGACATTTATAGAAAACTACACCCCCAAAAAACAGGTTAAGATTCTCTTTAAGGGCAGCCATGTCTTTCACAAAGATGACTGACATTCTTTACCACAAGGTTTTTGATAAAGAGATAAACATTGAAACATACGAAGTATTTTTCTGACCACAACAGAATTAAACTAGACATTTTTTTTGTAAATATATTTTTATTGATTTCATAGAGGAAAGGAGAGGGAGAGATAGAAACATCAATGATGAGAGAGAATCATTGATTAGCTGCCTCCTACATGCCCCCTACTGGGGATCAAGCCCACAACCCAGGCATGTGCCCTTGACCACAATCAAACCTGGGACCTTTCAGTCCATAGTCCGATGCTCTATCCACTGAGCCAAACCAGCTAGGGCTAAACTAGACATTTTAATAACAAAAATATTTCTGGAAATCTCTAAGTATTGGGATATTAAACAACATATTTATAAATAAATCATGGATCAGAGAAGCACAGAAGAAAAACTTGATTATATTTTGATCCATAAAATTTTAAAAAATACAACATATCAAAGTCTGTGCGATGCATGTAACAAATTTCTTAGAGGGAAAATTAAGTGCTTACATTTGAAAAGGAGAAAGGTCTAAAATTCATGATGTAAGATTTTACATTAATAAACAATAAAAGGAAGAGCCTGGTCATGGTGACTTAGTGGTTGAGCATCAACCTAGGAACCAGGAGGTCATGGTTCGATTCCTGGTCAAGGATATGTCCAGGCTGTGGGCTCAATCCCCAACTGAGCAGAGGGCAGCTGATAAAAGATTCTCTCTTATCATTGATGTTTCTATCTCTCCCTCTCCCTTCCTCTCTGAAATTAATAAAGAAACATTAGAAAAAAAGAACTAATTAAACCTAAAGTAAGCAGAAGGAAGGACTTAAGAAAAATAAATGCAGAAATCAATGAATTAAAAAACAGACAAACACTGGAGAAAATTAATGAAATCAAAGGAAATGGTCCTCAAAGTAGGCCTTTCAGGATATGATTCTAGAACTGGATCCCTCACTGTCCAGACACCAGGCAGGCCCCAGGATGGCAAGTGTGTGGTGATAACCCCTGAGAGCTCTCGCACTACAATTACCAGGACTCTTACCTGGGCTGAATTGAGATGGGGATCAGGTGGATAGGGAAGTTTATAGGATGATTCAGTTAATCTAGCAGTTGTGCCTCTTTCACTCCTTTGTATTTACTTATTTTTCTATGACTAACAAATTAATTTTCTAATTAAAAAACAACATTTTAAAGAAGAAAAATTTATGTCCAAGATTTGGGAGGATCAGGGGATAGCCACCATGAAGAAATCCCTAAGGTCAAAAGACTTTAACCTATACCGAAATATCAGAATCATTGCATTTTTGGCCCACTAACTACTTCAGTAATAAACCAGATCAGTTTATTTTACAGATTAGGAAGCCAAGAAATTAGGACGAATCGAATTTTCCAGGGTCACACTCAAGTTGGAAGAAAAGCTAAAGCTAGAATTAACAGTGACCAAAATTTTCTAACTATAAATCAAGACATATGATCTCAGTAGGTTTCAGTGAGAAGGCTAAAAAGGGCTAATTCCAATGTAACCCTGATATTCGGGGATAGTGATCTAAATCCTAGCCAGCAAGCTCAGTGTACATTCCTGATAACCTATAATTAAGTCCTTCTCTCCTTCCCAGATACTGGTCTTGCAGAACCTGTTACTGTGAACAGTGCACTGCCCCAGAGGAAGGGTTGTTAATGCTGGCACCAGGCCAGACCATCAGATATGGCCTGGAGACCCCCAACACCTGGGGGCCTTCTTGCAAGGCCCGCGAAAAGGACTGGAAGCATAATCCATGTTTGTGGGACAAAGAGCACAGGAAGGGAGATATAAGGAGAGCCCCATGCGTGTTCCTTCACTCAGATTTGGAAGGCTGTTCCCTGAGTCCGCCGGTGTATTAAACAGTGTCCCTCCATTTCTTTGAATGAAGCGTCCTTGGTTTTCTTTGGTCTTCTGCAACAGCTGGTTCCCTGATCCTGGGAAACCAACCACGCTTGGCTTTTTTAGCCTCTGGTGAGGGGACAGGGCTTAGGGCCCAGGGACCCAAGATAGGCCTCTGGAAGGCACGCCCTGCTGATTTTAGTAGAATTGAACTGGGGGACTCCTGGCGCTCCTGGACCTCAGCCTAAGACCCGGCCGGCATCTAGAGAAAGTGGATGGACACTTCTGGACCTGTCGACAGAATCGGTAACGTAGGGGCCCCAGTCAGTCAGGCCCACTCCAGTGAGTGGAAGGGGGAGCTTGATCACCTCCCTGGAAGTCATAGGACTTCATCAGTTAAATTGGTCAGGAATCAGGAGGCGGGTGGACTGTTTTTTTAAACTCTGAGTGAAAGTCTGGTGAAAGTGTGTGAGTGTGGAGGGAGAGGTCCTGCCCTCTCTTATCCTTTGTGTGGCTCCACGACCTTGGTTACGGAGTCCAAGTGGGCCCCAACCTGCAGTTCTGCGATTTGTCATATGGCATAACGATGACTCACCCCCACCTGGAGGTGACCAGGCCCGGGGTTTATACGGGTGCACCTTAGCTAAGACAAATCTAAGCTCCCAAGGGACGCGGCCAGGCGGGCATCTCAGTGAGGATCTGTGAAAACAGGTCACCCCCTCCTTTGTCTGTGTCTCACCACCGATCATCATGGGATTGGGACAAAGTAAACCCACTGTTCTCAATTGCATGTTGAAAAATTTTGAAAAGGTTTTCAATGGAGACTATGGTATTAAAATGAACCCCAAATCACTGAGGAAATTCTGTGAAGTACAATGGCCAGCCTTCGGGGTCGGCTGGCCCTCGGAAGACTCCTTAGATAAGGGACTAGTCAGGGCAGTCCGGAATGTAGTCACGAAAAATCCTGGACACTCAGATCAGTTTCCCTACATAGACAGCTGGTTAGAAACTGCTCAAACCTTGCCACCTTGGGTCTGGTTCTGCGTGTGTAACAAGGGACAGAGTAAAGTTTTAATAGCAGGAGTGAAGAGGCAGGCAGGGCAGGTGCAGGCTAAGGAAAAGCAAGGAGGAGAGGAGAAAGCAGAAGAGAAGCAGGCAGGAGAAAAGAAACAGGTCCCTCAGAAGGGAACCCAACCCCCTGTTCTGCCAGGACCCCCTGAGGAAGTCCCACCAGTTTTACCACCTCCATATGTGCCACAGGCAGCACCAAGTGCTTCCCCTGCTGGTCTGGAAGGTCCGGAAAGTCTAGAAACAGCGCCCGCCTCCGTCTCTCCTCAACCGGGATCTCCAGAGCCAGTTGAGCGGTGCTTGTGTTCAGCCGATCAAGGGCCCAAGCTACAACTGGCACGTCAGATGCCTTTCAGGGAGATTCGGGGTGCCCAAGTGCTTGGTGAAGATGGGACCTTGCAGGAGGGAAGGCCTGTCTATTATTATCAGCCCTTTACCACAAGTGACATCCTGAATTGGAAACATCACACCCCAGCTTATTCTGAAAAACCTCAGGCCATGGTAGACCTCCTAGAAACGATTTTCCAGACCCAGAGGCCCACCTGGGTGGACTGTAAGCAGCTCCTTTTCACGTTCTTTACCACTGAGGAGCGCATGAGAGTAGTATCAGAGGCTCGGAAGTAGCTCCAGACCCAGGCTCCGGCAGGAATATTAGATATAGACAGATGGGCAAGGGAGGCCTTCCCAGATGAGGAACCTGATTGGAACCTGAACTCAGAAGACGGAAGGGCCAGGCTAGAAAGATATTGGCTGGCCTTCCTCCAGGGGGTTAGGGCCGGAGCCAAGAAGCCCACCAATATGGCTAAAATCTCTGAAGTTTTCCAGAAGCCTGACGAAAGTCCAGCAGCTTTCTATGAGAGACTATGTGAGGCATACCGAATCTATACTCCCTTTAACCCTGAGGCCCTGGAAAATCAGACCATGGTAAATGCCGCTTTTGTAGGCCAAGCCCAGCCTGATATCAGGAGAAAATGACAGAAGCTGGAACATTTTCCAGGAAAAAATGCCACCGAACTGCTGGAGATAGCCAACAAGGTTTTCATCAACCGAGACAGTGTGGCAAGGAGGGAGGAAGAAAAGAAAAGAAGGGCCAATATAATAGCAGCAGTTTTTAGAGGCTCAGGCTCCCAGACAGATCAGAAAGGGAAGCAAGAATACGGATCAGGGGGAAAAGGAAGAGCGAGCCTGAGACGAGACCAGTGTGCCTATTGTAAGGAGACAGGACACTGGAAGGATGAATGTCCCAAATGACAAAGTAAGAAAATTGGGCCCCCTACCACCCAGTAGCTATCAACCAGAGCCACCTGAAGCAGATCTCATTGGGCTAGCAATGGCTGATTCTGACTAGGACAGACCAGGCTCTTTTTACTTAGGCCCCCACGAGCCCATGGTCAGAATGAAAATTGGGGGCCAGACTGTGGACTTTATGGTTGATACAGGAGCTGAGCACTCAGTAGTCACACAGAAAGTAGGGCCTCTCTCAGGATAGGAGGTCACCATTATTGGAGCTACTGGGGACCAGACCTGTAGACCATTCTGCTGCCCTCGCCGATGCCAACTTGGTGGTCATCAAGTAATTCATGAGTTCCTGTACTTGCCATACTGCCCAGTGCCTCTAATGGGTAGAGACCTTTAGCCAAAATGGGGGCAGAAATCACGTTTGCTCCAGATGGCTCAGCACAGCTTTGCCTAAGTGAGGAGACCTCCCCAATGATCCTGCCCCTAGCAGTGCGAAGGGAGGAAAAATGGAGACTTTATAAGCCCCAGTCAAAGGCCTCACCATTAGAACCTGAACTAGAGAAAGAATTCCCGCTGGTCTGGGCTGAAGGAAATCCTCCAGGCCTGGCTAAGGACCACACCTGGTGCTAATCAACTTAAAGCCTGGGGCACAGCCTGTTAAAATCTGCCAGTAGCCAAGGGAAACAAACAGAGGCTAGCCTAGGGGCTGAAAGAAAGCAGACAGTATTTGTCATCCCAATCCCTAGCACTCAGCGGCAGATTCGGGAATTCCTGGGAGCAGCAGGGTTCTGTCGAATTTGGATCCCAGGGTTTTTAGACCCGGTTAAGCCTCTCTCTGAAGCTTTCAAAGGAGAAGAGAAGGCACCCATCAACTGGGGTCCCAAACAGGAGAAAGCCTTCATCAACATAGAGGCAAAGCTCACTGAAGCCCCAGTGCTAGGGCTACCAGATGTGACACGAGACTTTAATCTTTTTGTTCACAAGAACAGCGGGGTAGCCCTAGGAGTTCTAACCCAGGAGTTTGGACCCTGGCAAAGACCAGTAGCCTATCTCTCCAAGCAGATTGACCCAGTAGCCTCCGGGTGGCCCCCATGTCTCAGGGCCCTTGCAGCCACTGCATTGTTGGTCAAGGAAGCGGATAAGCTTACCTTAGGACAAAACTTAAATGTTAAAGTACCTCATGCTGTTGTCACCCTGAAGGGGGTAGCACTGGCTGACTCATGCTCGAATGACTCAATATCAAGGCCTGTTAAGTGAGAACCCTCGGGTACGATTAGAAGCAGTGAGAACTCTTAATCCTGCCACCTTTCTACCCATTGCTGAGGGGGCCCCTGAGCATGATTGCCTGGAAGTCCTAGAGGAGGTTTATTCTAGCCCGCCAGATCTAACAGATAGGCCCCTGCCAAACCTGGACTTGGTATTGTTCACAGATGGCAGTAGCTTCTTAGATGAAGGAAAAAGATGAGCTGGATATGCAGTGGTATCAGACTTTGAGACAATCGAGGCACAGGCCCTGCCTGAACAACGGTCAGCACAGAGGGCAGAACTATGGCCCCTTTCCAGAGCCTTAGAAGTCAGTAAAGATAAGCGTGCCAACATCTACACTGACTTGCGCTATGCCTTTGCTACCCTGCATATCCATGGGGCCATATATAAGTAAAGGGGGCTCTTGATGGCCGGAGGAAAAGGAATCAAAAATCAGAATGAGATTTTAAAGTTACTAGAAGCAGTCTGGGAGCCCAAGGAAATAGCTGTCATCCATGGCAAAGGTCACCAGAAAGGGAAAGACTCAGTGTCAGAAGGAAACCAACGTGCTGATGCCGCAGCCAAGCTGGCTGCTAAAGAACAAGTGGCACCTTCACGGATCATGTTGGCCCCTGAATTACCTGAACCTCCAAAGTACACTCCTCAGGAAGAGGAATGGGCCCAGCAAGAAGGGGGCAAGAGAACGAAGGAAGGCTGGTGGATACTCCCAGATCATAGGGTCTATGTCCCAGAACAGTTAGCCCCTAAGGTAGTCCTCCAGCAGCACGAACTCACTCATTTAGGGAAGACTGCCCTAGAAGCTTTGTTAGGCAGATACTACTTAATTGCCCATCTTCCCTCCTTAGAAATCCAGAAACAACTACAAGTACTTGGAAAAAATGTCTTTGAGGTACACAGATGGGTTAGTGACTGACTACTCATCTCTCTAGAAACAGCCGTACATCCTTATAAACCTGGAGACCAGGTTTGGGTAAAGGACTGGAAAAGGGAGCCCCTCACGCCTATCTGGAAGGGACCCTATCCAGTCATATTAACCACCCCCACAGCTCTCAAGGTTGCAGAACTGAATACCTGGATCCACCACTCCCAGGTGAAGGCAGCCCACCAGCTGAGTAATGCCCAGCCTGAGTGGAAGGTGACGTCTGACCAGAAACATCCCCTGCGGATCACTCTCAAGAAGACAGTGGATCTGGCCGATCAACCTGCTCCAAGGAATTCAGAAATGCCCTACTGAATTCTCTCTAACACTAATCTCTCTTTCTTATCTCCTCCTAAAGGTAATATGCTCTGGTACTTCTGGATAATCATTGGTTTTATCTTTCTAATAATTCTCATTTTGTCTTTTTATGAGTGCTGCCGGAACCCAAGACTAGCACCAGGAGGAGAACTCATCTGTTCTTGCTGGAACACAGAAGCACCATAAAATTACTGCTTCCCACACAGCAAGGAAACAAAGGCCTCATCATGGATTGCTGGACTGCAACTTGTCATGCTATCCTTGGCTACATCTGCCTTGCAGGAATAGCCATAATACTGCTCTTTGTCCTAGCGGTTCACTGTTGTGGACCCCCACTGAACAGAAATAGAGGGAATAACATGCTCCCACTAATAATTTTAGCTAGCACATACTTGCCTCCCATAGGGACCACTGCCACATGTCCTTGCTTAGAAACTCACTACCCAAATATGCTAGACTGGGTAGCCTATGGGAAAGCCCCATCAAGGCAGATTTTTGTTAACTATACTTATCAGCCTGCGGCATGTTATGACTCCACCACCAAATGCATGTGGGGGCCGGGGGGGAATTGTATTGGATGGAAAAAATGATAGGACCTGTCACGGCCAATGTGCAGCTAATGAATGTTGCTCCTATTTGTTTCAGCAGTACCCAGGGCCAACATCCAACAGGTCGCCTCCCAGATGAACTATGCAACTCTACCCTCAAGGCTGAAAACACCACCTGGTGCTCCCCTGCAGGAACATTCTACGTGTGTGGAACTGCTGCTTACCTCTGCCTGCCTGCAAACTGGACGGGAATGCCTTTAAACTTCAAAATTCCCTACAAACCCCTCACGGGATGCTAACCCCTTGTCAACGCCCCTTTCCAGCTGGAAGCAGTTAAGAGCGGTTGTCAGCTATGTTCACCATAACATCCCGTAGTCATTGTACCACAAGACTAAGAGAAGCTTGTGGGAGAAGGTGGGTGGGTGGGAGAATGAAAAGGCTAAAAAGGGCTAATTCCAATGTAACCCTGATATTTGGAGCTAGTTACCTGTATCCAGCCAGCAAGCTAAGTGTACATTCCTGATAACCTATAATTAAGTCCCTCTCTCCTTCCCAAATACTGGTCTTGCAGAACCTGTTACTGTGAACAGTGCACTGCCCTGGAGGGAGGGTTATTAATGCTGGCGCCAGGCCAGACCATCAGATATGGCCTGGAGATCCCCCAACACCTGGGGGCCTTCTTGCAAGGCCCTCGAAAAGGACCGGAAGCATAATCCATGTTTGTGGGACAAAAACCACAGGGAAGTAGATATAAAGGAAAGCCCCATGCGTGTTCCTTCACTCAGATTTGGAAGGCTGTTCCCTGAGTCTGCCAGCGTATTAAACAGTATCCCTCCATTTCTTTGAATGAAGCGTCCTTGGTTTGCTTGGGTCTTCTGCAACATCGGCATCATTTCCAGGAGAAAGAGTTCACTGAAAAATAGTTTGAAGGTAAAAAAAATAAAATATGGCATCATTAGAACATTTAGGTAATTTATGGAGTTAAAGGACATAATATTTAACATAGGAACATTCAACATATATTGATACAAAGCAAATAAAACTTTCTTTGCTATAAATCCCCCATTTTGTGGGGTTTTGTTTTGTTTGCTTTTTTAAAAAATATACTGAGCCTGAATAACTTTTGTACATGTTTCTCTCATCCTTCCTCCTTCAATTTGATTATAAATGACTAGAAGGTAGGGAATTTCTCTTAGCTTGATCATATTCCTGTGAGAATCCTCCATAAACATTAACTTAATATTTGTTGATGTTGCTTTTGCAGGCACAGAATGCTGAAAGGAGGAAGTACCACAGAAAGAGTAGAACCACGAGTGTTTCCTTTCACTATGATTCCAATCTCCTACTAAATGGTCCATGAGAATTCTAGATTGGGCATTTAGGAGATAGATAAAACTCTTTGGGAAAAGTTGCAATGCCTTAGGCTTTTGCATCTCTGTGTACAGAGTACTCTGTGCACATCCACTGGCCCTACAAGGCCATGTTGGCATTGACATCAGCAGGGGACATTGTCCCCTTTTCACATGCTGTGCCAATCATCCTCCACACCATTCTCCTCAGTTTTCAGACACCCACCCCTACAGCCATCCTCAGCAGCATGGCCGCCCACATGCAACTTGCCATTGAAACTGAAGCCAGCATGCCCTCATTTTGCTCGTTAACATGCTGGTGGAACCACAGTGATCATGATTTATTCAAGCTCAGTCCAAATCTTTCATGAAGAAAAAAAAATGGGCCTAGATAAAAGGGAAAAGATAGAGTTGGCATTCCCATGAGAATCCTTTACAATTTAAATTCTGACTGGATCTGTCAATGTAAAAAAAACAAAACGAACAAACAAAGACCACAATCAAACCTATAGAGAATTTTATGAGTTTATTTGAGCCAGACTAATGACAATTGCTGGGAAGTAAAATCTCAACAGATGGAGAAAAAGCTCTGGCAAATCACAGTTCTGCACCCTATTTTATCTATTACAATTCACAAAAGAAGACATAAGAGGGTGATATGAAATCCATTGGTGATATTTATGGGAGAGCAAAGTGGGGAAACCTCTGGGATTGGATAAAAATGAAAACGATAGACACATACTTCTTTTACATTGGTGGTACAGGATAGTTTATAGTAAACAATTTTAATATAACGATAACAATGAGAGTCTATGTGGACTCACTCTGGTGTGGTGTGAGGGCTTTGAATGATTCAGAAAAGTTACTTTGCCATTCCAAAGGTATGTTATCATAGATGTGAAAAGAAAATAGACAGGCTTAATCAAGGTAAAGATTGACTTTTGTCAGGGAACATCCTAGCCTAGGACATGACAACCTGCCATAAATGGCTTTTAGTTAAAAAGTTTTCATTTCCGACCATCCTATGTGGTAACTTTAGGTCTGAGTTTGTAAGGCTGCCAGCAGGCCTTCCCTGAGCTTATCTGGTTTAGTATGGGGTCCCTTTTTGTCCTCAGATCTTTATTGATCCTAAGTGAAAACACAAAAAGAAATAGAGAAGGGGGAAAAGCAGCCTTGGACAGAGCTTGGCAAATTGGATAAGAAATCTGCAACGTGGAGTCCCCAAAGACAATTAGCTTAATTATTTCCATGGGCATCCACTACATTCAGTACATATTAGTTGACTTTACTGCTAATTATACTAAATGAACTTGAACATTTCTATATAATCAGTTACATTCTGTAGAGAATTTCTTTTCAGTGGTATTTTGATAGCAATTCTGCTCTTATTTATTTGCTTTTGATATTTAAAGTACACAAGGAGAATACTATGCTTAAACTTTTGTGGGAGAAGGTATAAATGAAGAAGATCAAATATAAATTATTTTATATTTTTTTCCAATTTTGTAATCCTATATTCTGCTTCTATACATTTCTTTTTAGCTATATGTATACTTTACTAGTAAATTCAGCTTTGATAAGTACAGGGTGTGGCAAAAGTAGGTTTGAGATAGCATGAGGGACCTAGAGAGTATTTAAGTGAAATAAACCAGTCAGAGAAGGACAAGTATCACATGATCTCACTCATATGTAGACTCTAAAGAGTAAAATAAACGGAAGAACAAAATAGATCCAGAGACACAGAAGCATGGAACAGACTGTCAAATCTCAGAGGGAATGTGGAGGTAGGTGGGTGGGTGGGTAGAGATCAACCAAAGTACTTGTATGCATATATGCATAACCCATGGACACAAACAACAGTGTGATGAAGGTGGGCTAGAAGAGGTCAATGGGGAAAAAAGGTGATACTTTCAACAATAAAGATTTTATAGAAAAAAAAAAAAGAAATAGGCCTGGGATTGAGATATAAATGTATTAGTAGATGTCTGAGAAAAGATTAGAGAATTACAAAAGATATTAACGAATTAATACCAATTAAACCGGTATTTTCTTATATGCTTCCCAAAAAAGGAAAAAAAAAGTTTAACAGTAGTTTGTATAGAAAATAATACAATAATTAATAAATAATAATACAACAATAACCTCTGTGTTTCACATGCTCACAATAATACTGTTGCTATGTCCTTTGGGTAGCCTCACCAAGAAGCTACAACTGTGCACTCCCCAGGGAACCACTGGTCTATGCCCTGCAGAACACTGGGGGAAGAGGACTGGACAAAAGGAAGCGAGGTGCATGCCCAGTAAAGTTGGGGGGACATAGGGAATTCACTTTCCTGTAAGTCATACCTGGGAACAAAAATCATTAGCCAGAGTATCATCCGCTCTTTGTTTATTGTATTGGAATAGCATTTCTGAGTTCTTAACGTAAATCTATAAACACTTCCAACATGACATAAATCACTATGTAACAACAAATCTTTATTTCCCATTAATAATACACCAAGTATTTCATAGGCATAAATTAGAGATTACTATGTAATCATTCACTCAACATGGCAATTGATTACTTTTTGTTATGGAAATTTTGGAAGTACAAAAATTAACTCCTGTTAAATATACTGCATCCTCCTTACAAAAGATATTTAATGTTACATGCAAAATGTGCAGGAACCAAAATTCAGTCAAATGTGCCTTTGAAAGAATCAAAAGGAATAAAAAATTCTTTGAAGAAACATGAAGCAGTGCTGCTTAGTGAAATTATATCATTGCTGTTGAACCATTTGCTGTTTATGACTCTGACACCAACTTCTCCAACACTGAATTACCACAAGAAAAGAGGAAGAAGGATTGTTTCACCAAGTCTCCCTATCAGCCCTGCTATGATCCAAAACTAAATTTCAACAGCAATTTTTCCATATTGAATATAAGAATATTGTCTTTAAAAGGCTATGATAATGACCACTGTCCTAGGTTCTGCTACTCAGCCCATGGACTAGCAACATCAACTAACAACTGGTGACCTAGGAGACTCTTGGAACTGCAGAATCTCAGGTCCCACCAGACTTAATAAATTTGAATCTGCATTTGAATTTTATCTCAAAAGATCTTAATGCATACTACAGTTTGAGAAGTACTCTTCCAGATGACATATATAATTTGAAAGGTTGAAGAATATGATTTACTGAAACTTTGTGAAAAATTACAATTTACACTGACTGATGACCTCAGTAAGGAGTATGATAGTGTTGTTATAACTGTATCTTTAAGCTGTTTTTGAAAGAACAGTTTTATCTCTCATTAAAATATTACATTTCCCTGGTGAATAGTAATTTTGTGGTTTTTTAACTCAACATTACTAGGCATCAAAGAAATACAAATCAAAACCACAATGAAATATCACTTCACATTTAACTGTTGGAAGGATGTGGAGACATTGGAACTCTTACACACTGTTCATGAGAATGTAAAACAGTGCAGCTGCTATAAAAACATTATAGGATATTCCTTAAGATATCAAAAACAGAACTACCATATAATCCAGCAATCTCATTTCTGAATATTTACCCAAAAACATCTAATTCTAGATCTAGAAGAAATATTTGCACTTTCATGTTCATTGCAGCATTATTCACAATAGCCAAGATGTGAAAAAAAAAACAAAAAACAAAAAAAACTAAATTTCCATTGATGGATGAATGGATAAAGAAAATGTGGTACATGCTTACAATGAAATATTATTCAACCTTAAAAAAGATGGAAATCCTGCCATAGAGACAGAATGGATGAACCTTGAAGACATGCTTAATGAAACAGTCCAGTCACAGAAGGACAAATACCGCATTGTCCTACCCTCCCCTGCCAGCCTGGTTGCCCCTAACTGCCCTCCTCTGCCAGCCTGGTTGCCCCCAACTGCCCCCCCCCCGTAGGCCTGGTCCCCCCCCCAAATGGCCTCCCCTGCAAGCCTGGTCACCCCCAACTGCCCTCCCCTACTGGCCCGGTCACCTCTAACTGCCCTCCCCTGCAGGCCTGGTTCCCCCCAACTACCCTCCCTCCCTTTTGTAATTTGTACAGAAGCACCTAAAGGGCAGTGGCAGCCCTGGAGGTAGCCTGAGCACCCAGCAGCAGCACTGAGAAGGGTTAACAGCCAGCACTTTTGCCGAAGTTCAGGATCTGACTTCACACCTACCAGCTGAGTGATCTCGGCCCGTGCCCTTCCCTCTATGTCTCAGTTTCCTCATCTGCAACATGGGACTGATACAGTTCAAGTAATTATTGCATAGAAATTACTAGTGCTCCCTCCTGCACATAGCAACTACTCAAATATTAGCTATTGCTAGTGTCATTATCTTTAGTGTATTTTAGTGTATATCATGGTTCTTTAACTGTAATAAGCAGGCAACATATGCTATATGTTACTATTATTAGAATCATCTCATTCCAGGAAACTCATTGAATCTTTGATGTAAATGTGGCATGTCACTGGCCCCAGTTTTGAAAGAACTGTTTTATTTTGTTTTCATTTGTCTGAGTTAGGGATATACTAGTTATATGAATACAGTAAATTTTCTTAATGCCCATCTTGCCTCTGTTTTTAGAAAAATCTAGTTCAATCATAATTATTCCATTCATTAAAATACTAAATGCCTAAAATACATTGGTGAATAATACATGATTCCTAATCCAAAAACTCTCCCATTAATGGAGGTAATTATTAGTGTGGATAATAGCACAGCAACTAAATCATCAGTAGCTTTTCCTAACCAGCACTGTATGCTTTAAGTTCCAAAAACAGAGTGCTCAAGTAGAAAAGACCAGCTCCACAAAGTATCTCCAGAGTGGGACTCTCGCCCGGCCTACGTGGCTCAGTGGTTGAACATTGACCTATGAACCAGGAGGTCACAGTAGGATTCTTGCTCAGAGCACATGCCCGGTTGCAGGCTTGGTCCCCAGTGTGCGGCATGCAGGAGGCAGCCAATCAATGGTTCTCTCTTATCATTGATTTTTCTATCTCTCTCTACCTCTTACTTCATCTCTGAAATCAATGAAAATATATATATTACCTTAATCAATAAAAAAATATCTCAAATATATATATATTTTTAATTTTTTTTAAAAAAGAGTGGGGCTTGCTAACTTAATTCTTTGATCCTTCTCCCACAGTTGTCTTTCTTTGTACCACAACTTGAACAAATGATATTTAGGGGGAAGAAAACTCAAATCTTGATTGACAGACTGCATTTGAAATGGTGTTCTTATCTCCTCTTAGGAGGGACTGTTAGGACTGACAAATATTTCCAGAGGTTTTATGTAGTGGAAACATTGCACTAATTTCATTATGATAGGAAAGCAATGTGAACTAGTTACCCACTGAATGAGGCTGCACTTCCCTGCAGCCACACTCCAGGATCTCAATGTCCATGTCATCACTGCAGAGCCAGAGTAAAACATCTTAGCTAATTGGAGCTGTGTCCACATCCCAAAGGAGTAACATGGCTGGAGGGGTTTTAAGAAGTTCTCCGCCTTCATTTTCCTGTGCTGAGTCATTTAAACAAAACAGCTACTGGGTACTGTGGCTACTGTAACTAGTGATAACCACACAGACACATGGACTTGGGAACTTGCAGAGGCAGACACGTTCTAGCCTCCAGACCCACACATCTCTGATATGTTCCAGAGAAATCCCTGTAGGTATCCAGGCCCATCCATCCTTGGGCTTGGCATCTGCCTCGGTGTCATCAGCCAGGCTGCTCCAGAAGTCCCTTGGCGAGCATCGCAATACCACTTCAGTGCACTGGTTATCACTCTTTGTCTGACTGAGCTTCATACGCTTGTGGATTTTACTCTAAAAATTTTTCCAGTGGTTAAAATAATAACATTCTGGCCGCTTCATTGGTTCTACTCCCAACAGTGGTCTGAGTTAATTCGTTCCACCACTATGCTTTTATGTCATTCTTCTCACTCATCAGTTATGTGTTTTGTCTCTCTTAGCTCACCTTTTGGATCAGCAGGAATGTCAGAGGCAAAAGAAGCTGACTTGACAGAGTGGGGATAGTGGCTATAGATAAGCAGCGATGAACAAGAAATGAGCTCTGTGTGTGTATTGGACCGAATGTTTGCACCCCCAAAATTCATATGATGAAATGTTAGCCCCAATGTGATGATTTAAAAATGGGGCCTCTGGTACTTAGGATTGGAAGAAACCATGTGGGGCCTTTATGATAGGATTAGTTCTCTCTCTCCCTCTCTCTCTCTCTCTCTCTCTTTCTCTCTCGTGTGTGTGCGTGTGTGTGTGTGTGTGTGTGTGTGTGTGTGTGTTTGTGTATGTGTGTGTGTAAACTGAAAAAAATGTAAGGACACAGAGAGAAGAAAGCCATCTAAAAGCCAGGAAGAGTCCTCACTAGAAACTGAAAGGCCAGCACCTTGGTCTAGGACTTCTCAGCCTCCAGAATTATGAGAAATACATTTCTGTTATTAAGTCACTCAGTCTATAGCAGTGGTTCTCAACCTTCTTAATGCCGCGACCCTTTAATACAGTTCCTCATGTTGTGGTGACCCCCAACCACAAAATTATTTTTGTTGCTACTTCATAACTGTAATTTTGCTACTGTTATGAATCGTAATGTAAATATCTGTGTTTTCCGATGGTCTTAGGCTCTATGGCAGCGGTTCTCAACCTGTGGGTCGCGACCCTCAGGTTGAGAAGCGCTAACAGGGTCGCCTAAGACCATCAGAAAACACAGATATTTACATTACGATTCATAACAGTAGCAAAATTACAGTTATGAAGTAGCAACGAAAATAATTTTATGGTTGGGGGTCACCACAACATGAGGAGCTGTATTAAAGGGTCGCGGCATTAGGAAGGTTGAGAACCACTGGTCTATAGGATTTTGTTATGGCAGCCCAGCTGACTAATATCGTGTGGAATAGACCCAATGCTATTGATCTGAATATAGTTTTAAGTCTTCAATATTCTGGGTCCTCCATTAGCACTGGAGCATGTCAGGAAATTTTTTTTTTTTTTTTGCTCACATATTTATAAGTAAAAGCTTACAGAATTACGAAATCAAAACTCAAGAAATGCTTATACTTGACACATGTATTAAAAGATTATGTTATATCAAAATGGAATTCTGTTAGAAATTTTAAGCTGTGAAGTCATTATAAATTTAAGTATAAGCATATCTCATGATGCACTAGAAGATTAGCCATAAGAATCCAATGCACTAAAAGTGCAAATGTAATATCAGTTAATTTTAAATAAAACATAAAACTGATGAACAAAAACAGATCCAGAGACAGAGAAACATCTATCAGAACGTCAAAACTCAAGAAAGGTATGGGACGGTGGAGGTAAGGGGGAGGGATCAACCAAAGGACTTATATGCATGCATATAAGCCTAATCAATGGACACAGACAACAGGGGGGTAAGGGCATGAATGGGGGTTGGGGGGTAATGGGGGAATAAGGACACATATATAATACCTTAATCAATAAAGAAATTAATAAAAAAGAAAAAAGAAAACAAATTATTTTCAATCACTGAACAAAGTATGTGAGGGGGTGAGTAAGAAATCTGGTCATAAGGCCTGACCCTTAATGCCATTTATCCCTAACATCCAACCACCCATAAAATATCCACCGAAATAAGCTTCTGCAATAATTAATTTACCTGTGTCTGTTATAGACACATTCATGATTGACTTCATATTTCAAAGTCTTACATCTATATTTGTTAATCATGACTTCAAATCCACAGTGTGAAATATGTTCTTATTCACAAAGTGAGCATTTTCCAGCATAGAAATAGAAATCAATTTGATTTTCAGAGTTAATATAGCCTACTAATGTGTCAATGCAAAAGGAAGGAGGAGAAAAGGGCTGAGCTCAAAAGTTTTTCACTTAGGTACAAAAACAGATGATTCAAAAGCTCCCAGGCTGCATTGAAGGCTCTGCATTGAAGATAATGAGACACCATCTGCTTGTCACTAATTTACAGTTTTATGTAGCTGGAAAAAAATTATCAAATATCCATCTAGAGCTAGTTTTACCATCTATTTTCCTGAAGTGCATAATGCAAATGCATATATTTCCTTTAGAAACTAAATTAAAATGTTTATTAAAAGAAATACACTTTCTGAATTTATTAAATTTCTTAAAAACATCTTCTAGCAGGGAAACTGTATTTTCTCCTTCAAATAATATTGGAGTTGAGAGCTTACCCACATCTGTTTCATATTTTTTAAAGTAAACTTTAGTGTCACCTCTGCACATGCCTAGAGGAGAATGAAATGAAATTGCTATAATAGCAGCTAAATGAATTAAGACAGAGAGAAATGCTTCTCCTACCAGGATAGGAATGAACTTGTGTCTGTGAGATCAAAAGTGGATTTAGGAGACATAATATAAGTCATAGCTAATCTTCCACTAGGAAATATCTTGTTGTTTAGATTTTTCACAACTGAAAAGTACATGGGGGAATATTACATTTTAAAGTAATTGTTGATTGATATGTATTTATTGGCATTTTATTATTCATATTTTTAATCTTTTTTTCTTCTTCTTACAGAAAATCCTTTAACATTTCTTGCATATGGGTTTTGTGGTGATGAACTCCTTTAGCTCTTTCTTATCTGGGAAGCTCTTTATCTGTCCTTTGATTCTAAATGATGGCTTTGCGGTAGTAGATCTGTGCTTTTCATCACTTTGAATATTCCTTGCCACTCCCTTCTGGCATGCAAAATTTCTGTTGAGAAATCAGTTGACAATCTTATGGAAACTCCCTTGAAGATAACTCACTCCAAATCATACTTTTATTCCAATCACCTTTTCCCCCATGACCTCCATGTTGCTAAATCCAATCAGCCATTCTCAGTTCTCATCTTACCTAAACTATTAGAAGAGTTTGACATAGCTGATTACTCCCGCCTTTGAGTAATATTTTCTTCACTTGGCTCCAAGACCCACACATTCCTGCCTTTCCCCCTGTATCATCCATGGACACTTCTTCAAAACCTTCTTTGCTGTTTCTTCTAAATATTCCCAACTACAAACAATGGGATGCTCTAGCCTTCTTGGATTTCTTCTCTTTTCTATCTACATTCACTCTGTTGGTGAATTCATCCAGTCTCATGGCTTAAAGTATGATCAACAAGAATCAATGACTTCCAAATTTGTATATCTATCCTAGATTTGTTCCCTAAACTCCACAGTCACATGCCCTATCCTCAACCTCAATATCTCCATTGGATGTCTAGTCAGGATCTAAAATTTAACCTGTCCAAAGGCATACTCTTGGCCTTTTCCCAAAATCACCTGTTTCCAACAGTTTTTGTTGTTGCTGTTGTTGTTGGTTTTGTTTGTTTTGTTTTTTATTTCAGCAATTATATCCTTCCAACTTTTCAGGATACAAATCTTAGAATTCTCTTTGACTCCTCACACCCTACATCTAGCCTATCATTAAACTCTCTTTTAGAAAATATATTTTTATTGATTTCAGAGAGGAAGAGGATGAAAAGAGAGAGACAGAAAAATCAGTGATGAGAGAAAATAATTGATCAGCTTCCTCTTGCATGCCCCCTACTGGGGATAGAACCCGAAACCCAGGCATGTGTCCTGACTGAGAATCGAACTGTGACCTCCTGATAGGTCAATACTCAACCACTAAGCCATGCCAGCTGGGCTAACAATAACGATTATACCATTGAATCTCCCTTCTTCCTTCTCTCCCACCTCCCCCCACCCCATACCTGTCATAGAGAAAAGAGATCTAGATATTATTTTATAATAATATCTTATGGATTTAATATACTGCCCCTAGTAAATATTTCCATTTTAAGAGACTATAGCAAGAAGGCAATGCTTTCCCCAAGATAATAAAGTTATTAGAAATTTAATTAAATTCATGTGAGAGGAAATGTGTTTTTTAAGGGGAAGAGTTGTTTGAGGAGTTTTCTGTGACCATAGCAGAAGCTAACTTCTCATCCTGTGTGTTTCCCATTAAAGCTGTTAGCTAGCCTGTCTCTTCTAATGAATGTGTAGTAGTAGTAAAAATAAAAAATAATAATTCATGTTTTGATGTTTGTTAATATTAATAGCTAACATTCATTGCACACTTATCTAAGAATTTTGCAAGTATTATCATGTAGTCCCCAATTCAAAGATGAAGATATTCAATCATGATTAGGTTAAGAAAGCACCCAAAGAGCTGGGATTAAATTCAGAAAGTATAAACAGTTAGACCAGGACTGCTAAAAATAAGTGGCCACACACTCACAGGAAAGAGTAACTAGCCATGTGCATATGTGGCACACAGCAGGAGGCCTTTGACTAACTAACCTGGCCAAAGCCATCAGAGGTATCCTGCTCTTCTGTCCAACTTCTCCTCCCACCCTGGACCCAGACTCTGCCTTCACACTTCTTAGTTTCTCCAACTGCCCAATGCTCAACATCACTACATTTTACCCCTTCTTCATTCCACATTCCTTTCTCCCTCCCCTGTACCAGCTCTGTTCCTTAAAATGGAAATCAGCTAAGGTACTGATGTTCCTATCCTATGAGATTCCAGGTGAAAGTATGTTATCTAATTAACTCTTATGGTGCTCTAATTGCGACCACTTTAAACTTTCATACTGAGCATAGCTGTTTTCCTTTTCATAAATGTTCAAAATATGGGAGTCTATGAAAAGTGTAAAGTGCTTTCAGAAATCAATTTGTTTGGAATTCAGCTTCACAGAATTTTAAAGCTAAGAAAGATCTTAGTGGTCACCTGGGACAGTCTCCTCACCATAGTGCCCAGGCACCACTAGTGACCTGGCTAATGTTATATAACTAGTTTGTTCCAACAATAGAACCCAGATTTTCTGACTTCCGATTTGGCGTATTCAGCAAAAATTTAACAGGGACTTTTTTATGTATCAGGTACTGAGGATACTAAAGGAACATAAATCCAATGCTCTTTCTACTCTGTGCTTCTTGGTTAGAGTCAAGTTGTAAATGTTTTTATGGTGAGGGCATCCTCAGCTAATACAGAAATAGTGATGTCTTCAGAGTCACAGCAAGAAGCTCCCTGAGAAGAGCAATGTTTCTTATTCCTTTTCAATAAAATGGAACTAGACTGTAATATGAACTGCTAGAGCCAGCAGGACTTTATGAAATATTTAGTCATTGATCCATAATACATTCACACCCCCTTATTTCACCAGTGAAATCAATAGAAATCAGTGCGGCTACCTGGTTTTATGCTTTGCCCACCACACCTGCACCTTTTACCTTCTGGTTGGAAACAAAACAAAATTTTCAAAAAGAAAAGTGAGATTCCAAAATGCCATGCTTCTCCATCACAGAGACTTTTTCACAATTTCCATCTGGGGAATAAAGATGAATCAGAAGAGAAGTAGGCATGAGGATACTACACATCTTTCTCCTTTGACACAACATTTTTATGCTGGCTATAAAGAAAAGAGATGAAAAATAGAACAAGTATTGATGAACCACTGTCTGAGCAAATGGCAGGTATGTGCACTCTAGATGGTTTTTGCTGGCAACTGTCAGAAGTTGCATGATCTTTTGACCCAGAACTGGCTGTTGACTCTGAGCTGTGGAAAATTTAACACAACCCTGACTCTAAGATAAAGATTCAAGATGGAAACAAGCTTTTCTAGTATTTCTGGTCAATGCTGAAATAATAATAATAATGGCCACAATGGCTTTTCTTAGTGAACAAAAACCTATAACATGTCCAATTCTTTTTTTTTCCCTTCATTTGTAAACATGCAGCTAGTCATAGATTTTGACATTGTTTTCTATGTAACATAATCACTGCTTCTTGTCTTTGCCTTGAAAGCTGACTATTCTTCATTATTAGCTGGTATATGGGGACCAAATTTGAACATGGAATGTAAGCCACTTACATAGATTGAGAGTCCCCAGCCTATCAAAGATGCCTCAGAGTGGAAACATCATTGTTACCACTGGTTAAAGCCATTCTTCAGTCATTTTTCAGGCTTTGTGATGTTCAGGAGAACCTAAACAAAAACAGAAATAATGTTTTTAATATAATAAAGACTGACTGCCATAAGCCATTTGTGCTTAAACTAAATCGCCATAGGGCTAAGTGTTATATGCAATTCAAAATACATTTCAAGACAAGTACCAACACTGAATTATAAATTCTTTAAATAATGAAAATATACATAGAATATATTACTTTTTAATCCCCCAAAGAAGTAGTAATTATAGGATAAAAAAAAAAAAACAGACTCCTTCTAAACTATGAAGATTCTGTATAATAATTAAATAATTATTTATTCAGGATGGAGGATGGAGAAAGTTACTTTGCATGAAAGTAGGGTGAAAATATCAAGGTCTGACCTTATATTAATATGGTGAAAATGTTTGCCTCTTGTGATTGTTTTATTCACAAACATCTACTTAACACTGTATACCAGTCACTTTCACATCAGGAGACTAGATCTGATATTAATTGAGTACTCACTATTTACCGAACATTCTCCATATTGACTTTATTAAATCCTTATGACAATTCTGTGAGGTAAATATTAGTTAGAATCGTGTGACATTTCAGTTTTGAGGGGTCAAAAAGGCCAAATATTAGAAAACTTACCAAGTCTGACCTGAATGTTAATGTTTTCATTTTATAGGTGGTTCAGGGAAATTTAATAACTTCAAGTTTATACTTCAAATATATGATAGAGTTGGGATTTCAATCCACACTGTTTCACCATTCCACCACACCTCACTTTATCTTGTAAATTGATATTAAAATTTGAAGGATCCCACAGCCCTCCAAATTATAAATTTTTTGTCTCCACCCCCACCCAAGCCAAAATATCTGAATGGTTTCAGTGCCTTGTCTTCAGTTTAAGGACTTAATTCTATTAAAATCTTGCTTTCTTTACATATGAACTGTCCTCATTTCATTAGTTTCATTATGGCTAGAGTCATTGTATTTACTCAACTAAAATTTGGAACATATGACCAGAGAGAAACATGGGTAGTTATGAGGAAAAGGACCTAAAAGAATTATGATAGATATTTTGAAAGAATGATCATCATAAACACAGTACTGCACAGTGTAGTATACTTGCTTTATGTGGCTGCCACACTACTTGTGGCTCCCTGAGGGCAGGTTCTATGTCTTACTGATATTTGTGGAATGTGAGAGAGTAGGAACAAGACATTCTTCTTTCTCTTAAAAACTCTACAGGAGTTTTGAACATTCATAGGTCAACTACTTATCAAGTACTTCTTATGCACTAAGTGTTTTATTACATGCTGTGTTATATATGTGGGAGGTTTCTGAGAAAAGGGAAAAATTTAATCAGGAAATTGTACTAGCATGAATCAAAAATCAGCTGGAGGGCTTGTTAAAACACTGATTGCTGGGCCTACCCTTGAGTTTTAGTTTCAGTAGATATGAGGTGAGGCCCAGGAATTTGCTTTTTAAAAAAATATTTATTGTTGAGAGAATTACAGATGCCCCCCTCTCATCCCTCTTCCCCTTGACTCTTTCCACTTGGTTCACACCCCACCTGAGACCTTCACCACCTTATTTTCCATGTTCATGGGCAATGCATATATGCATATACACTGAGTGGCCAGATTATTATGATCTCTGAACGCATAATAATCTGGCCACTCAGTGCACTTCTCTTGAGTACCTCATTTATTTGATATCAAAGATACTATAAATCATGCACCTGATCAGTTTTCTCCTTTGCACTGGCTGATAGAAAGCTCAGGGCAAATAGGTGGTTGATCTCCAGAAAAAGTCTAGAATACTTTTGGTACCCATTTGAGATACAAATACACTGAGTGGCCAGATTATTATGCATTCAGAGATCATAATAATCTGGCCACTCAGTGTAAATTCTTTGGTTAACTTCTTCCAGCTGGTCCCTACCCACTTTCCTCTGAGATTCATCAGTCTTTTCCATGTTTCCATGCCTCTAGTTTTATTTTATTCATCAGTTTATTGTGTTCAATAGATTCCACATATATGTGAGATCTTTGACATTTGTCTTTCTCTGACTGGCTTATTTTGCTTACCATAATAATCTCCGGGTCCCTCTATGCTGTTTCCAAGGGTAATGGATCCTTCTTTTTTATAACTGCATAGTATTCCATTGTGTAAATGTATCACAAATTTTTATCCATTCATCTACTGGCAGGCACCTGTGCTATTTCCAGATCTTATCTAGTGTAAGTAACATTGCTATGAACATAGGAGTGCATATAGGCTTTCTAACTGGTGTTTTGGGATTCTTAGGATGTACTTCTAGAAGTGGGATCACTGGCTCAAATGGAAGTTCCATTTTTAATTTTTTGAGGAAACTCCACTGATTTTCATAGTGGCTGCACCAGTCTGCATTCCTACCAACAGTGTACTAGGGTTCTTTTTTCTCCCCATCTTTGCCAGCACTTGTTATTTGTTGATTATTGATGATAGCCATTCTACGTGTGAGGTTGTACCTCATTATAATTTTAATTTTGCATCTCTCTGATGATTAGTGACTTTAAGCATTTTTTCTTTTTTTTTCTTTATTGATTAAGGTATTTCATATATGTGAGATTTTTTCATATGTCTCTTACCCATTTGTATGCCCTCTTTGGAGAAGTGTCTATTCAGGTCCTCTGCCCATTTTTTAATTGAATTGTTTGTCTTCCTTTTGTTGAGTTGTATGAGTACTTTATATATTTTGGAAATTAACTCCTTATCAGATCTAAAATAAAAACTCCAACAATTTAAATGGAACCAAATAAGACTCCAAGTAACCACAGCAATCTTGAGAAAGAAGAACAAAGTTGGAGGAATCACAATACCAGATATCAAGTTATACTGCAAAGCTGCTGTAATCAAAACAGCCTGGTACTGGCATCAGAACAGGCATGTAGACCAATGGAACAGAACAGAGAACCCAGAAATTGACCCAAGCCATTATGCTCAATTAATATTTGACAAAGAACATACAATGGAGTAAAAAAAAAAAAGCTTATTCAATAAATGGTGTTGGGAAAATTGCACAGGTACATCCAAAAAAGTGAAACTAGACCATCAACTTACACCATACACAAGAATAAACTCAAATGGATAAGAGATTTAAATATAAGTCATGAACCCATAAAAATCCTAGAAAACATAGGCAGCAAAATGTCAGCCATCTCACATAGCAGAATTTTCACCAATACATCACCTAGGGCAAGAGAAACAAAGGCAAAATATAAATAAGTGGGACCACATCACCATAAAAGGCTTCTGCACAACAAAAGAAGCCAGCATTAACATGAAAAGGGAACCCACTGTATGGGAGAAGATATTTGCCAATGATACATCTGGGAAGAAATTTGTATTTTTAACAAATTCCAAAATTATGCTCATGATGCTTATCTGGCAACGATTACTTTGTGAACAACTCATATGGACCATTGAAGACTCAGGAAGCAAAATGAGCAATATCACAAGATGGAATCAACATAAGGAGTCTGGCCTGCCTGCAATATAAATATAGCTATTAAGCTACCCTGATTTGCTCCTTTGAAGGAAATCTACCTGGGACTGATTTGTTCTCCTACCTCTGACCCACCTGCCACGTGGCACAACCTCAGCTGAACCTGAGACAACTGCCAGCCATCCACCCAAGTTAGAGACTTAAGAATCCAACAGGAGTCACTCCCTTACCTCCAATATTACTACAGTTTGTGTCTGTGGAATTCCTTATTAAGGCCAACTGAGTCCATAGGCTGCGCTACAAAAGCAAATTTTCTTTAAGGTACTCAAGTATATCATTGTTTTATAAGACACTTCAAGAATGCTTAGAGCACAATTTTCTTTTGCCACTATTTAAAATCTTATTTCCAAAGGTTTATAGAAATCAAATTTTTAATTCTCTTTCAGCTAATGCCAGTCTTTAATCTACTGTCACTCCCTGGGTCTCTGGTGAGCTCAACTTCAAGTGATAGAAGACTTTTGCCTCACAATCTCTCACCAGCAACAGACATCTGCATATCTAAAACTTATCTTGTACTGTTTATTTAAAAAAGTGAGAAGTCTGAGGTTTTAATCAATATTTTCTAGATTGATTCATGAACCTTGACCTACATGCTACATCTGAACTCATGTATTATAAAGCACATTTAGTGAGGCAATACTGCATTTTGTCTTCTTTGTCTTACCAAGTAAATAAATTGACTCATTAATAAAGTGAATAGAGTGTCTAATGAGCAACTCTCATATGGAGACTATATTATCTAATTTGGTGGGAAACCATCAAAAAAGAGACTGTACCCCTATGCATCTTTATCTATTCATCTATCTGTGTATCATCTACCTATTAGTCACTGTATAAAGAGTACTCAATTTTAAATTCAGTAATAGTACCAGTAGGACCAAACTAAAAAATTCGTTATGTTTCAAAAAAGCAAATGGAGTACCAAGAGGAAGAAGAAGGAGGAGGAGGAGGAGGAGGAGGAGGAGGAGGAGGAGGAGGAGGAGGAGGAGGAGGAGAAGGAAGGAGGAGGAGAAGGAGAAGGAGAAGGAGAAGGAGAAGGAGAAGGAGAAGGAGAAGGAGAAGGAGAAGGAGAAGGAGAAGGAGAAGGAGAAGGAGAAGGAGAAGGAGAAGGAGAAGGAGAGGAGAAGGAGAAAAATAAAAGCAAAAAGAAAGATAAGAAATATATTTTAAAGATAATAATTAAGCCATTAGAAACTCATTTGGATGTTTCCCCTTGCAAAGAGACATTAAAACATGGGAAAGAGCTTCAATCTTCCCTCTTCCTACGTTTGAAAGGACTTAATGCCTCAAATCAAACCAAAGGACAATTTGCATTTTAGAGGTAGCCCCTAAATGTTTGCAGCTACTCATAGAACAACAACCACAGTGAGACATAAGGAAGGAAGGCTGCAATCTTCCAGGATGTTTGATTATTTTTATTTCCTTAAGATTATGTTTACCTTTTTAAAAGAAAGTAATCACTAGCAATGTGGAACACACATAAAATAAAATAGCTCAACATTAAAAAATGTGGGACATTCCAATTAGTAACTAGAGGTTTCTAGTAAAGATAGAGAAAAATTAAAAGTTTTCAGGTCAGCAAAAATGACTTGCTAGGCTAGCCACACTCCAGGATATCTACTAAGCCTTTATTTGTCCTAAGATATTTTCTCCTAATTTATTCTATTTCTATGACCTACAAAAAAGTAAATGCAAGAAAAAAAAAGTAAATGTATGATTTGCATTTGTGTACAATAAATTGTTAATAAGTTAGAATCAACTAAATTAGACTCCCATAAATTAACTAGGTTGGGACTGAAGTTTCTAACATCTCTATAAAATAACATATTTATAAGATACTTTGGGGGGACTTTATTATATCAATTTTTTCTGTGCAAATGATACTCCCAATGGAAAAAGAACCTCATTTAATTTTATAGTTAAGCAATAACCTTCCCCACACTGGTTAGCTCTTGTGGCTGTGTTTCTTTAAATTCCTCAACCTTCCAAGTTGTTTCTGACTCACAGATGAACTCCACACACCATGCATGTGCCTCTTTTCTGTACCATGTTCTCACTTCCAACCAAGAAAGTGACTCAAGAACACCAGCTCTTGCTCCCATGAGAATCAGGTGAAAAACTCTGAATCCAAAAGTAGAGGAAAAGAAGAAACCGAGAGAAGGAGTCAGACCCCAAAGCAGCCTGCTCTTCAGGGAGAGCCAGCCTACACTGACTGCTATTCCTCCCAAAGCCTCTCCAACTAAACTGTGTTCATTTCCGAGGACTACTGCAACGAATGACCACAAATGGCTGGTTTTATTTTTTTAAGTATATGTTTATTGATTTCAAAGAGGAAGGGAAAGGAAGAGAGAGGTAGAAACATCAATAATGAGAATCATCGATCAGCTTCCTCCTACATACCCCCCACCTGGGATTTTAGCCTGCAACTCAGGCATTGCCCTGACCAAGAATCCAACTGTGACCTCCTGGCTCATAGGTCAAAGCTCTCAACCATGGAGCCACACCGGCTGGGCACAATCTGGATGGTTTGCAATAACAGATATTTATTCTTTCAGTTCTTGGGTTTGGGATGCCAGAAACCCAAAATCAGGGCATTCTGGGCCACACTCTAGAGGAGAAGGCTCTAGAGAGGATTCTACTCTTGCCTCTTCCAGCTTTGGCAGCTCCTGGTGTTCAGCTTGTGGCAGCATCATGCCTATCTATGCCTCTGTCTTCACATGGCCTTTTTTCCCTGTGCATTAGTAGAGTGCTTTTCAGGGAACTAAGTAGTTCAAAGTATGATCACCATCCCATTTGATGGTCATGCTCCATAATGGAGGTGCTAATATTCTCATTTTACAGAAGACATAACTGAGTTCAAGGTTACCTAGCTAGGTAGAATATCATAGTCTTAACCTCAGGTTTTCTAAGTTCATTTGTATGATATCAAACTACTTCTTTCTTCCCTCATATACACACAGGCTAAAACATTTTCAAAGCATTTTTAATAAATTTATTGAAGTAACATTGGTTAATAACATTTTAGAAGTTTCAAGTGTACAATTTTATAATACACCATCTGTTCATTGCAATGTGTGTTCATCACCCAAAGTCTAGTCTCCTTCCATCACCATCTCTTCCCCCAATACCCTCTCTATCTCCCTCACTCCCCTTTCCTTCTGGTAATTACCATACTGTTGTCTGTGTCTGTGAATCTGTTTGTTTGTTTTATTTGTTCATTTATTGCTTTCTGTTTTATAATTGAGAGCCTAGAAATAAGCCCACACCCACATGGGCAATGAGTTTTCCACACAGGTTCCAAAAACATACAATGAAGAAAGGAAAGCCTCTTTACTAAATGATGTTGAGAAAACCGGAAAGCCACATGCAAAACAGTGAAACTAGACTGCTCTCTGACATCATAAACAATTTAACTCAAAATGGATTAAAAACTTGACTATATTGCCCAGTCGGCATGGCTCAGTGGTTGAGTGTCTACCTATAAACCATGAAGTCAGGGTTTGATTCCTGGTCAGGGCACATGCCTGGGTTGTGGGCTTGATCCCAGTGTGGGGCATGCAGGAGGCAGCTAATCAATATTTCTCTCTCATCACTGATGTTTTTATCTCTTTCTCTCCTTCTCCCTTCCTCTCTGAAATCAATAAAAATATATATTTTAAAAAATCTTGACTATAATACCTGAAACAATAAAATACCATAGGTACTAAACTATGGATGTTGGTCTCAGAGGGGTTATTGTGAACATAACCCTAAAGGCAAGAAAAGTAAAAGCACAGATAAATAAATGGGACAACAACAAAATAAAAAGCTTCTGCATAGCAAAAGAAACCATCAACAAAACAAAAAGGCAACCAACTGAATGGAAAGCATATTTGCAAGTAATATCTCTGATAAGAGTCTAATATAAAGAATATATAAAAATTAATAAAACTCAACAATAACAAAAATAATCCAAATGAAAATGGGCAGAGAACCCAAATAGACATTTTCCCAAGAAATCAAACAGCTGGCCAACAGATAAATGAAAAGATGCTCAACTTCACTCGCTATTGATGGGGAATATAAGACATTTTTGAGGGGCTATCAATCTGAATCTGTGCCAGTAACCTGCCTTCTAACGCACAGTCTTGCTAGCTGATAATTAACTCTATTGATGCCTGTCCTGTCTTGCATAACCTGTTTCCGAGAATACTCCCAATTTACAAAGGGGCCATAAACAAAGAATGGAACAGCTTAGCTAGAGGGGAGATCACTGGCACCACTCAGACCAGGCATTTAGATACAATCTAACTTTCCCATTCTAACTGACTCAGGAGGGGCTGTGGAAGTCCACCACAAAAGCCTGGGAGTTAGGAAACATAGAAAACAAAGAAACCAAAGGATATAAAGGGAAAGCTTCCTCCATATTCACTCACTCAGGATTTGGAGAACTGACCCCCTGAGTCACTGTACTAGTACATCTGAAAATAAATGGGTTTCTCCTGGATCTCCAAGTACTCCCTGTGTATTTTTTGGTCACCTGGTAAATTCTGTAACACTATAAGTAAAAAGAAAATCAAAACCACTATGAGGTACCACCTTACACTTACTAAAATAGCTATTATCAACAAGACATGAAATAACTTGTTGGAGAAGATGTGCAGAAAAGGAACCCTTGTGCACTATTGGAGGGAATGTAAATTGGTGCAGTCTCTATGGGAAACAGTATGGAGTGTCCTCAAAAAATTAAGAATAGAGCTACCATATGATGTAGCAATCTCTCATCTGGGCATCTCCCCCAAAAATTTGAAAACAAATTTTTTAAAAAAGTATATGTACCCCTATGTTCATTTAAGCATTATTCAGAATAGCCAAGACAGGGAAACAACCTAAGTATCCTCTGATGGATGACTGGATAAAGAAGATGTGGTACATATATACAATGGAATACTGCTCAGCCATAAGAAAGGATGAAACACTGCCATTTGCAATAGCATGGATGGATCTTGAGAGTATCATGCTAAATGAAATTAGTAAGATGGAAAAGAACAAGAACAATATGATGTTACCCATATCTATACTAATAATAGAGGAATATGCAAATTGGCCAGATCGCCGTCACATATCACATAACGACTAATCAGGATGGGGGTGGAGCCATGGCCACAGTGGAGAGCTCTCAGCACGCCTGTGCCGGGGGTCCAAAGGGCACGGAGAGGAAAGGAGAGCAGGTAGGCAGTTAGGGGGATCAGGCCAGGAGGGGAGAGCAGATAGGCAGTTAGGGCGATCAGGCAAGGAGGGGAAAGCAAATAGGCAGTTAGGGGGATCAGGCCAAGAATGGAGCACAGATAGGCAGTTAGGGGAATCAGGCTGGCAGGGGAGCAATTAGGGGCATCAGGCAAGCAGGCAGATGAGCAGTTAGGAGCCAGTGGTTCCAGATTGTGAGAGGGATCCCAGATTGAAGAGGGTGCAGTCTGGGCTGAAGGACCCTCCCTACCCCATGCATGAATTTCATGCACCAGGCCTCTAGTGTGAGATATAAAACAGAAAGCAACAAAAGCATTTTCGCATTGTAAATGAAATAGTACCAATTAGAGATATCATGGATCTTCTTTTATTTAAAAAAATCAGTATATTCTTGGGGTGGCTTTAGGACAGCTTCCTCACCTAATGCTGAGAGCAGTGGTTCTCAACCCTGGTGGCACATCATAACCTGCTAGATGTGGGGCCCAGGCTTTTGCATATTTAACAAACTACCCAGGGATTCTACCCAGGTACAGCCAGAGTCAAATGTAAGGTTCCAGGCACAGGAAACGGGAGTTGGAGACCAAGGCATGTTAAAAGAGGAAGTTTATTCTGCATTAACGAGTGAGATTCATTACGAAGGAGGGTAGAAAAACCAGGATTAGAGGAGGAAGAGGATGAGAAGGACCCAGCCGGGCTGTCTCGCAGACTGGGGAGAGCAGCAACACGTGCAGAGGTGAACACGCCTTTCGAGGGAAGGAACAGGAAGTGGTGGGGCTCAAGGAGGAACGGGAAGGGGGGCCCAGGGCACTCGGCACGTGCTGATTGGTGGTTCAATGTCTCAGGGATGTGCCGGCGGCAGACACAGATGACGTCATACTCCACCCACCAGTTGGGGGGAGGGAGGATCTATCATCAAGAACCCTGGACTATGGGGGGTTTTAGGCCTTATTCTTACTATTTGAAATATTATACACTAAATGACCTTTTATTGTTATGGTTTTCTAAAAGTAAAAGTAATAATTTCAACCACATCTCTTATACAAAAAGATAATATATTCTTTTTAACTAAAACTATTGTGAAAATAGGGCATGAATACAATGCTGAATGTTGGGTCGACTGCTGGTCAGCAGAAGCCCTGACTACCCCTCAGGCCTTCCTCGCTGCCAGGCAACATCTAGGCTCCAGCTCTATGACGGGATGTCTAGTGCTCTGCTAGGGAGAATGGCAGGCAAATGCTTTCATCCCTGAGCCTAGCTATTTCGTCACTTTTTTGACTTGGTTGTTTTACTGGTTTCTGAAGTACTAGGAGCTTTCATTCAAAACAACACCAGCACTTACTTATGAGCAAGTCTGAATTTGGTGTAACTACTCTTTTAATCCACAGGAAGCCAGAAGGGCTTGAAAGAATGGGTTCTTGGCTTCAGGTGGCAGAGAGAATTTGGGACTAACTACTGTTGAGATCATCCTTATGGATGCCCTTTCTACCTTTGGAAACTTGAAAGGCACCACGTGGAGCAGAAATTATATGGAGGACCCACAAATGGGAGTCCAGAGAAACCACACATCCCTGCCCTTACCTTCTGTTGAGCTACAGCCCCTTCTGCTTTGGGGCTGATCATCTCAGTCATTTTGCACTTAAAAGGGTCTCTCCATAGGGCCAAGGGGAGGGTGGAGAGGACTGAAGCATTCAAAGAGAAAACATCAAACATGTGTGTGTATGACAGTGTGAGTGTGCACACATGTCAAGTTAATGCCATTTTTATTTGGATCAGCTGCAGTTTTTTAAATTAGAGTTTTGTTGTAGGAATAAGGAGACAAGCACTTTTATAGTATTATTGCCATGAATATATAATCAGTATTTTTCTGGCCAGTTTTAATTGCAGTTTTAATTTGGATGATTGTCCCATTGCACACTCTTGACTGTCTGACTTAGTTTTCCAACATTGGGTTTGGAAAAGGTGGAACATGGAGCACTTTAGAGTTAAAATAAACTTTGGCATCAAGGTAGGTGGTGGTGTGGTGGGAGGAATGGGAGATCATGTCAAACCTTAGCCAATTCATGTATTTTCCCATTGCATAGGTTGTATGTAATGCAAGGTCCCAGAGAAGTGTTAACTGAACCAAGTCTGGGAGCTTGAGAAAGTCCAGGTTGTCTTTCCAGAGGAAGAAAATTTACACATAGTTTTTAAGTATACATCTAGGATAAATAAATGGGCTGAGAGCCGGACTGAAGTTTCAGTCAGTGAGAGAGCATGAGCCGTTCAGAGAGTGGCTTTGGAGAGAAGGGGATGAAAGAAGCTGGGAGAGAAGAGAATCTGTACAGAACATCTCAACCACTCCCCATCATCTCTCACCTTTACTATTGCGATACCCTCTTAACTATCTCTCTATCTCAATCCCATGTCATCAATTTCAGACTGCATACTGTACACCTCAAGATGTGTGCATAGCATGTTCCCCCAGGAACATTACAAGAAAAATCCAAGTATGGCCCTTCATGATTTAGAACCTTTCTGACCCTCCCACCTCATCTCCCACCCTGCTTTACACCACATATCCCAGGTAGTTCCTCAGACACACCATACCATTGTATGGCTCCATATCATACTGTTTGCTATTCCAGGAATGCCCTTCCTCCACTGACCCACTTAGCAAGCTGCTCTTCATTCTGCAAAAGATCATCCCTCTGTGACCTCCCCCTACATTAATAACTATCCCCTGGGCATTTTTTATGGACACCTATGTATTTCTGCCACTCAACTTATTACATTGTAACTTGATTTCTTCACCACAATGAGATACCACCTTACACCTGTTAGAATAGCTATTATCAAATAAGACTAGAGGCCTGGTACATGAAATTCATGCACTGGGAGGGGGTGTCCCTCAGCCCAGCCTGCACTCTCTCCAATCTGGGATCCCTCAGTGGTTAGGAGCAAGCAGTCCTGGATTGTGAGAGGGATGTCTGACTGCTGGTTTAGGCCCAATCTGACAGGCTGGCAGGAAGGGCAATTGGGGGCAACCAGGCCTACAGTGGAGGGCAGTTGGGGGCGAGATCAGGCCAGCAGGGGAGGGCAGTTGGGGGTGAGATCAGGCCAGCAGGGGAGGGCATTTGGGGGCAACCAGGCCAGCAGGGGAGGGCAGTTGGGGGCAACCAGGCCAGCAAGGGAGGGCAGTTGGGTGCGAGATCAGGCCAGCAGGAGAGGGTAGTTAGGGGTGATCAGGCAGGCAGAGGGATTGGGCCTAAACCAGCAGTTGGACATCCCTCTCACAATCCAGGACCACTGGCTCCTAACCGCTCACCTTCCTGCCTGCCTGATAACTCCCTAACTGCTCTCCTGCCAGCCTGATTGATGCCTAACTGCTCCCCTGCCGGACCGATCACTGCTGACCAGGCCCGGAGCTAAAGAGAGAGGCAAGTGCTGATCAACAGCTGCCACAGAGGCTACAGATAAGACCCTGCTTCTCTCTTCAGGACTCTCTCTGGGCCTGATTCGCAGCCCCCTCAGCAGTCAGTGCTGGGTCACCGTGCCTGCAGCCATAGCAGTCAGCGCTGGGTCATCACGGAAACCCAGCGCTGACTGCAGGACTGACTTCAGGTTGGTCAAGCCTCTGGTTGTGACAGACCCAAGGTTTTTATATATTAGGACAAGAAATAACAAGTGTTGAAAAGGATGTGGAGAAAAGGAAACCCTCACACACTGCTGGTGGGCATATAAATTGGTGTAGTTACTATGGAAAACAGTTTAGAGGTTCCTCAGAAAATTAAGAATAGAGCTACCATGTGACCCAGCAATCTCTCTTTCTCTCTTCTGGATATCTACTGGAAAAATTCAGAAAAATTTATTCAGAAGGATATATATATATATATATATATATATATATATATATATATATATAATCTTTATGTTCTTTGCAGCGTTATTAATGGTGGCCAAAACCTGAAAACGACTTAAGTGTCCTTTTACAGGTGATTGGATAAAAATGATTTGGTGTGATTCAGGAAGATGGTGGCTGGCAGAACGGAGGTGAGGGAGAGGATGTGAGTGAGTGAGGAGGTGAAAGGAGAGTGTGTGGATGTATGTGGTGTGTGTGTGAGTGAGTGAGGGACAGTTAAATCCGGCAGGAGTAGCAGGGGCTGGCCGGCCAGGTTCTCCTGGACAGGGAGAACCTACCATCTCTGTGGACATTCACCGGGCTGCGGGACTCAGGCATGGAGCCCACGCCATATTGAAGGGGAGAGCAGCCTCTTCTAGGAACTCATCAATACCACCCCTCAGACAGGCCTTGGACACTGCCCGCGACCCGGCAGCCACTCCAGCCAAAATCCTGCTGCCCCACCCGTAGACCTGAAGACCCTAGGACCTCCATTTTCAAAGGTGCATGCATCCCACAGCAGTAAGTGTGACTTCCCCCCTCCCCAATGGCAGACCTCCCGACACCACAGGACACCACAGTCGCATTTCCAGTGCACAGGCCTCATGAGCCCACAGCTTCACAGGTAGCTCTTGGGTGCCACTGTGAAGCCCCGCTGGGTGCGATCTTATACAAACAAGGGCGCACTGCCCCAGCAGTAGAAATTCTGAATTCCCTCTTCCTGGATACCTGCCCACAGACACCTCGGTCACACAACTTCAGCTCCAGGGCCCCTCAGAGTGCGTCAGTGCGTTGCACTGGCAAAGGCATTGCCACAGTCACATTTTTCCAGAGCTCAGGCCTCCTGAGCCCATTGCTCCATAGGCCGCTCTTGGGTGCTATTGTGAGCCCCAGCTGGGTGCGCTCTTATACAAACAGGGGTGCACTGCCTGGCAGTACAAACAATGAATTCCCTCTTCCTGGATACCTGCCCACAGACACCTTGGTTGTGCGGCTTCAGCGCCAGGGCCCTTCCAAGTGCATCAGTGTGTCGTGCTGGCAAACGCACCATGGGTGCCCCTGTGAGCCACCACTGGGTGCTTGCGTATCCAACCATGGATGCAGCAGCAAAAATTAAGTCTTCCCACCCCACAGCTGCAGAACTCTGGACACCACAGTCACGCCTTTCCAGAACGCAGGTCTCCTGAGCCCCACCAACCCTACAGACGGCTTCCGGAAGCCTCTGTGAGCCCCCACTGGGCATGCACAATTTCAACCAAGGGCCCAAGGCAGCAAAAATTGGGACATACCCCTCCCTGGCTGCTGATGTCTGGACACTGCAGTTCCGCCTTTTAAGCATGCAGGCCTACTGAGCTTGCTGCCCCTATAGGCGGCTCCTGGGTTCCTCCTTGATCCCCAGCTGGGCATATTCATATCCAAACAAGGGCGCATGGTCCTGGAAGTAGAAATTTGGACTTCTCCCTTCCTGGCTGCATACCCACAGACACCGCGGTTGCATGGTTTCAGCACACAGGCCCCCTGAGGCCACTGTCCCAGCAGGTAACGCCCGGGTGCCTCTGTGAGCTGCCACTAGGCACACTTGTATCCAACCAAGGGCTCAAGGTCCCGGCAGCAGAAACTCAGACTTCCTCCTCAGCTGCTGATCTGCGGTCACTGCAGTTGCACTGATCCAGCACACAAGCCCCCTGAGCCCACTGCCCTGGCTGGCGGCCCCTGGGTACTTCTCTGAGCTGCCACAAGGCACAACCCTGGCTGCTGGCATCCAGTCCCTGCAGTAGCACCACTCCAGCACAAGGGACCCCTGAGCCCACTGCCCCAGCAGACAGCTCCTGGGCACCTCTATAAGCAGCCATTGGGCGTCCATATCCAACCAAGGGCACACATCCCCCAAAGCAGAACCTAGGACTTCTCCCTCCACAGGGCTGGTGGCACACCACAATCATTCCAATCCAGCATGTTGGCCCCACAAACACACATCCCTTGCAGAGAGCTCCTGGGCCCCTCTGTGTGCTGCCACTGGGTGTGTGCCTTTCCAACAAAGGGAGCACAGCTCCCTCAGTAAGATCCACGACACATCACCCCCTTAGCTACCTAGCTCTGGACAGCCTGCTGCTGGATCCTGAACCACTTTGTGATTCAGAGAGGGAAATCACTTTGGCCAGAGTTACATTGCATCAGTCACAGACTATGAGACACCCTCCCTCCACTGTCACAGGCTCAGGGCCCCTAATAGTGAGTTGCAGAGTGACGCTAATCCAGCAAGAGTCACACCACACCGGCCAAAGTCACAGCTCCTGAACCTCAGGCCCTGGGACTCCTTCCTCCCAGGCCTTGGACTCTGTGAATTCACAGTGAGCACATACCAGTGAGACTTCAGACAACTTTTTCCACAAGAGCCAGAACCACAATCACATCCAAAACAGCTTGCACAACAAAGGTGGGGGTGAGTCACATTGCTAACCCGTGAAAAGACTTCATCCACGAACAAGAAAATAATATTTAAGATCCATCTACATCAAGAGAACCCAAATAGCTCAAGTAGGGAACTCTGCTAGATTACCAAGCCCAGAAGACCTGAGAGATCACTCCAGTAGCACCATCCCCAAAAGAACCTGGATAGCAATGCAGTTGGATCTAGGACACAGAAACAATTAAAACATTATAGCAAAACATGGGGAGACAAAAAAGCAATCCCCAAAGGAAAGAAAAAGAAGAATCACCAGAAAGGGAGTTAAATGAAATGGAGGCAAGCAACATGTCACAGAACAAAGTCAGAGTAATGGTTATAAGGATGCTCAAACTGCTAGATGACAAATACACACAACTCTATGAGAATTATAAGGAGCTGAATGAAAATGTCACCAACATGAAAAGGATCCAAGAGGAAATGAAAAATGACATAGCTGCAATAAAGAAAACAATGGAAGGCTTAAACAGTTGACTAGAAGAGGCTGGGCACCATATCAGCAAATTAGAAGACAAGGTAGAAAAAAACACACAAACACAGCAGCAACTGGAAAGAAAACTTAACAAGCAAGAGGAGAGCCTAAGGGAGCTTTGGAACAACATAAAATGAAACAACATCAACATAATAGGGGTACCACAAGGAGCGGAAGCAAAGCAAGGAATAGAAAACCTGTTTGAAAAAATAATGACAGAATACTGCCCCAATATTGGCAAGAATAAAACTTCGCAAGTCCAAGAAGCACATGCAGTTCCAAACAAGATGAACCCAAGAAGACCAACACCAAGACACATCATAATTAAATTGGCAAATATCAATGACAAAGTAAGAATCTTAAAGGCTGCCAGAGAGAGACAGAAAGTTATCTACTAGGGATCTCCCCTTAGAACATCAATTGATTTCTCAACAGAAACACAACAGGCCAGAAGGGAATGGAATGAAATATACAAAGTGATGCAAAGCAAAAGACTGAACCCAAGAATACTATACCCAGCAAGCTATCATTCAAAATTGAAGGAGGAATCAGGAGATTCACAGACAAAAACAGGCTGAGAGAGTTTATTACCACCAAGCCAGCAATGCAAGAAATGTTAAAGGGACTGTTCTAAAAAGAAGAAACAGAAAGGCAAGAAGAAACACAAACATTAAGAATAAAAATGATGACAAACAAGTACTTATCAATAATAACATTAAACATAAATGGATTAAATGCTCCAATCAAAAGACATAGGGTAGCTGAATGGATAAGAAAACATGACCCATACATTTGCTGTCTACAAGAGACCCACCTCAGAACAAAGGATTCACACAGACTGATAGTGAAGGGATGGAAAAAATATTTTTAGGCAAATGGAAATGAGAAAAAAGCTGGAGTTGCAATACTTATATCTGACAAAATAGTCCTCAATGTAAAGGCCATAACAAGAGATAAGGAAGGCCACTACATAATACAAAAAGGAGCAATTCAACAAGAAGATATAACTCTAGTAAACATATATGCACCCAATACAGGAGCACCCAAATACATAAAACAACTTCTGAAAGATATCAAGGGAGAGATCGAAAGTAATAAGTCATAGTAGGGGACTTTAATACCCCACTAACACCACTGGATAAATCCTCTAAACAAAAAATCAGCAAAGAATCAGCAATCCTAAATGACTCACTAGATTAGATGGACTTAATTGACATCTTCAGAGCATTTCACCTCAAAGCTATAGAATATACATTTTTCACCAGTGCACATGGGACATTTTCAAAGATAGACCATATATTAGGACACAGGCAAAGTCTCTTCAAATTCAAGAAGATAGAAATCATAACAAGCATCTTCTCAGATCACAATGGCATAATACTGAAAATCAATTACAATAAAAACAATTTTAAAAAATCAAACACCTGGAGGCTAAACAGAATGCTATTAAACAATGATTGGGTTATCAAAAAGATCAAAGAATAAGTAAAAAAAAAAAAAATCCTGGAATCAAATGACAATGAAAATACAACAATCCAAAATCTATGGGACACAATGAAAGCAGTCCTGAGAGGGAAGTTCATAGCTCTACAGGCCTACCTCAAAAAACAAGAAAAAAAAAATGGTAATAAATTATCTAACCTTTCAACTTAAAGAATTAGAAAGAGAGCAACAAGAAAAGCCCACAGTATCCAGAAGGAAAAAGATAATAAAGATCATAGAAGAAATAAATGACATAGAGACAAAACAAAACAAAACAAAAAAACACAAAAAAACACACACAATACAAAAGATCAATGAAACCAAGAGCTGGTTCTTTGAAAGGATAAACAAGATTCATGAACCTCTAGCCAGGCTCACCAAGAAACAAAGAGAGAGGACCCAAATAAGCAAAATCAGAAATGAAAGAGGTGAAGTAACACCCGATCCTACAGAAATACAAAGGATTATGAAAAAAATAGTACAAACAGCTCTACTTCAACAAACTGAACCACCTTGACGAAATGGAGACATTCCTAGAAAAATACAAGCTTCCAAAACTCAATCAGTAAGAATCAGAAAATCTGAATAGGCTGATAACTACTGGTGAAATTGAAACAGTAATAAAAAAGCTTCCAGGAAACAAAAGCCCTGGACCAGATGGCTTCACTGGGGATTTTTACCGAACATTCAAAGAAGAACTAAAACCAATCCTTCTCAGACTATTTCAAAAAATTCAAGAGGAAGGCACACTTCCAAACTCTTTCTGTGAAGCCAGCATTACCCTAATCCCAAAACCAGAAAAGGCCCCACAAAGAAAGAGAATTAATGCCAATATCCCTGATGAACATAAGTGCTAAAATCCTCAACAAAATTCTAGCAAATCAGATACAGCATTACATTAGAAAGATCATACAACATGACCAAGTGGGATTTATTCCAGGGATGCAAGGCTGGTACAATATCCACAAATCAATAAATGTGATACATCACATAAACAAATTGAAAGACAAAAATCACATAATCTTATCAATTGATGCAGAAAAGGCATTTAACAAAGTCCAACACCCTTTTCTGATAAAAATGCTCAGCAAAGTGGGAATACCTCAACATAATAAAAGCCTTATATGACAAACCCACAGCCAACATCATACTCAATGTGCAAAACTAAAACCATTTCCCTTAAGAACAGGAACAAAACAGGGATGCCTGCTTTCACCACTCCTATTCAACATATTACTGAAAGTGCTAGCCACAGCAATCAGACAAGAAGAAGAAATAAATGGCATCCAAATTGGCAAAAAAGTAAAATTGTCATTATTCGCAGATGATATGATACTGTACATAGAAAACCCTAAAAACTCCATCAAAAATTATTAGACTTAATAAATGAATTCGGCAATGTAGCAGGATACAAAATTAACGCCAAGAAATCTATGGCATTTTTATACACCAATAGTGAATTTACAGAAAGAGAGATTTAAAAAAAATCCCATTTACCATTGCACCAAAAAAATTAAGAAACCTAGGAATAAACTTAAATAAGTTTATTCCTAGGTATCTGACCTCTACTCAGAAAACTACAGGACATTGAAAAAAGATATATAGGAAGACATAAACAGATGGAAGAACAAACCGTGTTCATGGATTGATAGAATCAACATCATTAAAATGTCCATACTACCCAAAGCAATCTATAGATTCAATGCACTCCCCATTAAAATACCAACGGCATATTTCACAGACCTACAACGAACTCTCCAAAAATTAATCTGGAATAAAAAAAGACCCTGAATAGCCACAGCAATCCTGAGAAAGAAAAACAAAGTAGGAGGGATCACAATACCAGATATCAAGCTGTATTACAAAGCCACTGTTTTCAAAACAGCCTGGTACTGGCATAAGAACAGACATATAGACCAATGGAACAGAACAGAGAACTCAGAAATTGACCCAAACCACTATGCTCAATTAATATTTGACAAAGGAGGCAAGAACATACAATGGAGTCAAGACAGTCTCTTCAATAAATGGTGCTGGGAAATTTGGTCAGATACATGCAAAAAAATGAAACTAGACCACCAACTTACACCATACACAAAAATAAACTCAAAATGGATAAAGGACCTAAATGTAAGACGGGAAATCATAAAAATATTAGAGGAATCCAGAGGCAGCAAAATCTCAGATATATGCTGAAGCAATATCTTCATCGATACAGCTCCTAGGGCAATGGAAACTAAAGAGAAAATAAACAAATGGGACTACATCAAAATAAAAAGCTTTTGCACAGCAAAAGAAACCGTCAACAAAACAAAAAAGCCCATTTCATGGGAGAACATATTTGCCAATGTTATCTCCAATAAGGGTTTAATCTCCAACATTTACAGGGAACTCATACAACTTAGCAAAAAAAGGATAAACAACCCAATCAAAAAATGGGCAACGGACCTAAATAGAATCTTTTTGAAAGAAGACATAAGGAAGGCCAAGAGACATATGGAAACATGCTCAAAGTCACTAGTCATCTGAGAGATGCAAATCAAAACAACAATGAGATACCATCTCACACCTGTCAGAATGGCTATCATTAACAAATCAACAAACGACAAGTGCTGGAGAGGATGTGGAGAAAAAGGAACCCTCATGCACTGCTTGTGGGAATGCAGGCTGGTACTGCCACTGTGGAGAATAGTATGGAGTTTCCTCAAAAAACTAAAAATGGAACTCCCATTTGACCGAGTAATCCCACTTCTAAGAATATATCCCAAAAAACTAGAAACACCAGTCATAAAGGATATATGCACCCCTATGTTCATAGCAGCACAATTCACCATAGCTAAGATTTGGAAACAGCCTAAGTGCCCATCAGCAGATGAGTGGATTAAAAAACTGTGGTACATCTACACAATGGAATAGTATGATGCTGTAAAAAGGAAGGAACTCCTACCATTTGCAACATCATGGATGGACCTGGAGAGCATTATGCTAAGTGAAATAAGTCAGTTAGAGAAAGGTAAATATCACATGATCTCACTCATTTGTGGGTTATAATGGACAACATAAACTGATGAACAAAATAGATCCAGAGACAGAGAAGCATTGATCAGATACTCAAACCTCCGAGGGGAGGTTGGGGGTTGAGGGTAAAGGGGAGAGATCAACTAAAGGACTTGTATGCATGCATATAAGCATAATAATGGACATAAACAACAGGGGGTGAGGGTGAGGGCATGAATGGGCATGTGGGGGGGGAATGGAGGGATAAGGACACATATCTAATACATTAATCAATAAAGAAAAAAATGATTTGATGCATATATAAAATGGATACTACTCAGTCATTAAAAAAATGATGAAATATTGCCATTTGTGGATCTTCAGAGTATAATGTTAAGTGAAATAAGACAGACATAAAAGGACAAGAACCATTTTATTTTAATCACATGTGGAATATAAAAAACAAAACAAACAAAAATACAAACTTATATAGACAACAGAATGGTGATTATCAGAGGAGAAGGAGGAGAAGGAAAGGATGAAGAGGGCAAAGGGGATCAAAATATATGGTGACAGGAGGAGACCGGACTTTGAGGTATAAGCACATAATGGAGTAGATGTCATATTTTAAAGATCTACATTTGAAACATGTAATGTTATTATTAACTAATGTCACCAAAAATATTTTAATTTTCAAAAAATGAATGCAAAATTTTAAGTTTGTGCATAATCTGAATTTTTCAGGGAACAATGCCCCTGTAGATTTATGAAATTCTCAGAGGGGTTTGTGGCTCAAAATGAGGCTTGGAACCACGGTTGTTGAAGAATATACAGACTTTATGTCTGTCCATAAATTTCACTTCTCTCAAATGAAACTTTGACAGTCATTTGTTCACTAACGTAGTGCTAATCTGCAGCACGATACTGGCACAACGTAGGCTTTCAGTAAGTGAGTACAGGGTAAGTGTAAGTTGAGCAGGAGAAAGTTTGTGTTCAGAATGGCTGACAGGACCTAAAGCCTGTGGCTTTAACAGTCATCTGGCCTGAGGACAGTTGAGGACCTGCCAAGGAAGAGATCCTGAATAGGAAGTGGGTAAGAAAGTGCCCAAGGGCAAGGTCTAAACTGTCCCCAAGTGATAATTTATAAATCCCTCTAGATAAATGAATGATCAAGGGCTCAAAGTTCCTCACTATAGATCAAGATTACCATGATTTAAGTGGCTATCACATCATTTGCCTTGAGGAGTATGTCAGCATATCAAATTACGTATGGCTGTTCAATGGCAGTAGCTGGCAATATTGATGTACATTTTCCTCTTAAATGAATTGATCACTCATTTAGTTGTCATCTTGAATCTGCTACTGAAAAGAGAGAAGACAAATTGAGTCCATTTTTCAAATTCAGCAGTTGTTTATTTTGTTAAGCACAACATATTCATCTCTGCTATTTGTCATATGGCAGTAGGAGAGTCAAGCCACCCGGTTGTAAAACTAATTAATGGAAACAACCTTTCAATTACTAAACTGGCAGGCTGGCATTGCCAATTAGATTATCATGGGAATAGTGAGTTGTGAAAAATATCATTGAAATAAATCCAGATTTCTTGGGGTGGTGAACACACAATACAGTATGCAGATGATGTTTTATAGAATTGTACCCCTGAAACCCATGTAATTTTACTAACCAATGTCACCCCAATAAATTCAATAAAAATAAAAATAAATAAATCCAGATTTTCATTGTATAGCAGGAAAGGGATTTAAGCTGCTTTTTATCTAAGAATGATTTGTTATTGGCATATCGGTAGTTGCATTATTTTTCACATTTTCGCTATTCCCATACATGCAAACATGACCCATGAAAGATATCATTTTTTGAAGTTCTGCTCAGAAAACAATAAACTCTGAATAAATTACAGGGGTACTTTGCAAATTGTCTGCTGAGGAGTGGGGAGGAAAAAAAAATTGGAAAACCTTTTTTAAAGCAAAGAAAAAGAAAGAGAAAGAAGGTAGAAAGAGGAAAGAAAGAAAGAAAGAAAGAAAGAAAGAAAGAAAGAAAGAAAGAAAGAAAGAAAGAAAGAAAGAAAGAAAGGAAGGAAGGAAGGAAGGAAGGAAGGAAGGAAGGAAGGAAGGAAGGAAGGAAGGAAGGAAGGAAGAAAGAAAGAAAGAGAGAGAGAAAGGGAAAGAGAGAGGAAACAACTCTCCCCTACTAGCCTATACCTGTTTAAGAATATAGACACCTCCATGCTGATATGACTGGGAAAATTTTTCATACAGTTCTGATCCCCAAAATGGATTTAAAGACTATCCCTGAAACATGAATTCTCATATTCTGCCACATTTTTTTTTCTCCACCCATCTTTCTTCTAAATTAAAACACTGATGATTCAAGTTTCTTTCTTTGCATCAGAAAGCCTCCAAAAGAGCACCATATTGATTTCTCTTTAAAGATTAGAAGGCTCTGCTAGTCAAAAACTGTTATAAATGTTTACCTAACAAACATAGAGATCGGGGTTTACTCCGTCCTCTCTGTTTAAAAGCACCAAAGAGACAGACAAAATAAGAACTTCCTAAAGACCACTTCAACATATACTGCTCAGTTACATGTTCCTTTTAAAATGCTTTCCAATTTTTTAATGACTCTTGTTCTTTCCTTTCACAAGAAATTATTTTGTGCAAAGCTATTCTACAATGAGTTGCTCATTGAATAAAACATTTGAGGAAAAAGTACTTCATGTATGCTAAGAAATGACTAGCCAAATCTGTTATGCCACAATCTTTTTGTGAAACACCTTCAGTCATCTAAGGGCAGAACTATAGAAAACTCAGTGAATATCATTTTTGGTACAGTAGTAAACATTGTCAAGCCAAAGAATTATTTCTGGAGATTTAATTGTGTGGATATTTTTCTTGCCCTACAGAAATAAAATTTACTGAAATCTCTAATATATATATGGGTCATAAACACAGGATCCAACACTACAGTTGCATGATTTACCTCACTCACCTTTCCCTAATCCCAGCCCTATCCAATCCTGTCTTTATTTGAAATTTTGATACTTGTTTATTATTAATGTTTTGCATTAACTTTGATTTTAAAAATATTATCAACTTCATGACTGAGTTTTCTGTCCTGCCTTTAAGTTTTGTGCCCCAAGCAAGTACCTCATTCACTAATTGGTCCCCGCCTCAATCATAAACTCTACAAGGCTAGCCCTAAATTTCTCCATCACAGGGAAGGATTATGTTTAATGTTAATGGCTCTTTAAATTAAAAAAATAACTTCTACTTTTTTCTTCTTAATTATCCATATACACATAGATTATACTCACTTGAAAAAATAAATAAATAAAAACTTTTAAAAATATAAAACAAAAACAAACAATAAAAATAAAATAAAAAAATATAAAACATCCCTAGCCCCACCACTTAGTAATAACCAACCACTGTTAATAATTTGCTGTATAGCTTTCTTGACCTGTTTTGTTGTTGTTGTTGTTTGTTTGAGAAAAGTACACTTGTGTCAATAGATGGCAGATTGACTGTTTAAAAGTTATGGTTATATAATAATTTTCCAGATTATCTATGATTTAAAAGAAATAACATTTCAATTTTTAAACATATTTACTGACATACAGGTGTCCCAAAAAATGTATACACATTTTAATAGCTGATAGCTCAATTTTGAAAATGAAATGTATTTAATAAAAACTACCTTTATATTTAGTCAAAGTGTGTGGATACCTTTTTGGGACACCATTTATTTATTTTTCTAAATATTGCCTGTGAGTGTGAAGGATTTCAGTATCTATACAAATCAGACCTTTCTTAACCATTACAAAAAACTTTTAATAAAACTTTTAAATAAAAATGAGCAATTCCTAAATCAGAGATATATGCAATTCCCAAAATAAATGTTACAAACACAATCAATTTCCAGGACTAATTTAAAAGTATAGTGATGTGTGTGTGTTTGCATCATGCTCTCTTGTTCTCATTCTCTCACTCTGTCTCCATCTATATCTACTCTATCTATACATTTAACCTTTCAGGGATTAAATACAAGTGTTCTTATTCTTATTAATATCCCCATCATTTTATCATAGTGGATAGCATTTTGGACTTTGATATCAGACAGCCCAAGTTTGGATACCAAGTATGTGTCCTTGTGCAAGTTATGATCATGTTTAAATCCTAAATGTTCACATATGTCAAGTAAGTGACACAAGTAAGTGTATAAGGTTGCTGTAAGGATTAAATAAAATCATCTTTATAAATGCTTGCCAGAGTACCTAGCACTGAGTAAGCTATTCAATGTGCATGTACATTGTTTAATTAAAATAAGATTACTAACCTCAAAGGAAAGTATAGTAGAATGGGAGAAAATGCCATGAATAAGGCAAATGTAACAATGTAAAATTATACAAGGGGGCTAAGAATGAGGGTAGCCAACCTTTGGACTCAGAACTTGAAATTCATTTATTGAATGTCCTTACTTTATAACCAATCTCTTTTTATGGAAGAATGCTTTAGGGTTTAAGCAATATGATAACAACAACAAAATATAAAATGACCACATAAAATGCCTTCTTAGCTACCTTAACATTATTTTTCCATTTAATTTTTTAATGTCAGAAAAAAAATACAGAGAATGGAATTACACCATAGCATACCTATGTGATGAAGTTGATACATGAATATCAAAACAAAATCAGGAAACTGTGAACAAAGCTAAGTGTTATTAAAAAATCAACGAAATGTAGTCAGTGTTTAATAAGTAGATCTTATTTAGGCTTAGATCAGAAATAAGTGCTTTGAAAGCACTATACACTGTATAAATATTTGTTGAGCTGATTTTAAGAAACACCATAAACACTTATACTGGAGGTATATGAAATGGAAGTGTTAATCTCCTGTCTGAAGTTTAAGCTACTCTCATGGAGTGCAATTAGAAGGCATCAAACTGGAATGATGAGATGCTATCTGTACCAATGACACCATCCAAGCGGCTCTTGTTCTCAGATTGAGAGTTTTTAAGAGCATCCCAAAACTTCCTCACAGTGACATAAAGGTAAGTTCAAGGAAATGTAACAAAATTGTGATTCTAGCTCAGTTTAAGCTTAATAATTATGTGGTATTTTGTCTAAAGAAAGACCATACTATCATAAGAGGACTGGACTTCACAGTGTAAAATGAGAAATTAGAGTGACAAAATTCTAGCACCATTGTGAGAAGGAAACACCCTGATTATCAAAGAAGTGTGTTCTGTCTCTGTGTTAACTATGGATCTATAATGAAAAAACATGGGTCAGATTAATGCAAATTCTTGTCACTCATCATCAGCCTCATTCAACCAAATCCATTTGTTATGGTGTCATGATATAATGAGGTTTCCCAAGTACAGTTAATGGCTGTCTCCTGTTAAGAGCTCCAGGGCCTGGGGATCCTCAAGCTCTGCCTTCTACCCACAATTTTAAACATACTGTTTCTACCAGAGGTCTTTGCTTTTAATTTCATTTTTTCAAAGTAGGTTTCTGCTACTCTGTTTAGCCCCTCCAAACCTTTAATTGACTCTCCATTTCAGTTTTATCCTGAATGCTGTATTTCTGATTTATTTTGTTCAAAAAATGATCCATAATTGAATTATTCAGTCAAATTTGTACAATATCATTGCCTAATGATGCCCTCTGATTCACACAGGTCTAGAAATTGTGTGCCCACCAGCCATTGTGTAATGTTCCAGCCAATTTCTATAACTGAGAGATAGTATCTACTGCTACTTTCTGAACATATAGAATAATTATCTATAATAATGCAGTTTTGTCTTTCTCCAAATTGCACTCATATGAGCAGTCCTAGACTGGATAAAATTTATAAAAATATGATTTCAAGAATCCAGTAATCTTCTAGCATCTATCTGGGTCTTGTCATGACATAAAAGTAAGGTAGTATTCAAAGACTACTAAAGTTCTGTCAAAATAACACAAGAATTAAGTTGAAAAGCCTATCACTAGCCAAAGATATAATCTGAGCACCCATGAGAATAATATCTGCAATATATTAAAACATTAAAAATAGTATGCATTCATAATATTTTAAAAATCTATTGGTATTCTTTGGAAGGTGTTAGGAAACAAAAATGTCATTTTGAAAAAAGGAAAAGAATAAATCATGTCTATATAAACTGTAATAAGGATAACCAAGAAGCTGATGAAAAAAAGTTGTTCTTATAGAATTACTCCAACTAATAAATTTAGAAGGAATGGCAGACTTCTGCTTCCAGACATGATGAAGTAAAAATAATTTGATTTACCCTTCTAACATAAACAACTGAAGAAACAGACTAAATACATAAAACAACAGTTTTCAGATATTGGACAATGGGAGAAAAGAGCAGTGATTTATGAGAGTGAAGAAATTAATGAGATTAGCCTTAGCATTGCCCAGCTTACTGCTTAAGTGTCCAGGCCTTATAGGGAGGGAGAACTCAAATAAAGCCCTGCAACCTTGCTGAGTTGAGGAGTTAAAGATCAGAGTCCAAGGAGACTAAGGCAGTTAGAGTTCGAGGCACAATTATAGAGAATATGGAGCTGCACAGAGAGAAACTCTCAGAGATCTGCAGAGGAATCCCCCTAAATCTTCTGACGAGTACTGGCAGAGATATAAATAAAAGGAAAGTTTCTAAGGGTAGGAAAAGAACCAGTGGAAAGTAGTCAGCCAAAATTCACACAGGCTTAAGAAATTGTGTGCCCACCAGCCAAATTGGAAAGACCTCATAATACACGGGCATCAGGTAGAATTCTCAGGACAATATCATCTTAGTAGTGGGACAAAATAATTTCAGACTAAAAGCTGCTCTGGACCCATTCTAACAAACATAAAAACAAGCCACAAAAAGAACAAACTGATTCCAAATAACAGCATGCCAAAAAAAAAAAAGAAGTCCAACACTGATTAAAAGAATATAAAGAAAATACCTAGCATTCTAAACCAAATGTACATTTGGCATCCAGTAAAGAATTATGAGGCAAGCAAAGAAGCAATACGACCAATAACCAGAATACCCCCCCTCCTCAATCAACCAAGGAAATAGTCAGAAATGACACAGATGATGGAATTTTTCAGATAAAGACCTTAAAACACTATGCATATACTCCCTGTCTGTGTTCAAGAAGATGGGGAGAAGCATGTATATTACGAGGAGGGAAATAGAAGATATAAAACACAGCCAAATGAAACTTTTAGAGATTAAAAAAAAGGTCTAAAATGAAAATTACACTGGAATGGACTTATAATATAGTAGATATGACAGAAGAAAAGACTAGTAAACTTTAAAAGATAGAAATAGAAATAACCCCAAATAAAGTACAGAATGAAAAATAAACTCTTAATTGCCATCCTACCAAAATAGGTAGGAGCAGCTACAAACATAGGAGTTCCTCCAAGGCAGCTCTTTGCACCCAACACACAATCATTAAGTTGGTGCCCTGTGTGCCAAACCCAGAAAGTCACTTCCAGCAAAATCTCAACTAAAATTGATAAAACTCATATGGTGACAGCAGACATCTACTCATGGTCTGGAAGATGAGGATGAGATATTGTAGGACCTTTAATGCCATACTGAAGAATCTAGGATTAACTCTGAAGTAACATTAATAATTAATAATAATCCTTTTGCCAATTAATATTTATTATCTGGTATTCCCAAGATACTTTATTTCGCCGAAACCAGTTTGGCTCAGTGGATAGAGCGTCGGCCTGTAGACTGAAAGGTCCCGGGTTCGATTCCGGTCAAGGGCATGTACCTTGGTTGCGGGCACATCCTCAGTGGAAGGTGTGCAGGAGGCAGCTAATCAATGTTTCTCTCTCATCGATGTTTCTAGCTCTCTATCCCTCTCCCTTCCTCTCTGTGAAATATCAATAAAATATAATTAAAAAAAGATACTTTATTTCATCATTTTATAATTAAGCTATATATTTATTTTAACCTAGAGGCCCAGTGCACGAAATTCGTGCACGGAGGTGTGTCCCTCAGCCCAGCCTGCACTCTCTCGAATCTGAGACCCCTCGAGGGATGTCTGACTGGCTGTTTAGGCCCAATCCAAGTAGTATTGGACCTAAATAGGCAGTCAGACATCCCTCTCACAATCCAGGACTGCTGGCTCCCAACTGCTCACCTGCCTGCCTTCCTGATTGCCCCTAACCACTTCTGCCTGCCAGCCTGATCACCCCCTAACCATTCCCCTGCCAGCCTGATTGATGCCTAACTGCTCCCCGGCCAGCCTGTTTGCCCCTAACTGCCCTTCCCTGCAGGCCTGGTCATCCCTAACTGCTCTTCCTTGCAGGCCTGGGTCCCCCCAAACTGCCCTTCCCTACAGGCCTGGTCACCCCCACCTTCCCTCCTTTGCCAGCCTGGTCACTGCTAACTGCCCTCCCCTGCAGGCTTGATCGCCCCCAACTGCCCTCCCTTGCAGGCCTGGTCCCTCCCAACTGCCCTCCCCTGCTGGCCATCTTCTGGAGGCCATCTTGTGTCCACATGGGGGCAGTCATCTTTGACCACATGGGGGCAGCCATCTTGTGTGTTGGAGTGATGGTCAATTTGCATATTATTATTTTATTAGATAGGGGTAGATAGGACAGAGGCCTGGTGCACAGGTGGGGGCCAGCTGGTTTGTTCTGAAGGGTGTCCTGGATCAGGGTGTGGGTTCCCTTGGGGGGTGGGACAGCCTGGGTGAGGGGCCTGTGGTGGTTTGCAGGCTGGCCACGCCCCCCGGCGACCCAAGGGGAGGCCCTGGTATCTGGGATTTATTTATCTTCTATAATTGAAACTTTGTAGCCTTAAGCAGAGGCCAAGGCAGGCCAGGGCAGGCGGAAAGCTTGGCTTCCTCCATTGCCAGGGAAACCCAAGCCTCCTGCTCTCTCCGTGGCCACAGCCATCTGGTTGGGTTAATTTGCATACTCGCTCCTGATTGGCTGGTGGGCGTGGCTTGTGGACATAGCGGAGGTATGGTCAATTTGCATATTACTCTTTTATTAGATAGAATTGAATTTATTGGGGTGACATTGGTTAAAAAATTACACAGAATTAATAAAAGTATACAATTCTACAATACATCATCTGTGTATTGTATTGTATGTTTACCACCCAAAGTCAAATATTCTTCCATCACCACTTATGCCCCCTATACCCCCACCCCCCTTCCCTTTGGCAATCACCATACTGTTGTCTGCATATTTTAATCTCATAAAAATTAATACATAATCATCATTGCTTTCTTCTTTATTGTTAAACTAGAGGCCCGGTGCATGAAATTCGTGCACAGGGGGTGGGTGTCCCTCAGCCCAGCCTGCACCCGCTCCAATCTGGGACCCCTCGAGGGATGTCCGACTGCCTGTTTAAGCCCGATCTCAGTGGGATCAGGCCTAAATGGGCAGTCGGACATCCCTCTCACAATCCAGGACTGCTGGCTCCCAACTGCTCGCCTGCCTGCCTTCCAGATTGCCCCTAACCGCTTCTGCCTGCCAGCCAGATCACCCCCTAACCATTCCCCTGCCAGCCTGATTGATGCCTAACTGCTCCCCGGCCAGCCTGTTTGCCCCTAACTGCCCTCCCATGCAGGCCTGGTCACCCCTAACTGCCCTCCCCTGCAGGCCTGGTCGCCCCTAACTGCCCTCCCCTGCAGGCCTGGTCCCTTCCAACTGCCCTCCCTTGCTGGCCATCTTGTGGTGGCCATCTTGTGTCCACATGGGGGCAGGATCTTTGACCACATGGGGGCAGCCATCTTGTGTGTTGGAGTGATGGTCAATCTGCATATTACTCTTTTATTAGATAGGATAGAGGCCTGGTGCACGGGTCGGGGCCAGCTGGTTTGCCCTGAAGGGTGTCCTGGATCAGGGTGGGGGTTCCCTTGGGGCATGGGGCGGCCTGGGTGAGGGGCCTGTGGTGGTTTGCAGGCCAGCCATGCCCTCTGGCGACCCAAGCGGAGGCCCTGGTATCTGGGGTTTCTTTATCTTCTACAATTGAAACTTTGTAGCCTGGAGCAGAGCCAAGCCTTCTGCTTGCTCCGTGATGGCAGCCATTTCTGTTGGGATTTATGTATCTTCTATAATTGAAACTTTGTAGCCTTAAGCGGAGGCCTGGGCTGGCCAGGGTGTGCGGAAAGCTTGGCTTCCTCCATCGCCGGGGGCAACCCTAGCTTCCTGCTCTTTCCAGCTCCGTGGCTGCCGCCATTTCTGTTTGGATTTATGCATCTTCTATCATTGAAACTTTGTAGCCTTGAGTGGAGGCCTGGGCCGGCAAGGGCAGGTGGAAAGCTTGGCTTCCTCCATTGCCGGGGAAACCCAAGCCTCCCTCCTGCTCTCTGTGGCCGTAGCCATCTTGGTTGGGTTTATTTGCATATTTGCTTGTGATTGACTGGTGGGCATGGCTTGTGGGCATGGCTTGTGGGTATAGCAGAGTGATGGTTAATTTGCATATTACTATTTTATTAGATAGGATGCATGAATACACATACAAAACACATGCATGGTCTTGCAGGTCCTCTTCTGCATGTCCACTGAAAATTCATTAGAGAATACATTATACGTAAAAAATACCTAAAAAAATATTGAAAATGGCATTAGTTGTTTCCCTTTGCAATTTAAAATTAGTTTGTACTTTCATGAAATATATTATATGGAAAAATAGCATCTCCTTGGGTAGACTAAGCATTTGTATTGTCCAACTACAAACTTGCTCTGCAAAATAAAGACTGGGTTAGGGTCTAAACCTAGGTTATGATTTATAAAATGAAGTCAGTATTTTAAATGCAGTATTTCACTTCATAACGAATTCTCAATTTTTGAGGGCTATTTCCCCAGCTAGTTGATTAATCATATAGGCCCTCTGTCTACTTTCTAGCTATTTTATTACCTATCACTATCTTTAATGGGGAATGAACAAAAAGGTAAAATATAAATGAAACACAGTAGTCAGCAGCTGAGGGTCATGGGTTAGTGCTGGAAGATACTGGATCAATGGGGTCTATAAGGAGTAATAATTTCCTGTCTTCATATTTGTTTCCCATGTTTTCCCTAACTCCATTATTATGGACAATTGAGTTTCTTTCATAAAAATTAAAAAATTAACCAAAAATTTATCTGAGCCTACGCAGATATAATATTTTTAAATTTTACTTTAATTATTTTAAGAAACAAAATACTTAGCCAGACATATCTGCTAATGATAAACCCATAATCACCTGTGATTTTGTTTGTTTTAGAACTCATAACCTGACATTTCCAGTTTTTCATTCTAAGAAGACAACAGAGGGTGAATGACAGCATCAACTGTAAGCACTGAATCATCTTTTCCCTCCACGGTTGACCATAGCCCAGTTATTAAATGCTTTCTTTCTAGTCCCGTTTTGTTCAATAAGTAGGAAGAAGTTTATCTGTCTGGCAAAACATTCAAGACATCATATATTATATTGTCTTTTGCCTTAACCTTGTGTACTGTCTGCCATCCTTAAAGGTAAAACATCTTGACAGCTTCATGCACCTTTATACACTGTGTTTCTTAAAGAAGTTGACCTTCTCTACACCACTCCTCAGGTAGCCAGATGATCATTAATATTCAGTAAAATGTTCCCCTATTTTGAAAGCTTATGCTGGCTTCTCTTATGACACCTTATTTTCACATAGCTAATGTGTAAATGTGTAAATTTTGTGTGAGTGCCCTTGAAATCCAACTGGTAGAAAATACTAGTTTATAAATGAAACACATCATGCTCATTTTTATTTTCCTTTATGTGAAATCTTCTCTAAGAGGAAATAATAATAACTCAGAGTAAAATTCCAAGAACAAAATGTACAAAGTTCTTTGTTCTAATGAAAGCATTTTAAATGGGTAATAAGGCATGAGAAGAGAAAAAATGATAATAAGGGTTGCTGAACCAAATAATCAGCTAAGGAGTTCTCTCTAAAGCAACAGTCAACACCCAGCATGCACTTATGGGGTTGTCAAGCAACAGGGCTTTCAGCAGGATTCTTTCTGCTTAAACAAGTTAAAGTTCAATGAAACTCAAAGCTATCAGCGGCATTCAACCATGACGCAAATAATGTTTTTTCAGGACTGAAGATCTTGTTAGCTAAGTGGTAGTGATGGCCTCAAATTCTTGGTTGCTTTAATAAAATCACCTAAAGAGAAATAGGAATCATAACTGAAATTTTTTTTTTAAATATATTTTATTGATATTTCACAGAGAGGAAGGGAGAGGGATAGAGAGCTAGAAACATCGATGAGAGAGAGACATCGATCAGCTGCCTCCTGCACACCCCCCACTGGGGATGTGCCTGCAACCAAGGTACATGCCCTTGACCGGAATCGAACCCGGGACCCTTCAGTCCACAGGCCGACGCTCTATCCACTAAGCCAAACCGGTTTTGGCATAACTGAAATTTTTAAAAGAAAGTTGTTTAAAACATACTAGAGCTGAAATCATGCCTTTGTAATACCTTATTAAGGGTGCCTTGATCTTGTAGATGAATGTATCCTTGATTCCATGCCCTAGTTTACAATTATAACATCAATCATAAATTTTATCCCATCATCTAGATTTGTATTCCTTTTCTTCATTGGAGACTCCTAATTAGCCTTAAAGCATTTACTCCTTGTTCCTAGGACAACAAGATGTTAGAGACCGGACATTCTGCCTGGTGGTAGCACTGCCCATTTGGAGATGATAAAGTAGGGCCCTTTGAATGTTAATGGCCTGTAATATTCCAGTAACTTCTGATTGCCCCCAAGAAACAAAGAAAATTTTACCAAAGTGAACCATCCCAGAGCATTCAGATATATCTGGGTTTCTAAAGTTATCAGCCAGAGTACAACAAAATGTTTCTCATGACATGGCCTCTTTCACTGTGATCACTCAACTACTCTACCACCTAGACTACCTATTTAGTATCAACTAAACTTGTATAATTCCTCAGCATCCTGGCACTCATATTCCCAATCTCCTAGCAACCCAACTTGGTTTGGGCACGCTCCCTGCCAGCCCTTCCAAGGCATCTCCATCACTACTTCCAAATGGCTGCATGTTATTACCCATTGTTGATTAGACACATGTGCTGTCATTTCCAAAGCAGAAAAAAACAAAAGTCCAAAATGACTTGGAATCCAACTCAAAAGGCTTCATCTGAGTTGATTCTCCCACTCTGATGTCCATTTAAGAAATATCACCTGCAACAACTGATGAGCAAACTAATCCCTTCTTTCTAAGGAATGCAATAAAAATAATTTCTAATTCTCATTTTTTGAGCTGCAGAAACTGGGTCCAGGATATGTATCTAATACTAGGCCAGAGATTGGCAAACATTTTATGTAAATGGCCAGGGAGTAAATATTTTAGGTTTTGTGAGCCACATACACTATCTGGCACATACTACTCTCTTTTCAATATATAATCATTTAGAAATATAAAAAACATTCTAACCCATAGGCCATACAAAAGTGGTCCACTGGCTGGACTTGGTTCATGGGCTATAGTTTGCTTACCCCTGTTCTAAGCATTATTTTTCCAATACTTACCAACTTTAGGAGGTATTTAAGGTTAAATGTGGTCATAATGGTAGGGTCCCCAATAGGATCAGGGGCTTTATAAGAAGAGAAAAGATATATATATAATCTCCCCGTCTCTCTCTCTCTCTCTCTCTCTCTCTCTCTCTCTCTCTCTCTCTCTCTCTCTCTCTCTCTCTTCTCCATGCACATGCTTTGAGGAAAGGTCATCTGAGCAAGGTAAGTTGGCTACCTACAAGCCAAGAGAAGAGGCCTAAGAATGAACCTTGATCTTGTACTTCCCAGCCTCCACACTATAAGGTCAATGGGGAGTGGTGAGAAGAGAGAGACATCTATAATGCTTTCAACAATAAAGATAAATTTAACAAAAAGAAATAAGTTTCTGTTGCTTAAGCCAGTCAGCCTATGGTATTTTGTTATAGCAGCCAAGAAGACTAAAACATCACTAAACCCACTAGAAATTGGCCACATGCTATTAGGTACCTACAACAAGCAGGGCTCTTTATTCAGTTTGGAGAGATACTCACTCCCAATATATCTGTCAAGAGGCTAAAGTAGTAGGTTATTATTGGTTCTATTTATAAAGCAGACATAATAAGGCTCAAGTTTCTCAAGGTCACTTCCTACCTCAGATACAAAATTTACACAAAAATGAAATGTTCTGCTATTGCTCATAAATATTGTTTAGAATTCTTTATCGTATTTTTATAGTGACAGAGATACAGTATCCAGGTCCCCTTTTAAAGGAAGACTTGAGCCTGGCTGGTGTGGATCAGTGGTTGAGCATGGACCTATGAACCAGGAGGTCATGATTTGATTCTGGGTCAGGGCACATGCCCAGGTTGCTGGCTCAATCCCCAGTGTGGGAAATGCAGAAGGCAGCCAATCAATTATTCTCTCTCATCATTGATGTTTCTATCTCTCTCTCCCTCTCCTTTCCTCTCTCTGAAATCAATAAAAATAAAATAAAATATAAATAAATAAATAAATAAATAAATAAATAAATAAATGAAAGACTTGATGCCCTGTTGTGGGAAATACAGTCAGTAGACAGTCCAAGATGGCAGTTTCAGAATCTGCTTCAGCTGATGAGAACTGCTTCTCCCCAGATCATTCACATTGCAGGGCAGCCTGCATCCTATAACTAAGCAAAGCATGTGTATAAATGTCAGGTAAACAAAGAAAAGTCAGGCCATTTTGTCCAACATGGACAATCCTGCTTCCTCTCTGTTGCTTTCACATCATGCATCCAAACTTTATCTCAGCATCTGCTTCTGGAGAGTCCAATCTGTGACAGAGACTTCTGTCTATCCATGACAACTGAATTATTTAATACACTACACCAAATTAATGAATAACCTTTTTTCTAATTGCAAACCAAAAAGGTCATTTTCAATTTCACAACTGTGTATAACCTTTTATAAGTTAATCCAGTCAACATTTTATAATTTGATTTTTTTCAGATCGAAATTTTTAAAGAATAGTAGAAACTAATGATCTTATTCCTGTGTTTTATAGATTTTTTTTACCCCTGTGGAAGTTTTGTTTAAGTTTCAAGTTTGTAGCAAAGCTCTCAGTCATTCTTTGATTCTTCTAAGATATTTTAAAGATTTTACAGTACAAAAAATTATTTTAAAGATTTTTTAGTGTGCCAATGTTCTTTCATCAATCTAGTCCACTCTCTACTTATGGACTCTTCTAAGACATAATAGCTTTTAATGAATTGTGCTTTAATGCAGGGCCATAGATTCCCAAGAGGAACATTATAATAAACAGTTCTATGAAACTTAGTCACTGTATCTGCTGTAAGAATATTGTTGAGGATATTCATCATTAAATTAAGCAGTGTCATATTCCTGAGGCCATTCAGGAGAAATATGTTTCTGGTCTCAGCATCAAGAATTGTTGTGCTTCAGAGAAAGACAAGCATCACATGATCTCACTCATATGTGGAATCCAATGAATAAAATAAACTGTTGAACAAAATACATCCAGAGACATAGAAGCATGGAACAGACTGTCAAATCTCAGAGGGAAAGTGGGGAAAAGTGGGTGGGATAAGATGAGTCAAAGAACTTGTATGCATATATGCATAACCCATGGACACAGACAATAGGGTGGTGAAGGCCTGGGGTGGGGGCAGGGGGTGAGCTAGAAGGAGTCAATGGTGGTGAAAAGGGGACATATATGATACGTTCAACAATAAAGATTTTTAAAAAATAATAATAAAATTAAAATAGGCAAATTTTAAAAAAATAATTATTGTGCTAGGCCTAAATAATTCATTTGCTCTTATCTTACATAAATTAGATAGAGCTCATCATGTGAGAAGGCAGTCTAGCATAGGGTTCCAGGGGTGGGCAAACTTTTTGACTTGAGGGCACAATGGGTTCTTAAACTGGACCGGAGGGCCGGAACAAAAGCATGGATGAAGTGTTTGTGTGAACTAATATAAATTCAAAGTAAAGGAGCGGAGGGGAGAGCAAGAGAACCGGATAGAACAGCCAGATCCGGCCCGCGGGCCATAGTTTGCCCACGGCTGGAGACTGATATAGACAGCTGCAAAGCCCAGGTCTGCCTCTTCCTAGCTCTACAACCAGCGATGAATTATTTAAAAATTCTGTACCAGTTTCTTCATCTGTAAAATGATGATAATAATAGCACTTTCCTCATAGAGTGATATCAAGAACTAAATTAATTATAAATATGTACAGAGAAATAACTCAATAAATGTTATGTTATGATTTCCTTTATGTTGGACCACTTAAGGCTACTCCTTCATTGGGTATATTTTGTGTTCTCTGCTCATTTCCCAACTCTTCTTATGCTTGGTTTTCAGTTTGCCTCAACTTTCTGGAGTTCTACTTTTTGGAATGTATAATATTTATCATTTTTCTGATTATGAAATTAATAAATCTGTCTAAAAGCAACAACATGGTTGGAACTTGAGGGTATTATGCTAACGTAAGTCAGACAGAAAAAGGCCAATACTATGTAATGTCACTTATATGTGGAATCTAAATAAGCCAAACTTGTAGAATCAGAGAGTAGAATGGTGATTACCAGGGTTCTGTAGGGGTGGTGGAATTGGGGAGATGTTGGTCAAAGTTTACAATTTGCTGTTGGATGAGGAGTAAGTTCTTGAGATCTAATGCAAAGCAGTCTTGTTATATTCAAAAATGTTGTGTTATATACTTCAAAGTTGCTAAGAAACTAGATCTTAAATGTTCTAACCACAAAATGAAATTATAATTATGTGACATGATGGATGTGTTAGCTAACACTACCGTGGTAATCATATTGCAATATATAAATGTATCAAGTCAATACATTTTACACCTTAACTTTATAAAATATTATATGTGAATTATATCTCATAAAATAAAAATGTAAAAATATATAAATCTTTAATATTAATTATTGATAATAAGTAAACATTGATCGAGCACTTAGTACTTGCTAAACTACATGCTTTGCATTATTAGCTAATTTAACTCTCACAGAAACCTTGTTGCTTTTCATTTCACATATGAGGAAATTAAGACCCTGAAAATTAAGTGCCACTTAACCTAGAATCTCACAGCTGGAAAGTGGTATTTGAACCCAAATCTACTTTGCAATTTCACAATCCTGAGATAACTACTAGAAACATTTTTATAAATTTTCTTCAGAAGTATATGTGTATATTTAAAGGGTGTCCATTAAATACACACATATACTTCTACAAAGTATATATAATTTTACATTTATTTACGTTTTCCATATCATTAATTAGTATCAAAATAGAGGTTTTAATAATTATATACTTCCCTTTATGTTTACACCAAACTGTACTTAAACTAATTATCTTATTGTCTTTGCCAATTTTTTTATAAAATATGACAAACATTTTTACAAGTGGAGTTTTATGGTCATCTCCAATTACTTATGTAGTATAAAACCTTAGAAGTGAAATTGCTTATTTAAGATATATGAATATTTTAAGGCCATTATTCATATTTCCAAAATGTCTTCAAGAAGCACTAATAAGTTTATTCTTGCACAAAATTCCAAAGATGTTGTAAATAATGCCCAAGATCAACTTTAAAAGAAATATTTTGAATTCTATGAATTTTATTGGGATTGCATTAGACTCATGGGCTCACCTAAAGGAAAGAAATACGTTTTCAACCAAAACAATGTATTCCCCACCATTTATTCAAATCTTCTCTTGTAATTGAGTTTTAGTTTTTCTTCATATAGACCATATGCATTTGAGGTAAAATTTATTACTAGATTTTTTCTAGCTTTTATTTGTTTTGTAGAAATCATTTTTCATTATATTTTAAACCTGATTTTCTATTTTATAAAGGAAAGCTATTTAGTTATGATTTTGTCCTTTTTAATTAATATTTAACTTGTAACAGAAAATCTTACTTATTTCTCATATTAGTACTATTCACTGTTCTAGATGGCAGTCTAAAGGTCAGTTATTATCTAGATGAAACTTCCTACCTCTCTCTCCCTCTTCCCTACCCTTAGATTTGTTTTTTTCATAGTTCCCTGGAACATGGTGTACCACGGTGGAGGGAGACAGTGCAATCAGCCCCAGTAGGAAGAACTTCATCACTGGCATGGTTTATAATTGTAGGCGAATAGCAATAATAGAAAGCAGATACACTTACTCCCTGTGCCCTGGGCAGACCTCTCCTACCACTGCTCCTTGGTATGTCATACTTCCAGTGGTACCCTGGGTGGACTTAACACAGGGTTCACAGTAGACAATCATTCTTGGTTCTCTTAGGAAAAGGAGATCTACATGGCCAAGAGCGGACTGGGACATAATGAATTCATGAAATAACCCTACCATTTTTTAATGTAAAATCTATTTGTAAGGTATATTCTAAGGTATATTTAAAAAGACTGGTCAAGTAAAAAAGAATGGCCATGGGTTTGACCGTATCATGTTGTTTTATTCTTTTAAGACCAATGTTAGGATATTGTTTATACATTATGCCAATATTGAATCATTTAGATTTATCTTTACTTCATAAATCATGTATATCCCAAGTTTTGGATTTTTTGTGTTCTCTGGTATATGTGTTCCTTAAGAATTAGATATTGTATTTCTTATTTTATGCCCTTTTTCTGAGGATACTCTTATACACAATGTTCCACACTCATATATGCCTGACCCCACTGCAGAGGACTGCCTCAGAGTCAGGAATGCTGGCTCTAAACTCTCACTACTGTGTGTTGCTGCCAGCTTGATATATGACCTTGGGAAATTCACTTGCAATCTCAGACTTGTTTTTCATCCTTAAAGGGGAAAGTCTGGTGACATATTTCTAAGACTCCTATGATCCCATGATAATAAAAATTTTGAATGGCCAACTTTTAGCTTCTTAAAGAAACAGTTATCCAGCTTGTGGTTTACCCATGTTTTTTCTTCTCTTTCTGCCCTCTATGAACCATGACATCTGTTAACACCTAGATACAAAAGGGAAAGCCCTGAAGCTAAAGACCCATGAACATTAACAACCCCTTTTTTATTCTTTTCTGAGTTTCTCATCAGACACTCTACTTAGAGACTTGGATTACTGGATGTGATAACATGTGGCCCTACGCCTGCTGTCTTCTCTCCCACAGCATTCTCACTTGGAACTACAACAACAATGGCAGCAACAACACTTCCAAGGGTTTGGCTTCTACATTAGGAAATGTATGTGTTGTAAGTAGGAAATTAAATAAAAATTGTAATAAATATTTTATTATAGTCATTTATCATTTAAAGCTTAAAATAAATCCATAGCAAAATTAAACTACTCTGAATCACAACAAAAATCACATACAATTCCATTTCTTTTCCGTTTTACGTGTACTAGTAACTTTTTTTGTTTGTTTGTTTAAAGTGTTACATGTCTCCTTTTTCCCCTGATAACCCCTCCCCGGCCATTCCCATCACCCAGGACAAGCCCCCACCATCCCAGTGCCCGTGTCCATTGGTTATGCTAATAAAAATGCCATTTTTTTGAATGCTGCCATGACTTCTAAAAGTTGTGCTGCATAGTTGTCCTGACTTAGAAAATACAAAGGAGGTGGGTCTCATTGGGTTATATCAGTTACACATCCTCAAGGAATCATAGAAGAGATATGTTAATATTATGGTCAGAAAATGAGACATGAGTCACACACACTGAGATGTGAAAACAGTTTATAGTTATTTTCTTCCACATATAACCCCTGGTGGAGAAGACTTTGGAAATGACAACAGGAATATGCATTTTAGAGTTTACTTACCAGGACTATAAATTGTCTTGTAATCTAGTAAACAATTATTATTATTTTATTTCATGGTTATTTTTATTTAAGTCAGTAAACCTCCTGTTCTTTCACACAGCAATTAAAATTTTGAAGCTGCATGTGATTATATTGAGAGAGGGAAAGATCAAGCTGCCAACCTGTGTGATCTGCCTCGCCATCACCCTTTCCCCCTGCAGAGAAGCAATGTGAACTTCCTGTGTTCAAATCCTCTCTACACATGAAGACCAGACAACTTGCTTACCCTTCCTATGGCTCTGATGTATAAAATGAGGATAGTAATTGTGTGGACTGCAGGAGATAGTAGCATGGGCTTAATGAGGTAAGAGCAATAATGTTCTCAGTCTCTACACTGTGTGTGTTACACAAGCATTTACCAACATCATCCTCATTGGCTCTGTACTCCAGCAGCATGTGGCTTCTTTAATTCATCAAATGTGATGAGCACTGTCCTATCCCTAGGACTCTTCACAGGGATTCTCTTTCTCAGCACTTGCTACCTCTATAACCATGTATGCATATGTGTGGCTATTTGCTTTATGTCTGTTTTCCACATACCCCTGAATTCCCATGAGGTCAGAAACTCTGTTTTGTCCCTCATTACATGCCTGGTGCTCACAGTGAATGCCCAGTAGATTTGTGCCAAGCATTGAGTGAATAACTAATAAGCCCAAGAGAAGAGAAAGTATCTAAATTTTTTTGAACTATCACAGAAATTTGGGATTAAGTCTCTATGTTTCAAGTCTGTTCTTTATCTGTTATGTTGTATTACAACATCAAATTTCAAGTTAGCTTAAAATGCTAGTGGTACAATTTTACCTATTCCCATTCAAAGTGCTTCTCCAGAAACCATTTTTACAGAAGTTAATCATGTTTTTAGAGAATTTTATAAATGTATGATAGGATCTCTGATTGTTTAATTTATTTTTTTTGAAATTTAAATTCTATGAATGAAAATTTAATCATATTGAATCAGCCAGTAGTAAATACAGTGTTCCCAGAATGAAACTTCTTAGCAAATGAAGAGTTAGGACTTTGAAATCTAATGTTTGTCCCCTTAGGAAGAAAGGACAAAGTTGCAATGGTCTCAATGTACCCTAATAATACTGTTATTTTGGTTAGGAAGTACAGTTTGTAATGAGGATGTACTTGCAGAGCAAGAAAATTATGTTCTGTGAGGAGCATGCACTTGATTTTTCAAATTATTTGTCTATTATTACTATTTCCCTATGAGAAAAAATAGTACCCTCAGAAAGCAATGAACAGATGGCTAGCATTATAAAAAGCACTCTAAACTTCCCTAGGAAAATGTTTTATATAACATTATTCAACCCATCATTCAAATACACTTAGAGGGTAAGTTTGACAAAGACTCTGTTGAGTGAGCAACTTCAAAGTGCAGCTCCACACCTGTTTTTATTCAGTTCACTCAAACATACAACCTGGTCCTGACTTTTTGTTTACAGTTTCACCTTGTGACCTTGCTACTGAAAGTGTGGTCTGCGGACCAGCAGCATCTGCATCACCTGGGAGCTTGCAGACCAGAAGACCACACCTCCATGTAGATGCATTGAATCAAAATCTACATTTAACAAGGTCCCTGGGTAGTTTGTGTGCACATTGCGTTTTGAGAAGCACTGCTGTGAATAGTTTTACTAAAGCAATGAGAAGTAAATGGAGAATTTCAGTGCAATAAAAAAAATACAATGCTTATGAAAAACGTGTATTTGTTTAACAAAGTGCAGGAGATGATAATATAGCAGTTGGGGCAGTAGAGTTAGAAAGACTTCACCACCAGCTCTGCTCCTCACTAGCTGTGTGCATCCAACACTTTTCCCCAGTTCTCATCTGCTGGACCCGCCTCTTTACTCCAGCCATTGCTATGGTAACCAGCTTTTCACATCTGACAACACCTCAGCTGCTCCAGGTAGCCAGCACTGTCTACCCTGGGCTTCTCTGCTGCCCCCAGGTGAGATGCCTTTGGGCGCCTAATCAGTTACCTGAAATGTCCACAATCATTGAAGTGAGACTTCTCCCAGCATGGGGCAACCCTTGACCAGCCCTGAACCAGAGCTGCAGTCAAACCTGAGGTGGATGCTCCAAGGCCTCTCAGAATGTTAAGCCCCAGAAGCCAACAGCTGACTAGCTGCTTCCTTACATAGAAATACTCTATAGATACTCTATAGGGAGTATCTTACCACACATGACTGATGTTTTAATTTGTAGTTTGATTGCAAACAGCTCTTTCATTCAAGCATTATGCTGATTTTACTATCATTACATTTCTTTACATATAATATTTAACTGTTACTGTCATCAGGGCACTACACTTTAACCAACCCTTATAACATTCCTGAGAGGCGGACAAGCCCATTATCTTTTTAGAGGTAATCAAGCCAGAATAGAACCGTTAAATAGCTCTCCCAGTGTGGTAGTAAAAGCTGATACCAATGCTAAATTGATGACTCATCCTGGAATCCTCGAAATATACGTTTCTCTTTTATGAAAGTTAGCAGTATTTACAAATTTGCTGATTGGGGCAATTTAGTATTATCAACTACTATGAAGTATTTGCATAGGATCGGGAAAAAAAAATCATTTCGAACAAAAATCTTTATCCAGCCTGAAACTTGACGTCTCAAATTTAGGATATTAAATCCACACAAATTACCTCCATTTTACCGCAATAAAGATACCTATTATATCACTTCCATTGTCATCGCTGGACTGCCATTAGTTGGCTTATGCTTTAAGATCAGAGTGGCCTCTAGTGGTCTGCTTTTCTCAGCTTCAAATTTCCAATGGGGTACAGGTTGAAACTCATTGATTATTGGTTATGATGACAACCTCATGAAAATGAAAGCTCACTACGACCACTTCCCTAAACCTATGATGTATAGGAAATCAATTCTTTTGGGATTTGAAATTTTATATTTTAAAAGTGTTTAACTATAATACAAAAATATTTTGACAGAACAGAAGCTTATTTTAATATTTACTGATAAAGAAAGTTCTAAAATGAGACATAAAGATGAGATGCATCTTTCTAAAGCATCAGTAAATATAAAAGACATGCTAATAATATGATAATGGCCATCCCAAGACAATAACTCAAGAATTAACTATCTGCAAATAATCTATGTAAGCAGTACCTTTACTTTCAGGTTCTTAAAAATGTAAGCACTGAGATGAGGGAGCTTATCATATTAATTAATACATTGTGCCTTGTAACAAATTAATTTTAATTAAAGGGACAGACAACTAGAGAAAAGGCCAAAATTTCAGTTAGTAAATCCAAATAGAACATAAATACTCTCAGAACGCAATTGCCCTTTAGAATGAAAGAGTTATAACTGGGCTGTTCCGCTCTGCACTGCCAGCCTGGACTTCCCACTATGGCACTGTTTTTTTAAGATCTGTGTTCCTATTGGATCGTTTACTGTATTTGGTCAGCAGAATGTGACAAATCGATGTGTAAGATCCATAATTAGCTCCATGCTCAGAAAACTAATATAACCTAAGACTTTAGCAAGTTCTTTCTATCAGCATAGGTTCTGCTTTAAAAAGTGTTTCTGACCAGGAAGCTTTGTAAGATAGGTCATACTCAGGACTGTCAGCATTACTTCTAGTCATAAGCCATGGATTAGAGTCCTCCCCATACTGATATCATTTTGAAAAGCCTACATCACCAACTTAATAAATGCTGAGATGATTTTTAGGTAATAAAGTATAAAATAAGATTAATTCCTTACTCCTAGAGGATCTAGTTCTTAATCTGTCACAAGTTTCAGCCTTTATGTCTTCAGATACTCAGGCATGACTGGCTTAAAGGATGTGTTTCCTGGATGCTACTACTGATCTTTCCAGCTACCATCCTCAATGTAACCTTCTTTCACAAAGTTCTTTAAAGGATATTCTACATCCAGTGATTCTGTTCTCACTCACACTCTTTAAAATTCCCATGATAACCAGCCTTCATCACCCTATATTCATTTTAAAAAATATATCAGACTTCCCAAACCAATGACCTCACCATACCAGTAGCTTTTTCGAAACCCTTACTTCCCAAGGCCTATATGCTCTATTTGGTATTATTGACTGTCACCTTCTTCTCAAAATACTTTCTCCTTTTGGATTCTAAGACACTGTATTCCTCTGATTTTCCTCTTCTCTTTACAATTCTAGGGATATAGATGCTGTATCTAAATACTATCTACTTATATTATATGAGTGAGTATGCTAGTATTGACCACAATGAAATATTTTTTCCTTTAAAAGGAAATGAGATATTACAAGGTCTCTGGGATAATCAGAGAGAGACAACAATTTTTTAGCCAATTACATATTTCTTTGTGTGATTTCTGTAAGGCCCACCACATTCTGAGTAGCTGGATATGTGGTTTAAATGGAAATATTTGTATGATATAAGAAATGTCTGGCCTCCTGAGACCATATGGATACTTTCTAAATTCTTCCTGAGTCCCCAGCAGACCTACTAACAACTATGGCCTTGAGTAGACTACATTGATTCATAGCCTCTTTCAATAAACTATTTGTTTTTAATATTATCTTCTGTTTTGTCTAAGATTCCTACTCAATAGGCTTTTTATTTTAAACTGTGACTCCATAAAACAATGACCAGTTTTTGAAATTATCAGGCATCATTTTGATCAAATTGCATACTCTAACCAAGTACTAGTATATTCTCAATATTATCACAATTATAAATGATCTTTTATTTAGATATTCAAGTAGTCAGGGGAAAGCCTCTCCTTTTTAATAAATTAAAAGAAGCTTCTGAAAGCATCAGTTTGATTTCACTTAATCCTATTAGCCAGATATCTCAGAACTCAAACTCAGGAACTTTAAATTAAATTAGTGAGCTGATCATGAAAATATAACTCTACATATATATTGAAGGTTCGGTTTATGGTTGTTTTGTTAAGTTTTTTTCTTTAGTAATGGGAGTTGACTAAGCCTTAAAATTATGATCTTAAAGAATCTCCATGGAACATTGAATGGAGGCCCAGCAGAGGTGATTCTTCAACTGAATGGGAAGAGCTCTATTAGACATCTAGAATAAGGGCAAAAGGAAAATCCTAAACTTACATGTATTATTGCCTGCATCCCTCTCCTCTTCTGATCCTCTTATAAGATGGTTAGTTGATACCACTCATTGCCTGTATTTTTGTATATGAGTTTATTACTTCCTCTGTAATAACTTGCATTGTCCTTTGAATTAAACTTTTACCATCTCATCTGGAGAATATAGTACAAGTAGACAATAAAAATTAAAATTCTTTTCCTTCTACAAATGTGTTATGTAAGTATAATAATTACTATCCCTTCTGAAGACTTACTCCATATCAGGCATTGTGTGAAGCACATTGAGATTTAATCCCATGTGAACCACTCTCTGTGGTGTTATACTAATTGATTGACAAGAAAACTGAGACTTGGAAAAGTATATAAACTTGCCTAGGAAGTAGCTGAGCCAAGAGTCCAACCCACCTCTTTTTTTACTCTAAGAGAACAGTTTTTTCACAACTAACTTAATCTAGTTTTTGCCATATCTTTCAAGTATGAATTTTGGATATTGAGGTGAATATTTATTATTAATGCACTAATCCAGATAGGGAATTTGAAATGCTCACCAGCCCAGGCTTGTGTATCCCAGTCTGTTCAGAAGCCAGGAGAGCAAGTTAAGGCCACTAAAAAGACAACTAAAGACAAATCTACAGCTTACTTCTCTTCTTCTATGGATAGTGGCAGCCACTGTTTATTATAAGATGTGAGTTGCCATTGTACTTGGAGAAGATCAAATTAGGAGAGACTGGGAAGCAATGTTATACTGTGGGAAGACATTTTGTCTATATAACATTCTGTGAAAGCCTATTCCTATAAACAGGACCTCAAATGTTTTGCTAACTCCCACAATGCTGTCAATGCCATGAGATAAATATCTTTTATAATCATATCCATCCAACTGGCCTCCATCTTCAATTCTAGAGTTCCACTAATGCCAGCAACAAAAAGAAAATCAATTCATATCTTGTTTAGGTCAAACTTGTTTCTCAGTCTCTTCAATTAAATCTCATTGATAAATATATATAATTTTTTAAAGCTTAATGAGGTCATCTTTTCTCAAATGTGCACATCTATGTTATGAGCTAATCTACCAGAAACCTCTTGAGAATCCAGCTTAGTGAATTATACAATTATTAAAGGTTGACCTTTTCTGTGGAGTTTAATGAAAGAGAAAACGCATTTTTAACTTTGGCTGATGTGCTATCAGGTGTCAGTCATCATTTCTTTAATCTGTCTCAACTAGGCATAAATTAAGTGGGTCCAAAATCTAATTTATGAGGCCAGCAGAGGAATGAAAATCCAGTGGTTATGAAGAAAGGCTTTAAGGAAGACCCACTCTGAAGTCATCTAAAGAAGAGGGCAGTGAGAATGACAACTGATTTACAGACGGGCCACAAGAACTGTTGGGGGAGAGGAATTCCCATAGTGAGGGTTTGAATTTGTCGTAACTTGAACACAGGGTAACAGGGACTCAAAGCCTGGTGAAGATTACCACACACCAGGCAAAAGCTTATGGGTATAATTTTAAAGCCAAATTATACCTAAAACAAGTTCGCCCTTAAGCTTAAAAACTTACTTTTTATAATTTACTGTTATTCCATTTTACAATTTTAAAGTAAAAATTTTGTACATATCTCCCTTAATTAATTGACTACTCCTATTTTAAACAGAATCTGTTCACTGCATAGAATTTTATATGCTAGAAAAAGTAAATATCTCCAACAATTTTATGTAAATAAACATCTTTATAATGCCTCCCATGTTTCATCCACACCATTTTTTTCTTACCATTTTCCCAATTAAGGACATTATGCAGTTTGTTAAAGATTTTCTATGTATAAACTTCTGACCTCTGCATGTCTCACAAGCTTCCTAGGATATCCCAGGTGAGATATTTAGGTAGACTGAAGCTATGCAATGTTGGAATATAACTAAGTTGAATCAATTCTGCAAAATAGCTAGCCAGTCCTGAGAAAAGTAAAATTACCAATAATAAATTGGACACACATTCTGCTCCAGACGTAGTATACGGTGTTGCATTGACTCAAGAACAGACCAAGGCCTTCCCCTGACCTCAAGGAGCTTAGAGTACTGGGATAGGAATAAAATGTGTGCAAACAACTATAAGTTGTGCACTCCACTGGTGAGCCAAGTAGGTAAACTGACCTCTTTTTGTTAGAAAATTTATAAAAAATGTTTGCTCAAATAAAGTTATCATTTTTATTGGTTGATTTGGAAGGAAATTAACATTTACGTATATCTATATCTGTCTATCCTATATAATAAAAGCCTAATATGCTGTCTGGTAGATAGGTTGGCCGTTCAACCAATCAAAGTGTAATATGCTAATGATATGCTAAGGCTGCTCAACCACTCGCTATGATGTGCACTGACCACCAGGGGGAAGACAGTCAACCACTCAACCAGTCGCTATGACATGCACTGACCACCAGGGGGCAGACACTTTGTTAGGTTAGCTTGCTGCTAGGGTCTGGCCAATCGGGACTGAGCAAGAATGCCAGACAGGCCCTGGTGCCCTCCTGTGGTCCCTCCCTAGCTGGCCAACCTCCTGGGTCTCTTCCCAGCCCCAATCATGCATCAGTGGAGTCCCTCAGCCTGGCCTGTGCCCTCTCACAATCAGGGACACCTCGGGGAATATCAGAGAGACAGTTTTAACCTGATCCTGCAGGCCAGGCCGAGGGACCCGAATGGTGCACGAGTTCATAGCCTATATAATAAAAGCCTAAGTTGCCGTTAGAGCAGAACGACCAGAATGACCAGTTGCTATGATGCACACTGACCACAGACGCTCAATGCAGGAGCTGCTCCCTGGTGGTCAGTGCACTCCCACAGGGGAGCACCACTCAGCTAGAAGCCGGGGTCACGGCTGGTGAGCACAGAGGTGGTTATGGGAGCCTCTTCTGTCTCCACAGCAGTAGGCACAGTGGGCCAGGATGAGCACGAGCAGTGCCCAGCCCCGATTTGGGCTTCTTCTGGGCTTCTTCCTGGCCACCTGCTGCTTGGCACACTGCTCATCCCCCGAGGGGTCCAAGACTGCAAGAGGGCACAGGCCGGGCTAAGAGACGCCCCCATGCATGAACCTTGTGCACCGGGCCTCTAGTATTTATATAAAGAGATAGGTAGAGGCATTTTATATCTTGTGAAGATGAGATTTTTTTTTAAGCATCTCATTTTCTTTACACACATGAAAGTGAAGAGCCTGACTTCTTTCCTCCTTCCTGGTAGTAAGGCAGCCCAGTGACATCCAGGGTTCACACAAGGAGAGTGTCAGAATAGGGTGCAGCGCAATAGGGTCAGAAGATTGGGGAATTGAGTGAATACATCAACACATGGAGGATGATGGGAGCAGGCTTTTCACTGTCAGAGAAGAAAGGTACAAATATAAAAAGGGGGAAGCAGGAGTGAACCCTGCAGTGCTAGACTGGAATTATAAGTATAGGGGTAACTTGCAGTTTTTAATGTATATCCAGAAAAATAGATAAATATAAATGAAATGCAAATTTGTACATATACATATGTATGATACATATACATAAGCTGACATATAAGTCTAACACAGATCTTGACTTTTAAATGACATTCCTCCATTAAAAAAAAACAAATCAGGACTTGGACCAGTGGCTGATTCCAGGTGGCTGTGACAAGGAAAAAAGGTGTGTCTGTGGGTTTTCAGTGTACTAGCTTCAGGAAGCTGCCATTTGCCAAATCTGGAACAATTTGAACATCAAAATAAATTATATATCCTGTCTAATAAAGAGGGAATATGCTAATTGACCATCACTCCATCACAAAGATGGCTGCACCCACAGCTGAGGCCAAGTTCCCATCAGGAGCCTTAACAAGCAATCAGCAGGAACCTGAGGCTATGCCCTCCTCCGCCCCCATGGGGTTTGACAGGGGACCTCAGGCCGCACCCCCCACCCCAGTGCCAGGCTAGGGGACCTGAGTCCATGCCCCCAGCCCAGCAGGGCTTGACAGGGGACCTCAAGGTGCTCTTCCCATCCTGGTGCTGGGCTAGGGGACCTCAGGCTGCTCCTCCCACCCCAGCACCAGGCGGAGGAACCCCAGGCTGCGCCGCCCACCAGGTGGGGCTTGACAGGGGACTTCAGGCCATGCCCCCTGCCCCAGCACCGGCCAGGGGACCTGAGGCTGTGAACCCCTAGCTGGGCTTGACGGGGGACCTCAAGGTGCACCCCCAGTGCTGGGTCGGGAGAACTCAGGCCGCACCCCTGCCCAGTGGGGCTTGACAGGGGATTTCAGGCCGTGTCTCCCACCTGGTGGGGCTTGATGGAGGACCTCAAGGCATGCCCCCCACCCCGGTCTGGGCTGGGGGACCTCAGGCCATGACCCCTGTTTTGGCGCCGGGCCAGGGGACCTGAGGCTACACCCCCTGCCTGGCAGGGCTTGACAAGGATGGGACTGACCAGGTCTGTATCTAGCCCAATGTGGTGGGGGAGGCGGCTGGGTCTGGGTCTCATGTGATTTTGAGGTGCATGTGGGTGGGCGGGGACTTGACTCTGGGTCCCGTGGTGTGCCCCAGACTCTGACAGGAGGAAGGTTTTCATATACATTTTTCTAATTTTCTTTTATCTCTGACACTTCTATTATAGAGAAAGGGCAAATAGCAATATTAAATTATTTCCTCTAATTAATCCCCTTTTAATGTGCACAAATTTCATGCACCGGGTCACTAGTCCTATGTAATAAAAGAGCAATACGCAAATTAACCATCACTCTGCTACACCCACAAGCCACGCCCACCAGCCAATCAGGAGTGGGTATGCAAATTAACCCAACCAAGATGGTTGCGGCCACGAAGCGAGCAGGAGGCTTGGGTTTCCCCGGCAATGAAGGAAGCCAAGCTTTCCGCACACCCTGGTGGGCCCAGACCTCCACTCAAGGCTATAAAGTTTCAATTATAGAAGATAAATAAATCCCAGATACCAGGGCCTCTGCTTGGGTCACTGTGCCCGGGCCACCCCATGCCCCAAGGGAACCCACACCCTGATCTGGGACACCCTTCAGGGCAAACCAGCTGGCCCCCACCCATGCACCAGGCCTCTATCCTATCTAATAAAAGAGTAATATGCAAATTGACCATCACTCCAACTCACAAGATGGCTGCCCCCATGTGGACACAAGACGGCCACCACAAGATGGCCAGCAGGGGAGGGCAGTTGGGAGGGACCAGGCTTGCAAGGGAGGGCAGTTGGGGGCAATCAAGCCTGCAGGGGAGGGCAGTTAAGGGTGACCAGGCTGGCAGAGGAAGGAAGTTGGGGGTGACCAGGCCTGCAGGGAAGGGCAGTTGGGGGGGACCCAGGCCTGCAGGGGAGAAGAGTTGCGGGGGACCAGGTCTTCAGGGGAGGGCAGTTAGGGGTGACCAGGCCTGCAGGCAAAGGCAGTTAGGGGCAAACAGGCTTGCAGGGGAGAAGTTAGGCATCAATCAGGCTGTCAGGGGAGTGGTTAGTGGGTGATCAGGCTGGCAGGCAGAAGTGGCAGGCAATCAGGAAGGCATGCAGGTGAGCAGTTGGGAGCCAGCAGTCCAGGATTGTGAGAGGGATGTCCGACTGCCCGTTTAGACCTGATCTTACCAGGATCAGGCCTAAATGGGCAGTCGGACATCCCTCAAGGGGTCCCAGATTGGAGAGGGTGCAGGCTGGGCTGAGGGACACATACCCCCCCACCGTGCACGAATTTCATACACCGGGCCCGGAACAAACAGAATGACTGGAATGACCAGTTGCTATGATGTGCATTGACCACCAGGGGGCAGACGCTCAACATAGGAACTGCCCTTGGTGGTCAGTGCATTCCCACAGCCATCCTCCCTGGCCTGCCAACCTCCTGCAGTTCCCCCAGCTGGCCAACCTCCCGTGGTCCCTCCTCCCAGCTGGTAGGCCCTGATCACCCAATTGGGGCCAGCCCCTTTGCTGGGACAGGGAACCAGGTGTGGGTGGCAGCAGATGTGGCCCCATTCCTAGGAGGACTGAGGGCCAGCTCCCTCCTTGGGGCCAGCGGCCAAACTCCTGTGCCCCATCCCTCCCCCAGGCTGGCAGACCCCGATCAGCCCATGGCCCACCCGCCATGGTGGCGGCACAGCGGCAAGTGGAGGCAGGGATCCGCATGGTGCCAAGGCACTGATAATGGTGGCGTCAGTGTCTGGCATCTGTTTCTTCCACATCCGGCCCAGTGACAGTCGCCTCCTCTCTAGTCTGACCCTGATCGTCCTGGCCCAAATCGGCCCTGGTTGCCAGCCAGGCCTAGGGACCCCACTCGTGCACAAATTTCGTGAGCCGGGTCTCTAGTAATCATAATAAATTATAGCTCATTGAATAAAATGTAAGTCTCTGAGCACACACTGATATAAATACATACATACCAGGTGTACTGGTTAATAATGCAGATTTTATAATCAAAGAAATCACGATAATTTCAAGGGAAATGTCAAAAGTGCTTTATTCATAGTAATGTCCATTGCTAGCTACACATTTCCCCATCTTTCAGGTAATTGTGGATACCATCCCAATAGAACTTTTCTTGTTTTGAGGCAAACCATTCAAAGACCCAATTTTCCACTTCTTCGTACGTTTTGAAGTGCTGCTCAGAAAGTGCATGTGCCATCAATCAGAACAAGTGGCAATCTGAAGGAGCAAGGTCTTATGAATATGGCAGGTGGGTTAATACTTCCCAGGCAATAACTTTTAACATGTTTTTAACTGGTTTTGAAGTGTGTGATGGTGCGTCATCATGAAGCAAAATTACTTTACCATGCCTTCTGGCCCATTCTGGTCATTTCACAATCAACGCATGGTACAAATTGATTATTTGTTGTTGGTAACGATCAGTATTAATGGTTTCACCTGGTTTTAGAAGCTCATAATACACCACACCTTCCTGATCCCACCAAACGCAGAGCATTATCTTCTTTCCAAAGCGATTTGGACTTGCAGTCGATGTTGATGGTTGACCTGGATCAACCCATGATTTTGTGTATTTGGAATTCTCCAAATAAATCTGCTTTTAATCACCAGTCACAATTCAATGCAAAAAAAGACTTTCTTTCGTACCGTTGAAGCAACATTTTACTGATGACTTTTCGGTTTTCCATTTGTCTTTTGTTCAGTTGATGTGGCACCCATTTTTCTTCCTTTAAAATCTTTCCCATTGCCTGTAAATTATCAGAAATTGTTTGCTGAATACGTTTAATCTTTCTGCAAGTTAATTTTGAGTTTGACACGCATCTTCATCCAATAATGCTTGTAATTGTTGGTCTTCAAACTTTTTCAGTTGACCTGGACATTCTTTGTCTTTCACATTGAAATCATCACTTTTAAAGCATTTAAACCAGTGTTCACAAGTATCTTCAGATGGAGCATGTTCACCATAAGCTTCCCAAAGTATATGATAACTTATTCTTCAAAGTAAAGTAGTGAATTAAAACTTCCCGCAAATACTCTTTTTTGGCACAAAATTTGACATTTTTAAACATAAAAATATCTATGATGTTAACACCTTCAGAAAATTTGACATATGAAGTTTTGAAGCTTGTTATTAATACAATAAAATAGCATACATATCAAATCGCATATATATCAACATATGTGTAACTCCAACTATTGAAAAAAATCCGCATTATTAACCAGTACACCTGGTACATGCACACACTTGCCTACAATAGAATGCTAGCTCCTAAACAGTAGGATTAGAAAAATTACCATTGGCAACCATTATATTAATAATTAATTCAGGCAGGAAACATCAATGGATGCTAAAAATGATAGATCTATGGGGAATAACTAACTAGATTTTACAGTCTCCAAGCATCTCTCCACAAAGCACCTACTATTACAAAAGGGAAGAAAAGAAACTTCACAAAGGAGAAACCTGGAAGATATTATCATAACTGAGAGGACAAAGTTAACACTACTAGCAATGAGACAAGAAGATAACAACTGCCACCAGGTAGGATGACATGAGAATACAGCAACCCTTCTGTGAAATTCTGACCCAAAATGCTGGGTCTTATTGTGAGGAAACATTAAAAAAATTCAAATTGACTTATAATCTACTAAACTCATCAAGGTTATGGAAAGTCAAAGAAAGACTGAAGAATCATTCCAAGATTGGAGATTTGAACAATATAACAGCTAAGGTATAAAGTAGTGTCCTAAATTGGATCCTACTTGCTGTAAGGAAAAATACAGTCTCTGGGTAAATGATATATGGGAGCCATTTGTAATATTTAACTTCTCTGTAAATTTGAAATTTGTTTCAAAATAAAAATTATAAAAAGAGGCAATGAATAAAAGCACTTGCTGTAAGGGCAGAATAATCAAAGTCAGACAGGGTTGAAAAGACAGAAAATCCCATCTCTATGGTAACAGATGAGATCTGTCCTCATTATTGCTGTATCACAAGGGCCCAACCTAGTCTTTCACACAATAAGCATTCAATTGACATGTGTTGGATGAATTCATTGGTTAATTAAGCAGGGAGAAAAAAAAGGTGCCAGTCAGGAAAGACTTCATAAAAGAGACAAATTAAAATAGAGGACATTCTAATTTTAAGGAACAGCATGAGAAAGGTCTTAAATGTGAGAATACATTATCATATGGAGCAGCAGGTAGCTGCAGGAGAGAGAATGTTCAGGAACACAGGAAAGTGATGGTTGGAAAGGAAGTACAAAATGATATACAGTCTACAAGGTCAGGGTAAAGTAAAAGTGAATCCTAAATTTACTAGTAGAAGAGAACTGAAAAACTTGATAGCCCTTTCTAACAAAGTCAGTTTAATCTTTCTTCTTCTAGCCCTCTAACAGAGGAGCAAATGTCCAGTCATGGGTCCAAAGAGGAATGAATGGAAGTAATAATTATGGTTAATCTACCAGTTAAATGACAAAATCCCTTGGTTCTTCAGCTACATTTCCCAGAGAATTCTAAAGGATTATGTTCCACAGAATATTATGTTAATAAGTGTTTCCTGATGGGATAATTGTGGATTAAGCTAAAGTAATCACATTTCTCTCCTAAATGACTCCTCATTGGGATACTCCAAAGGAAGAGAATATGCATTGTGTCCCAGTACCTCAGTATCCTTCCCTATGTAGCCCCCATCCAACAGGAAAGCCTAAAAGAATTGTGAGAATATACTCTAGGCCAGTGGTCAGCAAACTCATTAGTCAACAGAGCCAAATATCAACAGTACAACGATTGAAATTTCTTTTGAGCCAATTTTTTTAAACTTAAACTTCTTCTAACGCCACTTCTTCAAAATAGACTCACCCAGGCCATGGTATTTTGTTGAAGAGCTACACTCAAGGGGCCAAAGAGCCGCATGTGGCTCGCGAGCCGCGGTTTGCCTACCACGGCTCTAGGTCTTAGACTTAGAGTCTAGGACATGCCGTTTACATTGTCAAGCAGACAGGAGGAGACTAACATCCTAGTCCTTGTGAACAGTCAGCTCAACCCTACAAGGCATGAGATTTTGAGTGAAACCAGAGATGTGATTAAATGCCAGTGATGGTAAAGGAGTAGGGCCTTGTACATAGTAACTTGCCTACTTCTCTCTTTCTGGCTCTGGCAGTTTCTATGTAAACAGCCACACACAGAGATAAGAATGTAGAAAGTCAAGTCTTTCTAAAAGCTCTCATGAGCTGACCTCTTTGTGCCATTTGTTTTAGATGTGGCCTGGTTACCATGGATATCAGAAGTGTTAGAAGAAGCATGCAAGAAAGAGTTATTTGTGAATGAGTAAGGGTATGGCCTATAGATGTTGGTGAGTAAAAGAAAGAGAAAAAAAATGAGAAGAGAAATATGAAGAAGCCAATTTAATGGAGGCTCCGAGTGTTGCAAACCTGTGCTCCATCTGGCAACACTGACAGAAGCACCTTCTTCCTTGAATGTTCACATTCAAGGTCTAGTGACTCTCATTGACAGAGATGCAAGCATCCTGCCCAGAAGGGGGAGTGACTGATGATTTCTGTGGAATTGAAATTCAGTGGCGTGTGAAGCATCCACAGAACCTCTTCAATGACCATACTGAACAATTACCAAGTTGAAAGATACATAAGTGCTGTGTAAACTTTGCAAATAGTCAAGGAGCAAATAGATCTTTTCTGCATAACTGCAGTTCTTTCTAATATGAAAGGCAGAAAGGAGGGTGCAAGAAATGATAGCAGCAAAAAACAAGAGATAAATGGAGACATGGGGAGGAAGGCTCATAAGGTTTCCCCTCCAGGTAGAAAAGAGGAAAGATGTAAATAGAAGAGAAGTAAGGGAGCATGCACCACACATGCAATTAATTTATTGAAAAGACATAAATTTTCCCTCAGTGACTCTTTTTATAAAATTTTACTATTGATTTATTTAGAGAGAGAAGAAGGGAGAAGGAAAGAGAGAGAGAAACATCGATGTGAAAACGAACCATCATCAGCTGCCTCCTACATGCCTCCACCAGGAATCTATCTAGCCCACATGTGTCCTGACTTGGAATCAAACCAGCATCCTTTCCATGCACAGGACAATGCCCAACCAACTGAGCCACACTGGCCAGGGTGCCCTTCGGTGATTCTTAAGCTTCAGTGTGCTCAGGAGTCCCTTGGGTAGACTATTAAGAATGCAGATTCCAAGGTTTTATCTTCCTAATGCTTATGACTCATTAGGCTGTTGTGTAGTACTCAGACCACATGGTCAGAAACTCTGAGCTATAATGATCTTATAAAACTCATTTGACCTAAGGATGTTCTGAGACTACAATGTGTTCATCTTTGAGTGAGTCAAAACTGATGAGCAGGCTAATAGAAGGCTCCTAGTTCAGGTGACTGAGAGGAATAAAATAGAATCTTATCACCTATGCATGGTTCTTGCATATCAATGGTATACAGTAAAAATTTAGTTGAGAAAAGTATTGAAGAGACAAAAGGGCATATAATATGGTCCAGGTTTTAATGATGAGAGTCAAAGCCATGTAAATTTATGCATAATCCACCCTAACTGTGAAGAAAGTGAGGTTAAATGAACTCTTAAAATGAAGGCCTCTTTGTTAAGGGTCAGCCACAGTGACCTCTCACAGCCATGCCCTGGAGACAGTGAAGCACTGTGATTAAAAGTCCTGCACAGCAGTCAGTGTGCCTGGCTTCAACATGGTTCTCAAACTTCTTTGTTGTGTAACTCTGGGCAAATTAGATCATACATCTATCAGAACTGCAACTTCTATGAAATGAGCACATAATCCCAGCCCCTTCTCAGGGTTGGTGAAATAATTTACTCAGTAACACATAAGAGGTGCTTAGCTCAGGGCAGGACAACAGTAAGCACTCACTTGATATTAAAAGAGCATGAAATTTGGACTGACCTTTTCACTGTCAGGTTTTTGCTAAAAAAGAAAAATTAATTCTTCAGGAGAAAAGAAATTAAGTGAAGGTTAATCCTAAAACCAGGAGTTGCCTTCTGGTTGAACTATCAATGTGCCATCACTATTTATGAAGTTTTTCACAATAGTGACTAGTTTGTGGCTTTATCCATGCCACTTTCACTCTTTATTGAGAATTTTAAGATTTAGATATGATGTAGCTTAACTTCTAATATAATGAGGAGGAAATTCATGTCTTGGAAATTCACAGAGGTTGTGATTTCCCCAAAATCATGCAGGTAATCCCAGTCCAGTTCTCCCAATTCAGGGATCTTTCTACTGTTCACTTCTGCACTTCCTCCTATCGACAGGCCTCAACCCAAATGCCTATTAGTGTTAATAACCACACTGGACTAGAAACCAGTCAACTCAGGGTCAAGAACACTCTTTCCACTTACTAGCTAGTGACCTTGAACAAGCCATCTTACCTCTTCAAGCATCCCTGCAACTCCTACAAAACAGAGATAATAGTAACTCCTCTCAAAGGCACTTATGCACATCATATAAGAACACAGATGTCCAAGGCTTCTGTAGACTGTAACACTATAGACATTTAAGGTGCTATATTCATTATTGATGCTGCTATTACAATTTTAAGAGTAGTAGTTCAAGTCCTGGTGGAGATACACTTTTGAAAATTGACCAGCTACTACAACTCATTTGTTCAAGTTAATTTAGGAAGATTAATTTTCTGTCACTCACAAAAAAATCCATCAATACATTTGTCCGACTAAACAATTTTCTAATCCATTGAACAAAACAGGGACTTTGAATAGAGTGAAGCCAGAGCCATTTCACTCTGCTCACAACACAGAACACTTTTCTGCCTGCTGTAAAGACAAGAGCCTTTCTCAAGCTTTGTGCCATCACTTGAATGGAACATGTGGGCAGAAGCAAGGGTGTCGGACCAGTGAGCAGGAGCATAGGGTGGTCTTTTGGGAATAAATAAGCTGCCCACAGCCTTCGCTGACCAGCAGAACAGAGTCAGGGCAGCAGCCAACGGCAAATCACTCACAGTCCAGCCAGAAATCGCTGGGTCTGAAGGAAGCTGGCAGCTGTGGCACAGGCAGATCAAAGCTGGCTGGCAGCTGCTCACCAAGGCAGAGAGCAGCATGGAGTCAGAGGCCTGGGGGAAGGAGCTGAATTCTCTGATAGCAAGGCTGTGACCTTTTCAAATCACCCTCTTGTCTGCACTGTTGAGATTTAGAAACTAGAGCATTCACGGGGGGCACGTGCAAAGCACGTGAAATTCTGTGGAAAAGGTGCACAGAGAAACTTTCAAACTAGAAAGTATCCGTCCTACCAGTAAATGTTCTGTGTTGTGCCCAAGAACAAACTTTGTAGTCCTTTTTTTCTAACTGATATTTTTAATAACCCCTGTGCCCACAAGCAACTTGGAAATGATATTAGGTCTTCTGTGTTCCCAGGGGTTGCTAAGCAACATTTCTAGCAGCTGGAGAAATTTCCATAGTAAGCAAGTCATGTTCTACCACAAAGGCCATGGTTTGAAAAATACATTTTTCATCTATCATCTATAAACCCAGTGTTTTAATACTAGGGGCCTTTTATCATCACTAAAATGAGATTCAGCATTTGCTAATAGTAACTACAGAGCGCTTTAGCATCAGGCCCTGATATAATTCTGCTCTGGGAACACAAGGACACAAAAGCATGTGTCAATTTTTATAGGTGCCACAAGACAAGCGTGGTCAACAAAATAAATCAAAGAAAATTCAGCTAGGCAGATTATTTTTAATAAATAAAAGGGTATTTTAAAAGAGCTTTAGAGGTTGGTATTTTTGTTTTTACTTTCAAACTGAAGAGAACATATTCCTTTTCCTAATTTTCTTTGTTGTTATTTCAAAAAAACGAAGAGTATCCTGTAATATCCTGGAGTTTACTTGGGACAGAGGGGTCATATTTTAAAATTAACATTTAAAATATGCCATTGATATGCATATTTTTCTTCTAAGTTCAAATTTTGATTCTCTTTAGTTGAGTGCTTATGAATATCTTCAATATAAAGGATGTTTTAAAAAATTTAAATGTTGAGTGTGCCTGGAGGTTTAAAAAATATATATCCAGAAACCCTGAGCTGCATCTCTGCTGTTACAGAAAATCAGCTTTAACTATAAACATGTTAATCAATAATGGATGAAATTATTTCTCATTCTGGCTCATTGCCAGACCAAAAACTATTTATTTAGAGCCAGGCAGCTACTCCTAATGCAGAGCCCTCTTCCCCTCTGAAGGGTATGCAATGCCAATTTCTAATGCCCAGGTGTAGAGAGAGTTTCATTTCCTGGGTTCCAAGTACTTTTGTAAAATTGGTGTCTGCACAAGAATAGCCAGAAGTTTCTTAAGCACAAATTTGCCCACTTTCTTCCACCAGTAAAAATACTGGTTACTGGCTTCTTAATTAAGTGCTAAAAATACTGTTTAAATTACCATATGAAAACAAAACCAAATGAGTCCAAGCAATTTGTACTCATTTCCCTGATGTGCCCTCTTTAATACAGTTTCAGAAGATGAGTTGATCATTTCCAAAGTAATACAGTTATATCTGATTCACTTTTGACTGGGGAAAAGAGATAGGAAGGAGGAAGGGGAGGAGAGGGAGTGGAGAGAAGGAAGGGGGAGGAGAAAAGAAGAAGGAAAGGGGGCAAGAGGATTTAATAAAATGCTATTTTACAGTTATATGGTATCAATTTTGAATTTTCCTTATGGCAGTGGATACTTTCACAGAACAAAGAAGTCTGAGGCTGAGAAATTTACCAACAGAAGTAGGCAAAGTGGCATATTTTTACTCCAAGAATAAGTATCTTCTACAATGAACAATTTTCAAAATCAGATCTACAGTATTAAAGTAACTTTAATATTTGTATTCTTGCCCAATCTTATTAAGCTAACCACCAGAGTTAGAAAAATGATTTTCCCTTTTGCAAAGCAATAGGCTCTTATTTGTCCATTCAACAAATCTGGAGACCCTACTATATGCCAGGTATTCTGGCCCTCTCTGAGGATACAAGTGAAGGGGATGTTTTCCCTATCTTCATGGAGCTTATGGCCCAGCGGGGAACACAAACAAGTAACCAGAAAATGTACCAGTGTGGTAAGTGCTGACTGGAAGTAAATGCAGGGGCTGGGAGAGCACATCAGTGCTCAGGAGGAAAAGGTCTCCAAGCTGTGACCTGAAGAATCACAGACGCAGCCAAGAGAAGGTGTGGGGAGTTGTGGTGAGATGTGGGAAACCAGTGCCCAGGCCAGGAATAAGCTGTTAAAAGAACACTGATACCGGTCTACAGCTTAATAAAGAATGGTTAGAGATTTTGGCAAAATCTTATTCACTGTCTCCAGGTACTGCATTAGTCTGCTAGAGATACCATAGCAATGTATCACAGACTAGGTGGCTTAAATAACAGAAATTTATTTTCTTACAGTTATAGAAGCTAGAACATCAGGAACAAGGTGTCAACAATTTGATTTCTTGTGAGGTCCCTCTGCTTGACTTGTAGATGGCCACCTTCTCCCTGTGTCTTCATATGAACATCCCTCTGTGCTTGTCTATGTCCTTATGTCTTCTTATAAGGACACTAGTGGCCCCGTGCACGGATTCATGCACATTGAAAGGAAATTAATTAGAAGGTGGCCTGCAGGGTGGGACTGGGCAAGACAGGCTGGACACACCCTGGAGCCAACCTCCCACAGTCCTTCTGTAGCTGGCCACATCTGGGGCAGCAGCTTGAAGGGCATCTGTGGAGTGAGCGGGATCCCTCTGGTAGGTGGGGTCCCTCGGCCTGGCCTGCAGGGATAAGGCCAAAACTGACAGTCTGACATCCCCCAAGGGGTCCTGGAGTGCAAGAGAGCACTCTGCAAAGTTGTTGTTGCTCGGCAGCTCCTGCATTGAGCATCTGCCCCCTGGTGGTCATTGCGCATCATAGCTACCAATCGGAAGATTGGTTAGTCGGACGGTCGCTTAGCCTTTTATATATATAGACTAGAGGCCTGGTGCATGAAATTCGTGCATGGGTAGGGTTTCTAGGCCTGGCCGGTGATCAGGGCCGATCGGGGCCTTCCGGCTGCTGGTCGGGGCCTTCCTTCTGGCTGTCGGCCGGGGCCTTCCTTCCGGGTGCCAGCCAGAGTCTCCCTTCCCCGGCTGCCGACTGCCAGCAGGGCCTTTCTTCATTCCATGCTGCCCCCTGGTGGTCAGTGCATGTTATAGTGAGTGATTAACTCCCAGTCTCCTGGTTGAACTCCCAAGGGGACAATTTGCATATTAGGTTTTTATTTATATAGATTAGCTAATTTAGATTAGAACTCATTCTAATAACCTCATTGTAACTTAATTACCTCTTTAAAGACTGTCTCCAAATAGTCATGTTCTAAGGTGCTATGGGTTAGGACTTCAATATAAAAATTTTGGGGAAACACAATCCATCCCATATCAATCAGTTTGACTATAAAGGTAGAGAATGCCCTGGAGAAGGTAAGATTGCAGAAACAATAGGTGACAGGAGAAACCAGAGTGTGTATTTCTAAAAGGAGGGAGAAGTTAACAGCACCAAGTGCCTCCAAGGTCAAAAAGAAGTAAGGACTGAAAATATCCTTCAAAATTAGGGATAAGGAAGGCATGATGATCTTGTTAAATGCTGTCTGAAGAAGTGGTGAGCACCAAAGATCAAGCAAGGTGCAGATAACCCCTCAAGAGATCAAGGAACTTGTATGCATATATGCATAATCTATGAATACAGACAATGGGGTGGTGAGGGCCTGGGGGAGGGGAGGACAGAGGTGGGCTGGAAGAGGCGAATAGGGTAAAAGAAGGACCTATGTAATACTTTCAACAATAAAGATTTTTTTAAATAAGAAATAAAAATAAATAAAATAAGTTGCCTCTGGGGAAAGAAAGTGAAATTTGGAGTAGAGAGAAATAGCATGCAAAGTTGATTTCATTTTAAGTATTTTTCTGTTCACCATATCTATTCATTGCTAATTTTCTTTCAAAATGAAATTTTAAAACTTAATATTAGTATTTATCTCATCAGATTATTTAAAAATTAATATAATACTTGTCAAATATTTGGCCTAGGACCTGGAACATAGCAGGTAGTTGATAACTGTTAGTTATTAACAAGATATTATGAAGTGCATGTTTGTGTGCCTTTAACTTCATGTTATAACCCTAACCTTCAATGGGAAGGTATTAGAAGGTGGAGCATTTGGGGGCAATTAAGTCATGAGGGTGAAGCCCTTGTGTTGGGAACTTTAAGAAGAGACACAAGGGAGTTTGCTTCCTCTCCCTCTGTTCTCTGCCGTGTAAGAATACAAGAAGTAGAAGGGTCATCTACAAACCAGAAAGCAGAACCCAGTAGCTACTGGATCTGATGGCACCTTGATCTTAAACTTCCCAGCCTCCAGAACTATGAGAAATAAATTTCTGTTCTTTAAGCCACCCTATCTATATTCTATAGTATCCAAAACTGACTTATACAACAATGGAATCAGAGCCATTTTGGAGACAGATCCCAGGGTACTTTGACTGAGAGAAACAGTAAAGTATCATGTATTTTGTGGACATACCACTAATACAATATCAAAATAGTTATTTAAATACTAGAGGCCCAATGCACGAAATTTGTCCAAGAGTAGGCCTTCCTAACCCCAGCTGCTGGCACTGGTTTCCCTCTGGCACCCAGGACCAGGGTTTCCATGTGGCTGCTGGCAGGCACCCAGGACCCAGGCTTCGCTCCAGCCACTGGCAGGCACTCCGGACCTGGGCTGCCCTTTGGCCCTGGCTTTGTCCACAGTGGCGTCTGGATGACATCCGGAATGATGTCCGGTCTAATTAGCATATTACCCTTCTATTATTATAGATAACTCTCCAATTTTATCCATTCTTTTACATGATTAGAAAAATTTTTATTGAGAAGAAATAAAGCGTTTCAAATAAAACTGAAAGCTATATCTGAATTGTGCTATTTAAGTATTATATTTATTGAATCAATTGTTAGAAAAAGTAGAGGGAAAGGTACTTTGGGAAGCCAACAAAACATGGCAGGAATATGACACTGTACTACTGTCCAAGATCATAAGCTGTGGTGTGTCTATTTCATGTGACAAAGAACCATTGACCTTTTACAGGTAAAGCACTTGATTTTTCAACATGTTTTATCAATGCTACATATTAACTATTGAACATCAGGAGTTAATCACACTGAGATGAGGCCACGGCAAGTACTAAAGTACTAATCACAACCAAAATGAGTTGCAGGTGAGCTGAAGACACTCAGAACTGGAATGGACCTTGGCAGCCAACCCCCCAATTCTTAAATCCCTTCTACAACAAAACTGCCAAGTATCCTGCCTGAAAGTTTAAGAAGCTACTGAGGCATATGCTGCAGGCAACAAGAGGAATAACAAGCAGGGAAGACAAAGCAAAACTTCCAGGATTTTCTGAAACTTTTAGGTCTTTCCTAGGAGATATAGAGCTTTAAGGGTTGTTAAACAAAGACTTCAAGCCTTCTGTAACCTTTGACACAGCATCAGGAACCTCATCGAGCACTATGAGAGCAAGCCCTAGGTTTCAATTTTAGCTCCACCCCTTGACTTAGTTGGGTGGCCTAAACTCTTTAAGGCTCTAGTTTCTTCATCTATCAGATAAGGCTATTAACAGTCCAATGTCATTGTGTTTTTGTGAACATTAACATCTATATAATAAAAGCCTAAGCAACCATTACAGCGAAACGACCAGAATGACTGGTCGCTATGATGCACACTGAGCACCAGGGGGCAGACGCTCAACACAGGAGCTGCCCCCTGGTGGTCAGTGTGCTCCCACAGGGGGAGCGCCACTCAGCCAGAAGCCGGGGTCATGGCTGGCTAGTGCAGTGGCAGTGGTGGAAGCCTCTCCCACCTCTGTGGCAGTGCTAAGGAGCAGTGAACGGAGCGGTAAGGAGCAGCAAGCAGGCAGGCAGTAAGGAGAGAGGGCGCAGGTTGGGCTGAAGGACGCCCCCTCCTCCAGTGCACGAATTTTGTGCACCAGGCCTCTAGTAATATAGTAATAATCCTTGTAAAGCATTTAGCCCTATGCACATAAAATAGTAAGTGTTCATTAATTGTTAGTTAGGCCATTATGTTCAATAGTAGGAATAACTCTGATCTTAGCTTTTTATATATATAGATATTGGTTTTAGTTGCCTTAAGTGAAACACATTTGCTTTTAGCCTGCTTCTCCTCCCTTTTCAGATCTATTACTGGGCATGAATCTACATAGTCCCATAAAATTTTCAACTGGGAGAGGATCTTAGAGAATTTCTAGTTCAGTCTGTTTATGTTACAGATGATGAAACGAGGTGTGAATAGATTGAACGGGTTGCTCATTTCATTTATTAGAGATGAAGAAAATTAAAGCACATGAAGACTGATTTTAGCAAGATACAAAAGGCTAAATGCTTTGCTAGTTATTAGTATCCAGAATTACTGACACTCAGTTAGTGTTCTAACTACAGGATAAAACCCTATTCCTAACTACCAAGAGCAAGTTAATTTAATGACAAACTATGCCAAAATAGTTTTGGGTCACTGTGTTTACCTTAAACCACCATAGGATGCCAGGGAATACCCTCATGCTAATTAATCCTGTCCACCTGATTAATGCAGTCTTCATAATTTATAATCCAAAGCCTTTAGGCACAAAGACCTATTAACATGCTAATATACCTTCTTACTAGTCTAGCTGTTTTCAATAAGAATTATCTATAATGAGCCAATGACAGGTAATATTTCCAAATGATTAGCACCTAGGAAATCATACTCAAGCTGGTTGCTGATTAACATTCTTTGGTTTTGGTAGTTAGCATTTCTCATTCCAGCAGTGGGTTCAGTTGGAGGATTTGGGCCATGGAAAACCAAGCCTATTCAATGGCCAGTGATTATCTTAAGAAAATATAATTATGACATATGGATATGAAAACTTGATTCACTTGACAAAAGATTATATAAAAATTTGTTTAAGCTCTAAAAGACAATTTGGGGACAATTGCTGAAATTTGAATATAAATGTATATTTAAATGATATTATTGAATTACTATTGATCCTCTGACAATAGCATTATGGTGTATTAAATGGATGCTGAAGTATTTAGGGGTAAGGTGTCATAATGTCTGAAAGTTATATCCAAGTGGTTCAGCAACAAATTATAAACAGAAAGGTTGATAGATGATAGATAATAAATAATAGATAGATAGATAGATAATAGATAGATAGATATGTAGATAGATGATAGATAGATGATAGATAGATAGATGATAGATAGATAGATAGATAGATAGATAGATAGATAGATAGATAGATAGATGATAGATGCTAGGTAGATATAGCAATTTTGGAAAAATGTTTAAAAATATTTCTTATTCAAATAAATCTATAACTTTACCATCCTGAGGAAATATTCATACCACAATGTTGACTTCCAGAAAACTATTTAAAATACCATGTTAATACTCAGTATCTTTTCTCTCTCCATAAATTAAAAATTGGGATTTAAATGAAAACATTAAAAAATTCTAAGCATATTTTAATGCTTTATGTATCTTATTATAAATATCTTTTGGACTATATATGTTTAAAAGAAAAATTCTCAAAGATAGACCATATGTTAGGACACGAAAGAAGTCTCAATAAGTTTAAAAAGATTAAAGTCATAGCAAGCATCTTCTCTAACCACAATGGCATGAAACTAGAACAAACTACAACTTTAAAAAAAAGGTCAAAAATCCTCAACACATGGAGGCTAAATAGTATGTCATTAAAAAACAAATGGGGACAGAACCAAGATAGTGACATAGTCAACCACATCAAAATTACAACTAAAATACAGAACAATCATCACACAGAACCGCCAGAAAGGTGGCTGAATGGAAGTCCTACAACTAGAGAAGTAAAGAAGAAAGCACACTGAGACTGGTAAGAGGTATGGAGGCACTGAATGGGCTGGTCCAACACCCATGTGTGCTGCTTTTTTAATTGGGAGGGAGATCACCTCTGCAGAGGCCTCCCGGAGGAACAAGGGGTCCCAGCCCCACATCAGACACCCAGCCCCAAGGGGTCCCAGCCCCACATCAGACACCCAGCCCAGGGTCACAGAGCTGCGAAAAGAAGTCCCTATGGGTAGTAAGAACTACGAGCTGTAAAAACTAGTGGGGATTGGGGCTCAGTGACACAGGCTACTGGAGACTCAGCTGCTCCTCTTAAAAGGCCAGCACTACGAAAAAAAAGGGACATCTGGAACTTACAAGCTCCTGCTTCCTCTGAGCTCCAGTGCCAGGCAAGGCTCCGGGGAAACCCAGACACATACAAGTAGAAACTGGACTGTCTGGCATTGGGGCAGGAACTTGGGGGTGGCTTTCTTCCAGATGGAGGTGCTCGCAGCAGTCATTGTTTCCATGCTGGAACCTCCCCAGTTGTAGGGCTGACTGGCAGCCATTTCTGTTTGCTCAGCCCTGATGATTCTCTGAGACCCCACCCCACCCAATTTACAACCCCACCCAAGCTGCAGGCAGCAGTTTTTGCATATGAATGGCCTGTCCTTTCTCTAGCTGAAACATGTTAAACAAGTTGCAGCTGCGTCAGGGAACCCCAAACCTATCAATAAAAGGCTCAAGACCCATTACCAGCACCAGCCAGCCTTGTTTCATAGCTAGGCACTTCCAAACCCAATACAAAGAGGAGGAATCTGCATATCTCTCTGTATTTCCTGCTGGGTGGCCCAAGGTAGTGGCTGACTTTGCACCTCAAGAGACAGTGTACCCAGTGGTCAGTTGAGACCATACCAGATTATAACTCTTCACAGCCATAAGCTACACACTCAAGGGGCACCAAAGCCCCATGAAGCAAGTTGTGCTCCATAAGGGTGTCTCCTGCACAGCAACTCTCCACTGTAGTCGCAGCTGATCCCCACAGTCAATTGGCCTGGAGATCAATTCCTCCCAGTGATACCAATAGCAATCAAGGCTCAACTACAACAAGACTGTGCACTCAGCCCACAAAGGGGTGCACCTGGAGTGTCCACCTCAGGTGATTGGGGAGGCTGAGACACTGGGCCCTATAGCTGAGCCACTGGGCCCTACTACACAAGGACACTCTATCAACTCAAGGAGACTTAGCAGATCTACCCAATACATAGAAACAAATACAGGGAGGCAGCCAAAATGCGGAGACAAAGAAATATGTCACAAATGAAATAAGTGGAAGAAAGCAAACTACTGAATATAGAGTTCAAAACCACAGTTATAAGGTTACTCAAGAATCTTCTAGAAACCTCTAAGGGACTTAGTGAGATTTTCAATGATCTTACTGAGAATGCCAAAAAAGGACCAGTCAGAAATTAAGCAAATTAAGCATACACTGACTGAAATAAATAATAATATACAGGGATTCAACAGTAGACTAGAGGATCCCGAGAATCAAATCAACAATTTGAAATATGAGGAAGCAAAAAACTCCAACCAGAAGAGCAAAAAGAAAAAAGAATCCAAAAATATGAAGATAGTGTAAGGAGCCTCTGGGACAACTTCAAGCATACCAACATCTGAATTATGGGGGTGCCAGAAGAAGAAGAGAGGGCAAGATATTGAAAACCTATTTGAAGAAATAATGACAGAAAACTTCCCCTATCTGGTGAAAGAAATAAACTTACAAGTCCAGGAAGCACAGAGAACCCCAAACAAGAGGAACCCAAAGAGGACCACACCAAGACACATCATTATTAAAATGCCAAGGACAAAAGACAAAGAGAGAATCTTAAGAGCAGCAAGAGAAAAGCTGTTAGTTACCTACAAGGGAGTGCCCATATGACTGTCAATTGATTTCTCAACAGAAACTATGCAGGCCAGAATGAAGTGGCAAGAAATATTCAAAATGATGAATAGCAAGAACCTACAATCAAGATTACTCTACCCAGCAAAGCTATCATTTAAAATTGAAGGTAAGATAAAGAGCTTCACAGACAAGAAAAAGCTAAAGGAGTTCATCGCCACCAAAACAGTATTATATGAAATGCTGAAGGGTATTCTTTAAGAAGAAGAAAAAGATAAAAAATATGAACAACAAAGTGGCAACAAATACAATATCTATCAACAAGTGAATCTAAAAATCAAATGAATAAAAAATCTGATGAACAGAATAAACCAGTGAATGGAATAGAATCATGTGCACGGAAATGGAACAGACTGACAATTCTCAGAGGGAGAGGGTGTGGAGGAGGCAGAAAAAGATTAGACAAAGATCTTATATGCATGTATGCATTACCTATGGACACAGACAATAGGGTGGTGAGTGACTGGGGCAGGGTGGGAACTGATAGAGGGAAGCTAGCGGGGGGGGGGGGGGCGGGAAAGAGGGACATCTGTAATAATCTCAACAATAAAGATTAAAAAAAGAATGGATTACCAATGAGATGAAAGAAGAAATCAAAAATTACCTGGAAGCAAATGAAAATGAACACACAACCATGCAAAATATATGGGACACAGTGAAAGCAATATCAGAGGGAAGTTCATAGCATTACAGGTCTACCTCAAGAAGCCAGAAAAATCTCTAATAAACTAACCCTACACCTAACAGAATTGTAAAGAGAACAGCAAGAAAAGCCCAGAGTATGTAGAAGGAGGGAAAGAATAAAGATCAGAGCAGAAGTATATGACATAGAAACTAATAATAATAACAATAACAACAACAACACAAAAGATCAATGAAACCAAAAGCTGGTTCTTTAAAAGGATAAACAAAATTGATGAAACTTTAATCAGACTCATCAAGAATCAAAGAGAGTGGACCCAAATAAATATATTCAGAAATGAAAGAGGAGAGATAACAACTGACATGATAAAAATACACTGGATTGTAAGACTGTATTATGAAAAACTATATGCCAACAAAATAGACAACCTGGGAAAAATGGACAAAGTTGTAGAAATATGCAATCTTCCAAAACATAATCAGAAAGAAGCAGAACACCTGAATAGGCCAATAACAACTGATGAAATCGAAGCAGTAATATAAAAACTATTCCAGCAAAAATTAAAAAATCCTGAACTGGATGGCTTCACAGAGGAATTTTACCAAACATTCAAAGAACACCTATCCTCAAACTATTCCAAAAAAATTGAGGAGGGAAGACTTCCAAACTGTTATTACCAAAATTATCCTAATACCAACACCGAATAAAGACACAACAACAACAAAAAAAGATAAGCCAATATTCCTGATGAATATAGATGTTAAAATCCTCAACAAAATATTAGCAAGTTGGATCCAGCAATACATTTTTTAAAAATCATACACCAAGATAAAGTGGGATTTATTCCAGAGATGCAAGGTTGGTATGATATATGGAAATCAACAAATATGATACATCATGTAAACAAAATGAAAGATAAAAATCACATGATCATATCAATAGATGCAGAAAAAAAGCATTCAACAAAATCCAGTACCTATTTATAAGAAAAACTCTGAACAAAGTTGGAATAAAAGGACCAGACCTCAACATAATAAAGGCCATATTTGAAAAACCTACAGCCAACATCATATTCAATGGGCAAAAACTAAAAGCATTTCCTTTAAGATCAGGAACAAGGGAGGGAAGTCCAATTTCACCACTCTTATTCAACACTAGAGGCCCGAAGCATGAAATTTGTGCAAGGAGCTTGGCCCTTGCCCGCCGTGGCAGCCGCCTCTGCCTCAGCCTTTGCAGCCCCAGCTTCCTCTGGAAGGTCGTCCGGAAGGAGGTCTGGTCTAATTAGCATATTACACTTTTATTATATAGGATAATACTGGAAGTTCTAGCCATAGCAATTAGACAAAAAGTAGAAGAAATAAAGGGCATCCAAATTGGAAGGAGGAAATAAAACTGTCATGATTTGTACATGCCATGATATTGTATATAGAAACCCTAAAGACTCCACCAAAAACTACTAATAAAAGAATTTGGCAAAGTTTCAGGATGCAAAATAAACACCCAGAAATCCATCGCATTTTCATATAATTATAATGAAAATTCAGAGAAACTTTAAAAACCACCCCATGTACTATTGCAACAACAAAAATAAGACAACTAGGAATACATTTAACCAAAGAGATAAAAGACCTGTTACTTTGACAACTATATAACACTGATGAAAGAAATCAAGCAAGATACAAACAAGTGGAAGCATCATTAAAATGTCCATATACCCAAAGCAATCTAGAGATTCAATGCAATTCCTATTAAAATACCATCAGCATATTTCACAGATTTAGAACAAATATTCCAAAAACTTATATGAAACCAAAAAAGATTCCAAATAGCCTCAGCAATCTTGAGAAAGAAGAATAAAGTTGGAGGTACCACAATACCCAAAATCAAACTATACTACAAGGCCACTGTGATAAAAAAAAAAAAAAAAAAAAAAAAAAAAAAAAAAAAAAAAAACAGCCTGGTAGTGAGAACAGGCATATAGACCAATGAAACACAACAGCGAGCCCAGAAATCAACACATGTCTTTATAGTCAATGAATATTTGCCAAAGGAGGCAAGAGCATACACTAGAGTAAAATAAGTCTCTTCAATAAATGGTGTTGGGAAAATTAGACAGATAGATGCAAAAAAAAAAATGAAACTACACTACCAACTTACACCATACACAAGAATAAACTCAAAATGGATAAAAAACTTAAATGTAAGTCATAAAACTCTAAAAATCCTAGATGGAAACATAGGCAGTAAAATCTCAGACATCTCTTGCAGCAATATTTTTGCCAATATGTCTCTGAGGGCAAGGGAAACTCATGAAAAGATAAATGAGACTATATCAAGCTGAAAAGATTATGCACAGCAAAAGAAACCATCAACAAAATGAAAAGAGAACCCACTGTATGGGAGAACACATTTGCCAATGATACACCAGATAAGGGGTTAATATCCAAAATATATAAAGAGCTCATAAAACTCAACACCAGGAAGACAAACAATCCAATTAAAAAAAAGGGTGAGGGACCTGAATAAACACTTCTCCAAAGAGGACATACAAAAGGCCAAGAGACATATGAAAAATGCTCAAAGTCACTAACTACCAGAGAGATGCAAATAAAAACCAACTCACACCTGCCAGAAGGGCTACTATCAATAAATAAACAAACAACAAGTGCTGGCAAGGATGGGGAGAAAAGGGGACCCTAGTACACTGCTGGTGGGAATGCAAACTGTTGCAGCCACTGTGGAAAACAGTATGGAGTTCCCTCAAAAAATTAAGAATGGAACTCCCATTTGACCCAGTGATCTCACTTCTGGGAATATGTCCTGAGAATCCTGAAACACCAATCAGAAAGAATATATGCACCCCTATGTTCATAGCAGTGTTATTTACAACTAGAGGCCTGATGCACAAAATTCTTGCATGGGTAGGGAACCTAGGTCAGTCTGGTCATCAGGGCCGATCTGTGGGGTGACCCGGGGGGCAATCGGGAGCCTCCCACTGGCACCCGCCTTGGCTGACCTAGGGCCTGCAGTCTGGGGGCAGCTCCTGCATTGAGTGTCTGCCCCCTGGTGGTCAGTGTGCATCATAGCAACTAGTGGTTCCACCAGTCGTTCTGCCATTCGGTCAATTTGCATATTAGGCTTTTATGATATAGGATAGCTAAGATCTAGAAACAGCCCAAGTGCCCATCAGCAGGAGTGGAAAAAACTTGTGGTTGCCTAGCTAGTGTGTTTCAGTGGTTGAGCATTGACCCATGCACCAAGAGTTCGCAGGTTTGATTCCAGGTCTGGACATATGCCCAGATTGTGGGCTCCATGCCCTGTAGGGGGAGTTCAGGAGGCAGCTGAGATCGATCTTTCTCTCTCATCAATGTTTCTATCTCTCTCCATCTCCCTTCCTCTATGAACATTTCTTTAAAATATATTTTTATTGATTTCAGAGAGGAAGGGAGAGGGAGAGAGCGATGGAAACATCAATGATAAGAGAGAATCACTGATAGGTTGTGAGCCTGAGCCGTAGCATGTGCCCTTAACTGGAATAGAATCTGGGGCCCTTCAGTCCACCACAGGTCAATGCTCTATCCACTGAGCCATACCAGCCAGGGCAAAACATATTTTTTAAAAAGCTGCTTTACATTTACACAATGAAATAATATTTGTCCACAAAAAAATAAAAGAAAAAGTCTTACCCTTTGTGACCACATGTATGGACTTGGAGAATATTATGCTAAGTAAAATAAGCCAGTCAGAGAAAGACAGATACAATGTGATCTCACCAATATGTGAAATCCAAGGAACAATATCAACTGATAAAAAATGGAACCAGAGAACGCGCACACAGGACATAGCACTGCTACTGGAATTTGAGAGACTGGAATCTATTCCCCGCAACACAATCGGGTGAACAAACCCGAAGTCCAAGCAGGGTGGCAGTGCCACCTGACATGGATTCTGGGCAAGCGCACACAGAAGTCAGTTTTCCACAGCGCAGGCACGCCACAGAGCTATTGTGCAACCCAGTCCCCCATGGTGACCAGGACCAAGATTCTCCCAGCAAGAGGCAGCACGGAGCACCACCAACTTGAGTCTGATTCTTACCATGGGTGCCTGGGATCCCTGACTCACAGTGCATTCACACTATGAGCCAGTGACTCCAATTCTTGGTGCATGCGCACACGGGGACCCTAATTCTCAGCGAGAAGCCACACGAGGCAACAGAGACTCTGATACTCGATTCTTGGTGCAGACACAGGGAAACTCTGACTCCTGGCATGCACTAGGGGACTCATTTTCGGCACACGCCAACAGCGTGGTGCAGGTGGGGTCCCTGATTCTAGGTGCGCTGAGACCACACTGAACGCTGGTAACTCTGACCCTGGGCGAGCCTGGTTCCCACCAACCCACAGCAGCCACACGTCCTAGTGTCGGAGCACTTCAGTGACACTTGGGTGGTGCGAAGTTCCCATGGCACACGGCCCAGGTCCACGCAACTCAAAGTTTGAACCTTCTGGTGATAGTCAGAATGGGGAGATGACACAATCCCCAGAGGAAAGAAAATGAGGAGTCGCCAAGAAAGGAAATTAGTGAAATTGAAGCATGCATGACCGAAAAAAAATTCAGAGTAATGGTCATGGAATTTATACATCAGGTGGATGAGAAAATCAACAAGCTATGCAAGAATCAGGAAGAAATGAAAAGTGATATAGCTACAATCAAAAACACCATGGAAAGTTTCAACAGTAGACTAGAAGAAGCAGAGGACCAAATTAGTGAGTTAGAAGATCAGGTACAGAAACAAGCTCAATCTGAACAGCAATTGGAGAAAAAAATTAAAAAGCAGGAGGAAAGCCTAAGGGAGCTTTGGGACAACATGAAACGAAGTAACATACGTATAATAGGGCTGCCAGAAGGACAAGAAGAGCAGCAAGGATTAGAAAATCTATTTGAAGAAATAATGACAGAAAACTTCCTGGATATGGGGAAGAAAAAAGTTACACAAGTACAGAGAGTCACAAACAGGATCAACCCCAAAAGACCCACACCAAAACACGTCATAATTTCAATGGCAAATATCAACGACAAAGAGAGAATCTTAAAGGCGGCAAGAGAGAGACAGCGAGTTACCTACAAAGGAATCCCCATCAGATTATCAAATGATTTCTCAACAGAAACACATCAAGCTAGAAGGGAATGGAAGCAGGTATACAAAGTGTTGCAAAGCAAAGGACTGAATCCAAGAATACTCTATCCAGCAAGACTATCAATCAAAATTGAAGGGGAAATCGGAGCTTCACAGACAAAAAATGGCTAAGGGAGTTTATCACCACCAAACCAGCAATGCAAGAAATGCTAAAGGGAATGCTGTAAAAAGAAGAAGTAAACAGGTAAGAAGGAACACAGACACAAAAATAGATATGACTACAAACAAATACCTTTCAGTAATAACTTTAAATGTAAATGGACTAAATGCTCCAATCAAAAGACATCAAGTGGCTGAATGGATAAAAAAAACACAACCCATATAATATGCTGTCTACAAGAGACCCACCTCAGATCAAGAGACACACAGATTGAAAGTGAAGGGATGGAAAAATATCTTTCAGGCAAATGGAAATGAAAAAAAAGCTGGGGTAGCAATACTTATATCTGACAAAATAGACCTCAAAGTAAATGCCATAACATGAGATAAAGAAGGCCACTTCATAATACTAAAGGGATCGATACAGCAAGAGGATATAACCCTGGTAAACATATATGCACCCAACACAGGAGCACATAACAAAACTCCTGGAAGATATCAAGGGAGAGATCAACAACAATACAATCATAGTAGGGGACTTTACTACACCATTGACATCACCGGATAAATCCTCTAGACAAAAATCAGCAAAGACACAGCAATCCTAAATGACTCACTAGATCAGATGGACTTAACTGACATCTTCAGAATATTTCACCCCAAAGCCACGGAATATACGTTCTTCTCAAATGCACATGGGACATTTTCAAAAATAGACCACATATTGGGTCACAAGCAAAGTCTCCCCAAATTCAAGAAGATGGAAATCATACCAAGCATCTTCTCAGACCACAATGCCATAAAATTAGAAATAAACTACCATAAAAACAATCCAAAAATCTCCAACACTTGGAAGCTGAATAGCGTACTATTAAATAATGACTGGTTTACCAAAGAGATCAAAGAAGAAATTAAAAGCACCCTGGAAACTAATGACAACAAAAACACAACAACAAAATCTATGGGACACCATGAAAGCAGTCCTGAGAGGGAAGTTTATAGCTCTACAAGCCTACCCCAAAAAACAAGAAAAAAATGGTAGTAAATCATCTAACTCTACAACTCAAATAATTAGAAAGAGAGCAACAAGAAAAGCCCAGAGTGAGCAGAAGGGAGGAGATAATAAAGATCAAAGCAGAAACAAATGACATAGAGACCAAAAAAACAGTACAAAAGATCAATGAAACCAAGAGCTGGTTCTTTGAAAGGATAAACAAGATTGATGAACCTCTAGCTGCTCACCAAGAAGCAAAGAGAGAAGACTCAAATAAACAAAATCAGAAATAAGAGAGGCGAAATAACAATAGACCCCACAGAAATACAAAGGATTGTTAAAACATACTATGAACAACTCTACTCTAACAAACTAGACAACCTAGAGGAAATGGACATATTCTTAGAAAAATACAACCTTCCAAAACTCAATCAGGAAGATTCTAAAAATCTCAATAGGCCGATAACTATGGAAGAAATTGAAGCAGTCATCAAAAAGCTCCCAGCAAACAAAAGCCCGGGGCCAGACGGCTTCACAGGGGAGTTATACCAAACATTCAAGGAAGAACTAAAACCTATCCTCCTCAGACTATTACAAAAAATTCAAGAGGAAGGAACACTTCCAAGCTCATTCTATGAAGCCAGCATCACCCTAATACCAAAACCAGATAAAGACAACACAATGAAAGAGAATTATAGGCCAATATCCCTCATGAACATAGATGCCAAAATCCTCAATAAAATTCTAGCAAATCGGATCCAGCAATACATCAGAAAGATCATACACCATGACCAAGTAGGATTTATCCCAGGGATGCAAGGATGGTTCAATATCCGCAAATCAATAAACGTGATACATCATATAAACAAATTGAGAGATAAAAATCACATAATCATATCAATTGATGCAGAAAAAGCATTTGACAAAATCCAATACCCCTTCTTAATCAAAACACTCAGCAAGGTGGGAATAGAAGGATCATACCTCAACATAATAAAAGCCATATATGAAAAACCCACAGCCAATATCATACTCAATGGACAAAAACTAAAACCATTTTCCCTAAGAACAGGAACAAGACAGGGATGCCCACTCTCACAACTCCTGTTCAACATAGTACTGGAAGTACTAGCCATTGCGATCAGACAAGAAGAAGAAATGAAAGGCATCCAAATTGGAAAAGAAAAAGTAAAACTGTCCTTATTTGCAGATGACATGATATTGTACATAGAAAACCCTAAAGACTCCATCAAAACATTATTAGACTTAATAAATGAATTTGGCAATGTTGCAGGATACAAAATTAATGCCAAGAAATCTATGGCATCTCTTTACACCAAGAGTGAACTAATAGAGAGAGAAACTAAAAAAGCAAGCCCATTTACCATCGCACCAAAAAAATTAAGATACCTAGGAATAAACTTAACTAAGGAGGTAAAAGACCTATATGTGATAAACTACAGGACACTGAAAAAAGAGATAGAAGAAGACATAAACAGATGGAAGAACATACCGTGTTCATGGACTGGTAGAATCAACATCATCAAAATGTCATACTACACAAAGAAATCTACAGATTCAATGCAATCCCCATTAAAATACCAATGGCATATTTCACAGACCTACAACGAACTTTCCAAAAATTCATCTGGAATAAAAAAGGACCCCGAATAGCTACAGCAATCCTGAGAAAGAAGAACAAAGTAGGTGGGATCTCAATACCAGATATCAAGCTGTATTACAAAGCCACTGTTCTTAAAACAGCCTGGTACTGGCACAAGAACAGACATATAGACCAATGGAATAGAATAGAGAACCCAGAAATCGACCCAAACTACTATGCCCAATTAATATTTGACAAAGGAGGCATGAACATAAAATGGAGTCAAGACAGTCTCTTCAACAAATGGTGTTGGGAAAATTGGACAGATACATGCAAAAAAATGAAACTAGACCACCAACTTACACCATACACAAAAATAAACTCAAAATGGATAAAGGACTTAAACACAAGACGGGAAACCATAAAAGTACTAGAGGAATCCACAGGCAGAGAAATCTCAGACATATGCCAAAGGAACTTCTTCACTGATACCACTCCTAGGGCAATGGAAACTAAAGAGAAAATAAACAAATGGGACTACATCAAAATAAAAAGCTTTTTCACAGCAAAAGAAACCATCAACAAAGCAACAAGAAAGCCCACTGCATGGGAGAACATATTTGCCAATGTCATCACCTATAAGGGTTTAATCTCCAACATTTACAGGGAACTCATACAACTTAACCAAAGGAAGATAAACAATCCAATCAAAAAATGGGCAAAGGACCTAAATAGACACCTTTCGAAGGAGGACAGAAGGAAGGCCAAGAGACATATGAAAACATGCTCAAAGTCACTAATTATCCGAGAGATGCAAATCAAACCAACAATGCAGTATCATCTCACACCTGTCAGAATGGCTATCATCAACAAATCAACAAACGACAAGTGCTGGCAGGAGGATGCGGAGAAAAAGGAACTCCTTTGCACTGCTGGTAGGAATGCAGACTGGTGCAGCCACTGTGTAGAACAGTATGGAGTTTCCTCAAAAAACTAAAAATGGAACTCCCATTTGACCCAGTGATCCCACTTCTAGGAATATATCCCAAGAAACTAGAAACACCAATCAGAAAGGATATATGCACCCCTATGTTCATAGCAGCACAATTAACCATAGCTAAGATTTGGAAACAGCCTAAATGCCCATCAGCAGATGAGTGGATTAAAAAACAGTGGTACATCTACACAATGGAATACTATGCTGCAGTAAAAAAGAAGGAGTTCTTACCATTTGCAACAGCATGGATGGAACTGGAGAGCATTATGCTAAGTGAAATAAGCCTGTCAGAGAAAGACAAATACCACATGATCTCACTCATTTGTGGAATATAATGAACAACATAAACTGATGAACAGGGACAGATCCAGAGACAGAGAAGCATCGATCAGACTGCCAGACCTCAGAGGGAAGGTAGGGGAGGGTGGGGGAAAGGAGGAGAGATCAACCAAAGGACTTGTATGCATGAATATAAGCCTAACCAATGGACACAAACATCAGGGGGGTGAGGACAAGAGTGGGGGGGGGGGTTGGGGGGTTAATGGAGGGATGAGGACACATATGTAATACTTTAATCAATAAAGAAGTTAAAAAAATAAACAAATAAAAATAAAATGTTGCCTTTATATAGTCCTGCACCACCTCACTTTTTTCTGTTTTGATCTTTGAATTTATTTCAAATATCACTTTGTATCTACCACCTCTTGTAAGTTTCAAATGGTATTTGCCTAAATTCAAAGCTTTACTTACCTTAAAAACGATTTGCTGCAAACTATTTTAATCAAAACCTTCTCTTGGAACTATAATCCAAAAAGATTTTCTTTCATTGCATATATTTGCTTGGAATGGTCATCTCTTTTTCCTTTAAAGCCTACCTGATTTAAAATCAAGATGTACTGGGATAGTACATGCCAATATTATGACTCAATAGTCAAGATAGAAAATATAGTATCAGTTAGATATGTATTAGAATGGGAACACAGCAACATAATTGCAAGATAAAGTCACAGTTTGGCATTTTTAAAACTCATAACCTTTTTGTCCAGATATAAACCAAAGACGGAGAAAAACTCTGAGACTGTGTCAGCTATTTTACTCATGGCTATGCTCTTATTGAAAGGGAGAGTTCGATCAATGCACATAGCTAGCAAATGTTCCTCTAATGACACAGTCATTTGGGTTAAATGAGTTTTATTTTGGCTGAAGAGGGAGTGAGTTATTGGGGAAAGTCTGCTCTACTAGAACATCAGCCGTATTTGTAAGGGAGAAAGTCTGCTAAGAGATTTGAGATGTTCTGGCTGGGGAACACTTGGCTATTTGAACAGATGTCTAAATTTTTAAAAATATAATTGAGGTCCTCCATCCATTTGTTTGAAAAAATAAAAAAGGTTGGATCGTGGTCTATGATTTCAGAAGAGAAGTCTGAGAAAAAATTGTTCTTGCCTATTATACGTTAAATAAGATACTTTAAGACTACTCAGTAAGGAGGAACATTTAAAAAAAAAAAAATGGAACCAGAATCATGAATACATGGAACAGACTGGCTGTTGCTCAAGGGAAGGTGAGTGGGGATGACTGGATAAAGAAGGTGAATGAAATACCTAAAGACAATATATACATACCCCATGGACACAAAATATAATTTGGTGAAGGCCAAGGAAGTGGGCGAAGATGGGGAGGAGGTGAAGATGGGTAAAGGAGGGGAGGGGGTCTCCTGCAATAATATCAACACTAACAGGATGTTTCCATAAAACAAAAACAAAAACAAAACAAAAAAAACACGTAACCATGAGGACACTGTTCTCACAACCAAGATGACTGTATTCTGGTCATGCACCCCCAGTCTTCAGCTGCCTCAAAAATGCCCACTGATGTGGGTATAAATGCTTTTTTCACATCTACAAGTAGCCAGCTTACTCACTAATATCTCCTTTTATGCTTTACTTCAGATTCACCCTCGTCTTTATTTGATTTTAATCACTCAAGGTCAAACAACAATGAGTTTAAATATGTACTTTCATATAGCTATAAACATAGCTAACTTTATAATCTTTTAAAATTCATTTTTAAATCAACATAATTAACTGGTTTGAATACAGTCATTGAGCAAAGAGTAGCAGTGAACCTGTCTGCCATAAAAGTTTTAGATGTGGACCATTTGACAAGTATGCAAATAAACCAAACCCCACAACCCCAAAAGAACCATAAGTAGTTACTATCAAATTTGTCAGGTTTTTGTCTAAATTTTTGTGGTGATGTTAAAGATGGAATCCTGAGCTAACAGCAACCACTGAATAATTAGAGTAGTAAACATTCACTGAGACATCGTAACACCATACCTGACATCTCATATGCAGTATAAATCCTCTTTATATCTTGTCCTTAATAAGGCAAGCATGAAGCCACATCAGTGCAATACATTGTTGTAACTGTTTTGGAAACAGCCCATTTTTCATTTCATAGCAAATTAAGCAGGCTTTTCAAAGGACTAAATGTCAATAAATAAAATGTAAAATGTCACATTATATATTCATCTACATATTTGATGACACAGTGTGTTTTTTTCTGAAGGAAAAAGAAAGTAGTAATAGACACACTTGCAAGCACATGCTCACACACACACACACTCAATAGCCATCTGGCCCTGATTTATATGTTCCTTTCATTTTAAACAGAAATGATCCTCCCAACTCTACCACCACCACCCCCAAAAATAGACTGATTAACGAGAAAGCTAAAATCTGGAGTTCCAATAATATTATGTCAACATGTTGACTTAATGAATATAAGCAAACAAAAATATCTGACCTGATAAAATACTCATTGAATCAAATGAAGGAAATGTGATAAATATGTTTCTTTTGACATTCATGCAAAACTGCATTTCTGAGAGAATTCTGACTCTGCATAGAATGTTATATATATGACTTCTTTTAGTGTGGGAAATGAGTTAGAAAAAAAACAAGGATAACCAGGATGGAGAGAGAAGTATATGAAAACAATGGAAAAACAGGAGTACAAAATCAGTGAAGTCAAGAGAAATTTTACTCAGCAACTTCTGATACTTAATCCATTTTTTTCTTTTTCCACAGAATATTCTGACAATCCAAATGGTTGCAACAATCCAATATTTATTTGCTTGAATAGCATTTTTTTATCTCCTGTATTTTCTGAAATTTTTTCTTCTCCTTTCAAAAGTCTTTTTTTTTTTTTTAATCCTCACCTGAGGATATTTTTTAAATCAGTTTTTTAGAGAGAGAAGGAAAGGAGAGAGAAAGAAAGAGAAACATCAATTGGTTGTCTCCCATACACAACCTAACTGGGGATTGAATCCACAATCTAGTTATGTGGCCTTTCCAGAATAGAGCCTGAAGCCACCTGGCCAGGGACCAAAGGTCTTCTTTAAAGCAATAGGAACCTTCTGAGTTTATGGTGAGATCTCTCAGTGTTAAGTGCTAATTTAGTAGGTATAAAATTGCAATATAATTAACCCTAGCGATAACGTGTCCCCATGGTCTCGATTTCACGAGGAACCTGACATATCATAGAAACAAAAATGAAGAAACATAATCAAATGTCATTGTTAATGATATTCGATTATTCCACCTGTGACCTGAGCTATTAAAACTATCACCTTATAATTGCAACTCATCCATTGGGAAAGCCAACTTCAAACATTATCATAGCTTAAAGGTCACTTGGAAAGAATGCAATTATAACAAAATTGTGTGGTAGTTATAGAAATGAATTCATTTTTAGACCTGCTCCCAGATTATATTTGTTCTTGAAAGAATAATCCATAGAATATGAGTTAAATATATTATATTTACAGTGGGGTTTTTTCTCTCTTACACATTTTTTTAAAATAAAATCAAGAACAAATTTTCCTCATATAATTCTCCTTCCCAGTAACCTTTCTTCTCAAAACAGTAGCTGCCATCAGTGACTTTGTCATGGGACCTGCTATGTATTTGCAGAGATGAAGTCAGCTTCCTTTCCCATTCTTGCCCTGCCTCTTCCCCTTTCTTTCCTCTTGGTCTTAGTGTTGAAGTGCTCTCAGGCTTCACCTCCAAAAATAGGAAGAAAAAGTGGTAAGTCAGAAAGCAGTTCCCTGTTCTTTATTAACCTAAACCAATTTCCTGGTCTCTATTAGCCTAAATCCATGCTAGAAATATAAAGAGAAACAAAACTTGGAAGTAAATTCTTCTATTTGATTGTCTTGAGATCCCCATAAGAACTAACATTTCTTAAGAGCTTTCTATGTGCCAAGCACTGTGACATAGCTAATTTAGGTCATCTGCTTCTTTCTTTTTCTTGGTTTGAGTTTTATACTCAAAATGTTCACTTAAAGTTGTCTTACACTGAGGAATTGATAGAAAGAGAGAAATATTAGGCTACCTAAATCCAAATTGCTTTGTGGCAATTATTAAATGACTCTAAGTGACTGGTATTTACAAATGGGGTAAGAAGTCAAAAGAGGGATGGGGGGGGGAGGGTCAGAGGAAGACGAGGAGTCCCTGAGCCTCCCCTAAGCACCAAGTAAGAGTACAGAATTGAAAGAAGAATCTTGCTATGGTGATGAGGCAAAAGCTAGTCTAAAAGAAACTTTCAGTAAAAGGAGAAGGGAAGAAGCAGACTAGGTGGTAACAGATGGTACCTTACGAAGCCCACACAGGAGGTTAGGAGAACAAGGAAACTCAAAGTGCCAGAGAAGTGGGCGCAGGCAGAGCAGTCAGGCTTGCCCAGAGTTCCGGTCGCCAAGGCCTACTGCAGCTTTTTACCTGCTTCTTCCAACCAATTCGGCTGTTTTCTTTAATGAATTAATTTAAACTGTTAATTGGTTTTTACATAAATAATGAGAAAATTAAGGTTAAAATGAGATAGGATTTGGCACCTCAGGTTCCAGAAAAGTAGCACTAAGGGATTTTTTTAATTCTTTAAAAAAAATTAAATCTAATACATATTATATATTAACAAGGATAAATCTTTTTAAAACATTGATGCATCTAGGATTTTTATGGTTTCATGACTTACATTTAACTTTTATCCATTTTGAGTTTATTCTTGTGTATGATGTAAGCTAGTGGTCTAGTTTCATTTGTTTTGCAAGCACCTGTCCAATTTTCCCAACACCATTTATTGAGGAGACTTTTACTCCATTGTATGCTCTTTCCTCCTCTGTCAAATAGCAATTGAGCATAATGGCATGGGTTGATTTCTGGGGTCTCTGTTCTGTTCTATTGATCCACATGCCTGTTCTTGTGCCAGTACCAGGCTGTTTTGGTTACAATGCCTTTGTAGTAGAGTTTGATATCCAATATTGTGATCACTCCAACTTTGTTCTTCTTTCTTAAGATTGCTGAGGCTATTCAGGGTATTTTTTGGTTCCATATAAATTTTTGGAATATTTTATCTAAATCTGTAAAGTATGCTGATGGTATTTTAATAGGGATTGCATTGAATCTAATCCTAGAGGAAAATATAGGTGATAAAATCTCAGACATCTCAGGTAGCAGAATATTTGCTGATATATCTCCTAGGGCAAGAGAATCAAAGAAAAAAATAAATGGGACTACATCAAAATAAAAAGTTTCTGCAGCAAAATAAGTCATCCTCAAGATGAAAAGGCAGAACATATTTGCCAATGATACATCTGATAAGGGATTAATTTCCAAAATATATAAAGAACTCATACAAATCAACAAAAGGAAGAAAAACAATCCAATTTATAAAATGGACAAAAGGCTTGAATAGACACTTCTCCAAAGAGGACATATAGATGACCAAGAGATATGTGAAAAAAGGCTCAATGTCACTAATCATCCGAGAGATGTAAATTAAAACGACAATGAGATAACACCTCACACCTGCCAGAATGGCTACCATCAATAAGTCAACAAACAAGTGCTTGTGAGGAGGTGGGGAATAGGAAACCCTAGTGTACTGCTGATGGGAATGCAGACTGGTATCCTCACTGTGGAAAACAGTATGGAGTTTCCTCAAAATATTAAAAATGGAACTACCATTTGAACCAGAGATCCCACTTTTGGGAATATATCCTAAGAATCCCAAAACACCGATCAGAATATATATATGCACCCCTATAGCAGTGTTACTTCCAATAGCTAAGATCTGGAAATAGCCCAAGTGTCCATCAGTAGGTAAGTAGGTAAAAAAAAGATGTGGTACATTTATACCATGGAATAGTATGCAGCACTAAAAAAGAGGATCTCTTACCCTTTGGGACAGTATGGAGGGACCTGGATATTATTATGCTAAGCAAAATAAGCCCATTAGAGAAAGGCAAATATCACATGGTCCCACATCTAATGAACAAAATAAATTGACAAACAAATAGGTCCAGAGATATGGAAGCATGCAACCGACTGACAGATCTCAGAGGGAAGGCAGGGATGGGCAGGGGTAAGAAGAGATTAACCAAAGAAGTTATATGCATAGCCCATGGACACAGGCAATAGTGCAGTGAAGGCTAGGGGTGGGGTGGGAGCAGGGTTGAGATAGGCAAAGCAGTGGGAAATGGGGGATATCTATACTACCCTCAACAATAAAAAATAAAATAAAATAAAAAATATTGATACAAAAAGTAAGTATGTATGTCTTTTTTGTCCTTTCAAAACACAGGCAAAACAATTCTATATGTTGCTTATAAATGTGTTTATAAAAGTGTTAAAGCAGACTAGAGTGATGATTTTTTTTCTCCAGTGTTAACTTTCTTATAAACCATGTTTACATGGCAAAACAGCTGTTTGAGTTTAGCCAACTGAGTTGCTGAGACTGAGACATAGTCATCAGACATTATTCAGAAAAAGCATCAATAGAAAAACACTTTTTTGTATGTTTGCTTATAGATATGGTTCATTTTTATCTTTTTCTTTACCCCATCTATGAATCATCATAGGTTCATCAAAGGATTAGGGAAAAATCAGCCCAGCTTTTGAAAAATAGTGATGGCTTTTATTTTTCTAATGAACACTTCTCACAGCTCAGCTAAATTAGACAAACGGGCAGCATCCTGCTTCAGGTTATTTTAATTTCACAGTGAGTAGTAGCAGGTAGCATTGAGACATAAATAAATTTATGACACTTTGTACCAATTCCCATTATCTGTAACTAAAGTTCTTAATCTATACCCTATTCAAAGTAGCATTATTGAACAGCTGTTGAACCAAATTTTATCTGATCAATGAAATAATAGTTACAAAACATTCTTTGGCAAAGAGTGCTAGGAGGGAATGAGAGCAGTGTTTAATAATCTTGGGTCTACACACACACACACACACACACACACAAAGCAATCTTTCTGGACTTTTTTTCAAAGGAGGCATTATTTTGTCTTAATGTGTTGAGATGAGGATGAAATTCATGCAGATTGATCAGAGCACGTAGACAGAGCCTGAATCCAGCACCAATTCTGTGAGGAAATGGAAGTTTCTACCTTTGCCTAACTGCTCTACCATAACTTCCTCATACTTCTTAGAGCATCTCTCAGCGTCATGATAATCCATCAAAGAAAGTGCAGTGACTACGTAAATGAAGGTAGCCATTAAGGTGAGCTATTTCAGAGAAAGATGCCTCGAGGAAGGAAACGTTTGCACTACACATGGCTTTACACTTTGCTTTCTCTCTGAACCACAAAGGAAAGATGGATATTCTTTGGTCAGATGAACAGTTTATGAGGTTTCGTATTATATAAAGAGACATCTTCAGGGCCTTGTGTGTACGTACATTGTAAAACCTTGAGATATTTTATGTTACACATAGATATTTAATGTGATAATAAAAAGCCTATTTGTTTCAAAGTCTCTTTTACCCTTGCCTGTATACTAAACAGCTTGATGTTATTGGCTAAATTATCAAGACTTTTCATTATTCATGGCTGTAGTAGGAAAGTGCCCAACCTCCATAGATACATAAATAAGATTTGAGTAGCAAATGACACATTCAGGTTGAGTAATATAACATCCATATGGAAGCACAGTGCTGGGGATTGAAGAAACTGTATTTTTTTACAGGCCCAGTGTTTCTTTAGTTGCAAATTGTTTATATAGTAAAACATTATTATTTTTAATTCCCAAAATGGCTAAACTATAAGCCAAAAACTAGTATACTGAACACAACAATATAAAAGAGCACAAGACCCTTTTAATAAAAGACAGAAAGAACCCTAAGCTTGCCGAAACCGGTTTGGCTCAGTGGATAGAGCGTTGGCCTGTGGACTGGAGGGTCCCGGGTTCGATTCTGGTCAAGGGCATGTACCTTGGTTGCGGGCACATCCCCAGTGGGAGGTGTGCAAGAGGCAGCTGATCGATATTTCTCTCTCATCGATGTTTCTAGCTCTCTCTCCCTTCCTCTCTGTAAAATACCAATAAAATATATTAAAAAAAAAAAAAGAAGAAGAACCCTAAGCTAGTAAGGTCAATTAATAAAATCTCTAAAAACCAGATCTCCACATGGAAATTCACTTGAATGTCATTAAACAGCATTTTACTATATAACCAATGTAAGCTACTTCAAGATTTGTATTTCATCTTCATGATATCTGTTATTGATAGCAGTTATTAGCAAAAAGTACTGCTGTAAATAATATTCTAGGATTAGTATTAGGAAGTTCTAGGGAAATAAGGGCCATTGATGAGTCTTCCTGGATCCTGGATCCTATGTAAATGGTGGGGTAAATATCAGACAGCACATTATTTGACAGCCAAAGCACAACCAAGAAGGGAATGCACTCAAAAGTCTTGCTTAGTTTTATTCTAAAGTTAACCCAAACTGATGCCTAAAAACAGGTGTTCCTGAGTTACAATGTTGGGTAGATCACTTACAATGTATACATTACCAGAAAAGATGAATCTCAAGTATTGTTTATACTACTGGGGAAATATTGCTTCAAATAGCATTAGAGTAAAAATATTTATCCACTTTGATCTTAGGCTGTCTATATAATCCAAAATATATGAGGATTAAATCAAGTGTGGTTACTAGTTTAATCCATATAGCAACCAAACTGTATAACTCAGCTCAGCCAGTGTGTCTCAGTGGTTAAGTGTTGACCTATGAACCAGGAGGTCATGGTTCAATTCCTGGTCAGGGATCGTGCCCAGGTTGTAGGCTCAATCTCCAGTAGCAAGTATGCAGGAGGCAGCCGATCAATGATTCTCTCTCATCATTGATGTTTCTATTTCTCTCTTCTTCTCCCTTCCTCTCTGAAATCAATAAAAACTAATGGAGCATTTTTTTAAAGTAAAATAGTAAAAATTTATAACTTCAACGTTTAGGTTACTTTTTATAATATTAATCTTATAAAAGTAACAAAAAAAGTTCTAATTAATTTTACTGTGGGAAACAATTTTATTGATGTGTGCTCTTGATCTAATACTTTACGCAATACAAATCGGTCAGCTTTTCATTGATGTTCTGTGAACACTTCCTAGAAACATTTTAGTTCATATCTAATTGCATGTCACAATAGTATCTCCTGGTGCTGATCCAGGTGAGATGTTTTATTTTATTGAGTTTTAAAATATTTTATTGCTTTATAATTACCTACAATAGAATGCTCCACTCAATGAACACTGACAATTGTATGTACATTCCACCAACATTCAAAACAAGATACAGAACATTTTTATCAGGTGAAAGAGTTCCCTCATTGCCCCTCCAGCCTTCCCAGTTAAGCACTTTCTGAGTTCTGTCAGCAAAGTTTAGTTTTTATCCATCCCTAGAATTCATACAAATGGAATCATCAGGTGAGATGTTTCAAATGAAGCACACTCTTGCCATTTGATAGACAATCATTAAATATTGTCTGAGAGTACAAGAACTTTTAAATTGAAAGAAAGATTCTTTATAATAATTACCCATTTGTGATCAACTTTAGGTCGTTGGTGTCCTTTGGGGTCTGACCTTATTACACACTCAGGATGATGGAAATGGTTGTTTTGCTTTTTAAAATCACCTCTCTCTAAGTTGAGCATTACTTCATTCCACTTACTGAACATCTCTACTTAACTGCATTTTTAAATTTACATTTTCTCTGAAAGCCAAAATGCACTCTAGGAAATAATTTTAGTAATTGTTGCTTCTATCTTCTTTTTCAGTTGTAGTTGTTTGAGAAAGACCCCAATGAGAAATTAAAAAAAAAAAAAAAAAAAAAAAAGGGAAGAAGATATTTAATTATGCTATTTACAGGAAGAGAAAAAAAATGGCAGTGTAAATTTTCACACATAGTAGGGGGGCTTATATCAAATAGACTGGGGGCTCCTTCACCTCTACAGGCATTTTCTCACTGTAATTAGTGAGCAAGCACCATGGCCAAGCCAAGCAAATCACAGATATTTGCCCTGAAGATCCTGGCATAAGGTGGTACTATTTCAGGTGAACTGTAAATACCTCTTGAGAAAGTGACTATCATCCTAAAAAAATAGGCAGGGATAATGCAAAACATGTTTTCTATCTATGAACCTCTTTATTTTTATTTTATTATTTTATTTTTGTTAATCCTCACCCGAGAATATTTTTTTCATTGATTTTTAGAGAGAGTGGAAGGGAGAGAAGAAGGAGGAGAGAGAGGGAAGCATTGATGTGAGAAAGACACATAGATTGGTTGCCTCCTGAACAAGCTCTGACCAGGACCAGGGATGGAAACTGCAACCCAGATACATGCCCTTGATGGGAATCACACCCACAACCCCTCTAACCACTTAGCAATACTGCCCAGGGCTGAACCTCGTTATTTTTAAAGATTCTGGTCTACCACACCCAGACATAAACAAATAATATTTTTTCAAGGTGATTGTAACATGAAAATGGAGGCTGAGAATCATGCCCAATAAACTAAGGTACTTTAGATTGCAGTTGTTTTTTTAAATGTATATTTTAACACTTAAGACTTCAGGCAATATTTCATTCTGTTTGATGTTTGCTGGATATTTGTTTACCTACTCCACATGCAATTTTTAGCAAATTTTCATTAGGGAACGAGATCAGAATTTAGTGAGGAAGAGAATATGCAAAGAGATTATCACAGCAATGTGATAAAATCCATATATTAACTATATGAGAATTCAGAAACAGTTTTTTTAAATTTCAAGGAAATTGTTGCATTTGAACTGTCTTTAAAGATAAGTAAAAGTTCCCTGGGCAGAAAGGGGAATGGCAAAGTAGAGGACAAAGATAGGAAAAGGAAGAACATTCCAAGCATAGGAAAAATCATTTGTGAGGCATTAAGACAAGAAGAAAACATGGTAGCATCTTCCTGCAAGAAGTTTGATATTGACTAGAGCAAAAGGAACATGTAAGGGAATAGTACATCTTTCCTGTGCCCACAAATTTTGGAAGAGAGCAGAATGGATATCCCTCTCTGGCCCATTTTTCTGGGATATAATGGAAACCACTGCTGAGGAGAAACAAGTGACACTAGGAAAGTTAGAAATGGTATTAACATTCTTTCAGAAGTGAAGGCTCCAGGTGTATTCACTAAATTGTAAAAGTGACCCAAAACCTCTAGTATGGGACACCCCCATCAGGTGTGAACTCTGTTTCATAGTATTTCAAGCTGGGGAGAAAGGACAGAACATGAGTGTTCTAGGAATACTGAGTTCTCTCCCTTCCTTGCCATTCCCTCAGACAACAACAACAACAACAACAACAAAAACAAAAATGGAGAGAATGAAATATTTTACTTTTCAGTATAGCTTGGAGAGAAAAAATTACTGCTTTCAAGATATTCTAGGAAGAGGATTTAGTCACCCATACGGTATTGGAATAAACAGACTGTCTAGTCAGAGCCACCCATGCTTGAGCAACATAACAAGAAATGGCATGGACATATGCAAACACATCACAGCAGAGAGCATGCATGCAAAAGCCTGAAAAAGAAAGCAAGCTATAAGAAAAATATAACTCAAAGGAATTTTTAAAGTATTATTAATTGCTTTATGCCATAAAACAACTTAAGAATATCAATTCAAAAAGAAAAAGAGCCCAAAGACAGTTGATAAAACAGAATAAAATTAGCTAATTACATTTCAAACAAGAAACAGAATAAGCACTGCTAAAAATCATGTTAGTTAACACAGAAAATGGCATAAGAAAATCAGCGACTTCTAAGAAAACAAAAAAAGCTATCAGGCAAAAGCTAATAGAAATGGAATAAAAAAATGATCCAATACAATGACAATATGTTAATATAGAATTCAGTAAATGAATGAGAAGATGCATCCAGAGGTATAAGAAAATTTCTTGAAAATGGAGAAACAACTGAGTTTGCAGATTAAAAAATCACACAGTGTTCCAAGAATTTTTTAAAATAAACACTCAGCTCTAAAACAAATCCAGTTAACTTTTTGAACTTGAAAAAACCCTTCAGGCAAACAAAGGTGTGGGTGGGGGTTGGGGGAGGTGGGAAGGGACAGGGAAGGCAGGAGATTAGCTTCACAAGCAAAAAGATGTCAGGTTAAATGCCAGAAGATAAGAAAGTATTGTGTATAAGTGCAGCAAGAAAGTATAACCCAAAAATGTAACTCAAATATACAGTAGTCATGAGCATTTCTTTAAAAGTTTGCCTGACAGTGAAATCTAGGATGTTAGGAGATGGAAAGATATAAAGGTCTTCAGAACAAGAAGCTGCAGTAAAGGGACTGACTGGCAGTGAGACTGAATCAACTTAAACATAAAACCAACCTAAACAACGGTGGGAACTGTTATTCGGGAAAAAAATATTTTTCTGTCTTAAAGAGATTATTTAAGAAATAAAATATTATGGCAAATAAATATTTATTTGAATTTCAACAATTAATTTTACTCATTTATTTGTCTACCTTTAAATTTAAGAAAAATTAACAAAATACATTTGAAAAATTATCATCAATAACATGAATTAAATTTTATTACAGTCCTTCTATTTTTTTATTTTCTATCCTTCCATCTATCTGCATGACAGATATCTAAAATGATCCTAACTAATAAAGAGGGAATATGCTAATTGACCGCCATACACTCACAATATGGTGGTGCCCACAGCCACAAGATGGCAGTGCCCAGTTCCCTCAGCCTCGCCTCATCCAGCCTCAGTCCCCCAGTTTTTAGGCCTGCCTCATCCAGCCAGAGTCCCCCACTCCCCACAGCCCTGCAGGGGAAGGCAGTTGGGGGTGATTGGGCCAGCAGGGGAGGGCAGTTGTGGATGATCATGCCCTCAGGGGAGCAGTTAGACATCAATCAGGCCGGCAGGGGAGTGGTTAGGGGCAATCAGGCAGGCAGGCAGGTGAGTGGTTAGGAGCCAGCAGTCCCGGATTGTGAGACTGGGCCTAAACCGGCAGTCGGACATCCCCTGAGGGGTCCCAGATTGGAAAGGGTGCAGGCCGGGCTGAGGGACACCCCCCCATGCACGAATTTCATGCACTGGGCCTCTTGCGATTTAGGGGTTTTTTGCACTTTCCAGCATTGATTTTGATAATACATGTTTGTAATTTTTACAAAAATTTAAAACTGATATGCTGAGATGTTATCAGTGGTTAATTCTGGATGTTATTAATTTATAGTATTTAAAAATCTTTATTGAGTACCCATTATGTACTAAGTATTGCCCAAGGTTCTGAATATACAACAGCAGAGAAAAGAAAGTTCCTTTCTTCAAGGAACTTGTGAAAAGTGGGAACATACAAAAAAAAACACAAAAAAATATATACACATCCTATGTCAGAGAGTGATAATATGAGCTACAAGAAAAAAATCTGTCTAAGCACCAGATAACCATACCAGGTGTCCCAGTTTGCCGGGGCCAGTTCCAGTTTATGACTCTTGTTTCAATCTCCTATCTGATTGGGGCTCTTTTTTCACTCTCAAAAGTATCTTGTTTAGGATGACAAATTATATGATCATCCCGGGTAAGGGAGCTATGAAGTTCTTCAGGATGAGAATCAGAAAAGGTGGCCAGAGAAGTCCTCTTGATAAAGTAATATTTGAGCAGAGACTTAAAAGAAAGGAGGGAGCAAGGCATGGAGATACCTAAGGGAAGGACACTAGGCAAAAGGAGAAGCAATGATCAAGACCTTAAGGCAGGACATGATTGGCATCTTCCAAGACCAGAAAGAAGACCCAGAGGGACGGAGGCAGGAAGTGAGATCAGAGGGGTTAGGGAAAGAAAGAGAGAGAGTGAGAATCCAAAAGGACCTGTGGGCTCTTGAAAGCTGTTTGATTTTTACTCCGAATGAGATAAGAAGCTAAGAGAAAATTATGAGCAAGGAATGATTTGACCTGAGTTATATTTTAAAATAATCTGGCCACTGTGTAAATACCAGACCACAGGGAAGGAAGCAAGGAAACAAATGAAGGAATGAGGAGATGATTGGAATAACCTAGGTGATGGATGATGGGACCAGGGTGCTAGTGAATGGGAATAACATAGAATGTAAGATTATTTTTTCTTGTATTTAACAAAATAAATATTTTAAAAGAAATTATAATGGTAATAGCTTCAAGGGACATTTGAATAGATTCTTTAACAGAAGCTACTGGCCGTTTGAAGAAAGTTAAGTAGGGGCAATCCTTTAAGATGTTTAATATTATTTTGTCTTAAGCAGCAAGAATCATGCCACCATTAATAAAAATAGAGAATGCAGAAAAATGTAACACGCTTTGGGTGTTAAAACACTGAATTCAAGTATCCATAAAACAAAGCTAAGCAGGCACTAACCAGGCAGCAGTCACACATATGAGCCTAAGAAAGTGACCCAGGTCTGGGATACAGAGTTCGGGAGTCATCAACACAAAGGTTATCTCTGAAGCTAAGTGGGAATAAGTGAAGATGTGGACACAGAGGAAAGAGAATGATGCCATGGAAGAAGAGGAGCCTGTATACTGGCCAAGAGCAAGAGTATCTAGAAGGAGATGCCAAAGAGAATACTGTCCTTGAAGGCCCAGGAATAAAGATGAGTTAGAAAACGCCAAACTTCCACATGTACTACCATTGGTCAACTAACTTGTCTGACTCAGTTTCCATGTAGCCCCCCAAAAAAAGTTTACAAGTGTTTTGTAAGTCACTATTTAAAAATAGAGCTTTGTTGCTGCAAGTTTTCACTGTAAAGATGATAAAAAAATAAAATACGACTGTATCTATGATGCTACTTTAGTATTTGTCTTATAATTTGTACAGTTCTCTTTTTATCTAATTTTAAGAGGAGGGAGCAAGGCATGGAGATACCTAAGGTACCTTAGTGTCCTTCCCTTAGGTATATCCTAAAAGTGATTTTTTAATATTATAGACTATCCAATCTATATTACAATGCCTGCTTTATATGATCTCCATTTATATCCTATTAAGCTATCATCAATCTTCCTTAATAATATTCTTGCCTTAAGCAGTGTCATCTTGAACTAATATAATTTGGGTCCAGAAAGACTACAGATGGCCCACCTGTCTGATTCTAAATGGAGAAACAAAAGTCTATAAAATCTTGCTTGGGCTTTATCTATTCCACTGCAATACGACGGTAAGTTTATACACTGCTTTCTTTATTTTTCAGTTATAAAACTAAGTTTATCTGGTATAAATTTTTGTGAGATTTCCCTTTTTGACTATAATAGGTATTTAAAACCCCTTTTTCTGTAGTCAATCCATGATTGGTAGGGCATGACAAGTAAAAAAGAATGCCTTGGCCAAAAGCCTCCCGTCTTTCACTCATAAAATTTATTTATGGCAAAAAAAAGGTGATAAAATAAGACAGTATGAGCTCTTCCCACTCACTGATATTAATCCATCCACACATCTGCAAACCCTCAGCTGTCAACCATCCACCCCTGAGAAGAATCGGCAAGGCAAATTTCCCAGTTTCCTCATTTCAAGGTCACTGAAGCCCTAGACTAGAGTCTCCTATAGCCTCTGTTCATGGACATTCAGGATTTACACTCTTTGGGAAATAGACAGTTCATACATTTAAACATTCAAATCAACTTTCAGTGACCTTCAAGTAATAAAGACACGATGATCAATTTTGCACATTTTTCTCACTAACATCTTATACATGGACTGTGAAAGTTTGATAGGGTTCTATTTCTGAAAATTATGCTATGTTTCTTTAGCTAGTCTGATACCCAAGGATTTGGAAAGGTGAATCATTCATTCTGTTGATTCAGGAGATATTTCCAGTAAAAAGAAACCTGAGTACCATTTTTATCTAAAATTTTCTCTCAAAATCTGCTTTGTTGAACATGAAATTGTGTGCCAGGTGTCCTTAATTAATGCCTTCTCTTCTTAAAGGATAATTTCAAATTAGCATATTTGTAAGCCTGCATCTTCTGTATGAGGACATTTTTCTGTCAGCGAGTTTATCTCTTTGATCAAGTGATGTTGCATTCATTTGGCCACACAAGGTTGATTTTCCCAACAGTATAACTATTCCTACCCCTGGACTAAATGGTAAACTCTTGTGTCCACCTGCTTTCTCAAGCCAGAAAATATAAATATGTGGACTGAATACACAGCTTTAATAGTAAAGTCAAATGCACATCCAGGCTCTGACATATGATCTATAGATAATCAATATCACCTGGGAACACATCCCCTATAAGTTCTCACCCTTTCCCCAGGTCTACTGAATCAGAACCGTTCCTGCAGGGGACAGCAAGCTGAGGTTTAACCAGCACTCCACGTAATTCTGATGAAGTTAAAATTTGAGAAGTACTGAATAGTAAAAATGACAGGGGCACTTTTCTATTATTTTTTAATGAAAATATGCTGGGAAGGAGGTTGGGGCAGACCAGACTAATTGAATCAAAATCTCTGGCACTGGGGCTGGGTATGGGTACATTTTAAAAGCTCCCAATTAATTCTAATGCACAACCAGATTTGAGAGCCACTGCACCAGAGACATTCTGCCTTAAGTGGTGAAAATCATTCTTTAACTTGAATAACAACTTACTGGTTTGTGATTGTCAGGAACTCAGTTCCTTCATCCTGCTCCATTATGCCAACTGTTGGGTCCGAGCCCCTCTGCCAGGGACTGGACCTCTTGGGATGCCTGGTATCAGAAAACAGAAGCCAGGAGAACTTGTGGGTATATAAGAGAGTCTTTGTTGCAGAAGCCAGTGGCCATGTAGCCATTGCTAACAAGGAGCCATTAGAAAAAGCAGTTCTTCAAAGCAAAGTCCCATACAATAGCTGCACACCGGCTAGGTAACAATACATCTTTCCCACTCAGCAGCAGCAGCCTGCTGGTCAGTAACACATCTTCCCCATAATACAGCCCTGTACTGGCTGGTCAGTAACAACTTTATACTACTTAGACCCATGGTCGGCAAACTGCGGCTCATGCGGCTCTTTGGCCCCTTGAGTGTGGCTCTTCCACAAAATACCATGGCCTGGGTGAGTTTATTTTGAGGAAGTGGCATTAGAATAAGTTTAAGTTGAAAAAATTTGGCTCTCAAAAGAAATTTCAATCATTGTACTGTTGATATTTGGCTCTGTTGACTAATGAGTTGCCAACCACTGACTTAGACAAAAGAGGCTTCTTAAAATAGTAACCTCACTATTTGGGGTTATAGAAGGGCACACTTGAGTAGTGTACAATGTGATAGCTGTGGCCTTGCTGTGCACCTGCGTATAGCAACTCAACCTTGAACACTCTGATTAAGATTTCCACACTCAGAGTGGCCTTGAGCATCCGGTGTACTCTGAACAGGGCCTCCACACTCCAATTGGCCTTGAGCATCCAGCATACTCTGAAAAGGGTCTCCACAGTGATCTACTAGTTGTATTTATTTAGGTGCTTATTTTATCTAATTAGCTTAAGGTGAGAAAAGAAGTATTATTTCTATTTCATCCCCTGAAGTGCTTTTTTCATCTCCTCTTCAGCTTCTCTCTGGAATGCAGTTGCCCTAACAGTCTTCCACCTTCATTTAAATGATCCTCTCCAATCCCACCTCCCCAACACCACTCCTGGACCACAAATTTTCCTTTCAAAAGGCATCCTTTGGCTTTACAGAATTGCAGCTCTGTTGTCCCTGCTGAGACATGAAGTATAATTGAAATCAGGTTTCTGAAATGCTGACACTACAGAACACAGTCTTCCCTAAAGAAGTTCTAAAAAAGGGAGCAGAGGCAAGTAGCAATAAAATGACATGACTATTAGCTTAGATCTTTACCACCGATAATTCTCAAAGTAAAGGATATCATCAAGTGAATGTTACAGTACACATTTTTTTAAATATTATTAATTACAGATTTCAGATGGCTCAATACCTACTGCCATGAAAATGTAGACCCAATGAAGTTGTAGCCTGAATAGCATGCAAATGGACCCTTATTCCAGCCATGCACCATCTGCAAGAAAAGCCTGTAAATAATCCTTTATTTTCCCTTCCAAATCCAAACGATTATACTATACACAAGCTATATTTACAGATGGATCATTGTACACACTCTCATTAGTGGCTCCCGAATGTTATTTTCTTGTTCCTACTGTATAAATGTTGAATAATCTGCATTCTTTTTTTTTTTTTTACCCTCACCTAAGGATAAATTTCCACTGATTTTAGAAAGAAATGAAGGGAACAGAAGAGAGAGAGCAACCTGGGACCGAACCCAAAACCTGGGTATGTACCCTGCTGGGGAATTGAACCCATGACCTTTAGTGTATGGAAGGATGCTCCAACCAACTGAACCACACCAGCCAGGGCTAGTCAGTCTGCATTTTTCATAGCGTGGGTGACCTATGTGAAATATTTTCATTTTTCATCAAAACTGATGTATTTAGGGTGCAGCTTCTGCCTGTGGGTAGAATCAGTATCTGTCCTGACTATCAGTTGTGCTATGGAAGTCACTCTTGAGGAATATTTTACTTTTACTCCCAGAAGCAGTAGGATCCCAAAGATTTTGCAAGTTTTATTTATTGCACTCCCATAATAAAATGTAAACCTTGATCATCTGAATAGTGAATAACGATAATGAAACAGGATTATCTAGGATCATATGTGCATCCTTGATTCTATGAGATGTTCATATTACTATTCATGAGGGGAGGAGCCTGAACACTTGCCTGTGAAGGTGCTGTTATGCTGCACTGTACTATGAAGTCTGCCCCTGTCAGATCACCCTCTCTCCAAGGACGAGGAAAGCCCACACCTTCTTCCTGAGGGTTGGCAAATAGGGAAAAAGAGGCAAGCAGAAAAGGACATGACAGTTAAAATAAAAGTCAAAACTTCAAACAGAAACCATACAAAGCAGTTAACAGGGTCACCACATAAGGTGCACTTATTCAAAGTTAATGCTTAGAGGTTACAAATACCATAATTTGTAGTATCAATAGTCTAAATTCTATGGTGGATCACTAATTTGTGTGTTCTCTGGTAACTTACTTACATTTCTGTGCCTCACTATCTTCATCTGTGAAGTAGGGATAACAAGGATTCCTACCTCATAGATACTTTTGGTATAGGACTTAGAATGCCTGGAAAAGTTGCCTGGCATGGAACACACAGTGAATGTTTGCTTTTTATTATTATTATTATTATTATTAGAGGCCCGGTGCATGAAATTCATGCATGGGGGTGTTCCCCTCAGCCCAGCCTGTACCCTCTCCAATCTGGGACCCCTCTGGGGATGTCCGACTGCCGGTTTAGGCCCTCTCACAATCCTGGACCATTGGCTCCTAATCGCTCACCCCCTGCCTGCCTGGTTGCTCCTAACTTCCCCCCCTCACCAGCCTGCTCGCCCCTCACTGCTTCTGCATGTCAGCCTGGTCACCCCTAACTGAACCCTGCTGCCAGCCAGGTCGCCCCCAACTTCCCCCTCCCTGCTGGCCTGGTCGCTCCTAACTGCCCTTCCCCTGCTGGCCTGGTCACCCCCAACTGCCCCCCTCTGCCAGCCTGGTTGCCCCCAACTGCCCCCCCTGCTGGTCTGGTTGCCCCCAACTCCCCCACCACCACCAGCCTGGTTGCCCCACACAGCCTGCTTTTTCAGTCATTTGGTCGTCCCTCACTAATCCCCCTGCTGGCCTAGTTGTAGGCAGCCATCTTGTGAGGGTGTGAGGGTTAATTTGCATATGACCTCTTTATTATATAGGATTCTCATTATTATTATTATTGATGTCCCCGCTTAAACTAAGGAGAGTTCCAATAAGAAACATACAGGATAGAGATTGTAAGTGATTCTTTTGGCTCTCTGGAGCTTTCAGGCTGTGCTCGAAATTATTTCTTTTTCTTCTTTTGAATTAACAAAAGTCAGTGTTCCCTTGCAAAGCCAACCTGCTAGATAAACACTTCAAGTGTCACTCTACTAAACCAAATAAACTTGGCATCTGAGAGGGTCAAGTGACAGTCTTCACATTTGCCAGTGCAGAACTGAAGAGTTAGTCTGTCTCTGTTGGGGGTATATTGGAATAAGCAAATGCTATCAGAACAGAAATCTCTCAAGAAGACAATTATATAAGACCAATTCTCCAAGCTACATTTTTAGATCAATTTCACTTCCTTTATAGGCTCTAAAGGCTGTTTGGGACACAGCCTAGTGTTTGGGAATGCAGAATGTCCAAGCAAACTAAGTCATAGGTTCAAAATCTTCTGAGAGCCTCTGCTCTCTCTCAATATAAAATATCCATTTCACAGAGTCACTGTGAAGACCACTTTGGATAATCCATTTTAAAAGCCCTGTACAGCCTTGGCTGGTTGCTCAGTGGTAAAAGCGTGGGCCCTCGGCCTGGTTAAGGGCTTGTACCTTGGTTACAGGTTTACTTCCCCACCCCGTTGGGGCATATGTGGGAGGCAACCAGTCACATTGATGTTTCTCTTTCTCTCCCTTTCACTCTTTCTAAGAATCAATAGAAAAAAATATCCATGGGTGAAGATAAAGAAAAGCTTTCTGAGTTTTGTTTGTGTTTAAGTAAGGCTTTTTTTTATTATTATTATTGATTTCAGAGAGGAAGGGAGAGGGAGAGAGATACTGAAACATCAATGACCAGAGATTGAACCTGCAACTGGGGCTTGAGCCTGTAACTCAGACATGTGCCCTGACTGGGAATCACACCATTACCTCCTGGTTCATTGGTCGATGCTCAACCACTGAGCCACTCCTGCCGGGCTAAGTGAGGCTTTGTTCAATTGAATTTATTTGTTTCTTAAATGAGATGAGTGTGTAAAATATTAACCTAATTCCTGGGAGAGCTCAATAAGATTAAAGTTAGGTTTGGGTTAAAAACATTTCAATTGTTAAATAGAATCTAAGATTGGTAAGAGGAAATCATAGCTTCTTCCACTTTCAACACAGTTTCTTAGGCTTCACTTCCATGAAGAAGTAAAATTGGCCAGAAAGCAATGAATAAGAAGCCCTGTCCAGGAAGCTCAGTTGATTAGTGCTTTGTCCCCATATGCCAAGGTTTCGGGTTCCATCTCCCATCAGGGGACACAATTTTTATTATTATTATCGACTAGAGGCCCAGTGCACGACATTTGTGCACTTGGTGGCGGTGGGGGGGGGGGGGGGGGGTTGGTGCCTCAGCCCAGCCTGTGCCCTTTAGCAGTCTGGGAGCCTTTGGGGGATGTCCAACTGATGGCTTAGGCCCGCTCCTTGGGGAGCGGGCCTAAGCCGCAGTAGGACATCCTTAGTGGTGCTGCGGAGGCGGGAGAGGCTCCTGCCACTGCTGCTGTGCTCGCCAGCCATCAGCCTGGCTTGTGGCTGAGTGGCGCTCCCCCTGTGGGAGTGCACGGACCATCAGGGGGCAGCTCTTGCATTGAGCGTCTGCCCCCTGGTGGTCAGTGTGCATCACAGCAACTGGTTGTTCCACTGTTCAGTCGATTTGCATTTTACCCTTTATTATATAGGATGTCCCCTCTTAAACTAAGGAGAGTTCCAATATGAAACATACAGCATAGAGATTGTAAGTGATTGAATGCATAAACAAGTGGAACAACAAATTGCAAATTAATATTTCTTTTTCTCCTTCTCTCTCTAACAAATAAAAATTATTTTTTAAAAAGAAAGCAATGGATGAGATTTGAAAGCAAGACTAAAACAAGCCATAAGTGAACATTTTCCCTGTGGCTATGCACAACCAAGCAAAATAAAAGGTTAACAAGAATAATTTAGATAATTCTTGTCAATGGAAAAGAGCTTCTCTTTCTATAAATATCCAGATATTTCAGGAAGAGTTTATTATCTTCAGTTACTCAGTTATTGCTCCAGTTCCACAGTTCATGTGTTACATATATTGATACAGCCTATTTCTTCAAGATCCCTCAAAGAACAAAATGGCTTTTAGTTATACTGTGGTCATGAAAAAGCAATTTAAAAAGCAGTCAAGACATTTGGTTAAAGGCAGATCAGGAGAGTACAAATCTAAGGTTATGGTACACTTTTATGAGTCATTCAGGGCTTGAAGGGTATTACAACTTCAAGATCAACCTAAAGAACATATGCAAACTTTATGGCCTTTGAGTAGCTAAGAAAATACAGTTTTACTCTTTCCTTCTGCCCACACACAATGCGGGGCTATTTATCAAGGGAAAGGCAGAAGAAACAGCCATAATCCTAAGGCCTTCCCATTAAAGTCTGTTTTATTCGAAGGTCCATTTCTTTTTACTAGCCTGTGCTCTAAGGCTGTGCCTGTACAGAAAATAAGCTGAAGAATTGACTCAGTTCAGAGCCAAAATTCCTGCTTTCATCCAAAATGTCTAAGTGCTTTTCCTTCTGAATTACACAGATATTCTCACAATTCCCAACAGTAAACTTCCTATTTATGTATAGATAGAGAGACATGTGTTTGCACCCCTAACTTTCTCTTTTTTATTATTTTTGTTAATTTCAACCTTATAAAAATGGGTATCATTTTGTATGTTACTTTAAGGACTTGTTTTCTTACTTGATATTATGTTACTAAGATTCATTCACATTGAGGCAAAACTATGAAGACAATAAAAAGATCAGTGGTTGCCGGGGGAGAAGGGAGTAAATAGGCTGAGCAAAGAGAATTTTAAGGGCAGTGAAAATACTCTTAATAATATAATGATAGATATATGTCATTATACATTTCTCCAAACCCAGAAAATGTGTACCACCAAGAGTGAACCCTAAGATACACTGTGACCTTTGGGTGATTATGATGTGTCCATGTAGATTCATCCTTGGTAACAAATGCACCATTCTGGTGAGTGATGCTGACAATGGGGAGGCTATGCATGTATGAGAGCAGTGGGTATATGGGAAATCTCTGTACTTTCCTCTCAATTCTGTTGTGAATCTTAAACTGTCCTAAAAAAAATAGTCTTCAAAATTTTTTCAAGTAAACAAAATAAAGATTCATATATATTATTGTAGAGTACTACAAGTCATTTGTTTTGACTGCTTTGTAATTTTTCATTGTGTGACGATAACACAGTTCATTCATTTACTCTCTCACGGATGGGCATTTGGGTTATTGGAGTGGTTTTGCTGAACAGTACCACTGTTCACAAATAAATATTGTGTTCATGGCTCCTGTTGAAAGTTTACTGGAGTTTCACTTGGTAATATATCTGGGAGTAAATTGCTGGGTCGTCAAGTATGGATCATATTTAACAACATCCCTTAAAAAATATGGCCACTTACATATCAGTACTTCACAAAAGGCGAAATCTCACACAGTGCATAAAGAGCAGGATATAAAGCCATTTACTGCTCTCTAATAATGTTACTTGGTCCAGGGTAACATTTATCTCGAAATAGATCACTAGTCCCTCCCTTGAGCAATATTCCTCTAAGTGAGCTTTAGAAAAGAGTTGAGCAGCAGAGAACTTGAGGTTCTCTAAAATGCAGACTATGTGGGTGATTAGAAAAAGTTATAAACATTTATTCCTACACAACAACTGTATGGCAGTTAATCATTGTTCCTTGAAGGTTCTCTCTCTCTCTCTCTCTCTCTCTCTCTCTCTCTCTTTTTTTTTTTTTTTTAGTGTCCTTTAAATGTTCTTAATGATATCACCTAGAAAATCTCAGTTGGATGCTAAAGCATCTTCCACATTTCTCCTTAGCACATTTGCCTCTCCCTTTAAACAAAGTGCCTCTTGCCCAGGCTGGGTAGTACAGTTTGTTAAAGCATTGTGCTAATATGCCAACGTTGGGGGTTCAATTCCTGGTCAGGACACATACAAGAATCAACCAATTAATGCATAAATAAGTAGAACAACAAACTGATGTTTCTCTCCCTCTCTCTCTTTCTCTCTCCCCTGCCCCCCCTCTAAACTCAATCAATAAATTAAAAATAAAAATATACAAAGTGCCTCTTCCCTGAGCTAGGGCAGTTAGACAGAGGGTGTGGATGAAGCTTAGTGGTGAAAAAAAGCAAGTATCTGAGAAAATGGATGAAGTTCACTGGCCTAAAGTAGAGTTGAAATTAGGAACCAGAGAGAAAAAACTGTAGATGTATGCAGAGCCAGATCAAGGAAGACTAAGGGATAGTAGTCAGCATCTTCTTGATCCAAATGGAATGGGGAGCAATTTTGGATCTCAGTCTAAACCTTACGCTGTGTTAACTGTGCCCTTCTGATTTGAATCATGTTCTTGTGTGTGACCTTGACTTCTTTCACAAGGGCCTTCTATTCTCTGCAGTGATATCACCTTGACTCACTTCTAGATAAATACTTATGATTAGGTCCTGCCTGGCTTCCTCCTTCCCCAGCTAATCTGTCTTAGCAAGTGGGAACCAGCAAAAGTGATATTAGGTTTCAGGAGACATCTGGACCTTTATCAAAGCACATGAGGAAGATTTGTTACTAAAAAATGTAAGGAGTTTACTGGACCTCTGCCTTGAGGTGCTTTTTGTTTGTTTGTTTGTTTGTTTAAGTTTTCAGTCGGAATGACTTGATATTTATTAGGCTCAAATCTCAATGATCTCCTAGAGGAGCATGCAGTTTGAGGGGAACTAGATGTACTCCCTGGCTTTTCATTCGAATGGGCTGAATGTGTACAACGTGCTGGAAGTTTGAAGGGTAAACACTCAGGAAATCTGTCTTCTCTTTGCATATCCAGATCTAATCACCAAGAAAATCCTTTAAAATGAAAATGTTAGGCCCCATCTCCTCTTTCCCCAACAACACATACAGTATGTTAAAAGAAACATTTGCCACAGACTATACTGATCTAGTAGGCTTTTATTCAGTAATTCATGAATTGGGCACCCAATCAAGCAGACAAAGGAGTTATACAAAGCAAGAGATTTGTATAGACCAGTGGTCGGCAAACTCCTTAGCCAACAGAGCCAAATATCAACAGTACAATGATTGAAATTTCTTTTGAGAACCAGATTTTTTAAACTTAAACTTCTTCTAACGCCACTTCTTCAAAATAGACTCGCCCAGGCCGTGGTATTTTGTGGAAGAGCCACACTCAAGGGGCCAAAGAGCCGCATGTGGCTCGCGAGCCGCAGTTTGCCGACAACTGGTATAGACCAAAGAGAACAGGAGCAAGAAAGTTATACTGGGTACTCACTGATTGGTTAAAGCAGAGTTACTTTCCTTATGTGGAGCAAAGGAAGGTCTTGGAGCCCCGGTCAGGTAACTTGTGCTGAGCAGGCAAACACTGATTTGTTGACCTAGGCTTTCCTTTTCTGGAAGAGCTGAGAATGGGAACGTGGTTATGTTTTGGTTTGCTGACATGGCGTTTAGCATGAGCATCTCCATCTTGGGCCTAATTTCTTTCCTTTAACACCTGCGTTCCTCATATCCCCATCTGTATGTGGTATGTGATAAGGACTGGAAGAGGAACTTTACTGTGAGCGCTGAGACATGCCTAGGCCAGTCCATGTGTGCCTCACCCACCCACAGGGCTTGTCTGCAACACTGATGTACATTGAATTGCATTCTTATAAGTAACATCAGTGAATTGATGTTATTTCTGACTTTTATTTTCTTCTTTATACTTTTACCTTTATAATGTTCTAAAATACCTATGTATCACTTTCAAAGTTTCAAAAAAAAGAGAAATAAATGTTATCTTAGAGAAATCTTTACCTAAGATAACTAAAAATTGATGCAAAATGAATACTTTGTCATTTAAAATTGTTTCAAAGGAGCATCCAACTGTCTACCTAGGTTCTCCTACTCTCCTTTCAGTATTCAGTTTAAGCCTCTCTTTTAGGAAGCACTGCATGAGCACACCTCACAAGTTAAATCTATTCCTCTCCTACCCCCACAACCCACCCTCTGGTGGCCTCAGGATCCTGGGCCCCTCTGCTACAGTCTCATCACACTGCACATGCGTGTGCAGGTCTGATACCTATATATTAGCATGAGGCCTTTGGCCTATATTAAGGATAACTTTAAGTAGCTATCCTATACAACAAGTCACTGTATTTAGTGTAAGGGTATTTTTGAAGGTGAAATATTGTTACCCAATTATGCAGTGTCATCTCATGGGCAAAATTCCCTCTGGTCTAATATGAGGAATAGTCACACTTCTTCAGGGCAAGACGTTTGATCTCCATCTTGTGAACATTGTGAATCATGTAACTAATCACATTGCCCTCAATCGGTTGGCTGCTAAAACGTTTAGCACTTAACCTGTGACCCACCTCTGGCATAAAACTGCGGGGCCTGCTTCTAATGTGTGCCTCTTGCCGGGAGCGTCATTCCCGTTACCCGTATTTCCTCACTTTTAAAAAGCTATCTCATCTTGGTGTTTGAATTTATCATTGTACACCCTTAAAACTTTCTTGAAACTAATTATGTTATATATAAATCAGCTAATTAATAAAATAATCTGAATTCATTTTTCTACTATTATTTTCTGCACTATAGTACAAAAGGTTATATTTTCTATGTTACAGTCAATGTTACTTGATTACTGAATTTATTTATTGTTCTTAATGAAGACAAAAATATTTCTGCACTGGGTATTTATAAACATAGAAATAATTAATTAGAGAGGTGGTTTTTTTTCTCCAAATAGTTGGTAATTTGTCAAGAAGGCTACCATGTGAATGACACTGGGAATGATTGGGTGAAATTTTAATTTATTCTAATGACCAAAATCTTAATTTACAACATCAACCATACTTTAAAATATTCAGACATCTGTTCCAGTTGCAATGCAGTGGCAAAGATGCATTTCTTACTGATTGGCAAGCATTACAAATAGATCTGTTATTACAAGAGTGTTGCCTCATCTATCAAGGTTGCTCAGAGCAGACAGAATTTAGTGACTAAGTATGGCAAGGCAAAGAATGATAAAAAAGGTTCCAGCCATAGTTATGTTAATTCAAGAATGTCAGCAATAAATGTGAAATCTCCCATCAAGTATTCCCCAAAAGGAAGCTTGGCCACTGTCTCAACACGACCTCAATAAATACAGTTAGTGCAGTCAGAGCAGGCATTGTGCTGGGCTTTCTTTTTTGCTAGCTGGCTCCATAGCGAGGTCTCAAAACTAAAATGAGACCTCCGGTAATCCCAACAGACCAGCCACAGTAAAATTAAAAGGGTTATGACTATAGGGAGAGGAAAATATTTTAATAGAACATTCGATTTCATGAATTTAGGTCTTCTCTCTGATTTATTATACAAAGTGTATTTGGTATCTTCAGGGTTTGTTTGCTTTTTTTTCCGTCGTATTCATAGTTGATTAGATATCTCTCTAGGGCATCTAAGGATATCTGGAGGGGCAAAGAAAATAACCTTAGAGCACTTTTCTTCTAAAGAAGGACCTCTCCTGGTTATTTATGGATGAATGCAATTCTGCTTCCTGCTGGTATTCCCCCCAAGTGATTAAACAAAACAAAATAAGGGTATTTTCAGAGTTAGAGAACCCATGTGAAATGAATTGCCTATGAGCCGGAAAAAAAAAGATGAAGTGACACCTCTTTTGACTCTTCATTTAGACAGCTCATAGGCAGCAACAGCCCGTAATTCTCTAGGAAGAATCAGGTCTAAAAATTCTGACATTAGCTAAAACAAAGAGTCCCTCTGTTACTAAAGGTTGATACAATCTTTCATCGTCTAACAAACATGGACTGAGCAGCTAAAGCACTGCTACTTACTAGTATCCTGGGCACTCTGTTAAGCCCAAGATTTCCAAAAATGTGTGAAATACAGTTACCATCCCCAGGACAGCATAATGTAACAGATAAAGTAACAACGGTAATAGGAGCTCCATTTACTAGCACTCACTCTGCCGTGTGCACTTTACATGTCTTTTCTCATGTATTCCTTACCACAGTCCCAGTAAAATAATGTTTTCTGTGCCATATTCAAGACAAGGAAATGACCGAAAGCATGAGGCTGACTCTATCTCCAACTTCGGTCAGCCCACAATCACAGTCTTGCCGCTCTCCCAGCTTCTGCAAGGTCCCCCACTCTTCGCTACGGCCCTTTGGCCACTTTTTCTCACAGTCATTTCCCCAGTGAATGGGATCCCCCTCTAATTTCATCTTGGTCTATGCTTCTTGTCTAATGCGAACTTGTTGAGATGCTAATAAACAAACACCCCCACATGAAGATACCTGGTAGGTGGTGTAGAGTTCAAGGTTGGGAGTGAAGATATAAAATAGGAGCCATCAGCACAGAGGTAGGTATTTAAAGCCATGGGGTTAAATGAGATAGCTTTATGGAAACCTCATATCGTTCAGTGTCCACATCCTAGCTATCCACTTAAGAGAGATAACCATAATGTACTTCTTTATGCTAAAATGTGTTTATGATCGATACCCCTGTGAGAATGTCTGTATTTCTAATTACAATGCCCATGGAGTGAACCCACCGACAGTCTGTTTTGATGGAATGCCAAGTACCATGGCAACTGAGTAAGGAATATATTTTGAGCCTTCTCTATGTGCACTCAGAGTGAGACTCACTGTCACTGTTGACTAATCCAAACTTCTAAAATTTTCTGTTTATTTCCCTTTTATTTTTATCACCCAGTTTCTATGCTCCAGACCAAGTCATCCCTTCATCTCCTTGCCATCTCTTTTTCATTTTTCTTTAATGATCACTATTTTATTCCCAGAAGTGCTTTCTAAGAAATTTTGCTAGCCATGCTCAGGAATATGTAAAGACTCCTCAATTTTCCCGCAACATAATTCCAGGAAGGTGCAAGATCCCCAACCTAATTTAAAGAAACCTTCAGAAATACTATTACTTAAGGAAGTTAGATATATGGCAGAAAAACTGAAAAAAAATATGATGAATAACAAGAAAATTATGTGGAACAGTAAAAGTTAGACAAGCAGAAAAGAAAAGTTAGTAAAAATTATCATTATTGTTATTATTTCCATGTAACACTTCTAGCAAGAATGTTCTTTAAATTCAGTATTTCCTCTCATTCCTCTGTTATGTATAGTTTCTATCTGCTTCCCTTCTATGCCTATCGTTACTTCCTCCCTTTGTGCATATACACAAGAGATATAAACTTTCTCTTGGAAACAAAAATTAATCAACTAGACGTAAAATTTACTAAAATTACATTAATAAAGTTGGGAAAAATTATAACTATATTCCCTAGACTGATGGATCAACATTATTCACTTCTCAGTAGTGTCCCGTTCTTCCATTTATATTGTTAGCACCCCTCAGGACCTAACAGAAGAAGAATAGGAAACTGAGTATTCCCATGAAGACAACGGAGCAGGATGCTTAAGATCCAGCTGTTCTCAAAAATACAAAACATGTAGGCAATGTGCCTGATTGATATTAGTACAAGAGTTAGGGACCACAGGTCAAAGGGTGCTGGCCACTAGCCCCTGGCTCAGTCCATACACTAAAACTAGCTTAGAACGGCAGCCAGGGGCTTTCTGCCATGACAAAGGACCAGGGGGAGTCTTAAGAGACACTCTAGTTCTCTTATGAAATAAACCACCACTGAGACCAATAGTCGCAGGAAGCATGGCAGTGCAACATGAAGCTAGCCTTGTATTCACCTGTTCTCTAACAAAAGTTTTAATTAAGACCATTATGGAATTTCCCTCTGCCCCCAAGGAAACACAATGCCAATTTTATAACTGTTGATGGAATAGTAGGATTCTACTTGAAAATTTTTAATGCGATCTTCAGCAACACGTCTATTTTGTAAATTGAGATATACCTCAATATATACAATTTGCCTAAAGCTCCAACGAGAACATCAAAAGTAATCTGGAAAACAAATGATGTTTGTGTGAAAAATAAGTTAACACGTTTAGCTTGCCTGAGGAAAGACCAGCTTACAGTACTCTCTGTGAACTTTAAACACACAATGATTTTAGACAGAGAGAATGAGAAGAATTAAGGAAAAAGTAAATGCAGATTGTCTGTCGGAAAAAGAACTCTCTCTATATCATGAACATCTCCCCACTGGGGTTAATTAGGACACTAAAATGGACTTACTCAAGATCTAGTAATGACTTCCACACTGGGATATGTAATAGCTTTAAATCAGACACATGGAGAGGAACAACGTAGGTATTTTCTGCACCTTCAGTTTGAGTAAGCTCAATATTCATGTTGCATGGAGGTAAACGGCGGTGGGGCGGGGGAGGGGGGGCATGTCAGGAGTACCACGTGCCCGCAGACTCAAAGACCTGAAGTTCCTTAGGAGAACTCCAGGGAACAGAGAGCTCACCCCTACCCGCCTTATAAAGCAGCCTCTGGCGGATGTGCTTCTCCCCCTTTCTGCTTTGACCGCCACTTGGCTCCCACCCAGTGATGGCTGAAGGAGATGTACTGCTGTTCTCCAACCTCAAAGATTGGAGTGCTGGAGAAGCTAAAAAACAACTCTCCTGGCATGAATATAACTTTTCTTAACTTTTCAAATGTCTTCAGAGCAGCAAATATTAATGAGTACAGAAACATGAGGTGATTCCTTCACAAATCCATGAGAGGCACTTCCTGAGCGCACTTCTAGAAATACTTAGGAAAGGACGCTCTGCTTGGAGCAAACGCCCTGTATAGAAAGGGGGGCTACAGCGCCAGCAGTATGGAAGTTAGTGATGTGAATTTTACTTTATTATTATATAATACTAGAGGCCCAGTACATGAAAATTCATGCACTGGGGGGTCCCTCAGCCCAGCCTGCCCCTCTCACAGTCTGGGAGCCCTCAGGGGCGAGAGGGGACCCAGTGATCAGGGGAAGGTGAGGCCCCATCACACCTCTGCTGCTGCCACTGCCAGCAGCACAAGCCTCAGCCAGCCCTGGTTACCTGAGCCTCTGGTGGCCCTGGGCAGCTGGGCAGCCACCATCCAATGTTTGCCTGCATCTCTGGCCAGCCCTGGGTGGCTGGGGGCCTTAGGGGACTGGGGGACTCAGGAGGCAGGTGCGCAGCAACATGCCTGCCACCCCGGCAGGGCTGAGGGGACTGGGCACTGCCATCTTGTGGCTCTGGGCGCTGCCATTTTTGAGGGCGGGGCAGTCAATTAGCATATTCCCTCCTTATTGGCTGTGGGGCGCCACCATCTTTGCGATGGCATGAGGGTCAATTAGCATATTCCCTCTTTATTAGATAGGATTATGCTATAATATTGTTATTTTTATTTTTATAATTGATTTGAATTTCATTTGTACTACAGATAGGTAAGGCCTTGGGAAATGTGAGTTTCATACCAAAATTTCTATTTAGAGGACTGAAAATTTTACTTTATTTGATGAGTATAATCTGAACATTGTTATTTGATTTATTTCATGTTAGAGCTATTAAATGAAGAATGGTGGAGTTGTTTACATGTTCATCATTTGTGTTTTAACCAAAAGTTAATAAGAAAACGCTAACAATAATCACTCCTGCATACACCAGCTGCAGCCCTCCCTGTTAAGGCTCCAGTGATTCTACCCAAAAGACAACATCGGTTTGCCAGCTCATGTATTGTCTGAAAATCTGTGCAACACCTGTGCTGGTGCGTGGTCTCCCCCACATGTGAACTGCACAGCTCCTCTCAAGCCACCAGCTCAACAGTAATAGCAAACACATGGTGCGCACTGTATCTGGACACTGTCCTAATCACTCTATGCACGGTAATTTATGTAATCCTCACTCGGCCCTATTAAGTAGTTGCTATTTTTAATCCCTCCTTTAAAGAGAAGAAAATCAAGCTACTGAAAGTGAAAAACCAGGATGTGTAACCAGGCAGTCTGCACCCAGGGTCTCAGCCACTATAAGTCACATCCTTAAAAACTGGACCTGCAGACTTAAACAGCTGGCCCCAGGGCAGCCTCTATTCCGGGTTCTGCTATGGTGGTAGAGAGAAGAAGGAGCTAGGAAGTATACCAGCGATGTAACAGATGGATTTCAGAGGAAGGCATGATATGAAAGGAAAAGTAAGATCCAAAGCGGGCGAAGAGAGCAGATTTAGTCTGTCCTAGACTCTGTCTCTAATCTCTTCCCTCTCCTACAAAAGGCTACACTTTCTTAGTGTTCATGATTTTTTCCAGTTTTATTGAGAAATAATTGACATACATAACTCAGTAAGTTTTAGACACACAGCATGATGGTTTGATGTACACATTTTTTGAAATGGTTACAATGTTCTTGGATTCTTGACCCACGTCAGAGCTCATATTTAATGGTGGTGATAAGGGATTGCTGTGTATTTCTTTAAAAGGCATTACTTCAAAAATATATCCCAGGTCCAACCCACAGTATCTATGCTGTTGGTCATAAGAAGCACTAACCAAGAATGCCACTCTACCTTTAACAATGATTGTGAAACAGGGCAATTCTACAGACTGAGCTATTGCTCATAAATTGTAAACAGTTCACTTCTCCCTTTTCCTTCCCCCTACCCCAACCTGTTTGTCTTCACTAATGTGCTGGGAGCTTTGGCTTTTTAGATAGGGAGCAGGTAGAGTTATTGGAGAGGCTGGAGCAAAGGGGAGGACCCTGAGGGGACAGAGTGGTGCCTGGGCCTCTGGGGAAGGAGCTGGGAGACTCTGTGTGACTCTGCCATGGCAGACCTGCATTGGGGTCAGAGTAACAGAGTGAGGCCTAGAGTTGGAGAGGTTACTCTACACATCAGTGCTCGCCATTCCAAGAAGCAGTGGCTTTGGGAGCAGCCAAAGGTAGCACTCTGGGCATGCGCACTGGCATCTCATAATTGGAGATGGCAAAAGCACTTGTGTAGGCAGCAGGCATGGATAAGGGAGCACCAGAGCAACGCCAACAAGTGTCCAGTGGCAGCTAGTTGGCTGATTTGTGGTCCTACATGAGGCGCACCGTTGGGACATCTAAACAAGTTAATGGAGCCTATCCCACCCTAATTTTAGGCAGGGAAAGGATGGGGGCCGTATTTTACAATTGCACTCGAGAGTGTGACATGGCACATTAATTTAAGTCAGGGTCCACTTCAGATTCTATCACCTCAAAACTGGCCTTCTGCAGTCGCCCCAGCTGGCCTCCCTGCCACCAGACTCTCCTTTCTGTAGGCCTCATGATATTTCCCCCAAACAGCATTTCATCATATCATTTTACTGCTCAAAACTTACTCCATTTAGCCATCCCAGTTCACCATCCTGGTTTTAGTATGGAAAGTCCCATGTGCTGGAAAACTCCTCTGTCACAGGCAAACTGGAAAGGTTGGTTACCCTCACTGACCATCGACTTCAGCTTGGGATTGGCATAAATGTGTGTGGGGGTATATTTTGTTTTGCTATGTGCTTCAACACAGAGAAAAACAATTAACAGCTGCTATTTTTATATCATGAAGGAATGAAATTTTCTTGCTTACTTCATATGGGCAGCTTGGTTGCCATGGCAACAGTGAGTGGCAAACGTGATTGTTCAAACATAAAATTGACAGATCTTTCAGTATTTGCTTCATACTTTTAAGTTTTAATATTTGCTACAACAAGGCTGAGCCTCTTGCATTGTGAAATTGTATTATAACACTTTAACATGATTATTTGCTGACCAGAATATTAACCAACAACTCGTTATCTTATTTATAACTGATCTTTAAAATATATTGTTCCTTTGAGAGGATTTCTAGGTCATCAATTTAATTCTAGGCACATGAATTGCAAACTCTGTGGATAGTATGTTTGACCACCTGCTAAATTCCTTGTGCACAGGCAGTACCTACACATGCATCCATGGTTATAGAGCATAGTTTGTATATCTTCATAGGCTGAAGTTAAGACTCTGTATTACTTATTTATGTAACCTTACCTTTCCCCATAAAGTATTTAAAAAGTATTTAAAAATACAAAATAAAGCAAGAAAAAATTAAGATAAAGGGGAAATGTGAGCAGTAATCTAAACTGGTGCCATGAGTAAGGTTAGTACAAAAAAAATACATGCCAAGAAGTTTCATTTTCTTGAAAAATTCAAGCAATTCAAAGACAAAAATCATGCTCTGCTATAAAATTCAATGTCCTTTTGGTAAAAGCAGCATAAAGTTATTGACAGAAATGATAGATGTTTATCATATGGTCTTCACATAGAAGACACTATCATAATAATAAAAGGCCAAGAGGCATCATGACCAAAATGACCAACCAGTGACCATGAAGTGCATGGAGCACCTCTCAGTCCCTCTCCCTGACCCCCCCCCCGAACTGCTCATCCTGAGGGGGGTGGTGGAGCTCGGGAGGGACTGGGAACTGTTGAGTGGCTGTGGGCTAGGCGTGGCAGTGAGCATCCAGTGGCGAGCAGCTGCAAGATTCACAAAGCAGTTGCGGGGCATCAGTGAGTTTCATGGAGCAGTCACTGGGTGGGGGAGTTTCGTGGAGCAGCCACCAGGCGGGGAAGGGGTGTTTCATGGAGCAGTCATGGGACAGGGGGAGTCTCGAGGAGCAGTGGTGAAGCAGGGGGAGTTTCGCAGAGCATCCAGCGGCGAGCAGCGGGGCAGCAACAAGCTTCGAAGAGCAGTCGAGGGGCAGGAGGAGCCTCACAGAGCAGTGGTGGGGAATTTTGCAGAGCAGTCACAGGGTGGGGGGAGTTTGGTGGAGCAGTCATGGTGTGGGAGGAGCCTCGCGGAGCAGTCGTGGGACTGGGGGAGTTTTGCAGAGCAGTGGTGGGACAGAGGGAGTTTTGTGGAGCAGCTGAGGGGTGGGAGAGCCACTCAGAGCAGTCACAGGGCAGAGGGAATTTCGGGAGCAGTCGCGGGGTCGGGGAGTTTCATGGAGCATCCAGCAGCGAGTGGCGGTGAGCTTCCCAGGTGGCAGCAAGCTTCGTGGAGCAGTGAGGGGCAGAAGGAGCCTCACAGAGCAGTGGTGGGGTGGGCAGAGCCTCACGGAGCAGTGGCAGGGTGTGGGAGTTTTGCAGAGCAGTGGCAGGGTGGGGCAGTTTCCCGGAGCAGTTGAGGGGTGGGGAGAGTTTCCCAGAACAGTGGCAGGGTGGAGGGAGCCTCGTGGAGCAGTCCAGCGGCAGCAGCCATGACTGTGAGCATCACGGAGCGTCCCAGGGTGGGGAGCTTCATGTAGTGTCACAGGGCGGCAAAGGCCATGCGACGGAGGCCAAGTTAGGCCTAGGGACCCTACTTGTGTATGATTTTGTGCACTGAGCCTCTATTTTAAGGATAAATGTCTAAATCAATGCCAACTATATCACCTAAGACCTTGTGCAGGTGAGGAAGATTACCCAATTATTTTAAGGAAAAATGTTTTATTCATTTAAAAGAAAAAAAGAGAAATGGACACCTCTGGAAATTGCAAGATAAAGATCTTAACTTTGATTCTTTGTTACTTCCTCCAAATATTTTTATAATTGATTCATAAAACAGAAAAAGCATAGGTCATAGGTAATAACCAACATGGCTTTGAAAGTACTTGTTGTTTGTGTGGCCTTTAAATCCCAAATTAAATAACAGAAAAAAATTCCAGGAAAAGAACTAAACAAAATGAAGATAAGTAATCTCCCAGATTCGGAGTTCAAAACACTGGTTATAAGGATGCACAATGAATTTAAGGGAAGAGTAGATGAACTTAGTGAGAACTTAAAAAAAAAAAAAAAACGATAAGGAAGATGAAGATGGAGATAGAAACATAGAAATAGAAATAGAAAACATAATTGAAGAATACATTAACTGAAATGAGTAATACATTACAGGGAATCAACAGTGGAGTAGATGAAGCATAGGATCAAATCATAGATTTGGAAAATAAGGAACCAGAAGACATCCAATCAGAATAACAAATAGAAAAAAGAATCCAAAAAGTAAATGAGGATAACAGAAGGAACCTCTGGGACAACTTTAAGGATACTAACATCATGGGATGGCAAAAGGAGAAGAGAGAGAGCAAGGAATTGAAAACCTATTTGAAAAAAATAATGACACAAATTTTCCCTAACCTGGCAAAAGAAATAGACATACAAGTCCAGGAAGCACAGAGAGTCCCAAACAAGATGAACTCAAAGAGGCCCATAATCAAGAAACATCATAATTAAATGCCTTTGTAAGTTAAAATATAAAAACTCCTAGACCTCTAGTCTGATCTTTATGCTTTAATAATAAGACAAGATAAGGTAAGAGCAACAACATTAAAAATAGTACATTGTGCCCAAGATGGATGGCTCAGTTGGTTGGAGAATCATTCCACATACCAAAAAGATTGTGGGTTCATTTCCTGGTCAGGGCACATAACTAGGTTGCAGGTTCATTCCCTTGTTGGGACATGTATGGAAGGCAACCAATTGATATTTCTCTCTCACATTGCTGTTTCTCTCTCTCTCCCCCCTTCCTTTCTCTCTAAAAAAAAACAACCACACAATAAAACGTATTCTCAGTATAGACTTTGTGGAAAAGGGAAATAAGAAAAAACAAGGGATGGGAGTTTCAGTCAAGATGGAGGCATAGGTAAGCACAGTACTCAGAACCTCCACAACCACATCAAAATTACAACTAAACTATAGAACGGCCATTATTCAGGTCCACCTGAAATCTAGTTGAACAGAAGTCCTATAACTAAGGAATTAAAGAAGTCCAATCAAAACTAGTAGGAGGGGCAGAGATACAGAACAGGTTAGTCCCACACCAAATCGAAAAATCAGAGGGTGGGGGAGGTTCAATATCTCAACTAAAGGGATTGCCAATGAGGAGTGAGGGGTCCCAGTTCCAACACCAGGCCCCCGAGCCCAAGCTCCAATGCCAGGAAGAGAAGTCTCCATAACCTCTTGCTATGAAAACCAGTGGAGATTGTGGCCAAATGAGATAGAAGATTGCTAGAGTCCCAGGCATTCCTCTTAAAGGGCCCACAAAAGGTCTTAAAAGGACATATTCAATCGGAGCTCCAGCACTAGTGTAACTTCAAAAGACATCAGGGGCATATGGGGTAAAACTGAATTGTTTGGCTTTCAGACAAGGGTTGGATGGGCAGCTTTCTCCAAGATAGAGGTGCTAGCAGAGGCCATTGTTTCTTTTCTGAGCCCTCCCCACACAAAATCCAGCTGACGGATGCCATATCTGAGTCTGCATCATCCTGGCTTACACTGTTAGTGGGAACCTGGTGATTCCCTAAGATCCTGCCACACCCAACTTCTGGGCCCATCTAAGCTGTTTCCAATGGCTTTTCCATACAAAGGGCCTGCCTTGGCTCATGCCTTCCAGGGGTCCTCAAACTTTTTAAACAGGGGGCCAGTTCACTGTCCCTCAGACCGTTGGAGGGCCGGACTGTAGTTTAAAAAAAAAAACTATGAACAAATTCCTATGCGCACTGCGGGCCCGTGACGAGTCGGCTGCTAAGCAGGACAGGCAGCGGCACCCGGCGGGCCGGATAAATGTCCTCGGCGGCCGCATGTGGCCCGCGGGCCATAGTTTGAGGACGCCTGCTACTTTCCTAAAATCTCAAATAAGCTGCATCTGGCCTCAGCACGCCCTATACCTCTCGCTAAGTGGCCTCAGGCCCAGCTCTAGCAGCAGCCAGGCTTGGTTTTCAGCATGGCCTCTTCTGAGCACCTCCAAGCCCAGCACAAACAGCAGTCATTTGAAGGTCGCTTTGTAGCTTATGCCGGGTGACCCCAGGTAGGGCACAGGTAATGGCTGACCTTGGCTTGCACCTCCCCAAGAGCTCCAGAGCCAGCTCACCTAGTAGACAGCTTCAGACCACGCTGAAACAACACCCCATCACCTCCATGAGCGGCACACTAGAGGGCCAGAATCAGCAGGCACTGGAGCTGCACTGAAGCAAGTCCTGCTCTGTGGGTTCAGCCCCTTTACAGCTGATTCTGACAATGGTATCGCATTGTCACTGCTAGTCCTCACAGTTGATCAGCCTAAGGGTATATCCCTCCCACTGATGTGCCAACAGCACTTAAGGTGCAACTACTACAGGAGGGTGTACACAGCCCACATGATGTGGGGTCAGGGGGTGCCTGGAGTGTCCAGCTCGGGGGACTGGCAAGGCTGTGCCCTGGATCCTACAGGACACCTACATCATCACTGGACCCTGCAGGACACCTACAATCCTTCCCCTCTGGTCACCCGAGTAGTTTTTTTCTGACTAGCAAGGAACCGTGTGGTACTCCGAGGACTGGAAATCCTATGTTACAGGTGTGAATATATTTTCTTCATCTATAAAATAAATCCAAATAAAATGCACTTGAGCTGAAAAAAAAAAAAAGGAAACACTTTCTAGTAACCCTTTTCACAGAGGGCCTAACTCCTTGCACAGTATTCAAAAACTACCCACCTGTTTTGGACAAAGAGGATTTATTTGGTTGGAGGATATGGGCTCTGTAGGTGGCCTCTTGGTTCCTTTGCAGTTCCACTTGGTGACCAGAGTTATAGGGAAACAAGAGTAAATCACATAACCTCTTTCAGCCTTTGTTTTCTTCTTTTCAAATAATGACAAAGGGATGCTGTACTTTGTAAACTACAAAATTCTGAAAAAGTACTCATTATTATTATTTTCTGCTAGCTCAGCGGGTTCAAAAGAGACATATTTAATTTCTATGAAAGTATCAGAGATAACTTTAAGCCCAGAAAGAGTAGATTAACCATCTATGAAGTGGGATATGGGAGGCACTAAAAACCAGCTCTCCCAAAACAGAAATAAGTCCATCCCCTACCCTTAGCTATCAAAACGCTTGATATTCCACTACTGAAGATTCACTTCCCTCTAATATATTGTCAACACCTAGGGTGAGTCTTACTTATCATTGCATTCCCATACACATAACGCCTAACAGAGTAGATGATCAAAAAATACTGAATATTTCTTGAAAAAGGGTTCATATCTTCAGAAATCCAAAATTTAAACTCCAACAGGATTACAAAAATGATATTCTGAGATTTTGTGAACTGCTGACTGAATAAGTGGGTAACTACAGTAGTGGACAGTGCAGTGTGACACCCAGATCCCCACCCCAGGACTCAGGCACTCATTTTCCCAGTCACTGAGAGTGTCAATGGTCCACAGTTGACAGCGAAGTCCTTTTCTGGCCTTTCCCTCAGTAAAGAAAGCCACCTCACCCAAAGTCATACTTGTGGATATTTCTCTGTTTTCCGCATCCAGCGCGGCTAGAGAGTGGTCCAGTTCCTGAGTAGGGGCGTCTGGGATTGAGAAAATGAAAGAAAGAGACCGACACAGAGATAGAAGCTGAGGCTGGGTGGGAACGCTGTCCTCTGATGAGAGACAGGGACAGGAACCCTGAGCCCATACAGAGTGTTTATTTTATACAGTGAGAAAAACAGGAAGTTTTACTAAAAGTCAAGACAAAGGAGATTATGCACATTCTAGGGTGAGCCCGGATCTTATTCATTCCTGGTGCTTGGCTGGATTTAAATAACAAAACCCACCCCCTGGCACCTGGGCTGAAGGTCAAGCTGACAACACCCTTGCCTTTTGGCAAAGCGTGTTTCCAGGACGTGGCTTTGCAGATGCCACTGGATTCAGCTGACAATAATTAAAGAAATGCCCATGTGCCTTCCCAGGTGCTCTCTACACATACTTCCCCTCACCCCCAGGGATATAATGGCCGAGTTTTCATGTTTTAATTTGGGCCACTTCTAAAGGACCATCCCTGCTCTAGCTCTCTCTGCAGGATCAGCTGAGGCTTCTGTTGCAACTTGCATTAGTCTAAGTGTGCTCCAGAGAAACAGATGCATTTATTATGAGGAATTAGTGCACACAATTATGGAGGCTGAGAAGTCCCTTGATCTGCCACTTGCAAGCTGGAAAACCCAGGTAACCTAGTGGTATAATTCAGCCTGGGTCTGAAGGCCTAAGAACCAGGGGAGCTAATAGCATAAATCCCAGTCCAAAGGCAGAAAAAGACCGATGTTGCAGCTCAAACTTTTGGGCAGAAAAGAAATGAATTATCTCTTACTCCTCCTTTTGTTCTACTCAGGCCCTCAATGGACTGGTTCAGACCGACCACATTACAGAGGGCAGTCTGCTTTACTGAGCCCCCCAATTCAAACGCTATCTCAGCCAGAAGCACCTTCACAGACACACTCAGAAATAGTGCTTAGCCAAATATCTGGGTACACCTAACATTAACCATTGCACAACTGTATTGGAGTTCAACTTCTTCTACTCAACCCTGCTTCTGTTACTACCCCATAGCTGTTTAAACTTCTTGCATGTATAATATCCACCTTAGAGTCAGTTTCTTGGGAAAACTCACCTGTGTCACCGACGCCTCCTGTAAATAAAGTTAACAGTCAGACACATCCCTTTTGATGCTATGCTCTCAAGTAGGACACTGTGCTGGAAAACCAGGCCTACATTTTGTGCCATTAAAAACCTAATGACTAGATGAGAAAGATGGTAAATATTGTTCTATTTCTCTGAGAAAGCTTAGCTTTCATAAAGTCTCTCAGTTGTTTTGTTGTTGTTTTTAACCTCAAGACTCACATACATATTAAGAGGACACCAAAGTTCCAAATTTTCTTGCTTCCCTTTATCAAGACAGTGTGAAAACGTAATTGCTGATCAATAAGTACAAGGCTTCTGCTATCTTTTCACACTTACTGTTTGCCTCACTAGAATATAACTGTGAAGCTCCCATTATATATCCATTCCAAACTGAGTTATTTGGACTTTGTAACTTTATACATTGAATAAGTGTTCCAAGTGATGAGAGCAGGTAATTTTTATTGCATTATGAGGAAAATAAGTAACTTAACGAAGTGGTTTATTGAATGTAATTTATTTCATTGCTTATAATCTATATTAGACATATACACAAATTATATTCTTTAATTTCATGTTTTTAATATATTTTTATTGATTTCAGAGAGAAAGGAAAAAGGAGAGAGAGATAGAAACATCAAAGATAAGAGAGAATCATTGATCATCTGCCTCCTGCACACCCAACACTGGGGATTGAGCCCACACCAGGCATGTGCCCTGACCGAGAATCAAACCATGATCTCCTGGTTCATAGGTCGACGCACAACTTGGGGAGTATCTGTTATCATGGGACTACTAACAGAGTACTTTGTTATTTGTCTGTTATTTAAAGGTGGCATACTTAGGATTCACAAAATTTATTTCATTCAATCAAAAAACATCATTTGAGCCTATTTGTGCATCAAAATTCTGTGTCACTCTTTAAAATATGAAAAAATTGTAAAGCATGTCTAATTTTACTTTCAAAGCATTTCACTTGACCAAGGTTTGCTACTTTGGTCAATCTGTCCAACCAACTTTCTATCAGGGAATAATTGTAAATCAAAAAGGAAAATGAACAAACCAAGCTGAGTGGACACTCCACCTTTCATGATTTTTAAAAATTCTTAGTGAGAACCAAATCACTGACTATTTGGAACTCTATTCCCTCCCTAAAATTGTAGAGGCTGTCAGATACTCCTTCAATCTCTTTAGAAGGATCAGATGGGAAAAAATATTTTTAACTTCTCAGTCCTGACTGAATATTCTTGCAGAATGAAATCTAGGTTCCAGCAGGGTAATTCAATGGTATCCATGGTAAAAGAAATGTAAAATTCTTTTTAATAAAACAGTACATTAAAAAATAAAAAATATTCCAATGTTTGATCTACTGGAAGATTCAAAATACCTTAAATTATACTTAGTCATTACCTTTTCTATCTCTCTAATAAATAAAATGTTGAGGGAAGAAATATATTTTATGTATAATGTCATGAACAAAATGAAGAAAGATTTCATTTCCATAAAATATGAATTAATTTTAATTAAACGGACATTGTTCCTGAAACTTAGTCCAATATTTAATACAAAAATATAATCATATGAGATCATATGGATGAGAATGCTTGGTAAACCCAACGATTTCGCAAAAGCACATGATTGTTACTAATAATCTATGTAACAATTTATATGGCATCAAATAAGAGATTTTAAACTTTGGCTGGCACTGAAAAACCTGTCACATAAAATCCTGTACACCCAAATGATTAATGCTGACAAATTATAGGTCCCTACTGACCAGTTTTCAAAGAGTGACATATTTTTAAAACAAATAGAAAACAGTCAGTTTTGGAGATGATAAAAACGTAATATGTACTGTTGATTGCTGACATTTATATAGGGTTGACACTAGATGTCACTTGTCATAGCAATTAATACAGCAGTTTGCATATCCTAGAGCCCATAATGAAATTTTGCTAAGTTCAAATTTTTTAAAATTTATTTTCAACCCTCATATTAATACCTCTTTCATTAACATGCAGTATAGAACAGGGTTTCCCAATATGTTTTATTACATACTCAGAAGATGGTGAAATTTGTACTGGATCCCTCCTGGCCACCCAAGGAATGGAAGAAACAACATCTTGGCACACATAAAACCACAGGGGGGCACCAGCTTAATATGGTCAGTTTTGTAGAGATCATCCACCCATTCTATGATGTATCTATACTCCACCAACCCATACCAAGGAAAGAGTGAATCCTAGATATTTATAAAGAAGGTAAAGTCTCATTATAAACATTTTCTGGAAGTTATTTTCATGTTTTTATCAAGTTAATTACAGTGAATTATATACAACAAATGGTTCATGGCTTCTCTGTCCTTGTTGTTTATAACAAAATATTGTTATTTTGTTGTTTTGTTGGGAAACACAGTGTAACTTCTGCAGAAAAAGTGCAAACCGGTCAGACCTTTTGGCTACTGCAAAGTGAAAACCAGCTGCTTCATCTATAAAGAAAGAGCTCTGCATTCCCAAGAATGTGGGAGGGTTCCTGGAGACCAGATGTGGACCTAACTGGTGAAAGCCTGAGGTTGTTTTAAGTCCTACCCAAGAAAACCCTACTGGGAAAGGATCAGCAGCCAGACACCTTCAGGGGCAGGAGGGGTGGTCCTTTCCAGCATACCAACCAGTGGATCCTCTCCTCACAAGAAAGATTTGAGATACCCGCAAAAGTGTCCATGGAGTAAGGGCAGCTTTAAATGTTTGCCAGTCTGGGTCTCAGCCTACCAATAATGACTGGCTAATAATGCCTGGACACTCACCTGGGCCTCTCACCTGGGCCTGTACCGAGAAGGCTAAAAAGGGCTAATTCCAATGTAACCCTGATATTTGGGGGGGGGGGGGGGGGAGTGGGAGGAGCAACCTGAATCTGTGCTAGCAAGCCCAGTGTACATTCTTGATAACCTATAATTAAGTCACTATCTCTGTCCCAGAAACTGGTCTTGCAGAATTTATTATCTAAATACAGAGGCCATAAAATTGTGAACAGTGCACAGCCTCGGAGAGGGGCCAGGCCAGACCATCAGATATAGTCTCAAGACCCCCAACACCTGGGGCCTTTTTGCAAAACCCGTGAAAAAACCAGAAGCATAATCCATATTTGCAGGACAAAGACCCCCAAAAGATATAAAAGGGAAGACCCCTGCATGTTACTTTACTCAGATTTGGGAAGTTATTCCTCTGCGTCCACCTGCGTATTAAACAGTGTAACTCCTTTTCTCTAAAAGCATTGCTTGGTTTCTCTTTGGTCTTCTGCAACAGTACTACTTGTGGGAGCCTCCACGGACATTTCCGCAACTGAAGCCAGTGTTACTGCTGGACTGGCCCTTGTGATTCTTGTCATGATTGCAAGACCCACCTCAGCAACAACTGTGAGAAATGTTATTACTCACAAGTCCTGAAGTGTACACAGCAGACCCAGGACCAGGGCACCCCAGGGGCCATACAGTAAGGTCACAAGAAATGAGAGCAAAGGAAGGACAGAGGAAGGGATGGAGGGAGGGAAGGAGAGCGAGCAGACATGGGGTTCTGCCTTTCTTAGAGTTGAGGATGTGGTACCTAGGGTTTTGCGGGTTCACTCTTTATGGGTGAATTTAAAACAAGAAAGCAGGAATTACAGTACAGAGAGGGAAAAGCAAGCTCTCAAACCAGAGCTCTGAAAAGGGAAAGTCCATGGGTGGGGTGAGCTAGCTCCTCCTCTAGTTGCATAGCTGGCCATTTTATTGGCTATGGATATCTTTGAAGTGGATGGATGCCTCAGCAATCAAAAACTTACTGTCAAGTACTTACATGACAATCAAAAAGCTGTCAGTTCTTACACAAAGCACACCACCACCCAGTGGCACTGCCTGTCCTTCTTCCCTTCCCCCTCCCACACTCCAGAACTAGCAACTGGAAAAGGATGGATGTGAGAAAATAAAAGCTTCAAAGCTTGCCCTCTATCCTCAGCAGCTGCCTTGAGTCTTCCAGGGTGAGGGGGAAATTTGATATTAAACCACATTAAGAATTGTGATGATTGTTGAATACTGGGCATTCTATTTCCTGAGTTGAAATTATCTGGAACTTAGTGTGACTCTAGGACTTTCTATTCCTTAAAGTTACCAGGAAAGTCCTGGGCCCGCCCATATTTCATCCATCAGGAGGGAAAAACTGCTTCCAGGAGTATATATTAAAGGAGCATAAGGGATGAAAATTAACTTGTTCCCTACTTATTCATGTTACAGGTTACACTGAAAATTAGTTAAAACAGAGAGCACCTATAAATGTATGGCTTTCTCATGTTTGCTTTTGTTGTAGTGTAACCCCCATCTTACAAAGGACGCCTCAAAAAAAGTCGAATTATGGAGTCATTTATTAAAAGCCGGCGGCATACGAGGGAGCAAAAGCGCTCCAGACCTCGCAGCCCCGAACAGCTTGCCACATCTGGTTTATATGCAGAATATCACAAAAGTATGGATTACATCTTTGGGTCTGGAATGAGGAACCTGTTTTGTGAAAAAGCATTTTTACAGAAGAGCAACTTAGTTATTTAAAGTATCTACGAATCACTGAATCAACAGAAACACATTATCTGGGACCACCTGGACGATTTAGAATAATTGTGCTGTCCAGATTCTGGGACCACTGAGTCAACCGAAATTCAGTTATCTGTAGCTACTGAGACAATTTAGGATCACTATCTGTCCTGGGTCCCAGAGGAATGTGCTTCGGTGACCAGTGAGCTCACAATCAATGGGATATTCAAACCACCATCAATGGAGTTTTCAATCATACATAAGTTCAAAAAATCAAAATAACTTTTAAATGAGTACAGAACCCAAACAGCAAGGTTAAAATATTAAACAGCAATTTTTATCCAAGTATGGTTGCTACCATACTTCACTTTAAACTTCATGAAACTTCTTTGATCTACTCAGCAAAAATCTGGCCTTTGCAGGACGTTTTATAGAAAGACTAAATCTCAAAGTTGTCCAAGTGTGTAATTGACCAAGGAGATGAATAACTAAGAGTGAAATCAAGGCCTACATGAGATAAGGAAAAATCCTAAGCAAATTCAGGAGCTAAAGTCAATTTTTTTGAAAAAAAATAAAATGTGAAATTTGTTACCAAAGAAGAGATAAGTTAGAAAACAAGGCTAAAAATCTTATGAAAAAGCAGATAATTACTTCAAGTTATCAAAATCATGGCAAAAAAAAATATTGAGAATAGAAAAAATTCAGTTGTTAGCATGTTGATACTTATATTTTTTAAACCTGCAGAACCAAAAATAAATATATTCCTGAGTTAATCCTCTCTGGTCTCAAGTTTCTAATTAAAACATGTTACTCTGGTGTGGTTTTGTTTATAATTAAAGAACTAGGAAATTATTGACAAAGCCTCATCACCACACACACCCCCTCCCCCATACACACACAATTAAAATGTTAAACCATGGGAAACAGGACATTTTGAAAGCTCTTAAAATAATTATAAATGCTCATACATGCCAGTATCAACAGACTTCACATCTCTTTGCTTTTATTTCAATAGCACCTTTCACTGAGAAATCTAAAATTCTTTGGACATTTACATCTCTCTAGACCAAAGCACATGATCTTGCCGGCGTTCACATTTCTTACTCAGCCCTCTGCTCAGTCGGCCTCCCCATTTCTCTCCTTAAGGCCTCCATGTTGGTGCCTACCTCACGTTCAGTGTGCCTGAGTCATGCCATGACAGAGAAACACCTCTCTCTAACTGGAACTTTCTGAATCAAGGCAATAACTTGAAGCTCGGGTATAAAGCTGAAATTATAAACATTTTTAATTATCTGCATTCTAAAATCTATACATGTTAAATAACTACTTAGATTATAATCAGCTATGGATTTAACTATTTTGTTAATAGTTGTGTTATTATTATGAAGTTCTTCCAGATCTTTCAGCAATGATTTCACCAAATCATAATATAAGGTACATTTCTAATGTGTGAACAATTCTAAAAGAAAATCCATTTAAAAATTCTTACGGTCCCATAAATTAGGAAAGAATAAATGCATAGCTTTTTCACATATGAGGCTGACTTCCTAACATTCAGAAAAAGAAGGTACTTTATTCAGGAAATTCCTTTTTTAAATGTGATTGCTATATTTTGTTGACATAAGAAACATGCAAATCTGTAGAAAATTTTAATAAGCATTTACTTGAACCAAATTGACAAGATATGCTGGGAGCAAGGTCTCAAATGTGCCAGAAAAGAACAGTTTTACAGTTTCTTTTATGCATTTGAAATTAAGAAAGATTACATGGAGGTGGAAAAAGCAATGCTGGGATAGGATTACAAAATAGTTAACAAGATTATGTGCTCTCTTGAGGGTTAATATCCCCTGTCAAGGGGTATTACTTCTGCCATTTCAAATCTAGCTTCACAAGAACAATGGACAGGGCTGCCTTAAGACCTTTCACTAAAGAAGTTATAGGCCTGGCCCTAGCCGGGTGGCTTCATTGGTTGGAGCATCATCATCCCACACAGCAAAAGGCTGATGGTTAGATTCCTCATCAGGGCACACACCTAGGTTGCAGGTTCCATCTCTGGTCGGGGCACATATGGGAGGCAACCTATAGATCAATGTTTCTCTCTCACATCAATGTTTCTCTCTCTTCCTCTCTCTCTAAAAATCAATTCTAAATTAAGCAAGTGATTTGTAAAAAAAGAGTATGAACCTAATACTCCATAAAAGTTTGTCTTTTATTTCAGCTCATAAATAACTTTTTTCCTCTGGAATATTCGAATTTGATATTTCTTTTATTAGTACAACTTTTAAGTACTAACAATTTATTATGGATTGATTGTTAAGAACTATTGAAAACATTCAGATATTTAAATTGGTAAATCCAATTCAGACTATAAGAAATAGTCACTACCTAACTGCTTGCACATTGCTGGCCTGTCCACTACTTTCCCGTCTTTGCTCTGACAGGATGCATTGCACAATCTGCCTTGAACCCCACTTCAAGTGATTAGCCAATATCCTTAAAGTGCTTTCATTATTAGCAGATGAAATTATCTATTTCTATTTTTCTCTTTATACTTGCAGAGCACTTACTTTGTGCCATTCTATATAAGTAACTGTCTTCCAAGTCTCATTTAAAGAATAAAGCGTCATCATTTAGCACATACATTATAGTCTCTTTTTTATGGATGACAAAATTGAGCTTCAGAGAGGATTTGCTCAAAATCACACAACTGTGAGTGGTAGACATTGAGTGTGAACCCAGCTGCACAAATATTGTACTTGAAAAGTACGTGCTCCCCTGATAGCCAGAGGTCATGCATTAGCTTCAGCCTTGCTCCACGCTAAAGTCAAATGTAATTCCCTTGTTGCTGTTTTGAACAAAGTGAAGTATTGACCCATAGTATTCAGGTCAGCTGCATGGACAGTCCCCAGCTGACCAAATTATAACTGACCTTACTGAATAACACAGGTGATTCAAAAGATAGTTCCTTTTAAGCACCATTGGGGAGTGGTTTAAAATAATATAGAATGAGGGAAACAAGGGCTAAATGAACATAAACTACATCCATTATCCTATATTATAAAAGCCTAACATGCTAAGTGTCCAGTCGTCCAGTTGGCCATTCAGCCAATCAAAGCGTAATATGCTAATGATATGCTAAGGCTGCTCAACTGCTTGCTATGATGTGTACTGACCACCAGGGGGCAGACAGTCAAACGATCAACCAGTCGCTATGATATGCACTGACCACCAGGGGGCAGATGCTTCAATTGGTAGGTTAGCTTGCTGCTGGGGTCTGGCCACTTAGGAATGAACGAGACAGGACGGACATGCCCTGGAGCCCTCCCGCAGGCCCTCCCCAGCTGGCCAACCTCCTGAGTTCCTCCCTGGCCCCTATCGTGCACTGGTGGGGTCACTCAGACTGGCCTGTGCCCTCTCACAATCTGGGACCCCTCAGGGGATGTCGGAGAGTTGGTTTTGGCCCGATTCTCAGGCCAGACTGAGGGACCCACTGGTGACAAATTCATGCACCGGGCCTCCAGTATTTATATAAAAAGATAAACTGGAGAGCCAGGCAGCCTTATTATTGTGAAGAATTGTTTAACATCACATCTAACCACAGTTAGAAAAACTGCCACAACACAAGTGCCTAGGACAAGGTGGCATGGTAAACATTTATTTCAAAAATGTTTCCTTACAACAATTTTAAGACAGGAAGTGAAAGAACAAATCATAAAAGGACTTTGAAATAGAAAAAAATCATCTAGATGCATAAAATGATCATAATAGTGAATACAATCCATATCTAAACTTGTCTTTCATTTATCTAACTCACATATCACCTTCCAAATGTAATGGAAGTTCAGCCATAAAATCAACTTAGAAAGGAGAATTACCTGGCCTACCTGCACACATTGATTTAATAGCAAAGCACTTTCCTGCAAAGACATTTGTAAGCTCTCTGGAAGGACTTTAAAGCTCTTCATCTTATATTTTACTAGACAGTGATTTATTATAGGGAAAGGATTCAATCTTTCCTCTTATTCTCAGTAAGAAGTGTCAGCAACACAATTTAAAAAAAAAATATAGACCTTATTTTGCAAGATCAAATAGGAAATCCACATCTGTAGTTTCAGTTGAATCTCCCAGGCCCCAGTATTCATAATCACCTTCTGTATTCACCTTCTTCTATTCTTCTTCTTTTGAACTGTTTTTGCTACCCCACTAAGATTGCTGGCCCATATTCCTGCTCTAAGGACTGCCATATTGGGAACCTAACTCTTCTACTCTTTTTTTTTTTCTTTATTGATTAAGGTATTACATATGTGTCCTTATCACCCCATTGCCCCCCCCACACACACACACCCTCCCACTCATGCCCTCACGCCCCTGTTGTCTGTGTCCATTGGTTAGGCTTATATGCATGCATACAAGTCCTTTGGTTGATCTCTCCCCCTTACCCCCGCCCTCCCCTACCTTCCCTCTGAGGTTTGACAGAACAGCATAAACTGATGAACAAAAACAGATCCAGTAACTCTTGTATACTTACATATTTTTCCAGCCTTACTGAGGTATAGTGGACATCAAACATTGTGTGAGTTTAAGGTGTACAATGTGATAATTTGGTACACATGTAGAGTGTAAAATGATCGGCTGAAAAGTTTCCTATATACTTTATTTGGTTCGGGTATTTATTGTTTAACATTTAAACTAGACCACCAGTTCTTCACAGAAGCAACTCTTTCTTTACTGTTCACTTCTGTATTTTTCAGAGCCCCACATAACATTAGCACTTAAAAAAGTAATTTTGACTGTCAAGAGCTCCAAAAGACTTGTAATTTTAAGTCATCAAAAGCCAATGACAGCATGTAAACAGTCACACTTTCAAATGGAAGCTTAACTAATGGTTTGTCTTCCTTTTCTTTGGTGCAATAGAATGCCTGTATTTCCTGCTACTTCCTAGAATAATTTAAATATTAAGACAGTTACCCAGAAAAAAAAGAAAAAAAAAAAGGTTGTTTTGAGGTAGCTAATAATTTTGGTCCTACGTTTAATAAACTATTAGTTCAAATGCTAAAGAACCCTAGAGAAATCAAGGAGACAGTAGAAATAAGGAAGTACCTCTTGGAAAAATAAGGAGTACACCTAGAGAAAAAGAAAAAAATTGGGAGGGGGGCAATCAAAAGAAAGGGATAAGTAAAAGGGGGCCTCAGAAATCTGGAAACAGTTTCAGGGAAGTTATCCAAGAAAGATAAAGGAGCTTAGTGGGTGAACTGGCAAAAGACCATTAAGTTGAATCTGAGTTGGTGAAGAGGTGAATTGCTCAGGCAGACTGCTCAGCCCTTACTCAGAAAGAATGTTCTGTTGCCTGTGCCCAGTCATGACACAAAATGTCTTTACTGACATCTGGTCAGAACTTTATTATCATCCAGAACCTCAACCATTAACTGCCTGATGTGGATAGTTTTCCCCAAACCCCATCTGTAAAAGTGCATCCAAGAAAAGGAGGTGGGACCCTTGACATCTGATGGGTGGGATAAAGTATAAGTGCATCTGTACTTAGGGGAGGGGAAATAAGCAATGAGCAATACGATTCATACTGCACTGTCACTAAAAAATGTTGAACCATCTGTTCTCAATGAATAGGTCCTTGGGGCTTTTGAAGTAACTTTTTTATAACTTACTAGAGTGCAAGAGTAGGCCTTCCTTCCCCTGGCTGCCGGCACCAGCTTCCCTCTGGCATCTGGGACCCGGGCTTGCCTCGCAGCCCTGGCTTCGTCCAGATGGTTGTCCGTAAGGATGTCTGGAAGGAAGTCCAGTCTAATTAGCATATTACACTTTTATTATTATAGATTAGGGGGGCTATTCATTAAACATGGTGGTTTGAATACACATGTTTACCTCTATGACCTCCTAAAATATCACCGAAATAACAAAATAACAAAAAGAATAAAAGATAGCAACAGATAAAGAGATATTATAATTTTGGAAGATGGAAAGTAGATGGGCAGTGGTAATTGACTTAGCAAAGAAGAGGAAACGAAGACTAACATAAAGTTGGGAAGCCAATCAGAAGTAAGTTGGGTTTTGCTCCAGAATCCCAGAATGCATGAGGAGTTCGAGACACTCCTTAGAGTGGAGGGTGAGGAGACCCAGCTGAAAATCTATACAGAGAGTAGTCAATTTCCTAGATCCCTTCCTCCACCCCATCCATCCATTTGCCCCTATTCTGTTTCATGAGGAAATTAGAGATTTATTATTTTTTTTTTTAAGTTTAACAATGACTCCCTTCTCCCTATCAACTCCTAGAATACATGGAGGCAAGAAATTGAAGAAACTCTTTCTGAAGAATTTGATCAGCTAAGAGAAGGGACCTAATATCGTAAAATCTGGTGTCTTCTCCAAGAAAACCTGGAGCAGATTCCTGCCCAGTCTACAGGCCCAGCAAGCTTTTTGGTTTTTCTATCAGTTTCTTTAGTGCCTCACTCTTAAGCATAAATAGCAAACCAGTGTCCCTAGCCTTTTCAAGAAACCCTCAACATAAAAGACAAAGACCTCAAAACAAGTTTATTTTTTAAAAGGAACTCAGCAAAGAGAAATAATACAAGAGGAGAAAACAATTAAAATGAATAATCTCAGGAATAAAAGAGAGAACTGTCATAATATAAGATCAGGATGCTATATTTCAAAAAGAAAATTCAGAGAATAATAAAGCATTCTTGAAACTTAAAAAGAGAATAAAATTCTAAATATTAAAACAAAACAAAACTGGTAGATAGATTTTTTTGGTTTGTGTGTTTCTTCCAGAAAGTTTGAAAAAAAAAGACATGAACAATAGGAATTATAAAGAGAATAAGAAAGAAATTCATCAATGAAATAAGATAATTTAAGAGTATGGGGTTTCAAATTGAAAGGTTACACTTGGAGCCACAGAGTATCATTTTGTAATTTTACTTCTCAAATAACTTTCAGATCCTGATAGATTCCAGATTAAAAGAAACCACATACAAAAAAATCAGGTCAGAATAGCACCAGGCTTTGCAATAGCAATACTAGAAGCTAAAAGTCAATGAAGCAATGCCTCTAAATAAGACAGAAAATTATGTTCAATTTATAATTCTATACTTAGCCAAAGTACCAAGCTTTGACTTTTATTTTTTTAATATATTTTTATTTATTTTAGAGAGGAAGGGAGAAGAAGAGAGAGATGGAAACATCAGGAAGGGAGAAGGAGAGAGATGGAAATAACAATGATGAGAGAGAATCATTGATTGGCTGCCTCCTGCACGCCCCCGACTGAGGATCGAGCCTGCAACCTGGCATTGCCCTTGACCAGAGTGGAACCTGGGACTCTTCAGTCTGCAGGCCAATGCTTTATCCACTGAGCAAAACCAGCTAGGGCAGGGTGACTATTATTAATAAGGCATTTTCAAATATGTAAGCTTTCAAAAAATAAATAACTTCTATGCATCATTCTCAGAAAGCTACAGGAGATTGTACTCCACTAAAATAAACCATTTATTATGTTCTCTTAGTCTTTTCTGATGCATAAAATATCTGCAGTCAAATTCCCCTCTTTCATTTCTAGTATTGATTAATTTGTATAGGTTGTTTTTCCTTTTTCTCTTGATGGATTTTACTAGAAGTTTATCTGCTTGGCTAATCTTTTAGGAGGACCAATTTTTGATTTAATTAATTTATTTCTTTTTTTTTTTCAACTTTCTTTGGAATTCACTTTCTTTTCTTTTCCTAACTTCATAAAGTAGAAATTTGTTTTTTCTTCTCCAACATATGCATTTAAAGCTATAAATTCCCTCTGGGATCTTTTCTAGCTACATCATTTATTTTAAATATTTTCTCCCTGTGATTTCCCCTGTGACTAATGGGTTACTTAGAAGAGTGTTATTCAATTTCCAAATACTGGGGGATTTCTCAGATATCTTATTGCTACCATTTCTAATTTAATCCATTACGGTCATAGAATATACTCTGTAAAATTTCAATCTTTTGAAATGTATTGTGACTTATTTTATGGTTCAGCATACGGTTTAATCTTAGTGACTATTCCATGTACATTTGAAAAGAATGTATATTCTGCCCTTGTTGGATCTGGTACCCTATGTCAATTAGATCATGTTAGTAACGTTTTCAGATCTGTATTCTTATTCATTTTTGTCTCATTGATCTACCAGTTATCAAGAGAGTCATTGAAAGTCTCCAATTATGATTTTGTCTGTGTTTCTGCCTATGTTTTAGTAGCTCCCACAAGCTTTCAAATAGTTGTTTTCAGATTTTGTTCAGTTTATCACTGTTAACTGCAGGATAATTAATCTGATACAAGCTACACCATCATTACCAGAAGCAGTATAAAATTTTTGGATAATTTTGAGGAAAATACTTATACTCTAAAATATTGACTCATATTTCCAACTCTTACGTATTATCCTGCCTACCTGTCCCCTTTCCCAATCACATCACAAAAGGACCTGATAAGATACATCATTTCCATTGATGGACTTTAAAAACTGCTCCTTTTGCATTTTATCTCCGTAAACAAGTATTATATTCCCCTTTAATCAATGCACCTTAAAAGATTTTCTGAAAATAAGACTAGAGGAAAATTTCTTTATTCCACTCTGTTACCCAATTTCCCACTGTTTTCTCTAAAACGGGAAAAGAACAATTATGAGAGCACACAAACACAATGGAAGATCCTGTCCATCTATGGAAAATATTTTCTAGACATGCTGAAATATGGAAAATTCATAACCACCAGAGGAATTGGTGATGACCAAACTAAAAGGTTATAGAAAAGATTGATGTCGGTAATCAGAATGAAAGGCAATGCTGAGATTTCAAGGGAGAGTTCTAGAGAGAAATGAACTTCCTGCTGTATTTGGATCCATGTGCTCATGCTGCACAGTACAACAACTCAAAACATGAATTTCAAAAATGCCATATCATAAGTCATATAAAATGAAATTGTGTAGAAACATCTATTTTATGTGATAGTATTCTAAAAACTCATAAAATGTTTGAGTTGCAGGCAGACATTTCTTTGAAAAGTTGAAACTAACTTCATAACTCTGATCAAGCTTTCGGTAGAAGTGGAAGTAAAACATCGTCTAACATTAGGACAAAAGCACCTGCCCCATCCGTATCCCCATGAAAAGCTTTCTTTTAGCCAAGTGCTTTTCATGGGAGCACACTGAAAGGTGTGAGCTCTGAAGGTCCAGCACATTTCATTGCACTCTGCGATTGTACAGGGAAAAGACAGAGAAATATATGAGAAGAAATAGTATAACTTAAAAGAAGAAAACACATTAATATAATAATCTTAAAGAAAAGGAGAAGAATGAAAAGGACAAACAAGGCATGGTTCCATAGAGGCACAAGGGAATTCAGAATCACTGAGTTTCAACATTAACTCTGTTATTATCACAGTATGCAATCAAGTCATCATCAATGTTTATATTTTTCATCCATTAATTAAGGGCACACATAAAAAGTATGAGACATAGGCCATGAAAATGAATGCAACCCCTCCATTGTTTCACATATAACCACTGAAAACCCTGAAAAGCTGATCTTTTATACTTTTCCCAAAAACTAAGACTGGCAGACAATCTCCTAAAAGAGAACTCCCTTAACCCAGCCACCACTACTACTCTGTCATTCTCTATCTCTCATCCTGTATTATCTTTACAACACTCATCATTGTCTGGATTTATATTATACATTTTTTCTCCTTGTTTATTTCTAGACTATAAGCTCCATCTTATAAGAGTATTATCTAGGGACAGCACTTTGTTTTGTGGCCTAATTTATCTCCAACATTTGAAAACTATACCTAGACTAGCCATAGTAGGGACTAAATAACTATTGGCTGGAGAATGAATGAATCTAATGCTGGAATTTAGAAGGAATTTGTACTGAAGCAGATTGAAACAGTTCCAGTGTTTATCATACTGCAATCTTGAATTATTTGGAAGTCAGCTAGAAGTACAATCACACTGACAAGAAAGGTCCTAAAGGCATTTAATCCTAGACTGTGACAATTCAGTAATACTCCACTACTGGTATCATATGCTGCTGAATAATTTCTGTAAGCTAAATTCAGTATGTTTGTAACTATTTTGTTCTCTATAGTCTACTCACATGGTTGAACTTAATTAAGAATTCTCACACCGGATACTTAATTAAAAATTCTCACATGGCAGTGGAGGTGCTGCGGGCCCCGATGGGCCCTGGTGAAAGCGGGACCACAGTGGGATGGTGGAGCAGGTGAGGGGTGGTGCCAGACCAAGATGGGTGAGAAGGGAGGCCCCGGCTGGCAGCCAGCAGTCGCTAGGGACCCTACCTGTGCAAGAATATTGGGGTATGGGTCCATATATTGGGTATGTGCACCAAAGGAAAAAATAGAAATATCACCAATTGACCCATTCTGCAAACTTCACTCTGGGTCTCAGAGTAGCAGAACCTTATAGCTCCAGACATATTTCCCCTCCTGGATTGTGGCTTGGCTGCTTGCGTTTCCATTTTTTCCATTACGAGTAGAGACATTTGATAGCATCCTAATGAATGGATATAATGCCATGTTGTGAACAGGACATGGAAACACACACACATACAATCCTGTGGACTAAAAAAAAAAAAAAAAAAAAATAGCTTCTCACTGACCCCTCCACCTCAGGGTTTATTTTTTTAATTTCTCTTTATTCATTTTATTTTCTACACATAAAATATTTTGAGTCTTAAAAGTCAAAATTATATTAAAATGTGAGTACCAAGGGGGAGAGATCAACCAAAGGACTTGTATGCACGCATATAAGCATTACCAATGGATACAGACACCAGGAAGGTGAGGGTATGAACGGGAGTGAGGGTGGGGAATAAGGACACATATGTAATACCTTAAACAATAAAAAAATAATAAAAAGCAATTAGAAATTTAAAAAAATATATATGAGTATCTACATTTCAAGCTGTATTCTCAAACATTTTCATTTCTTCATCTTTACATTTTGTATGATTTTTAGATTTTTTTTTACAACAGAGGAGATACTATATTTACTCCTAAGACCAGACAGAAGATAGACTACCTCCTTCTACTAACTCAACTACTTTATCTAGTTGAAGAAAATAAGTTCAATAAATCGGATTATTTATGCATGCAGGTCCTGTTAAATTATTTGATTCATTATTTTAAACCAAAGTACATTTACTATCTAAATTCTTAATATTATTGCCTTCTTTTTATTTTAATTTTTTCTTAAACAGAGGGGAAAAGATAAAATCCCACATTCAAGATTACAAAACCATAATAAAACTTCACTTAAATATTGTCTATTGTCATAATATAGCAAATAGCAGTACAGATGAGCTGACATCAATGGAATCTGTACCTTAGAAGTCAGTGTGTATTTATTTTGTGAGCAACAATTTAGTTTCAGCAATAAAAATGTATATCACATTAAATTAATTTTAATTTATTGTTTTTTCTGGAGAGGGGTATGTATTTATAATTTGCTAATTTGTTTTGGTTTTATATTGGTGTAAAAGTTACAGGTTTATCCTGAGTTTTAGGCTTTATACATTTGAGAAACATTATCATAAAGGCCCTTCAAGTCATTGCTGGGGACCAGTAAGAAATCAGCCCCTTAAAAATGCAAATCAAAACCACAAAATACTACCTTACACCTGTTAAAATGGCTATTATAAATAAGAGAGGATGTGGAGAAAAGGGAACCCTCATACACTGCTAATGGGAATATAAATTGATACAGCCACTGTGGAAAAGAGTATGAATAGAGCTACCATATGACCCAGCAATCCCTCTGGGTATCTACCAAATATATATATATATATATATATATATATATATATATATATATATATTCATAAAGATATATATACACTCAGTGTTTGTTGCAGTATTATTCATAGTAGCCAAGACATTGAAACAACCTAAGTGTCCTTAATGGATAATTGGATGAAGAAGATATGATACATATATATAATAGAATACTATTCAGCTAAAAAAAGATGAAATACCTCCATTTGCAATAACATTAATGGATCTTGAGAATATCATACTAAGTGAAATAAGTCAGATGAAAAAGGACAAGAACCATATGTTTTACTGATATATGAAATAAAAGCAACAAATGAACAACAACAAAACTTATACACATAGAAACAGTATGGTGGTTACCAGAGGGGAAGAGGGTGAGGGAAGCGGAAGAGAGTGAAGGGGGTAAAATATATGGTGACAGAAGACTAGACTTTGAGTGATAAGCACACAATGCAATATACTGATGATGTATTATAGAACTACTAGAGGCCCGGTGCACAAAATTCGTGCGGGGGGGGGGGGGGTTGTCCCTCAGCCCAGCCTGCACCCTCTCCAATCTGGGACCCCTTGAGGGATGTCTGACTGCCCATTTAGGCCCGATCCTAAACGGGCAGTCGGACATCCCTCTCACAATCCAGGACTACTGGCTCCCAACTGCTCACCTGCCTGCCAGCCTGATCACCCCCTAGCCACTCCCCTGCCAGCCTGATTGATGCCTAACTGCTCCCCTGCCAGCCTGATTGCCCCTAACTGACCTCCTCTAAAGGCCTGGTCACCCCTAACTGCCCTCCCCTGCAGGCCTGGTCACACCCAACTGCCCTTCCCTGCAGACTTGATCACCCCCAACTGCCCTCCCTTGCAGGCCTGGTCCCTCTCAACTGCCCTCCCCTGCTGGCCATCTTGTGTCCACATGGGGGCAGCCATCTTGTGTGTTGGAGTGACAGGCAATTTGCATATTACTCTTTTATTAGATAGGATAGAGGCCTGGTGCATGGGTGGGGGCCAGCTGGTTTGCCCTGAATGGTGTCCCAGATCAGGGTGGGGGTTCCCTTAGGGCATGGGGCGGCCTGGGCCAGGGGCCTGTGGTAGTTTGCAGACTGGCCACGCCCCCCGGCAACCCAAGCAGAGGCCCTGGTATCTGGGATTTATTTATCTTCTATAATTGAAACTTTGTAGCCTTGAGCAGAGGCCAGGGCAAGCCAGGGTGGGCGGGAAGCTTGGCTTCCTCCATTGCCATGGGCAACCCTAGCCTCTTGCTCTCTCCAGCTCCGTGGCTGCCACCATTTTTGTTGGGATTTATTTATCTTCTATAATTGAAACTTTGTAGCCTTGAGAGGAGACCAGGGCCAGCCAGGGTGAGCGGGAAGCTTGGCTTCCTCCATTGCCGGGGAAACCCAAGCCTCCTGCTCGCTCTGTGGCCGTGGCCATATTGGTTGGGTTAATTTGCATACTTGCTCCTGATTGGCTGGTGGACGTGGCTTGTGGGTGTAGTGGAGGTATGGTCAATTTGCATATTTCTCTTTTATTAGTGTAGATACACTTGAAACTTATATAATCTTGTTAACTAATGTCACCCCAATAAATTTAATTTTTCGAAAAAGAAATTAGTCCTTCAAAGAGAACTCATGTGTTACTAAAGTTTGAGAAACACTGAGATAGACAAAAATAAAACAATTAGAGAATAACCCATATTTTAGAAAGAAAACTGAAAAAAATTTTCTCTATATGATCTACCCTTTATTCAGAGACCATTGAATAATCAAACAGCAAAATGGACAATTGTTCCCTAAACAAAAGTGCTGATTTATGAGGCAGGAATGTGCAATTGAACTATCCACATTCTCTTAACCCCACTCTACCTCCATCCTGACCCCCACATGCACCCCACCTCCACTTCACTCATCATATTCCTACATGCAGGGGGTATGACTCCCAGAAAACATCCAGGCAGAAAATTAGAGCGGCCTAAAAATGAGTGTTGCTCTAAAATAATTACATTTCTCACAAGTGAACTTTTGCAACTAAAGCAAGACAGGAAGAGTCCTGGTAACAGTGTATGTGAATGGCTGTAGTTTCTTCATAACTTATTGCCACAAAGTAGCAGAGAAATATGCACTAGGACCTGAGGAGATCACAGTTGACTAGAGCAGAGCTGCCCACAGATAAGCAACTGATTGACAGTGAGAACTGGGATAAGTACATTAGCTTGCCTTCATGTTGTAAACCTGAAAAGGGGCTTTGACTAGCACCTACATCCAAGGAGCATATCCAGTGTAGAAACTAAATGAACAACAACAACAATATGGAACCGTGTTTTTCTTCTTACTTAAAAAAACAAGTTATCTCTAAGATACAGGGGAAGGACCATCTTCTGAAAATAATTTGCAACGGAAACCAAAAGAACATTCTAGAGAACTTTTGACAATAGCATATAAGACCTGAATACCACAAGATGAGAATATGCTGAGATGAAAATTGAAGGAAAAAATGAAAATACAAAAATATTTGAAATGAAAATGGCAGTATGTCATAAGAAAACTAAAAGGCAATTCGAGTTAAATTAGAGTAGAATTCACTCTGGAGAACAATGCATTAGTGATATGAAGTACAGTGGTGAACATTTCTTCCACAAGACAAAGAACAGGGATAAATAATTAGAAGCATTGCAAGGATAAAATATAACATTCAGGCATCTAGAGTTACTTGAAGTTATAGTCCAGCCAAAAAAAGGATGAATAAAAATGAAAAACTCAAGAATATGGACTGAAAGGTAAACATAATTCATGCTTAGTCTAACAAACTTCAGATTATAAGGAGATATTAGTCCTTCCAATGTAGCTCCTGGTAAATACAAACTTCTGAGTAGGTGGAATCCTGGTCTCCAAAAACAGACTTCATCTCAGACCTTCACCTCTCGCATGGACTTAATTAATGGTCTCCTGATAGTAATGGTTCATAGTCCCTTATCCACATGTCAAAATTCCAGAAACTCTGAAAACAAAAAAAAAAATTTCCTTATAAATAATTTGATAGCAAAGTAAACTGATAGAAAACAAGTTGTAGGTTATTTTTTTTAATCCCACAAGTGTTAATATTCATTTGTTATATAAATATCAAATTAGACTATAGCTTATTAACACATATTCTGCTGGAATATTACATAACATGCAATATTCATTCTTTCTAAAATCCAGAATATTTTGAAATTGCAGAACACATTCAAGGATTTTGAATAAGAGATCATGGAACTTGCCCTAACTGGTTTGGTTCAGTTGATAGAGCATCGGACTGCAGACCGAAGGGTCCCAGGTTTGATTCCGGTCAAGGGCATGTACCTTGGTTGCGGGCACATCCCCAGTGGTGGGTGTGCAGGAGGCAGCTGATCGATGTTTCTCTCTCATTGATGTTCCTAACTCTCTATCCTTCTTCCTTCCTCTCTGTAAAAAAAATAAAAATAAAAATCAATAAAATATATTTTAAAAATAAAAGAGAGATCATGGAACTCAAGTAGATCAAGTCATCCTAAAGGGTCACTTCCTTCTAGCAACCCAAGCAAATTTATCCATGGATAACATATTCTACTTTTCTGGACTCTCAAGACAACTAATTCCTTTCTTCCTATTGTCTCAAATGTGCTGTTAATTTTAGAAGACATTAAAGAAGGAGTCACACCTGACTTCATCCTTCCTGGACCTAAACTTCCTGCTGATGTGAAAGCTGGAGGAGCAGTACTTGAAAATGATTAACCGTTTAATCCTTATGGCTCATATTCAACTGCCTCCCTCCAGGCACATTGATTTTGTCTTCAACCAATTACTATTCTCTCCAACCCACTGGGAGCCTTTCTCTACCTTGGGCCCTGCCCATCTGACCCTAGGGAAATGTCAGCTCTAATACAAGAGACTTGTATTCCTGACACAGCTGTGGCCCACTCGGAGTATCTATGCAATCCAGAATAGCTTTCAGTAGAGAACGCCTCTAGAATTTTTAACACCCTTTAGTGCGTTAAAGTTATTCTAAGCTTTGTTTCAATGATGGAAAAGAACAGATTATGCTTTGCCTTACTGTTCAAGCTCATTCTCAGCTGAGTCATAAAACATCCCCTCTATATTTCTACTCCCAGAGCTCTTCTGGCTCTCCCTCCAGACCCAGCAGCTCTGACTCACTTATTCCCTGTCATGACTCTTCAGCTCAGATTCGCCTTTGGTTTTTACCCAAACCTTTTATTGTGTGTTTAGATTTTTAAAACCTTTCCTCACTCAGAATTTGCCTTGCCTTGCCCACTGCCCCATAGCCCTACTGTATCAGTTAAGATTAGAACATGTAATGGAAAAAATGAAATTAGGATTAAATAAAGTAACAGTTTATCTCTGTCAGTTAAAAGAAGTCCAAGGATATTTGGTCCAAGGCTATTAATGGCTTTTCCATGGTCAAGAGGAAACTAAGCACCCTTTGTCTTTAAGTTATACTGTTTAAACATATGGCTTCTAGTGTCAAGGTCATCTCATAGGCCAGGTGGCTGCTAGAACCATGTCTTTCACATGCACCTTCCAGGCAATAGGAAGGAAGAGGAACAGAAAGGCATAGAGGACACACTTCTCAGCTAAAGTCCGACTTAATGCAGAATGCTTATTTCTCATTGTTCCAACTCACATAGATGCACCTACCCATAAGGAATGGTAGCTTTAATTTGGCCAGTCACAAAATACATGCATATATGCACACAGAGTTTTGTTGGAAGAAGGAAAAAATGAATTGAGGCTGGACAACTAGCAATCTGCCAGCAATTTCTCAAATAGCTGCCTACCATCATGCCTCAGCCCCAGAACAAGGATATCAGGTATGTATCGGCAACCACAAAACACCCTTCTCAGTTTAAGCCTCATTCATTTCAAACAAAGTAATGAGAAAGTCAAAATTACCTAAATTACAATTTTCTCATAATAAAATAAATTGAAGGCAAAAGATATGTTCCCATCAGCTGGAAAAAGCAGGCATGTCTTTTTAACATTTTCACATAAGCCATAACCAAGAAGTTTGTGAGTAAAAGATCTACCGGTATATCCAAGAAAGGTGTAATGGCAGTGGCCACAATCACTAGCTGCTTCAGGCTTCCTCCTCCCCATCAGAGGAATTCTGCCCATATCAGTGATACCCCAGACTTAACCCTGCATTTCAACTTGGAGCACCGGCCAGTGTTGCTCATGTGTTTGCCTTTTTCAGTGCAACCAACATCCTCTGTATTTTCCACAATGGGCCTCTTTGCAATGTCAGCTGAGTTCCCCAGGCACAATATACCTTGAAAGTTTTAGACATCCTATATAATAAAGAGATAATATGCAAATTGACCCTCACGCCCTCACAAGATGGCTGCCTATGACCAGGCCAACAGGGGGGTTAGTGAGGAATGACTGAACAACAGGCTGTGTGGGGTGACCAGGCAAGTGGGGGGGGCCATGAGGGGCAATCAGGACACCGGGGGGGGGGGTCAGTTAGGGGTGACCAGGCCTGCAGAGGGGGGCAGTTGAGGGTGGCCAGGCTGGCAGGGGGGGCAGTAAGGGGTGACCAGGCAGGCAGGCAGGCAGGCGAGTGATTAGGAACCAGTGGGCCAGGATTGTAAGAGGGATGCCTGACTGCCAGTTTAGGCCCAATCCCCAGGATCGAGCCTAAACCGGCAGTCAGACATCCCCCAAGGGGTCCCGGATTGGAGAGGGTGCAGGCTAGGCTGAGGGAACACCCACCCCCCATGCATGAATTTCATGCACCAGGCCTCTAGTTGTTAAATAAGTGAAAAACACATGCTGGAAAAACCTACCCTCACAGAACAGTCTCAGAGTCCCTAAACCACATAGCGTTATATGGCAACTGGAAAGGAGAAGGGGAAATCTCACCCAATTCACCTGATTTTGCAGGTTCCCCCCAAATGGTTATCCTGAAACTATATGAGTATGTATTTAAAAGGTACATATTCCATCATGATTTAATTTCAAAAACATTAATCAATTATATATAAAATCAGAGGCAGGTATAAATCCCATATTAAAAGGACTTCATTTATGTTATAAAAATAATTTACTTTCTGCCTCTATAGATTTGCCTATTCTGGACCTTAGATATAAATGGAATCATACAATATGTGGTCTTCTGTGACTAGTTTCTTGTTTTCAAGAGTTGTATGGTATATCAAGTATATCTCGAAACACTGTTATTTTTTAAATCAATGCTTAAAAATAAAATAATATAACCATAAGCTGATTTAAAAGAAACTCACCTACAACAAATTTAAAATGATTACAATAAAAATTTTGAGTATAAACCTCAGGGCAAAACTGGCAAAAACTACAACAGGCCCTCACTGGCATGACACAGTTTGTTGGGTGTTGTCTCTTGCACCAAAAGGTTGCAGGTTCAATTCCTGGTCAGGGCACATGCTTAGGTTGGAATCTTGATCCCCGGTAGGGGGTATGCAGGAGGTAGCCAAATGGATGTTTTGCTCTCACATCAATGTTTTGCTCTTTCTCCCTCTTCCTTCCTCTGTCTCTAAAACCCAATAAAACGTATTTTTAAAAAACAACATAAATAACTATTAATTTCAGATATTAAAGGCAAGAAGTATTAAATGTAGTCAGGAATGTTTTACTAATAAAAGTACAACCACAATAAATATTAAAAAACAAACTGTTACAAGCACTACAACTCAAAATCATCACAATTATGAAAGATAATTATACAACTCTTTCACTTCCGAATACATCAAGAGAAAAAGATGTGCTCAAATATAATGAATAAGACTGAAATTTTAGACAAATATCAAACCTCAGCTGTTCTCAGCGAAAACATTTGTTTTGGAAAGTGAAACAATAACAAAAACAATTATGTTCTAAGCCATAAAAACAAATCAATAAATCCCAAAAAGCAGAAATTGGACTGACTGACCACATTCTCTGAACACAAATTAATAAAGCCAGAAATTAATAATAAATTTTTAAATAAAAACAAAAGCCATTTGGGGGAAAAAAGTAATTTTTCTGTATAAATACTGGAGTGAGGAAGAAATCCAAATGTCAATATCAGATTATTCAGGAAATAAAGACAATATTAACATTATTTATTCTAAACTAAGGTGTGTGACAAAACTTATATGCAGAAGAAAATGTAACCTTAAATGTTTAGATTTGGTCATAAAAAGAAAGAGTAAAAATAATTTAACCAAGCATACAAATAAAATATTCAAATAAATATGAAAACCAGAGGAAAAGAATAAGATAAATATAGATATTAGTTAATAAGCAAATTTTAAAAATAGAAAAAAGTATTGATACACAAATTCAAGATCTTGTGCTTTTATAAACCATAAAATATATAATCTGTGGAAAATTCATTCAAGAAAGAAAATAAATAAAAACATAGTACAACAATAGAGAGCCAACCAACATAGAAAAGACTAAAAAGCCTAAGAGAGTAACATCTAATGTTGTGAGACGTTTAGAATATGTGATGAATTAATAAAAAAGAAGAACTTATCAACATAATAATATCTACCCAAAGCAAAAAGTCAATATCATGCTTAATGGTGAAACACTGGAAGCATTCCCACTAAAATTATGAATAAAATAAGAAAGTATGCTTTTTTTTTTTTTTTTTTTTTTTTTTTTTACTACTTACCACTGTTCTAAAAATACCGGCCAATAGAATGAACCATAAAATAAACTTGAAATAAAATTAGTAAAAAGAAAAGAACTTAATTATCTTTATTTACAAATGATATTATCATATAGCTAAGGGGGGAAAAACCCAAGAGAGTCAACTCTAAATTTCATAAAATTAATGGAGCAGTTCAACAAAGAGCTAAATGAAAATACATATACAGCCCTGGCCTGTATGGCTCATTGGTTGGGAGGCATTCCATGCACTGAAAGGTTGTGGGTTCCATTCCCGGTCAGGGCATATGCTGGGTTGCTGGCTCGATTCCCAATAGTGGGTGTGCAGGAGGCAGCCAATCGATGTTGTCCTCTTACATCAGTGTTTCTCTCTTTATCTCCCCCTTCCTCTTCTCTCTCTAAAAATCAATTTTTAAAATTAAATAAATAAAAATACATATATAAGTATTAATAGTAACCCTTTATACCAGGGATAAATAGCTCAATTGATAATGAGAAAAAAAAATTTCCTCTCATAATAGCAAAAAACATATTTTTAAATACCTAAAAGTGACAGTAATAATATCAACCAACAGAGATAACATTTATTGAACTTCAATAGAGAAAGAATGATAAGGGAAATAGGATTTGAGGAAGTTTGTTTGAGGGATGTTTTTTCTTTTAAAATAGAAGAGTTATGAACAGGTGTATAGATCAATGAGGAGGATCACCTTGAATATAAAATGTTAAGTGTACTTAGGAGAGAAAGGCAAGTTGCTGAATTCATCTAATTAAACAAGTTGAACTTATGACGTGTCCACATTAGACGTTTTACTAACAATTACTTCTGCTTCTCCCTGACCTGATCTTGTGCTGTGATGAATTGTAATCACAAAAATACCATTTCTCTGTTTGTCCAATTGTGGAAAAATCAGAATAAAATAAATAAATTCTTTTGACCTGATCTCTATCAATAGTGTAATCAGTGTAATTGAAACAAGTGTACTGATAATCATGATAATTTGTTGTTTAAAGATAAAAGGACTCTATTGTTTTTATCATGCAGAAAATTGCTTTAATTCTTCATTGCATACTGCCAGTGTGGACTTGGTCCAAATAAAATCTTCAGTCCAGGATTATAATTTTATTTGCATAATTGTGCAGGAAACAGAGTGGGTGAGATATTTTGTTTTGAAACTGCTCTCTTTTCCACTTTTCTGACATTGATCCCATGTGATATTTTATCTTGAATATAAAAAATTACCATGGTAGATTGTGATACATCAAATAGTCCCACTACACAGTGTTGGCCATGCAAATATGAGCTTGGACCACATGGAACCATTTCTTTCTGGACCCTATAGATTTGGTTAGAATAAAGATGATGGGCTTTAGGGATCTGTGGACAGCCTCTTGCCAACAGGAAGTAAAAAGCCAGGGCCCTCAGTCACATAGCTATAAGAAATGAAGTCTGCCAACCACCTAAAGAAGCTTGAAGTAGGATTCTTCCAGCTTCTAGATGAGATGCAGTCAGCCAACACCAACAGAGGAACCAGTTCTGGACTGTCATAGCTAAGATCTTCACTGCCCTAGGGTTAGGGCCTGGTCACTGCCACAGATTTTAGTTCAACGGCTGATGAAACCCTCCCAGAGTTTGTAAGACGTGTCGGAATGAAAGGAGCCAGGCTGTAAGCTGGATTTTCTATGTCAAGGGAAACAAAAGCAAAAGTAAACAAATGGAACTACATCAAACTACACAATGGTGCACAGGGAAGGAAATCATCAACAAAACAAAAAGGCAACCTACTGAATAGAAGATACTTGCAAATCATCCATTTGATAATGGGTTAATATCCAAAATATATAAAGAACTCACAAAACTCAACATAAAAATAAACAACCCAATTGAAGAACAGGCAGGATCTGAAAGCCATTTCCCAAAGAAAAGATATGGATTATTTTTTTTGCAGTATTTAGAAATTCATTTGGTTTACTTATATTTAAACTTGAATGATTGTCCTTTAAAAGTAAATTAATGAAGATTTATTAAATGTTTCTTTTATATTAGATAAATATAACTTTTAAAACAAAAACAAAAAAGATGTTGCAGAGATAGGATGTCAACTATAATTGAAAAAATGTTTGAAGATTTTGTGGAGATGAAAAAAATATTGTCAGTGTTTCTTAAGTGCTGAGGTTCCCAGCCATGAAGCTATTAGCAGTAGGATTTATATAGGTATAAGGCAATGAAGATTAGAATGTTTCTTTTTCTTTTTAGTAGAAAAGTAAAATGAATTCTTATATTTAAGACAGGCTTGTCAATGGGTGGAAAAGGAGACATATGTAATAAATAATTTAAATTTTAAAAAAAGACACAGGCTGTCAAGCTATTTTTCTCTCTTTTGCTCTTGTTTATTCTTTTAATTAGTGGCTTTTTTATAATTTCTCTCTTTTCAGCACTAAGTTATGAAAGTGATGAGGCGTCACACGTAAAGTATCAAGCCATTAAAGGTGGTATATTTCTATAATGTATTTAATTAACAAATAGGAACTTCACACTATTTTAGATGCTGATGCTAATTTAGGCTCAACCCAAGACCCATTTGTGAAAAATATACATTGATTCTTTATGTATGTAGCATGAAGCTATTCAACAGAAGATACCACAGGTCAGGTCCCCAGAAGGAACACTTTGGGGTGGAGATTTGTGTGAGGGGGTTTATTGAGATTCCCTGTCAGGATCAGTGCTTGTAGGAGAATGCAAAAAGCAGGATGGGGCAGAGAAAAATGAACTTTGTAGCAATTTCAACAAAGGCTTCAGCTAATCCCGTAAGAAGCTTTGGAGGTAGAATGCCCCTTTGGGTTTGTACTGTGTTGGTAAGAAACAGAGCCTTTATACTCCCACAAGGACCGATCTTTGGATGTACACTGCTTCCCCACAGGGCCAAGGCAAGTCCCAGATTCAAAGGGACTATATGCTATCTTGTCTATTGCACTAAAAATATTTGTGGCAATGGGAAAACCACTTTTCTCTCTGTCTCCAGCTATAAAAAGTTTCAACAAGAGAAATCACCTATTGTCTCTTCTGCGTTGACAACCCTAATGCTGGTGCCTTGATTTTCAGGAAATTCAAGAGGAAAAAATTTCAAATATAATGAACTTTCATGCCTCATAAAAAGTTCAGTTTCACTTAGATCTTAAAGTCTTGGATCCTATTATTTCCCAGTTAAATAAAATCCCAAAACTCCAAAGTAATTTTCAAATCCCTCTGCTAACATCAATACTGATACCTTTTAACTAAACCTAAGAGTAAAATCTCAGTCCCAGAACAAGAAGAATGAAGATGATTGATCATAGATTCTCGTTGAAACGAGAATCCCAGGCTGCTGAATTCAAACTAAAAATTCAAAAGAATGTATTTAATCCTAACTCTATCATCATCTATTTTTCTAAAGGAACAAGGTTGCTAGTGAACCCATAATAAATTAGATTATCCCTGCAAAACCTAGTTGTGTTGTTTCTCCTACTGAGGAGAAGCGGAATAGCCACACTCACTTCTTCATTGTCTTCTATCCGTCTCTGAAAATGTCATTAACTATGTCTGGGGTCTCTATTACTCAGAACAGCCAACTGATAGATATAAAAGGTCATCTGCTCTTCCAAACATATGAAAATCAGCCAACTTTATTTGAGCACTTGAATATAATTGCCCGGGAGAGGTGCAAAAGAAAACTATAATGACTACACTAGGTTTACTGTCTCGCTCCATTAGACTTCTGTAGCATCTTTGTCCCTTAGAGGAACAAAATGGAGAGAACTAAAAATAGAGGGCATTGATCTTTTCCTGGCACTAAGCTTTCATGAAGAGTCACTTTTTGCAAAAGAGCAGCTTTATTTCATCTATTTAAGCATTCTACATCATGTGTGCAACATAGCATTTTTAATGTATTTCATCCCTACTCCTGCCTTGATGTTGTCAACAGCAACTTTAATATTAATGATTTATGCCAAAAAGAGGAGTCTGAAAATACATATTTTGGAACAAAATGACTCCTCTTTGTCTCACAGGCAGGAAGCTAACTTAAACTGCTATTAGACTGTCAATGAACATGGAAAAAAAAATGCAAGGCATTGATTTTAACAGAACTTGTACACTGTTTACACTTGTGAAAGCCCATTTTTAGTTATTTAAAACAATTTTCTGTTATAAAGCACTGACATATTCCCTGCTGTTTTCATCAGGGATATGTTTCCATTTTCTACTGGAATGTTTCCATGTACTTGTATAGGATTAAACCCCAATTTCTGTGTAACACTTCTAGAGTATGTGATGATAAGATTGCATTTTTGTAGTAAGAAGAGAATTTTGTGGCTTATATATACTAATAAAAGGGTAATATGCTAATTAGACCAGATAGACCAGACGTCCTTCCAGACAAAGCCACAGCGGCTGTGAGGGCCAAGGGCCTGTGGAGTGGGAGCGGTGGTGGCGTGGGCTGGTCCAGCACTGCAGTCCCTTTCGCAGAGGCAGTGGGAGAGGGACTGTGTGGTCCCAGTCCCAATGCTGCCCCTTCCGCAGAGGCAGCCAAAGAGGCAGCGGTGCAGGCCCGGTCCCAGAGCCACACCTCCGCAGAGGCTGGACGGGGTGCGACCTGCTGTGCCTCAACCTCCCACAGCCCCTCCCACAGCCAGCCTGGCCCCAAATCGCCCCCCACCCACCAGTGGGCAGGAATCAGGGCCAGTGCTACGAAGCAAGGACCGAGAGCTGGCAGCTGTGGCCAGCAGTGGCAGCAGCAGTGGGGTGATGGGGGTGGTGCCTTCCCCTGATTGGTATGGTCGCCTCCCACAGAGGAAGGCCAGACTGCGGGAGGAGCGGGCCTAAGCCATCAGTAGGACACCCCTGAGGGCTCCCAGACTGTGAGAGGGGGCAGACCAGGCTGAGGGACCCCCCACCCCCATGCATGAATTTTCTTGCACCAGGTTAGTTCAACAATAACCATACTACTCAGTGCATCCCATCAAGTTTTCAAAACTAAGAAAGGATGGACAAATAGTTCTCAAAGATTGGTAACTAACCAAGAATATCAGCAGTAAATTATTTCTGACATCTAAGTTCCACCTAACTGTGCATCTAGTTTATTTTTATTTTAAGACATTATCCTGAATCATTTCAGAAGCAAAGATACTGAAGGAGCCAGTTTCCTGGACTACAGACCCAAGGAGTGTACCTGTGAAGTCCCACACCCCCACCATCACCACAATAACAAGAGAAAAAGAAGATCCAATGTGTCTTTCATGACTCAGGATTCCTTCAATGACTATGATTAAAAGAAGAATTTGGAAACAAATGATAACTCAGGCCAAAAACCAGACTGAAGATTAAGAGTTTTATTCCTGAAATTGTAATTAGCTCACCACTACTCTCAGGAAGTGCTTACATTTTTTTTTTCCTTACCAGCAAAATACTATATCTATAACACCATCAACAAAGCAACCACCAAGGCCAACAGACAGGTATTGATTTGCTTTCCAGAGCAGCAGGGGCTTCAGTGAGTCAGAACTTTGGGAAACTAACTGCTCCTTAAAGACTTCATGGTTTACACATGAACTGTGAAACTCAGGCTGGCTCGCTCACTAGGCCTTGGTGGTATGAAATTTTTACCTATCAAGGGGAAAGTTTCTTTTCCTCTTTCCTTTTGAAAAATAATGAGAGGAGAAACAATTCACATCAGCAGTATGAAACAAATATTTTTCACATTATTTTCTAATGATCCACCCAACCCCTCTCTATTCCCTGTGCACAGCCTCCCATATCTTTGTCATACAAACGTACTGAAAGACAAGTCCACATGTGTAGAATTTCTTGGCTATTGATACAGAAAAGGAATCTTCTTATCCATAGTACTTTGAAAATTACTTTTATCAGATTTTATATATATACTAGAGGCCCAGTGCATGAAATTCGTGCATGGGGGGTGTGTCCCTCAGCCCAGCCTACACCCTCTCCAATCTGGGACCTCTTGAGGATGTCTGACTGCCCATTTAGACCTGAATCTATTGGGATCGGGCCTAAACGGGCAGTCGGACATCCCTCTCACAATCCAGGACTGCTGGCTCCCAGCTGACTTCCTGATTGCCCCTAACCGCTTCTTGCCTGACTTCCTGATTGCCCCTAACCGCTTCTGCCTGCCAGCCTGATCACCCCCTAACCACTCCCTTGCCAACCTGATTGATGCCTAATTGCTCCCCTGCCAGCCTGTTTGTCCCTAATTGTCCTCCCCTGCAGGCCTGGTCACCCCTAACTGTCCTCCCCTATAGGCCTGGTCCCCCCCCAACTGCTCTCCCCTGCAGGCCTGGGTCCCCCCCCAACTGCCCTTTCCTGCAGGCCTGGTTGCCCCCAACTTCCCTCCTCAGCTGGCCTGGTCACCCCTAACTGCCCTCCTCTTCAGGCTTGATCGCCCCCAACTGCCCTCCCTTGCAGACCTGGTCCCTCCCAAATGCCCTCCCCTGCTGGCCATCTTGTGGTGGCCATCTTGTGTCCACATAGGGGCAGTCATCTTTGATCACATGGGGGCAGCCATCTTGTATGTTGGAGTGATGGTCAATTTGCATATTATTGTTTTATTATATAGGATTAAATAGGATAGAGTTCTGGTGCATGGGTGGGGGCCAGCTGGTTTGCCCTGAAGGGTGTCCCAGATCAGGGTGGGGGTTCCCTTGGGGTGTGGCGTTGCCTGGGCAAGGGGCCTGTGGTAGTTCGCAGGCCGGCCACGCCCCCCAGTGACCCAAGTGGAGGCCCTGGTATCTGGGATTTATTTATCTTCTACAATTGAAACTTTGTAGCCTGGAGCAGAGCCAAGCCTTCTACTCACTCGGTGGCGGCAGCCATTTCTGTTGGGATTTATTTATCTTCTATAATTGAAACTTTGTAGCCTTAAGCGGAGGCCAAAAGCAGGCCAGGGCTGCAGAGCTTGGCTTCCTCCATCGCCGGGGCAACCCTGGCCTCCTGCTCTCTCCAGCTCCGTGGCTGCTGCCATTTTGTTGGGATTTATTTATCTTCTATCATTGAAACTTTGTAGCATTGTGTGGAGTCCTGGGCCGGCAAAGGCAGGCGGAAAGCTTGGCTTCCTCCATTGCCAGGGGAACCCAAGCCTCCCTCCTGCTCTCTCTGTGGCCACAGCCATCTTGGTTGGGTTTATTTGCATATTCACTCCTGATTGGCTGGTGGACGTGGCTTGTGGGCATGGCTTATGGGTGTAGTGGAGGTATGGTCAATTTGCATATTACTCTTTTATTCGATAGGATGGTAGAGACTACCAGTTATCTACCAAAATTCATTCTGCTTTCTTCTTTGATGCATGGCTAGACTGCACTTCCTGCTCCTCTGCGGTGTAGCCCGGGACTAACTGTCACCGGTGTTATGTTCCCAGGAGCAGTGTGCACCTCTTCCAAGGCACAGGGCTTAAAAAGCAACCATGTTACCTCCAGACTCTCTTTCTCCTCCCAACAGCTGGAACCTGACCATGACAGTCCAGTTTTGACCATGGAGAGGCCAATACCCTAAAAGATGACAAATCCACATGTATCAAGCAGGATCCAATAAGGAGGTACAAACCAGGGGGGGAGTTTAACATAAAGAATTTGTAGATCTGATAAATGAGTGACTGTAAGCTATAAGGAAAGCCTACATGTGACCCTAGTGCTAACAGAGGGCAAGTAAGGCCATACTTAGAAAGGGCCACCCAAGGCTGAGGATCAGCCCACTGATAGCAGAGAGTTTTGTTTGTTGGCCCAATCCAGAGCTGGTCTATAGTCACTACACAAGCAGGAGACAACCTTCCAGAGTTCAGGTGAGTGCAGGCCATGCAGAGGACACAGGTCTGTAAAGGGAATTGTGGCACCGTGCAGGCAGGACACCTTTGGGAGCCAGTTTCATTGTGAAGTGGGCCTCAGGAAAGTCATCACCTGGCCAGGCTAAAGCTGTAAAGCTGCCAAGGAACCTCTAGTGGGGTGCCGATTCAGGGCAGAACTGTACTGAATGTCCTCATACCCACACTGCTGGCCCATCATGCAGCCACCAGGAGCAGCAGGAGAAGCAATGTTCCTCCAGCATCTTCTACTGAGAAAGATGAACATTTTGCCCATTGTAAAGGAAAGATGCTTAAAGGAATTCTATTAACTCTCACTGCACACAGTGAAAGTGAATCTGGGGGACATACGATGGCTGTGCTCTAACAAGAGGCTGAGTGCCCTTGCTCCCAGCCACAGTCTGCATTTACAACTAAGATATTGCACAGTTAGCTTGAAAAAAAAAAACCCACACACAAGAGAGGTATAGCTGATTGGATATATTTTGTCTAAGGAGCACTGAAGAAACAACGTAGAGACTGGTAAGAGAGGGGTGGTATAGGAAGAGGGAGCTCTGCGGAGAGGCCCAAGTGATAGTAGCTACAGAGCTCCCTCCCCTTGAGAGTGTGGCTGGCATCCAAATAGAGGGATCTCAAACCCTGAATATCAGAGATGGGAAGGAGAGCCCATGCAGCATCAGGCAGAGGGGTCCAGTTTTAAATAGTCTGCCCAGAAGGCTAGGACCATACCTTCCCAGTGAGAGACTGTGCCTAATGTTGGCAGCCCCAGCAGAAGAGATTCATCCCAGACTCTGACTGCTGGAAAGGCTCTGCCATGGTGTGTGGCTCCAGAAGAGAAAGGGGCCTGTGGGCTGCACCCAGCAGTAACCTAAAGGAACCCTCTGCTTTCCTGTAAGGTATTGTACAGAGCCCCAGAAAGCATCTAAACCATGTGGCCTGGGGAAGGGGAAGAGGGTTCTCCCACTGCCAGGGAGGGATTGGAGCTGGCGGCAGGACAGAGCAAGGATTTTGGACCTGCTCTGAGAGCTGGGATTGTGAGTGGAGCTGGGAATCTTGGACCCAGCTTTGCTGAGATCAGCTGTGTGGAGAGACAGGAGACCCATGTGGGGCTGACTTTATAATCCCCCCTGCTTGGACCAGAGGCACAAGGGCACCAGGTCTCACAAAGCAGGTTTTCTGCTAGTTTGTTTCTTTGAATAGCTTTATATTTGGATGCATTCTACAGCATCCACTGGGAAGGCTTGTATTAGAGAGATAGACCAGCAAGAGCTGGGCTTTGTATCTGCAACGTGGAGAGGCTGACCTGAGCAACCTGTGAGTTCAGCCAGCCAGCACTGGGAAAGGAAGGGTAGAGTACCTCTACTTCTCTTATAGGCTGGGTGCAGCTCCCAACCAGGAAAGGGGGTGGGCCAGCTCTCTGAAGCCCTAATACCCACACTGAGCACAGTTTGATGGGTATAAGGAGAACAGCTCAGAGAAAGTTATTCCACAAGTAAGACTCTTAGGAACTATTGTTCAGGATCAGGAGGAAATGCTTAACCCCCCTGTGGGGGTTTAGTAGGCTATGCACTCACCAGAGACTCTTTTGATCAATCCCACTGAGCCCAGGACAGATGAAACTGCCCATATAGAAAAGGCAGCAGGCTATATCCACTCTGAACCTGCCTCAGGTCATTTTAGGGGGAAATAGAGTTGGAGGATATGGTAGAGACTGATGATTTGGCTTTGAAGCAGAGATTAAATTCCCCTCAGTGAGTGCCTGATGGGGAAATCTCTAAGTAAGGGGCCCATTAGCCCTAGCTATGCTAGCCTGTCTCCACCTTAAAAACGCTCTTCAGAAGACACTGGAAAAAGACTAAGGCAACTACTGGGGGGAGGTGGAGTAGCTGATAGGTAAAGGTGGTTCTCGGAGAACCTCAGACTGGCCAGCTACAATAGGACAACCAAGAGTCAAACTTGGAAAGCTTCTGAAAGTTGCTGACACAAAAGTACCTCTCAGGAGGCCTGAAATTAGCATGTAAAACACTGAGCATCAGACACATAAGCTGCCCAGGCAAACCTCACTTGGCTGGCAATATTTTTATTTTTATTGTTTTGTTTCATTTTGCTTTGCTTGTTTTTGTTGTTCTTTTGCAATTTTTTTCTGTTTTATTGCTTTATATTATTACTAGAAGCCAGCGCATGACATTCATGCACTGGGGGCCGGCGGGGGGGAGGTCCCTCAGCCCAGCCTGCACCCTTTAGCAGTCCGGGAGCCCTCAGGGGATGTCTGACTGATGGCTTAGGCCCGCTCCTGCAGTTGGACATCCTTAGCGCTGCCAGAGGCTCCTGCAACCACTGCTGCACTCGCCAGCTGTCAGCCCGGCTTGTGGCTGACTGGTGCTCCTGCTGTGGGAGCACACTGACCACCAGGGGGCAGCTCCTGAATTGAGAATCTGCCCCTGGTAATCAGTGCGCATCATAACAACTGGTTGTTCGGTCGATTTGCATATTACCCTTTTACTATATAGGATTATAATTAAGTTTTTTCCTTTTCTCTTATTTCTTTCATATATTTTATTGGCCTAATTCATTACTCTACCTTTCTTTTCCTTTTTTCTTTTCCATTCTTTCTTTTACTTTACCTTTCTCTCTCTTGTTGTTACCTTTGCATAACTTTTTTCTTTCTTTCTCTGTCTTCTTGTCTTTTTCTACTGTTTCCCTTTTCCTACTCTCTACCCTTATTTTGTTTGCTTTCCCTTCTTTCCTTTCCAAATCTTTTTTCTGTCCCTTTTATCTTCCAGTATCCTCTTTATTTTTTATTTCTTTTACTATTAGCAATAATATCCTTTTCTTTCTTTTTTTCTTAGTATTTGTGTTCTTTCTTCTCTTTCCTAATTCTCATTTATCTTGGGTTATTTTCATTGTTGTTGTTGAGATATTTTGTATGTTCCTATTTGTTTCCTGTAACTTTGGTTTTGTTTTGTTTTTCCCTGTCAACATCTTACAACAGTTCACATGATGTGGTAGTGACTGAGCCTCACAGTTAGCCAAGCTGAGAGGAGATTCCTCCCGTGAATGAGACAACAATCTAGACCCAATTACAACAGGATAACCCAAATTATACACAAAAGAGACATGCCTAGAACATACAGCTCAGTTGTATAAGGAAACCACACCACTGTGTACCACAGTACATTTACTACAAAAGCCCACCCCACAAGACTGAGAGTCATAGCAAGTATATTTAATATATAGGTGCAAAGACAAAGAGACAACTAAATGGGGAGACAAAGAAAGAACCCCCAAATTAAAGAAAAGGAGAAATTGCCAGAAAAAGAACTAGATGAGATAGAGGTAAGCAAGTTATCAGATATAGAGTTCAGAATAATGGTTATAAGATGTTCAAGGATCTCAGTGAGAACTACAAGAAACTTAGTGGAAACTTCCAGGAACTCAGTGAAAGCTATATCAGCATGAAAAAAAGACAGATATTATGAATAAGAACCACGTAAAAATAAAAAATGCTATAATATCAAGAAGACACTGGAATGAATTAAAATCAGGATTGAATAAGTGACCTGGAACAAAAGGCAGAAAAAAATACTCAATTAGAGCAGCAAAAAAGAAAAAAATAATAATTAAAAACAAGGAGAATGGTTTAAGGGAAAATTGGAACAACATAAAACATAACAACATCCACATCATAGGGATTCCAGAAGGAGAAGAAAGTGAGAAAGTGTTGAAAGAAATAATGACAGAAAACTCCTCTATGCTAGTGAAGGAAAAAGCCACACAATATCAGAAAGCACACAATATCAATCAAGATGAACCCAAAGAGACCCAGTCTAAGACATGTCATAATTAAAATGGCCAACATTAAGTACAAAGAGAGAATCTTAAGGGTCACAGGAGAAAAACAGTCAGTGACCTACATGGGAGCTCCCATAGAGCTGTCAGCTGATTTCTCAACAGAAACTATACAGGCCAGAAGGAAATGCATGAAGTATTGAAGGTAATAAAAAGCAAGATTCTGAAACCAAGACTACTCTATCCAGCCAAGCTATTATTCAAAATAGATGGTGAAATAAAGGGCTTCTCAGACCAAAAATAAAAAAGGGTAAAGGACTTTATTACCACCAAACAAACAGTTATAAGAAATGTTAAAGGGACCACTGTAATAAGAAGAAATAGAGAGAGAAATATGGGCATAAAGAATAAAAATGGCAATAAATAAGTACCTATCAATAATAACCTTAAATGTAAATTGATTAAATGTTCCAATCAAAAGATATAGGGGAGCTTAATGGATTAAAAAACATGACCCACATATATGCTGTCTATAAAAGATCCACCTCAGAACAAAAGACACACAGAATGAGAGTGAAGGAATGAAAAAAAAAATTTCCATGCAAATGGAAATGAGAAAAAAAAAAGGAAGCAATACTTATATATGATAAAATAGACTTTAAATCAAGGCCATAACAAGAGACAAAAAAGGCCACTACATAATACGAAAGGGATTGATACAAGAATATATAACCAGGGTAAACATATATGCACCCAATATAGGAGCATCTAAATATATTCGAAAAGCTCTAGGAGGACTTTAATGGAGTAATGCAGTCATAGTAGAGGACTTTAACACCCACTGATTTCTTTGGATAGAGCTTCTAGACCAAAAAAAAAAAAAAAAAAAAAAAAATCAACAAGGAAACAGAGAACTTACAGGACACACTAGATCAGATGGATTTAATTGATATTTGCAAAACATTCCAACCCAAAACTGCAGAATATACATTATTTTCAAATACACATGGGATTCTCAAAGATAGACCACATATTATGACACAAAATACATCTCTACAAGTTCAAGAGGATTGAAAGTATATCAAGCATCTTCTCAGATCACAATGGCATGGCTCTAGAAGTCAACTACAGTAAAAACACTCAAACACATTCAAACACACGGAGGTTAAATAGCATATTATCAAACAACTAGAGGACCAGTGCATGAATTCATGCATGGGTGAGGTTCCTCGGCCTGACCAGCAATCGGGGCCTATCGGGGTCATCTTGCCCAGTCCCAATCGGGTCTGATCAGGGCTGGCTGGCCAGGGGAAGGGACTGTGGGAAGTTGGCCGGCCACAGGAGATTGGCTGTGGGAGCACACTGTCCACCAGGGGGCAGCTCCTGTGTTGAGCATCTGCCCCCTGATGGTCAGTGCACATCATAGCAACTGGTTGACTGGTCATTGAGTCAACCATACATAACAGTCACTTAGGCTTTTATATATATAGATTGAGTGGGTTACCAATGAGATCAAGGAAGAAATAAAAAATTTTCTGGAAACAAACAAAATGAACACACAACAACTGAAAATCAATGGTACAGAGTAAAAGCAGTCTTGAGAGGGAAGTTCATAGCACTACAGGCCTACCTCCAGAAACAAGAAAGAGCTCTAACAAATTCTCTAACACTATAACTAAAAGGAGACAATAAGAAAATCCAAGACTAAATAGAAGGAAGGAAATAAAGATCAGAGCAGAAATAAATGACATAGAGACTAAAAATCAATACAAAAGACCAATGAATCGAAGAGCTTGTTCTTTGAAGATAAACAAGATTGATGTACCTTTAGCCTGACTCGTCAAGAAAAGAGAGAGGACTCAAATAAATGAAATTAGAAATTAAAGAGGTGAAATGACAACTAAAACCACAGAAATATAAAGGATTGTAAGAAAATAGTATGAGCAACTATATGCCAACAAGTTGGAAAACCTGCACAAAGTGGACAAATTCCTAGAAAAATACAATTCTAAAACTGAATAAGGAATAATCTGAAAACTTGAAAAGGCCAATGGCAACTGATGAAATAGAAGCAGTAATCAAAAATCTTCCAGCAAACAAAAGCCCTGATCTGAATAGCTTCACAGAAAGTTTTACCAGACATTCAAAGAAGAACTAACCCCTAACTTCATTAAAGTATGCCAAAAAATCCAACAGGAAGAAACACTTCTAAGCTCTTTTTAAAAAGCTAGAATTACCCTAATCCCAAAACCAGATAAAGACACGACAAAAAAAAGAGGAATTACAGGGCAAAATCCCTGATGAGCATAGATGCTAAAATCCTCAAACAAAATATTAGCAAATCAAATCCAGCAATATATTAAAAAGATCATACACCATGACCAAGTAGGATTTATTCCAGGGATGCAAGGCTGGTACAACATTCGCAAATCAATAAATGTAATACATCACATAAACAAATTGACAGACAAAAATCAAATAATCATATCAATAGATGCAGAAAAAGCGTTCAACAAAATGCAACACCCTTTTTGATAAAACTCTCAACAAAGTGGGAATAGAGGTATCATACCTCAACATAATAACAGTCATATATGACAAATATACAGCCAACATCATGCTTAATGGGCAAAAACGAAAACCATTCCCCCTCAGAATAGGAACAAGACAGGGATGTTCACTTTCACCACTCCTGTTCAACATAGTAATGGAAGTCTTAGCCACAGCAATCAGACAAAAATTAAAAATAAAAGGCATCTAAATTGGAAAGAAGGAATTAAAACTTTCGTTAATCACAGATGACATGATATTGTACATAGAAAATCCTAAAGACTCCACCAAAAACTACTACTAGATTTAATAAATGAATTCAGCATATAGTACATTATAAAATTAACACCCATAAATTGATGGCAATTTTATACACCAATATTGATTTCTCAGAAAGAGAAACTTATAAATCAATCATATTTACCATTGCAACAAGAAATTAGAATACTTAGGAATAAACTTAACCAAGAAGGTCAAAAACCTGTACACAAAAAACTACAGGACATTGAAAAAAGAGATAGAGGAAGATATAAAAAAGTGGGAGAATATACTATGTTCATGGATTGGTAGATTTAACATCATTAAAATGGCCAAACTACCTGAAGCAATCTATAAATTCAATGTAATCGCTATTAAAATACCAATGGCATATTTCACAGATCTAGAACAAATACTCCAAAAATTTATATAGAACCCAAAAAGACTCCAATAACCCCAGCAATCTTGAGAAAGAAGAAAAAAGTAGGAGGGATCACAATATCAGATGTCAAGTTCTACTACAAAGCCACTGTCCCCAAAAAAGTCTAGTACTGGCACAAAAACAGGCATATAGATCAATGGAACAGAACAGAGACCCTGGAAATTGATCCACATTATTATAGTCAATTAATTTTTGACAATGGAGGTAAGAATATACAATGGAGTAAAGACAGTCTCTTCAATAAATGGTGTTGGGGAAATTGGAGTTACATGCAAAGAAAATGAAACTAAATCACCAACTTAACCATACACAAAGATAAACTTAAAATTAGTAAAGACTTAAATGTAAGTCGTGAAACCATGAGAACCCTAGAAGAAAACGTAGGCAGAAAAATCTCATACATCTCCAATAGTAAAATTTTCAACTATACATTGCCTAGGGCAAGAGAAGGGAAAAATAAATAACTGGGGCTACATCAAAATAAAAAGCTTCTGCACAGCAAAAGAAACAATCCTCAAAATGAAAATGACACCCACTGTATGGGAGAACATATGTGCCAATGATACATCTGATAAAGGGTTAATTTCCAAAATATATAAAGTACTCATACAACACAACATAAGGAAGACAACTCAAAAAATGATCAGAAGACCTGATTAGATACTTCTCCAAAGACAACATACAAATTGCCAAGAGACATATGAGAACATGCTCAATGTCACTAATCATCAGAGAGATGCAAATTAAAACTACAACTACCACCTCACACCTGCCAGCATGGCCACCATAAATAAATCAACAAACAACTGCTGATGAGGATATTGAGATAAAGGAACCATAGTACACTTCTGATGGGAATGCAAACTGGAACAACCACTATGGAAAACAGTGTGGAGTTTCCTCAAAAAAATTAAAAATAGAACTGCCATTTGACCCAGTAATCCCATTTCTATGAATATATACTGAGAAACCTGAAATACCAATCAAAAAGAACATATGCAGCACTATGTCCATAGCAGCATTATTTACAATAGCCAAGATCTGGAAATAGCACAGGTGCCCATCCGTGGATGAGTGAATAATAAAGCTGTGGTACATTTACACCATGGAATACTATGCAGTTGTAAAATAGAAGAATCTATTACCCTTTGAGACAGCATGGAGGGACCTGGGGAGTATTATGGTAAGTGAAATAAACCAGTCAGAGAAAGACAAGTATCATGTGATCTCACTTACTAGTATATGTGGAATCTAATGAACAAAGTAAAGTGATGAACAAAATAAATCCAGAGACCTTGAAGCATGCAACAAACTGATGCATTTAGAGGGAAGGGGGGGCAGGAAGAAATTAACCAAAGAATATATATACATGTCTATAATAATAATAGCGTAATATGCTAATTAGACTGAACATCCTTCCAGACGTCCTTGCAGATGAAGCCGCAGTGGCAGGGGCTGAGGCAGAGCATGGTGGGCAGGGACTGAGGCAGAGGCAGCCGCTGCAACAGGCAGGGGCTGAGGCAGAGGCTGCTGCCGCGGCAGCAGGGGCCAAGCCCCTTGAATGAATTTCATGCATTGGGCCTCTAATATATATATATATATCTCCTATATAATAAAAGGGTAATATGCAAATCAATCAAACAGTGGACCCACCCATTGCTATGACTGCGCACTGACCACCAGGGGGCAGATGCTCAAGGCAGGAGCTGCCCCCAGCCCACAGGCCCCAATCACCCGATGGCAAATGGGGAACTGGAGGTGGATGGTGGCAGACGCTGGTGGCTCCAGGCCAAGATCCCTGCCCTGCCAGTCACCCCTCACACAGAGGGTGACCTGCGTCAGGGGATGGGGCCAGCAAATGGGCAGGAATGGCCAACCTCTTGGTCCCTCCCTTTGGCCCGCAGGCTCTGATAGACCAATGGCAAATGGGGAACCAGGGGTGGGTGGCAGTGGGGGCAGGACCAGGTCTAGGGACTGTACCCATGCACAAATTTCATGCACTGGGCCATATATATATGTGTGTGTGTGTGCACATGTGTGTATATATATATATACATATACATATATATACACTGAATTGCCAGATTATTATGACCACCCCATCAGTACTTTGTTGGGCCACCTTTTGCCTTCAATACTGCAGCGATTCTTCTTGGCATTGACTCCACAAGATGTTGAAAGGTGATGCGAGGAATCTGACACCATGCCTGATGAATAGCACTGTCCAGTTCTGTGAGATTTGATGGTTGTGGAACCAGCTGCCTGATGGCTCTTTCAACTTCGTCCCACAAATGCTCAATTGGATTGAGATCTGGTGATTGTGGGGGCCACCTAAGCAAGGTAAAGTCTCCCTCATGTTCTTGAAACCACTCCTGCACAATTGAGCACCATGGCATGGTGCATTGTCTTGTTGGAAGAAGCCATCTCCATTGGGATACGCCATCAACATGATAGGATGAATTTGATCAGCAATGATACTTAAGTATGTTGTGCTATTCAGACATTGTTTCACACGAATTAACGGGCCCAAATCATGCCAGGAAAACATGCCCCAAACCATAACACTGCCCCCACCAGCTTGAAGGGTTGTACTCATGCATGTGGGGTGCATGCTTTCATGCTGTTTCCACCAAATTCTCACTGCCATCTGCATGATGCAACTGGAAACGTGATTCATCGGAGCACATGACTTTTTTCCACTGCCAGACTGTCCAATCCTTGTGTTCCTGTGAGAATTGAAGACATTTTATCTTGGTAACTGCAGACAGCAAAGGTGTTCTAATAGGCCTTTGGTTTCCGTGTCCCATACGATGCAGTGTATGGCTAATTTGCCTACAAACGTCAGGGGGTCATAATAATCTGGCCACTCAGTATATATCCTATCTAATAAAAGAGTAATATGCAAATTAACCATCACTCTGCTACACCCACAAGCCACGCCCACCAGCCAATCAGGAGCGAGTATGCAAATTAACCCAACCAAGATGGCTGCAGCCATGGAGCGAGCAGGAGGCTTGGGTTTCCCCAGCAATGGAGGAAGCCAAGCTTTCTGCCCGCCCTGGCCACCCCAGGCTTCCACTCAAGGCTACAAATTTCAATTATAGAAGATAAATAAATCCCAACAAAAATGGTGGCAGCCACGGAGCTGGAGAGAGCAGGAGGCTTGAGTTGCCCCCGGCGATGGAGGAAGCCAAGCTCCGGCAGCCCTGGCCTGCCTTGGCGTCCACTCAAGGCTACAAAGTTTCAATTATAGAAGATAAATAAATCCCAACAAAAATGGCTGTGGCCACGGAGCGAGCAGGAGGCTTGGCTCCGCTCAAGGCTACAAAGTTTCAATTATAGAAGATAAATAAATCCCAGATACCAGGGCCTCCACTTGGGTCACCAGGGGGCGTGGCCAGCCTGCAAACCACCACAGGCCCCTCGCCCAGGCCCCCACACCCCAAGGGAACCCCCACCCTGGTCCGCGACACCCTTCAGGGCAAACCAGCTGGCCCTCACCCATGCACCAGGCCTCTATCCTATCTAATAAAAAAGTAATATGCAAATTGACCATCACTCCAACACACAAGATGGCTGCTCCTCTTTGGCCTAACTCCTTCAGCATCTGGGGGATGCTTTGCATACAGGTGTTTCACTAAATATCCTGACATGTGAAAAGCTAATGATTTTGGACTGTAGCCTCCAGAACTGTGAGACAATATTTGTTGTTGTTGTTTAAACAAACAAAACCTAATATATCCTCTCTGTGTATTCGCCATTGTTCTCCTTTCCTCTACATCATTTGCTCTTTTGTGAGAAGGGAGCACCACCTTTAGATAGTCAGTCAATGATATGTCTGTGCTGTGTGTGCACATTCTATTGGCTAGCCGCTGTGGGAACATACAGAGGAAAAAAAGACCCCCGTCTAGAACCAAAGGCATTAGGCACCATTGGAAAATTTGAACCAGCATATGAAATAGGTCTCCCACAGGAATATGTCACTGATTCAAGCACCAGTTCTAACAAGTGCCCACCAGCTGAAAGAACAATAAAGAAATACACGATGAAGATGTTTTTCCGCTCCCCTTTCCTGAGCAAGGCAGAAGAAATCATAGCACATGTATGTGAAAATACTGGCTGACTAACGGAGGCCACCAGAAGGCAAGGCAATACTCCAGATTTAGTGATGACCTGAGGTGGGTGGTGTTAAAGGTCATTGTTAATGTTTAAATTTGGAGTAATAGAAAACAAAATCACCTGCAATTGCCCAACATTTTAATTACACCTTTGTGCCTTCCTCCCTGGAGGGATTGTCTGCATCTCTGACCCCACAGCCTAGTGAATTCCTACTAGACTGTCCTTTAAGACTCAATTAAAATGTAACTCTTCTGTAGGGTCTTCTCTGAGTTCCTCCAAATAGAATTAATTCATCCAGCATGAGTGTTGTCATGGTACTGTGGACACATTTATGCTATACTGAGGCTCGGTGCACGAAATTCATGCCTGGGTTGGGTCCCTCTGCCTGGCCACCGATTGGGGCCAATCAGGGGCATCTTGCCCAGTCCCAATGGGGGCCAAATGGAACCGGTGGCCAGGAAGGGACCGTGGGAGGGCTCCAGGGTGTGTCTGGCCCCATTTCACCCAGTCCCAATCGACCCAGCAGCAAGCTAACTTACTGGTTGGAGCATCTGCCCACTAGTGGTTAGTGCATGTCATAGCGACCGGTCAGTCAACCGCTCGGTCGGACACTTAGCATATTAGGCTTTTATATATATATAGACTAATGAGTTTGCCGACCACTGGGTTAGTGGATAGAGTGTCAGCCTGTGGACTGAAGGGTCCTGGGTTCGATTCTGGTCAAGGGCACATTCCTGGGTTGCAGGCTCAATCCCCAGTAAGGGGTGTGCCGGAGGCAGCAGATCCATTCTCTCTCATCATTGATGTTTCCATCTCTCTCTCCCTCTGCCTTCCTCTCTGAACTCAATAAAAATATATTAACAAAAATAAAAAGAAATAGGCCATGAATCGAACGTCGCTGCTCTCCATCCATCCAGTCCCCTCACACCCTCTTTTGTCTTCTCCCCCTGCCACACACACACTCTTCTGGGGTCTGTAAAATGGGGTTAGGATTTCTACTTCAACCAAGGGTGACGCTTCCGCACAGCCCTCCTTCCCTGCCTATCACTGTCCCCAGTCCTGTGGGGTTTCTCCCTCCTTCCCCTCCATCGAACTTGGTGAGCCCTGCTCTGCCCCCTCCTCCTGCAACCTCCTGTCTGCAGCCTCCCTCATTTTCCTCTGGGGATGGAGCTCCCCAAAGGATGTGCTGGGTGGGGCAGGGTGGAGCGGGGTGGGGCTGTGTGGGGTGAGCCCAGGCAGGGCCTCAGAGAAGAGCTGGGGTGATGAGTCACGGGGAGGAGGAGGAAGGGCCGTGGAGCCTGTCCCATGGAAGAGGCACCAGGCTCCTCAGCTGCCCCCACCCAGCAGCTTTCCTAGGCCTCTGCGCAACTGTCACCCTCTGCCCCTCACGGCCTCCTGCTTCCTTTCAAGTTTTGGACTCAGTTTCTCTGACTCAGCCCTGCCCCCATCTCTGCTTCATCCCTGGGAGCCCAAGGCCACTCCTTGGTCTCTGGCAGGTGCACCTACCCCATCCCCCCTCCCCTCCCATAATGGTGCTATCCACTCTCCTGGAGTAGTTAGTGAAACTTAAATAAAAAGAATCAGCTCTGAAGATCATAAAGTACACACTGAGAGCCCCACAGGCTGTGGAGGGCTGCACAGTCCACGGCTCTTGGATCACCCGTAGCAGCCTTCCATGCCATTCAGACCCTCCTGGCTCGTGCCCCTGCCTGCCTCCACCTGGGGCTCAGGCCAAACCCTGCGAGCTTCCTGACGCTCTCACCTCACACCTCACTTTCCAGTCCAGCCCACCAGTGCCCTCAGCAAGCTAACCTATCAGTTGGAGTGTCTGCCCCTGGTGGTCAGTCCAGGTCATAGCAACTGGTTGAGCAGTTGAACTCCCAGTGGAACTCTGGTTGAGGGGACAATTTGCATATTAGGCTTTTATTATATAGGATGTCTTCATTGCCTGCTGAACTATGGCAGGGATTGGTGTGATTATATGCATATATATATATATACAGTATATATATATATATATATATATATATATATATATATATATTCTATAATAATAAAAGCATAATATGCTAATTAGTCTGGACATCCTTCCAGACAACCTTCCAGATGAAGCTGGGGTGCAAGGAAAGCCTGGGTCCCAGGTGCCAGAGGGAAGCCCAGGTCCCAGGTGCCGCAGGGACTCCCAGGCCCTGGGAGCCAGAGGGAAGCCAGTGCCGGCAGCTGGGGGAAGGAAGGCCTACTCTTGCACAAATTTCTTGCATTGGGCCTCTAGTGTATATATATTTCTACAGCATGGCATTTGTATGTGGTCAATAAAAGTTTATTAATTGAATCAATATTTCACTTTTGCTATATTGCCTTTATCTTCCAATGTCAGAACTTCAACTTCTTAAAATATTTCACTAAGAGACTAATAACATTGCAGTAAAATAGTATGTTGGCTTGCCAGTGATGTTATGTCCTGAAGGAGCGCTGCCCTCTGCTGGCGTCCTCACAGTGCAGATATGGTACCTACAGTGCAGCTGGCTTACATGGTGGTTCTAATCCCACTGCATGCTGAACACAGATAACCACATGGTCATAAACAATTTACAGAAGGCCAGTAGTACAGAATGTTCACTTTCACTTCACCGTCTGTGAAGGACAGGCAGGATACTAAGTAGGAAATGAAAACGTAAATTTCTTTATAGAGCTCCTGAGTTACCTTAAATATTTGTAACATTTTTATTATGTCCATAATTTATGCCAGTCTTGCTAGGACCACACACTGTACCAAAGAAATATGAAATATGAATGCCACCATAGTTCCATGATCCCAGGGAAAGTGAAGAACCACAAGTAACTGGTGGTCACAATCTTTGATTCTCTAAAATTATAAAATGAATACATACCTATTGACTTGAAAATCCTATATAATAAGAGAGGAATATGCAAATTAGGCCAGAACTCTGTAACATCATGACCACTCGGCAGGGGGCAGGGGTGGAGTGGGGTGGGGAGAGCAGGTCCTGCATAGGGGACATGAGCCTGTGGTGCTTCCTCTGGAGTTGGGGAGCTAATGACCAACGGGCTCCTGTCCTCCTCCAACAGCCCTTTCCAGCAGGCATGGGGTTGCTGCGACCCAGGCCTGGCCTCTGGCCACAGATCCACAGCTTCGTGGAGACCCACTCTACCAGGCTGCTCGGAGGCCATGTGGCTGGGCCACAGGGTGCGGGAACCTGGTACCCGTTCAAGATGTGACACAGAGAGGAGATGCGGAAGGAAATCCAGAGAATGGGATGTAGAGGTTCAAGACACACTTCCTTTGGGCTTTGTCCTTCTTGGTCTTGGTCCTTTTCTTTCGGGCCTGGAGCACAAGCACTGCAGGAGAGAGGAATGGATGAATGTGGAAGAAAGGAGGTGAGGGTGGAGACCTAGCAGAGGCGCCAGACCTGGCTGCGGGGCCGCCTGAGGGGCGGCTCCCAGGCGAGTGCCGCGGCTTTGGCGAAGCAGCCTGCCAGGAGGTGAGCGGCCCAAGGGGCGCAGCGTGTCTCCGCACCATCTCTCTATGCGGACACCCCACACAGGCGCTGCCTTCGCCAGCAGGCTCTGGGCGACATCTGCAAATGCGACTGCAACCTCTAACATTCTGGGCAAAGAACTGACCTGTGCCCCTCTGGGTACCAGGCTTGCTGGGAGTGTGCTGTCACCAATGCCACAGATCAAAGGCAAAAACCTGGCGAGGCGGGTGCACCAGAGGGGGCTGGGGCTGGGGCAGGGGACCAGCGGGCGGGAATCTGCCTGGCCTGCGAAGAGCGAGGTTCTGCAGTGGCCCCAAGACGCGGGTTGGCCCGACCAGTGGGGAACAAGGGGCATGGAAGGACGGGGGGGGGGGGGGGGGGGAAGGGGGGAGGGAGCGGGGGGGGGGCGGACCCGCAGCCCTGAGGTGGGGGTTGAGGTCCAGGGCCACCTCAGTGGAGGGGTGCCACACTGCAGGGCACCAACTGACTGACGAGATTCAGAGAAGCTCCCAGCGCTAACCGGGCCTTGCCCCGTCAGCCTTCGCACTTCAGAGGCCCCAACTCCTGCTCCTGCCTTTGCCCAAAAGCAAGCCTGCACCCTCCCTGCCCCACAGCAGCGCATGCCTGCTGGGTGAGTGCGAAGCCTTCCACCTGCTCGGAGAAGGGGGGCAGTAAAGAATGGGGACGGGGGGCGGGGGAGAGGAAAGAATGTGGAGCATCCTCGATGAAGAGGTGCTTGAGAATGAGGCTCGGAAACCTGACGGGAAGGTTTGTTCTGTTGCGGCTGTCCCTTAGGGAGGGCGGAGAGCACAGCTGTGAGGGCTCCCTGTGCGCTGCGTCCAGTTCCACAGCCAACTGGAATTGGCCTCAGTTTCCTGGTCTGTAAAATGGATTAAACGTGTCCCAGTGCCTTCACTGAGCTTTGAGGGCCAATTGAGATACTATATAAAGAAAATGAGGGAGGAAGTGAAAAAAAAGGAAGGGCAAGCAACACAAAAGAAAGACTGGAAGGAACCTGTAAACCTATTGTCACTTAAATAGGGAATATAGTCAATAGTGTTGGAATGATGGTATGATGTCAGGTGGGTACTGGAAATATCAGGGAACACTTTGTAAAGTATATGATTGTCTAACCACTATTCTGTAATTAATATAAAAACCTGAAACTAATACAAAATAATATTGAATGTAAAAAAATGAAAATAGGAGTGAAATTATTATAAATTTCTAAGTTTAAATAAAGGCTGTAAAGGAAGGAAGGGGGAGATTAAAATTGTGTTTTTCATTTTACCACTTTATTGTCTTTTCAGTACATGAAAAAGACAGTTGTCTTTATATGGTGCTTTTATACTTTTCTAAGTCATTATCTCATTTAATGTTCAGGGCAGCTTAAGGACAAGATAATTATTCCCTCCACTTTTCAAAGAAAGAAAATCTTGGTGTCTGGTCCCAATAATTCAATCATCAAGCCCTTATTGTAAAGCAGGGTTAGTGAAATTTTCTGTGAAGGGTCATATCTATACTAATAAAAGCCTTGGGAGTGACCAGGCCGGCAAGGGAGGGCAGTTGGGGGCAATCAGGCCAGCAGGGGAGCAGTTAGGGGGTGATCAGGTTGGCAGGCAGAGCAGTTAGGGGCAATCAGGCAGGCAGGCAGGTGAGCAGTTAGGAGCCAGTGGTCCCCGATTGTGAGAGGGATGTCCGACTGCCAGTTTAGGCCAGACCCCTGTGGGATCTGGCCTAAACTGGCAGTCAGACATCCACCAAGGGGTCCCAGATTAGAGAGGGTGCAGACCAGGCTGAGGGACCCCCCCCCCCAATGCACGAATTTCGTACACTGGGCCACTAGTACATTAATACTAGAGTAAGTTAAAACAGCATGATGAACACAGTATGTGCATGTGTACATGTATGTGCATAGATTTATATAGATATACACATATATATGTGTGTTTCTAATTATGTACACATTTTATATGTACATATTTGTAGTAATAAATGTCAGAAATAATTTATCCAAATGCTAATGACTAATCAGTAGATAGCAAAATTTTTAGCTGCTCTTAACTTAATTTTTATCTGTATTTTTCTAAATTTTTTCTAAAATAATCATGAATTAATTACTGAGGTAATAAAAAAAAAAAAGAAAACAGAAAAACTCATAGATAATGTTACCGGGGGAAACTTGGATAAGACCTGAAATCAAAATTAAAACTATCCTGCCTAGTGCAAGTTAAAGAGGCAACTCCTGATGCAAACATCATTAAGAGAAATAGGTCTTCAGCTGTCAGTGAATAGGAGGAAACCCAAAAGGCTGTCCTCTTGGGGAGTGAGCCCTGTGAGGCATGGTTTAGCCCCCTTTACATGGCAACTAGTCATTATGTCAGTCTGTTCTTCATTAAGAAGCCAATGAAGTCAGGCACATGGTTTCACTAGAAATCTGGCTTGCTGAAAAACTGTTTGAGTTATTCCAAAAAGGAACCTAACTGTAGGTACTTGAATGCCATATAAGTGCTCAAGAAAGGGGGAAATGGCATGAACAGTTGGCAAAGAAAGCTCAGCAATTTTCTTTTTTAATTATTGAGATAAGAAAGTGAGTTTGGTTTCATTTAGCTGTTCAAATAGAAATCCATTTAAATATTTAAACAGGAAAGCCTCCTGGTCTACCACCCTGCCCTCCTATAACAGCTGTGGCCTTTCCACAGAGATAGATTTTATAGTAGATTTGATTTGGAAAACTTTTATTTTATGAGTTAGAAATTGATTTCAAGTGCCTTCAGCAGAGTAAAACACACACAATTGTATATTTGCTTTGGAGGTAAGTCTACACTCCCTTGCAGTACAAACTAAATCTCCTACTGGTAAACACTAGGATATTTGGCTTTTGAATTGCTTCTCTTTTAGAGATGCAGTCCTGATAATCCCTTTCACAAACCAATAAGGACCCAAACCCTCCCAGAATGCCTTGCCCTTACTTCCTAGACACCATAGGGCACTGTTTTCCTCCATTCTACTTGAGCAAACAAATTCAACAATATCAAAGCAATAAATATTTGAATGTGCCTACTTGCTATCCCCAGGGAAAATTTACTCTCTCAGATGGGTCCCCATAACCAGACAAAACTTGCTGCTCTCTTCCATAACCAAGCTCATTCCAGAATTTAAAAAGTTTCTTAATTATACGTCCTTCAATAAGTAATCCCATAAGAAGGGGGAAAGGGAGCCTGTCCCAGCATGTGATCAACCCATCAGCCTTGTTATGCTTCCAGGGTTGGACTCTGTTTTGAATGCCCAGTCCATTTTTTTCATCAAGAAAAATCTTTTGCCAAAACCGGTTTGGCTCAGTGGATAGAGCGTCGGCTTGCGGACTGAAGGGTCCCGGGTTCAATTCCGGTCAAGGGCATGTACCTTGGTTGCAGGCACATCCCCAGTGGGAGGTGTGCAGGAGGCAGCTGATCGATGTTTCTCTCTCTCATCGATGTTTCTAGCTCTCTATCCCTCTCCCTTCCTCTCTGTAAAATATCAATAAAATATATTTAAAAAAAAAGAAAAGAAAAGAAAAATCTTTTGACCTGGCTTGATTGTCAATACCTCTGTATCCCCTAAAAATGTAAGCTTCAGTTATTCTCTGGTAATTGTTCCCAATTGCTTTGTACATACTTCGGGCAGAGTTCTAACACTATTCCAATTTTTTTTTTAAATATTTTTTATTGATTTCAGAGGGGAAGGGAGAGGGAGAGAGAGACATCAATGATGAAAGAGAACCATTGTTCGGCTGCCTCCTACATGCTCCCTACTGGGGATTAAGCCCGCAACCTGGGCATGTGCCCTTGACCAGAATCAAACTTGGGACCCTTCAGTCTGCAGGCCGACACTCTATTCACTGAGCCAAGCCAGCTAGGGCCACTATTCCAATTTTTTGTTTACATGTCTGTCTTCCCCCTTTAGACTGTGAATTTTCAAGGAAACTGATTATCTCTCATCATGATATTTCCAGTACCTGCTGTTCAATAACTAAATGCTGAATGAATGATCCAATGAGTATAGCAACCCCTACACAACCCAATTTGCCTGCATACTTCTACATGTACAATACAAAGATTAACAGATCCAAAAAGACAGTTTGAGAGCTTTATCTCAGCTCTTTGAAATATGTGATAAAATAGGATTGAACAAGTATTATTTTAACTAATACTTAACAAAGTAGCATTTATTAATATTTCTATAGAGGATAGTGTGAAAGTAGTGATGTTCACTTCAGGGTTTCTCAGGGGGGAAATCAGCTTTTCAAGAAAGAAAGCAGATTTTCCTAGAAGCTCAAATTTTCTTTCACCAAATTCAGTTAAACCAAAACAGCCAGCCAATAACTGTTTCACATTTTGTCACCCCAGAGAATGTGATTATTTTCCTGCTAGGTTGGTGTGAACTTTCCCGCATTACTTTCTTAGCTGTGTGTGCCATAGGTGACTAAGAAAAAAAATCTTGAATATCATTGCTTGATTCAACAGTAGGAGACCCTATAAATTGTTGTGCCCTCAATTAACTTAAACTTTTATTTCCTTTCATCATCTCTCTTCCTTGAGAAACTTGTATCTCCATAATCATGAATTGTACTTTTCCTCTAAGTTCCTCCTAAGCAATAAAAATAAATTTCTTCTCATAACCTTTCTAATTAATCCCTTTTTAGTTAAGTTAAATTTTGTCTACTTTCTGCTAGCCAACAAGCAAGTTGAGAAAGATAGTCACTCTTTCAAGTGCACTGTGGCACAAAATGCATTCCACAAACTAGCACAAAATCATCTGCAAACCAAGGAAGCACCAGGCTGATAATCCAGCAAAGATCTGGGTTGTCAATAATCCATTACTTGATTTGTTCACTTGTGAAGCCACAGGTTTGGTGTATAGAAATACAAAGCAAAAGTCATTTTTCTCATAATTTGGTTAAGAAAACAAGATTAATCCCTATTACCTGAGTATTTCAGATGAACATGAGTCATCCTGAACAGTACAAGTAGAAATGTCAGGTTGAATGACTTTGCAACAGCTAATGTCCATGTTTAAGAGGCAAAACAGTATACTTTGCCTATATTGACCCTTCTGTTTTCAATTTATAGGTTTAACTAATTCTTCTCTAAAAGTCCATGGCTAATTTCATCCCTCAGGAAGTTGGTACATCCACAGTTGTGTTAAACTTAGCAAAATGATCATTTATGTTTGTGCATACTCTAATTCCCAAAGCTGAGAGCTAAAGCTAAATATCCTCTGGATGTACTCAGATCTAACAAAGCAGTTCCCCAAATCCATCTTTTGGTGTGCTAATTAGAGAGAATGTGAATTGACATATTATTTTATTTATGATAGACACAGATAAAGTCTTTGATGGCATTGAAACAGAAAAGATTGTTGAATATGAAATATCTTTTATTTCCTAAGCTACATGCAAAGCAGATTAGCGTATACTCTGAAAACATGGGTGAAACTACACCTGTGCATCTGTGGCTATGAATTAGAAACTACAGTTCCAATTTAGGATTATTATGTAAAGTTGGGTTTTTTTCCAAAGCTGTGTGTGGTTGTAAGTAGAACAAAAACACAGAAGTGAAGATGAAATCTTAATAACTTAAGCTTTGAATTTAGAAACAGAAAACATGATGGATAAATAGCATTCATCTTGTTTCTGGACTTATTTCCCCCTTTGAGAATTCTTAACTAAGAAAAATTTACCTAGGGAGAGTCCAGTCCCTGTTGTGTTATTAAAAATTCAGGAGGTTTTTATACAGAGAATATTCTATGGCAATATCGGGTAGGTGGCAATATTTGTAGATGGTAATATTTGAGATCTAAAACTCATATTAAGATTTGAAACACTTTGATTTATCATAAATCGAATATATAGTTTATCAAATTAGCAAAATGTTTGCTAGTAATAATGCTTGAAGCTAATACTGCAGCTACTGTAGTTATGAATAATTTAAATATGAATTTACATATTTAATCATTTCTGTCTAAAATAATTAGTAAAATACAATGTTAGGTTGACTGTTTTTCTGATTTCCATGCAAATTACCAGTGTTAGTAAATTTGCTTGTCACTAATACAGTCAAGAATTTATTTAAATACTGAATATTTTTATGTTTTTCTATAAATCTTATAGGCTTTTCTGAAGGAAAAACTTTGTAGAGCTCTAATACCTAGTTCCTTTGACATGTGGAGTCAGGGTTACTTTATAAAATCTAATAATACCATTTATTATTTAAACAAAAATAAAACCTTTCATCTAACTATATATTTTTATTTTACCTTTATTGTTAAAAGCATTATAGATGTCCCTCTTTTTCCCCCATTGATCTTCTACTCCACACCTGCCCCTCCAGGTCTTCACCACACTATTGCCTGTGTCCATGGGTTATATATATATGCTTATAAGTTCTTTTGTTTATCACTTCCCATCCGCCCCCTTCTCTCTGAGATTCATCAGTCTGTTCCATGCTTCTATGTCTCTGGATCTATTTTGTTCATCAGTTTATTTTTTTCATTAAATTCCACATATAAGTGAGGTCATGTGATACTTATCTTTCTCTGACTGGCTTATTTCTCTTAGCATAATACTCTCCAGGTCCCTCCATGTTCTCTCAAAGGAAAAGAGATCCTTATTTTTAATAGTTACATAGTATTCCAAGGTATAAATGCACCACAGCATTTTTATCCACTCATCTACTGATGGGCACTTGGACTGTTTCCAGACCTTAGCTATTATAAATTGTGCTACTATGAATGTAGGGGTGCTTATATTCTCTCTGATTGGTGTTTCAGGTTTCTTAGAATATATTCCTAGAATTGGGATTATTGAATCAAATGACAGGTCCAGTTTTAAATTTTTGAGGTAACTCCATTCTGTTTTCCATAATGGCTGCACCAGTCTGCATTCCCACCAGCAGTGTACAAGAACAGTCAAGTAGATCAATGGAACAGAACAGAGAACCCAGAAAATGACTTTAGCCATTGTGATCAATTAATATTTGACAAAGGGGGCAAGAGCATACAATGGAATCAAGACAGTCTCTTCACTAAATGGTGTTGGGGACATTGGACAGATATTAGTACATGCAAAAAAAAAATGAAACTAGGCCACCAACTTACACCATACACAAAAATAAACTCAAAAGGAATAAAAGACTTAAATGTGAGTCATGAAAACATAAAAATCTTGGAAAAAACCATAGGCAGCAAAATCTCAGACATCTCTCATAGCAATATGTTTGTGGATACATCTCCTGAGGTAAGGGAAACTAAGGAGAAAATGAACAAATGGGACTATATCAAAATAAAAAGCTTCTGTACAGCAAAAGAAACCATCAACAAAATGAAAAGAGAGCCCACTGTATGGGAGAACATATTTGGCAATGATACATCTGATAAGGGGTTATCTTCCAAAATATATAAGGAACTCATACAACTTAACAAAAGGAAGACAAACCATCCAATTAAAAAATGTGCAAAGGACCAAAATAGACACTTCTCTAAAGTGGACATACAGAAGGCCAAGAGACATATGAAAAAATGCTCAAACTCACTAATCATAAGAGAGATGCAAATTTAAATGGCAATGAGGCATCATCTCATACCTGTCAGAATGGCTACCATCAACAAATAAACAAATGACAAGTGCTGGTGAGGATGTGGAGAAAAAGGAATGCTAAAAACTATAGTATCTCAAATGCTCATCCTATCTAATAAAAGAGTAATATGCAAATTGACTATACCTCTGCTACACCAACAAGCCATGCCCACCAGCCAATCAGGAGTGAGTATGCAAATTAACCCAACCAAGATGGTTGCAGCCACGGAGAGAGCATGAGGCTTGGGTTTCCCCGGCAATGGAGGAAGCCAAGCTTTCCACCTGCCCTGGTGCCCAGGCTTCTACTCAAGGCTACAAAGTTTCAATTATAGAAGATAAATAAATCCCAACAAAAATGGTGGCAGCCATGGAGCTGGAGAGAGCAGGAGGCTTGAGTTTCCCCCAGCGATGGAGGAAGCCAAGCACAGCCCTGGTCTGCCTTGGCCTCTGCTCAAGGCTACAAAGTTTCAATTATAGAAGATAAATAAATCCCAGATACCAGGGCCTCTGCTTGAGTTGCCAGGGGTCGTGGCCAAACTGTAAACCACCACAGACCCCTCACCCAGGCTACCCCACGCCCCAAGGGAACCCCCACTCTGATCCAGGACACCCTTCAGGACAAACCAGCCAGCCCACACCCATGCACCAGGCCTCTATCCTATCTAATCCTATCTAATAAAAGAATAATATGCAAATTGACCATCACTCCAACACACAAGATGGCTGCTCCTATGTGGTCAAAGGTGGCTGCCCCCATGTGGACACAAGATGGCCACGACAAGATGGCCAGCAGGAGAGGGCAGTTGGGAGGGACCAGGACTGCAAGGGAGGGCAGTTGGGGGTGATCAAGCCTGCAGGGGAGGGCAGTTAGGGGTGACCAGGCCAGCAGAGGAGGGAAGTTGGGGGCAACCGGGCCTGCAGGGAAGGGCAGTTGGGGGGGACCAGGCCAGCAGGGGCAGGCAGTTAGGGGCAATCAGGCTGGCAGAGGAGCAGTTAGGCATCAATCAGGCTGGCAGGAGAGTGGTTAGGGGGTGATCAGGCTGGCAGGCAGAAGCGGTTAGGGCAGTGGTCAGCAAACTCATTAGTCAACAAAGCAGCAAACTGTGGCTCACAAGCCACATGTGGCTCGCGAGCCGCGGTTTGCTGACCACTGGGTTAGGGGCAATTAGGAAGGCAAGCAGGCAAGCAGTTGGGAGCCAGCAGTCCTGAATTGTGAGAGGGATGTCCAACTGCCCGTTTAGGCCCAATCCTACCTGGATCAGGCCTAAACGGGCAGTCGGACATCCCTTGAGGGGTCCTAGATTATAGAGGATGCAGGCTGGGCTGAGGGACACACACCCCCGTGCATGAATTTCGTGCACCAGGCCTCTAGTTGTTAATAACAATCATTACTTTTATTGTTAATAACATCATCTTAGAAGATGAATACATTTTGCTTTGGGTTTTACTCTGGGCATTTGACATGTTTGTTTTAGATAAGATCCTATTTAATTTAGTTGAGATTCCTGTTCTCTGAATGAAGGAAATAGGCCAGGGGGAGGTGGGAATTGTCCTTGGAATTGTGGAACTTGAGATGACAAAACAACAGGTGGTTAATTGTCTTCATAAACCTATACCTGAGTACAGAGAAGAAACCTGTTTCCCCAGGAAGGCAAGCCCAGAAGTCATAAGTAAGTCATGCTCCCTCAAGACCTCTGTGCCAAGGGCAAAAATCCTCACAATATCAAGGTGAGTCAAACAAAGACCACATGTGGACCAGACTTTGATGACATGTGGGCCACATTCTGTCACCACTCTTTTCTTCTTACTCTTTACAAGAAGTGGCACTAAAGTGATCACTGATTAATTCATTTACTCATTCAGCACATACATATTGAGCATAAATTATGTGCAATGCTGGCCCATGCCTGCACATTGAGTCCTCATTAAGTCAGCAGTAAGCATGTGCTCAGACCTCCATCCGTCCAAGGAAATAGTACAGATATCTCAAATCTTGGTGCATGGAACAGGAGTTACATTGTATGGCTAATTATACAAATACTATAGGCCCGGTGCACGACATTTGTGCACTGGGGTGGGGGGGTGTCCCTCAGCCTGGCCTGCGCCCTTTAGCAGTCTTGGAGCCCTCAGGGAATGTCTGACTGGCGGCTTAGGCCTGCTCCACCAGTCGGACATCCTTAGCGCTGCTGCGGAGCTTCTCCCGCCACCGCAGCTGTGCTTGCCAGCCATCAGCCCAGCTTGTGGCTGAGTGGTGCTCCCCCTGTGGGAGTGCACTGACCACCAGGGGGCAGCTCCTGCATTGAGCGTCTGCCCCCTGGTGGTCAGTGCGTGTCATAGTGACCGGTCGTTCCGCTGTTTGGTCGATTTGCATATTACCCTTTTATTACATAGGATACACACACCTCCTTAAAATGTGTACAAAATTATTCTTTAGATTCAGATAGGTTTAAAACCCTTTGTCCTTAAATTTCCCTATGGCTCATTGGAAATGCTGAAGTCAGGATCCTTACAGGAAGTGGAAAGCCTTTATGGGCAAGAATAGATGCAGGTGACACCGTCCAGAATAATAGAAGCCATCATTAATTTGTTCATTCAATAAATACCTGTGTCTCCTTACCCTGTACCTCAGTTTGTGCTGTGTATTGGGGCTATAAAGATAGCCATGACTACAAAAAAGAAGAATAATCACAAGTTAAATTCCTGTCTCAAGCTGTCCATGCTCTTTTAGAATAGGAAGACATGTAAACACTTACCATGCAATGGAATGGGTGTCTAAGAAGGCAATGTGCACAGAGCTCGGCAAAAAGGAAAAGAAGAGGAGCCAGAGAGAGTTTCACAAAGTAGTTGACAACTGAGCCAAATTTTGTCAGACAGATGGGAGCTTTTTAGGTGAACATGAGTGGAAAGGACATTCAAAGCAGTAAGGAGGCCTATTGCAGCTAGAGAGCTACATGTGGGCTAGTATAAAGATGTGACAGGCCCTAGCTGGTTTGGCTCAGTGGATAGAGCGTCGGCCTGCGGACTGAAAGGTCCCAGGTTCGATTCCAGTCAAGGGCACATGCCCAGATTGTGGGCTCAATCCCCAGTAGGGGGCATGCAGGAGGCAGCCTATCAATGATTCTCTCTCATCATTGATGTTTCTACCCCTCTCTCCCTCTCCTTTCCTCTCTGAAATAAATAAAAGTATATTAAAAAAAAAAGATGTGACAGGAAACCAGGCTGAAAAGATAGGCAGAGGTCAGATCACAAAGAGCTTTGAATTCATTACTAAAGATAAATTTGAGTTTTAGTCTGTGGAATCACATAATCAATTTGGGTATGCAGTTAGAGTATAAAATCAGGAGTCTTATATTTATGGGTTGAATTTAAAAATGGAATACACTATATGGATAGAGCTCGTGAATCAGATGAGAAGCTGAGAGACTAACCCCTTTGAGCATCATCATTTAAAAAGCAGAGAGAGAAATTAGTTCACAGAGGAATTTTTAAATGAGGAGCAGAGGTAAGAGGAAAACCAAAAATGAAGAAGAAAACTCCAAAAAGAAATTTTGAAGACATCTCTAACTATGCAGCAAAGAGGACAAATAATATAGAGAATAGGAGTTCAGTGGAGTCAGCAAACAGATCATTGGTAGAATAAGAGGGAAGTCAGATTCAGGAGGCTGAGGAATATATAGGAGATGAGGACACAAATACAATTCAGCCATGCTTCATGAAGACCATATGGCTAGAGGGAACAGAGGGTCATGAGTTTTAAGATGAATAAAACTTAAGCATAGCATTAGAAGGGAGGGAAAAGTCCAAAATACAGGAGACTTACAAGAGATCACCCCAGGATTGGAGTGTTGAAGGCAATGAGAGCAGACAGGATCCACAATGTTAGCAGAGGAACTAATCTTGGTCTCTGAGAAAAATAAGTGTCAGGATAAAGACTATTCTGAAAAAAATCAATGCTAGAAGTTAAGGATGTTCACACCTCCAACTCTAGTGAGAAGAAAGGTCTAGAGTAGGAGGTGTTTGGAAAGTCATAAAAGTTAGGAAAACTTGGCATAGAGAGTAGGAAAGAGAGCTGAACACAGGTACCTAAAAGGATCACCTGGTGGTTTGTGGGCCTGATTAGTATTGGAGATCCTACTTTTTTATAATGGTATCTATCCACAATGCTCTGGGTTTTTATTGAGGTTCAATAGACCAAGAATAAAACCAGAGAGGACTCTTGTTGGGTTGGTCCAGGAGTAGATGTTGCATGGCAGATAGTCAGGAGAGTTGAAGGTGTTGTCTAGAGTTTTAAAAATGCAGGTAGAAGAGGAAGAAAATTAATGCAGCAGAGGTATGTTACTTAGAAGGCAAAGGGAAATGTCAAGTAACTGGAAGTCTGCACAAATTTAAGAACAGAAGATGATGGAACTTAGGAAGTGAGACACTAAAAGGCCAAAAGGCAGTGGTCCAAAAGCAGATGAGTTTCTAGTGGTGACCAGTGTCCATGAGAGTGAGTTCCAGAAGCAGCACAGGACAGACAATGGAATTGAGATAAAGGAACTCCAAGCTAGGATACTGACAGTATGTTCCCCAAGACTTTATTATATGCAGGCATAAGAACCCTCTGAGGAAGGAACTACTATTAAGATCATCCTCATTTACAGTAGAGGAAACTGAGATATAGAATTAAGCAACTTGCCACATTGACACAGCTATTCTAGCAGGAGCAGGAATTCAAACCCAGGTAGTCTGGCTCCAGAGTCTGTGCTCCCAACATTATACTACACTGCTTCCCCTAGAACAGTGGTCGGCAAACTCATTAGTCAACAGAGCCAAATATCAACAGTACAACGATTGAAATTTCTTTTGAGAGCCAAATTTTTTTAAACTTAAACTTCTTCTAACACCACTTCTTCAAAATAGACTCGCCCAGGCCGTGGTATTTTGTGGAAGAGCCACACTCAAGGGGCCAAAGAGCCACATGTGGCTCGCGAGCCGCAGTTTGCCGACCATGGCCCTAGAACAACAGCAGTTCCCTCTGGGAGCCATGGATGGCATGGCTCAAACCAGGAGATATTTTATGTAGAAAGGGTGAAAGGTAAATGATCATCTAAAATTCTAAGTGTTTTTCCTAATGTCAGTAGCATCCATTACTGCATTTATTGATCTCCCACTCTGTTCAGTGTGTGCTATTTTAAAACAATTGATCCTATCACAGCAATTGTAGAACCAAGATTTCATTTCTTCCATATTCATGAAATTTGCTCAAAAGATTTTTGTCATAAAAACAAAACTAAAATCGTACCCTGGTATTCAGCCTGCTGGGTAGAAGAATATTAAGTTAATTGATTCTATAAAAATCCCCAACTTAGCCAAATATATTCACCTGAGAAATCACTGACAATTTCACAGTAGAATCACACACAGGAATAACCAGCTGGTGATGGTTTACTTCACAGCCTACCTATGACACAATTGAGAAGTTTCACCCGACACTAGTCACCCTGGCCAACCTAGACCTATTTATACTGCAATATCTTAGAAGATCCTAAGGAAAATATCAAAATAGGGCAGGCTCATTTTTCAAACCAAATTTTAAATACTTTCTAGAAGAGTGAGGAACATGGAAGAACTCCCCCATGTTCAAATATTCAACTACATCATGTTGCTTTTGTTCATCCATTTTTCAACATTTACTGAGAATTATACCAAGATTCATGGCTTGACTGGCAGCATTGAATAAATTTTCTGGTATCTGAGTTATTGGTGAAGTAGGATGTCAATGTAATGTCATAACACACTTAATTCAATATTTGTGGTAATAAACTTCAGAATGAACTATGACATGCCATAATTTTTCTGTGTTAATAGAGGATGGAGTCACCTGTGTTTAAATTTTATAGCTTTCTTTTAATGTTACAATTTTATCAGTCTTTCCCAGAAAATCTTTATAGGAAATATCTTATCTCTTCACACACTCCATTAAGGAATAACAAGGTCAAAATGTAGCAGCAGTACACTACGAAATTAGAGGTGAGAATTATAATCCTCTACAATGAGAGTTATCAAGACTTCTTGATCAACCCTAAGAAAATAACAGTGGTATTATAATAGAGATCTTTGGGAGGAAGGGTAGCCTAGAGAATAGAGACTTCAATTTGCATTCCTGCTACCACTAACTGGATGTTCGTCCTTATATTACATAATTTCTCTGAGCTTGTTTTCTCAACCATAAAATAATAACTTCTTCCCATGATTTTTGTAAGTACTATATGTATTGCAGCATTTAGCATGCTGCCTTACTTGGCACAAAGCTAAATATGTCCCTTCCCCTCCTTTTTGTAAAAAAAAAAAAAAATATATATATATATATATATATATATATATATATATATATATATATATTTCAGAGAGAAGGGGGAGGGAGAGAGAGAGAGAAACATCAGTGATGGAAAAAAATCATTGATCAACTACCTCATGCATGCCCCTTACTGGGGATCGAGCCCACAACCCAGACATGTGCCCTGGGAATCGAACTGTGACCTCCTGGTTCATAGGTTGATGCTCAACCACTGAGCAACACCAGCTGGGATCCCTTCCTCTTCTTTTAAACTCCCAGAAGCTCTTGACCCAGCTGGCTTCTCCTTTTTTCTTGATACACCCTCTTCTGGACACTCTCATTTTTGCTCCCTGTATCCTGGTGTCTTAAAAGGCTCTGGCTCTTCCTTCTGTATCCAACCGTTAAATCTCAGATTCCTTTAGGGCTCACTACTAAGCCCTCTTCTTTCTTGATCTCTAAACTCTCTCAATAGACAAACATTCTCTCCCAGGCCTCAAGGAGTATCTACCTGCCAGCTACCCAGCCCAGCACTCTCCTCCTAGTTTTAGGCTTATATATGTTATTATCTACTTTATATCTCAACATGGAGGTCTCAGAGACATCTCAAATCAACATGTATAAAACCGAATTTAGAGCTTGACTCTAACCCCCTTGCCAGTCCTGACCTGCCCCTTCTCCAAACTTCCTCATCCCAGGAAATGCTCTATCGCTGGCACAGGAGATCAAGCCAAGAGCCTAAGCTAAGGCTAATTCTGTTCTTTCCCAGGTCTATATGCCTAGTCTATTACTGACCCATGTCATGTCTCCATCAAGATGATCCTCATGTCCCATTTGCATTCAAAGTCTGAACTTCTCAGAAATGATGTGCAAAAGAATTAGGTTTCAAAAATCTCTAATGAAGTGTATTTTCAAGATATATTTTATCTTTATTGTTGAAAGTATTCAAGATAAATATTTATCTTCATTGTTGACCCCTCCACCACCCCCAGTCCTTCACTGCACTATTGTGTGTGTCCATGGGTTATGCGTATCTATCTAATAAAAGAGAAACATGCAAATTGACCATACCTCCACTACACTCACCAGCCAATCAGAGTGAGTATGCAAATTAACCCAACTAAGATGGCAGCAGCCACGGAGCTGGAACGAGCAGGAGGCTTAGGTTGCCCCCAGCGATGGAGGAAGCCAAGCTTCCCGTCCACCCTGACCAGCCCTGGCCTCCACTCAAGGCTACAAAGTTTCAATTATAGAAGATAAATAAATCCCAGATACTTGCTTCCAGCCAGCCCTGGCCTCTGCTCAAGGAGGCACTGAAAAAAAAAAAAAAAGAAGAAAAGGAGGGGCTGGGAGCTTGGGTTGCTGGGGGGGGTGATCACGTCAGGATGGGACAGCAGTTGTGGGTGATCAAGCTGGAGGGGGGCGGGGCCGTTGGGAGTAAGCAGACCAGCAGGGGGGCCAGTTGGGGGCGAGCAGGCCATCAGTGGGGGTCAGTTGGAGGTGATCAGGACAGTGTGGGGGCGCAGTTTGGAGTGAGCAGGCCAGCAGGGGGGCAGTTGGGAGTTATCAAGCTGGTGGTGGGGCATTTGGGGGCCAGCAGGCCAGTGGCAGGGGGCAGTTGGGGATGAGCAGGCCGGCAGGCAGAGTGGTTAGGGACAATGAGGCAGGCAGGCAGGTGAGTGGCCGGAGCCAGCAGTCCCGGATCACGAGAGGGGATCGCGAGAGGGATGTCAGACTGCCGGTTTAGGCCCGATCCCTGTAAACCGGCAGTAGGACATCCTTCGAGGGGTCCCAGATTAAAGAGGGTGCAGGTCAGGCTGAGGAACACAACCCCCCCATGCACGAATTTCGTGCACCGGGCCACTAGTCTATTTATATAAAAGCCCTGGGTGTAACACGGTCACTGCAGAAGTTCGACCAACCAGAAGGAAGTCAGTCCTACACGGGTCGCCTTGACAATGGCTGCGCCCTCCCCGAGCTGTTCCCATCAAGGGTGAGGTTTGAGGCAGGAACCGGCCCTCAGAGCATGGAGGCACTGGGTTCTGGGTCGCCTTGGCAATGGCCACACCCTCCCTGAGTTGTTTTCCTTGAGGCCTGAGAGAAGAACCCACCCTCAGAGCACCAGGAGCACCCAGCCCAGCGGCAGTCAGTCCTGGGTTGCCGAGGTAGAGGCCACAGTGTGGTAGAACTCTGGGTCTGGCCCAACAGGGGGTGTGGCCAGCCTTCAAACCAGACCCTGAAAGGAGGAAGGAGGGAGCCCCATTCCTCACAGAATCCGCTGTAGGATAGCTTGCTGTCAGTGGCCTGCCAGCCAAGAACCCCATTCACCTGCACCCCGGACCCTAACAGGAGGGAGCCCCATTCCTCACGGAATCGACAGGTGGCCAGCTTGCTGTCAGGGGCCTGCCAGCTAGGAATCCTATTCACCTGCATATCTGTATGTGCCATGCCAGCACGGCCAAGGGTGACCCTGAGTGGGGGTGGTGAAAGGCTTAGAAAAGACAGACAAGAGAATGAAAGCTGGGTCTCGGTGGGATGCTGCTTCTCTGAGAGACAGCGACCATGTCCACCAGCCGTGTCTTTATTTTATAGCAGATGCCATGAGGCAAAGTAAGGGCGTGATCAAGATGTTTACAACATTCTCCTGGGTTTCAATCCTACTCAACTGCACGCAGCTGAACTCTGTCAAGCCCACATCACTTAGGCACCAGTTCGAACCTTTCATTCCCAATATAAATCACCAATTCCATTAAATGAAACTTCAATTTCTAGATTCGATGTAAACAGTGAAGTTGCTAAAACTATTACAAAGGCCCAACTTCTCATTATTGATGAATGCACCATGGCATCCAGTCATGCTATAAACGCATAGACAGATTACTAAGAGAAATTATTAATTTCACTGTTGTATTTGGTGGGAAAGTTCTCCTTCTTGGAGGGGATTTTCCACAATGTCTCAGTATTTTACCGCATGCTATGCCATCGGCCATAGTACAAATGAGTTTAAAGTACTGTGATGTTTGGGGATGTTTCAGAAAGTTTTCTCTTAAAACAAATATGAGATCAGAGGATCCTGCTTATAGCGAATGGTTAGTAAAACTTGGAGATGGCAAACCTGATAGCAGTTTTCATTTAGGAATGGATATTATTGACATCCCCTGTGAAATGATTTGTAACGGATCTATTATTGAAGCTACCTTTGGAAATAGTATATCTATAGTAATATTAAAAATATATATAAACGTGTGATTCTTTGTCCAAAAAATGAGCACGTTCAAAAATTAAACGAAGAAATTTTGGATATACTCAATGGAGATTTTTACAAATATTTGAGTGATGATTCCATTGACTCAACAGATGATGCTGAAAAGGAAAATTTTCCCATCAAATTTCTTAATAGTATTACTCCTTTGGGAATGCCATGTCACAAATTAAAATTGAAAGTGGGTGCAAACATCATGCTATTGAGAAATCTTAATAGTAAATGGGGTCTTGGTAATGGTATCAGATTTATTATCAAAAGATTGTGATCTAACATAATCAAAGCTGAAGTATTAACAGGATTTGCAGAGGGAGAGGTTGTTCTGATTCCAAGAATTGATTTATCCCCATCTGACACTAGCCTCCCATTTAAATTAATTCAAAGACAGTATCCCATGATGCCAGCATTTGCGATAACTATTAATAAATCACAGGCACAAACTCTAGACAGAGTAGGAATATTCCTACCTGAACCCGTTTTCGGACATGGTCAGTTATATGTTGCTTTCTCTCGAGTTCGAAGAGCATGTGATGTTAAAGTTAAAGTTGTAAATACTTCATCACAAGGGAAATTAGTCAAGCACCTTGAAAGTATTTTCACTCTTAATGTGGTATACAGGGAGATATTAGAATAAGTTTAATCAATTTATCAGTCATTGTTTATATCAGTGTTGTTTTTACATCATGTTTTTGTTGGTTTCATTTCATGCTTTTGTTGTTTTTATATCATGCCTCTGTTGTTGCTATATCCTTTTGTTATTGTTTATTTATTAATAAATTTATATATTATTTTCATATACATTTTACTAATTTCCTTTCATCTCTCGCACTTCTATTATAGAGAAAGGGCAAATAGCAATATTAAAATATTTCCTCTAATTAATTCCCTTTTAATGTGCACAAATTTCATGCACTGGGGCCACTAGTATGCTTATAAGTTCTTTGGTTAATCTCTTCTCACCCACCACATTCCCTCTGAGATTCGTCAGTTTATTCCATGTCTCTGGGTCTATTTTTTTCATCACTTTATTTTGTTCCCTAGATTCCACAAATAAGTGAGATCATGTGATATTTGTTTTTCTCAGATTGGCTTATTTCACTTAGCATAATACTCTCCAAGTCCCTTCATGCTGTCCCAATCGGTAATAGATCCATCTTTATTATAGCTGTATAGTATTCATTGTATAAATGTCCCATGGCCTTTTTATTCATTCATCTACTGATGGGCACTTGGGCTGTTCCTAAATCTTAGCTATTGTAAGTAATGCGGCTATGAATATAGGGGTGCATGTATTTTTTCTGTTGGTGTGTCAGGGTTTTTAGGATATATTCCCAGAAGTGGGATCCTGGGTCAAACAGAAATTCCATTTTTAATTTTTTGAGGAAACTCTATACTGTTTTCTATAGTGGCTACACCAGTCTGCATTCCCACCAGGAGTGAACTAGTGTTCCCTTTTCTCCACATCCTCGCCAGTACTTGCTGTTTGTTGATTTTTTTTTTGTTAGCCATTCTGACAGGTGTGAGGTCATATCTCATTGTGGTTTTAATTTTTATTTCTCTGATGAATAGTGACTTTGAGCATTTTTCATATGTCCCTTGGCCATTTGTATGTCCTCTTTGAAGAAGTGTCTATTCAGGTCCGCTGCTCATTTTTTAATTGGTTATTTGTCTTCTTTTTGTTGAGTTGTATGAGTACCTTATATATTACCAGATGTATCATTGGCAAATATGTTCTCCCATGCAATGGGTTCCCTTTTCATTTTGATGGTGGTTTCTCTTGCTGTGCAGAAGCTTTTTATTTTGATGTAGTCCAATATGTTCATTTTTTCCTTTGTGTCTCTTGCTCTGGGAGATATATTGGCAAAAATTCTGCTACATGAGATATCTGAGATTTTACTGCCTATATTTTCTTCTAAGATTTTATGGTCCATGCTTTACATTTGAATATTTTATCCATTTTGAGTTTATTCTTGTGTATGGTGTAAGTTTGTGGTCTAGTTTCATCTTTTTGTATGTGTCTATCCCGTTTTCCCAACACCATTTATTGAAGAGACCATCTTTACTCCATTGTATGTTCTTCTGTCCTTTGTCAAATATTAATTGACTGTAATGGTGTGGGTCAACTTCTGGGGCCTCTGTTCTGATCCATTTGTCTATATGCCTTGTTCTTGTGCCAGTTCCAGGCTGTTTGGTTATAATGGCTTTGTAGTATAGTTTGATAGCCGGTATTGTGATCCAACTTTTTTCTTCTTTCTCAAGATTACTGTGGTTATTTGGGGTCTTTTATGGTTCCATATAAATTTTTGGAGTATTTTGAGTCCATATAAACTGTGAAGTGTGCCATTTGTATTTTAATAGGGATTTTATTGAATCTATAGATTGCTTAGGGTAGTATAGACATTTTAATGATGTTAATTCTTCCAATCCATGAAGATGGTATATGTTTCATTTGTTTGTATCTTCCTTTATTTCTTTTTTCAGTGGTGCCTTAAACTCCTGTGTTAGAGCAGGCTGTCTGTAGTCTCAAAATTACTCAGCTCTGCGCTTCTCACAGTATATCATGCTCAATGTCATTGTGCTCTGAAATGCATTGCTGAGATCTCAAACCATCATCCACATGATCCTCCTACACCAGCCCACTGGCATTTTCCTTGGCTGTACTGTTACACTCTTCAAGCCACCCACTCAATATGAGCCAGGAGTACCTCTCCTGTTTCCTGCATTCCAAGTTTCCTTCCAGTGCTCAACTTCTCCTAAAGTTTTTGTATGCCTCCCTGTTCTGGGTGTTGCCTGCTTTTAGAGGAGTCTCCAAGCAGGGCTGCTTTTCCCATGATACTATGACCTTTCAGCATTTCATGCTCAAACTATGTCCTCCTCTAGACAGCACATGTGCCACCAGAATAACTAACCCCTCTATCATTTCCTCAGGGATATTGTAGATCAGAGATACATCCCATGAGCCAAATCCAGCTGGCCACCCAATTGCATACATAAAGTTTTATTGAAATACTATCTCACAACTTCATTTTCATAATGTCTATTGCTGCTTTTCAATATAATGCCAGCATTGAATAGCTTGATACACACAGACCTAATAGCCCACAAAGCCTGAAATATTTATTTGTGGACCTTTACAGTAAAAGTTTATTAACTCCTGCTATAGATTAAAAAAAAAAAAAAAAAGAACAGCATTATTCTTTAGTTGAGCCAGCATCATTTGAAGAGGGCCCCCTTTGTGGACACAGATCAGCAATCCTGACTGCCAAAATAACAAGATAAAAGAATCAAAGAAAAACATTTTTCTAGCACATGCCTGGGATATTGCAGGCCACTCTGAACATGAAACCTAAATAGATAGAATGAAACCTGCATGGAAATGATAACCCCCCAAATTAGGATCGTGACCATCTCTGGGTAAAGAGGAAAGAATGTGCTCAGAGAGGAAGGATAGAGAAGATTTCAACTGTATTCAAAATAGGTTTCTTATGTTGAGTGGTAAGTACAAAGAGGCTCATTTTTGCATATGACACATATCTTATATATCCACTCCCCCTTTCCATCCCTCTTCACCAAGCCATGAGAGGCTGTCCTATGTGCACTGCATCAAAGGGCTCCTGCCTCCGGCCTTCTGCCTGGTATAGCAAATAAAATGAAGTAGCTTTCTTGAATATCATAATCAAAGAATGGCATTGCCTAAAACTGTAAATGAATTCAGATCATTAAATCAATCATGATGTTTAATCATTTTTCATTTCTGAAATCTCCCCCCCCCCCCCCCCCCCCCCCCCCCCCCCCCCCCCCCCCCAATATTTTGGAAATATTCTCTAGTCTTTTGAAATTACATTAAGTTGCCCTTCCACAAAAGTTCCTTAGTCCCACCATTATTACACAGGCTTAACTTTTTGAGGGGATGGGGGACTGGCATACTATTTAGTATGCTCTTCTAGGACCTTAATCTTGAATCAAACCAGTTCTGTAAAGTTTAAAAAGTCTCATAAATTAGGAAGATCAAGATATTCTAATCTTTCAACATAATAGTCTATTCAAAATCCTAATTTTATGTGAAATTACTTCAACAATGCCATTAATAGCCATAATAAAGTACAAAAGGAAAGCAGCTATAAACTAAGCTTGTAAATGAAGGAGTCAAAGACTAATAATGTTCAGAAATTTTAGGAGCCACAAGAATAATATTTAAAAGTCATGGCTAAAACTTCTTCTTTTTTTTTTTTTTTCCAAACAGCTCAGTGTAAAAGACGATAGAGAAAGTAACCTGAGCAGGGCTCTGAATGAGCATAAAATGGAGGCACACATAAACAAAAAGAAAGAATGCGGTACAAATCAAACTTTTCAGTTATAAGTAATTCTTCTAATCTTTCCTTGGTCTATAGCATTTGTTCTGATAGAATAAGGAAAAATAAGAAAAAATAAAATGGGGCACTCAAAAGAAAGGTAAACTAAAAGCAACAATAAAAATTAATCATAACATATGCAAAAATTTAGAGATTATCGTATTTTCAACTTTGACTTTACATGAAGTATGAATCTAGAGAATAAAATAAATGTTTACCTTTAATGAAGTGACTTTTAGGTAATAATGTACTGCTGTATCAATGACAGGTTGAAAAAATTCTTTCATACTAACATTTTTGCCAGCACTAGGCATTTTCATCAATCACTGCCATACTTACTAATCTGAAGTTTAGTACTAATGCTAAGGTAATTTACATTTTTATTAAAATGCTTACTTTCCTAGAGAATTATTTTTATCCCAGTATTATCTTCATGCTCTAAAAAAGAAATGGGAAGCAAGACTTTACATGTTAGTTCAACGCTTACAGATCCAGGGTTCCCTTCCTTCCCTCCTTCTCACCTCTAGCCAAGTATACTTCTCCAAGCCAGAGTAGAGGCAACTCATTTCTGGATATCTAGCCATTAGATTAGAGATACAAACATAATAACCAAAGAATAAATCTAAAGTGGATGGCAGTTTTTATCCCTAGTCATTGAATAAGTTATGAGTTTCCTAATTTTTGAGCCTTAAGAAAAAATAGCCAGCCACTTTAGAAAAATATTGATTTTTCTGAAATAAATGCTTTAATGACTTAAAGAGAAAAGTATATTTTTAAATCAAGGGAATTTTTCAAAATGAGTTTAATTTTATACTTGGGAACTGACTTTTAAACCTAATATTTGCTCACACAAAAATGTATCTATGGCATTAAATACCAAGTATATAATTCAATTAACTTGATTTTTCCATTGCAATCATCTGAAAAAGTTTATTATTTTACATTTTACAGCAAATTCTTTCAAATCTTATAAGAAACCTTCTCAAACTATAGTAAACATCTGTGGATATTTAAATAAAATTCCCTAAAGAAGTGTACATATTGGCAGTGATGATTCACAACTCTATGTTTATTAGCAGGTTACAAGTGAGTAAAATACTAAAAAATCACCTCAGATCATTATGTTGAAAGGGACTGTTATTGTTATCATAATAATTAGCTAGTTATTAACAATAGAAGAAAGAAAAGGGGGAGATGGGCACAAGTGCAGTGAAGTCGGGGTGACTAGGGGAGGTGCTTGTATGTCAGTCTAACCTGGGCAAAGATAAGGGGGATAGAGTGCTGCAAGCACATGAAATCCTGAAGACTTCATTGGTTAAGCTCCCAGTTGCAATCCTCATACAAAGAGTTCTCTCTCTTAACCTCTTGCTTTGCTCCTGTTCCCTTGCACTCTCTTGCTTGGTAACCACATTTTCAGTTCATCTCCATAGCCATGGTACCTTAAGCAGCTGAATGGTCCATGTCCTTGTGGACCCCACATACAATGGACTGCTACTAGGAACACAAGCTAAGCTAGCCAGATGCTGGACTGGACTGTGCTTTAATATGTAGAGGAAACTCTGGGCAGTGGCTTTAATTCTAGCCCTGCTGAAGACAAGATGGGACTTTTTCCATTGTGAGATGGAAGGATGTGGGACCTTAGAGGGGAACCCCCTTAATTTTACATCATCAATAAAGCTTTCCACAATACTTCACTTCCTGTGGGGGCTGCAGGAAATTATTTTCCCTGTGGCATCCCAAGAACTGCACTTCCACCAGTAACAGGTGGGGACACAGAGGGCACCCCACCAATAACATGATGATAATATACTATCATAACTATGTCACTCCACCTGTACTAACTGGTTTCATGTATGTCTCATTACTTCCTTTTCCCCAGTTACTTATTGAGAGGGTGCATCATCTACTTGAAAAGAATATGTCACAAATAAATGAAATTCAAAGACTTGTAATAGGAACAAAACTCTCCTGTGAATGCAATGTTAACTTTCACTTGATTTTTTAAAAATCTGTATAGTTTTCACCTGAAAAGAAACATTGCCTTGAGTATAATACTTTGAATTATGCAGAGCTTTTGTCCCTTAGAGTTCAGAGCTCCTCATTACCTACAGGGAGATGACTAAACTACTAGAATAATAAGACAATATATTTTACTTAATCAAAAGATTATAAAATGACATTATCAGGTCTTTCAGAGAAGTGACTTGCTTGAAATTGGATATCAAATGAAAGTCATGTAATGGAATTCCATTATAGCAACATAATTTTTTAAATATCCACTTTTTCACACAACAAATATTGGCTCACCAAATATTTATTTAGCCCCACCATGTGCTATCCACTGTCCCAGGCACTGGGAATATCTCAATAAATAGGGAATAATATCTGCCCTCATGATGCTAAGAGTCTATAGAGAAAAAAGGTGACAGATTCTGCAATAGTGAGAAGTAAAGACTCTAATAATGGTACACATTCTAAAATATTCTTTAATTACTCTTATAATAGAGATGTTATTTTAGTCAATTCAGGCTTCTGCAACAAACTACCCCAGCATATAAACAACAGAAATGCATTGCTCACGGTTCTGGAGGTTGGAAATCTGAGATCAAGGTGCCAGCATGGTCCAGTGAGGCCCTCTTTGGTTGCAGACTTCTACTTGTGACTTCACATTGTGGGAGGGTCAAAAGCCATCTCTGAGTTTCTTAGAAATAGACTTAATCTCATTAGTGAGGGCTCAACCCTCATGACCTAGTCACCACCAAAAAGGTACCACTTATTAATACTATCACCTTTGGAGGTTAGATTTTCAAGATATAAACGGAGTGGGGAGGGGGGGGCGGAGACACAAACATTCAGACCATAGCAGGTGTGCTTCAGTCTCTTTTAACTTTTTCTTAGAAGTGGAGGTGAGGAAGGGAAAGCGAAGTATCAGTCTATATTTTGGAAATGTTCTCACCTTATCCTATTAATATCACTTGTTTTGAGGAAGAAAAGGTAGTTGATGTTCTGTGAATCTGATAACATTGAACTGATAAGCAGTAACTGACAAAAATAAAGTTTTGATAACCAAATTCTTTCTCCTTGAGCAATTAGACCCCTTCTCTGCCTTAGAAAGAAATGAATGGATAGAAGAGAAGCCTATTTTATTCTATTCCACAGGTGAGATGTAATGGCCTTGAGATGTAAAGTCAAGAGTTAACATGAGTGTGTACTTGGAAGAGGGCAATGGGGAACTCAATGAAGAAGTCTGAGTCCTGATCACAGAGACACTAAACCTCTCCTGTTCAAATTATTTCTAACCCTCTCGCCTCTAACATCCCCTAAATTGGAGTTTGGAGAGGAAAGAGACATTACATAGCAGACTCTGCCACCTCTTAGATGCTTTTATCCTGTGGGGGAAAATACTCTGATAGACCCTAAAAGATCCTGGTCCTGATCAGGAGGGGCAAACAGGAGATGGATCTCTTTAAACCAAGTCAACTAGTTGTTTTGCAACTTTGTAAAGCACCTGGTGGAAAGAGTGCTCAGTTTGGTCAAAACACATAAATGAGTTAAGTGATCTTTTAGAAAAAACTTGACCAGAAGCCATTCTGCAATAATGTGCTCTTCCTCTCGCTAGAATCCATGCTCTCAAAGAGTAGGTACCAAGCCTTTCATCATTATGCCTTCAATGTTAACAGTGGAAAATTGGCACCAGGTGGTTAACCTCAGTTCATAAACCTCAGTTCTTGATCTCCAGCTAAGAGAAGAATTCAGAGCCAAGACTCAAATTATAAGAGAAAGTTTATTTAAAAACTCACAAGGGTAGAAGTGAGCCATAGAAGAAATGGGCTCAGGAAAGAAGTTATAGCAAAAAAATGAGGGCCCTTGGAACTTAGGAGACAGAGTGGGAGAGGAGAAAGAAAGAGGAGAGAGAGAGGGGGGGGGAGAGAGAGAGAGAGAGAGAGAGAGAGAGAGAGAGAGAGAGAGAGAGAGATGCACACCTTGAGAGATGACAGGAGGAGGAGAGCTTGGGGCATGCTGAGAGGGGGTGGAGTCCTGGGGAAAGAAAGGGTGGGGAAAGATGCAGACCTGGGTCCTCCATCCTGCAGGCTTTTATTGGAGGACTCAGATGATATCAATAGAATATTCATCAGCTTTCCAGGTATGTCTCCTTAGGGTCATGGTCTCCACTGATTGATCAGCACCAGGGGAGAGGTCTTTAATAAATGCAGACAGTCCTGATGTCATGGCATCACTAGGTCTGATTTTGCTGGTTTTCTGGGCCTGGAGCTGAAACACAGCTGAGGACTAGATGTTATCTCCAGTGGTTATTGCTGAAGGGAGTGGGGGTGCAGGGCTTGTAGTTTTGCTTGTTGCTAGGCACCCAGGCTCTACTCCTTGGTTACCCTCCGCACCTAGCCCATAGTTTCTGCTCTGCTCACACCTATCTAACTGCCTATTACAGTGAGAGCAGATCCCAAAAATGGCATCAACTGTTTCCATAAGGTTTAGCCCAAAAAAAGAGAAGAATTGGTGATCTTCTCTTTGCTATTGATGTGTTAAGTATATGGGTAAATTCATACACAATGTTCTAAGTTATGGCTTCCAGGCATATTTTATTGACGAATACAAAATCAATAGGACTATAGGCAGAATGTGGCAAACATGCAAAATAATAACCTCCTTCTCCAATAGGCTCAATTTTTTCACTTTCCCTCTAAGAACCATGGCAAGCTATGAAATTCCAGTGTTCCCACACTTCAATGCAAATGCAGTCTGATGGGGTGTCATTCATCTTTGAATCTCCTACCCTGAATCCCATCCCAGGACCTGGGATAGTTTCCAGGACACACTAATCTCACACATGTTTGTCAAATGAGTGGCATTTCTTTATAGCTAAATATGTGACAGGGGGGAAATATGTATATTCTTAGATTTCCTTATACTTTGAAAACCTCAAGAGGCCAAGGAATGAGAACTCAGATGAACTTTACATTGAAAAGCCTCAGTAAAGAAGACCAAACATCTTATCTGAAAGTAATTGCTTGAGTCTGTTGTAAATGTATTTTTAATATTTTATAGGGGTTCCATATAATTTGACTCCATAATATTTTTAATTGAGGAAAAGGCTGATAAAATTATCAAAATTCAACTGCCCATTTGCTCAAAGAAGATATTTCTATAATAGTTTATTTGTTTCTCCATAGGAATAATTGATTCACTGCATGCAGAATTGAATTTTTTATGGTGTTTTAATTCTTAAGTATATCTAAAAAGTAGAATTATCTGACATTTCATTGGAATTTTATTGACTTTTTTTATTCTGTCTGGGAACATTATGGGTATCAAGCTTTTCTTGCTACATTATATATATTATTCATATCTTCCCAGATAAGAAATTGGGTTATCCACAGTTCACTTTTTTATTCAAAAGTGATGTCTTTTAAACATTGGAATGAGAAATCCACATTTTAGTTGATTATTCAGCATATCTTCTAGTTGTTTCCATTCTGAATTCTACATTACAAATAAATCAATTCTAATTTTCTCAAAACTAAAATTACTCAGGAAGAATTTCAGTGATAGCAAATACTGATCCAGCATGAAAACTGAAATAATTTAAAATCCATTACTTGATCTGTTTTCTCCTCCACTCAGTATTAGAAATAAAATAATTTTTCATGCCCCCCAAATTCTATGTCAATAAAATTGAGTTGCTTAATCATTTTTTACATCAAGATTCCTTTTTTCAAAAACAGTTATGCAAGACATGAATAGATTTTCAAAAACTACAATATGAGGAATAATTATTTAATGACTGTGTAATTCAAACTCTCTAAACTTTTAGTTAATATTATCTATTTGGTGAAATACAATACATTTTTTATTTTAAGTGAAATAATCTAAAAATCTCAACATAGCTTAAGCTTCTTTTATAGATGGTACTTTCAGCCCATCTGTTATAATTAGATTGGGCAAAGGAGTCTTTAAAATACGTTAAATTTAGCATAATATTTGGTTCTAAATTTTTTCATTTCAATAAAATACAGATATGTTATCTAATGTGTGTGTTCATGTATATATTAAATATCTCTTTGATATATACATAGGGGCATTGATTATAACCCCATTTTATTATTGGAGAAATTGAAATACTATTGAGTTGTAAAAATGAGTATGAACTGAAAGAAGTAGGATTTGGCTTTCCCAATTCCCAGTCAAGTGTAGTTCTTCCGATTATTAACTTTTAAAGATTCAGATTCTAAATGATTTATGTTAATACATCTTCAAAAGCAAAATTTGTCTCAGCTATTACAATAGCTTGAAGTTCAAAGATGTTAGTAATTTTCATTTGTTCACAGTGGTTCAGTTGCTGCAGAGATCAAGTTTAGAGCACTGAACATTCAAAGCATTTAAAATCACATGTTGATGCTGCTGGCCAGTGAAGGAGAAACTGCAGGTGTAGTGATGAGCAAAGATGAGGAACACAGGTTGGGAAATGTGTGGGACCCAGAGAGAGAGAGATATTCAGGTAGAGTTGTTCAGTAGACAGCTATACATATGTATATACTTTTAGCATGCACCAGTTAATGATGAAGGCACTTGGGACTTAAAAAACCTTTGAGTAGGGAGTATAGAAATCCCATTAGTTATTCTTAATAGGGAGAATTTACTATAGATAATTGTTAGCTATATGTTGAATGGCTGAAAAGATAGAGAACTTCAAGGTATCACAGAGGTAACGGCTGTAGAAAGCTACTACTGCACCCAAAATTGGGAAAACAAAAGGAAGGGGTTGGGATTATTAAAATTTAGAAGCATGGAGGAGGGACTTGGCATGCCTGGAACCCAGACCTCTGAAGAAAGGGCACTTCTTGCTTCATGCTGGTGTCTCCAACGGTGTTGGACAAGGCTGATCCTGCCAGTGTGAGAGAAACTGCAAACTGGATTTGGTGGTTTCTATTGGACACAATTGCGGCTGCCAGGGTAAAGTGCGACAAGGGCGGCCCTGACAAAATTAGGAAGCCTACATGGACCTGACAGAAAGGAGCCAAGTCCTTTCTCCCTCCCCAGCTGTGCAGGTTCCCTGGCACCCCCTGTTGGAAGAGCCCAACATAAAGGCTGCTGACCAAGCGGAAATGTGGTTTAGAGTCCCAGCGTCAGCACCACAGAGAAGGGTAAGGGAGAACAATGAGAGGGATGAAGCTGAGACAGTAGCTTAATAACTAATATATAACGGTTTATTTCAACTTGGAGAAAGAGGAACAGGATAGATGAAGTTGAACTGAATCATAGATGCTACTGTTTATTGAATAACTAGAGGCCTGGTGCACGGATTCGTGTACCAGTGGGGTTCCTCACCCTGGCCTGTGGGGATCAGGCCAAAACTGGCTCTCTGACATCCCCCAATGGGTCCTGGATTGTGAGAAGGCACAGGCCAGGCCTAGGGATCCCACTGGTGCACGATCAGAGCTGAGGAGGGACCAAGGGAGGACTCCAGGGTGTATCCAGCCCATCTTGCCCACTCCCAATCAGCCAAACCCCAGCAGCAAGCTGGCCTACCAGTCAGAGAGTCTGCCCCCTGGTGGTCAGTGTGTGTCATAGCGACTGGTTGAACAATCAAATGAACGGTGGAATGCTTAGCATATTAAGCTTCTTTATATAGGATTACAATGTGTCAAGCATGTTATTAAGCACTTTAAATATATTAGCTCATTTAACTTAATTCTTACAACCATTTGAAATAGGAATTATTATTCCCAGTTTACAGGTAAGTACCAGTAAACTGAGGTTCAGGGACACTAAGTGAATTGATCAAAGCTATAGAGTTAGTAATTCCGCTACTCTGAACATTTATTTTCCTTTATGACTTGAAGTAGTAATATTCAAACTGCAGTCTGTGGACCCTCAAGCTCCAAGAGGTTACCTGGCGGGGTGGGGAGGGGCGGCCACAGTGGGGATGACAATCAGATGAGGCGTGGCTCCCATCCCTGCTTCAAACTGCAGCCGCTCTACTTTTACCAGTTTCGTAAATGAAGGGGATGCAGAGGGAATGTGAAAGGCCATGTAAAATTTCACTTGGAAAGAGAGTGTGGTGATGAAAAGTTTGAAAACCCTTTCTTTAAAAGCAGATGAGTAGCCCTGGCTGGTTTGGCTCAGTCGATAGAGCGTCGGCCTGCGGACTGAAAGGTCCCGGGTTCGATTCCGGCCAAGGGCACATGCGTGGGTTGCGGGCTCGATCCCCAGTAGGGGGCGTGCAGGAGGCAGCCAATCAATGATTCTCTTTCATCATTGATGTTTCTCTCTGTCCCTCTCCTTTCCTCTCTAAAATCAATAAAATATATTTAAAAAAAATAAATAAATAAATAAAAAATAAAAATAAAAGCAGATGAGTATATTTTCTACCCTACAGAGTTTCTCCTGAATAATTCCTGACTGTTTAGTTTACCATCTCTTTTCTCCTATTCTAGTTTGACTCACAATTTAAGGCAACAATTACTTTATTGATATCCTACTGGTACCATCTAATTGCTCCTTTCCTAAATTGATGGTTTCTACTAAGAAAAGATGATTTTAATTTGTCCCAGAGTTTGGCAAACTCAATAATTCTCTATTGGCCTTCTGCATTCTATCTCCCTGGTCAACACTGGGGCACAGAAGGAACCTTCTCTCCTGGCCAGCTCCAAAACCACCTGCGCATTACCTCTCCCAGTTGACATTTGACTGCTCCATTTTAAAATCCAGCCTCCTTTTAAGACTCTATGGCTCCTCTCTCAAAGAAGAGAAGCTATTTTGTTTCTCTAGGCAGTCTAAAATCATAATACCTGTGTAACAACTTTAAAATGAAGCTCCACAAAGTCTACTAAAACCCTACTCAGTCTGTTGACCTCCACTCCCCCAAATCCTGAGAATTGGGTTGCTTCACAAAGATAGTGTGTCTTCATATCCCAGAACTCCTTTTTAAGTCAAATCCAGGCATTAAATGAAGAGTTACTAGGAGTATTGTTCTTGACCTAGAATTTATAAATCTTTTGATTTATAAAAATTAATTTCATTTCAATTGAGTCTAGTGTTTTAGCTATTATGTGAAAGCTATATATGATTATCCTTTGGGAAAGAGGTGGCATATGAAGATTATAAAATTTGGATCATACTGGTAATTAGTTATTAATATGCACATAATCATAAGCTTTGTAAAAGAATTTCTGCAAGTATATCAAAGAGCCACAATATGACATTGGGTAAGTAAGCAAATTAATTTTAAGCCATGTGAGGCATTAAGAATGAAAATGAACATGCCATGGAGAATTAAGAGCAATTAAAAACACATGGCTTTTTAATCTGTACAAATAAAACTATAATGTTTTATCTTCAAAGCAACTAGTCTTCATAATATTTAAATGCTCACATAAGAATTAGAATACCTTCAGTCAAAGAAAAGTAATTCCTTACAGTCACCATGTGTAGCTTTATCATTTGCAAAATACTTTTTCTGATCACTCATTTAAGCTAGATAAAGCTCCTTTACCCAGGAGAGGTATCTGTATCTTCAACTGCCAAGGCCCAGAGATATTTAGTAATAATCCCAATATCACACAAAAAGGTAGAGAGAGAGAATGGCATCTAGGTCTTCTGACTTTATTACATTACACACTTCATCCAGCAAGGCAAGTGGACACAGCAATGTGCTTGCACCTGCACACCAGTGTAAGCACATACTCATGTGTACACACACAGGCTCTCCATATAGCTTACATCTAAAATAACCAGGAAAATTTTAAATCATTCCAAAAATGACATTTGGAACAATTTTATAATTGAAACTATAAACTCACATAACTAAACTTAATTTTGTTATACAATCGACCCTTGAACAACTCAGGGCTTAGGGCTACGGAACCCATATGCAGTCGAAAATCCATGCATAACTTTTGACTCCCCCAAAACGTAACTAAGAGCTTACTATTGGCCAGAAGCTTTACTGTTAACATAAGCAGTCAATTAATAAACATTTTATATGTTATATGTATATATACTGTTCTTACAATAAAGTAAGCTAGAGAAAAGAAAATGTTATTAAGAAAATCATAAGAGAAAATACCTTTACAGTATTTATTGAAAAAAATCCACGTATAAGTGGACCCAAGCACTTCAAAACCATGTTGTTCAAGAGTCAACTGTATATGCATTTATCACACTCTGCCAGGCATTATTGCATTTTTAGACATTGCAATTTCCCAATTAAAACACAAACCCTTTGAGAGAAAGGACAATACCTTATATTGAATGAATTGTTTTGCCCTCCAAGAATTTCACAAAATGCCTTACACTTAGGATGTAGTCAATACACAGGTGAGTTATAATTCAAGCATAACAAAACCACAAATGATTTAAGAACAAAATAAATTTTGCTTGCATTTCAAAGTAGTCAACTGAGGCAAAGCCTTTGTGTGAGGCAACCAAGACAGGTTAGTTTCAGATGGAAACCCTAAAATCTAGACAACATAGTAATACATTTTTGAGATTTGGAAGCCTACTCATAGGCTTCTGTTTTACTTGTTACCTCTTTTTAAGGTAGCTTTTGTTGGGATAGAATTTATGGTCAGGATCCTAAATCAATGCATAGCCAGATTACTTGACATATAGGTATTGAGCCACTGCTAGTCTCTTAATAAAATGTAATGTGTGAATGCATGAAGGGTGCCATCATCAAGGAGCCAGGGAAGGGCGCTGGGGGCTCCTACCTCTCAGGACTGGAGGAGATGCGGCCAGAGGGGGACAAGGCCCAGCTGCCCCACCCCACCCCGTGGCCCGCCCAGGGCTGGCCCCGCCCTGTGTGCCCCACCCCAGCCCTGGAGTGCAGGGGGCATCCAGGCTCACCCCTCCCCCAGCTGGGAGGGTCCCCGCTGCGCTTCCACCTCCTTGGGAAACTTTGCTTTTCCTGCTCTGTCCCCACCGGAGAGCTATAGGGGCGCCAGATCCCTTTCCTTCCTTCAAAAGTGCCCTGAAAAGCGTGCAGATAGCTATGCCAGGAAGGGGTCGCTCAAGTTCAGCAAGAGTTTGTGATTTGCCGAAGGCGCATTGAACAGTTTTCTCTTAACCCATTTGTGGGAGTGTAATCTGATTTAAAACCAATGGACTAAACAAACGGAAGCACTTTCTAGAAAGTCAATTTGGAAATGTGGATCACAATTCAAATGAATTAGCTTTGGGCCAGGAGTTCCATGTCTGTGAATGTGTCCTAAGTAAACAGTCAAATAAGCAATTAGGTTTGCTGTAGTTGTTGATGCCAGAGGAAACCGGAAGCAACCTGCCCCACAATAAAGGGTTAGTGAAGTAAACCATAGTGATGTCAAACAGTCAGGGATAACACTGTAACCATTAAAAATCAGGTCTGTACATCCAGTTTGTTGACATGAAAAGAAGGCTATAGCCAAATATTAAGTGGGGGGCAGGGGAAGCTCAGAAGAGGGCATGTATATTTATATGTATGTATATTTTATATGTCAGGGAAATAATAGTTTTAAAAACAGTGATTCTTCCTGAGATCTGCAACTGTGCGTGTTAGCAAATTGAGTTTCAGGTGTGGCAGGTGTTCTTTGGTGTCCCACACACAGACGTCCTTGCCTGTGGGACAGCCTGAACCTTTGCCGCACCTGCCCCTCTCTGCTGTGGCAATGGCCCAATCAGGCATTCCCTTTTATAGGGCTGGTTTCCTTTTCTCCTTTGCCCAAACCACGCCTTTCCAACAAAAGAATATGAACCAAGCAATCCTAGCAACAAGTTTTTTTGCTGACTGCAACTTATGCCCTTTTACACAAGTGTTGTTGCATTCAAGCCTACCAGGTTGTATTTCAAAACTTTTATTTTTCTGCAACTTGATCGTTTTTCATTTGCTTAAAATATTCTGGAGTATTTTAAATACACATAGAAAAGTAGAGAATAATATGACAAATACTTATCTATACTAATAAGAGGGTAATATGCTAATTAGACTGGACATCCTTCCGGAAAAAGTTATGGTGGCGGGGGCCAAGGCCGAGGCAGTTAGGGGTGACCAGGCAGGCAGATAGGTGAGTGGTTAGGAGCCAGCAGTCCCAGATTATGAGAGGGATGTCCGGAAGTCAGACACCCTGTGAGGGGTCCCAGAATGTAGAGGTGCAGGCTGGGCTGAGGGACACCACCCCATGCACAAATTTCACGCACTGGGCCTCTAGTCTATACTAATAAAAGGGTAATATACTAATTAGACCAGACATCCTTCCGGACAAAGCCACGGTGGCAGGGGCTGAGGCAGAGGCGGGCAGTTAGGGGTGATCAGGCCAGAAGGGGAACAGTTAGGGGGTGATCAGGCTGGCAGACAGAGGCAGTTAGGAGCATTAGGCCAGGAGGCAGAGTGGTTAGGGGCAATCAGGCAGGCCAGCAGGCAAGCAGTTAGGAGCCAGCGGTCCCAGATTGTGAGAGGGATGTCCGATTGCCAGTTTAGGCCTGATCTGTGGGATCGGGCCTAAACCGGCAGTCAGACATCTCTCGAGGGGTCCCGGATTGGAGAGGGTGCAGGCTGGGCTGAGGAACCCCCCTCCCATCCATGAATTTCATGCACCGGGCCTCTAGTGTAGACATAAAAGCCATCTCTATTTTTAAATCCCCTATTGGAAGTTTTAAAAAGTTCTTTGATTTTCATTTAATCTGGGCCTTTTCATGTTTTTTAATTCTTTATTGTTTAAAGTATTACATATAGTATTACAGATGTCTCCTTTTCCCCCCATTGACCTCTCCCCGGCCACCCCAACCCCTCACTCCCGCACATGCCCTCACCCCCCTAGTGTCTGTGTTGGGCCTTCCCATTTTTTAATGTAATACTAAAGAATCACTGTAGCTTATGTGCCCTATGAAACCATACCCAGTATTTCTCACACATTCTTTTCAATAAAAAGTTTGGCTGCGTGTATTTGAGTAATAAACTAGCAAAAAGCTTATGGAACTAACATAATGTCAATAAATGAATCTTTCTCAAAAGCCAATTTTGAGCACACATTACAGTGTTATGAAAAGTATGTCAAAGACTATTTTAAAAACCATTCAAGAGCTCAGAGATCAGTTTAAGCCATTTGAACTGTAGTGTGTAGTTCCACATCTCTGCTGCATTGCCATGATGTCCACTTAGTCTCATGTTGCATAATGTGTTTCGGAAGAACCACAGTTTTCAGATATTTTCCTACCAAGCACAGCACATTAAAATAAACTAAATACAAGGAAGAATGAATCCAAGTAATTTAAAAATGTGGGAGAGACCCACACATAAGTAATATAATTTCAGTGCTCTCCTGAGCATTTACAGACCTGTCCTCAATGCTAGGTTTGTCTGTTATACTTAATAAAAATTAATTTACTAACAAAGATATAATTCTACATTACCCCACAACGATTTTTCTCCCAATGGAAACTTTGAAATAGAGGAAAGAAAAGTGTGACTATTAGTTAATATGACAGAAGGCAGAGTGACATTCCAACCAAGCATAGTTGTGATTAGTGTATGTGAAAATATCCATTCAATAGAAAAATCTCTACAGTACCAAATAGAAATTCTGACTAAATTATGGATTTTTATAACAAGTCCTCATTATTTTTACAATCCCAGAAATGGTTAACCAGTTGGAATCCAATGGTTCAGCCACACCCATGGGTAGTATAAAAAGAATAGCTACTCCTAAGCAAATATTTACACTATACTTTCAGATCTTCTCTGACAATGGCTTCTCTGAGCCCTGACAGCTCTATTTCTATTACACAGTCATGCAAATCATGATTGGTTGGATGAAGAATGGATGCTCAACCCAATTAGCATAATCAGATTTCAACTGAAAAATTTGGAATTGGAATCAAGTAGCCAGTCAGCAACCTGCCACTCTGGGCACTCAGGAACATCTCAAAAAAATTAGTCAGTGGTGAGGCTGGGGTGAGGAGAGGAACAGAGAATGGAAGTGTTGGCTTTCCAGTCTTTCTAGTACTTCCCAGTCCCTCTACAGTCCTGCTCTGTGATATGTTCCTATCTCCTTTTAATCAATTCTCCTGTGTTGTTTAATTCTCCTTGAGTTGACTTGTTATCTAAAACCCAGAGCCTTAAATAATCATACACAAATGCATTAAATTAGTTACTCTTATAGTTTTAATTACACTTCCATAGGTCTAAGGCTTAGCTGTGGTGACTTGGCAGCTGCAATTCTTGGGTGACACACTGGGAACCAGAGAGGAGGGAGCCTGATTCCTGGATGCATCACCCAAGAACCACCCTCTCATAATCCAGGACCCCTCGGGGGATGTCAAAGAGCCGGTTTTGGCCCGATCCCCACAGGCCAGGCCAAGGGACCCCACCAGTACACAAATTTGTGCACCAGTCCTCTAGTATTGAATATAAGCTGATTTACTTGCGCATTACTTAAAATTCCATGTTGACATATTTCCTTTCTATTCAAAACTGTTATTGTTTATCATTATGATCCATTGCATGACCTAAATACAAATACATAAGTTGTTTTTGAAGTGTTTCCTCTGTATTTGCAAACATCAGAAATTAACCTCCTGGCTCTGTTTTTCAACTTTTTGGATGACAGATTGTGTTATGTGCAGTTCCTTGTATTACTACTACAACTAGTCCATGTTAAAATGCAAACTAAGAAAACTAAGAGCAGCTTTTGGGGGAATAGATACACTGCCCAGAGGGGCAATGTGATCCGCTCCCCCTGGGAAAAGTTTGTGTAACCATGTCAGAAAGAGTTCAACTAAGTGAATCCATTGCTGGTGGTGGGAAAGAAAAGGGCTCGCTTTAGTGATCTTCCACCATTTTTGCTTAAAGTGTCTTTCCAGCCTGTAACCATCCCCTTTTCTCTAGAAATTGCCTCTCTGAGCTATTTGGGATGGACCCCTGATTAAACCCCAGTATGACTAGGATTGAGGCTTTGCTTATTTACTTGAACATTCTCATATTGATACCTTTCTAGTTCCAATAACAAGAGTCATGTTCTTATTAATTCATCCTTAGAACAAGCAACAATCTCCTAGCAGTACTCTATAGTTTATCTCATTTTATTTTCAATTTGTCCTCGCTAACACTACCAGTTCTAAAGTCATGTGTTTCTGTATCACTCCATTTCTCAAAAATCAATATGGTGCTCAGTGGCAAACAGATCTCATTTGCCCATTTAACCTAATTTCCTACTATGCTCATTCGCCCATTCAACAATATGTATCAATCACCTGCAAGGGCAGCCATTTGCTAATCACTAGAAACTCAGTGAGGAATACAGATAAGTAAACAGAATGCAGTATCATGGTGATAATAGTGGTATAATAGATATGTATATGGTGCAAAGAAACCATACAAAAGGAATACCAAATCCAGTCTGGATGGGTTTATCAAAAATTTTTTTCTGGAAGAAATAATACCAAAAAATGAAATCTAAAGAGCAAACAGTTATTAGGTGATGACCAGCAAGGCACTCTTGGGAGTGCAAGGTGTAGGGTAAGTATTGTAGGCAGAAAGAAATATGTGCATGGGCCAGTAAGCAAGTGGTGGCAGTGGATATGAAGAAAAGTGGATGGAGATAGGTGGAATCCATGGGACTTGGTAACAGATTGAATGTGGGAAGTGAGAAAGAGGGAGGTGCCAAAAATGACTACAGAGCTCGAGCATGAGCCACTGCATGCCCTGGAGCATCCTGTCATCAGACGGGTATGTGTTGGATAAGAAGATCATAAAGCCAAAAACATTTTGTTATATATGGCATCTTGGGTACAACTAAAAATATTTTAAAAGTTGGGCTCTTGCAAAGGATGCATCAGTATATTTATAGAAGAATATGCACCAAATAGTATTTTCTAAATCAGTATGGTGATATTTTTACTTTTCTATATCTCCTAAATGTTTTGTTATAAATAGATATTAATTTATAACATGAAAAATATAGGGCTATTTTCAACAAATAGCCAGTTTGGATTAGTGTAGTGGTCGGCAAACCACGGCTCGTGAGCCACATGCGGCTCTTTGGCCCCTTGAGTGTGGCTCTTCCACAAAATACCACGTGTGGGAACACACGGACAGTGCAATTGAAACTTCGTGGCCCATGCGCAGAAGTCAGTTTTCGGCTCTCAAAAGAAATTTCAATCGTTGTACTGTTGTTATTTGGCTCTGTTGACTAATGAGTTTGCCGACCACTGGGTTAGTGGATAGAGTGTCAGCCTGTGGACTGAAGGGTCCCGGGTTCGATTCCAGTCAAGGGCACAGGCCTGGGTTGTGGGATCAATCCCCAGTGGGGGGATGTGCAGGAGGCAGCCAATGATTCTCTCTGATCATTGATGTTTCTATCTCTCTCTCACTCTCCCTTCCTTAATGAAATCAATAAAAATATATTTAAATAGATATACATAAATATTGTTAATAAGGCTTTTATGAGATAGCAGAATGAGTCAAGACTATAGCGAAATATAACAAATTTTAAATTTTCTGGAACCCAAATAATTTCTATTTCTTCCTTAAAAAATAAAAGAGTTCTATATTTGTAAAAAATACAAATGAGGTAACACCATCTGGTATTCAGAACTCCTCTAGTGAAGTGTGGCAAAGCAATATTTCCAGGATCACAATATCTATGCATATGTTCCCTACGGTGTTAACTTCCTCCACACTGAAGAAAGCAGTAAGCAAGGCTGATGCTCATGGCCCAACACAGTGCTGAAAAATTAAGGCAAATTTATTTTTCATAAAGATCATATTTAAATTTGTTTATTTCCACCCCAGGCTTTCTGGCTCATATCAGTCAAGTTATTTTACCATTAGAGGCATGAATGTATTTTTTAATGTATTCATTACTTTCTGCCTTTATCTCAAAGAGCTTGAGGGCATTACTCTGTCTACCATGGGAAGTATTTTGGATTTCACAAGAGAGAGAGAAAAAAACTAATATTCTGTTAATCCACTAACTTCAAGGGGTTTGTCTTTTACGAGCTGATATTTAACTAATGGTCTATATAAATGCAACAGTAAACATTTTTCGTTAGCTAAATTGTAGTTAGGACCATAAACATACTTTACTCAATTTTGTTACTAAAAAATTACCCTACACAACAACATGTAATATTCTAAAAATGTTTACTAATGATGATAAGAGAATCATGTTAACCATAGCTGAATAGACTAGGAGCAGGTCAAAATTTATTTTAGAGTATAGCTTCAACCTTTACCCATCTTAAAGCATAAACGAAAAATGCATTTTTCTGGGTCCTCCCCACCCTCTGCGTGGCTGGGGTGGGGACGAGCCCAGCGTCACTCACCCAGGCCTCAGGCCAGAGGCCCCTCCTCTCCCTCCATGCAGCCAGGGCACAGACACTGGGCTCTGGCCAGAGGCCCCTTCCCTCCCTCAGTGGCCAAGAAGTAGACGCTGGGCTCGTGTTGCTGGGGTGATGCCGCCAGTGTTTGCTATGGGTGCTGCCATTTTTGTTGCAGAGTGATGGTTAATTTGCATATTACTCTTTTATTAGATAGGATGCCTGAATGGTTTATGGTAAAGGTGCTGTCATAAAAAAGAAACAAAGACATACAAATATACAGGTGAAACCAATAACTCATGGACAAGGTCTAAGCAATCATATACTTTAAGTTTTGTTTCTCCCTTTCATAAATGTAGGACTGCAATTACTACTTTGAGGTGAAGTCAACTTCAGTGTCCACAGATTTTACTTTCTATTGGAATCATGATCAGGTTATCACCAAATGTTTTTTTTATCAGAAATAAAAACACTAAAACCTGCTGTAGGGTCATGTTTCCCCTAGGCCAGTGGCCAGCAAACTCATTAGTCAACAGAGCCAAATATCAACAGTACAACGATTGAAATTCCTTTTGAGAGCCAAATTTTTTAAACTTAAACTTCTTCTTGCCGGAAACCAATCATTGTCCCACTAATAGAAAGATATGGACAGGAAACTGGGAAGGCTGGTCAACAACCTTAAATGTTTTAATCACTCACTGTTTAGTTGAAACATTGTTAGCTGAAGCAGCCTCCACCTCTGTTTCTCCTATGTAAATTTCTGTTACTGGAATTTCCTGCCTAAAGGTTATGGGCGTATCCCATAGTCTCAATAAAAGGGATTGCAAGGCCAGAGCAAGGGGTAGTCCTTCCACTAGAGTTGGGCTCCCGCCTGGCCCCCAATATTTCCAAATTAATACTTTTCCAAGTCTCTTTTCATTTGTGTGCGGCCTTCTCCAGAACCCGAACCCTGAACCGGAACCCTGAACCACGCGGGATGTGAAAGGGGTTCCCACATCTTCTAATGCCACTTCTTCAAAATAGTCTTGCCCAGGCCGTGGTATTTTGTGGAAGAGCCACACTCAAGGGGCCAAAGAGCCACATGTAGCTCACGAGCCGCAGTTTGCCGACCACGGCTCTAGGCATTCATTACCAGCAAATGTCTTGTTTCTCTAATGACTGTTCACTGGGGGAAAATTTTAATGTGCTTTCATGCTTTCCAAGTTAGAAAAAGAATCAGACCTTAATGTGAATGCATTTTTAACATATTTTCATGCTTTAGGGAAGCTGCTTTTAGGAAAGAAATGTAATGAATGTTTTTAATCATACTAAAATTGCACGCTCAGAGTCTGTGGCTTAATTCAACTTTTCAATGGCAACAAAATAGAAAAGACTAAGTACATTAATCAGTGAGGGCTCCTCCTTTCTCAACATGGCTATCTGTTGTTTAATATATATGAAAGCTAAAACTCAATTAGGGCAATAGAAACAAGTAAGCCTTTCTGGTTAGTTTTCACAATCTTTTTTTATTCCACATAGCTCTACATGGATCATTGCCACTCTTCTGAGAACTCCTGACCCCACCCTCCAAACTGTTCCCATCCTCCAAATATACCTCCCCCTGTTTCACATATACATTCCCTTCCCCTTCTTCCTAGTTTTGTTCTTATGTGTCCTTCAGGTTTTAAATAAATTCTTAACATCATTGATGGAAATGTCACTGCTGAGAAGATTTAAGTCCCATTGTTTTACTCAGACCTTTAACCGCAAAGTAAACAACCTGCTTTCAATAAGTTTGTCCTCAGATTTAAGCTGAACAGAGGTCAAAGAATAATCTCCGTCGCATTTTTTCCTTGATTTGAATCATATTCTTAGAGATTTCATCTCAATATCTCCCTGAGGATGCTCCAATTGCCTCACCATCTCCACATCTCACTGATTTCTAAAGTACTGCAGCAAACCTCAGAGATATTCTAACACCTTTCTCTTCTCAGTCTAAAAGATAGCATGCACCAAGGGGAGACAGAGCTGAAGACTATAAAAAGGAAAGTGATAAGAGCTTCTACACACCATAAAAAATTGATCTGTAAATGCTGACTCATTCTTGAGAAGGCAAGAGTGGATACAGAAAATAAGTCATCTGAGACAGGGTTTGTCCCCACATACACCTACCATGACCATAACAATCTGCACCACTTTCCAACTGATACCCATAATCATAATGAAATTTCCAGGAAATGAAATACTTAATCATTATCATGTTCTACCATTGAATATGCTTCAGAATATACATAAAAAGTCATATTATAGCACCATCTAAGTTTTCAATTTAATTTTATTTTTCCCCTAAACATTTTAATGTAGGAATCAACATGTGAACATTACATTTAGGTTATAAAATTCAGGTGACAAATATAAGATAAATATCAAATAATATCATACTTCTGGTTTAATGGAAAACTTAACAGTTGTGACAGTCATGTTTAACATCTTGGTTAAGTAAAGAGAGAAATTGGCAGGGGTGTCAAAAGGGGATGCAAAGATTTAACAGTTCACATAACCCTTAGCCCTTCTAAGAAACTATACATGGGAAATATGTAACAAATTTTCTGTAATATGGTGACTTCAGTCCTTCAGTGATCATTCTGTTCATGCTTTTTGAGCACTGAAAACCAAATTCAAAGTCTGCTCAACAAGCTAATAGTACTATGAATCCCTTATGATGCTAAGTGAAATAAGCCAGTCAGAGAAAGACAAATACCATCTGATCTCACTTACATGTGAAATCTAATGAACAAAATAATTTAACAAACAAAATAGACACAGAAGCAGCTGGGCGGCTGCCATTTTTTCTCCTTCTAATTTGCATATTCTCTCCTGATTGGCTGGTGGGAGTAGCGGAGTGATGGTTAATTTGTATGTTTCTCTTTTATTAGTGTAGATAATGCAAGTTTAAATTTGGAAAGTCCAAGATAAAGCATATTTGCTTTCATACTTACTTTTAGATACAACTGAGACACTACTGTACACGATCAGCAGTGCTGTGCACAGTTAATTCTAGTGACCATATTTTATATTTGTTGGTTACCAACTGCACAAATGTTACACCCCCCAAAAAAATCTATCAATCCAGCAAAATGGTTACATTTAATTTCTTCTAAAAATGGATAAACTAAATTTAAGGAAGAATAGGCTTTCCTTGATATTTCATTTTCAAATTATTGATACAAACGTACCAAAAGAAATAATATATATTTTGTCCATCATCAAATAATCTGCAGAAAGTTTCCAAGATAGCCACATTTCTTGTTCAACTTCCAAAAATAAAGGCTTTCTAACTGAAATCATTTACATTCCTAGCTCTCTAAAGTAAACATTAAAAAACGAAGTACAAGAAATGATCTCTTGGCTTCTGAATAGCCAGCTTATTTACATAAAGTATTTTCTGTCCCAACACTTTCTCAAATTCAAAAGATATTTACTTCCTAAGAACCTGGCAAGCAGTCTTGTTTCAAACCAGTCGGTCCGTTTCCATGGCAACACTGCAGGATACCTTGGCGACCTTTAGTCGCATCAGTTGACTGGAATTTCTCAGTTTTCTTTATATCTTGAGCTTGGACTGCTTTATACACCAAACAAACAAAAACATCTGTTACTTTAATACAAAAACTCCCATCAGAACGCCTGTATTTGAGAACTGCACGTGCCTTCACAGGGTCCTCGAGGTAGAGTTTCTCTGCTGTCCCACTAACTCGCAGGTCTAGTACTGCAGCAGGTGGGCCTTGGCAGAGTGGGAGAGGGAGGCAAGCCCGGACTGAGCTGAGCTACCCAGCCCACCCACCTACCTATCTCCTACCATCACCCTAAGTTTTCAATTTTGAAAAGCTCACAAACCAGATTCTTTAAAATTAAATGAAAGACTGATGCAATCAACTGGGTAATTTGTGTAAAATCCACTTGCCTCAATTCTAGTAATTTTGAGTAGTCCTCTTACCTCTCCACCACTTCTTTTGGGTCTCTGTAGCATCCATTTCCTAGTCCACTTCATGTAAAGGAAAGGTACCATGCAAACATCCTCGATGGAGGCACCATGAAGGCAGGCCAAGGCATCCCTGTAGTTGCACCAGCAGTTCTGCTTGAGTCAGACCTCTTGGGATCCCCGCTGAGCAGTGTCTCGCTGCTGTTTCTGCACCCTGGGATAATGTGACAAAGTAGCTTCAATAATACCTGGCAAAAATTTAAATATAGCAGTTACAAAGTAGCTCCAACAACTTCTAAAACTCTCTTTAGATCATTTCTTTTGTCTTTGCATCTGTAAACTCCCCCCTCTCAAGAAGTATCCCTAAGGATGTAGGACAGTAGACTTTATTCTAAGAATTTTAGAATTATTCACTAAAATGTGTGATTAAGCTGTAAAAATATTACTATCCAAACTAATTGGAGGGAGTTATGGTCTACTTTAGTTCTATGATATGAAGCTGTTCTCAGTCAGTTTTATTGGAAACATAAATTCTATTATATTCTAAATTCAATTGCACAATCCCACAGCAAAGAATTGGGTAATCCATGTGGGTCTTCAATTTTCTTGCTAAGATCCAAAGTTTTGCTTATTTCGTGTTATGAAATATGAATTACTTCAGTGAATCAACCTCTAATTTCAAGGAGATTTGAGGAACAGCTCTTTAATTAGTCTTTATCATGCTTGCTTAAACCTTGCCAGCCATCTCTCTCTGAGTAAATTAAAGTGAGAGGAGAAAGAATGTGAAAGACCTGCCATAACACAGCTGGCTTGACAGATAAATCTTCATAAGATCCATCATTCTGAGGAATGACATAATTTTAGTTCCAAGCACTAAGTGTGCTCAGAAAGTTATAAGGCAGTGCAAAGATAAGTCAGAATAATAATTTGTGTGTTTGAATAGACTATCTAGGTAAACATTTACATCTGATAAGTAATGCATACTATCATTTATTTCAATATGTTTCCAGCCTTGAAAATGTTTCTTATCCAAGCAAATATTCAGCTTTTCTATATTTTTAATTATTAGCAATACAACGCATATTAACTTTTACTACTGTTGAGTATTCTTTGATTACTATTATAAGTTTTCAGCCACAATTCACAAAACAAACATGTAAAAATCAGGCCTTACCAGTTCCAGAGTGTCAGTTTAAAAAGTAATTTTTCACTTCTTTTTAGCCATCGGAAAACACTAGGAACAGAAAAAGACACAAAGTAAATGTATTGACAAATACTTCTATTCTATGACTCATAGAAGGAGTACCTAACATTATGTACTCCCAGACACTGTGCAAAGTACTTCACATGGATTATCTGAATTAAGCCTCATAAAAACTAAAGACATTCTATATTATTCCCATTTTATCAATGAGGAAACAGGCTCAGATAGGTAAAGTAACTTTCTCAAGCCACATAGCTAGTTAAAAACTGGCCTATAGTATAAGTCTAGATTTATCTGACCAAAGTACTCAATTAGCATGTTTCCTCTATGTGCAGACACAGGCCTACCTGCAAACTGGCATGTTATTCCTGCTCATGTGTTGAGGCAGAGTTGGTTTGCACCACTGTTCAATGCATAATGCTGATGTTGGTAATTGTCTACTCAGGGACTACACTTTTAACCCACTTACATCTAGGTGAGTCTATAATACAGACAGGTTGTTACCAAGGGAATATGGGCAGGACTGACCTGTGCCACTTTCAGACTTGGCCATGAAAACCTCCCCAGATATGCTCCTTTCAGCTGCCATCCCATCTTCCATTTGATGTCAACTGGGGTTGCAAGATAAAATACAAGACACCCAGCTAAACTTGAATTTCATAAAAACAACAAACAATGTTTCAGTATAAGTACACCCCATGAAATATTTGGGACATACTTATACTTATCAGGGCATTGATATTTCATTGCCAGATTTAGCAAGTAAAATACATCAAAAATGTGAATGTCTCAAATATTGCGTGGGCCATGCTGACATTTAGAAGTTGTTTGTCTGAAATTCAAATTTAACTGCTCTCTGTTGGTTTACACAATGGCCCCTGTACACGGAGGGCATGTAGAGACTGAAGAAAGACACAGAACACTCCAGATTGGTAGGTGGCAGGTTTAATGAGCAAGGCAACTTATGAGGCTTGCCTTCGGCACCCCAAGACAAGAAGATTTCTGCATCCACCCGTCATAATCTTAAAGTTGATAAAGAGGCCTTAACTGGGTTCAGTCGTGTATGCTGTCCAGATGTTCTCAACAACACATTGCTCTCTCAAGGCAGCATCCTTGAAAACTGCTCCCAGTGTGGGAACAGTGGGCAGAACAGTACATTCCAAGAACAGGGGAGGGAGGTAAGGATCCTTCTATGCCTGGGTCAACCAGTGAGCATGTCCTCTTGATGACCTCCTCCAACAGTGTCCAGTATTACTTACTAAATCTGGCAGCCCAAGTGTCAGCACCTCCAGTAATCTCAGAACCAGCTACATGTTGAAGGTGGCAAACAACATGGTTCTGATGACTGCAACCTAGGGCACCTCCTCCTTTGAGCTTTATATAAATGAAAAATAAAGTTATACTGTGTTGCTAAGCCATCAGAAAGCATTAGGAACAGAAAAACACACAAAGTAAATGTACTGAGTAGTTAGCTCACTAACTTAGCTCACTAAGACTGTGGGCTAACTAATACAATACAAACAATACTAGTATGACTAATTCTAATACAAGTGCCAAGAATTTACCATTCAGGCCCCACAGGAGGCAGGATAGAGAATAGAAATTACTTGGGTCTGGAGTCACACCAGCATATCCTGAGTTCAATTTTCTGCTGCATTACCTCGTAGCTTTGTGGCTTTAATTTTCTAGCTTCAGTTTCTTCACATATAAAATGGTAAAGCCAATTGTTTCCTGAGAAGATATAAAAATTAAATAAGATAATATATGCAAAAAATCTAGAATAATATTTGGCACATAATATATCTATTATTGATTTTATTGTTTAAAAACTAAGCTAATTTTACATTTTAAATATTTATTGAGCCCTAGCTGGTTTGTCTCAGTGGATAGAGCGTTGGCCTGCGGACTGAAAGGTCCCGGGTTGATTCCAGTCAAAGGCACATGCCTGGGTTGCGGGCTCGATCCCCAGTAGGGGTGTGCAGGAGGCAACCAATCAATGATTCTCTCATTATTGATGTTTCTATCTCTCTCTCCTTCTCCCTTCCTCTCCGAAATCAATAAAAATATATTAAAAATACTTATTGAGATGCAAAATGATTAATTATATACCTTTATAGTTAGTTTATTTTATGCTTTACAATTAATTACTAAATCTGTAAGATAATTTATAATTAGCTATTTTTTATATCATTGTCTTTGAACTCAATAATTGGCTTTCCTGACTTTTAAACTGAGATCTATCTTTTTCCTGAGGTTTCCAATTGCACTAGCACTTGGAACTAAATGGAACCAATTTCTGCTCACAGTTCTCAATGCAAAGCCCACCAGGCACTCTGGACAAAATCTGACATCTGACTTTCCTCCTGTTACTGAGCACATCTCAAATTGATCAGCTTACCAAGTAGAATTTGAAAGTCACTTTCATTTAAAATCAAATATCCATCAAATCACCCTATTACTATTAAAAGCCAGGATGCTCACCAACACAAATCCCAATGGTGAGCTCCCTTATACTTTCAGAACCTGACTTCCCCTAAAGCACAAAATGTTGGGCCTCTTTCTGACTTCGACAGCTGGCTCTATAACAGGAAAATTGAAGCCCAATTTGAAATCACTTTTTAAGATAGTATGTGTTGAAACAATATTTTATTCAAATTTTTTAAATCTTGAAGGTGATCAAAATTAAGCTATGTTTTCAGAAGTAAAACTGTTCCCATAAACCTCATCTCAGGGAAAGAACTAAAAATGAAAATGAATTCCTGATCTTTTACTGGTTTGGAATTAATCATTTTGTACCAGTTTCTAACTTTAGTTACACACCATAAAAACCAACAGCTTAAGGAAGGGGCTTAACCTGAAGTATATGAACCTCCTGAATTTGTAGACAAAGGTCTGTGTTCATGCATACTTATGCTTTTCTCAGATTCCAAAGGGGATTTATAGGGTTTATGTCACTGAAAGCAATAAATGGTATGCTTCAATTTCTACTTTTAAAAAAATCAATAAAGTTATTAACATTAACAAAATCACATTTTGAGAGTCTCCAAGTATGACCGAGGAGAGTGGGGAACAGCAGTAGAGATCAAAGAGCACATGCATAATCCAGTTTCCCACACAGCTGAGCATGGCCAGCTACCAGAGTGCATGTGGCAGCTAACCAGTTGTGGAGTACCTTTATTTTCAGTAGTCAACTGTGTAATTGACACCCATAATAGACTATTGGTTATCCTCCAGCACTTAAAGGAACATCAACATTAACACCCAATTTAAAGAGGAGCATACGAGACTTGACTTGGGGTGGTAAACACACAATACAATATACAGATGATGTATTGTAGAATTGTGTACCTGAAATCTATATAATTTTGTTAACCAATGTCACCTCAACAAATTCAATAAAAAATAAATAAAAATAATTTAACTTAAAAAAAGAGAAGCATCAAAGTGATAATAACTCTCAAATTTTACCTAAAAAATATCTTTTCCAGAATTCTAAATTGCATTCATCTGTACAAATTCTTATGTAGCACCTTAAGATATCTCCAATACTTTAAAAATGAAGTTAAGAAAATGAAATAGAGTAATAATTAGATTAAATTTGGCTTTCTAATTAATGGGAAATAAAGGTTATCCATACCTATAAAGTATTACAGGGAAGGGCTCACAAAACAGCACGCAGAAAATGTTTGTGTCAAATCATATGGAAGCAAAACACACACAAAGATACAAAACAAAGCAACTGCTTTTTATTTAAAGTACAAAATGTGAGAACTCCAAACATTGATTTTTTTAAAAAAATATGCATTTTTTCCATTTTAAATACCTCCAAATAATGTAGTAAGGCATATGTCTGCCATTTGTTCTCTCTCTCTCTTTTTTTTTGTTTTGTTCTATTCTTACAACTTTTAAGAAAGTTTAAGACTCATTCAAATTTTTAAAAACTAACCTATATTTAAATATCTAGTTTATCCTAAAAATTAAACACAAAATAATGTCATTTTTATGTTATTTCTTGAAAAACCTTACTGTTATCAATTTAAGTAAACAGTGTATATTTCTTACTAAATACATCTAAATACTTTTTTAAAAATTCATTTTTAGAGAGAGAGAGAAAAAAATAATCAATGGGAGAGTTTGCCTCCTGCACACACCCTGGCTTGGAATCAAACCTTCCCCTCCCTTGCCCCCTGCCTGTTGGTGTATGGGTAGACACTCCAACTAACTAAGCCACATCAGCCAGGGCTATATCGCAATGGTTTTAGATAATTATATGTAAATGTATTACATTAAAGATATTGCAATCTTTGCCCTATCCTGTTTGGCTCAGCAGATAGAGCATCGGCCTGCAGACTGAAGGGTCCCAGTTCCATTCTGGTCAAGGGCACATGCCCGGGTTGCAGGCTTGATCCCCAGTAAGGGGCATGCAGGTGGCAGCCGATCAATGATTCTCTCTCATCATTGATGTTTCTATCTCTCTCTCCCTCTCCCTTTATCTCTGAAATCAATAAAAATATATTTTCAAAAAATATACCGCAATCTTTAATAATCTTATCTAAAATAAGATCTTTTAAACTTCACATTACTACTTCTATAACTTCCAATAATGATGGAATGTAGTAATGAGATTTTATATTACCATGAAAGGAGTTGGAGTATCAGAAAGGTTCCCAAATGCCCAAACTCCATTGTGTTCATCATCAGTCAACTACAGGATAGATCAAGTTCCAGCAGAGAAACTTGTATCTCTCAGAGCAAAGTATATGAAGGTGGATTTGGAGCCAAAAAACCATAGCTTCACAACTGTTATAATTGGAAGCCATAATTTGGGGTTTCCTAATGAACACAATTGTCCATTTTCTCCAATGAATGAGTTTAGTAGGCAGATGGTTACATTGGTCCAAGGTTGAAAGGCAGGTCCAATAGAAAACAGAAAGCAAAGGAGTTGAAAGTTCTGGGGAGAGAGTAATTTTAACTATTCACTGGATAGGGTAGGTCCTAGATAGATTTTTTTAGTGGAGAGAAACCAGGTGAGGAATGATAGATGGAGGGGAAAACTAGAAGGACAGGAGCAGAAATATTGGGAATTTAGGGATGGAGAAATTTTGCGGTTGTGTGTACAAAGTGGGATTATGGTTGTTAGTTGTTTGAGGGTAGAGAATGATTGATAAGAAACCTTGTACGATAGTGAGGGGGTCTGGAGGTAAAGGTCATTATATAAAGAATGTAAAAAAAACAACAACTATAAATTAGGGAGTTGGAGGGATTGTCCAGATGTATATATAACATATCCAGATTGACAAGAGTTAGTGGTAGAAGTATTATTGTAATCCAGGTGCCAGAGTTCTTAATGAATTCTGGGGTTAACCAGAATACATTGTTTAAAGGGGGTTAACCAGAATACATTGTTTAAAGGGGGACTTTCAGGGCTTAAATAGCAAGGTTTCAGGCCCAGGTTCTTTGACTTACTAGCTGATCTTGGACAAATTATTTATTTCCTAGATATCTTTCCCCTTATCTGTAAAATGTCATTAATATAATTTTATAGGGTTTTTCTAATGAATAAAGAAACCTATTTAAAGAAACTTGCAACCATGTTTGAATAGAGGAACCTGAGCTTCTCTGTGCCCTTTCACTTCTGCTTTCACACCTAAGCTCATTTCTTTCTTGTAATGCCTTGGCAAGTGCACCCAGTGGCTGTCAACACACTTTACTAACATTCTGCTTTCCAACCTGTCCCCATAGAGTAACAGTCATTGAACACATCTGCCTCCCAAGTTATTCTTACCAAGTGTTTTACCAAATGTGTCAGGGAGATCTCTATTTTTCAGCCTCCAGTCTCTATATTCTCACTGTCCACTGAACAATCTTAAATTGATATACATATTTTAGATGTTTTTATGGCACACTCTGCTTCCAGATGCGAAATTCTATTACGGTCAGGATATTGAATGCTCTTGCTAGCATTAAATGTTCTGAGCACAGTTGAAAGCGTTGGAAGAGAGAAAGGAAGGAAGAAAGAACAAACCTGAAGGAAAAGAAGAGGTGACACAGAGGGTTTACATTCCGGGCAGGAGTGTAATTAACTAGCCTCAAGTTCCTCTTGGAGTATGAGGACAAATGAACTCACTGGGTGTTGAAACTCATGGGGCTTTAGATGCTGTTTTCTTTGATGGCTAAGATGTCTCACTTCTCAGAATTCTGGTTTCATTTCCTCTCTGCGTCCTTCAACTTTGAACTTTTGAAGTCAGACCAGCTGCAGCACTTCTGAGCCCTATCCAAGTTTGGACTCCCAAGCCATTTTGAGAAGTGTACAAGATTCACAAAAAAGAGGGTGAAACTGATTTCTATCAGATAAACCCTAGAATTGAGTTTTATCATAAATAAATTATTGCTTGAAAGGAAACAGAAAATGTGTTCCAGAATTATCCCTTTCAGCAAAGTTTCCTAATTCTACCATAAGATATTAAAATTAATTCCTTAAATTTTCAAAAATAAGAGTATTATTGTCATCCATATTACATAATCACCATCTCCACCTATTGTCTTCATGGCCATCATCATCACAATTCTCTCTCTCCTCCTCTTTCTCATCATTAAATATTTTGAGTATGTACTGTCTACAAGACATTGTACTAAGTGGTGGGCTTGCCTAAGCACATAGGTGCAGTGTGAGGCAAAACTCTCGTTAGTCCCCCTGGGATGTACTGCTACTGAGAAGTGTTGGTAAATAGTCTTTTTATTTATTTATTTTAAAGCCTGTGTGCTCAAGAAGTGTTGACAGCAGATTCTCCATCCCACCCCAGGTCCAACTCACTATGTTATATTGGGTCAGGTAATATTTTTGCATTAGTTTCCGGGGTCACTATGTCACTATTAAATTGAGCTCTCCCAATCCCCCAAAATTAGGATCAGGAGGGAAGGAAGGAAGGGAGGGAGGGAGTGAGGGAAGGAGGGGAAGGAAAGAAGGAAGGGAAGGAGGGAAGAGATCTAATATACTGTATGTGTTCAGAAAAATAAGAGATTGCATTCAAATTAGAAAAATGATTAGTCTTTCAAATTATGAATAAAAAGCTCACAATTTACCAGGCCCACAAATTCCTTAGAACCCCTGAATATATTAACTCTTGAGAATAATAAATGTTAAATATACACATACACACACATATACCACAACTTGTGTGGCTCTGTTCAAAGACACTTTAAAGCCATTTACATTATTAGTGCTAATTTAGCTTTCTTTACATTGAACCTAAATAACCAAAATCTGCCTCTTTGTCACTTCTATTTATCTGCTTTTACCCAAAGCGATAGGGCAAATCTCATCCCTGAACGCTTAAGTCAGTTGTTGTAACTCCCATAAATCTGTTCTCGGAGATGAACCACCCTGGTTCCTTCTACTCTTCCTTGACTGATAGACTTCAGTTCTCTTGGCTGCTTTTCTCCGAAGTGTTCCATTTTGTCTACATCTAAGTCAACACTCCTGAAAACAGAGCACCCATGCAGGAAGGACTAGCACTCTCAAAAACAGATATGGTACTGCCAGTATTACCTCCAAAGATGGTATTATTCTTCGCTTCTTTTTGAAATTTGCAGCTGGAGATGCAGTTTTGCATTTGTTATGAAAATTGTCACCCCAGCCACACCAAGTTCTGTGCCTGATGAGTCTGCCAGTGGCTATTTCTCAGCATTTTCAGCTACCTCCTGTTGCTCAAAGCTGTGCTGCAGTGCATTTAGAGTGATGGGTTAGATCATAGAGTTCATAGTTATGCTCTGCAAATAAAGTATTGCTATGGCTGTTTAAACTTTTACAAAGGAAATGCTCTCCAGCTGCTCTTCTTTGCCTGAATTCATTAGCTTCACTGAAGATGTTTTATCTCAGGAGCTCATTCTCTGAGGTATGCGGGGTTAGTCTCTACAGTGCTGTTACATCTCATATGTTAGGTCAGAATTTTATTGCTTGGGGCTGTTAGAAGATTTAGAAAGTAAAATGGATACACATTATAATTTTTTGGAACAATGGTAAGAATCAAACAGAAAAATCATTGTCTATAACTGAATTAAGAGGCAACAACATACAAACCAGCAAGATGACAATATCGAATCACTGTCTCACCATATCATTTCATGTGCCACAGACTATTCTAAATGCATTTTTATCTATCATCTCATTCAATCCTCAGAATAACCCTATGAGATGGGTATTACTATTATGCGCATTTCCAGATGAGTAAATGGAAGCCCAGAGAACTTCAAAAGGTGCCCTGTGTCACACAGCTAGTGAATGACAAAATTAAAATTTGAACCAAGCTATGTTAAACCCATACCACTACCTCCTGGTTCCCATTAGTTCTAGTCAAAGGCATTCTGGCTGAAAATCTACTGATAGGGAGCATGTGGAGTGTATGAAAACAGACTTCAGAGATGCCCAGCAGGAGTGTCCGCTGGTACAAGCTTTCCAAGAGTAATTTGGCACTCTCCATCAAAACCCTTACAGTTTAACTTAGGGAAATTAAACAAATGTTGTAACATACATGTTCAGCAAGGTCAATAGAGGCAATGTAAATAATTGCAAAACATAAAAATTACCTACTATTCAACTTAAGGGATTTGGTATATAAATGATGGTACATTATTCAATACCGTTATTGCATACTCATTAGGAATTATGATTTAGATGTCTATAGACATAAAAGGTAGATACCATTTATTGAAAATGCATGTACATTACAAAACAGAATCTATAATATCATCCTATCTAATAAAAGAGTAATATACAAATTGACCGTACCTCCGCTACACCCACAAGCCATGTCCACCAGCCACACCCACCAGCCAATCAGGAGGGAATATGCAAATAAACCCAACCAAGATGGCTACAGCCACAGAGAGCAGGAGGGAAGCTTGGGTTTCCCTGGCAACAGAGGAAGCCAAGCTTTCTGCCTGCCCTTGCTGGCCCAGACCTCCAATCCAGGCTACAAAGTTTCAATTATAGAAGATAAATAAATCCCAACAGAAATGGTGGCAGCCACAGAGCTGGAGAGAGCAGGAGGCTAGGGTTGCCCCCGGCGATGGAGGAAGCCAAGATTCTGCAGCCCTGGCCTGCTTTGGCCTCCACTTAAGGCTACAAAGTTTCAATTATAGAAGATAAATAAATCCCAACAGAAATGGCTGCCACCACGGAGCGAGTAGAAGACTTGGCTCCGCTCCAGGTTACAAAGTTTCAATTGTAGAAGATAAATAAATCCCAGATACCAGGGCCTCTGCTTGGGTCGCCGGCGGTCATGGCCGGCCTGCAAACCACCACAGGCCCCTCGCCCAGGCCACCCCACACCCCAAGGGAACCCCCACCCTGATCCACGACACCCTTCAGGGCAAACCAGCTGGCCCCCACCCATGCACCAAGCCTCTAGCCTATCTAATAAAAGAGTAATATGAAAATTGACCATCACTCCAATACACAAGATGGCTGCCCCCATGTGGTCAAAGATCTTGCCCCCATGTGGACACAAGAGGGCCACCACAAGATGACCAGCAAGGGAGGGCAGTTGAAAGGAACCAGGCCTGCAAAGAAGGGCAGTTGGGGGCGATCAAGCCTGCTGGGGAGGGCAGTTAGGGGTGACCTGGCTGCCAGAGAAGGGAAGTTGGGGGTGACCGGGTCTGCAGGGAAGGGCAGTTGGGAGGAACCCAGGCCTGCAGGTGAGAGCAGTTAGGGGTGACCAGGCCTGCAGGGGAAGGCAGTTAGGGACAAATAGGCTGGCAGGGAAGCAGTTAGGCATCAATCAGGCTGGCAGAGGAGTGGTTAGGAGGTGATCAGGCTGGCAGGCAGAAGAAGTTAGGGGCAATCAGGAAGGCAAGCAGGCAAGCAGTTGGGAGCCAGCAGTCCTGGATTGTGAGAGGGATGTCCGACTGCCCATTTAGGCCCGATCCTACCGGGATTGGGCCTAAACGGGCAGTCGGACATCCCTTGAGGGGTCCCAGATCAGAGAGGGTATAGGCTGGGCTGAGGGACACCACCCCCCCATGCACTAATTTCATGCACCGGGCCTCTAGTATGATTTATAAACACGTACACATACACTTTCATATATACTAGTATATACACTGAGTGGCCAGATTATTATGATCTCTGAGGCCCGGTGCATGAATTCGTGCATGGGTGAGTTCTGGCTTGCCTGGCCAGGGAGAGGGGGCATGGGCAGTTGGCCAGCCTGCCTGCTGGTCGAACTCCTCATCAAGGGGACAATTTGCATATTAGCCTTTATTATATAGGATATACACTGAGTGGCCAGATTATTATGCATTCAGAGATCATAATAATCTGGCCACTCAGTGTATGTATGTGTATGTGTATATATATATATATATATATATATATATATATATATATGCACACACACACACACACACATATATATATATATATATTCTCATTTCAAAAGATCAGAAGGATATATACTAAAATGATATAAATGCACTTCTGTGTAGTTATATTAACAGTTGTTTTTTCATTATAATCACTGGTATTTTTTCTGTTTTCTACATTTAATATGTATTTTTTTAATTCTTTATTGTTTAAAGTATTACATATGTCTCCTTTGTCCCCCATTAACCTCTCCCTGCCACCCCCACCCCCGCCCCCTGGCACATGCCCTCACCCCCCTAGTGTCTGTGTCCATTGGTTATGCTTATATGCATGCATACAAGTCCTTCGGTTGATCTCTTACCCCCACACACACCCTCCCCTGCCTTCCCTCTGAAGTTTGACCATCTGTTTGCTTCTCTGTCTCTGGGTCTATTTTTTTTCATCAGTTAATATTGTGCATTATATTCCACAAATGAGTGAGATCATGTGATACTTACCTTTCTCCGACTGGCTTATTTAGCTTAGCATAATGTTCTCCATGTCCATCCATTCTGTTATGAATGATAAGAGTTCTTTCTTTTTTACCACAGCATAGTATTCCATTGTGTAGATGTACCACAGTTTCTTAACCCATTCATCTGCTGATGAGCACTTAGGCTGTTTCCAAGTCTCAGCTATTGTAAATTGTGCTGCTATGAACATAGGGGTGCCTATGTTTTTTCCAATTGGTGTTTCTGATTTCTTGGGATATATTCCTAGAAGTGGATTACTGGGTCAAAGGGGAGTTCCATTTTTAATTTTTTGAGGAAACGTCATACTGTTTTCCACAGTGGTTGCACAGTCTCCATTCCCAACAGCTGTGCATGAGGGTTCCTTTTTCTCCACATCCTCTCCAGCACTTGTTGTTTGTTGATTTGTTGATGATAGCCATTCTGACAGGTGTGAGATGGTACCTCATTGTTGTTTTGATTTGCATCTCTCAGATGATTAGTGACTTTGATTATGTTTTCATATGTCTCTTGGCCTTCTATATGTCCACTTTCAAAAAGTGTCTATTTATGTCCTTTGCCCATTTTGAGTGTGTTTTTGTGTATGGTGTAAGTTGGTGGTCATTTTTTTGCATGTATCTGTCCAATTTTTCCAACACCATTTATTAAAGAGACTGTGTTGACTCCATTGTATGCTCTTGCCTCCTTTGTCAAATATTAATTGAGCATAATGGTTTGAGTTGATTTCTGGTCTCTCTGTTCTGTTCCATTGATCTATATGTCTGCTCTTGTGCCAGTACCAGGCAGTTTTGAGAAAAATGGCTTTGTGTATAGCTTGATATCTGGTATTGTGATCCTGCCAACTTTGTTCTCCTTTCTCAAGATTGCTGTGATTATTTGGGATCTTTTTTTGTTCCATATGAATTTTTGGAGAGTTTTTTCTAGGTCTGTGAAATATGCCGTTGGTATTTTAATGGAGTAATACGTATATTTATTAAGAAAATGTTATTAAGGAAATAATAAAAGGTTTAATTAATATATTTAATAATAATTTAAAAATAACTAATAATATGCATATTGTCTCTTAAATAAGAAACATCTAAAACTAGATAAAATCTGTATAGTTTATATTAATACTAGAGGCCCGGTGCACAAAATTCATGCACTGGTGGGGGGGTGTCCCTCAGCCCAGCCTGCACCCTCTCCAATCTGGGACCCCTCGGACATCTCTCTCACAATCCGGGACTGCTGGCTCCCAACCACTCACCTGCCTGCCAACCTGATCACCCTCTAACCACTCCCCTGCCAGCCTGATCGACACATAACTGCTCCCCTGCCAGCCTGATTTCCTCCAACTTCCCTCCCCTGCCAGCCTGGTCACCCCTAACAGCCCTCCCCTACTAGCCCAGTAGCCCCTAACTGCCCTCCCCTGTAGGCCTGGTCCCTCCCAACTGCCCTCCCCTGCTGGCCTGGTCACCCACAGCGACCCTCCCCTGCCGGCCATCTGTGGTGGCCATCTTTGACCACATGGGGTGGCCATCTTGTGCAAGGGCATGAGGGTCAATTTGCATATTACCTCTTTATTATATAGGATTATATTACATATAAAAATATACAATAAATTCACCATTATTTCTGAGTAGCAGGATTAAAGATGAATTTTATTTTTCTTCATTTTGAGTGTCTGTATTTTTAATTGTATGATGCTTTTATAATTAAAATAAGTATTTTAAAGGGTCTAATGTTAATGACAAATATTAGTGAGTTGTATGAAAACAGAGTTCAAAAATCACACTAATGCAGCACACAAAAAAAAGTACCATTGTTCAAAATGGGTTAAACGAATATAAATTGTTAATTCTCTCCTAGTTCCTAGAGACTCATCCACTGTGATGGCTAAGAAAGAAAGTTAAAACTATGGAATTAACACAACTTGAAATGATGAGGATTTTAACAGCATCCCTGAAATGTCCTTAATGCAGAACACACAAGGAAAACCATCAATTTGTTTGTTTCTGGAACATTTTTAAAGTGACAAATGGGAAACATTACAGCTTTGTTATGATGTGAAGAGATTAATTCAACAATAGCCTTAATATTTATTAAATGCAGCTGCCTTGAGATTTTCCCATGACATAAAAATTAACTTTTCAATCAAATATATGAAAATTGTATCTTGTACATTTGTGTCATGATAATTCCATGTTGCATATGCAAGAAACTCATCGAAATAGGGAGGCATAACATGTTAAAATATAGAATCTAATTGAGTCCCAGTATAGCTCATCATGTTTTATCCAATAGTTCTATAGTAAAGTGATAAGCAAAAGGCAAAAACAAGAAAAAGAAGAGCTAAGTATAAGCTGAACAAAGCTTATAAAAGGGGGACAATTTGTTGTCAGAGAATAAGAAACAACACACTTGAAGGTTAAATAACAAACAAGGAACACTAATATAGACTCAAGAGACTCAAATGTCCAGAGTCCCTTTCTCATATGGACTGTGGCAATATGCCAAAGGCTTTAGTAAAACATCTGTTGCTCTTTCAGAAGCTGAGAATACTTTGAGCTGAACTGGAAGAAAACAGGCAATAAATAGAAATTCATGACCTATAGATGACAAAAAACCATTAGTCTGTATAATATCCTTTTATGGGTCCAGGGATCCTGAGCCAAAGGGCTTTAAAAGATATTTTTAATGTTAGTTGCTAAAGCTTTTGTATGAACTATTGTATCTCCCCATAGATTAAATATCAGCCAATGTAAATCACCACCATCAACTTAGCTTAGACATTGCAGTCACTTCACAATTTGTTTATTGCTATAGAAAAAGTCCCTGTTTGATCACCACACCAAAAGGATGAATACCATTGATGCTAAATTTCATTTTTCATTGTAAACAAATACATACTCATAACATGATAGAGGGAAGAAGCAATAGTAAACCAAGGAATATGCATAGTGCAAGTTAGTAAAGCCATGTCACACCACAAACCAAGGTTAAGAGAACATAGTAATACAATCAAATCTACCCTCCATAAAGATGAAAATATTCTTTATTAAGTTCAAACAACATATTGGTGCACAAAAACCACACAGATAGCATAAGAGAACATGATTGTTGACACTCCCTTAAGTCAGCAAAAACTTGGCAATATGTTCTATTATTTTTATTATGTCTAATGATTTTAAATGTTAAAAAAACGTGATTATTCTTCTGGTTTTTTTTGTATTGTTTTGTTTATAAGCAAATGACCTACTTTTTGTGAGGCCATGGCTTGGGAAAACTGGAACTTGGAAGTTTTTCTTGTGTGTTTTGTTTTGGCTTTTTTGCCAAATTTCACCAGTTGAGATGAAATTCACATATCACTTAATTAATCACTTTATAGTGAACAATTCAGTGGCATTCAGTACATTCACAATGTATGCAACTCCACCCCTAACTAGTCTGAAAACATCTTCATCATCCAAAATAAAACCCTGCACCCATTCAGCAGTCATTCCCCACTGCATGCTCCCCACATCTCCACCCCAACGCCGACCCTTGCAACCACCAATCTGCTTTCTGTTTCAATAAACAATGCATGAAATGTGTGTTTAATAAGTTTACCTGGAAGTTCTAAATATTTTTACCATCTTTGTTATATAATCACTAAATAAAGGGACAGACTTGCTAAATCAGAGAGACAGTACATGTAGATGCAACATTTCTAGTGGAATGCCTCCACTCTTTTTCTTTTAGTATTTTTACCCACAAAATAAGCCAAGAGTGCCATATACTCTGGATGCAAGTAACTGATCATCTCCGTAGAGAAAGGTGGAAAATCTTTCCAGCTCATAAAAGGACAAAGACAATTCTCTATCTTCCATGTCTATGCCAGTTGTCCAGAAGTCTGTTTGGCAGATTCTGACAAAGATACTATGTGGGATCTTAAGTGATATTCCTGTACCTCACTTTATAAATGTCAAACCATTCACCAAACAATTGTGAGCTAAATTGTTAACCATAATACCCTCTTACAGAAACTATCAGGGTATAGGAAATAGTGGTTATAATATAAAACTTTCCTTTGTTGCCATCCCCTTTGTTGTAGTAAAATATAGAAATGTTTAAAAATGCTTAAAGAATGTGAGAAAAGTTAAAAATGTTTGAGTTAACTTCCCTTAAATCTTAAAGTCTGATATTAAAGACACATTCCCCACTGCCCTGAAGCCTGTGTACCCCAGAGATAAGGATTTGAACTGACGCAGAGTGACTTGTGTCAAGATAAACACTTGCCTGAGTGACGTACTCTCCTTAGCCCCCTCGCCGTGTTTAAGATTAACATATGTGCATTGACGTAAATCATTGATAGCCACCTGGGCTGCTACGGTACGAACAAGCTTTCAATATGGACCCCTGCCAGCCAACGATGCTCGTCTTGTCGAGACATTACAAAGGCCCGTCCTTTTGTTGGTCTGACAAGTGACTCAGCTCCAAGCTCCTCTTCCTGCCAGCTGACAGAAGAACGGCCAGTAATCCCCAACTGAGCTGCGACCGAGCTCTTGGGAGAAGAACGCCGCCCGCTGCGCCCGGACAGACCAGCCCAGCTGCCGGACCACAGAGAACACAATGGGGATCCCTAACTAAGTTTGTACCCTCAGGTGCTCAGGAATTTGTGTGAGTAATAAAAAGCTGTGTGCTCTGCAACTGCATATGTTTCATGTGGTGTAATTCCTCCGGCAGTTAATTGAATTATTTTGCGTACACTTAAACTTAAAATTAAAGCCTTTGGTCTTTTGGGTCCTAAGCCTGCCCTCGGTCCTGCTGATGCAGAGCAGTCTCTCTATCAGCAACTACTTGAATGTCCCAACTCCTGCACGGTTAAAGTTTATCTCAAGGGACCTTAGATAAACGCCCCAGATCCTTTCCCGGGATCTACTTGGGACACCCACATACAGATAACTGTAAATAAATGTGTCCCTGTGAGGGGAATAAAAAAGAACATGCCTAAAAGACATTTCATCATTAAACAGGAGCTTATGCTCTACTGGCTGAGAGCACAGCCGGGTAGAGGACACTTGAAAGTGGTATCCTTCCGGGTGTCAAAAATAATCACAAATACTTAAATAGTGCTCACTGTGCTCCTGGTACTGTTCTAAACATTATTTATTGGTTTATTTATTGTATAATTAATTACTTAATCTAATTAGCATGCATATGTTCACTTGATTTTCTCAACAGACATGTAAGAGAATTACTATTGTTATCATTCCTTCTTCACAGAGAAATAAATTGAGACACAGAGATGTTAAATTACTTATCTGAAGTCACACAGGATTTGGCCCAGACATTTGGCTCTGATGTCTATGCTTTTAACCCCAAAGCCATTCTGATGCTCTGCTCTGCCCAAAGAAAGGCCTTAGAGAAGCCTGCTAGTTGTGCTGACTACCCAAAACATACTGATTATATCTTACAGAGTCTAAAAAAAAGTGAAATTTCCATTTTATTTGGTATCTTGAAATGTATGAAAATTGTCATGTGGAAGATTTTCATGAAATCAATAGATATATCTTCCAAAGTATATGGTGTAAGAACTTAGCTGAGCTATGGATAGGTCTTAATTTTATAAATCATTTAGAAAAAGTATGTTTTTCACCTGTAAAAAAAATGCTGAATAGTAAGTTTACTCAGCACTCACCTAAAAAAATTATTTACAGAACCATTCAGCTTTAAAGTAAATCTGAATTCTATACAGAGTATTGTGAAATTAAAGAAAAAATATATATGTATATTGCTCTCTGACCCCAATTTCTGGGACAGAGCTTCTAAAACCCTAAAAATTTCCTAAGAGACAAGAACACTAGAAGCATCTCTCTTGTTCTAATATTTGTCTTTGACCTCATCCCTGACACAGGCTCCTAAAACCCTTGTGAATTCCTAAGTGATAAGAGCACTTGGTGCATCTTTTGTTCTAATGAGATGACTGGGTGGGCTCCTGAATGGAAGCTGGTCACCAGAAAGACCAAGCCATGATTAGAAGCTTGGGGTTTTGAGCTCCCAAACCCACTTCTCCAGTGAGGGGAGAGGGGCTGGAAATGGAGTTAATAATCGATCATGCTTATGTGAGGAAGCCTCCATAAAAATCCCAATGGCATGTGTTTTGGGGAGTTTCGGATAATGACCACATCCACACTAAGAGGGTGACGCACCCAATCCACAAAGCTCTTGTGCTCAGGACCCTCCAAGACCTCACCCTGTGTATCTCTTCATCTGGTTCTTCACTTGCACACTTTGTTATATCCTTTAATAAACTAATACACGTAAATGTTTCCCTGAGTTCTGTGAGCCACTCCAGCAATTAATCAAACTCAAGGAGGGTGCTATGGAAATCTCTGACTTACAGCCCATCAATCAGAAGCACAGGTGACAACCTGGAGATGTGACTGGTGTCTGAAGTGGAGACAGTCTTGTATCAAACTGAGCCCTTGACCTGTGGAATTTGACACTATGTTCAGGTAGATAGTGTCAGGTTTGAGTTAAATTGTGGGACACCCAGCTGCTGTCACAGCATTGCTGGATGTGGGAAAACCCACCCACATCTGGTATCAGAAGTGGTGTGAGTGTGGCAGTAGTGTGAGAGCAAAGAGGACACACAGGAAAGAAAGAAACAGGAGGTAGAGAAAGAGAATGGGCGTTTTCCCCACTGAGGATGGAAAGACTGGGTGCTTTCCCAAGTGAAAGTATATATTTGGTTCCTAAATTTGCCAAATCCTATAATTTCCACTCTATTCCTTTTTGCTTTACCATGGCCATAAAATTATAAATATTCTACCATACTTGCATCCCTGCCTCAAGCAGTTTTAAAAGCTTTTGAGTAAATCACAGGAGGAAGCAAAAGTTGACAGCTGCAATTTACAAACAATACTGCCTGGCCACATAGCAGTTGTAGTAGTTTTGTTACTGTTTTGCTTATTGCTAGATAGAAGAATTTAAGAAAAGCCTGGGAAGTTACATGCTATAAAATTGCAATACTCCAGCATTTGATAAATTTAGTTGAAAAAAAAAATAGTCACATTATTTTAAGAATATCCCAGGCGTGTATTTTTCATGTTCTAGTTGATTGGGGTTTTTTGTTTTTTATCCTCACTGAAGGATATTTTTCCATTGATTTTCAAAGAGAGTGGAAGAGAGAGGGAAAAGATAGAGAGAAATATTGATATGAGAGAAACACATTGATTGGTCACCTCCTGCACACGCCCCAACCAGGGCCCAGGCCAGGGAGGAGCCTGCAACCAAGGTACATACCCTTGACCAGAATCGAACCCAGGACCCTTCGATCCACAGACCGATGCTCTATCCACTGAGCAAAACTGGCAAGGGCCCAGTTGATTGTTTGAGCATCATGTGGTCTAATTTCCCAAGATCACCATTAATATCCAAAATTCCTTTCCACCCTTTTCCAATACTCTTTTTTATGTTCCCTATGTTCTAGAGTAGACCAACCCTTTCCAAAGAAGTTTCTGTTATAGGGCAAATGTACTGTATCGGCACCATACAATACAGTAGCCAATAGCCATTTGTGTCTACTGAGCACTTGATATGTTGCTGGTTAAAATGAGGATCTAAATTTTGAGTTTCATTTAATTAATTGAAATTTGAACGACCATTTATGGTTAGAGGTCACCACATTGGACAAAGTAGCTCTAGACAAAGAGACCTACTTGTCTTTTTCCATCCTTTACTCATTTATTCCACAAATATTTATTGCCCATCTTCTCAGCCAGACATTATGCCAGGCTCTGGGCATAGAATGCTGAACAAGACACCTCTGCCCTATGAATGCTGAAAGAGGCAGCTATTACTCAATTACACAAATAGGTTCTTAATCCCACATCATGTTACTGTATCTTATCAATTCTAAGATGTTCATTTTTTTCAAATATTAACATTTCTAAAATGAGGACATGTGCTTTACATCAATAGCATCTTATAATCACTGCCAGACAGTCATAGCAAATTGTCATAGCAAATTGTCATCACCTACACAAACACAAACTTAGTCATTATTGCTAGTGGCATGACCAGACAACATGCAATCCCTTGAGATGTCAGCCAACAAATTATATAAGGATCAATTTAAGAAAGAGCACGAGTCCCGGTCATTATCAGAAAATAATTCAGTGAACACCTTTTGGTAAGATCAAGAAAGCAGTTTCTATGATAGTTCCTGGTCAAGTCAAGATGACACCAGGATGAAAACTGGCAGATAAGACGTCAGTGGTTTGGAATAAAATTCCAAAGACAAAAGTGAGCACTCTGTTATGCTGGTTGGGTGTGGGATGAGTAGAGGGGGAGCAAAAAGAGAGGAAATGGGAGACATATGTAATACTTTCAACAATAAAAAGAAAAGAACTGTTGCTGCATTGCTGACACATTTGAAGGTACAAGAATAACACAGTATAGAATAACATGGACTAAGTCATCACTACATGGCATAGCAATTCAGATTCTACATGTCAAAATGTATTAGGAATATCTTACTCAACTTATTTTGTTTACATTTTCCTTTTACAAACGTACAAAAATAAAATATGATAAAAGTTTATGTTTATATAAATCAAAAAGAGCTCTCAATAAGAATAAAATAAAAATGATGAAGCAAAAAAAAATCATATCATGGATTCATTGGGAGTAGGATTTCCTTTCCTAATATCCTATCTAATAAAAGAGTAATATACAAATTAACCATCACTCCGCTACACCCACAAGCCACGCCCACCAGCCAATCAGGAGCGAATATGCAAATAAAACCAACCAAGATGGCTATGACCACAGAGAGCAGGAGGGAGGCTTGGGTTTCCCCGGCAATGGAGGAAGCCAAGCTTTCCACCTGCCCTTGCTGGCCTAGGCCTCCACTCAAGGCTACAAAGTTTCAGTAATAGAAGATACATAAACCCAAACAGAAATGGCGGCAGCCACAGAGCTGGAAAGAGCAGGAGGCTAGGGTTGCCCACGGCGATGGAGGAAGCCTAGCTTTCCGCACACCCTGGCCGGCCCAGGCCTCGCTTAAGGCTACAAAGTTTCAATTACAGAAGATACATAAATCCCAACAGAAATGGTTACCGCCACGGAGCAAGCAGAAGGCTTGCTTCCGCTCCAGGCTACAAAGTTTCAATTGTAGAAGATAAATAAACCCCAGATCCCAGGGCCTCTGCTTGGGTCACCAGGGGTGTGGCAGCCTGCAAACCACCACAGACCTCTCGTCCAGGCTGCCCCACGCCTCAAGGGAACCCCCACCCTGATCCGGGACACCCTTCAGGACAAACCAGCTGGCCCCCACCCATGCACCAAGCCTCCATCCTATCTAATAAAAGAGTAATATGCAGATTGACCATCACTCCAACACACAAGATAGCTGCCCCCATGTGGTCAAAGATCCTGCCCCCATGTGTACACAAGATGGCGGCCACTAGATGGCCAGCAGGGGAGGGCAGTTGGGAGGGACCAGGCCTGCAAGGGAGGGCAGTTGGGGGCGATCAAGCCTGCAGGGGAGGGCAGTTAGGGGAAAACAGGCTGGCAGGGGAGTGGTTAGGGGGTGATCAGGCTGGCAGGCAGAAGCAGTTATGGGCAATCAGGAAGGCAGGCAGGCAAGCAGTTGGGAGCCAGCAGTCCTGGATTGTGAGAGGGCAGTAGGACATCTCTCTAGGGGTCCCAGATTGGACAGGGTGCAGGCTGGGCTGAGGGACACACACCCCCGTGCATGAATTTCGTGCACTGGGCTTCTAGTATATATATATAGCAGCCTAAGCAACCATTACGACCAAACAACCAGAACGACTGGTCGACCAGTCTCTATGATTTGCACTGACCACCAAGGGGCAGACGCTCAATGCACGATCTGCCCCCTGGTGGTCAGTGCACTCCCACAAGGGGAGCGCCGCTCAGCCAGAAGCCGGGCTCACTTGCAGCACACTTGCAGTGGTGGGAGACTCTCCCGACTCCGCGGCTGCACTACCAAGCAGCAGCAGCAGGTGGAGTGGGTCGGGATGAGCGCAAGCAGTGCAGTGCCGGCTTGGGCTCCTCCCTGGCCACCTGCTGCTTGGTACACTGCTACATCCCTCAAGTAGTCCCTGGTTGTGAGAGGGTGCAGGCCAGGTTGAGGGACCCGCCCCACAAGGTGCACAAATCTGTGCACCAAGCCTCTAGTAATACATAAACCAGGTGAGTATTTTTCAACATAAGGCATCTTAAAATCAATGGAATTTGGTAAATATAATACTCAAGTATTCATGCTTCCAATCCTTTTTTTGACATTTTCCCCTTTACCTAGATTGTCCTTCTTATTCATCTTTTTGTTCTAGGTCAGATCTCTCTCTGATCTGATCTCTGATCATCATCTCTTTTCCTTAATTTTTTTTCCCTCTGAATTCTCAGAGTACCTTCTCAGGACCTACTATAGAGCACCTAGCATTTCTTTTGCATGTTCTCAGCTCCCTCGAATTGAGTACCTGAGACTCCTTAAAGACCAATTGCATGTCTTACTCAAATCTTATATTCCACTTAGGAAACTGCTTTGCCTATTGGAGTAGTTAGCAAATGTACCAAGGCCACTATGGTATATAATGCCACAAGGATCCCCCATAGAGTAATGCAATGTCCTGTAGACGTGGAATATGGCAGGTGCTATTTAATAGTAAGCTTCTGATTGGGTCAATATAGAGCATGTATATGTCAAGAACCATTCTGACCATGAAATGCAGTGATCTGGGAGAAATGCCACAAAGATGTCAAGTCTCAGTGTTTAGCTTCCCACAAGGTTAAGCATAGGTAATTGCACATATTTTGGGATAATGTCTGCTTCTTCCCCAAAGCCCAAAAAATAAAAGTAAAGAAAATAATGCTAATAAACCCAAAATACTAAGCAGCCTACTAAAGGAAATGACGTTAACAAATTTTGGAAGCTGATAGCAGTTGGAAGAGAGATATTCAGGAATAAGAAACAAAGGCTATTTCATAGGTGGGGTGTGACACAAGGCTAATAATAGAAGGCCTTCCTGAAATTCTTCCTCATGAGTAGTTCCAGGTCCCCCACCTTCCAGCAAACACAGTTAGGAAACAGGTTTACTTCTGGGGAGGCAGAATTGGAGGAGCTCTGTGCTCCAGGCAAAAGGTAGCACCCAGGTGTAAATAAAACAGAGGAATAAAGTGAAACTCTGCATCCTGCACAGTAAGCCCCCCAGCCTTTTTCTCTCACTCAGCTCTGAGAATACAGGCTTGTATCCCTCCAGAAGGAGATCAGTAAGTTTCTTTTAGGGAAAGTAATCAGCCTCTTAAAAATAATTCTGGTACTAAGCTATTTAAAAATATAATGTTTTGCTATTCTAATGCACACACGTGTGTGTGTGTGTGTGTGTGTGTGTGTGTGTATACATGTATATACCGATGCTAAGATCCAATTTAGAATCTGAAAACTTTATATAAATCTATATTTCCAAATATATATCTTACTAAATGCTAAGTTCCTTGATGGCTAGATTTGTATTTTTTCAATATGTCTAGCCCATAATGTAAAGCTTTGCCTGTAACAAGTGCTCAGTACATTTTTTTTTAATTTAAGCAGAAAACTTCTAAGAACACAGTATTTACTGCTATGTATCCAAACATGGAGTTTGGTTCTTAACAACCAAAGCTGTTTAACCAAAACCTTCTGTCTCAACTAAAAATCAAAACCAAAGTGGCCATGAATACCTACTGAGTTCACAGTGAACATATAACACAAGTCCTCCTCTCAGCACCCTCCAGGACGATGACCTGAAGCCCTCTGTGCATGCTCTGATAGGTCTGTAGTGTTGCCCTTCACAGTCAAAGATGAAGGTTTGATGGTTGGTGCCTACACAATCCAAATAAATCTTTCATATTCTCTTCATCCCATGTAGCATCATCCTGGCCACCTTATAAAGACATTTATAAATGACGTTTTAAGTTTGAAAGTTTGTTAAAATTTGAAATTTTTTCTGATATGTTTTCTTTTCTGCAGAGTTCAACCAATTGCATTAGCTGTTATTATTGTTGTTAAACAGATAGGCATGGTAATTTACTACTAAAAAAAATAGAAACCTTTTTACAAGACAAAAATTGGAAAATATGCTGCTTTATTTTCACAATTTTTTAACATTGCCTGACAAGAACGTGGCCCTGACCAGATTGATTTTATGCTGTCAATTTCCAGGAAGACATCTGTGGTTTTGTCATCATCCATTAATATAAGCTGTTGATAAGCACCACTAAGCAATTTTAAGGTTTTATAAAGCAATTAGGGCCTTGAGAGTTCTCCACAATGTTGTGGATATACCAAGTTGGCAACAGCTCAGGAATGGGGTGGCCAAATCGCTGACCCCTTTCCTTTAAGCAAATAGTCAGAGGTATAGAAGGAGATGACAATAAAGGGAAAAGGGAGAAGCCAAAAATCTTTTTCCCCCAAAGATGAGATTAGCTTCACTTAGGGAATAAACCTTTTCATTATGATTCAGGGTTGGAACACAATAAGTTTGAAATGAAGTTATGTCCAAGGAGGATGGTTATAGTTGATCCTCACAACAGCCTTGTTGGTTATTCATTTTCACTTCCACTGATGCCAAGAGAGTGTAAGAGTCCAGACTACCCGTGACTGCCTTGAGAACCCTCTTCCTTCACCCTGACATCCAGCATGCTAAGACCCATATGAGGCATGCTTCCCCTTTGAGCAGTTATATAGTAACAGCCTCTTTCAACCCTGCCTTCTTTTCATGTCTCCCCATCAAGGACTCCACTTCTCTAGCAATCCTCTGGGTAAAGGCTGCTCATGGTTCCACGTCCCTCAGAGCTGAGAATGATGCAGCAGACTCCTAACTCCATACACATCCTCTCTAGACCAATACTCCTCCACCCTTACAGAAAAGTCACTGCATCTATGAGGCACATGCCATCTAGTACAATCTCCCTGGCTTTCTATAACTGTTATCTACCTATCTCCAAGTCAAGCCCAGCAAAGAAGACTTTGAAATGAATATCACTAAATAACTGTTCGAAGAATGATGCAAAAGAGGAAGTGGGAGGGAACCAAAGCTAACTCCTACTTTGCCATTTTCATTGTATCTGTCCTTCTAGTTTAATTATCACCTTGGATACCATAGAGAACCACCTGAGACTTGGAGTGCTATCATCTTTGGCACATGTACCAATTTGCTAATGACTGAGCTGTGCAATATAGTAAAGTATCTGAAATTAATTATATTTCACTACTATAAGTTGTAGAAATTCAAATTTTTAATATCCAGCAATACTTAGAAAAGTTAAATGGATTTTTTTAATATTGTCACTAACCTTGAAATAATAATGATATGACTAGATTCAAACTATAATCTACCATCTGATATATTGCCATTTCAAGAACTAGGGAAGTAACTGAACAGGGATTATAAGAGAGTGACTAGCTGAAAGTGACCAAGCAGCATAACGACTATAGCAACCTCTCCCTTCCCCTCACACATTCTCCATTTGGGACTCTCTGCCCCTGAAATAGTGTTGATTGCTAATAACCTAAAATATCCTTCCCTAGCCACTCTTTCTAGAAAATATGGATATTTCATAAACATCCTAATGACTACATTCCTTATAATCTAATCTTCAGTTCTTAGCTCAAAAATTTCAAAATAATTCCCTACTTGAAATAAATCAAATCAGATGTAGAAGATGGTCTTATGGTGGAGGTAGAGAAAAACACACATTTATATTACATTGTTGGCTGCCTACACACAGTTGTCCCTCCTTCTTCACAATCTCGACATATATATATCCTCCTATCTAACAAAAGGGTAATATGCAAATTGACCCTCACTCCAAAACACAAGATGGCTGCCCCCATGTGGTCAAAGATGGCTGTCCCCATAGGGACACAAGATGGCCACCATAAGATGGCCTGCAGGGGAGGGCAGTTGTGGGCAGTTAGGGGTGACCAGGCCAGCCGAGGAGGGCAGTTGGGGGTGACCAGGCCAGCAAGGGAGGGCAGTTGTGGGGGAGGAACCAAGCCTGCAGTGGAGGGTGGTTGAGGGGGGGACCAGGCCTGCAGTGGAGAGCAGTTGGGGTGGCAGGTCTGCAGGGGAGGGCAGTTGGGGGAAACCAGGCCTGCAGGGGAGGGCAGTTGGTATGGACCCAGGCCTGCAGGGGAGGGCAGTTGAGGGGGACCAGGCCTGCAAGGGAGGGCAGTTGGGGGGGGGGGGGACCAGGCCTGCAGGGGAGGGCAGTTGTGGGTAATCAGGCCAGCAGGGAGGGCAGTTAGGGGTGACTGGGCCAGCAGAGGAGGGCAGTTGGAGGAGACCAGGCCAGCAGAGGAGGGCAGTTAGAGGGGACCAGGCCTGTAGGGGAGGGCAGTTGTGGGCAATCAGGCCAGCAGGGAGGGCAGTTAGGGGAGGCTGGGCCAGCAGAGGAAGGAGTTGGGGGAGACCAGGCCAGCAGGGGAGGACAGCTGGGGGCGACCAGACTGGCAGGGGAGGGCAGTTAGGGGTGACCAAGCCAGCAGGGGAGGGCAGTTAGGGGCAATTGGGCCAGCAGGGGAGCAGTTAGGCATTGATAAGGCTGGCAGGGGTGTGGTTAGGGGGTGATCAGGCTGGCAGGCAGAAGCATTTAGGGCCAATCAGGTAAAGGCAGGCAAGCGGTTGGGAGCCAGCAGTCCTGGATTGTGAGAGGAATGTCCAACCCCCCATTTAGGCCAGATATCCCTCATGGGGTCTCAGATTGGAGAGGGTGCAGGCTGGTCTGAGGGACACTCTCCCCCCCCCCCCACCCCGCACGAATTTCGTGCACCGGGCCTCTAATATATATATTTATTCATGTCTTCCACATAGATGATGTGACTCGGCAGAAATTGACCCTATTCCATTTCCAGGAGTGGATTCTGATTAGCCTAAATTGATCATGGTTCTAACACCCTCATCAGTGATTGGTCAAGAATCCAGACTCAAACCAATCAGTATGTGACAGTGCTCCATAACTTCTATGGATCCAGAGGTGAGCACAAGATTTAAATTGATCAAAAATATTCCATTATTGAAGTCATTTTCTCCCTCTCTCACCATGAACAGGAAGCATGTTTGTTGATGCTGTTGAGATGCATCTGGCATCATAAGAGAAGCCATCTGAAGATTAGCCAACATATTTAGAAGGCATAACTAAAAAAATAAATAAATAAAATAAATGAATTTGCCCCAGAGCCTTGACTATACTCTGCCTAGAGACACTTTACCTTCAGACTTCCTGTTGCTAAGGTAGAGTGATTAATATCATGAATTAAGTTAGCTTGAATTAAGATTTCACTCATTGTAGCTAAAGCATCCTGATTAGCACTATGTATAAGCAACAGTTGTTTTATAAATAAAGATAGTTATATACTTAGGGAAAATATCTAAAGGCTACCTACAAACTGAACATTTAACTTTTAGTGAATGGCATTGGGGTGATGGTGTGAAGGCTGATATTGGCAATGAGAGTATACCGGAAGCCAGTTTCAGCATGTCATAATTACAAGAGTTTCATCAAAAGGTTGGTGAAGCTTGGTGGACTCAACAACGGCTGAGCCACATATTTAGTTTACCTGTTGGAATGGCTAAAAAGCATATCCCCCAAACCTGAATAGGATTGCTTGCTGCCAGACTGCTCAGGGCATCTTAATCTGCATGTTATTGCCTCCTGTTGGCCAAACACCTGAACAGCTGTAGGCTATTCCCCAATCTGACAATGCTTCTATAAACCCTACCCTTTGAAATCCTACCCTTTGAAGTGTATTATCTCCACCTTGCCTTAGGACAATTTGTGTTAATAAATAGCACAGAATCCTGAGTCAAGGGGAAGTCTTTAGCTCCTTTAGCTGAAGCTCCTCTGACCCCCAATGCCTTTCAAAACTATCTTTCGTCTTTGGACTCCTTATTGAATCTATGGATCAGCTTCTTTCTGCAGATTGCTGAAAGCCCCTTCTTAATGCTGGGACCAGAACCCTGGCATTAATGGATGCCCACCCAGGGGCACCCAAGAAGAGTGTTTTATGTTTTACATTATATATTGCTACTCTCTACTTTCACAATCAGTATATACAACTTTTAATAAGAACATTTCTAAAGAAAGTACGGGCAGGAGATTGACTAGTGGATTTTTTAAGAACATTTCCACACCCTAATAGTATGACTTTCTTATTATTATAAGTTGCTTGAAATCATAAATTATAAAAGGAAAAGCCATCTTACCTAATAATAGACAAACATGTAAATTGACCGTACCTCCGCTATGCCCACAGCCTATCAGAGTGAGTATGCAAATTAGAAGGCCAAAGATGGCGGCTGCCCAGCTGCTCCAGGCGCAGAGTGGCCAGGAGGGGCAGGATGCCTGCTATGAGAGGGAGGGCTGGGGGCAAAGGGATCTACTGGAGCGGAGTGCTGCAGCGAAGACAAGACTACAGACTCTGGAGTCTGCAGCGAAGACGAAAATGGCAGACTCCAGCTGGAGTCTGCAGCAAAGATGAAGATGGCAGACTCCAGCCTGAGTCTGCAGCAAAGACAAAGAAGGCAGACTCTGGCCAGAGCGAAGTCCTGGGTCCCAGGTGCCAGAGGAAAACTGGTGCTGGAAGCCAAGGTAAGGAAGGCCTATTGCACGAATTTCTTCGTGCAACGGGCCTCTAGTAATAAATAAGGTTTATAGTATCTGCCTGGCCCAAACATCTGTTCACTGATAAATATCCCACTTCCCCATGTCTCTCTTTGTTTCTTTCCTGCCTACTCTTCCCCGCTCTTACTTACACACTAATGCACATGCATGTGTGCACGCATGCATGTACACACACACACACACACACACACACACACACACACACACTACATTTCTACTACAGATCCTTCTCTCTGGCAAAAGCCTATTAGCCTGATGATAGACACCTGACCCAGATGTGCTTCTTACCCTTGGATAAAATAAAATGTTTCTCTTCTACTGTTAATCCGACAGAAAGAGAACTGTTTTAAATTTGAGTAGCAGAAATTTAGGTTAGACATTGAAAAGGAACTTCTTGTCTAATTACTATGACATGCTGAAATCAACTAACCTTCATAATCACAGTAACTAGTTCACCTCCAAGTTTTTTATCTATGATACATTTTTCTTTAGTTCTAATAACGCATGACACCCTAATTTTGCTTGTAAACTCCATTCTTGCTTAAGGAATTGTGTGTTCCTAATGATTGAAACCCAGAGTTTTAACTAAGACAACTAGGGAATTGAAGCCTAAGTGTTTACTTATTACTTCTAGAGTTGATATTCAGCCTTTTTAAATCTCTAGAGAGGCATGCCCAGTGGAAGGCCTCAGTAGAAGCATCTGTTTACAATGGCAGGAACAGTTGGCCTACAGACCTCAGGCCACATACAGCTCTTTAATGCCAGAGTAAAGAAGAAACACCTCTCCCAAACAATGCAGGGCTGGGGCTTAAGAAAACTAAAGGGAATGCCACACCTTTTAGAAATAAATAAAAAGAAAAAGAGTAGTTTACTTAGGTACATTTTAGACCCTGCCTCATTTCAAGAAGGATTTGAAGGAAAAGTACAAAAACACATAGAGTATTATGATAGTTAATTTTATGTGTCAACATACCTGGACCATAGTGTCCAGTTATTGCTTTATTTTATTTTATTTTATTTTATTTTATTTTATTTTATTTTATTTTATTTTTGACAGTATTACAGATGTCCTCCAAATTTTCCCCCTTTACCTGCCTCCTCCCAGCTTCTGCCCCACCCCAGGCTTTCACCACACTATTGTCTGTGTCCATTGGTTATACCTATATGTGTGTGAGTTCTTTGGATAATCTCTTCCCCTATCCCCTGACCCCCTCTAAGATTTGTCAGTCTGTTCCATACCTCTATTTCTCTGAACCAATAGAAAGTGGTGGGGAGAGGAAGGAAGGGGAGGGAAAGGGAAGGGAGTGGAGGGGAGAAACAAGAAGAATAGATGTTTGAATTACATAGCCATCACATAAATGCTTTCCTGGATTGTTTTTCATCCAGTGTTCAATTTATTATGGATAGATACAGTTCAAAGTTTTATATCAGCTCTAGACCTGCCCACTGGATAGGGACAGTCTTTTACATTAGCATTATAGCACTATAAAAACATTAACATTTTATTAAACATTTATTATCAAGGAAGGTTATGTAATTACTACGAACTAAAAGGACTTCTTAGCTATGTGGAAATTTATTATTCCAAATAAACCTTTCCATTTTAACAAACTATTATTTTTCAATTCTGAAATTATATCTGATATTTATAAGAATTATATTTACTACATATGAGAATTTCGCACTCAACATCATAACTATCACTTTTTACTAATTGCCTTATTTACTTGAATTACTTATTCAACACAGCAATTGATTATTCAAAATAATGTTGCCCACTTTTAATTGAATCCTCATGCAAACCAGCATGCACTTCTCAGCTTGTATAGTAATTCATCAACACATGATTTATGCATTTCTTATGGATAGGACATGGATTAAAATGAGAGATTTGGTTGAAGGTATGTCTACTTTTATTCAGGCAGAAAAAAAAGGAGGAGAAATAAAATACCTATATACAAAGATTTTTTTCTACTAAGACTAACTACTTTTAAATATCATTCCAATTTATATTTTTATTTTATAGAGCATCTTTACTTGGAATTAAAAATATATGTCTGTTCGTACCCCATGGAGTGACATTTTTGTCTATAACCAAGAGATGGATGACTTGAAGCTCACAAGAGCTATCAGTTGGTCAAAAGTCACAGATGGATCAGTGAAAGAGAATCTTCCAGACCCAAAAAGCCAAACTCCTTCCTGGTTCAATGCACTTACCTCGTGATTTCACTCTTTCAAATGGCCTGCTAATTCCAAAGTCCTTTGAGTTTATTTCTTTGATCTATATATAGATCTACATACTAAGCTATATATAGTAACTATGTAATTTATTTCCAACTCTAATCTTTATTGCTCTTCATCTTTAAAGCTATTTCTTTTTATTTCAGTCCTTCAATCTTCCAACCCATCTCACTATCAAAAACGCATGTTGTCACCTAGCCAACATGGCTCAGTGGTTGAACGTTGATCTATGAACCAGAAGGTCACGGTTTGATTCCAAATCAGGGCATATGCCCAGGTTGCAAGCTCCATCCCCGTGTGGCATGTGCAGGAAGCAACTGATCAATGATTCTCTCTCATCATTGACGTTTCTATCTCTCTCTCTCCCTCTCTCTTCTTCTCTGAAATCAATAAAAATATATTTTTAAAAGATGTATGTTTTCAAATGTATTTATTCAGAAAATATTTATTGCATCCTTACTAGTGTGGTCTAGGTGCAACTAATAGCCAGAAAAAAAAAGGCAAACAACAAGAGCATTCCATGGAGTCAAGATAGTCTCTTCAATAAATGGTGCTGGGAAAATTGGACAGATACATGAAAAAAAAAGAAACTAAACCAGCAACTTACAACATACACAAAAACAAACTGAAAATGAATAAAGGACTTAAATGTAAGATGGGAAACCATAAAAATCTTAGAAGAATCCATAGGCAGTAAAATATTAGACATATGTATAGCAATATCTTTACTGATACAACTCCCAGGATGATGGAAACTAAAGAGAAAATAAACAAATGGGACTACATCAAAATAAAAAGCTTCTGCACAGCAAAAGAAATTATCAATAAAACAACAAGAAATCCCACTGCATGGGGGAGCATATTTACCAATGTTATATCTGATAAGGGCCTAATCTCCAAAATTTATAGGAAACTCATACATCTTAACAAAAGGAAGATAAACAATCCAATCAAAAAATGGTCAAAGGATCTAAATAGACACTTTTCGAAAGTGGACATACAGAAGGCCAAGAGACATATGAAAACATGCTCAAAGTCACTAATCGTCTGAGAGATGCAAAATGACAATGAGATACCATCTCACACTTGTCACAATGGCTATCATCAACAAACAACAAGTGCTGGTGAGGATATGGAGAAAAGGAACCTTCGTGCGCTGCTGGTGGGAATGCAGACTGGTGCAGCCACTGTGGAAAACAGTATGGAGTTTCCTCAAAAAATTAAAAATGGAATTCCCATTATTCAGAAAGGACATATGCATCCCTATGTTCATAGCAACACAATTTACAATAGCTAAGATTTAGAAACAGCCTAAGTGTCCATCAGCAGATGAATGGATTAGAAAACTGTGGTATATCTACACAATGGAATACGACACTGCTTAAAAAAAAAAAAAAACACAAAAAACAAACAAACAAAACTCTTACAATTTACAACAGCATGAATGGACATGGAGAACATTATGCTAAGTGAAATAAGCTAGTGGGAGAAAGACAAATATCACATAATCTCACTCATTTGTGGAATATAATGAACAACATAAACTGATGCACAAAAATAGATCCAGAGACAGAGAAACATCAAACAGACCATCAAACTTCAGAGGGAAGGCAGGGAAGGGTGTGTGTGGTGGGGTGTGGGATGAGTGAGGGGAGTTAAGAGATCAACCAAAGGACTTGTATGCATGCATATAAGCATAACTAATGGACACAGACATTAGGGTGGTGGGGGCATATGCTGGGGGCTGGGGATGGCAGGGGAGAAGTCAATGGGGAAAAAGGAGACTTATGTAATACTATATGTAATACTTTAACCAATAAAGAATTTTAAACAAAGGTTATTAAAGTTTCAGAGAAAGAAGTGATAATGGTTGCACAACAATGAGAATGTTCTAAATGCCACTGAACTTTACAATTAAAATTATTAAAATGCCAAATTTTATAATTAAGCATATTTTACCACAATAAAAAAAAACTGTGGAAGTGCAAAAAAAATAAGCAAACAAAATATCCTGTCCTCCTTCAGTGGACATTCCAGTGGAAGAGATAGATATAACAGTTGCTAATTAGTGCTATGGGATGTGGGAGACATTTTTTGAAGAGGATATCAGGAAAACTTCTCTGAGGAGGTAATCATTTGAGCAGAGATGTTCCCAGGCAGCAAGATAGAAACATCCTTGATACACTTGCAGAATAAGAAGGATACAGAATATGACAAAAGCCATAGGAAACTGTCAGATCACAATGGCATAAAATTAGAAATCAACTACAATAAAAACAATGAAAAAAATCAAACACCTTGAGGTTAAATAGCATGCTATTAAACAATGATTGGGTTACCAAAGAGATCAAAGAAGAAATAAAAAGCATTATGGCAACAAATGACAATCAAAAAACAAGAAAAAATTGTAATAAATTATCTAACCCTACAACTCAAAGAGTTAGAAAGAGAGCAACAAGAAAAGCCCAGCATAAGCAGAAGGAAGGAAATAATAATGAGCAGAGCAGAAATAAATGACATAGAGACAAAAAAAAAAAAAAAAAGCAAAAGATCAATAAAACCGAGGGCTGGTTCTTTGAAAGGATAAACAAGATTGTGAACCTCTAGCCAGGATCACCAAGAAGCAAAGAGAAAGGACCCAAATAAACAAAATCAGAAATGAAAGAGGTGAAATAACAACCAATCCCACAGAAATACAAAGGATTATAAAAAAATACTATGACCAACTTTATTCCAAAGAAATGGACAACCTAGATGAAATGGACATATTCCTAGAAAAATACAAGCTCACAAAACTCAAACAGGAAGAATAAAAAAAAAAACCTGAATAGGCCAATAACCACTGAAGAAATTGAAGCAGTCATCAAAAATCTTCCAGCAAGCAAAAGCCCTAGTCCGGATGGCTTTACAGGGGAGTTCTACCAAGCATTCAAAGAAGAACTAAAACCTATCCTTCTCAGACTATTCAAAAAAATTCAAGAGGAAGGCACACTTCCAAGCTCTTTCTATGAAGCCAGCATTATCCTAATTCCCAAACCAGATAAAGACACCACCAAAAAAAGAGAACTACAGGCCAATATCCTTGATGAACATAGATGCTGAAACCCTCAGCAAAATTCTAGTAAATGGGATCCAGCATTACATTAGAAAGATCATACACTATGACCAAGTAGGATTTATTCCAGAGATGCAAGGATGGTACAATATCTGCAAATCAATAGATGTGATATATCACATAAACAAATTGAGAGGCAAAAATCACATAATCATATCAATCAATGCAGAAAAAGCATTTGACAAAATCCAACACCTTTTTTTTAAAACATATTTTATTGATATTTTACAGAGAGGAAGGGAGAGGGATAGAGACCTAGAAACACCGATGAGAGAGAAACATTGATCAGCTGCTTCCTGCACACCCCCCACTGGGGATATGCCGCAACCAAGGTACATGCCCTTGACCAGAATCGAACCCGGGACCCTTCAGTCCACAGGCCGACGCTCTATCCACTGAGCCAAACCAGTTTCAGCCCAACACCCTTTCTTGATAAAAACTCAGGAAAGTGGGAATAGAGGGATCATATCTCAACATAATAAAAGCCTTATATGACAAACCTACAGCCAACATCATACTCAATGGGCAAAAACTAAACACATTTCCCCTAAGAACAGGAACAAGACAGGGATGCCCACTTTCACCACTCTTGTTCTATATAGTACTGGAAGTGCTAGCCATAGTGATTAGACAAGAAGAAGAAATAAAAGGCATCCAAATTGGAAAAGAAGAAGTAAAAATGTCCTTATTCGCAGATGACATGATACTGTATATAGAAAACCAGATAGACTCCATCAAAAAACTAATAGACTTAATAAATGAATTCGGCAATGTAGCAGGATACAAAATTAATGCCAAGAAATCTATGGCATTTCTATACACCAATAGTGAACTTACAGAAAGAGAGACTAAAAAAGCAATCCCATTTACCATCGCACTAAAAAAATTAAGATACCTAGGAATAAACTTAACTAAGCAGGTAAAAGACCTATACGCGGAAAACTACAGGACACTGAAAAAAGAGATAGAGGAAGACGTAAACAGATGGAAGAACATACCATGTTCATGGATTGGTAGAATCAACATCATTAAAATGTCCATACTACCCAAATCAATCTATAGATTCAATGCACTCCCCATTAAAATACCAATGGCATATTTCACAGACCTAGAAAGAACTCTCTAAAAATTCATCTGGAATAAAAAAAGACCCCGAATAGCCACAGCAATCCTGAGAAAGAAGAACAAACTAGGTGGGATCTCAATTCCAGATTTCAAGCTGTATTACAAAGCCATTGTTCTCAAAACAGCCTGGTACTGGCATAAGAACAGACATATAGATCATTGGAATAGAATAGAGAACCCAGAAATCAACCCAAATCACTATGCTCAATTAATATTTGACAAAGGAGGCATGACAGTCTCTTCAATAAATGGTGTTGGGAAAATTGGACAGATACATGCAAAAAAATGAAACTAGACCACCAACTTACACCATACACAAAAATAAACTCAAAATGGGTCAAGGACTTAAACATATGAAAAGAAACCATGAAAATACTAGAGGAATCCACAGCCAGAAAAATTCTGACATATGCTGAAGGAACTTCTTCACTGATACTGCTCCTAGGGCAATGGAAACTAAAGAGAAAATAAACAAATGGGACTACATCAAAATAAAAAGCTTTTGCACAGCAAAGGAGACCATCAATAAAACAACAAGAAAGCCCACTGCAGGGGGGAACATATTTGCCAATGATATCAATGATAAGATTTAATCTCCAACATTTACAGGGAACTCAAGCAGCTTTACAAAAATAAGATAAACAACCCAATCAAAAAATGGGCAACTGATCTAAATGGACACTTTTTGAAAGAAGACAGAAGGAAGGCTAAGAGACATATGAAAATCTGCTCAAAGTCACTAATCATCAGAGAGATGCAAATCAAACCAACAATGTGGTACCATCTCACACCTGTCAGAATGGCTATTATCAACAAATCAACAAATGACAAGTGCTGGTGAGGATGCGGAGAAAAAGGAACCCTCGTGCACTGCTGGTGGGAATGCAGACTGGTGCAGCCACTGTGGAGAACAGTATGGAGTTTCCTCAAAAAACTAAAAATGGAACTCCCATTTGACCCAGTGATGCCACTTCTAGGAATATACCCCAAGAAACTAGAAACACAAATCAGAAGGGATATATACACCCCTATGTTCATAGCAGCACAATTCACCATAGCTAAGATTTGGAAATAGCCTAAGTGCCCATCAGCAGATGAGTGGATTAAAAAACTGTGTTACTTCTACACGATGGAATACTATGCTGCGGTAAAAAAGAAGGAGTTCTTACCATTTGCAACAACATGGATGGAGTTGGAGAGCATTATGCTAAGTGAAATAAGCCAGGCAGAGAAAGATAAATATCACATGATCTCACTCATTTGTGGAATATAATGAACAACATAAACTGATGAACAAAAATAGATCCAGAGACAGAAACATCAATCAGAACGTCAAACCTCAGGGAAGGTAGGGGAGGGTGGGGGTAAGTGGGAGAGATCAATCAAAGAACTTATATGCATGCATGTAAGCCTAATCAATGGACACAGACAACATGGGGGTGGGATCATGAATGGGAGGTGGGGTGTAATGGGGGAATAAGGACACATATGTAATACTTTAATCAATAAAGAAATTTTAAAAAAATGGAACTGCCATTTGATCCATTGATCCCACTTCTAGGAATATATTCTAAGAATCCTGAAATTCCAATCAGAAAGAATATATGCACCCCTGTGTTCATAGGAGTACAATTTACAATAGCTAAGATTTGAAAACAGCCTAAGTTCCCATCAATAGATGAGTTGATAAAAAACTGTGGTACATTTATACCATGTAATACTATGCAGCCATAAAAAAGTATATCTTACCCTTTGAGACAGCATGGAGGGACCTGGAAAGTATTATGCTAAGCAAAATAAGCCAGTCAGAGAAAGAGAAATATCATATGATCTCACTTATATGTGGAATTTAATGAACAAAATAAACTGACAAACAAAATAGATCCAGAGACACATGCAACAGACTGATGATTCTCAGAGCGAAGGGGAGGGTAATGGAGGGCAGGAAAGGATTAACCAAAGAACTTATATGCATATATACAAAACCCATGGACACAGACAATATTGCGTTAAAGGCCTGGGGAGGGAGTGGAGTGGAGAAGAGGAGATCAATGGGGGAAAGGAGGGGACATCTGCAATACTTTCAATAACAAAGATAAATTTAAAAAATAAAACTGATTCTGGCAAATTTTATATTCCTAAAAAAATCATTTGGGAGAGTATTGAGGTGATACCCAATACTCAAGTAGATTCCTGGGCTTCATTCCCGTTTCAAAATAGAATCTTGGAGGTAGGACTCAAGAATCTATATTTAAAATAAAGTAAAAAATATTTTTTTAAAAACTTTCCCAGTTGATTTTAAAAATTAGCTGGGCTTGGGAGCCACTGTTTTAAACCATGGGCACTTTAGAAAGTCAGTAACCATAAATCTGTCAGGGAAAGCTATGTGGCAGAAGTGGGATTTGACTGAGCTGTGTAGACTGTCAACTGCAGTATACTGTAGACTGACAGGTGGGGAAAGGGCACAGGTTCTTCAGGAATGAGCAACAATATGACAAAGGTAAGAGCAACATGATCTGGTGCATTTGTGGTCCCATGAAATGATGATTCTCACCAGAAAGCATAGAGAATGCAGTGAGAAATGATAGGAAATAGGTTACACAACAAGGCACTTTATGGTAATTTTCAATAAGTAATAGCTCAAGCTTCAAGATAGATGAGTGTGACGTGAAGAACAGGAAAAGAGAGCTCTGGCACTCCCTCAGTTTTATTTTTTTTTAATTTAATAAATCTTTATTGTTCAGATTATTACAATTGTTCCTCTTTTTTCCCCCGTAGCTCCCCTCCACCAGGTTCCCACCCCACCCTCTGCCCTTACCTCCCCCGCACTGTCCTCATCCATAGGTGTACGATTTTTGTCCAGTCTCTTCCCGCACCCCCCACACCCCTTCTCCGCCAAGAATTGTCAGCCCACTCCCTTTCTATGCCCCTGATTCTATTATATTCACCAGTTTATTCTGTTCATCAGATTTTTTATTCACTTGATTTTTAGATTCACTTGTTGATAGACATGTATTTGTTGTTCATAATTTTTATCTTTACCTTTTTCTTCTTCTTCCTCCTCTTAAAGAATACCTTTCAGCATGTCATATAATACTGGTTTGGTGGTGATGAACTCCTTTGGCTTTTTCTTATCTGTGAAGCTCTTTATCTGCCCTTCAATTCTGAATGATAGCTTTGCTGGGTAGAGTAATCTTGGTTGTAGGTTCTTGCTATTCATCACTTTGAATATTTCTTGCCACTCCTGTCTGGCCTGCATAGTTTCTGTTGAGAAATCAGCTGACAACCATATGGGTGCTCCCTTGTAGGTAATTAACTGTTTTTCTCTTGCTGCTTTTAAGATTCTCTCTTTGTCTTTTGCTCTTGGCATTTTAATTACGATGTGTCTTGGTGTGGTCCTCTTTCGATTCCTTTTGTTTGGGGTTCTGTGCACTTCCTAGACTTGTAAGTCTATTTCTTTCACCAGGTGGGGGAAGTTTTCGGTCATTATTTCTTCAAATAGGTTTTTCGTATCTTGCTCTCTCTCTTCTTCTGGCACCCCCATAATTCGGACGTTGGTATGCTTGAGGTTGTCCCAGAGGCTCCTTACACTATCTTCAATTTTTTTTATTCTTTTTGCTTTTTGCTTTTCTGGTTGAGTGATTTTCTTCTTTGTATTTCAAATCTTTGACTTGATTCTTGCGGTCCTCTAGTCTACTATTAGGTCTCTGTAAAACATTTTTTATTTCAGTCAGTGTATGTTTAATTTCTAGTTGGTCCTTTTTCATATCCTCGAGGATCTCGCTAAATTTATTGGCCTTTTCTAGAAAATTCTTGAAAAACCTTATAACCGTAGTTTTGAACTCTGTATCCAGTCGTTTGCTTTCCTCCATTTCTTTCATTTGTGATCTGTTTCTTTGTCTCTGCATTTTCGTTGATTCCCTAAGTTGGTAGAGTAGCTTTGTGTGGTAGGTGTTCTATAGGGCCCAGTGGCTCAGCCTCCCCTAGTTACCTGAGGTGGACACTTTTGGTGCACCCCTTTGTGGACTGTGTGCACAGCCTTGTTGTAGTTAAGTCTTGATTGTTGTTGGTATCACTGGGAGGAATTGATTTCCAGGACAATTGGCTGTGAGGATCAGCTGTGTCTATGCTGGGAGAACTTCTGTGCTGGAGACACCCTTATGAGACAAGATTTGCAAAATTGCAAAGGCCTCTGTGCTCAGCTTGGATGGGGCGGAGTCTCAGGGCAGAGCAGACAGCCTTGGTTTCCCGTCAGCCCTGTCCTATGAGGTCCTTGGGTCTCAGTGTCCCTCGGTAATTGCTGCAAGCACTTCTGAGAGAAAGCCGCCCTCGAGTTTCGCCCGCTGCCAGACAGTCCAGTTTCTCCCCGAATGAGTCTGAGTTCCCAGAAACTCGCTTGAAACTGGAGTTCAGTGCAGTTGGGAGCTTCTGTCTCCTTCCTGCTTTAGAAAGCCAGCCGTGCACTCAGCCGCCCGTGCACTCAGCAGTCAGTCCTCTCTGCGTGTGCGCGCCTCTGGACCTCTGCCTTCCGCAGCTCACCTGAGTCTCAGTGTGCTTTCTCTTTTCCTGACAGTCCAGATTCCCCCCAAATGAGTCTGGGTTCCCAGAGTCTCGCCTGGGACTGGAGTTCAACACAGTCGGGAGCTTCCGTCTCCCTCTTGCTTGGGAAAGCCAGCCACGCATTCAGCGCCCGTGCACTCAGCTGCCTGTCCTTTCCGTGCGTGCATCTCCATACCTCAGCCTTTTGCAGCTCCTCTGAATCTCAATGTGCTTTCCTCTTTCCTTCTAGTTGTTGAATTTCCACTCAGCCAGCTTTCCTGTGGTTCTGGATGATGTCCGTTTTGTCTTTTAGTTGTAGTTTTGATATTGTTGTGTGAGGCAGCAGTTTAGGTGTTTACTGCCATCTTGGTTTCTTCCGCTCCCTCAGTTTTAGGTCAGCTCTGATCTAACCAGTGCTAGTCCCTGAAAGGTGATACTGGGCTATGATTCTGGGAAAAAGGGGATTTTGTCTCCATTTGTGACTTTCAGTAAAATGAAAAGACAGGACTAAATGACATATAAGATTTCTTACAAATCTAATCTTTTTGATTCAATTTTTAAGTCCCACTGTTTCATCATTTCCAATGAGTTCCTTTAAGCATTCTTTGCTGATCTTTGAATTTTGCTTTCATCAATTTTGGAGAGAAGAAATTGTCAAGTAATGTGGGCAATGGAGGGTGATTTTTTCATTAATTTCACAATAGAAAGTCCCACATTTACATTCTAGTAACTATAAACCTGGCACAACACATATTTTCCTCCAAGGTTTGCTCTGGAGATTTTGTGACCTTAATAGAGTTTTCTGACTGAGTTAAGGCCTTAAAACACACACAAAAGATAGATTCATATGCCACACTGGCCTAGAAGAATAAAACTCTGCATCAAATAACATGTTAGATAAATCTGACATGGCAAGCATTTCTGCAGTAGTAGCCACTTTTCCCAAGAAATTTAGTGATATATGAAGACTAATATACTCATGGGATAAAGACTACACCTTCTATTTCCAAGTACACTTGACACAACCCAAAAATCAATTTTCTCTTCTGTTTGAAGTAGTTCCAATCTGTCAAAATTCATCCCTCTTTGGCCTCATCACCAGCCATTTCCCTTTTTCCATCATATTATTTAATGACTACCAATTACAAATCACAGAAATGAAGATTCAATGGAAAGTAAAGTGCTATTGCTAAGATATTTTAAGAATTCAGTATTAAATAGGCCTGCTGAAAGCTCCTAAGTTTATTCTCATAATTCTCGGAAACAATTATTTCATTATTTTCCATAAAGTATAAAAGAATGTCTGAAAATTTTTTCAATGACAAAACAATTATGATAAAGGTCTACAAACAAAGGAAAAAGCAATATGAAGTTAAAGCCTCTTTTCCTTAAATTTGCTTCATGCTATGACTCTGTAATATATTAGGGATATCTGATGGCTTATCTGAGTTCCAAAAAAAAAAAAAGATTTATAGGATAAAAGCTGTGGGAAAAAAATAGAATAATTTATTCTGGGAGCCCTGCTTCTGTTGCTCTTATGATTTATGTCCTGATAGATGATCTCTTTAAAAGTGGTGCCAGGATGTAGGGAAACTGACTTCTTATAAAAAATTCCCCCACTAAAGAGCACCTGTACCATTTCATTATTTACTGACCCATGTTTATTAGGTTTAAGAATTGGATGTATTTTATTTATTTATAAGTTATGATATTAATATCACATGCAATCCTATTATTATAAATTTATATACATATATAACAAAGTTTCAAAAACAACAAGCTTGTGGATAAGGAAAATGTCACAAAACAATAAAAGCTAGTATATACTTGTTACAATGGACATAAAACTGACCACATACTTGATGAATAATGGTCTTTCTTAACTATAAATTATCAGGGTAGTTTTGTGGAAAATCAGATTTTAAACTAGACTTTCAGAAATCAGCAAAGTTAAAGAACTTAATATTTTGAGGTTGCCCTCTGAATGTCCTGTCACTTCTACCACCTATGTGAACTTTACTCTGGTTCCCTCCTCCACCTGCTCTGCCACTGCCTGCAATAACTTTGTTTCTGTTTCTTCTTTGACCCAATCCAATCCATTGCTTCTGTTGGTCTTCTTTCTGGTCCTGGAACATACCAAGTGCTTTCCACCTCATTGTCCTTATCTGTAGTTTTTACTGCTGTAGAATATCTGGCACATAGTAGCTGTCCAATAATATAGGTTGAATCAATGAATAATTGTTTCTTTGGGTCTATAACTCCATAAGGACAGAGACTGTGTTGTTTAATTCTCCCACTCGATTCCCAGAAGCCAGTATAGCACCTTAACACACAGTGAGTGTTCCATAGATAGTTCTTGAAGAAAGGAGGGAAGAAGGGAGGCAGGGGAAAGAGAGTTAGGAAGGAAAGATTAAACAAATGCTTATGTGCTGCATGAGTTTTGCTTTAAGGACATGTTACCATCCTTGTCATTATTATGATAATTTTAGTTCCTTTGGGAAGTATATAACAACACCATGACACATCAAGAAATAAAGATAGAAAAGTCTATGTTAGTATTTGCCCTGTTAGAATTATTTTACAGCTACTTGACTAAATGTGCTGATTTGAAAAATAATGAAATAGTTATAAAAATTCCATAATTGCACATAAATGAGCCCCAAAGCATTATCATGAATACCTACTGCCTGTATTTCTAAATGCTAATAACTAAATATATAGGTTTTTCATCATTTTAACGAGGCTTTTACTTGAATATTAAAAAGACTAGGTATGTTATAGAAATTATTTTATTAACATCCACATTCAGTAGTTTGATACCTATACAATAATTACATATGCTCAGAGAAACATCATGTACCTAATGCTAGAGGTAATATTACCTCAGTGACACTATCAAAATGAATTATGATTTTTTTTTGCAGCAAACATATTCCATTATCTGTTGAATATAACAAACATGTAACACTAACACTGTTTCAGATTTAGTACCCCAGAGTATACCATGGAGTAATAATGTATTATGAAAGGAAAATTGTTTTACGCTCTTCCTTGTAAATTATTCTCCTTTTCCCATTCTCCATGTAAGAGATTTTTTTATAAAGGTAACATTTTTAAGCATAGAAATGTGCATGGTACTTAACCAAAGTTAATAACATAATTATACTTTGTTAGCTCACTAGGAATCCATAATTTAGTATAAAAATTTTTAAACCCAGAAAACAGGATGAGAGGAATTCTTTTTTTTTTTTTTTTTTTTTTTTTTGCTATAATACCAAGAGAGCCTGCAAAGATCTCTTTTGGATAAGGAATTTAAAAGCATTTTATATGTCTGGTGGGGTGTATATAAGTCCTACAAAGTACAAGTTTGGAATCATTCACCATAATATAAGTTCCAGTCTCATAAAAAACTCCATTAACTATTTTTCTCAAATCAGAAAAACAAAAATTGAATTAAAATATGGAAATAAATGCAACCTGAATAAAGAAAATTGGAAGTAAAGTCTCCAAAAATGAATAATGTGTGATTTTTTAAGAGTACTGGCTGCATACTTACCTGGCAGGGGAGATACCATGATCACGAAGGTGGTTTTCCCAGGGCGAGGCTTATCCATTGCACTCCGGATGTGCTGACCCCTGCGATTTCCCCAAATGTGGGAAAATGACTGCATAATTTGTGGTAGTGGGGGACTGCATTCGTGTGCTCCCCTGAAGAAAAAGAGAAAAAAAAAGTACCGGCCCAGTTTTATGAAACAAATTTCTCTAAGAACATCTCAGGAGTTAATTCTCTGGGATTATAGTTGAAACTAATAATTCTCTATGCTGTCAATTTTTATGATTGATCTTTTGATATGTTAATAATACAGTCCTATTATTATAGCAAACTATCCATTTTCATTCTTTGCTTTTCTTTGTGACTATTAAAAACAACAGTGTACATGCTTTTCTAAAATTCAATAAGTTTACAAATTAGGATCTTGTTACCAATTTTAATAATTTCCTTCTAACTAGAGAAAAGAATGGAAAATACAGAAGAGCCTTAAAATAACACCATTATTCTCCCTTCAGGAGTTAATCACTGGTAACATTTTCACTCATCCTTTTCTATTAAATGCATTTTAAGTAGCCTTTCATGCAATTAATCAACAAATATTAATTTATTGCCTACTATGTGCTAGTCATTGTTCTAAGCATTGGCAATATTACTATAAACAAAATAATTAAAGTGCTTGTTCCCAAGGACAGAAAATAAACAAATAAGCATATATTATAGAATTGTACACTGGACACCGATAAAATTTTATTAACCATTGTCACACAAAAAATAAAAATCAATAAAAATTAAAAAATAAATAAGTGTGATAGTATGGCTGTGATATATACATGTCATTTCTATTATATTTACTATATATTTTGTAGATCCATAATTCATAACTGATTTATTATTAAAAAAAACAAATCCTATCCTCCTATCTAATAAAAGAGCAATATGCAAAATAACCATCACTCCGCTACACCCACAAGCCATGCCCACAAGCCACGCCCACAAGCCAATCAGGAGTGAATATGAAAATAAACCCAACCAAGATGGCTATGGCCACAGAGAGCAGGAGGGAAGCTTGGGTTTCCCCGGCAATGGAGGAAGCCAAGCTTTACACCTGCCCTTGCTGGCCTAGGCCTCCACTCAAGGCTACAAAGTTTCAGTAATAGAAGATACATAAATCCAAACAGAAATGGCAGCAGCCACAGAGCTGGAAAGAGCAGGAGGCTAGGGTTGCCCACGGCGATGGAGGAAGCCAAGCTTTCCGCACAGCCTGGCCGGCCCAGGCCTCCGCTTAAGGCTACAAAGTTTCAATTATAGAAGATACATAAATCCCAACAGAAATGGCTGCCGCCACGGAGCGAGAGAAGGCTTGGCTCCACTCCAGGCTACAAAGTTTTAATTGTAGAAGATAAATAAATCCCAGATCCCAGGGCCTCTGCTTGGGTCGCCAGGCGGCATGGTCAGCCTGCAAACCACCACAGGCCCCTCGCCCAGGCCGCCCCATGCCCCAAGGGAACCCCCACCCTGATCCGCGACACCCTTCAGGGCAAACCAGCTGGCCCCCACCCATGCACCAGGCCTCTATCCTATCTAATAAAAGAGTAATATGCAGATTGACCATCAATCCAACACACAAGATGGCTGCCCCCATGTGGTCAAAGATCCTGCCCCCATGTGGACACAAGAGGGCCACCACAAGATGGCCAGCAGGGGAGGGCAGTTGGGAGGGACCAGGCCTGCAAGGGAGGGCAGTTGTGGGCAATCAAGCCTGCAGGGTAGGGCAGTTAGGGGTGACCAGGCTGGCAGAGGAGGGAAGTTGGGGGTGACCGGGCCTGCAGGGAAGGCAGTTGGGGGGGACCCAGTCCTGCAGGGGAGGGCAGTTAGGATGACCAGGCTTGCAAGAGAGGGCAGTTAGGGGCAAACAAGCTGACAGGGGAGCAGTTAGGCATCAATCAAGCTGGCAGGGGAGTGGTTAGGGGGTGATTAGGCTGGCAGGCAGAAGTGGTTAGGGGCAATCAGGAAGGCAGGCAGGCGAGCAGTTGGGAGCCATTCTGAATTGTGAGAGGGATGTCCGACTGCCCGTTTAGGCCTGATCCCAGTGGGCAGTAGGACATCCCTCAAGGGGTCCCAGATTGGAGAAGGTGCAGGCTGGGCTGAGGGACATCCCACCCCCCACCCCCATGCACGAATTTCATGCACCGGGCCTCTAGTCCTATCTAATAAAAAAGTAATATGCAAATTGACCATACTTCTGATACACCCAAAAGCCACGCCCACCAGCCAATCAGGAGTAAGTATGCAAATTAACAAATCCAAGATGACTGTGGCCACAGAGCAAGCAGAAGGCTTCAGTTTCCCCGGCAATGGAGAAAGCCAAGCTTCCTGCACACCCTGGCCTCCGCTCAAGGCTACAAAGTTTCAGTTATAGAAGATAAATAAATCCCAACAAAAATGGCTGCAGCCAAGGAGCTGGAGAGAGCAGGAGGCTTAGGTTGCCCCCGGTGATGGAAGAAGCCAAGCTTCCTGGCCAGCCTTGGCCTCTGCTCAAGGCTACAAAGTTTTAATTATAGAAGATAAATAAATCCCAGATACCAGGGCCTCCACTTGGGTCGCTGGGGGGTGTGGCCCACCTGCAAACCACCACAGGCCCCTTGCCCAGGCCACCCCATGCCCCAAGGGAACCCCCACTCTAATCCAGGACACCCTTCAGGGCAAACCAGCCAGCCCCCAGCCCTGCACCAGGCCTCTCTCCTATCTAATAAAAGAGTAATGTGCAAATTGACCATCACTCCAACACACAAGATGGCTGCCCCCATGTGGTCAAAGATAGCTTGCCCCCATGTGGACACATGATGGCTTCCACAAGATGGCCAGCAGGGGAGGGCAGTTGGGAGGGACCAGGCCTGAAAGGGAGGGCAGTTGCGGGCGATCAGGTGAGGAGGGGAGAGCAGTTGGGGCGGACCAGGCCTGCAGGGGAGGGGAGGTGGGGGGGGATCAGGCCTGCAGGGGAGGGCAGTTAGGAGTGACCATGCCTGCAGGGGAGGGCAGTTAGGGGTGACCTGGCCTTTAGGGGAGGGAAGTTAGGGGTGCCCAGGCTGGCAGGGGAGGGCAGTTGGGGGCAATCAAGTTGGCAGGGGAGCAGTTAGGCATCAATCAGGCTGGCAGGGGAGTGGTTAGGGGGTGATCAGGCTGTCAGGCAGAAGTGGTTAGGGGCAATCAGGAAGGCAGGCAGGCGAGCGGTTGGGAGCCAGCAGTCCTGGATTGTGAGAGGGATGTCCGACTGCCCATTTAGGCCCGATCCCACGATCCTACTGGGATCGGGCCTGAAAGGGCAGTCAGACATTCCTCGAGGGGTCCCAGATTGGAGAGGGTGCAGGCTGGGCTGAGGGACAAACCCCCCCCCCCCCCGGTGCATGAATTTTGTGCACCAGGCCTCTAGTAAGTATATAATAGAAAAATGTAAGTACTCTGTAGAAAAAGAATTTCCGCTAAATAGTGTCCTGGAAATAAAAACAAAAACAAAATGAAATGTCACAAGCCTAGTACTAGACATGTTCTTTTTTACAAGGGACATTAGGTCATCTAGGTAGTGATGAAACTATATTGTTTCTAACGTTTTGTTGTCAATTTTTGTACTTGGCCTTTAATGGGTATTTTCCCATTACAAAATTCTTATTTCTATATTGTGATCTTAAGAACCGACGTTGAAATCCACTTATTGCTGAATATTTGTTTCCTTTTTTATAAGTAACTATTAGAAATTATTTCACATACCTATTAATAGAAATGCTTGATTATTTTGTTACAGTAATTCATAAATATGGCAATATTTGATCAAAGAATATGCACATTTTAATGCTTTTTATTTATATTTTCAAATTTTTCTCCAGACAAATTATGCCAATTTCACACACACTAAATTGCCACTCCATATTTTATCTTTTCTTTTTTTAAAATATAGCATTTCTTTGCTATGTTTGATAGATACAAAATTATAGCTAACATTTATTGAGAAATTATTACTTAACAAACACTGTACTATATACTTGCATGTATAATTGCACTTAAAAGTTAAGAAATCTGAGGTTTTAAAGAGCTAAATAAATTTTCAAAGATCCCTCAGCTATTAAGTCATCTTGTATCATAATCTCTTTGTATTAAATTGCAACACTATATGCAACTTAGTTAATTGATGATTGATTGGCAATTGATTGGTAATATATTAATATATTTTATTGTATGTATATTATACTTCAAGAAAGTTGATTTTTAATTTTTTATTGATTTTTTAGAGAAAGAAAAAGAGAGGGAGAGAAACATCAATTTGTTGTTCCACTTATTTATGCATTCATTGGTTGATTCTTATATGTGTCCCAACCAGGGATCAAACCTGCAAGTTTGGTATACTGGGACAATGCCCTAACCAACTAAGCTGCCCAGCCAGGGGTAATATTAATATATTTTATATATTCACTGGGTTTTTTGTAATTCGATGCTATCAATATATTTATGCATTTATTTTTTCTGTATCAGGATACACTCTATGGAAATTATGTTGAGTGAAAACAGACGTGGGCTCTAACCTCATGGAAGACACATCCCAAAGGAGGAAATACAGCAAACTCAGGTTAGGAAAGAACTGCAGACAGGGTCAAGCAACGACTTGTTTTCTAAATTCAGTCCCAGTATTAGCAACTGTAGGTTAGGACTATTGCTTGAAAGGGCTCTGTAATACAAGTTGGAGAGCCCTAAGCCCTGTGGTTCAATAGAAACCTCACTCTTAAATCCTACAAGTCAAGTCTGAGTTACGCAGTAGTCACAGGACAAGTGCATTGTTTTGAGGCAGGGATTAGGGTATAATGACATGGCTTCCTGGATTGGAAGGTGTGATGGTTAATTTTATGTGTCAACTTGACTGGGCTATATGATGTCCAGATAACTGGTAAAACATTTTTGGTTATTTCTGTGAAAGTGTTTCCAGAAGAGATTAACATTTGAATTGTTGAGCTGAGTAAAGCAGATGGCCCTCTTCACTGTCAGTGGGCATCAACCAAATTGTTGGGGGCCTGGATAGAACCAAAAGGCAGAGAATGGGTGAATTCACTCTCTCTGATGGTGTTGAGATTCCATCTTCTCCTCAGACATTGGACCTCCTGGTTCCTGTGCATCTGAACTCACACTGGGACTTATAACATCAATCCCCCAATGCTCAGGCCTTCCAACTCAGACTGAATTATACCTCCAGCTTTCCTGGTTCTCCAGATTGCAGATACAGATCATGGGACTTCTCAGCTTCCATAACCAAATGAGCAAATTCCTATAATAAATCTCCTCTTATATCTATGTCTATATCAACTGCTCCTCTGCCTAGCAGGCCCCACTTGTGCAAGGCCATATGAACCAACAGACCCAGGCTGCACCTTCATGTGGGATAAGGAAAGCACACAGTAGGTCATCCACTCTATAAAGATAACATTTGCCCTATCTAGTTAAGAGCCTCCTAAATTCATATTGGAAAGGCAACATTTTACATAGCCTCTAAACAAAACTAAGCAAAGAAACCTTTGATTAATCACATCATCAGAGATTGAAAAATATGCAATTAGAAATGATTTCTTGAAAAACAAAGTTCTACAGGAACAGAACATAGAAGGTATCAGCTAAACAGACAGCAGAACAGATGCATTAACACCAGGACAGACCTGATAGTATCATCTTCAACACATTGAGGAGTTGTTCTTATTAGCTGCTCAGCGTGAAGAAATGAGTTTGCCAAATCATAGTATAGCCTATATAGTGTTGCATTTATCATTATTTAGCCAATGTGGAGTTGAGTGTAATATAGTTTCATTAGAAACAATGGTTCAATCATTCTCATCAAACCCTTTTGTCATCTTCCTAAAATTTAACCTAAGAATTCCCCCTCAAGGTATTATTTTATATGGATCCCTGAATAATGAAGTCAAGATTCTGGCACCTAAACTGAACATAACCAGATGCATAGCCTCTCTCACAGAATGCTGTCTGCAGGCTTACTTCTCCTGGGCATGCTGCACTGCTCTTTCATATTCATCATTTCATTTCTTCCTTACAACAGTCTTGTGAATTATGCTAGAACAGATATTATTAAGCCCTCATGAAGAATGAGGAAACTGAAACTCAAAATAGATGACTTGTCCAAGGTCACGAAACCAGTAAGTCCTAGAATTCTGACTTCTAATCAACCACATACCTAGTTCTTTTTCATTTCATCAGACTTCTTATACTTCATCATGATTTTGACGTTTGTTTTTATAAAAAGCATTATATTGGGACTCTGAAGTTCAATAAGCTTATCATCAAACTTGCTTTTTAAAATGGAGGTACCACAGTCGGTCACAGAAGCTGTAATAATTCTCTCTATGGCTTTGAAAGCCTTGTTTACTGCTCATTGATCGCCATGACAATGCTACCATAAATAACCCCAGACAGATTGCTATGTGTAATCACAGAAGACATCCATATGCATGAGTCACCTGTCAGCTCTCCAAGCCCATCATTTCCAATACCTGTCAACATGTCATCAAGGACTCTCTGAGTTTGTGAACTCTCTCAAGAAGGTAATACCATGCGATGCTATACAAATTTGTGGTTGAAGAAAACAAAATTTTAAAATGCCCACTATTTGAGGGGAAGAGTGGGTAGGGATTTGCTAGGTCACTTTGAACTGTTCTTTGTCCCACCTCACAGCATAAGGACCCAGTCTCAAGGATAGAAATTCAAATCTACTTTTCACTTGTGGTCAACAATATACCCAAAGACTCATAGGAGACAAACATAGAATACTCTCAGAATCTTCTAGAACAAACTACCATATGGCCACTAAGAGTGATATAGTGTCTATCAGCCACAGCAATGTTTCAGGAAAGGCTTCGGTCACTCGTGCAGGAATAGTTGTGATGGGACATTATGCCCAGGAAGAGGTTTAGACTGAGAGCCCATAATAGGGCAGGTAAAAATCAAAACTCAGGACAGAGAGGCCAGTCTCTAGACCAGCGGGTAAGCAGCATGCAATTACTTGAACCCAAGAACAGGACAAAGGATGGAATTCCAACAGGCAAGAGCCAAGAATCGAACAACTCACATGGAGAGGGAGGCAGGAAAGCAGTAATCCAGGTAGACAATCCACAGGTAGGGAAGCAAGTAGTAGAGTCCAAGTAAGTAAAAGACCCAAAGCCTGAGCAGAAAAGTGAGTCAGTTCAAGGTGTCAGTAGTCAAGGCATTACATAATAAATCTGACTGTGATACAGGATTTGTCTCATCCAAGGGCATCTTAGACACTGGCTGCCAAGCCTCAGCACACAGCTGCAAAGAGATAAGTTGCTTTACCTATCCAGGAGATGCTCTGGTGATTCTGAAAAATAAAAGCTCAAATAAAAGTGTGTTCACATTTTTTAATCTAGTTACTACATATGAATAAATGCATGTGTCATTTAAATAAGACTAATAATGCACAAAACTGTACCCCTGTATCTATTTCATTCATGTCTATAGCAAATGACTAATATGGCTAACAATAATAATGTTAGTAATAATAAAAACATTTTTCGTGGACAACAAGAAAATAACCATAATAATAGTAATAGCTAATTTTACTGAGCAGATATTAATCACTAAGCTGTTTCTAGGTGCTTTAGATGTGATATATTTTATTCCTTTCAACAATTCTTAGATACTAACTATTATCTCCATTTTACAGGGGAGGCACAGAAGCATTAAGTCATTTTCTCAAATCCACACAGCTAGTGATTCTGAATTTGAACCCATGTTTTTCAACTTACATTGGGAGAAAGGACTACCATGACACTAGATCTTATGATCGATCAAAAGATAAAAAAATAAAAGTTCAGAAAAAAAAAAAAAATGGCGGCGGAATAGACAGACGTGTTCCTTGTCCCGGAGCAGAAAGTAAGAACAGCTGAGGGTCGCACTAGGAGTGTTTGTTGGCAAGTTGGGGGACAGCTGAACTCCAGAAGAAGGTGGGAGACTGCTAGACTGGGTTCCCCTGACCTGGCAACTCCCACTGCGGCTGGGTCCCCTCCCGGAGCTGCGGGCTTGGACGCGGAGTCGCAGCCATCTGGAACCGGAAAGTGGAGCTTATAGGAAGCCTGAGAATCCACAACTGCGGCACCCACGGAACAGCTGCGAGCCCCAGAACAACGCTCCCCAATTGGCGCAAACACATGGGTTCAGAGGAGCTCTACACTCCACCACGGAAAGGTCAGATTTCGCCTAGGATAAGGTGAGGTCTCTGGTCCCAGCGCGAGAGAGGAACGCGCGTTTTGCAGGAGCTGGAGGACCAGGGAAGTCTGTGCCTAGAAAAATCCATGGCTGTTGGGGCTGGCGTGATCTGTGAATGTGGAAGGGGGTCCTCAGAGCTGCTAACAGAAGGGCTCTCTAAAAAGCAACCCATTTTGATCTGAAGTGCAGGGACACCCTAAGAATTTCAGGGGTGTGCTAGACTTACGCGCAGCCACGGAGTGCGCACACTTGGGCTTTTTCCTCTTGAAACTCTTGCTTCTGATTACTAAGCCCAATGCATAGGATCACCCACTTGGGGACACCCTGGGAGACTGCAGGGGAAAGTTGTTTTTCTGGAACCTGGGGATCGGAGCGGAGAGTGACCATCACAGAGCCAGCTCTGAGGCAGCCCACTCCCACAAACCGGTAGTGAGTGCCACAGGGAAAGAAGGCTCTAACACTGCCTAGAGAGGCCATAGATAAACCCGGAAGTCAATCCAGAAACACTGCCACCCAGGGGCTGAATCACAAATTGACTCTTGTGTAATCAAAAATAAAGGAATACGAATTAAGACACACCACCTGCTTAAAATCAGGACTGGCTTACATCACTGAAGAGCAGTGGAACGCAGGGAACTGCAATACTGTCCGGACTGAGAAACAAGCGTGCCAAACAGAACAACAGAGGAAGTGAATGACCTTCACTACTCCACATTTTATTTTTATTTTTTATTTTTTAATTTACATTTTTTGCATCTTTTACTCAAGAAACTAATTTTTTTTCTTTTTTCCTCACTTGATTTTACCTTTTTAATTATTACATTTTTATTTTCAATCCGTATTATTACTACTGCTATTTTATCTTTTTTTTTTTAAGTGTCATTTTATTTTCTCTTCATTTTGTTTTGGGATTAATGTTCTACATTCTATTTTTATCTTTCCTTTAGCATCATTTTACTCTATCTCAACTCTACCTTTATCCCATCACTCTCTTTCTCACTTTTCCCTTTTCGGTGTCCTGTTTATCTTACCCCTTTCCTGCTTTAGATTTTCCCTATTCTTTCGGTTTACCCCCTGTTAAAATTTCACCCTACTTATATATCTAATCTCCAATACCCTGCTCCAAGTCCATACACACCTCTCTCTTCGCTGTCTTACCTATCCAAAAAAATTGTTTTTCTCTCTGTCCTTTTGTTGTTGTTCGCTTGAATGTAGATTATATCGAATTTTTATGCTTTTTTGTGAGATTCTTTTGCTTATTCTTCTTTTGTTTATTTTTTTGTTTGTTTAGTGCTTCTGTTTTCCCTTGCCTCACTCAATATTAGTTGGTGTTGTAGTTTGTATTAATCCCCAGGTACTTGTTGCTGGCATTTGCTGGGATAAGTGATTGTTCTATAGGAGTTTTATCCCCAATATATATAGTCTGTTTCCCTTTCTCTCTTAGTCTCTTTCTTGTCTCTCTTACTTTTTTTTTCTTCTTTTTTTCCCTTTTCCCATTTTCATTTTGACACTCCTTTTTTCTTCTTCTTCTTTCTTTCTTTTTCCTCTTCTTCTTTCTCTCCTATCCCCTAATTTGCCTTTCTCTGGTGGTCACCTTTATTGGAGGTTATTAATATCGTGAATACATTTCTGTTCAGTGCCTTGTGTGTTGTACCTGGTAGTGCTGTATTTTGTGCCTTTAAATCAACGCAGGAGAGAGAGAACTACACAACCAGACACCCAGAGAAGAGAGACCATGGGGAGACAAAGACACAGCCCGCATATGAAAGAAAAGCAGGCATCACCAGAAAAGGAAGTAAACGAAATGGAAGCAAGCAACCTTCCAGAAAAAGAATTCAGAGAAATGGTCATAAGGTGGCTGAAAAGAATCGAAGACAAATTCGACAATATGAGCAAGAACCAAGAGGAAATGAAGAAGAACCAAGAAGAAATGAAAAATGACATCGCTGCTGTAAAGAACTCAATAGAAAGCATCAAGAGTAGACTAGAAGAAGCAGAGGACCGCATCAGTGAGCTAGAAGACAAGATGGCAAAAAATACCCAAGTAGAGCAACTTCTAGAAAAAAAAAATTAAAAGGCAGGAGGAGAGCCTAAGGGAACTTTGGGACAACACGAAACAAAACAACGTCCGCATAATAGGGGTTCCAGAAGGAAAGGAAGCTGAGCAAGGAATAGAAAACCTATTTGAAGAAATAATGACAGAAAATTTCCCTGATATAGAGAAGAAAAAACCCACACAAATCCAAGAAGCTCACAGAGTCCCAAGCAAAATGAACCCCAAAAGACCAACGTCAAGGCACATTATAATTAAATTGGCAAACACCATCGACAAAGTAAGAATCTTAAAAGCGGCAAGAGAGAGACAGAAAGTTACATACAAAGGAACCCCCATCAGACTAGCAACTGATTTCTCAACAGAAACTCATCAGGCCAGAAGGGAATGGAATGAAATATACAAAGTCATGCAAAGGAAGGGTCTGAATCCAAGAATACTGTACCCAGCAAGGCTATCAATCAAAATTGAAGGTGACATCAGGAGCTTCACAGACAAAAAAGAACTAAGGGAATTTATTACCACCAAACCAGCAATGCAAGAAATGCTAAAGGGTCTGCTGTAAAAAAAAAAAGAAATAGGAAGCGAAGAAGGAACACAGGTGTAAAGAATAGGAATGGCGACAAATAAGTACCTATCAATAATAACTGTAAATGTAAATGGATTAAATGCCCCAATCAAAAGACATAGGGTAATGCATTGGATAAGAAAACATGACCCATATATCTGCTGTCTACAAGAAACCCACCTCAGAAAAAAAGATGCACACAGACTGAGGGTGAAGGGATGGAAAAAGGTTTTCCAGGCAAATGGAACTGAAAAAAAAGCTGGGGTAGCAATACTTATATCTGACAAATTAGATCTCAAAGTGAAGGACATAACAAGAGATAAGGAAGGCCACTTCATAATACTAAAGGGAGCAATCCAACAAGAAGAAATAACTCTGGTAAACATATATGCACCCAATACAGGAGCACCCAAATACATAAAAAAACTCCTGGAGGATATCAAGGGAGAGATTGACAGCAATACAATCATAGTAGGAGACTTTAATACACCACTATCACCATTGGACAAATCCTCTAAACAAAAAATCAGCAAAGAAACATCAATCCTAAATGACTCACTAGACCAGATGGAATTAATTGACATCTTCAGAACATTTCACCCCAAAGCCACAGAATATACATTCTTCTCAAGTGCACATGGGTCATTTTCAAAGATAGACCATATGTTGGGACATAGGCAAAGTCTCTTCAAATTCAAGAAGATAGAAATCATATCAAGCATCTTCTCAGACCACAGTGGCATAAAACTGGAAATCAACTACAATAAAAACAACCCAAAGAAATCAAACACATGGAGACTAAACAGCATGCTATTAAACCATGACTGGGTTACCAGAGAGATCAAAGAAGAAATAAAAAACATCATGGCAACAAATGACAATGAAAACACTACAATCCAAAATCTATGGGATACAGCGAAAGCAGTCTTGAGAGAGAAGTTCATAGCTCTACAAGCCTACTGCAAAAAACAAGAAACAATGGTAATAAATTACCTAACCCAACAACTCAAAGAGTTAGAAAGAGAGCAACAAGAAAAGCCCAGTGTAAGCAGAAGGAAGGAAATAATAAAGATCAGAGCAGAGATAAACGACATAGAGACCAAAGAAACAATACAAAAGATCAACAAAACCAAGAGCTGGTTCTTTGAAAGGATAAACAAGATTGATGAACTTCTAGCCAGGCTCACCAAGAAGCAAAGAGAGAGGACCCAAATAAACAAAATCAGAAATGAAAGAGGTGAAATAACAACAGATCCCGCCGAAATACAAAGGATTGTTAAAAAATACTACGAACAACTCTATTCCAACAAACTGGACAACCTTGAGGAAATGGACATATTCCTAGAAAAATATAACCTTCCAAAACTCAATCAAGAAGAATCTAAACAGCTCAATATGCCAGTAACTATGGAAGAAATTGAAGCAGTCATCAAAGAGCTTCCGGCAAACAAAAGCCCGGGGCCAGACGGCTTCACAGGAGAGTTTTACCAAACATTCAAGGAAGAACTAAAACCTATCCTCCTCAGACTATTCCAAAAAATTCAAGAGGAAGGAACACTTCCAAGCTCTTTCTATGAAGCCAGCATCACCCTAATACCAAAACCAGGTAAAGACAACACAATGAAGGAGAATTACAGGCCAATATCCCTCATGAATGTAGATGCCAAAATCCTCAACAAAATTCTAGCAAATCGGATCCAGCAGTACATCAGAAAGATCATACAACATGACCAAGTAGGGTTTATCCCAGGAATGCAAGGATGGTACAATATCCGAAAATCAATAAATGTGATACATCACATAAACAAATTAAAAGATAAAAATCACATAGTCATATCAATTGATGCAGAAAAAGCATTTGACAAAATCCAACACCCTTTCTTGATAAAAACTCTCAACAAGGTGGGAATAGAGGGATCATACCTCAACATAATAAAAGCTATATATGATAAACCCACAGCTAACATCATACTCAATGGGCAAAAACTAAAACCATTTTTCCTAAGAACAGGAACAAGACAAGGATGCCCACTCTCACCACTCCTGTTTGACATAGTACTGGAAGTATTAGCCATTGCAATCAGACAAGAAGAAGAAATAAAAGGCATCCAAATTGGAAAAGAAGAAGTAAAGCTGTCCTTATTTGCAGATGACATGATATTGTACATAAAAAACCCGAAAGACTCCATCAAAAAACTAACAGACTTAATAAATAAATTCGGCAATGTAGCAGGATACAAAATTAACGCCAAGAAATCTATGGCCTTTCTATACACCAACAGTGAACTTACAGAAAGAGAGACTAAAAAAGCAATCCCATTTTCCATCGCACCAAAAAAATTAAGATACTTAGGAATAAACCTAACCAAGGAGGTAAAAGACCTATATGCAGAAAACTATAGGACACTGAAAAAAGAGATAGAGGAAGATGTAAACAGATGGAAGAGCATACCATGTTCATGGATTGGTAGAATCAACATCATCAAAATGTCCATACTACCCAAAGCAATCTATAGATTCAATGCACTCCCCATTAAAATACCAACAGCATATTTCACAGACCTAGAAAGAACACTCCAAAAATTCATCTGGAATAAAAAAGACCCCGAATAGCCACAGTAATCCTGAGAAAGAAGAATAAAGTAGGAGGGATCTCAATACCAGATTTCAAGCTGTATTACAAAGCCACTGTCCTCAAAACAGCCTGGTACTGGCACAAGAACAGACATATAGATCAATGGAATAGAATAGAGAATCCAGATATCGACCCAAACCAATATGCGCAATTAATATTTGACAAAGGAGGCATGAGCATACAATGGAGTCAAGACAGTCTCTTCAATAAATGGTGTTGGGAAAATTGGACAGATACAGGCAAAAAAATGAAACTAGACCACCAACTTACACCATACACAAAAATAAACTCAAAATGGATACAGGACTTAAATATAAGACGGGAAACCATAAAAATACTAAAGGAATCCACAGGCAGCAAAATCTCAGACATATGCCAAAAGAACTTTTTCAGTGATACTGCCCCTAGGGCAATGGAAGCCAAAGAGAAAATAAACAAATGGGACTACTTCAAAATAAAAAGCTTTTGCACAGCAAAAGAAACCATCAACAAAACAACAAGAAACCCCACTGTATGGGAGAACATATTTGCAAATGGTATCACTGATAAAGGTTTAATTTCCAACATCTACAGGCAGCTTATACAACTTAATAAAAGGAAGATAAAGGATCCAATAAAAAAATGGGCAACGGACCTAAATAGAATCTTTTCAAAAGAAGACAGAAGGAAGGCCAAGAGACACATGAAAACATGCTCAAAGTCACTAATTATCCGAGAGATGCAAATCAAAACGACAATGCGATACCATCTCGAACCTGTCAGAATGGCTATCATCAACAAATCAACAAACGACAAGTGTTGGCGAGGATGCGGAGAAAAGGGAACCCTCGTGCACTGCTGGTGGGAATGCAGACTGGTGCAGCCACTGTGGAGAACAGTATGGAGTTTCCTCAAAAAACTGAAAATGGAACTCTCATTTGACCCAGTAATCCCACTCCTAGGAATATATCCTAAGAAACCAGAAACACCAGTCAGAAAGGATATATGCACCCCTATGTTCATAGCAGCACAATTTACAATAGCTAAGATTTGGAAACAGCCTAGGTGCCCATCAGCAGATGAATGGATCAGAAAACTATGGTACATCTACACAATGGAATACTATGCTGCCATAAAAAAGAAGGAATTACTACCATTTGTAGGCACCTGGATGGAATTAGAGAACATTATGCTAAGTGAAATAAGCCAGTCAATGAAAGAAAAAGACCACATGATCCCACTCATTTGGGGATAATGAAAAACATTATAAACTGATGAACAAAAAGATAGTTACAGAGGCAGTAAAGCATCAAACAGACTGTCAAATTACAGCGGTAAGGTTAGGGAGAGGTGGGGGAAATAAGAGATCAACTGAAGGACTTGTATGCATGCATATAAGAGTAACCAACAGATGCAAAACATTGGGGGGTGAGGGCATGTATGGGAGTGGGGTGGGGGTGGGGGCAATGGTAAGATATGTACACATATAATACCTTAATAAAAATTTGAAAAAAAATAAATAAAAAATAAAAGTTCACTTCAAAACTCCCTTCTTCTCAATTCTAATTCCATCTAGCAAACAGCCTATAATTCCCAACTTTCTTCTATCATCATCTTCTTTTTTTTTTCTATCACCATCTTCTTGTGACATCTGAAAATACTAAGGGTAAGAAGGAACAAGGAATTAACATTTACTGAAGTATATGGAATTGCTTATTTCCAGCTTCTATAATCAACTCTGTAACTATGTGCCAGAGCCAGAACAGATCAGTGTGTCCCCAGAGGGCAAACCCCAAATCATCCTCAAAGTCATAGTCAGGCATGTGAGTTTCATAGGCAGGAATTGATCCGAAATGAAGAGTAGAAACAGGAAGGGAACTTGTGCAAGTCTCCATGAACGCTACAGAAAAGGAGCTGTGTGGAGGGTACATAGAAGGTTTATGTGTTCATGACAGACCTTGGTCTGTGCAAGTATTTGGAGGACCTAAAACAGAAGAGACAGTTTTTGAATTTCTCAAGGCTTAGCTTTCCACATTTCCTATGTAATGAGTGAGTTTAAAATTCACTCAGAACTATCTTTTCAACCAATGAAAAATATATGGGGACAGTTACTCCTTGTCTGTAATCAAATATTGAGAAAGTATAAGAAATAGAAAATATACTGAAGAGAAAATGAGGAACGAATATCCTGATGAGGATGGTTAAGGAGTTATTTCCATTCAATCTGTTTACTCAACCTTGGGGTTGTTTCCATTCAATCTGTTTACTCTAACCCTTCTTATGAGGGCATCTCACACATTAAGAAGGGACAAAAAGCAACCAATTAAGCATCTGTTACCAATTTCCCTTTAATGTTTAACTTGAAAAAACTTTCCATTTTCTTCCAAATGAGAGCTGATTGTACATGACTTTGGCTTGGCCCAGACTAGCATTAATTAGCCTGCAGGTCCAACAGGATCAGTGAAGCTGCCTGTGTGAGCGTTTCATTCACTGACAGTAACAAGATTAATGAACACAGCCACCTTGGTGGTGCTTTGAATGTTACCCTCAAGCTGATTTTCAAACACAGCTAACCAAGGAGCCAAAAATCACATAAAAAAACACACATGATATCTATGTCTATGTAGCAATAGGCCATGTCTATTAGGGAACGTAGGAAATGCTTCATGTTTTACTTGAATCTTAATTTTTCCCGTTTTCATTATAAGAAGGTGGCTACCGCAACTGCCTTTGTGAGACAATTCTATTTTGATCATTAGCTCTGACCTGCCTTGAGGAGTCCAAGGATTTTCCCATTTCTGCTCCTTTTACTCATAGGACTCCAAGAGGTTAAGCCAAGTAGTCATTTCCTTCGTGTATAACTAGTTACTCAACAAATGCTCTTAACTTTCCCATTTCCCACTGCATCCCCCCATATGTCCTCATCTCCATCCTTCTGGAGCTGATCATCTATCCCTCTACACATTGCTGCAGACTCTGTCCTCACACGAACTTTTTCAGTGAGCACATAGAAAGGACACCTATCAGACTAGACCCCCCACTGTTATGACCTCAGTTAACCTTAATTTTCTCCTCAGGCCCTATCTTTAAATACACTCTCATTGGGGTAAGGCTTTAACATATGAATTGGAGAGGAACACAATTCAGTAGATAACATTAATGTACTCACACCAGCCCAGAAAGCTCTTCCCTCCCTTCTCCTCAAACATTGCACTCAAGCTTCCACATTCCTAAGTGTTATCTTCTCCAAGAAACCTTCTCCAATTCCAGTCAGAAGTAGTCTTTTACCACTGTGGTACTTATTTCATTCTCCCCAATGACCTGGCATAGTCATGCATGTCATAATCACTCTTTCTGTATCTACAGTGTCTAGCACATGATTACACAGTAGGCACTTAATAAATAAGAAAAAATGGAATAAGAGAATTTTCTTTCTTTCTGCTACAGACATTTTCTCTGATTCCCCTCTAATCCTTTTTGTCCTCATTGTAAACTCTCTTCCTTTCCCTTTTTTCTTTCCCACAAATCAATTACTATTATTTTCAAGACCCCCTGAAAGTATAATTTGATCTCTTTCCTTTTACTCCATTGCCATATTCTTTGCAAACACTGAAGTTTTCTAGTATGAAGTTATACCTATATCCCAACAACTCCCAAAGTCTGCAACCTGGACTTTCCTTTCTGAATTTTAGTCCTGGACACACAGATCCCTGCTTAATGGCACTATTGAATGTCCTATGAGCAAGTCAAACACAATAACCTATCTAAATATAAACATTCCACATCAAATCAGTTTCCAAACCCTGCAGATTAGACTGCTTCAACATTTCCCTTTCTGCCACTTTCTTAATTGAGCTTAGTATGTTACATGCCAGGATGATGGTAACAAAGAGGGTACATATGAGGGTGAGGTGTAGTCATGATGATAGCAAAGGGAACAACTTGATTATTTTTGCTCATTTGTGGGTTTAGGCTCGTTCCCACTATTCCCCTAAATTCTTTTTTTGATCCCAACAAACCAAATATAATCCCTCAATTATATGTGATATTTCCTGCTGTTTCTATACACTGCTTCCTCAACCAGCAGTACCATCCTCCACCTTCTGCATCCAGCTAATTCTCATTCATCCTTCAAAACTTAAGTTAGGCCACCACCTCCTAGAGGAAGATTTCCAGGATATCCTTTGTACTCCTCAGGGACTTCAAGCATACTCTACCATCACACTTGTATTGGGTTAAAATTTAGAAAGATAAATAAAATTTTTCTTTGCTATATCTCTTGACTTTCTCTACCAAATCAGTAGTCTTCATTGAAAAGGGCACACACACACACACACACACACACACACACACACACCAGGAGTCATTTGACTTTATAAATAGAAATTGGATATCATGTTGCTTTCTCTAATCACAAATTTGAATTATTCAGAGTACATGAGAATTTAGGCTCAATTTTAAAAATATAAAATTACATATTCACTAGCAATAGATGTCATTTCTTGCTTATATAGAATGAGCAGAGACCCTTTTGTATAACTCTTTCTGTGTAAAATGAAGAAATCAATTTCTAACAACACTGAGATGTTCTTGAGACTATCATAGCTACAACTGGTCTCAAAATGAATTTAAAAGAAATAAAATATCTTATAGAGGTATAAGGTGGTCAGGTTTGAGTCATATTCTTCAAACTAAACTAATTACAGTTTGCACAAGCTGCATGATTATGAGATCTGCAAATGCCACTGATGATGCACAAGGTTTCTTTAACAGTTTCATCAATGTTGCTAAACACTAGATAATGAGACAGATCACCACTATTCAGGACCTGAAATATAATCAATACTACAACATAGAAACCAGGCTCGTTACATTTCAACATGGAAAGCAGAATACAAAAACAGTTCTTTATGTACTTGTTTTTCTTCTTAAATTTTATTTTTTCCATTTATCCCCTCTATTCCCTCTTCCACCTCCACCCATTCCCTTCTACCCCTGCAATCACCACAGTGTTGCCCATGTCCATGAGTTCTTGCTTTTTTGCTCAATCCCTCCACCCTTTAAGTACTTTTATGAATGGACACAGAAGAAAACCTTAACAAATGGGATAGAATGTAGCTTCACAAGCAAGAACAAATTTTGATAGAGCAGCCTCTCTCAGCTCAAGAGCTACACTAGACCTAAGAGCTGAGATTTGCTGAAAAACATCAGCTCAGGCAGACCAGCCCACAGTAGTAAGGAATTTGAGACATGTGGGTTCTATTTGATGAATATTTCAAGCTGACCACACACCACTGCATACAAATTGCTTGGTAAAAATGCACCTAAGACAAAGCTATTCAACTGTCAGGGATTTCGTGTATATTTAATCACCTAGCAATTTTTCCTTTATTTCATTTTATTATTTTTTCCATCACCATTTATTCCCCATATATCCTCTTCCACCTCCTCCCACAGAACTCCCCCCACAGTCACCACACTGTTGTTCATGTCCATGAGTTCTTCCTCTTTTTATTTTTTGCTCAATCCCTTCATCCCTCCAAATACACACACACACACACACACACACACACACACACACACACACACACCAGAAAGGTCTATCTGCTCTCTCCCTATGAGTGTGTCTCTATTTTGCTTGTTAGTTTAGCTTGTTCATTAGATTCCATACATGAGTGAAACCATATGGTACTTGTCTTTCTCTGACTGGTTATTTTCACGTAGCATAGTGTTCTCTAGGTCCATCCATGCTGGTGTAAAAGATAAGAGTTCCTTCTTTTTTACAGCACAGTATGATTCCATTGTGTAAATGTACCAGAGCTTTATTATCCATTCATCTACTGATGGGCATGTGGTCTGCTTCCAAATCTTGGCTATTGTAATAGTGCTGCTATGAACAAAGGGGTACATATGGTTTTTTTAATTCATGTCTCAGGTTTCTTCAGATCTACTCCCATAAATGGAATCACTGAGTCATAAGGTAGTTTCATTTTTAATTTATTGAGATAACGAGGTAACTTCATACTGCTTTCCACCGTGGCTGCAACAGTCTGCATTCCCACCTGCAGTCCACGAGGGTTCCCTTTTCTCCACATCCTTGCCAGCACTTGTTGTTTGTTGATTGATTTTTTTCCTTTTAATCTTTATTGTTGAAAGAATTACCTAGGTCCTCCTTTTTCCACCATTAACCTCTTCCAGCCAGCTCCCATCCTCCACCCCACAGGCCCTCACCACCCCATTGTCTGTGTCCACGGGTTATGCATATATGCATACAAGTTCATTGGTTGATCTCTTCCCACCCACCCTCCCCTGCCTTCCCTATAAGGTTCAACAGTCTGTTCATGCTTCTATAACTTTGGACCTCTTTTGGTCATCAGCATATTAGGTTCTTTAGATTCCACATATGAATGAGATCATGTGATACTTATCTTTCTCTGACTGGCTTATTTGGTTTAGCATAATACTCTCCAGGTCCACCCATGCTGTTGCAAATGGTAAGAGTTCTTTCTTTTTTATTGCCACATAGTATGCCATTATGTAAATGTACCATAGTGTTTTTATCCACTCATCTGCTGACGGGCACTTAATCTGTTTCCATGTCTTACCTATTGTAAATGGCACTGCTGTGAACACAGGGGTGTATATATTCTTTCTGATGAGTGTTTCAGGTTTCTTAGATATGCTCCTAGAAGTGGGATCAAATGGGAGTTTCTTTTTTAATTTCTTGAGGAAACTCCATACTGTTTTCCACAGTGGCTGGACCAGTCTGCATTCCCACCAGCAGGATATAGGGTCCCCTTTTCTCCACAACCTTGTCAACACTTACTTTGGTTGATTTGTTGATGGTAGCCATTCTGACAGGTGTGAGGTGATATCTCATTGTCATTTTAATTTGCATCTCTCTGATGATTAGTTACTTTGAGCATTTTTTCATATGTCTTTTGGCTTTCTGTATGTCCTCTTTGGAGAAGTATCTATATAGATCCTTTGCCCATTTTTAATTGTATTGTTTGTCTTCCTTTGGTTAAGTTGTATGAGTTCCCTATATATTTTAGAGATTAACCCCTTATCAGATGTATCATTGGCAAATATGTTCTCCCATGTAGTGGGGTCTCTAATTATTTTGATGATGGTTTCTTTTGCCATGAAGAAGCTTTTTATTTTCATGTAGTCCCATTTGTTTATTTTCTCCTTAGTTTCCATTGTCCTAGAAGATGAATCGGTAAACATATTGCTGACAGATGTCTGAGATTTTGGTGCCTGTGGTTTCTTCTAGGACTTTTATGGTTTCACGTCTACATTTAAGTCCTTTATCCATTTTGAGTTTATTCTTGTGTATGGTGTAAGTTGGTGGTCTAGCTTCATTTTTTTGCATGTATCTGTCCAATTTTTCCAACACCATTTATTGAAGAAACTGTCTCTGCTCCAATGTATGCTCTTGCCTCCTTTGTCAAATATCAATTGAGCGTAATGGCTTGCGTCATTCTGGGTTCTTTGTTCTGTTCCATGGATCTATATGCCCATTCTTGTGCCAGTACCAGGCTCTTTTGAGTACAGAGGCTTTGTAGTATAACTTGGTCTTTAGTATTTTGATTCCTCCCACTTTGTTCTTCTTTCTCAAGATTGCTGCAGCTATTTTAGGGGTCATTTTTGGTTCCATATAAATTTTTGGAGTATTTGTTCTTGGCTTGTGAAATATGCCATTGGTATTTTGCTAGGGTTTGCATTGAATCTAGAGATTGCTTTGGGTAATATGGACATTTTAATGATGTTGAGTCTACCAATCCATTAACATGATATATTCTTCCACTTGCTTATATCTTCCTCTGCCTCTTTTTTCATTGTCCTGTAGTTTTTTGAGTACAAGTCTTTTACTTCCTTCATTAAGTTTATTCCTGAGTATCTTAATTTTTTATTGCAATTGTAAATGGGATTATATTTTTAGTTTCTCTTTCTGAGGGTTCACGATTGGTGTATAAAAATGCTATGAATTTTTGACTGTTAATTTAGTATCCTGCTACATTTTCAAATTCATTTATTAAATCTAGTAGTTTTTTGATGGAGTCTTTAGGGTTTTCTATATACAGTATCATGTCATCTGCTAATAATGAGAGTTTTACTTCCTCCTTTCCAATTGGATGCCTTTTATTTCTTCCTCTTGTCTAATTGCTGTGGCTAAAACTTTCAGAAATATATATATATATGCCTAAGCAATCAAACTATCGGTCGACCGGTGGCTATGATGTGCACTGACCACCAGGGGGCAGACACTCAAAGCAGGAGCTGCCCCCTGGTGGTCAGTGCACTCCCACAACCAACCTCCTGCAGCCCCGATCAGTGTGATTGCCGGGCAGGCTGAGGGACCCCCCTGCCAGGATTTGTGCACCGGGCCTCTAGTGTTAAATAAGAGTGGTGAAAGCAGACATTCCTGAATTGTTCCTGATCATAAGGGAAACATTTGTAGTTTTTGCCCATTGAGTATGATGTTGGCTGTGGGTTTGTCATCCATGGTCTTTATTACATTGTGGTTTGTTCCTTCTATTCCCACTTTGCTGAAAGTTTTTATCATAAATAGATGCTAGATTTTATCCAATGCTTTTTCTGCATCTTTTTATATGATCATATGGTTTTTGTCCTTCATTTTGTTTATAGAGTGTATCACGTTTATTGATTTGGAAATATTGTACCAGCCTTGCATCCCCAGAATAAATACCACTTGGTGTGGTGTATGATCTTTTTAATGTAAAAAGATATGGTTTGTTAATATTTTGTTGAGGATTTTAGCATCTATGTTTATCAGGGATATTGGGCTATAATTTTCTTCTGTGTAGTGTCTTTATCTGGTTTTAGAATTAGGATAATTTTGGCCTCATAAATGAGCTTGGGAGTCTTTCCTTCTCGTGAATTTTTTTGGAATACTTTGAGAGAGAGAGAGAGAAATCAATGTGAAAGAGACACATTGATTGGTTGCACTCACCCTTACTGGAACTGAGGATTGAACCTGAAACCCAGGTATACATGCCCTTGACCAGTAATTGAACCCACAACCCTTCAGTGCATGGGCAGACACTCTAGCCACTGAGCACACAGGCCAGGGCAAAATGGCTAACTTTTTAAACGTATTTTCCATGTGTCAGGCTCTGTTTGCATCACTTCAGAAGTGTTACCTCAATTTAATCTCATAAAAACTCCGAATTTGGTAATATTAATGTGCCCTTTGTAAGATAAGAAAACTAAGGCAAAACTAAACTGCAAAATGAGTAATAAGTAGTAAAAAGAATAGTTTGATGCTGAGACAGTGTTAAAGAAATTTTAACAGAATAGGCCGTATTTGAGCTGGGCAATAAAATATAAACTGGGCTGTGAAAGGTGGAAAGAAAGACATTTCCAGGCAAAATGTATAGCATGAAAAAATAGGCAAGGCTAAGAGCTACACTGCTACTGCAAATGTATTACCTGTGTATGGCCGCCCAGTATTCATGATACTTCTTTAGCTAGGACTCTCTTCCCTCTTATCCAAACTAATATATTCACCAGGGTCTAATTGTTAATTAGACATGGTTGGAAAGAAGAAAAAAGCCAAGGAGGATTCCAAAATATTTGACTGAGACAACAGGAAGGATGGATCTTCTATTCACTGAAATGGAAGACTGTGGGATTGGCAGTTTAAAGACAATGATAAGGGAAGCTGAAAAATAAAATCTAAAGCTGTGCATCCTACACAGGTAGCACCTGTCTAGAGGAACATGTCTTCTAATTGCATAAAAACAAATGTTCTGTCTCTGAGAAAAACCAAAAGTTTGGTTTCAGTCATGTTAAGGGATTTATTATACATTTAAGTAAATTGTCAAGTAAACAATTGAATAAACAAATCTAAACTTCCCCGAACAGGTGCAGAAAAGAAATATAATTTGGGAGTTACAAACATAACTATACTATTTTAAACCATGAGACTGGATAAGTTCATCAATGGAGAGGGAAAAATGAAGGAGAAATCTAACGACTGAGATCTGGAGTCTCCAATGTTAAGAGATCAGAGTGATAAGGAGAAACCAACAAAACCAAGAAAGAATAGCCTGTGAATTAGAAGAAAACTCAGGAGGAATCCTAGAAAAAATAAAGAAGGAGAAGTATTAAATACTGCTGACAAGTAAGTTAAGAACTGAGAAGTGTACTACTATAGTTTGCAATATGGCAGTTACTAGTGACTTTGACAAGAGCAGTTCAGTGGAATAGTAAGGAAGAAAGCTTGGTTTGATTGAGTTTGGGAGAAAATAGGAAGCGAGGAATTAGAGACAGTAAGAAAAGACAACAGAAGTTTTGCTATAAAGGAAAGCAGAAAAATGGAGTAGTTGCTGGAAGTTATAACTACCATTTTTTTTGTTCATTTGTTTGTTTGAATTTTGGAGAAACAGTTACATGTCTGTATGCTAAAGGAAACTTATCCAGTAGAGAGAGGGAAACTAATGATGCAGAAGAAAGAGGACAAAATTAATGGAGTGATATTCTTGGGTAGATAATAAAGGATGGGATCTAGGGCACAAGTGGGATGATTTAGCAGCTAAGAGCACAGACGGTTCCTCCATGATAAGAGGAAAGGAAGATAAGAGGAAGGACAGGAGCACTGATGCAGGTGGGCAGGTAGAAGTAAGTAGTGATGGGAATTCTGGCATGTCTATTCCAGTTGTTCCGTTTTCTCGAAGAAATGGTAAGGAAGATGATTACTTGAGAATGAGGACTGCAAAAAATAAAAAAGTCTGATACCAATGCCATTCCTAGGTTTATAATCCTATAGAAATGTGTCCACATGTGATCATAGCCCCTATACTATAATAGTTATGGCATAATTGCTCTTAATTATTGGTAAATTTTTTTAAAAGAGAAACAATGACAATCATCAAGATAGTGGTTACCATTAGGAGAAAGGTAGGGGGCTGTGATCATGAATGAACATACTGAAAGATTCTCAAGTGCCAGCAATGTCCTATTTCTTAACTTGGATTATTTGCTAAAATTGTGCATGTATGTTTTATGCACTTTTATCTACTATTAAATTTCTACACTAAAAAAATATTTTTAATCCCTTAGTCTTGCCATTTAAGTTTAATCTAGTCACTTTTGATTTTAAACTGTCTCATTGGGTAAATATAACAATTCAAGATTCTCCCACTCCCCTCCATCTTCCTTCTCCTCTGAAGATGATATTGACAGTTAGAAAGAGGCATATGGTCCACATGTACTTTCTGTACTCACTAGCATCTATTAAGGTGTAGCTCACCCAACCTGGTTACAGGACATCATGAACTGGTATCTAATGCATATGTGCTCATTTCCTGCCCCAACTCCATAACAATCTCAAAGGCAGTGCACTATTTATCCTCCTCATTCACACCTGGGCCCTCTTTTAGCCTACCATCCCCCTCAGCACTTTTGCATGGCCCTGCAGGCTCAAGAACCTTCAGCTGCTTTCTCTGTACTGCTTTGATGGACATGAGGACTAACTGAGGCTCCCCCGGGCTTACCCACTTCCTCATCCTTTGCTGTACATCTTCCTGCACCATACCAGGAAAAGCAAAATGCAAATCTTCATGCTCTGGCCAGCTCCCAAATCTAGCATGTTTCTCTGGTTTCATTGTCTTCAAATCCATTCCCCTACAAGTATCCACCTTCTACATCTTTATTTTCAGGTACATTTTATAAACTTTATTAGTGCATCATGGTCTGACTTTTAATATTTAAGAAAAGCTTTGGTGATCTAGAAAATACTCTAGTGCCTGGTATTTGCTATTACCTTTAATTCTGTCCAGTTTTGTTTCATGTATTTTAAATACCTTATTTGGCAAGTATTTATGGTTGTTATGTGTTCCTATGTACTGAGCCTTTTAATGAAATCTCCTTTATCTCTTTTAATAGCCTTTGCCTTGAAGCCTATTTTATCCGATATTGATACAGTTTACTCAGCTTTCTTATGATTATAATTTAACATGGTATATTTTTTTCATCCATTTATTTTCAACCTATTTTGATATTTCCCTATAGACCTCTAAGGCTCTCTTTCCTTTATCTTTTTCTTTCTGCCCCTCAAATTGAATAATTTCTGTTGATCTAAGAGTTTATTGACTCATTTCTCTCATCTTCAATCTACTATTAAGCCCATTTAGTAAATTTTTACTTCAGGCATTATATTTTTCACCTCTAAAATATACATTAGGCTCTTTTTTATATTTTCAATTTATTTGCTGAAATAACTTACTCATTATAGAAATATTTTCCTTTATATTTTTAACATAGTTATAATCACTGCTTTAAAATCCTTGTTAAATCCAACATCTTCTTATCTTTGAGACACTCTTTCTCTTCAGTATGGTCACATTTTCTTATTTCTTCAAGGCCTGTAATTTTGGATTGCATCCTAGAAATTGTGAATGATACTTTATACAGACTCTTGATTCTGGTGTTTCTTCAAAGAGTTTTATTTTTGTTTGCTTGTTTGGCAAAAATGTAACTAGACTGAACTCAAACTCAGAACTCTAAAATCCCAGTGCAGTTCTTTTATCCTTTACAGGGAAGGTTGGAGTCTTCCCGCATGTGTGGTCAGGGCTCATCCAGATATTAGGGCAGTAGATACAAAGAATTCGGGCTCTCTCTCTCTGTGTGTGTCTCTCTTTTCCTGGACTCCTCCCTTACTTTTCAGCTGCTGTGGCTGCCTCAAACTCTATCCTTAGTGGGGCTATGGGTTTTCAATCCATGTCTTGGCTCCCTGCTGTGGTAACTGGGGCTTATCTTCAGGCTAAAAACTGTAAGAAATTAGAAACCCACTCAGTGCTGTTCCCTTCCTCCACATGTCCATGTAAAATACATACATATGTCCCTACTTTGGTTTGCTCCCTAGCACCTTCAGATGGTTGTGTTTTCTATTTTTTGAACTAGAGTTTATAGTTCTTTGTGGAAGAGTTACTCTAATAGGAGCAACAAAGCCATTGTCAGAAGAAGAAACTAGCACTTAACCATTAACATCAGGAAATTTTGTGGCAATTGCTTCTAGTATTTATTATTGTCCCATTGAAGAAACTAGATAGAAACTCAGTGAAATTTTCCCTTCTTTCTGTACTGCTTTGTATCATTCCTTCCCTGGGGCTATAAGATTCAACCTCACTGCCTAATTTTAGTGCTGATAGGACTAAAGGAAATAAAAAGGGGGAAATGCATAGATAAATATTTCAAAATTTCCCTCTGAAGTGCAAATATATTGTGGAAGAGCTAACACATTTAAATTGCCGTTAGAATAAATTAGGTTGCTGATCTAGGAGGTCCTGAAAGAGAAGGATACGTGAGAGGGGAGAGTGCAGAGGAGATAACATGTAGAGCTGTGCGAGGGACAGATCTGGGTGAAGCCCTTAGTGAGGTGTGAGATGGGAGAAAAGGCTGACATCTAGTAGATGAAGGATGGGTTCCAGAGACAGTTTAGAGCCCAAGAAAGTGGGCAATCCCTGAATGTTAGAATCATAGCTTCATGGCATTTTAAACCTAAAAAAAAATGCTTACCACATCATCTAAATCCAAAACCCTTATTTGGAGGCAAGGAAACTAAGTCTCACATGTTGCCTGTTTCATAATTTAGTCAAGGGACTCATTCCCCTCAGCACAGTGTTGGTGCTATCATCCTATTTAACAATAGCCTGGGGCCTGTTCGCATTTGTGTTTTGACTAATCAATGTTGTGTATAAGAGCTCTGGGCCTGAACCACTCACATCCTTAAACAAGCTGGAGAATTCTAATACAGAGCTTTTTGTTCTTTCTCTGCATTATCTGGGAGTTTTAATCACAGCAGAGTGCATTGGGGCTTTCTTATGATTGCATAAAATACACCGGGCTCCAGCTCTCTTTTTAATTATGATAAAGCCATGCAGCCTCTCATGGATTGCTCGGTTTCATGTTCAGGTAGAGGTGGCTCACAGGATACTGCAACAATTAATTCAGATTAGCTCATAAATTTATTGAAGGAAATATCTATCAGGTGTTCCTGTCTGTCTATGTGACTGCTATTGACAATAATTAAATGATATGAGTTTCAAACTCCCTGGTCCCATGCTGCCTTCTGATTTAATCATTAGTCAGAATCTGCATTCTTCCCTAAGGTAGCTTTTTATCCTCTCAAATACAAATGAGAAGCTGAGATCAGTGAATTTAAGAAATTATCCTATATAATAAAAGGCTAATATGCAAATTGTCCCCTCAACCGGGAGTTCAACCAGGGGGCGGGGCCGGCCAGCCAAACACCCACAGCCCCTCCCCCTGGCCAGCCCAGTCCAATCAGCCCTGATCGGGGCAGGCTGGCCAGACCCCACCTGTGAATGAATTTGTGCACTGGGCCTCTAGTATCCTTATAGTAAAAGCTTAATATGCTAAGTGTCTGGTCATCCATTCAACCAATCAAAGCATAATGTGCTAATGATATTTATGCAGTGGTTCTCAACTTGGCAGCGGTTCTCAACTTGTGGGTCGCAACCCCTTTGGGTGTCGAACAACCCTTTCACAGGGGTCGCCTAAGACCATCGGAAAACACATATTTCCGATGGTCTTAGGAACCGAGATACCGCTCCTCTATCTGTCTTTAGGCAGGTCTGCCCACATGCAGATACGCCCACATACGAGTACCTGGCGTGATGACATCATCGCACCAACCCCATCACATACACCCCGTACAAGTACAGGTGTATGTGACAGGGTTGGCGCCATAATGTACTTATGTGGACCAGTCACACATGTGTAGAGAGCAGCTACTGTGTAGAAAGCAGCTGCTGTGTTGAAAGCAGCTGCTGTGTTGAAAGCAGCTACTCTGTTAAAAGCAGCTACTGTGTTGAAAGCAGCAGTATTGGAGGTAAAACGACACTTCATGAATTATAATTACTGGGAAATGTAAAATCAGGTACTGTAAAATCATCAACTACTGCAAAAAAAAATATCTGTGCCATGGGAGCTTAATCTGGATGCTGATTGGCCTTTTTATATTCAGCTGTGGTTGATGTGAATACTGCCCCCTTGTGATAGTAACAGGTATGTAAAAAAAAACAACAACACAGAACGGTAAATCATAGGAAACTTTAATGAACTGCATTGACTGAACTATGCCATGTATCATCTTTTGTATTATTAAAGCTATTGTTATATATTATTTTCATTAGCAAACCATCCCATGACAATGGATCGTGTAGAGAAGAATATTAAGAAAAGAAAATATAGTGAGGATTTTTTACAGTATGGTTTTACCTCAATAATTACAGCAGGAATTGAGAAACCGCAATTTGTTATTTGTTGTGAAGTTCTATCAGCCGAATCTATGAAGCCGAACAAACTAAAATGCCATTTTGATAGCAAGCATCCGAGCTTTGCCGGCAAGGATGCCAACTATTTTAGAAGCAAAGCTGATGGACTCAAGAAAGCCAGACTTGACACTGGTGGCAAGTACCACAAACAAAATGTAGCAGCCGTTGAAGCTTCATATTTGATGGCACTCAGAATCACCAGAGTTATGAAACCTCACACCATTGCTGAGGATTTACTGTTGCCAGCGGCCAAAGACATTGTTCGAGTTATGATTGGAGACTAATTTGTTACGAAATTGAGTGCAATTTCCTTATCTAACCACACTGTCCGCAGAAGAATAGATGACATGTCTGCTGATATTCTTGATCAGGTAATCCAGGAAATTAAATCTGCTCCACTTTCAATATTTAGTATCCAGCTTGATGAATCTACAGACGTTGCAAACTGTTCACAGTTACTGGTTTACGTGAGGTATATTAATGATGGCAACTTTAAAAATGAGTTTCTTTTTTGCAAACCTCTTGAAACACCAGCTACTGCACGTGATGTATTTGACACAGTTGGTTCATTTCTGAAAGAGCATAAGATCTCTTGGGAAAAGGTTTGTGGTGTTTGCATAGATGGTGCTCCAGCTATTCTAGGATGTCGATCTGGATTTCAACATTTGGTGCTGAATGAGTCACCAAAAGTCATCGGAACTCACTGTATGATTCATCAGCAAATATTAGCAATGAAGACGCTGCCACAAGGGTTACAAGAAGTAATGAAAAGTGTCATAAGTTCTGTCAATTTTGTAAAGGTGAGCACTTTAAACAGTTGACTGTTTTCGCAACTGTGCAATGAGTTGGATGCGCCGAGCAATGCTCTGCTATTTCACACTGAAGTGAGATGGTTGTTGAGAGGAAAAGTTTTAAAACGTGTTTTTGAGCTTCATGATGAACTCAAAGTGTTTTTTAATCAGAAAGCAAGACCGCAGTTCGAAGCACTTTTCAGCAATAAAAGTGAACTGCAGAAAATAGCTTGGTTGACATCTTTGCCATCTTGAATGAGTTAAATTTATCACTGCAAGGACCAAATGCAACATGCCTCGATTTGTCTAAAAAGATCCGATCATTGCAAATGAAACTTCAGCTTTGGCAAAAAAAAATTGGATGAAAATAAAATTTACCTGTTGCCTACCTTATCTGCTTTCTTTGAGGAACATGACATTGAACCAGACAAAAGGATTACGATGATAATTTCTGTGAAAGAACACTTGCACATGCTTGCAGACGAAATTTCATCGTACTTTCCAAATCTACCTGACACCCCATTTGCACTTGCCAGAAGCCCATTCACAGTCAAAGTTGAAGATGTTCCTGAGACAGCACAAGAGGAGTTCATTGAACTTATTAACAGCGATGCAGCGAGAACTGATTTCTCTACAATGCCAGTTACAAAATTCTGGATCAAGTGTTTGCAGTCATATCCTGTTCTGTCTGAGACTGTGTTGCGCCTTCTTCTTCCATTTCCAACAACATATCTTTGTGAAACAGGGTTTTCTAGCTTGTTGGTTATCAAGTCTAAATACAGAAGTAGACTTGCTGTGGAAGATTATCTTCGTTGTGCTCTTGCAAAGACTGCCTGGAGAATTTCTGATCTGGTGAGAAAGAAGCAATCTCAACCTTCCCACTGACATTGGCTTTTTACGCATACTGTCGCAAAATGTAGCAATGTAGTTTACTGTTGTTATATTAAAACTGTTAACCATGCTACACCATGCTTCAAGACAAAATTTCATTTATTTGTAATTATAAATAAATATTTCACAATATATAATTACATATTGTTTTTGTGATTAATCACTATGCTTTAAGTATGTTCAATTTGTAACAATGAAAATACATCCTGCATATCAGATATTTACATTACGATTCATAACAGTAGCAAAATTATAGTTATGAAGTAGCAACGAAAATAATTTTATGGTTGGGGGTCATCACAACATGAGGAATTGTATTAAAGGGTCGCAGCATTAGGAAGGTTGAGAACCACTGTGCTAAGGCCACTCAACCACTTGCTATGACATGCACCAACCAACAGGGGGCAGACACTCAGACCAGTAGGTTAGCCTGCTGCTGGGGTCCAGCCCATCAGGACTGAGGGAGAGGGGCTGGACAAGCCCTGGAGCCCTTCTATGGTCCCTCCTCAGCTGGCCAACCTCCTGGGTCCCTCCCCAGCCCTCATTGTGCACTAATGGGGTCCCTTGGTCTGGCCTGCACCCTCTCAGAATCTGGGACCTTTCAGGGGATGTCGGAGAGTCGGTTTTGGCCTGATCCGACAGGCCAGGCCGAGGGACCCCACTGGTACACAAATTCATGCACTGGACCTCTAGTTTTAAATAATGCTTTTATCTCCTCTCAATATCTGGGTTAACATCTCTGGACAAATCAAAATACATCAAAATGAATATAATTGTCTTTATACTCAAAAGGTAGTATGTGCTTCTAATGACAGCAGTGGCCAAGTGAAGGGAGAGTAAGCTATTGTTCACAACCTAAGATTAAGAGTTGTTGTGGGATTTTTTTAATGATGCACCATATCCTTCTGCCCTCAGGCCAATCAACAAGAGCCCAAATAGTAACTAAACAAATAACCCCAAAATGTCCTATGTATCAAAGAGTAATCTAGCTTTTAGGGAGAATAAACATAAAAAAATGAGACTTCTTATTTCCTTCACTTAAATAAAAAAATATAAATTAATGTAAAATCTACAAATATTCACCATTACTTTAAAGCTATAATGGATAGCCCAAAGATAATTTAACATCTAGCATTTGGGACTTCCAGTCAATGTGACAGCATAGGTAAATGCAATTCTTGAATCCTCTCACAACCACATCAAAATTATAGCTGACCTACAGAACAACCATCATTTAGAACCACCTAAAATCTATCTGAATGAAAGTCCTACAACTATGGAATTAAAGAAGAAACTACATCAAGTCTGGTAAGGGGGCAGAGATCCAAAACAGGCTGGTCCCACACCCAGGTGTGGCAGTTTATAATCAAGAAGGATATCTCAGCTGCAGAGGTCCCCTCTGAGGAGCAAGCGATCCAAGTCCCACACCAGGCCACCCAGCCCAGAGTTCAGTGCTGGGAAGAGAAGTTCGCATAACTTCTAGCTGTAAAATCTAGCTGGGATTGTGACTGACGATGACAGAAGGCTGCTGGAGTCCCAGGCAGTTCCTCTTAAAGAGCCCATGCACAGACTTAACTCAGACTCACTCCATCTGTGCTCCAGCACTTGGAGCAGCAGTTTGAAAGGAACTGAGGACATACAGGGAAGAACTAAACTGCCTGGCATCAGGGGAGACCTGAGTGGGGGGCAGTTTTCTGCGAGACAGAATTGCTGGCAGAGGCCATTATTCCTTTTCTGAGACATCTCCCCACAGAGCTGGCAGGCGAGCACCATATCTGAGTCTCCATCAACCTGGCTCCAATTGTTTTCCCTGCCCTGGTGATTCCTTGAGGCCCCACTCCACCCAGCTTGCAGGCCCACGCAAGCTGTTCCCAGTGACTTTTCCATACAAATGGACTCTCTTGACTCATGTTTCAGACCTTTGTAAAATCTCTCAAATAAGCAGCATCTGGCCTCAGCATGCCCCACATCTCTCATTAAGTGGCCCCAAGACTGGAACTAGCAGCAGCCAACCTTGGTTCACAGCTAGACCTCTCCTGGACACCTCCAAGCGCAGCACAAGTAGCAGCCATCTGAAGATCACTTTGTAGTTCATGCAGGTGGCCCTGTACAGAACATAGGTGGCAGCTGACCTTGGTCTGCACCTCCCAGGAAGTCCCAGAGGCAGCACACCTAGAGGACACATAGAAGCACCACCCAACTGTTGTAGGTGGCAGGAACGGCACCAGCTGTTAGACTGGTGGGGTCAGACCGGACCTGGGTTCAGCAACCTTGGTACTTGAGTTCTGGCTACAAAAGAATTTATTTAGAAAATCACATAGGTAGAAGTAATTCATAAAAGAAATAGGCTGAGGAAATTAGTTATGGAGGTAAAGGAAGGGCCCTTGGAGATTGGGAGTGAGGAAGGTAATGATAATGTGCCTGTGGGGAGGGGGAGTGTAGGAGAAAGGAGAAGGGAAAGATGCGGGCCTGCTCCCAGGACGGAGAATGCACTGGGCCCTCTGCCCTAAGGGTTTTAAGTGTGGAGATTTTAGTGGAGGTCCCAGGGGAAGATCTCAATAGAATATTCAGCAGCTTTCCAGGTGTGTCCTTTCAGGGTCTCAGGGCAGGGGGGGTTATTATCCAATGCAGCTGGTCCTGAAGTCAGCCATGGGGTTCCTTGCCTGGTTTTTTGTTTTTTTGTGGCCTGTAGCTAAAATACAACTGAGGCCTAGATGTTATCTCTAGAAAGGAAAGATCAGAGAGTCCAAACCATAGTTAAAAAAAAGAACAGAAAATGCATATTTGCATACATGACTCAGTGAGGTTAGCCATATAAATGATTTGTAAATGAAGTATAAATGACAGGCAAGAACAGTAGTATCAATATGGTTTTTAAAATAAATTATGCTTTATGTAATTTTGAACTTTTTCTTTAGAAACTAGCTCCCCTGACCAAAATGCATGAATAGATAAATTATCACTAAGATATATGTAATTTTTGGCCCTGTGATGCTCTGTTAACCAAAATCTGTTTTTTATGTATCATAATTCCTTGAGTTTTTTGAAAAAAAAAAGAAAAAAATATATACAATGAAAGCCATATTTGAGTAGATTGGAAAAGAACACATTTCTTGTAGTTTAGCACTATAATTATAATTTTGATAATATGTCCCTGGCGATTTTACTTCAAAAATAGCCATCTAGGAGTCTGTCTCAAGACATTAATACATACAAGTACTCATAATAATTAATACAAAAATGTAATGTCTGAAGTTTTAAATCAAGTTAATTAATGTATTCCCTTTTAAAAAATGAGTCTTTATATTGTGCCACAAAATGGCACTATGAGTACAATAGTTAACATTAAAACTAAAAACAAAATTAAATGCAAAACTTCCTCAAACACATTCCCTTAAGGATAAGCAAAAGAGAAAAATATAACCAGATGAAGGTGACATCAAGTAAAATTTTGAGCATCCTGGTGAAAATAAAGACTGCTACATTATTTCAGATAGAAATAAAAGTATGTGCAGAGTTTCTCACCTACTACAGTTTTTTTAAAAAACTGAACCTTTGAAGGGAAGAAGGACACTTCCAGAGGAACCACCTGTGCAGGTGCTGTGGTGAGCTCTGGGCATTCAGTAGGGAACAAAACAGACATGTTTCCTGCCCTATGGAATTTACATGAATGAGACAGACAAGAATTGAGACTATACAATATTACAAATCACGGTGAAACAGCCAAGTGCCTACTTTACATTAGGACCTACACACCACCAGTTCCCAAAAGTAAATACACAGAGCCTTTTTGTTGTTGGTTTTAATGTTTTTATTGTTAATTAATATGAAAGGTAACAAAAATAAATGACATTATAAAAGTTTAATAAAACTAACCTAGGTCTCATAATCATTGTCTCTGGGCTATATAGTTCCTGACTTCTTTTTTCTTAAGTCATATTGAAGCCATAGTGTTTACTTCATACTGAAAAAAAAAATTGTGAAAAATAATAATCCATTTCAAAGATGGCTTCCATATATATTTAACCCCAGTGATGGTTTCACACAGAATGTATGGCCCTTGGCCCAGCCAACATGAAAAATATAAATGGATATATGTAGTATGGTTGCAATATTCAATCTGGTTTTTAACCACCAGTTCCAGGCTCCATAAAATCAATTCAGTGGAGACAGCTATTGATCATAAAATCTCCTAAAGCAAAGGAATCAACTCTATCCATTTCTCCTCATATTGCCAACAGCTCCTCAAGGTCAGGGAGCATGTCTACTTCATTCTGTAAATCTTCATTAGGTCTAGGACAAGCCTGTCCACAAAGGGGGCCCTTCCAGGTGCCCCTGAGAGAAGAGATTAAAGGTTTCAGTGAGTTATTTTGCCTAAAAGTAAATTTGGCATCTTGAAACAGTGAATAGATAAATCTGTCTGATAAAAAAAATGCACATGAGAAAGGAGAGATGAGATTAGAATTGTGCGTTGGTTGGGGCAGCCTGAGGAAGGCCTGGAAAACCAGGTCAGACAACTGGATCTCTGTAGAAAATAAAAAGGTGTTAAAAGAAATTCTAGATGCATATCTCCTCCTTATGTCAGAGGGGGCTACAAGGAGCTTGTGAGGGAAGAGAGATGGAATTTAAGAAAAGCTATCAGTATATGGTTAAAGAAAGTAGAAAGGGATGAGGGCCAGGAGTTTAATGGTAATAAACTTATTAATAACTAACAAAAGGAAGGAATATGTGGAAGTAAAGGGAACCAAAGAACACTCCAAGGTTCCCGTTCATTTGTTCTGAAAGCATTGTAATGCTTAGTAATAAAAGGGGACCTCAAGGAAATCAGCAAACAAGTCAATGATGTTTGTTTTTAAACATGTTGAGCTTGACTTGACACTAAAGATATAAATGAAAATATTGAATCAATAGTTTGATATTTATTTAGAACTTAAAATCTGCCTCCTTTCTTAAAATTAGTGAATTCACTTCATTAAATTCAAATAACGTGATACAATTGTTTTTGTTTTTAATGACAGCAATACAAAAACCCACTAAAATAGGGAAATAAGCATTACCAAATATCAGTGAATTAATTAGGAAAAATTAAAAATTTAGAGCTAGAGCTGAAAAGTGAGGATGGTCTAGATTAGAACTATATATGCAATGGCAATTTGAATACAAATATGTTTGAGTGCCTGCCGTGGACCAGGCCTGTGATTGGGGCAGAGTATATAGGAGCAACAATAGAGAACCTAGAATGCTATTAAGAAGTGGTATGGGAAAAAATCAGAGCCCAGAGAATTTGTCTTGAAGTTACATTTGCACAAGAACACTGGTTTTATTTAGACTGAAAGTTTTTTTAAGTGAGTTGGAGGTAGGGCTAAAGGAGGTAACGGGAAGTATAAAGCTCCCCTCCTAAAATCATTCCTTGCCCCTGACAATGGTGCTAAACAAAAGAGACATGACCTCTGCCCTCATGGAGCTTACAGTTTAGTCTAGAAAAAAATATTATTTTTTGAGAAAAGGAAAAAGAGAAGATACTGAAAAAACACAATTCAAATGGGGTGGAGGACATAATCTATATCCTATCTAAAAAAGATGGAATATGCTAATTGACCATTACACCCTGACAAAGATGGTGGCACCCGCAGCCACAAGATGGCGGCGCCCAGTCCCTTCAGCCCTGCCGGGGTGGTAGGCACACAGCACAGCTGGACCCGCCCCCAAGTGGGTCCGGCCACTCCGCATGCCTGCCTCTGGAGTCCCCCAGTCCCCTCAGCCCCCCAGCTGCCTCAGGGCTGGCCCGAGGTGCAGGCAAGCCTCAAATGTCAGCTGCCCAGCTGCCCAGGGCCAGCCTGAGGAACAGCCAAACAACTGAACAAACAGGCTGTGTGGGGCAACCAGGCCAGCAGGGGGGTTATTGAGGGATGACCAAACAACTAAACAAGCAGGCTGCATGGGGCAACCACGCTGGCAAGGGGTTAGTGAGGGATGACCAAACGACTGAACAGCAGGCTGCGTGGGGCAACCAGGTTGGTGGGGGGGCTGTGAGGGGCAACCAGGCTGGCAGGGGGGGGCAGTTGGGGGCGACCAGGCAGGCAGGCAGGTGAGTGATTAGGAACCAGAGGTCCAGGATTGTGAGAGGGATGTCCCAGATTGGAGAGGGTGCAGGCTGGGCTGATGGGATCACCCCCCCATGCATGAATTTTGTGCACTGGGCCTCTAGTATGTATATAAAAGCCCAAGCGACCAGACCACCAGATGACCAGCCAGTAGCTATGATGCACACTGACCGCCAGGGGGCAGATGCTCAATGCAGGAGCTGCCCCCTGGTGGCCAGTGCACTCCCACAACAGGAGCGCCACTCAGCTGACCCACGGGCTCCAGATGCCAGGCTCATGGCTAGCTGGCGAGCGCAGCTGTGGCGGCACAAGCCTCTCCCACAGACACTTCCCTGCATGCCCCTCCTGCATCTGGACCAGGACTAACTGGGCACAAGCCTGTGGCCGCTTCTCCCATACCACTGCGGCTGCGCAGTCATTGGTGCACCAGTATCACCCTAGGATGTGTGCGGAAGAGACCACAGCAAAACAGCAGCGAGCCTACTGAGTGGCAGCAGCGGCAGGTGCAAGTGGGGCCAGGAGGAGCGGGAGTGGCATGGCACCTGGCCAGGGCTCTGGCTCCTCCCCAGCCTCCTGCTGCTTTGAGCACTACTTTGTGTTGTACAGAATTGACATGGACAGCTGGCTAGAGCCCAAGGAGCTGGTGGGTAAGGCCTGGCTTCGGCAGCGTGGAGGTCCACTGATCCCTGCAGGCCAGGCCAAGGGACCCCACCGGTGCACAAATCCGTGCACCAGGCCTCTTGTTTAGATTATGAAAATCAAGGAAGGCCTTCTGAATAAGTGACATCTGAGCAGAGACTGAAGAATGGGTTTGAATGAGACCAGAAAAAGATTTGCAGACAGAGAGAATGGCATGTGCAAAAGCCTTGAAGCAGAAAAGGATAAGAGGCCAAGTGGTCAGTTCAGAACAAGCAAAGGGGACAGGGGGTTGAAGTACCAGATATTTTACAAATGAGGAAACTGAAGCTCAAAGAGGTTAAGTAACATACCCAAGCTTGCCCAGCTGGAAGCTGAACCCAGGTCAGTGTGCCTCAAAGCCTATACTGCTAGCTAGTCCAACAGACTCCTCAGACCTTTCAATCTTAAGAGTCACCTGTGGTGCTTATTAACAATCAGAACCCTAGGCCTTAGGCCAAAACTTCAGAATTCCATAAGAAGAAAGGTCACTTAGAGAAGATACATTCACATTGGGTAATTTAAGGAGAGTTTAATGAAGAAACTGTATTAGTTTCCTGGGGCTACCATAACAAAGCACCATAATTATACTGGGTAGCATAATCAACAGAAAGTTATTGACTCACAGTTCTGGAGGCTAGAAGGGATAGGGTCCTTCTAAGGACTAAGAGAGAGAATCTGTTCCATGCCTCTCTCTGAGCTTTTGGAGTTTGCTGGCAAGTTTTGACATTCCTTGTCTTATAGACGAATCACTAGAATCTACCCCTTCATCTTTACATGGCATTTTGTATGCGTGTGTGTGTGTGTGTGTGTGTGTGTCCCCCCAAATTTTCCCTTTTTTATAAGGACACCAGTAATGTTGGAAGAAGGCCCACCCTAGTAAATTCATCTTAACTTGATCATCTATAGAGACCCTGTTTCCAAAGACCTTCCAAATTTCTGAAAGTCATAGTCACAGTCTCTGAGGTTAAAATTCCAACAACTTTGGAAGACACGATTCAACCCATAACCAGGGCTATTAGCAGAGATGTGGGCAGGGAAAGCACAAGGGACCATGCAGTCCCCAGGGTAGCAACAGTGATTTCCCATCACCATCCATTGTGGCCCACAGGGACAAAGCTGGGGGTGTAAGTACCACCCCCACCAACCTGCTGCTAGGGCTAAAGCCAACCAGAAGCCAGAATGCAGAGGAGCCCACTGAAGTGTTTCAAGAAGTCATCTCTCCAGATGTGGAGCAGGATGAAGAGTCAAAAGTGGGTCCAGAGGAGCAAGCAAGGTATCTAGCCAGAAGACCCTGACGACATTTAAAATCAAAGCCCAGAAAATTCTTGTGTTCAGACGCAGTTTAGGAAATGTTTTCCACATTAAAATGGTTAGAAAGACAAGGTCATTAACATCAGTGAGTCCTACTCACATAATAGTATTTCTTTCATTTTTTTAAAAACAAATATGAAGAAATTTAAACTTAATAAGAAACACATCTATTAATTTAATTGGAAGTGAAAAGGCATTTTTATACTTTAACAGCTTGCAGCTTGAAAATAACATCCCAATTTTTGAACCTTAAGACCAGGTGACTTGAGAAATGAAGAAGAGTCAGTTATCACAACAGAACTAAACCAGCCGTGGCTGTTCATTGCTGGTGACAGAAGTCTCATGTCTCTGTGACACTGTGCTCACAGAAAGTGCGAGTTAATTGAGAAAGAAGACTGGAGAATTGAGCCCCAAAGCTCACATGTGAACACACACATATGCACAGCACCACACTGAGAGTAGCAGGAAGACTAGGACAATGTGTATCTTCCACAAGGAGGAAAACTCTTACCACAGTTTCCTGTGCTTCCTCTGCTTTAGTATGTACCAGACACTCACCGACTGAACCAAAGATGGCAACTGTGAGTTCAGCTCCATCATTCTGTCAATTAATATGGGTTGTTTTTCTAGAATACAGGATTACTACATTATGAAATGCTAATTGTTTTTGCTATCTTGCATGACCTGCCTGGAAGATGAGATGCAAATTGAGACATAATACAATTATGGCTGCTCTCACCCTGTTCAAATGTATTTTTCTTCTCCAACAGGCTCAGGAAAATGGCCTTTATTTTGTTTAATTTCCAGCATCCTACCTCTTGCAGCTTAGGGAGTCTACCCTGGAGAAATGCCTATTATCATATGATAGTGGGGCTTCTTGTTGCAAACAAAAATATCAGAACTTTTTACCCAAATAAGTCTTGTCTTTCTAAATAATTACCTTGGGAGGCTAACGATTTAGTCACATGATGCATTTTTACACCAGTGAACTCTCATTAAAATACCATAACAAGACAGACTCTAAAAGAGAAAAAATGCACCATCCAAGGAGGATGACCTCAGCGTGGGAAGGTACAAAGGCAGGGCTGTCGCTGCCCTGATAACCATGGAGAGTTTGCAGAGGTAGACACCTCTGCTTCACCACAAGCTGCTAAAACCTCCTCTATGCCCTTCTGCAACTGCCCAGCCTGCTTCAGGCCCATTATCTTACCAGGACAGAATGAAATACATTACTAATGGAAGTATTTGCAAAAAAGAAAGAGAAAGGTGGGGAGCAGGAGGGGAGGGGAGGGGAGGGGAGGGGAGGGGAGGGGAGGGGAGGGGAGGGGAGGGGAGGGGAGGGGAGGGGAGATAATAAAAGAGAAATGTCTTTTCACAAAGTATGTGAAAAATCTTCTGTCAATAAGACATTAAGCAGAGTGTGAAGTTATCATAGTAAATACTTGAAGTTGCTGAAGTGTTCAACCACAGGAGATTAATTAAATAATTTATGGACCATCCATAAAATGGAATAATTTAAAGTTATTGTAAAGACCTATTTCCATTGACATGGAAAGTTGTTAGATGAGAAAAGCAGGTTAAACCTAAATGTATAATGTGATCTCATTTTTTTAATATGTATATTTGTAGGTATCTGTGAATATGTGTACGTGTACAGAGAGAAAGAGACAAGGAGAAAAAAAAATGAAAGATTCTCATTAAACACCAAGATGTAAATGAATATTTTTGAGAGGCAAAATTATATCTTTTTACTTATTTCTATTTTCTAAGTTTTCCACAATATATATATATATATATATATATATATATATATATGACTTTCGATGTGTAAGAAGTAAAGAAGGTTGTCATAGGAAAAACTAAGTAGCTGTGGCTGAAGATTATCATGCAATTTACTTTTTTTTCCCACTATTTCTTTTTTTAAAAGCTGGCAATGTTATGCCATAGATATAGTGATAAGATTTGTACACAGATCTCCAGAGTCTACATCTACTGTTCTTTTAAAATCATCAGTCCTTGCATCTCCAACATGTATTAAGTGAAAAATGAAGACACAGAAGATGTATGGAATATGCAACCAAGTTTACAAAAGAAAGGAAAATAAACAAGATACATCTGATTGGCTTCTATATGCATAAAAATTATCTGAAAGGGCAAATAAAAAATTTATAACAGTGATTACATATGGAGAATAGCAACTGAGCTGATGGGAGACAGAAATAAACCTCTTTATATGTTTTGATCTTTGAAACGTGTATATGTAGATTGGGTGTGTTATATGCCCTTGAGTTGGCTCTGACTCCTGGCAACCCTATGAACGAGTCATGGCCACAATGTCCTGTCCTCGTGGGCCTGCTCAGCCCCTGTAGACTCATGCCTATGGCTGTTTTTATGGAATCAATCCACCTTATATCTGGTCTTCCCCTTTTCCTGCTGCCTTCTATTTTTCCCAGCATTATTGTCTTTTCCAAAGAACCCTGTCTTCTCATAATGTGCCCAAAGCAGGGTGGCTTCGGTTTTGTCATTTTTGCCTCCAGTGCTGTTTCAGACTTAATTTGCTCTACGACCCACTTGTTTGTCTTTCTGGTGGTCCAGGGTATCTCCAGCACTCTCTTTCAATACCATATTTCATATAAACCAATTTTTCCCTACCAGCCTTCTTCACTGTCCGATTTTCACATCCATACATTGTAATTGGGAACGCGGGAGTGTGGATGATTTTAACTTTGATCTTTAATGACACATCTTTGCTCTTAATGACCTTTAATTCTTTCACTGCTGCCCTTCTGAGTTCCAGCCTTTTCTTGATTTCTTGGCTGTAATGTCTATCTGAATTGATAGGACCCAGGGTAAACAAAATCTTCAACAATTCGATATCTCCACAGTCTGTCTTCTATAGTTAGGGTTTGTGTGTTGATGTTCCATACAGTCTTGCTTTTGCACTTTCTTCTCTCACTTTCACCAGAAGTCATTTCAAATCATTGCTACTGTTTGCCAGGAAGATACTGTCATCTTAGCTTGTTGATATTTATTCCACCAATTTTCACTCCTCCTTCCTCTGAGCCTAGCCCAATCTTTTGTATATGTTCTTTGCATAAATTAAACAAATGCAGAGATAAAATGCATCCTTATTGGACACCAGTGCCAATAGGAAACCATCTGTCTCCATATTCTGTCCTGACAGTGGCTTCCTATGCACAACACAGTTTATGCATCACAACAAACCAGTGCTGAGGCACGCCCATTTCTCTGAGAGCAACCCATAGCTTTTCATAATCCACACAGTCAAAGGCCTTGCAGTAGTCTGTAAAACATAGACTAATCTAAAATTCTGGAGTCTCAGTCCCCAATCCATGTTTGCAATTAGCTCTCAAGAGCCTCTTCCTTTTCTGAATCCAGCTTAAATATCTGGCATCCTTGCTCCATATAAGGTGAAAATCTTTGTTGCATTACCTTGAGTAACACTTTACTTGCATGGGAAATAAGAGTCATGGGCCTATAGTTACTACACTCCTTCGTATCTCCTTTCTTAAAAATTGGTATATATATTGAATGTTTCCAGTCTGTAGGCCATTGTTTTGTTTTCCATATTTGTTGACATATTCTTGCTAGGACTTTGAAAGAGTCTCATGGCTTGAAATAGTTCGATGTGTATTCCATCTACCCCTGGTGACTGATTTCTTCCCAATACTTTGAGGGCAGCTTTCACTCCAGTTTCTAGAATTACAGGTTCTTTCTCATAGGAATCTTCCTCAAAGGTGCTGTCATCCTTTTGTCTCTTCTGTATAGATTTATATTATGATATTTTCACCTTTTATTCTCTTCTGATCAGATAATGTACTTCCTTGTTAGCCGTTCAGCATTCCTAGTCTGGGCTTGAATTTCCCTTTTATTTCTTGAATCTTTGGTAGAGATCTCCTGTTTTTCCTTTTTTTGTTGTTTCCTTTTATCTTGTTACCCTGACTAGTAAGAAGAACTATTGTAATAGTTCTTTTTATCTCTACATGATAGTTGTAGAAAAACTGCATTTATGACTTTAACCCTGCTTTTATCACTTTTTACTTTTACTTCTCACTTATCTCTAGTAAGTTTTAGTGTTTCTCTTTCATTCATCTCGATTTTTCTTTTCCTTTTTTAATTCCTACTTCTGGATTGTCTTTCCCCATTCTTCCCTAATAGAACAGTATCCCTAGTTTCACTCCACAGTCAATTAAGTTTAACAGATGGACTTAAATCCTTCGGGAATGTTATTTACATTATGTTTTGGCACTGCAATTATTTTAATACTCATTTCCAGCTTTACTCTAATGTTTGATATTAATAGCTTGTAGTCAATACCAATTTGCCCCTAGCCTTGTTTTGTCAGAGAGAATACAGTTTTTCCATCTCCTGATTCCAATTAAATAGTTCACTTGAGTTCTGTATTGGCCATCTGGTGATGTTCATGTATACAGTCAATTGTTTGGTTGTCTGAAGCATGTGTTTGCAATAGACAAGTTGTTAACTTTGTAAAAATTCGCAAGCCAATCTCCTCCTTCATTTCTGACCACTAGTCCAAATTTTCCAACATTTGATTCTGCTTTATTCCCTAACTTTGCATTCCAGTCACCTGCAATGTCCTGTTTGGGTGTGTAATCAATGTTTGCATAGATACTTAAAAAATTCATAGATACATAAAAAAATTCAATTTTGTCTTCCTCCTCTCTAGTTGGAGAATAGACTTGAATAATGGTTATGTTAGAGGTTTAACTAGAAGTCTGATTGATATTATTTGGTCCAACCTTACATTGTAGCTCCTGCCTGTGCTACATCTTGCCTCAGTATTAAAGCCACTCCGTGTCTTCTGAGCTTGTCATTTCCAGAGTAAAACACTGCAGATGTACCATTCCAGTCATTTTAGTTTGCTAACACCAAGCAATTAGCTCTCAAGCTAATGTACAACGTTTACATGTTCCATTTCTTACTTTTATTGAATTTATTGGGGTGACATTGGTTAACAAAACCATACAGGTTTCAAGTGTACAACTCAACAAAACATCATCTGTACGCTGCATCGTGTGCCCATCACCCACAGTAAAGTCACTTTCCAGCCTCTTTTATCCCGCTTTTCCCTTTTCCACCTCCCTCTATCCCCTTTCCTTATGGCTATTATTTTTTGCTTAATTCCTTCACCTTTTTTTACCAGCCCCCCAGTGTCCTTCCCCTTGAAAACTGTCAGTCTGTTCTATGTATCTATGCTTCTGTTTCTGTTTTATTTGTCAGCTTATTTTGTTCATTAGGTTCTACATATAAGTGAGATCATGTGGTACTTGTCTTTTTCTGATTGGCTTATTTCACTGCACATATTTTTCAGGTACATTCATGCTGTCACAAAAGTAAGATTTCTTTCTTTTTTACAGCTGAGTAGTATTCCATTGTGTAGAAGTAGCACTGCTTTTTTATCCACTCATCTACTGATCTGGTCTGTTCCAGATCTTAACTATCTATAATAATAATATGCTAATTAGACTGGACAGCCGGACGTCCTTCCGGACAAAGCCACCATGGTGGGGGCTGAGGCAGAGGCAGTTGGGGGTGATCAGGCAGGCAGGCAGAGGGGTTAGGGGCAATCAGGCAGGCAGGAGAGCAGTTAGGGGCAATCAGGCAGGAAGGCAGGTGAGTGAGGAGGAGCCAGAGGTCCCAGATCATGAGAGGGATGTCCGACTGCTGGTTGAGGCTGAGGGGTCCCAGATTGCAAGAGGATGCAGGCCAAACTGAATGACTTTGCACCCCCCCCCCATGCACAAATTTCGTGCACTGGGCCTCTAGTTGTAAATAATGCTGCAGTGAACATAAGGGTGCATATATTCTTTCAAATTTGTGTTTTGGATTTCTTTGGATATATTCCCAGAAATGGAATCACTGGGTAAAAAGGCAGTTCCATTTTTAATTTTTTGAGGTAATTCCATATTGCTTTCCACAATTATTGCACCAGTCTGCATCCTTACCAACAGATCACAAGGGTTGTTTTTTTCAACACATTCTTGCCAGCACTTGTTGTTGGTTGATTTATTTATGTAGCCATTCTGACATGTGTGAGGTGACATCTCATTGTGTTTTTAATTTGCATCTCTTTGATGATTAATGAGGTTGAACATCTTTTCTTGGTTTACAATTTCCAGTTACCTTGGTCATGTTTCTTACATTCCAAGTTCCAATTGCATGCGTTGTGCAGTATTGTGCTTTCCTTTTGCCTTTGTGCACATCAGCTGCCAGATGTCCTTCCCACGTTGGTCTAGTTGTGTCATTAGCAGCAGTCTAACTGCTGTGCTATCATACCCACTCTCTGCTCTTCCCAGCAACTGTAGGAGTACCTTCTGGCCTGGGAGTCTCATCTTGCAGCAAAAGCTCAGATTTCTTTTTGGACTGTCTCACATAAGATTCTCAATGAGAGAGAGAGAGAGAGAGACAGAGAGACAGAGAGAGAGAGAGAGAGAGAATAAGGAAAGAAAATGCAGTAGTGGTTCATCATTGCCTTCTGCTGCCCAGTGTGGATCCAAACCACATGTGCTCAGATCTGTGGTGTCACAATCACCAAACGCCTATGAAATGTGAATATATTACCTAGTTCAAAACAAAAGTTTTACTCTTTTGTGCTTCTCAGTGACTTATCTTTTTACCTTATTTCCCCAGAATTGTGCTTAAGTGATTGGCTTAGTTGTTTATTATTCATTAATTATATTCAAATATCCATCTGCATGATTTCTTTTTTTTTATTTCTACTTGGTCTCCTTTTAAAGGTTTAAGGTAATATTATCTGAATAGAAGGGGACAGTATCACCACCTTAGCAGCTGAGTGGGACTAAATATTTTCACCCTATGCTTCTTAATGGCAGGTTTACCAAGGAGGTCAAATAAAAAATAAAGCACAGTTGAGGGATTGCTGCTAATAGGAGTGGAGAAGACACATGTTCTCTTCCATTGTTCTATTTTGGATCCAATATCAACTCCTCTTGGATCATAACATTGCCTCTATTGTTCCCCCATTAACACAGTGCACCCAATGGGAACATCTGCCCAACACTAATGAGCTATTCACAGGAGAAACAAGAACAGGGTACCAGGAGCCAAGGAAAAACAATTAGAGGGAAAAGAAGACTGTTGGCTCCTGACCTAAACTGAATGGTTTTTAAGAGACAGAACCAGATTTTTAATTATGTAATCCCTTTATTTCTCATTTCCTTTAAAACTTAAAAGTCAAATTCCCCTTTTGAGTGCAGAGAGCCAGATCTGACATTATTGTGTCTGTGAAACTGGCTGAACTGAAATCAGAAGAGATGCCTTATTTACCCCAGATGAATGTAAAGTATTTCCCCTTTTTCTTATCATCCACTCTTCGGAAGAATTAGCTAATAACAACTATCTTCCTTCCTTTGCATTTTATTTTTCTTTCCAAACAATATTTTAAGAGAAATTTAGTTTTTCTTTACTAAGAAAAAGAGCTGTTTGAGGCATGAACATCTGAGATAACAGGAAGTCTAGTTAACCCCACTTTTGCAAAACTTGACTTTGAGATTCCTTTAATATACTCTTCTCTTTCTTACATTTTATTGTTTACATTTCAATAATGGAAGAGACTTTTCTTCTCATACATTTTCCCTTTGCCCTTCCTTCTCCTCTACTCCCAGTCTATGCACTTAGCTTATGCCAAGCTAAGTCTACCTCTTCAAAGTCAAATTCCCCAGTTGCATCAGCTCACTCTAACCTTGATCCTTTCTAATTTTCTGCAAATTTTCTGTTTATGTCACTCACCCTGGCATTCAAGCCCACATTGTCTCATCTTTCATTGACAAGAAATCTAATAAACAGACTACATTGTTTCCCTAAACAGAGAATTAAGGTCCATCTGTGCCCAGAGGTTCAATCAGAATCATCAGAATCTCTGCTTCCTTCTCCATCACTCTGTCTCTGCTTTCCTTCTGTGCAGTTTCTTTCTTAGGCAAGCTCTCCCCACAAGGTCACTTTTATAATCCTAGCAGTTGGAGGCCCCAGGAAAAGAAGACCGGCTTTCCCAAACTTCTAGCAGAAGTCCTGCCTAGACCTGTGTTACATGCTCATCTCTGAAACAGGGGTCAAGATCAGCTCGCCTAAAACCCATGAGCTGAGAAGAGGGACGGGAGGATTCCAAAAAGAAAAGAGGGAGTCTGACACCAAAAGGAACAATACTGCACAGACCACGCCCCCCCCCCCCCCGCAAAAAAAAAAAAAAAGTGCCCTAAACTTAGCACCATTACTGCCCCATATTTATGTGTTTACACCTTGCTTTGCCTGACTGGAGAGTAAGTTCCTGAAGATCAGAGACTTTCACAATTCTTCAGCATCTGGCCTATATGGAATACACCATTAGTAAATACTCTATATACTAGAGGCCCAGTGCATGAAATTTGTGCACTAGGGGGTTGTCCCTCAGCCCAGCCTGCACCCTCTCCAATCTGGGACCCCTTGGGGGATGTCCGATTGCCTGTTTAGGCCCTATCCCTGCACCCTCTCACAATCCAGGACCGCTGGCTCCTAACCACTCGCCTGCCTACCTGCCTGATTGCTCCTAACTGCTTCTGCCTGCCAGCCTGATGACCCCCTAACCGCTCCCCTGCCAGTCTGATTGACACCTAACTGCTCCCCTGCCATCCCGATTGCCCCCAACTGCCCTCCCCTGCAGGCCTGGTCACCCCCAACTGCCCTCCCCTGCAGGCCTGCCCCCCCACCCAACTGCCCTGCCCTTCTGGCCATCTTGTGGTGGCCATCTTGTGACGGTATGGGGTGGCCATCTTGTGATGATGCAAGGGCATGAGGGTCAATTTGCATATTACCTCTTTATTATGTAGGATATTCATTAAATAAGAAAATTCCTCTTGCTAAAATAATGAGAAGCCCGTTGTAAACCTTATATATTCTGCAGAACTGGACCTCCACCAACAGTAGAGGAAATTCCCATCATTGGGGCCAATAGACAGTGTTCAAGGGTAGGAGCCCCCACCTGCTCCTGATTCCCTCTCTGAACATCCCAAATGTAGGTCACTCCTTATACTGTGGGGCAATTCCAGATGCTCTGCTTCCTTTTCAAGAGTCTGGAGCCAGAATGAGTAAACTTCTGTAATGAGCCAGATAGTACATACTTTAGGCTGTGTGGGCCATAGATCTCTATTACAGCTATTCAGTGCTGCTGTTATAGCATGCAAGCAGCTATAGACAATGCAAAAATGAATGTGCTTGACTGGGTTCCAATAAAATTATTTATGGGCACCAAAATTTGAGTTTTACATAATTTTCACATGTCATAAAATATTGCCTTATCTCTATTTTTTTTCAACAATTTAAAACTAAGAAATACATTATTCTCTTGCAGGCCATACAAAAACAAGTAGGGGAGATAGAATCTGCTTGTGGGCCATAGTTTGCCAACCCTTGTGCTACAGTATTTCAATTGTTTTTTAGAAGGACTTCTTATGACTTTAGTGGAATAAGATAAAAGCAAAAAGCAAATTTGGCAAGTGTAACACTTTCACTTGAAGTTTAATATTTTGAAAGGAGATAATCAGTTGTGGTTTCTATGTGATGGTACTTATTGATTGAATAAAAGAAGTCTTTCAAATCTGTTGTCAGTCTAAGGGCTTACAAAAATCATTTAAACATGATCAATGGGGTTTTCTAGTTGCAGCCATAGAGGCTCAGTACCAGGGAAATATCTACAGATTTAAAAGCCACATTTCCAGCATATTGAACATCAAGTTACCAGTGAACATAAGGTTAATTTACCTAACAGTTTTGTTATCATTTATTCTGCCCAAATATCTAGTTAATCCTTTTTAAAATTCATATATTATTTCAGTCAATGTTTGAGTGTTTACTATATTCCAAACATTGGATAATAATAGCAATAAATATTTTACTTATCCCACAAATGAATTGAAGTAGCCAAGTAACATTTATATGGTGTTCTAAAATTTTTCATTGTTTTAAGGATGATTGTGTCATCATGTCTTTTAATTCTCCTCACAACTTGGTGTGTTATCTGGGAAAGAAATATTATTATGAAACCCGTTTTACTACAAGGTGGACCAGTCCTGAAGTAACAGAGGATCTTATTTCTACTCCTGCTTTGCTCTTGCCACACACATGCCCACATTTCTTTACCTCCTGAGCTAAGAAACCAGAGGCATCTGATGAATGGTGGTGACCTAGGAAAGTTCCAAAACAAAACAGCTATTCAAAAGGATATCAAATATCCCTGGTGTAGAATATGAGCTATTACAGAACTCAATGACTATTGAAACACAAAGCACAAATCCTTCCTCCTAAAGAAATTCCTAGTCATCTCCCGAGAACCTACCTCATTCACTATTCATCATGACCTTGCCTCAGCACTCCATCTTCATTCAGAACTCTTCTCTTGGCATGGATTTGGCACTTGTATAAGGCCTGCTAGCCTCAATTCAGTGTTATTTAACAGTACCTGTGTATTCACCATATCTCCAAATAGAAGGTAATCTTTGGTCATCAGTTTAATTTCCTTGTGTCCGCGACCCTTTGTCAATATCTACCAGAGTGACAGTCTATTACAACAGTGGCCCCCAATGAACCACAACTCTCACTATTCACACACTATGTGCTGCCCTCTCCATCTAATTAGGGTACATTGTGTAACTACCTGTAATCACAGGATGCAGTGGAAATGACACTGCCAGTTCCTAGCCTAGGCCTTGAAAAGACTCAGAACTTCTATTTTTGAGCCTTTGGGAGTTCTGAGCTACTAAGAATTGGGCTACTCTGCAATAGACAGAGAAGCCCTGTCATCTCAGTGTCCCAAGTGAGTCCAGCCCCAGCTGATGTGCAATTAAATGAGCCACATGAATGACCACCAGTAAGATGAGCAGAACTCTCCAGCTGAACCCAGGTTGCAGAAATGTAAAAAAATTAAGTTTTATTGTTTAAACCATATAGGGGTTTATTATGTAATAATAAATAACTGAAACAGGTACTTGGAAATTATTCATTGATTGAATAAATGAATGAATGCAATTCTTGATGTTTTTATTGCTTCTGCTACAAAACTACCAGAGCAACAAATGTAACCTTAAAAATTCATTAAGAGTGGATGGTAAAAGAGGAAAATGCATGAGAAAAGAGAAAATAATATTTATTGAGAGCATTCTATATCCCATGCACTATCCTAAGGCATTTTTACATTCATATTTCTTTTCTTAACAACCACCCTACCTGCTCTTTTACTGATGAGAAAACTGAAACTCTAATAAGTAAATTAACTTGGTCAAGATGAAACAGTTATAAAATGTAAAAACTTGGATCTAAATACAAATATTTGTGCTTGCACTGGAGTGTCATTTCCACTCCATCACACACCCTCAGTGATACTTGCAGCTAGTGGTCAGGATACAACCATCAGCCCAGCTTCGCTATTGGTTTTCCATGGGATTTTGATTCTTCCATGACCCCATATACTCACGTTCCAGCTCCTATGCATGATACCACGAAGCTGACACTGCCCCCTCTTCCCTAAAATCTATCCCAACTCCTGGAATAGTTATAAAATTCTAGCAACTGCTGGAAAGACAGTTGCTTATCACTTCAGGGCAGTCTGGGTGCAAGAGGCCCTTGAGATCAGGAGACCAGACCTGAGACCAGACTCAATAGTCCCTCTGGGCCAAATTACTATCTGTAAGGGTGGTATCCAGAAGCTTGGAAAAGCGATGTGACCCAGTTCAATGTATTAATGTATGCCAATATCCTGGCACATCCGTGGGTATGCTGGCTCAGGAAATTTGGGTGTGACACTGAATAACATACATTATTCACAAGCTTCCCAATTGATTCTGAGGCACAGACAGGTTTGGTCCATTTAAAAATATAACTAATTCAGAAAATCTGTTAGTTTTTATTCCTCAGAGCATGTCATACTAATGGTATTTAAAAGATGATACATTTTTAACTATGTGGATTGTCTATCTTGACATCTTTAATTCACTACATGTCATCAACCATCTTCTTTAATGCTGACTTATATAAAACTAGTTTCATAACTTTAAAAGTGAGTTTTCAAAATCTCAGTAGTTATCCTAAAACTGGTATCATTACCCCATAAAATGACAAGGTATATTTAGGTTGTTTGAACACCTATGAATGCACCTTTACTAAACTATTTTCATCTGATACAGTCCAGTGTGCCTTGCCTTCATGTTTCTCTTCTTTGCTAATTATATGTAATGTATTATGACTTCCAGAGAGTGGAATCTGGTTAACATCCTTCATAAAGCTGCCCCTATGTTTGCACTAAAGTATCCATGAAACTATAAGACAAAACCCACCACACACACCAGGATTTGAGTGGAATCAAAGCCCAAGGCATTTGAAAATGTACTGAGGAAAACCTGTTTGTTGTGCATCACACCACATACTCTGATTTGCATTCTGAAAAAGAAGCCACTTGGGGAGAAACACACAATCAAAAATAGTTGTTTTAACATTTTTTAAAAACTTTATTAAAGTATAATATAGATACAGAAAAGCTCATTGAGCCCTTACTGGTTTGGCTCAGTGGATAGAGCGTCGGCCTGTGGACTGAAAGGTCCCAGGTTGATTCCGGTCAAGGGCATGTACCTTGGTTGCGGGCACATCCCCAGTAGGAGGTGTGCAAGAGGCAGCTGATTGATGTTTCTCTCTCATTGATGTTTCTAGCTCTCTATCCCTCTCCCTTCCTCTCTGTAAAAAAATCAATAAAATATATTTTTTAAAAAAAGAAAAGAAAAGCTCATTGAATGTTCACAAACCAAACTCATCAGTGTAGCCAGCACCCAGATCAACAGAGGGTGCCTTCAGGCTCCATCCCAACCTCTACCTGCCCCCACCCCACCCCCCACACCCCACCCAGGGTTCAAAGCTTCATTTGAAATTTTAAAGAGATGTTTTTAACCCTGGCTGTGGCTAAGTGGTTAGCATCATCCCATGCATGAAGAGATTGCCATTTAGATTCCCCATCAAGGGCACATGTCTGGGTTGCCAGCTGGATCCCCGGTGGGAGCATGCAGAAGGCAGCCAATCGATGTTACTCCCTCACATCGATGTTTCTCTCTCTCCCTATCCCTTCTTCTCTCTCAAAAAATCTATAAACTACTCTCTTAAAAATATTTTTTTTATTTCCTCACCTCAGTCCCCTGACTCAGAGTCCAAAGGAATGTGCAAATGGAGACTAAGGCAGTTACACTTTGTGCTCCCCTTGGTGCTTCCCTGTGTGTCAAACACAGTATCACACAAGGTTCCCCTCCCGCCCCCACTCCTCCAAAGCTCTGCACCCAGGCAGAGACTGCAAAAGTCACAAGTAGTGGGGAGGTAAGTATGGGTGTAGAGGTGGGAGGAGATGCAAACAGTGACTGTGACAGCTGGTGGAATCAGCCACAGAAACACTGAATACTGGAGATTATCGTGTTTTGCAAATTATGGTGCTTAGCATATCACAGAATCAAACATTAGAGATAGATGTCATGCCAGTTGAAAAAATGTCTACTTAGAAATGGGAAATTGGATTGAAGGCTTAGTGCATTAACCTGCCCTTCACATCTCTGAAAAAGAGACCACTTTAATACATCCTTGGACCATATCGATACATCTCTGTGGAAGATAAAAGTGAGGGTGGAATAAGAAAAAGCCTACTCACCCTGTCTGATGACAAATATAGTCTGGATTCATTTCTGTGCAAAGAAAAGAAAGAAGGAAAACTAACACAAGCCTATGGAAAAAAATACAGTTTAAAGAAAAATAGAACAATATTTTTGAGAGACCTGGGGGGAAAAGAGCTCTTTTTATATTTAAAATAAACTCTTTTTATATTCCAGAAGAAAATTTCCAAACTCTGATTAGTCTTCTAAGTACAGTATAAAAAGACACAGGCTCTAACAAAGAGAAATAGAACAAGGAGAGAGCAGGCTAAAAAAAGATGGCAAAATGATGAACAATTTTAAGGAAATTAAAAACACTATCACACGCAGCCCTGTTTGGGTGAATGGTTTGACAATACCTAGTTGGTTGATTATATGTCTGCTCTATGACCCAACAAACCCTTTCGTAGGCATAATATTTACCCTAAAAAAATGCCACAGGGATACCAGAAAACAAATTTCAAGTTAATTATATTCCATTGAATACTATAAATTTTCTAAGAGTATGTAGTGAACCCCTTTACATCCCGCGTGGTTCAGGGTTCAGGTTCAGGGTTTGGGCTCTGGAGGAGGCCGCACACAAATGAAAGAGACTAGAAAACATTAATTTGGGAATATTGGGGGCCAGGCGGGAGCCCAACTCAAGGGAAAGGACTCCACTTTGCTCCCGCCTACCGATCCCTTTTTTTTTTTTTAATATATTTTATTGATTTTTTACAGAGAGGAAGGGAGAGGGATAGAGAGTCAGAACATCGATGAGAGAGAGACATCGACCAGCTGCCTCCTGCACACCCCCCCACTGGTGATGTGCCCGCAACCAAGGCACATGCCCCCGACCGGAATCGAACCCCGGGACCCTTCAGTCCGCAGGCCGACGCTTTATCCACTGAGCCAAACCAGTTAGGGCCCGATCCCTTTTATTAAGACTATGGGATCCACCCATAGCTCTAGGCAGGCAATTCCAGTAATAGCCAATCACCAAGGATTTACATAAGATTAAAAGGTGGAGGTTTTTTTAGTTATCATTGTCTCAACTAGACACTGGGTGGTTGGCTCTGACCTTTCAGAGCTTCAAGGTTGACCAGCCTTCTGGGTTCCTTGTCCACACCTCTCTGCTAGTGAGGACAATGGGCGGCTTCCAACATATCCCCCATTTTTTTTTTCCTTAAAAATTCTTGCATCTGCAGACTAGAAATAAACATATGAGAACAAAAATGAGACAAGCAATAATGGTTATGCTGAGAGGCAAATGAATCAGTCTGTAGTAAGTTTCTTTTCTGGGCCAACAGTTCTTTTGAGTCCCAATTTCAATGTCCAACAGTTTTCAGTCCCAATTTCAATGTCCAACAGTTCCTATGTGTACATGTCAGCAATGATATTCCTGGGTGGTGGACAAATGGTGGCAATGCAGGTCCAACCTTCTCTGGCTTGGTCCTGGGCAACCTGCTGCAATGCACAGCTGCTGACTGCTAGCATAGCAAGGTGTCTTCAGCGTCTTCCATCTCTGGACTGCTTCTCCTCTTATCTTCATGGCTGGAGCAATCCCGTCAGTTTCTCTCTGGGATCCGTTGTTGCAGGAATCCACATGGGCTTGTAGTTTTCTGGAAATATACAAACATATTCTCAACCAAAAGTTAATAAAGGAATCTTTTCTATAAATTAGACTTGGGATCCTTTTTCATTTTTGCTGCAATGATTTTTCTTTGGCTTATTTTGACACCATGTGTGTTTTCCATGGGTATCTTGCTGTTATCATTACAAATGAAAATTAATTTTCCAAAGTAAAAAAATTTTTGATGTAATTTACTTACAGGGAATATTCTTACAGGATATTTTTCCACTATCCCCCCTTTTTTGATTTAAATATTAGGAGGCTTTTGGAAATTTTACAGTGCAGTCTTGATAACTTTTAATTTAATTTTTGCATAAAAATATGACTGCTTTGGATTCATTGCATGTTAAGCAATTTTACTATGAGATGAGCTATCAATAACAATTTTAGTTAATACTTCAGGAACAGGTTTTTGTCCAGTACAATTAAATTTTCTTGAATATTCACTTATTTCAATTAGCCAATTTAAATAAATCTGAAATAAGGTTTATTTATTAACTTCACTTGTCCTTAGTTATGGACAATAAATGACATTAATTAGACTTCTGAAAATAAATTTACTATAAACTTTGTCAGGGAAGCAAAAACAGAAATTATTTACTTCAGTTGAGGCCAAATATATTGACTTTCAATTACAGTTCTTCAGATGTTTGAAGAAAACCTCTTATTTCTTTTCAAAATAATTCTCAGGCTACAGAGAGTTTCATTTAAAACTCTTTATCTTTCTTACAATATTATTTTTAAAGAGTATCCCCTTTGGCTAATTAGCATATACAGAGGGATCATGGGAGGTCTCAGTAACTTTATTCAAAGAGAGGGGTTGGCCTTTGCTGTTTCAAGATGGCGGCCCCCAGGGGAGCAGCAAGCCATGTGGCCATCATGGCGGCTGTCTAAACTGTTAAAGCCAAAACTACACTGCAGACAAACTGAAATCTTACTAACGGTTTCTGGTGGCTTTAAAAATATTGGCTTTTCATTTAGCTTAATTTATGTAAGACCTTGATTATAATTTAAAAAGCTAATTCATTAGGTAATTTAAGTAGGTATCTTTAATTTAAAAAGCAAAACAAACTTAGTAAATGTTTATGTCTGATTCACAAGGCACAAAATCGGCCCCACCTTCAGCCTAATTAAAATTGCAGGTGGCTAGATGCTTTTGTTATTTTAAACTTCCACCTTAAAATTTTGCTGTTTTATTTTAAGAAATATTTTGTTACCTCCTTAGAGGTGAAAACTTTCATAACATTTATAAGTAAAATATAGTTATTAATTTTTATTTGATAAAGCTTTCCATGCAATTTCAAGTATATTAAATCGGTTAAATTCAAAATATTTCCTTTAAGAAGAGAGAATAACTTCTTGAAAACATTTCAGGGCCTGTAAAAATGTTCCCAAATTTATCCCTCAATTACAGCCTTGAAATTTAACTTGGAAAAAATACCAAACAAATATCTATATATGATTTAAAGATTATAATTCTTTTTATAATTATCTTAAGATATCAATTAAATTTTAAACTGGTTATTATATTCAAAATTTGGTTGGGATCACAGAATTAATCCTTCTATTTATTAAACTAATAAGCAACATATTTTAAATTCCTAATTATTAGAGAAAACACATTTTAAATTTCTATACTTTAGGCATTTAATTACCACTATATAATTTCTCCCAATTTAATTTAATTTGAATCTTCAAACTTTTAGAGCTGGCAAGTCAAATATTTAGCAGTTCCTAGATTAATAACTTTACATTTCTAAGAATAAATTTCAAAAATACAAGACATAATCAATTAATAGATTCAATTCTGTCCCCTAGGTTTTTCTCAGGAGGAAACAAACTTCCAAAATTTTAAGCTGCCATAATCCACATTTCTGGATGGCAAAATAGGTTCCTCAAGGGCTTAACCAATTGATTTTAAAACGACCATGATTTTTTCTGCTCTAGGGAAGTTTGAGTAGCAAACTTGCAGGTATTCAAATGCAAAAATCGACACATTCTTTAAAGATGGCTGCTGGCGGGAAACTGGATTACCTGTTCTTCTGGGGGTAGGGCGACCACCCCTTCCTCCATTAACAAAGGACATAGCGAATCTTTATCTGGGCTACTTGATCTTTATAATATATTTTTCAACATTTTTTGAGTTTCAAATGCAATTCCAATTATTTTAAGGCATTTACTTTGGATAAATTCTTTTGTAACACAATTCACTGATTTTCTTGAAGGCCTTAAAAGTTAGCTTTTTAACACCCCTCATTAGCATTTTAAAAACTACTCTTTATTATGGAAATGCAAATCCTGTTGCTGGAACTAGCTTGAATTTCTTTCCTTTTGGTCAAATCCACCATTTTTCTTAGGAAAAAAACAGTCTTGGGTTTTTCATTTCTGTAGCCCTTGTAAAGAGTCAAGTCCAGTTCAAGACCCATCTAATATCCGAAATCAGACTGTGTGCACATTTTGTGTTAAATTAGCTTTTCCCTTTACAAGTGCACAGATACCCCAGATGCATTTCTAAATTTTTAAGGTGATAGACTTTTTCATGGCGAGAAAGGAGACTTTAAATTAGCATACTGGGAGAGTGGCCTTCCATATTGGATTTCCCCCACATCCTGCTTGCTCTGGGGGAAGTTTTCAGTAACAGATCTGGCTGTGTATCTTTTCATGCTTAATAGATAAAGACAGATCTTAATATTTTTTTTTTCGCTTTCCAAAGTAATTACTAGCACCCAATTTGGCCAAATTTTGCATTTCCCTGTGAGTTCTTCTATAATTTTAAAACAAAACTTTAAGTAATATCATTGTGGGAGAACAGATAGCCCTGCCCTCTCCTGCCATCTTTGAATTTCTTCTCACCAGAGGTGGTTTCAGCATCGGAGTTTCATTTCTTATTACAGATTTTAGATTCCAAATACAAATTAAGATTTTAATTTGAACAAGAAACCATATTCCTTAAGCATGCAAACCAAAAGTCTATAATAAAGTTTACTTTATAACCTAATTCTTCCCCATTAGCCTGGCTGAAAAAGACGTTCCCACCCTACTTACAGATCGCGACTTCTGCAGCTGATCATGGGCTTTGCGTGCAATGAATTTCCCTCACTGATATGGTGATCTTTTCCCCACCTTTCCGGTGTATTTTTTCCTCAGCTTTTTGGTGAAATCTTCCTTTCTTCGCTCTAGGCAAAAGTATCATCCCCTCCAGAGGTCCCACATCGAAGGCGCCAGTTTGTAGTTCCCACATTTGGGCTCCAGTTTGTAGTGAACCCCTTTCACGTCCCACATGGCTCAGGGTTCAGGTTCAGGGTTCGGGCTCTGGAGGAGGCCGCACGCAAATGAAATAGACTAGAAAATATTAATTTGAAATATTGGGGGCCAGGTGGGAGCCCAACTCAAGGGGAAGGACTCCACTTTGCTCCGGCCTACCAATCCCTTTTATTAAGACTATGGGATCCACCCATAGCTCTAGGCAGGCAATTCCAGTATTAGCCAATCAGCAAGGATTTACATAAGATTAAAAGGTGGAGGTTTTTTTAGTTATCATTGTCTCAACTAGACACTGGGTGGTTGGCTCTGACCTTTCAGAGCTTCAAGGTTGACCAGCCTTCTGGGTTCCTTGTCCACACCTCTCTGCTAGTGAAGACAATGGGCAGCTTCCAACAAGAGTAGGTTTCAGGTGCTGTAATCAAAAATAAAATAAAAAAGTGACAACTGCAAGGAGATATGTTAATTAGCTTGATTGCAGTAATCATTTCACTATGTATATCAAATCATCATGTTGTACACATTAAAAAATTAAATACATATAATTTTTTAATGTTAAGAATGTTTATAGCAGTATTGTTTATAGTAGCTAAACTGTCCAACTACAGCCAGGATAAAATGATGGTATATGCAAATGATGGAATAGTATACAAAATTGAAAATGAGCAACTACAGCTACTCACCACAATGCAGATAAATGCTACAAATACAATAGCTCATGGAAGAAGCCAGACAAAACTTCATATTGGTTGATTTCATGTATACAGGGTGTAGCAAAAATAGGTTTACAGTTGTGAATACATGAAACAAAGTTTATTCTTGTATTATTATTTACTAGTTGCCCAGTGCACGAATTCATGCACATTGAAAGGAAATTAATTAGAAGAAATATTTAATATTGCTATTCGCCCTTTCTCTACGATAGAAGTGTCAACCAAATTCATGATCAACAATGACAGATGGAAACACACATGTGTGATTGGTGCCAGCAAGAGCTTTATATGTATCATGCTTGCATGAGTCAACTTAGCCTTTTATAGATATAGAATAAACTTGCTTAATTAGACCTGCTTTCTGATTTAGCTAAACTTTTTCCAGCCCAGTGAAGCACCCCAACTTCTCTTTCAGGTAATTGTCAGCAACACAGCAGTAAATATCAACATGAAGCAGATTATTATTGTAGATCACGCAGGGAGAACAAAGAGTAAAATATGTAATTGCAGCAGTGTTTGACTATATTCTGTGCAGTGAGAAAACCTGAAGTCATTTTCAAGGTCCACCATTTCTTACTTCTTTTCAGTTGGGTCAAGTTTCTAAGCTTTCTAAATCTCCACTTTCTGGCTAATGAAAAGAAAATAGGATTCTACTGAGTCTCCTATCTATCTACTCCAGGACTTCTGTGAGGATCAAATGAGATGAGGCATGGGAAAACGCTTCACAAACATTTGGTTAAAGTGCAAAATGTTTGCACCTGGCTATAAAGCAAGCCATGTTCCTGGGCTGAAGAAACTCCAAGGAGGCTAGTCACCAGGGAGAGGAAGCAGAGCGTTGCTACATGACATCATTACTTGGAGCCCACAGTGACCATTTTCAGACTGGGCTGGGCTGTGGGCCACATTTTGTGCCTTGGGGTCTCAGCAGTGTCGGCTGCAATTTGGTGGGCTGTCACTCTGCGGTGGTGGTGAGGCCTGTGTCCCACATGAGGGAAGCCAAGTGTTGCTTTGTGGGCACCATATCCATAGTGCTGTTTCTCTGTAAATAGTCAGTGCACGTTACAGCAGTTCCTGCATTGAGCATCTGCCCCCTGGTGGTCAGTGTGCATCATAGCAACCAGTCAGATGGCCAGACACTTAGCATATTAGCCTTTTATATAGATAGATTAATTATTGTATTGTTTTCCATATGAGCAACTGTAAATCTACTTTTTCCCCACCCTGTATAAAGCTTAAAAGCTAAACCATGCATTTAGGGATGCATACTTAGGTTGTCAAACTTTAGAAAAGAAAGACAGTGATTATCATCAAAGTCAGAAGAATATTACCTTTGAGAGCAAAGGGCTTGTGCTTGGACGAGGTTGTGGGGAGCCCTGGGATGCTGCAGTGCCCTGTTCTTACACACAGTTTAGTATCTCGTTTCTCAAGCTGTGCATCTAGGATTTACACACTTTTCTGTATGTGATTATACTTCATGACCTTAAAAAAGTCTTAGAAATATATTAGCAGAATTAAAATCTAGGTTGAGGAAAAAGACAAGTTTGATCAAATAAAAAAATGAAGAGAAACTTGTATACTCATAAAATATAGAGACTAAATATAAAAACAATGAGAGGTAAGATGATGACCATAGCAGGGGGAAAAGAGGGAGAGATTGAAATTAAGACAACTGATATCCCCAGAAAAATATCCAAAATGAAACAGAAGTGGAAATCAAATAAATCATAATTGAGTTACATAACAGGTACTTGGCTAAGTACTTTATATACATTAACTCACTGAAGCCTTACAATAAACCCGGGAGGTTAAATACCATCATCAGTTTCATCCCTTACAGTAGTGGGAAAACCAAAGCTAACTTTCCACAGGTCTATGACAGTCAGTGGTAAGCAGGAAAGTGGTAGATAAAAGCAGTGAACCCTTGTCTATGAGGCCCTCTGGACCACTGCAGCACACTACCCCTCTTTTTCCTGTTCTGGATTAAAAAATAATGTACTGCAATATTCAAAGCCAAAGGAGAGTACAAAAATCTTTAGAACAATTTTAATATTTTTAAATTATTAAAAATAATTTTGATCCTAGAATTCCATACATAGCAAAGTTGTCTCATACTTGTAAAAGCAATAAAATAAACAGGTATGTATAAATATTTAGACATATATTTGAAGACAAATATTAATTGACTTATATGAGAAGCCTAGGAGGTAGAAATTAGGGAGTAATAACTAAGAGGGATTGGCCCACAGGTCCAAAACTGACTGAAACAAATATAGATTCAAATATTATAGAAATAGGTAAAAGAAAAAATTAACTAAAGCAATGTCAAAACATTCTTCATAGAAATAATATTTTATAAGTTTTGCAATAAGTTAATTTTTAAAATCCAGATTCCATTAGCAAAACCTGGGTGGGTGAGGAGCAATAAACCCTGAGGAGGTGGAAGGTAGGTTAAACTGCTGGGCCAGGGTCATCAAACATACAGGTTTGCCATTTAATAGTTAGAGAAATGTAAATTATAGGATGTGCTTGAAGACCTTTAAAATCTCAGTATCACTAGCAGAAGTTAAATATGTGTAACTATCTCCAAAGGAAGACAAGAGCAAAGAAAATGTGAACCATATTTGAAAACAATGGTAATGCATAGAAATCAGGAAACAAAACATGAAACAAGATAACAAGTAAAAGCAAATGTATTAAAAGTCAAAGTGTTGCAGATTGAGTCCAAAACTACTGTGTTTAAAAGCCCCATCCAAAATGATATGACATAAATGGGATAAAATGGAATAAAAGCAAAAGGAAATAAAAATGTATGAAAGACAAAGGCAAACAAGAAGCACCAGTGAAAATACTGCTATCAATACTGCTCACCAGAATTGTATTGAAATACATACAGCAAATATGTTCTTAGAAATACAAGGATACATTTTCAGCAACTCACAGGGGACTTTGCCACAGCCTTCAGCCATTTTTGACAAATCAGGTAAACAAAAAAAAATAAACAAGGACAATATTTTAAGAAATACATAATAAGCCCTGACCGGTTTGGCTCAGTGGATAGAGCGTCGGCCTGTGGACTGAAGGGTCCCAGGTTCGATTCCGGTCAAGGGCATGTACCTTGGTTGCAGGCACATCCCCAGTGGGGGGTGTGCAAGAGGCAGCTGATGGATGTTTCTCTCTCATCGATGTTTCTAACTCTCTGTCCCTCTCCCTTCCTCTCTGTAAAAAATCAATAAAATATATTTTTTTAAAAAAAGAAAACAAAATACATAATAAGATCAATTAAATGGATATGCTTATTAAATTATGCATCCCACAAGCCAAACACTACTGTTATCAGTGGAAGTGGGGTTCTTGGGGTGCCGTGTGGAGAGGAATTTCCTGAAGCTCGCACTGGATGATGGGATTTCATGGGAAGTTTTATTGATGATGTAAAATTAAGAGGATTTCCCTCCAAGGTCCCATCTCTGTCCATTTTGCCATAGAAGAAGCCCAATCTTGTCTTCAGCAGAGCTATAATTAATGCCACTGCCCAGAATTTCTGTCCCATATTAAAGTCCCGTCCAGTCCAACAAATAGTCAGTGTGAAGCATCTATATATATAAAAGCCTAAGTGACCATTTGACCATTTGATCAGTTGCTATGATGCATACTGACCACCAGAGGGAAGACACTTAATGCAGGAGCTGCCCCCTGGTGGGCACTGTGCTCCCACAGAGGGAGCTCCGCTCAGCGGACCATCGGGCGCCAGACACCGGGCTCACAGCTGACAAGAAAAGCTGCAGCAGTGTGCAACCCCTCCCCCATCCAGACTGGGACTGGGATGGGACCAGCATCCAGACATCCAGACTGCCCACGGCAGCTTCTTGGTCATCATGGGTGTACCAGTATTGCCCTAGGATAAGGCGGAGCAGCAGTGAACCTATGGAGCAGCTAGGGCAGCAGGAGAAGCAGGGCAGGAATGAGTGGGAGTGGCACAGCACCCAGCCTGGGGTTGGGGTTGGGCTCCTCCCCGGCCATCTGCCGCTTCACACACTACTACATCCCTCATGGGATGTTGGTTTTGGCCAGATGCCCACAGGCCATGCTGAGGGACCTGACCAGTGCAGGGCCCCTAGTCCTGTCTAATAAAAAGGGGATATGCTAATTGTCCATCACGCCCTCACAAAGATGGCAGTGCCCACAGCCAATAAGAAGGGAATATGCTAATTGACTGTCATGCCCTCAAAGATGGCGGCACCCACAGCCACAAGATAGCAGCACCCAGTCCCCTCAGCCCCGCCAGGACAGCAGGCGCAGCACAGCCGGGCCTGCCCCCAGGCGGGTCTGGCCACCCCACGCACCTGCCTCCGGAGTCCCCCAGTTGACCCCTGAGGTGCAGGAAAGCCTCGAATGGCGGCCACACAGCCACCCAGGGCCGCCCAAGGTTCAGGTAACCAGGGCCGGCCAAGGCTTGTGCTGCCGGCAATGGCAGCAGCAGAGGTGTGATGGGGGCTTCACCTTCCCCTGATTGCCGGGTCGCCTCCCACCCCTGAAGGCTCCTGGACTGTGAGAGAGGGCAGGCCGGGCTGAGGGACCCCCCCATCCAGTGCATGAATTTTCATGCACCAGGCCTCTAGTATCCATACAAAATGCAGATGAATATGCCCTAGCCAGTTTGGCTCAGTGAATAGAGTGTCAGCCTGGGGACCAAAGGGTCCCGAGTTTGATTCTGGTCAAGGGCACGTACCTTGGTTGCAGGCTCCTCCCCGGGCCGGGCCCTGGTCAGAGCTCATGCAGGAGGCAACCAATCCACATGTTTCCCTCATATCAATGTTTCTCGGTCTTTCCCTCTTTCTTCCACTATCCCTAAAAATCAATGGAAAAATATCATCAGGTGAGGATTAACAACAACAACAAATAATAAAATGCAGGTGAATAGATGCAGCCAATCATGCTTCCCTTTGATTTTCATGGTGGCACACAGAAATTTTAGTCTACCAGGTCAGAATGGTATCGTGGTAGTTAGCTATTTTACTAATATTAATGTAGGAAAGAGAGCAAAGGAGACACCAGACATTATAAAAATAGTCATCTGGGCAGCTTCACCAGGAAGTTACAGCTTCACACTCCCGGAAAACCACAAGTCCATTCTCTGCAGGTCACTGGGGGAAGAGATCAAACTAAGGGGGAGATGGGGGTTGGGTCCATGCACAGTGAAGTTGAGATGATGCAGAGAAGGTGCTTGGCTGTCAGTCTAGCCTGGTAAAAAGATCATTGGCTGGATGGTGGAGCCACTGTAAGCACTCGAAATCTTGGAAGGGCAAAATCTCCAGACAGAGTTTTCTCTCTCTTGCTTCCTTGTTCCTTCTTGCTCTCTTGCTTCATGGCCCTCACTTGCCATACACCTCTGTAGCCATGAGGCCTTAAGCAGCTGCATGGCCCATGTCCATGCAGATCCCACACGCAATGGACTACAGCTGGGAACACAAGCTAAGCCAGCCAGATACTGGACTGTACAGTACTTTAACATGGAACAGAAACCATGGGCGGTGGCCTTAATCCTGGCCCTGCTGAAGACAAGATTGGGCTTCTTCCATGGCATAATAGGTGGAGTTGGGACCTTAGAGAGAAACCCCCATAATTTTACATCATCAATAAAGCTTTCCAAGAAACCCCATCCTCCTGGGGGCCTCAGGAAATTCTTTTCTCCACAGCACCCCAAGAACTCCACTTCAACTGATAACAAGAGATGAATAGAATGGAGAGCTCCCTACTTTTTTGATTGATTGATTTGAGAGAGAGAGAGAGAGAGAGAGAGAGAGAGAGAGAGAGAGAGAAACACATCGATTTGTTGTTCCACCTATTCATGTATTCATGGTTGATTTTTTTATGTGCCCTGCCCAGTGATTAAAACCTTACCCTTGGTGTATTGAGATGATGCTCTAACCAACTGAACTACTTAGCCAGGGCTCCCTCTTTTTTAATGCCCCTAGACCAGCCGTGGGCAAACTACGGCCCACGGGCCAGATCCGGCTGTCCTATCCGGTTCTCTTGCTCTCCCCTCCGCTCCTTTACTTTGAATTTATATTAGTTCACACAAACACTCCATCCATGCTTTTGTTCCGGCCCTTCGGTCCAGTTTAAGAACCCATTGTGGCCCTCAAGTCAAAAAGTTTGCCCACCCCTGCCCTAGACTCATTAAAAATCCAAAAACAATTTTTGCAACTTGAGAAGCCAAGTTGCCTATGCATAAGGTTTGGATTCTATACCTTGACCTTCTCGTTGTGCCAACTCTGGGCAATACCCTTGTCTGTACCACAGGATCCAGGTGTTTTCCCTTGATCTCCACTCAGGGGATATCGGTGCCAAGGCTTGGCCATAACCTTTTATAGAGTGACACCCACTACTCTGAAACATCTATTCATCTGTTCATTTGTTCTATAAAGATTTGACAGCCTTTATATATATAAGCCTTAGGAATACAAAAACTTTGGGCAAAAATAAGTGCCCTCAGAACAGACAGCACATTCTAGTATGAAAGAAAAACACAGTAAAAAATATACCATAACTGTGTACAGGTAGCTATGAGAGCAAGTCGTGGAAAGTCAGGGAAGATTTCACAGGGAAGGGAAGGTATCTTTAAGAATAGGTATTCAGGCCCACCAGCATGGCTCAGTGGTTTGGCGTTGACCTATGAGCCAGGAGGCCACAGTTAGGTTCAGATCAGGGCACATGTCTGGGTTGGGGGCTCGGTCCCCAGTGTGGGGCATGAGGGAGGCAGCCAATCAATGACTTTCTCATCATTGATGTTTCTATCTATCTCTCCCTCTCTGAAATCAATAAAAATATTTTTTTAAAAAAGAATAGGTATGAAGTATGTGCCTTCTGTGTCTGGTTTATTTCATTTAGCACAAGTGGCAGGATTTCCTTCTTTTTTAAGGCTGACTATCCCATTGCATAAGTAAAATTTATATAAAATCTGTGTTATAATATACATTGCCCCAAGTAGATCCCAGGAAAGGATCTGGGGTGTTTATCTAAGGCGTCCCTTGAGATAAATTTTAACCATGCAGGTGTGGAACATTTAGTAGTTGCTAGCAAAGAGGCTACTCTACACAAGCAGGACCAAGGGGCAGGCTTAGGACCAAAAAAGAGACCAGAAGCTTTAATTTAAATTTTAAGCGTCCACAAAGTAATTCAATTAACTGCCGGAGGAATTACACCACATGAAACATATGCAATTGCAAATCACACAACACTTTATTACTCACACAATTCCTGGTGCTGCGGGTACAGGCTTAAATGGGATCCCGGTGGTCCGGCAGCTGGGCTGGTCTGGTCCGGATGCAGGGGGCCGGTGTTCCTCACTCGAGAGCTCGGTTGCATCTCGATAGGGGGTTACTAGCCGTTCCTCTGTCATCTGGCAGGAAGAGGAGCATGGAGCGGCGTCGCTTGCTGGGCTGGCAAAAGGACGTGCCTTTGTGGTTGTCTTGACAGGCAAGCATGTTGGCTGGTCTGGACCCCATTTTTAAAGCTTGCACTCCATTTGCAGCATCCCAGGTGGCTATCAATGAATTACGTCAATGCACACATGTTTATCTCAAACAGGGCAAGGGGCTACAGGTGGTTATCTGGGGAGATTACATCACTCACTTAAGTGGTTATCTTGACAAGTCACTCTGAGTTATTTACTGAAGTTCAAATCCTTATCTATGAGGTACACACACTTCAGGGCAGTGGGGAATGTATTCTTAATATCACACTTTAAGTTTCAAAGAAAGTTAATTTAAACATTTTAAAACTTTCTTAATATTTTTAGGCATTTTTAAAGCATTTTTAAACATTTCTATATATTACTATGACATACATATAGTATATAAATATGTAAACACATTTGCAACAATACTGTACTTGAAATTAGCTAAGAGGATAGATCTCAATTTAAATCTTCTCACCATATACACATACAGACACAAAATGGTAACTATGTACAGGTGATGAATAAGTTATTTAGCTTGTATACATATATCAAAACACCAAGTTTCACACCTTAAACATATACAACTTTTATATCAAAGATATCTCAATAAAGTTGTTAAAAATTAAAGAGAAAGTATGAAATTTCTACTTAAAGAGGCTGCCTGTCTCCCCTCCCTCCCACAACCAATCTCCAGGTCCTATGACTTCTATTACCCTCCTGCAAGCATCATCCCTCTTGTGTCGATGACCTCAGGGACTTCCCTCTGCCCTGCTTCTTTATTGCATCAGCCTCACCTTCCCATTCTGACCATATTTTGTCCTGCTTAAATCTGCCACAGGATCCTCACTGCCTTTAAGATAAAAATCTAAACTTCTTCACCCGGCTTACATGTCCCTTCAAGATCTGATCCATATTTATCTCACCAGTTTCATGTACTATATTTTCTGAGTGAGTTTATTGGGAGGAGCATAAATTAGCCAATTGAAATAACCCCTTAGAATCTTGCAAGTGAATCACTTGTTAGATGTTCTGCAGGTACCAACATTCTCTTTGTAACAGGTACCTAATATAGTATAGGGCCGGTGACAGTGATAGTGAAGGATATAGACTCTATTTCCATTAAAAATCAATAAATCAGGATCCTTAATAAAGGTAGGAAAGTAGGAGGTTGGTGATAGTAAAAGATGAAAATTTTGGACATGAATGTGAGGCCTTGTACCTCAACCCAACATCAAAATGTTTTGGGGGGAAGATAAATGGCACAGATTCCAGGTAAGTGTAAATCCACAAACAAAAGGAGATTGAGTCTTTCTTCTTGCCTGGAGTTGTATACTAATAGGCAATGATAGTAAAGTAGATAGTGGTGTGGAGATGGCCTAAGTGAACAGCACCTTACCCCTACTTAGGTGTACCTGGGTGTGATCAGGAAGCTGGAAAGAACCACAGAAGTTTCAAAGCCCTCAATAAAGGATGAAGAAGGTATTTTCAAATCATCAAACTGAGCAAGGCAGTAATGGACAGCCCCACAGCCAGCAGCAGAAGTGTGGACCGGCTGAATATGGAAGATCAGCAGAACCAGTGTGAGCAGGCTTCAGGAGCCTGGTCAGCAGGGGGTCATGGCTGGGCTCTCCTGGAGCACCACCAAGAGAAGCAGCCCACAAGTCTCAGGGGCAACAGTGAGGGAAAGGCCAAGGTCCAAATGGAATAGCCTTCTAGTCATGAAACAGGAGTAACCAAATATTCTTTGTTGGTTTGTAAACTGGTCCTGTACATGGAGGGCAAGCAGAGACTGAAGAAAGAGACAAACCTCTCCAGATTGTTAGGTGGCAAGTTTAACTAGGCTTGCCTTTGGTGGCAATAAGACAAGTAGATCTCCCCACCCACCTGCCAGAATGTCAAAAGTTTATGTAGAGGCCTTAATATGGTTAGGTCATGTATTCAGTCCCGATGGTAGGAACAGTGGGAAGAACAGTACCTCCCATGAACAAGGGAGGGGGTGAGGAGCCTCCAATTACCTGGGTCCAGCCAGAGGTCACTCTTCTGTTTGCCGGAAGCTCTTTGATGACTGCTTCAATTTCTTCCATAGTTACTGGCATGTTGAGCTGTTTAGATTCTTCCTGATTGAGTTTTGGAAGGTTATATTTTTCTAGGAATATGTCCATTTTCTCCAGGTTGTCCAGTTTGTTGGAATAGAATTGTTCGTAGTATTTTTTAACAATCCTTTGTATTTCAGCGGGATCTGTTGTTATTTCACCTCTTTCATTTCTGATTTTGTTTATTTGGGTCCTCTCTCTTTGCTTCTTGGTGAGCCTGGCTAGAGGTTCATCAATCTTGTTTATCCTTTCAAAGAACCAGCTCTTGGTTTTGTTGATCTTTTGTATTGTTTCTTTGGTCTCTATGTCGTTTATCTCTGCTCTGATCTTTATTATTTCCTTCCTTCTGCTTACACTGGGCTTTTCTTGTTGCTCTCTTTCTAACTCTTTGAGTTGTTGGGTTAGGTAATTTATTACCATTGTTTCTTGTTTTTTTGCAGTAGGCTTGTAGAGCTATGAACTTCCCTCTCAAGACTGCTTTGGCTGTGTCCCATAGATTTTGGATTGTAGTGTTTTCATTGTCATTTGTTGCCATGATGTTTTTTATTTCTTCTTTGATCTCTCTGGTAACCCAGTCATGGTTTAATAGCATGCTGTTTAGTCTCCATGTGTTTGATTTCTTTGGGTTGTTTTTATTGTAGTTGATTTCCAGTTTTATGCCACTGTGGTCTGAGAAGATGCTTGATATGATTTCTATCTTCTTGAATTTGAAGAGACTTTGCCTATGTCCCAACATATGGTCTATCTTTGAAAATGACCCATGTGCAATTGAGAAGAATGTATATTCTGTGGCTTTGGGGTGAAATGTTCTGAAGATGTCAATTAATTCCATCTGGTCTAGTGAGTCATTTAGGATTGATGTTTCTTTGCTGATTTTTTGTTTAGAGGATTTGTCCAATGGTGATAGTGGTGTATTAAAGTCTCCTGCTATGATTGTATTGCTGTCAATCTCTCCCTTGATATCCTCCAGGAGTTTTTTTATGTATTTGGGTGCTCCTGTATTGGGTGCATATATGTTTACCAGAGTTATTTCTTCTTGTTGGATTGCTCCCTTTAGTATTATGAAATGGCCTTCCTTATCTCTTGTTATGTCCTTCACTTTGAGATCTAATTTATCAGATATAGGTATTGCTACCCCAGCTTTTTTTTTCAGTTCCATTTGCCTGGAAAACCTTTTTCCATCCCTTCACTCTCAGTCTGTGTGCGTCTTTTTTTCTGAGGTGGGTTTCTTGTAGACAGCAGATATATGGGTCGTGTTTTCTTATCCAATCCGTTACCCTATGTCTTTTGATTGGGGCATTTAATCCATTTACATTTAAAGTTATTATTGATAGGTACTTATTTGTCGCCATTCCTATTCTTTACCCTGTGTTACTTCTTCACTTCCTATTTCTTTCTTTTTTTTTTTTTCTTACAGCAGACCCTTTAGCATTTCTTGCATTGCTGGTTTGGTGGTAATAAATTCCCTTAGTCCTTTTTTGTCTGTGAAGCTCCTGATTTCACCTTCAATTTTGATTGACAGCCTTGCTGGGTACAGTATTCTTGGATTCAGACCCTTCCTTTGCATGACTTTGTATATTTCATTCCATTCCCTTCTGGCCTGATGAGTTTCTGTTGAGAAATCAGTTGCTAGTCTGATGGGGGTTCCTTTGTATGTAACTTTCTGTCTCTCTCTTGCCGCTTTTAAGATTCTTACTTTGTCATTGGTGTTTGCCAATTTAATTATAATGTGCCTTGGCGTTGGTCTTTTGGGGTTCATTTTGCTTGGTACTCTGTGAGCTTCTTGGATTTGTGTGGGTTTTTTCTTCCCTATATCAGGGAAATTTTCTGTCATTATTTCTTCAAATAGGTTTTCTATTCCTTGCTCAGCTTCCTTTCCTTCTGGAACCCCTATTATGAGGATGTTGTTTTGTTTCGTGTTGTCCCAAAGTTCCCTTAGGCTCTCCTCCTGCCTTTTATTATTTTTTTTCTAGAAGTTGCTCTACTTGGGTATTTTTTCCCATCTTGTCTTCTAGCTCACTAATGCGGTCCTCTGCTTCTTCTAGTCTACTCTTGATGCTTTCTATTGAGTTCTTTACAGCAGCGATGTCATTTTTCATTTTTTCTTGGTTCTTCTTCATTTCCTCTTGGTTCTTGCTCATATTGTCGAATTTGTCTTCCATTCTTTTCAGCCACCTTATGACCATTTCTCTGAATTCTTTCTCTGGAAGGTTGCTTGCCTCCATTTCGTTTACTTCCTTTTCTGGTGATGCCTGCTTTTCTTTCATATGCGGGCTGTGTCTTTGTCTCCCCATGGTCTCTCTTCTCTGGGTGTCTGGTTGTGTAGTTCTCTCTCTCCTGCATTGATTTAAAGGCACAAAATACAGCACTACCAGGTACAACTCACAAGGCACTGAACAGAAATGTATTGACGATATTAATAACCTCCAATAAAGGTGACCACCAGAGAAAAGCAAATTAGGTGATAGGAGAGAAAGAAAAAGATGAAAAAGAAAGAAAGAAGAAAAAAAAAGGAGTGTCAAAATGAAATTGGAAAAAGGGAAAGAAAAAAAAATAAAAAAAAAGTAAGAGAGACAAGAAAGAGACTAAGAGAGAAAGGGGAACAGACTATATATATTGGGGATAAAACTCCAATAGAACAATCACTAATCCCAGCAAATGCCAGCAACAAGTGCCTGGGGATTAATACAAACTACAACACCAACTAATATTGAGTGAGGCAAGGGAAAGCTGAAGCACAAAACAAACAAAAAAATAAACAAAAGAAGAATAAGCAAAACTATCTCACAAAAAAAGCAGAAAAATTTGATATAATCTACATTCAAGCGAACAACAACAAAAGGACAGAGAGAAAAACAATTTTTTGGATAGTTAAGACAGCGAAGAGAGAGGTGTGTATGGAGTTGGAGCAGGGGATTGGAGATTAGATATGTACGTAGGGTGAAATTTTAGCAAGGAGTAAACAGAAAGAATAGGGAAAATCTAAAGCAGGAAAGGGGTAAGATAAACAGGACACCGAAAAGGGGAAGGTTAGGAAGAGAGTGATGGCATAAAGGTAGAGTTGAGATAGAGTAAAACGATGCTAAAGGAAAGATAAAAATAGAATGTAGAACACTAATCCCAAAATAAAATGAAGAGAAAATAAAATGACACTTTAAAAAAAAAAAAGATAAAATAGCAGTAGTAATAATACGGATTGAAAATAAAAATGTAATAATTAAAAAGGTAAAATCAAGTGATGAAAAAAGAAAAAAAAGTTAGTTTCTTGAGTAAAAGATGCAAAAAATGAAAATAAAAAAAATAAAAAAATAAAAAATAAAAATAAAATGTGGAGTAGTGAAGGTCATTCACTTCCTCTGTTGTTCTGTTTGGCACGCCTGTTTCTCAGTCCGGACAGTATTGCAGTTCCCTGCATTCCACTGCTCTTCAGTGTTGTAAGCCAGTCCTGGTTTTAAGCAGGCGGTGTGTCTTAATTTCTCGTATTCCTTTATTTTTTATTACACAAGAGTCAATTTGTGATTCAGCCCCTGGGTGGCAGTGTTTCTGGATTGACTTCCGGGTCTATCTATGGCCTCTCTAGGCAGTGTTAGAGCCTTCTTCCCCTGTGGCACTCACTACCGGTTTGTGGGAGTGGGCTGCCTCAGAGCTGACTCTCCGATGGTCACTCTCCGCTCCGATCCCCAGGTTCCAGAAAAACAACTTTCCCCTGCAGTCTCCCAGGGTGTCCCCAACTGGGTGATTCTATGTCTTGAGCTTAGTAATCAGAAGCAAGAATTTCAAGAGGAAAAAGCCCAAGTGTGCGAACTCCGGGGCTACGCGTAAGCCTAGGCACCCAGGGAACTCCGGGGCTGCGCGTAAGCCTGGGCAGCCTGAAATTCTTAGGGTGTTCCTGCACTTCAGATCAAAATGGGTTGCTTTTTAGAGAGCCCTTCTGTTAGCAGCTCTGAGGACCCCTTTCCACATTCACAGATCATGCCAGCCCCTACAGCCACGGATTTTTCTAGGCACAGACTTCCCTGGTCCTCCAGCTCCCGCAAAACTCGCATTCCTCTCTCCCACCGGGACCAGAGACCTCACCTTATCCCAGGCGAAATCTGACCTTTCCGTGGTGGAGTGTAGAGCTCCTCTGAACCTGTGTGTTTGCGCCAATTGGGGACGTTGTTCTGGGGCTCGCAGCTGTTCCGTGGGTGCCGCAGTTGTGGATTCTTAGGCTTCCGATAAGCTCCACTTTCCCATTCAAGATGGCGCAGACTCCGCATCCAAGCCCGCAGCTCCAGGAGGGGACCCAGCCGCAGTTGGTGCTGCCAGGTCAGGGGAACCCCATCTAGCAGTCCCCCACCTTCTTCTGGAGTTCAGCTGTCTCCCAACTTGCCAACGAACACTTTTTGTGCGACCCTCAGCTGTTCTTTCTTTCTGCTCCGGGACAAGGCTCGGAACACGTCTGTCTATTCCGCTGCCATTATTCCCTCCGCCCAGAGGTCACTCTTCTGGATGACCTCATCCAATACCCTTCTCTGATCCCAGGACTTCTCACAAGCTCTATAGGAATTTTGATCACCCTCAGGGAAAAGAGCAGAAAAAGAACATGAATTCTGGAGCAAGCTACTTGGACTTACATCTGTGGACTCTGAGAAAAAAGCTACCAATTCAATGCCAACAACCACCAGTTAACACATCTCAAGTCTACCAGTTATTAAGTATGTTATCTTGAATAAGTTATTTAATCACTCTGTTCCTTGGTTTCCTCATTGGCAAATGGGAATAATAATTGTGCCTATCTTAGAGGTTATCCTTAGCATATAGAACAGTGCCTGGCACAGGGTGAGTGCTCAATTCATGTTACAATTACTATCAAGCATATTCATTTGTACTTCATTATGCATCTATGTATGATCTGTACAGTATAATCTGTGGACTCTACAACTTACCATCTGTGCAAGCATTTATAAGGTCTTTAAGCCTTAGTTTCTTCATCCACAAAAGGCAGGTAATAATGTGGGGTGCCTAATAGACAATGAAGAGTCACAGAGGAATAAGTCCTCCCATGACATTGATGACAGCCAACACTTGGAGGGCATTCAATAAGTGCCAGGCAGTGTTCTAACATAGTATAGGCACTCAATCATTTAATCTTCACCCAACCCTTAGAGGTAGATACTATGATTGTCACCCCCCCCCCCCGCCTTACAGCTGAGGAAGAGGCCCAGAGAGGTTAGAAAATGTACCCAAAGTAAGTCAACTAGGGAGTGGCAAAGCAGGAACTCGAACCCATACCAAGCCTCAGAGTCCGTACTCCTAAGCACCTCGCTCTACCAACATCTACTCTACATTTATGCTTAAAGTCAGCATAGTTGAATTTTTTTCATTAAATATAAGAACTATGTCTTTCTTTTCCCTCCTTTCTAGGTGAAAATATATTTAATTCTACTAAACAAAAAAGAAAGAAAGAAAAGAAAACATCTCTGAATCTAAACGTTGTTGGATTATCCTTCTGGAAATATCAAGACTCTAACCTTGATGCTTAAAAATAGCTGAAACAACCACTATTTCTAATATTTACCAAAGGTGTTTATCCCCACAAAAGATCTACACTCACATGACATTCTAAGATGTTAAAAATTCTCTCACTCTTGTTCAGTTTTCATGCTTGAATTACTTTCTGACAAAAAGAATTCTGATTATGGTTATTGTGCTTTTGATAAATAAGAAGTATTATCATAATTTAAATCCATATTTAACTTGTGACCAAAATAAAAACGTAACCAGAATATTAAATATTCTATTCAAAATTATAGGAAACAATATATATATATGTGTGTGTATGAACACATATATATGTGTGTGTGTGTGTGTATATATATATATATATATAGTCACATCTGGAGCTTCTAGGATAATGTGGGACTTCCAAATCCCATCCCAGCCTCTCTTGTTGTGCTATAGAGTCCACAATTGCTGCTTTTAAAAGAAAGTATTTACAGCAAATAAAAAATTTAATGTACTTATAATTTACTTCCAAGAACTCATATTTTGAAAGCTTTTCATGTATAAGGTGGAGTTAAAATCATACTTGCAATTTTGTGTCCTATCAACAAAATATTCTTTAATTTTGGGGTCCAATTATTTCAAACAGGAGTAGGGATTACCTTTCAAAAATCAAATACTAAGGCATCGGTGTTGATTTAAAAAAAAAAAAAATCTCCAAGATTTAGAAAAGTTCCTAAGTGGAGGAGATAGTAAAACGGCACTTGAGTTTCCAGTTATGTGGTAGCTACTGCCCCGCTGTGGTAAAAGGTGTTAGAGACTTCAAACTATATTCACCTTTTTTAAAAAAAAAAAAATTTTTTAATATATTTTTATTGATTTCAGAAAGAAAGGGAGAGGGAAAGATGGAAGCATCAATGATGAGAGAAAATAATTGATTGGCTGCCTCCTGCATGCCCCCTACTAGGGATCAAGCCTGCAACCAGGGCATGTGCCCTTGACCAGAATGAACCTGGGACTCTTTGATCCTCAAGGTGTCATGCTCTATCCACTGAGCCAAACCGGCGAGGGCACTATAATCACCTCTTGATTGAAATTTATACTCAGCATTTTCTTTCCTTTTTTTTTTTTTTTAATACTTATTTTCTAACATGTTTCTGTGAAATGTCTTTCTTGTTATTTTTATTATTCATTCTTTATTTTCTTCCTTTAGTAAATATCTATTTTGTTCACTGAAGGCTCAATAATATAAAAAATCAAAATAAATTAAAATTTTCACTCAATTCAAGAGCTAGTTCATCAATTCTACAAGTACATAGAAAGTGAAACTAATACAGAAAAATGTAATGACACATATATCAACAGAAAGAAAAAGAACAGAACAAATGTATCTTGATAAGTTTTGTTTTATGGACCTTCTAAAATTTAATAGAAAAAAAGACAGAAATAAAATTGTAATATTAATTTTGTTAAATCATGGGATTCAGAAATAAAGGACAAATATACTCTAATGTATGAGTCATCTAACACATAGAAAATCTTTTTATTGATTATTTGGATTCAAATTATAATTTTCTTTTAAAGTAGGATAAATAATTAGATATCCTTGACTCCCTCCCTGCAAATATCTGGCTGGTAGGTTAGTTCTTTTTCTAAGTTTCTAGAATCATCAGCAACTGATATTTTTAGCACAAGGCACTGTTCTATAAATCTTTTTCATCTCTAGTCTATCAGCACATATGTAACCTTCACACTATTGCATAAAAAGTATCGAAAGATACTATCTCTGAGTTATTTTTCAGCTGCAACTGCCAAGAAACACTTACTGATATTACACGAGGTGTCATAGAGCTGTGCAAAGGAGCGCCCACTGTTAACCCAGACTCCAAGCAGAAAGGAACCTTCATTACCAAAACCCCTTCCCGTGGCCATAGCCTGCAAAGAATCCCACCCTGCAGAGCAGACCCAGCAGACAGAGGACATAATCTCGCAACTCTCTGCAGAAAGCTGCTGCGTCGTGTCACCATTTTCAAGGAATCTTCCCGCAACTGGAGTTTGGGAACCTTCCCCCTCCTCTTCCACCATCAATGTGTCTCTTCCAATCCTTGTTTCTTCTCTATGTTTTCTCTCATTACAGAATAGCTGCTGCTCTCTGAATTTTCCTATTCGACTTTTAGAGGAAAAGAGTATAATTAGTCTAGTTAATTACTTTACATTTACTGGAGAAACTTTTTCATACAAAGTCATTTCATAGGTCAGCAGCCAGCCTATGAGGGGCCTTTAGGAAATTTAATCCCATCCATTTGCTTAAGGAGAAGACTGGGGCTGGCTGCTTAACTCAGCAGAGGCTGCAAGCAGGGGAACATGCCCAGTGTAGCAGGCATGATGAATGACATGTCTAGTATACTATGTTAAGGACTGATTTGTCTTACCCTACAGAAGTAACTTCAGATTTTACTTATAAGTGAGTTTTATCTATGACAGACAAGAAGAGAAGCATAGAAATAGATAGCATAGTTACATTATTATTAAACACATTTTGTAATTACACTTTTCTTAATAAATAAAAGTAAGGTCTGGACAGCCTATATAATAAAAGGGTAATATGCAAATCGACCGAACAGCAGAACGACCAGTCACTATGATGCCCACTGACCACCAGAGAGCAGATGCTCAATGCAGGAGCTGCTCCCTGGTGGTCAGTTCACTCCCACAGGGGGAGTGCGGCTCAGCCAGAAGCTGGGTCACAGCTGGCAAGTGCAGCAGCAGTGGCGGGAGCCTCTCCTGCCTCCGCAACAGAGCTAAGGATGTCCGACTGACAGCTTAGGACATCCCCCATCAGTCGGACATCCCCTGAGGGCTCCCAGACTGAGAGAGGGTGCAGGCCGAGCTGAGGAAACCACCCCCTCCACCGAGTACATGAATTTCATGCACCAGGCCTCTAGTGTTTAAATATAAGTCCATTTGACAATCATAGCTTCATAATCTATTCAATCATAAGAAACCCCCACATCATTCCATAGAACTATTATTTTGTGGAGGGTCTTATACGACAGTGGAAATTTTTTCAATCCAGTTATTTTCCTTCATTAGATACAGTCAGATTCTTAAGTATGGCAGACAGCTAATGAAACCAACTTAAAGCCAAAGGTGCAGATGGAGAAGCAGATATAGCTATCACCTGTGTAGGCTGAGTAAGCACAGCAGGCACCATGAATGTTCTTGCCAGGGAACCTGCAATAAAAAAACATTAGCTCCTGAAGCCATGCTGGACTTTAGACTCCACATGGAAACTAATCATTAGAGTCATTTACAACCAGCCATGTCAAAAGTGTGTATGGCACTCGGTAAGTAAACATAATTAAAAGGTCCATTGTAAATGAAAGATTCAACACACACACACACACACACACACACACACACACACACACACACACTAGTTGATCTAAAGACTGCTCAAATTGTCAAATTTATTTCTCTAATCCTAGGAAGAACCATATCTATTAACCCATAATGATTAAGCAATTAATAAACATACCCAATTAATAACATTTAAAACATACCTTGGCAATCCATTTTGTGGCCCAAAAAAGGGAGTACATCTTCCTTCAAATAATTACAGACAATTGTTAATTAAGCCATTGCACAGTTTATTACTCAGGATCTTATTTTCTCAACACCCCTATTAAAATACGGATTCTGGGTATTATCAAAACTGAGGATTCAATAAAAGCATTCTCTTCAGTTACATGATATTGTACTACCATTAATATTTCAGTAACTGGATAGCCATTTTTTGTTTGGTTTGGTTTTTTATTTTGACAGTATTACGGATATCCCCCATTCACACACACCCTTTTCCATTCAGCTCCCGCCTCACCCAGGCCTTCCCCATACTATTGTCTGTGTCCATGGGTTATAAATATATGTGTATATGTTCTTATAGGCATATATGCATATAAGTTAATCCCTTCCAATCCCCTCCACCCACCACCCCTCTGAGACCTGTCATTCTATTCCATGCATCCATGCCTCTGAACCTATTTTGTTTGTCAGTTTATTTTGTACATTAGATTCCACACAAAAGTGAGATCCTGTGATACTTGTCTTTCTCTAACTGACTTATTTGCTTAGCATAATACTCTCCATGTCCAGGCATGTTGTCCCAAAGGGTAAGAGCTTGTTCTTTATTACAGCTGCATAATACTCCATGATATAAATGTACCACAGCTTTCTTATCCAGTCATCTACTGATGGCACTTGGGCTGTTTCCAGATCCTAGCTATTGTAACTGACTCTCACTATGAATCCTATGCTTATGGTTCCCAGAAGTCTTCTGATTCTGGAATGCACATTTCCAGCTGGCTGCTGGAACTTCTCCCTAGAGAAGTCCCCAAACATGGTGAAAATCTTGCTTTTAATTAAATTTGCTCTGTAAATTGTGATCCAGAAAAGAGCCCTGGTATCACCAGGAACTTGTTAGAAATGCACAATCTCAGACTCAGTTTCAAACCTTCAAAATCTGCATTTTATCATTATCTCCAGGTGATTCCTATGCATGATCAAGGTTAAGAAGCACTGCTCCATGATTCTTTCACCTCTTTTGTATTTTATTTCTTCACAAATGTTTTCAAACATGCAAAATTCTTGACATATCAGCATCTCACAGGAATTTTATGGTTAATTTTTAAAACTCTGCAGATTAGGCTTTTTTTCTTTTTTCAATATTAGCTTATTTTTCAATTGCCTTGAAGACAAAAACTATCTGCTGAAAACCACTATACATGGGGTGAGAAAAAGCAGGTTTGCAGTTGTGATACAAATAAATAATATAATAATTAATAAATAATAATACAAAATCAAACTCTGTTTCACGGACTCACAACTGTGAACCTACTTTTGCCCATCCCTGTATAAAGTAAAATGTGACCCTTTTTATTGAAGGTTCTTTAATCAGTATACTTATCACTTCAAAATGACATTTTTTCTGTAACTCAAAAGTAATCTCAAGATCTGTTATTTGAAAAATTCCTAACACCTTTAAAAATTGCTGACTTTACGGATTTCCCTGTTTTGCTAAAACAAACAGTGCAATCCTCAGAACAAGTTAAATATATATGTAGGATCATTCTGTGCTGCTCAAACCTGTCAAGGCAGTTGAACAAAATCTTGACACGGATGAGAAAACAGCATCTCCCCACCAGAGCAGAGCAGAGCACATGTCCCACCAGGCTCTGCCATGGACTTCCTCTGCTGACATACTCCAGTTACTGCAGCTGGGAAATCAATGGCTCTCTGTTGGAAACTGGATGAACAATTTCCTGCCTGGAAGCATATTTCTAAATTGGCAAACACCTGCTGCATTACAGGCTGGCCCGCTCTCCTTTAATTACAGAATCAAATTTCAAATGACTCTGTAGGTCAATAGTTATAGCTCCTCAGAATGTATTGTGTAAAACAGATTCAAATGTTCTCCATCAAATTCTGGTCAAGGATTAGTTTTGTATGTTACATATTAATCCTTCTCCATTCACTAACATCATCTTTAAAAGTGTCACTCATAGCATTCAGCAATTTATGACTGTCTTCTTTTACTTGTCACTGAAAGTGCTCTACAGAGGTCAGATGCCCAACCATCAGGGATATTATGAGGGAATTCTTGAATTTGATAAGCAGATAGGGCTTAATGGTCTCAATGGACCCTTTAACTCCATAATTCTACAATTTCAACTTTTAACTATTTCTATATTCATTTGTGGTATATGTATGATTGTAACATCAAGTCTTCCCTGAAATTCATTGGAGAAAAAAATTTAAATGGGTTGGTAATTAAACAACTAAACAATGATGCTTCTTAATTGGACTGGACAAAAGAAACTGAGTAGTTGCAGTCTAAACCAGGCTTGAACAATGTACAGTGTAACACTAAGCATTGAATTTGTTCCTTGAAGATTGGCACACAGAAATTGTAGACAAGTGTATTAACTATGCAATAACAAAATGTAAGTAAATAAATGTTTACATTGAAGAAAGATTCAAATTTCAAAGAAACTTAGAAAAGCAGCAAAAGATGTTGATCTTACATAGCCAGAAGAAATTAAAATAGCAATGTTCAAATGCTTGATTGTTATCACTGTAACTGGACACTTGTTCTAAATCATTGGATCAAACAATGTCAATGTTCACCAATATTGAGTCATGTGATCTCTTTTTTGTAGCCTTACCCAAGGATATGTTTATTGATTAGAGAGAGAAAGAGAGAAGAAGAAGAAGAAGAAGAAGAAGAAGAAGAAGAAGAAGAAGAAGAAGAAGAAGAAGAAGAAGAAGGAGAAGAAGAAGGAGAAGAAGAAGGAGGAGGAGGAAGAGGAGGAGGAGGAGGAGGAGGAGGAGGAGAAGGAGAGAGAGGGGGGGGGGAGAGAGAGAGAGAGAGAGAGAGAGAGAGAGAGAGAGAGAGAGAGAAAGTGAGAAAGATAAGTTGCCTCCTGTACATACCCTGATCAGGGATCAGACTTACAACCTAGGTATGTACCCTAACCAGGAATCAAACCTGCAACATTTTACTGTACAGGAGGATGCTCCAACCAACCAGGTTTTACCACATATAATAGAAATTTCTCTTAAATTTTCTAGTTTATATATTTAGTGGAAAATTTTTTTTAGTAATAAGCTTTTGAAAGCCCCTAGAATCAACCCTGAAGAACCAGTTCTAAGAATTTAGGAATTCATTGTGAAATGGAATTTTTATGAATCTCTATGAGTTTTCCTATTTGTGTAGCTGTTGCTTCAAATTAAAAAAACAAAGTTTGATCCCAGACAAAAATATAAGCTAAAGGAGTGCATCACCACCAAACCAGTATTTCAAAATATGTTAAAGGGACTTCTAGAGGAAGAAAAAGGAGAAAAGGAAAGAGGAGAGAAGAAGAAGAAGAAGAAGAAGAAGAAGAAGAAGAAGAAGAAGAAGAAGAAGAAGAAGAAGAAGAAGAAGAAGAAGAAGGTGGAGGAGGAGGAGGAGGAGGAGGAGGAAGAGGAGGAGGGGGAGGAGGAGGAGGGGGAGAAGGAATGAATAATAAAATAGCAATAGCTACATACCTAACCATTATTACTTTAAATGTAAATAGATTACATGCTCCAATCAAAATATATAGGATGACTGAATGGATAAGAAAACAAGACCCATCTATACTAATAATCTATACTAATAATAGAGGAATATGCAAATTGTCCGGGATGCCATCACAGTAACAGTAACAACCCAACAGCAGGCTGCGTGGGGCAACAAGGCCAGCAGGGGGGTTAGCAAGGGATGACCAAACGACTGAACAGCAGTCTGTGTGGGGCAAACAGGCCGGCAGGGGGGTTAGTGAGGGATAACCAAACGACCGAACAGCAGGCTGCGTGGGGCAACCAGGCCGGCAGGGGGGGCAATTGGTGGCAACCAGGTCAGCAAATGGGGGAAGTGAGGGGCAACCAGGCCAGTGGCGGGGGCAGTTGGTGGCAACCAGGTCAGCAGAGGGGGACAGTGAGGGGTAACCAGTCAGCAGGGGGCAGTTGGGGGCGACCAGGTTAGTGGGAGGTGGCAGTTAGGAGTGACCAGGCCGGCAGAGGGGGACTGTTGGGGGCAACCAAAAAACTGAACAGCAGGCTGCTTGGGACAACCAGGTCGGCATGGGGCACAGTGAGGGGCGACCAGGCTGGCAAGGGGGCAGTTGGGGGTGACCAGGCCGGCAGGCAGGTGAGCAGTTGAAAATTAGTACATCGAATGTTGTTTATTACAGTAAAAGGCCAATAAATATTTTTCCATGTTCATAAAATACAACAAAAATATTAATCCATTATTTTTGTCTTTTTGTTTCTCATTTACCGTACTTTCCCTTTGTTGCCTTTTTAATCTTTTTGTCTCCCCTTTGATTAATCAAATTACTTTCATTGCTTCTTTTTCTCTATTGATTGGAAGTTACATAGTCTGGTTTGAAAGTTATATATCCTGGTCTGGTCTTTAGCCTTAACTTTTAAAAATACATAGCTTTATTTTGATCTAACAAAGTCTAAAGTTAATGTTTCTATTCATCTTCCAAGTGCTTTAGAAGTATTACCATTTACTTTTTTTTTTTTCTGTTTTCTTAGTGGGGAAAATCCCAATTTCCCAGTATCGCATCCTCAACCCAAATAATTAGGCTTTATGTCAGTATAATACACAAATGAGTAAAAAAAGATCTGATTTAGTAATGTAATTTCATTATTCCATACCTGGTATCACATGCTATTATCATATTCACCATATAATAATGCATTAAACCTAGACCAGCTTTTATTTCAATAGATTAAACAAAGGAGGAAGACTAAACATAATAAAGGAGAATGTTTTAATTTCATAAAGTAAACTATTAAAAAGCAAACAAGAGAAACAGAAACATCTGTAGAATTACTTGATAAAATGTTCAAGATGAATACAAATCAAGCAGGTAAGAGTACACACAGTATGCTTGTATATATATTGGAGACATGGAAAATGAAAATAAAAATGTAAACATGGGCATTAGAAAGCAAATAATCCTAATCCATCAGTGTTGTTTGAAAAAAGACTAAAAAAAAATCATGTTCATTTAAAATAAAACCAAGTGCAATAAAGCCACAACATTTAATTTGTAACATTAAAGAATGCATTTGCTTTTGTCACTTTATAGAGCCCAAAGACCACCCCTAAGATTAATGTGTACATAGAACTAGAGACCCATCTGCAATGCTACCTTTCAAATGTGTCCTTTATATTATATTTTTGTAGGGGAGAGCTGGAATTCAATTTTTTTCTCATTAAACTTTGATTTAATAGATCTCAAAAATCTGTGACAGATTTTTGATCAAGTTGTTTCCATTGAAAATTACTGATTTTAAAACTAATGACTCTGCTCTCTTCCACAGGAGGCCTACATGACGCCACTGGGACTGCTGACATGCCCTCTTGTAGTCCGAGACCCTTTGCTCCTTACCACCTGCCTGCTTGCTGCTCCTTACCGCTCGGCTCGCTGCTCCTTAGTGCTGCTGCAGAGGCGGGAGAAGTTTCCACCACCACTGCTGTGCTCGCCACTCCTGCATTGAGCGTCTGCCCCCTGGTGGTCAGTGTACATCATAGTGACTGGTTGTTCTGGTCGTTCCACTGTAATGGTCACTTAGGCTTTTATTATATAGACTAGAGGCCCAGTGCATGAAATTCGTGTGTGGGTATGGTCCCTAGGCCTGGCCTGTGATCAGGGCCATCTTCCCTGGCTGCTCGTAGCCGGCCCCACCCCCAGTTCCTCATTCGCCATCGGGTGATCGGAGCCTGCCAGCTGGGGGGAGGGACTGAAAGGTCAGCCATTCCTGCCCACTCGCCAGCCCCGCCCCCACTACGGGTCACCCTCTGTGTGTGGGGCAACCGGCAGGGTGGGGGCCTTAGCCTGGTGCCGCCTGCTTCCCCTGCCCCCAACCTCCAGTTCCCCGTTCATCATCGGGTGATGGGAGCCTGCTGGCCAGGGAAAGGGACCAAGAGCTGGTCAGTGTGCCTCATAGTGACTTCGAGTGGTTGTGCTGGTTGTTCTGCTCTTAGGGTCAATTTGCATATTACCCTTTTATTACATAGGATATGACGCATAACCCATGGACACAGACAATACTGTGAGGAAGCTCTGGAGTGGGACTGGGTGGAGAGGGTAGGGGGAGGGAATTGGGGGACATCTGTAATACTGTCAACAGATTTTTTAAAAAGTAATGGGGGGCAGGAATGAATTCCAAATTAGTTCTGGACATACCAAAGCTGCTCAGTGCTGCTAGTGATTTAGCAAATATCCCTCACCTGCTCTAAGTTCACTAAAAGAGTTAGGATTAAACATTTATTCTATCAGTCTATTTAAATAGCTAGCAATTTAGCAATAGCTAACTTATACACAAAAATGATCCAGGGTGATCTCTTTCAAATGGTAGGCTAAAAGGGTATGATGATATATTTGTTCATCCTTATCCCTTAAATACAGGCACTTTAGCACCTTTGACTTTAATTAACTGAGAAGTAGAGGACAGTGTAGGGGTACCAACATCACTCAAGAGAAGAAATAATGTATTCTGAAAGGACATAAGTTAAGGGGCCAGGCAAATTAAACATCTATTATCATCACAAGGTCTTTCCTCAATTCAAAACATGTTAACTTTAAACACAATTCTGTATAGCAAAAACAAATAACTACTTTGGGGGTGACAAAAATGCTCTAAAATTGATTGTGGTGATGGTAACACAACTCTGAATATTCTCAAACCCATTGAACTGTACACCTCCAATGGGTGAGTTGTATAATAAGTGAATTTTATGTCAATAAAGCTGTTCTTTTACATTAATCTACTTAGAGCAGATTTTAAGTGTTCTACTTTTACATTAGGCTACTCAGGCTTTACTAGATTTCAAAATAAGCCAGGAAACAGAAAACAAGTTTACTTTACTGGTATTTATGCTTAACACAATTCAATTCAAAGAAAATGGAAGAGCATTTATTTAATCTAATTAAGTATAACATATAAACAATTTAAAAGTTTCTGTCTCTTTCACCATCATATAATTGTGTTCATGCAAGTACAATCACCAAAACTGCCCTAAGCATGTATCATACCACTACCTTATTTGTAGTGCTTGATGTAAATTTCATTGTTAAATATATCTGGTTTTAGCAATGTAAATGTTTGTTACAAGTAAACTTTAAAAGGTAAAGGTGAATGATACTAATGAATAAATCAAAATAGAACTGAACATCACATGAGATAATTCAGCAAAATATTATATAACTAGAGGCCCGATGCATGAAATTTGTGCACGGGGGGTGGGTCCCTCAGCCCAACCTGCACCCTCTCCAATCTGGGAGCCCTCTCCAATTTAGGAGGCCTGACAGCTTAGGCCCACTCCCCGTGGTTCTCTGCTCTCTGCGGGGCCTGGCCGCTCCGCACCCACTGCACAGAGGCTTTCCGCGGCCCAGAGGCTCTCCACAGCTGGGGCAGGATGCTTGCCTCGTTGTGGGCTTGATCCCCAGTTGGGGATGTGCAGGAGGCAGCCGACCGGTGATTCTTTCTCACCGATGATGTTTCTGTCTCTCACTCCTGCTCCCTTTCTCTCAGAAATCAATGAAAATATATTAAATTTAAAAAAAGAAGAAGAGCCGAAACCGGTTTGGCTCAGTGGATAGAGCGTCGGCCTGCGGACGGAAGGGTCCCAGGTTCGATTCCGGTCAAGGGCATGTACCTTGGTTGCGGGCACATCCCCAGTGGGGGGTGTGCAGGAGGCAGCTGATCGATGTTTGTCTCTCATCGATGTTTCTAACTCTCTATCCCTCTCCCTTCCTCTCTGTAAAATATCAATAAAATATATTTAAAAAATAAATAAATAAAATAAAATAAAATAAAAAAAGAAGAAGAATGAATAAAACAAAGTGAAAAACAGCCATTCTCCGGGTCATTGTCCCAACCCCTTGAGATTCTGCTTCCCAGCAAGTGTCAACAGTTTGGCTCAAGTAAACTCAAAGTTTTCTACAGGTTTGAATGTTTTTACATGAACACAACATATACACCTGCTGGTTTCTGAGGGCAAGGCAACAGAATCAGTCCAGGAGTTCTGCTGTGAAAATGTACAGGAGTCTGTTTTTGCTGTCAAAAGCCAGGTCACCCTTAGAAAGAGTGTAGAAAACCGGAAATCGGATTTACAAAGAGAAAACAGACAGAAGTGAACAGAGGGATGCTCCGCACTCTTTTCCACCCAAACAGGCCAGTTTCTCAAACATCCTCCCTCCCTGAAGTTGGTGAGCTTCGGCCTAAGGGTGGGGGGAGTCAGAGAAGCCTGAGGTGAGGCCCAAGGCTCTGATGTCACCGGAGAGCTTTCTGCATGTGAATGAAGCCTTGAGTGAGAGCCATTGGAATGAATCACCCTGACCTCCTCTCCTCCCACTTGCTCCCTACCCCAACCCTACTCCCCAAGCCCAGGATCTGTCTGCTCCCAGCTGCCTCCCCCAAACATGCTGAGCGCAGGTGGATCCCAGAGAGTGGGCACTGCTCCCCACAGAAGCGCCCAGCTCTAGAGGGTGCCAGCGCTCTACAGCCTGTGGTGCTGCAGTCCCAGGGACAGCAACACCCAGCAACGGCGGGTCCTCAGCCCCCCTCCAGACACAGGAGGAAAGACAACCTAAGCAGCAAGCCTAAGGGACACCCGGGAGGGACGTGTTTGCTGAGCTTCCATGTAGAAGGCCGCGGAGATGAAGCAAGCATTCTGCCAGGCCGCTCACGCTGCCCACTCTCAGCGGCCGCCCCCCCCCCCCCAGAACTGGGGGACTTCGGCGAGCTGAGGGGACTGGACAACATCATCTTGTGCCTATGGGCACCACCATCTTTGTGATGGAGTGACGGTTAATTTGCATATTACCCTTTTATTAGATAGAATACTGTTTCAATAAGAACCATAACTTAATAAATTTCATAAAATGGAAGCAGAAACAAAAGGTAATGTGTAAACTCCCAAAATAGTGTTAAAATACTGAAGGATTTAGTGTCAAATTTACCTCAGAAAAACAAGAGGAAAAAACAAAGTCATGCAGTGAAAACCAAATTTGATTTCCTAACTACAACAGTCATTCTTACAGCAAAGGTTTTCTGGAATGCACTTTCACAAAATGGTTTATTTCCTATCTCCCCTTTTTAAAAAATCATGTTTAATTACATAAGTTGTGTATGTGTGGGGATTTCTCATTTATTGTCAGTATAGGGATTGTTACCAAAAAAAATGTTTTTCATCTCTAAACTATTTTTCCAAATGACCAAAAACATTAAATTATCTTCATGAAAATTACCATATATAAAGTCAAATAATTTCTAAGCACTGAAAAGCATATACATAAGTGATGAAAAGTCACAGAAAAATATTCAATGAACAGGCAAAAATATTCACATTTATCATTATTGTTGATTTTGTTTACCTTCTAGCTAAAATTAAGAAACACATTTCAAAAGTCAGTATTGACATTCAGTGCCACTTAGACTTACAATAGTATTTACAATATACAAATGAGTCATGTCTCTTCAGTACAAGACAAACTCTATTTTTACTCTTTAGCATAATTAAGTTAAAAAGACCTCAAATTTCCAAAACCAATTACAATACTGTGGCAAGCAAAGTAACTTTGTTCGTATTGCTTTTATATTCCAGTTTAATCTACAAATGTGAACATTTTAACGTATGTTGTCTCAAACCTTACTAATACAAAAAGAGTCTAAAGAGGTCTCTCTGTTGACTTCCACAGATTAATTGAAAAAGAAAAAAAAATTGAATTATTTCACCTTCTTAAATGTCATGAACATGTTTAGCCCTTCAAGCAGCACTTGACACAGCAAGTTTCTTCAAATGATCCATGAACACTTGAAAACTAACATCATCTGTGAGAATAGGTGCTCCAGACTCCTAGGAAAAAAGATATCTGCTATGATTTAATCATTGTGACACTTTCAAATCTATAAGCGATGTATAAGCAAATGTTTAAAACAAGCAAGGAAATTATTTTAAGCAGAATAATGCCTCTTTTCCTGCTGTGTAATAAAGAATGTGACTGGCCTTTGTCCCTGGGTTCCTCAGAGGGGATTCAGTACCCTTGGAATTTCCTAACAGTAGTGTCTTTGTTTTTCATGAGCCCCAAATCTGGATCTATTTTTCCTAGTCAGGATCATATATATTTTTTTTCTTCTAATTTATATTCTAGAAGATCTCATTTGAAATTATAAACACTGATGCTCAACTCAATCTTATAAAAAAAATTGCAGTTGGCCGATCTCAATCTTTCAAATGCATCCTTTTTCTCTTTAAAATACAGCCAAGGTTAGGCAGAAAGGTCCAAGCTTTATGTGAGAGGCTTCAGCATCCTGTCACAGAAGCAGTGTTGCACTGGTGCCCTCTTCAGGCCACCTATGGATAATACTTATCACTGGGTACTTGATTTCCAACAAAAACTAAGGTATTAGATTCCATAATTTTTAGTAAAATGCTTAGCTACCAAATTAATTCCATAAATTGCAGTTATCTGTTTAGCTTACTGATTAAACATTCAGATTCTGGAATCAGACTGGCCTAGGTTCATAAGTGGACCCTGACACAATTTAGCAATGTGATCTTAGGTAAGTTACTTAACCTACAAAAGCTTTAATTTCCTTTTCTGAAAAATAGGGTTAATAGTATCCACCTCATGGGAGTGTTTTAATAATTAAATAGTAGTGAATAAAAAGCTCAGCACAGTGACCAAAACATAATAGAAATTTACTTATTAGTTATTATGATGATTATTATCTATGAAAATATTAACATAATTTTACAAAAGTCATAAGTCAAAAAAGACCTTAAGGCTCTTGTCTATTCCTCAAATGCCCCTACTTTCAGACAGCAATCATTACACTTCAAATCTAAAATAGGTGTGTGTTTTTCCTATTTGAAATGTCTTCAAGGAGAGACTTTTTCACCGTTGATAAGGAAGACTAATAGCTTACGTTTCTGAGTATTACTTGCATATTAAACTCTGTAGCACACAAGGAAATGAAGGTAAAGAGAAGTTAAGTAATTTGCAAAGTCTGCATTTCCAACCACAGTCCAAAATGATGCCTCCCCAACGCAACAACTTCTTTACTTATCTACCAACTGTATCTCCATGTTGTCAAAACCCAGAAAAACAGGGAGCAAGTCATTATTTCCACGAGCTAAACCAGTTTTAATGCAGAAATTCAGTCACAAAGAGACATGTCTTATTTGGTCTGCATAATGTGGGCTCACAAAATTTTGTTAGAATTATATAAAGAGCAGCCATCAGCTGGAGAAAAGGACAGCTGTCCCTTTTAGAAAAAGATTCTGAAGAGTCTCCCCACAAACCCTCGTCCCGCATAGCCCCCCAGCCTCAGGTGTTGCTTTCTAACATTGAGAATGTCGGGTTTTCTTATACTCAGCCAGCTCCACTCATTTGTTAATCAAATGGCCCCCAAAGGTATTTGATAAGTGACTCCTAACAAACTATTTAAAGTATCTTTTAACCTCAACTTCTCCATAGTGCTTATCACCATTTCCATGAATTTTATTCACGGGTTCTACTTTTCTATTTTCTTACCATTTTCTTAAGTAAGTCTAAGTTTCTCAAAAATTGTGGGATCCAGAACTAAAATCAATCTTGGGTTGACTAGAGTTAAGTATAATGGAAAGGCTGATTCGTGTTACATTCTGTACTCCCAGCTTCCACATCCTGGCATTATACTTGGCGCTTGTCCCCCTGGGAAGTGGAACAGGTCAGGGATGATACTGAGGGTATAAAATGTATATGCATTATGTGGGCATAAATTTTTTTCTCTCACATGTGCTACATACTCTTTCCATATCTTCCATGATTAAGCTCCTTTTCTTGCTATAAAAATCTCCTTACTTTTCAGAACTTTTAGACCTTGGATTCAAATTATTTATCTACTAGTATATCACAAACCTCTTTAACACCTCCACGAGACCTCCCATACTCTAATCTCTGTTTGTTTTCAGTAATAGAAGATTACTTGCTAAGATCGAGAAATGCTTGAGTTAAAGACAGAAAATAAAAAAGATTAAAAGCAGCTATAAGAAATTAACAGGATGAATAAGAAGCTTTTACTGAAGTGGTGAGGGCTCCTTTCATTTACTAACAATTTCTAGAGCATGCTTCCATGATGCTTAGTGCTTAATCACCTCCTAAAGTCCTCCCGTATTCTAATCTCTGTTCTCTTGTCCATATCACATTATATTCAATACTAAGGCCCAGTGCACTAAATTCATCCCTCTCACAATCCTGGACTGCTGGCTCCTAATCGCCCACCTGCCTGCCTGCCTGGTCACCCCTAACTGCCTCTGTGTGCTTGCCTGATCACCCCTAACTGACCCCCACTGCCGGCCAGGTCACCCCCAACTGCCACCTCCCTGCTGGCCTGGTTGCTCATAACTGCCCCCCCCCCCACCGGTCTGGCCACCCCTTACTGCCTCCCCGTGGCCTGGTTGCCTCTAACTGTCCCCCTGCTGGTCTAGTCACCCCCAACTGACCCCCTGCTGGCCTGGTCACCCCCAACTTCCCCCCCTGCCAGCCTGGTCGCCCCTCACAGCCCCCCCACTGGCCTGGTCACCCCATTCAGCCTGCTGTTCAGTCGTTTGGTCGTCCCTCACTAACCCCCCTGTCAGCCTGGTCACCCCACGCATCCTAATTGTTCAGTTGTTTGGTCATCCCTCACTAACCCCTCTGCCAGCCTGGTCATAGGCAGCCATCTTGTGAGGGTGTGATGGTCAATTTGCATATTACCTCTTTATTATATAGGATATGCTATTTTAAGGTACTGTGGAAAATCCAAAATGAAAATGACACAGTTCTTGCCCTCAATAATTTGTAATCTAACAGAAGAAATAGTGCCATCAGAAATGGGGTGGGGGAGGGAAATAAAGGAGCAGGAATATTATACAAATCCAGTCATGCAATCAGGGAAGGTTTCACAGAGTCAGTAAACTCTGAACTGAGCCTTGAGGGATGGCCATAAAGTGCCCAAGTGATGACAAAAAAAAAGTCACAGAGATGGGAACATGCTCAGTGTATTCAAAGTGGAACAACAAGTAAACATAGAAAAAGGTATTTGGATCAGACCATACAGCACCCTCAATAGCAATATAAAAAGTATCTGTAATTCATTAGGGGTTTATTAAGATTTCTAAATAGTGCTCTACTTTAGGGAGACCATGCTGGCCAGTGCCAAAATGGAGGGGAAGGCTGAAGTGCTGAGACCAGTGAGCAGGTAATTCCAACTATCCATGTGAATAGTAACAAGGGCTTTGTTAGTGACAGGGGGAGGAAGAAATGGATAAGGGAAACAGATCAAACCATTTGTGAATAATTAGGGGCAGAAGGCATCTAATGTAAGTGACTAAAGTTCCAAAGCTTGGAAACTGAGAGAATGGTGGGGGCCTCTGTATAAACGGGAAAGTCAGGGAGAACAAGGTAGTGTAAAAGCAATGTGTTCAAGTTGGGGCATGCTGCTTACAAAATGTATACAAGAAGCTCAAGTGATGTGCAGCACGCAGTTACAGAAATTCAGGTCTATAGCTCAATGAGGGGCCAAAACAAAGGTGGAGATTTGCAAGTCAGCTTTGGATGAAAGCTGAAGCCACAGCAGTGGATGCCAGCTCCCACTCTTATGCAGAGAAACCAAGGCAAAAGCTTCAGTTGCCTCTGTCTCCAAAGGAAAGGGGCCTTAATCCCAATCATTGCTTCATCTATCTTCTACCCAGCCAGCATCCCCGAGTCAGTTGTTTACCTTTGCTCTAAATTATTCTACTTCCTTTAATGTGTCTGTCTTTCTTACCTCCAGTTCCAAATTACCCCCAAAGTCTTTCATCTTTGATGCAATGCCTGAACTTCAAAGCATGATTAACAAGCATATGGAAGCATGCTCTAATATTGTTAGTAAATAAAAGGAGCCCTCACCACTGCTGTAAAAGCCTCTTATTCATCCTCTGTTGATTTCTTAATATTTCTTATAGCTGCTTTTAATCTTTTTTATTTTCTATCTTTAACTCCAGCTTTCTCACTCTTAGCAAGTAATCTTCTATTACTGAAAAGAAACAAGCAATTATCCAAGGTGAGCTTTCTCTCCACCTCAGAATTGATGTTCAGCCTTCTTCTTGCCCTTTGCTTATGCAGAAATAAATGTCCAGCCTCCTTACCAACACTTAACTCCCATATATGTAGTGCTGGTGATCACACTGTCTCCTTTTAAGGATCTTAAACATCTTTAAGCTGTTCTTTTGTGTGTCCCCCATATTAGCTCTTTACACTTGCCACACAAATAAGTTCTGTGCCCTAACCCTAATAGTCATCCTTTTATTCTATAATGTAAATTCAGGGTATTTTTGGAAAAGAATCATTTATACTTACAACCTTCATTTTTTTACCACCCATTAATTCCTTACAACCAATCTTCTATTCAGCCACTATATTAAACTGCTTACCAAAGGCCACAAGTGACATCCTAGTCATCAAATCCCTCTGCCTTTTTTCAGTCTTCACCCTCCCTCGGTGTTTGTTGCCTCTGTCCTCTTCCTTCTATAAAGTCCTTCCTCAACTATTATAATATGGTAATCTTTTCATTTTCTGCCCCCCTTTGACTACTTATAAACTACTTCTACCACTTATACTTCCCTGAGGTTTTATCTCACACCTCTTTTGCCTCTATACTCTGTCCTTTGACAAGCGTCCACTGTGATGACGTTAAGTATCACCTTTCCGCAATCAACTTTCACACCCTTGCCCTGATCACCAAACCCAAATTTCCAACAGCTTGCTCAATATGAACATCTAGATGGTACCCCAAGCTCCATGTGTCTAAAATCAGATAGTTTCTTTCCACTCTCCAACTCACTAGCACCTGTTTTCCTAGTTACCTGGGCTCAGAACACCAAATTACCCTGTTTTCCCTCAGCTATTTATTTTCTAAAAATTTAAACCTACAGAAAAGTTAAGAAAAAAATACAATGAACAGCCACATAATCTATATGTTAATATTTTGTCACAATTGCTTTATGTTTCTATATATTTTTCCTCCTCTATTTCTTCTTTTTTTAAAAAAAATTAATCTTTATTGTTGAAAGTATTACAGATGTCCCCTTTTTCCCCCATTGATGCCCCCCTCCTCCAAAATCTCATTCACTCCCCAGGCCTTCATCCCACTATTGTCTGTGTCCATGGATTATGCATATCTATACTAATAATAGAGGAATATGCAAATTGTCTGGGATGCCATCACAGTAACAATAACAACTGAACAGCAGGCTGTGTGGGGCAACCAGGCCAGCAGGGGAGTTAGTGAGGGACAACCAAACAACTGAACAGTAGGCTGCATGGGGCAACCAGGCCAGTGGGGGGCAGTTGGGGATTACCAGGCTGGCAGGGGAGCAGTTGGGGAAAACAGGCCAGCAGGGGGCGGGAGTTAGGGGGTGACCAGGCTGGTGTGTGGGGGGGGGTAGTTGGGGCGACCAAGCTGGCAGGGGGGGATAGTTGGGGGTAACCAGGACAGCAGTGAGGGACAGTTGGGGGTGACCAGGTCGGCAGGGGGGCAGTAAGGGGCGAACAGGCCAGTGGGGGGAGGGGGCAGTTAGAGGCGATCAAGCCAGCAGGCAGAGGTGGTTAGGGGTGATCAGGCTGGCAGAGGGGACAGTTAGGGGCAATCAGGCAGGCAGGCAGATGAGCAGTTAGGAGCCAGCAGTCCCGGATTGTGTGGGGGATGCCTGACTGCTGGTTTAGGCCGGATGCCGGGATTGGGTCTAGACCAGGAGTCAGACATCCCCCAAGGGGTCCCAGATTGGAGAGGGTGCAGGCTGGGCTGAGGGGACTCCCCCCCCCATGCATGAATTTCATGCACCGGGCCTCTAGTATGAATATAAGTTCTTTGATGTTTCTCTTTCTTCCCCTTCCCCACTCCCTCCGATGATCCTCAGTCTGTTGCATGCTTCCATGACTCTGTTCTATTTTATCAGTTGTTTTTTTATTTCATCAGATTCCACATATACGTGAGATCATGTGATAATTAGCTGTATCTGAACTGACTTATTTCACTTAATATAATACTCTCCAGGTCTCTCTATGCTGTCTCAAAGGGTCAGAGAGCCTTTGTTTTTACAGCTGCATAGTATTCCATAGTCTAAAATGTACCACAGTTTCGTATTCATTCATCTACTGATGAGCACCTGGACTGTGTAAATAACACTGCTATGAAATAAGGGTGCATATGTTCTTTCTGATTGGTGTATCAGGCAATTCTTAGGACATATTCTTAGAAGTGGGATCACTGGGTCAAATAGCAGTTCCATTTTTAATTTTTTTGAGGAAACACCACACTGTTTTCCATATGTACCAGTTTGGTACAGTATAGACCAGCCGTGGGCAAACTATGGCCCGCGGGCCGGATCCGGCCCGTTTGGCTGTTCTATCCGGCCCACGGAGCCAAAAGAGCAGAGGGTTCTCTTGCTCTCCCCTCCACTCCTTTACTTTGAATTTATATTAGTTCACACAAACACTCCATCCATGCTTTTGTTCCAGCCCTCCAGGCCAGTTTAAGAACCCATTGTGGCCCTCGAGTCAAAAAGTTTGCCCACCCCTGGTATAGACTGTACCAGTCTATATTCCCACCAGCAGTGTACTAGGGTTCCTTTTTCTCCATACCCTCCCCAGCACTTGTTGTTTGTTGAATTATTGATGGTAGCCATTCTGGCAGATGTGAGATGGTACTTCATTGTCGTTTTAACTTGTATCTCTCTGACGACTATTGACATTGATCATTTTTTCATATCTCTCTTGGCCATTTGTATGTCCTCTTTGAGAAGTGTCTGTTTAGAAACTTCTTCCCATTTTTTGGTTGAGTTGCTTGTCTTCCTTTTGTTGAGTTGTATGAGTACTTTATTTATTTTGAATATTGAGTCCTTATCAGATACTAGAGGCCCAGTGCACGAAATTCGTGCATGGGTGGTGTTTCCCTCAGCCCAGCCTGCACCCTTTCCAATCTGGGAACCCTCACAATCCAGGACTGCTGGCTCCCAACTGCTTGCCTGCCTGCCTTCCTGATTGCCCCTAACCGTTTCTGCCTGCCAGCCTGATCACCCCCTAACCACTCCCCTGCCAGCCTGATTGCCCCTAGCTGCCCTCCCCTGCTGGCCTGATTGCCCACAACTGCCCTCCCTTGCAGGCCTGGTCCCTCCCAACTGCCCTCCCCTGCTGGCCATCTTGTGCCGGCCATCTTGTGTCCACATGGGGGCAGCCATCTTGTGTGTTGGAGTGGCGGTCAATTTGCATATTACTCTTTTATTAGATAGGATAGAGGCCTGGTGCATGGGTGGGGGCCAGCTGGGTTGCCCTGAAGTGTATCCCGGATCAGAGTGGGGGTTCCCTTGGGGTGTGGGGTGGCCTGGACGAGGGGCCTGTGGTGGCTTGCAGGCTTGCCACACCCCTCGATGACCCAAGCGGAGGCCCTGGTTTCTGGGATTTATTTATCTTATATAATTGAAACTTTGTAGCCTTGAGTGGAGGCCAGGGCCGGCCAGTAAGCTTGGCTTCCTCCATCGCCGGGGGCAATCCAAACCTCCTGCTCTCTCCAGTTCTGTGGCTGCCACCATTTTTGTTGGGATTTATTTATCTTCTATAATTGAAACTTTGTAGCCTTGAGTGAAGGCCAGGGCCGGCCAGGGTGGGCAGGAAGCTTGACTTCCTCCATTGCTAGGGAAACCCAAGCTTTCTGCTTGCTTTATAGCCACAGCCATCTTGGTTGGGTTAATTTGCATACTCGCTCCTGATTGGCTGGTGGGCGTGGCTGGTAGGCATAGTGGAGATACAGTTGATTTGCATGTTTCTCTTTTATTAGTGTAGATACCATTGGCAAATAAGTTCTCCCATACAGTGGGCTACCTTTTCATTTTGATGCTGATTTCTTTAGCTGTGCAGCTTTTTATTTTTATACTAGAGGCCCAGTGCATGAAATTTGTGCACAGGGGTTGGGGGGGTCCCTCAGCCTGACCTGCACCCTCTTCAATCCAGGAGCCCTCAGAGAATGTCCTACTGATGGCTTAGGCCTGCTCCCCATGGTTCTCTGCTCTCTGCAGGGCCTGCCTGCTCCACACCACGGCAATGGCCAAGCAGGCCCTACTGGGTGCTGCCAGTGGGGTACGCTTGCCTGCTCCCAGGTTGCCCTGGCGACAGCCAAGCAGGCCCTGCTGGGTGCTGCCTGTGGGCCTGCTTGCCTGCTCAAGGGTCGCTGTGGCTACGGCCAAGCAGACCCTGCTGTCTGCTGTCAAGCTGCGCGGCCGCCCTAACCTCCTGGGGCTGGCGATGGTCTCAGGAGCCTGCAGGCTTTGCTTGGCATGGCCACCCTTGCCTCCCGGGGCTGGAGATGGTCCCAGGAGGCTGCAGGCTTGGCGCCCATCCCCGGGACCCAGGCCACTTGGTGCCATCCCACCCCCGGCCTCTTGGTGCCTGCATATGCAAATTAACCTTCCATCTTTGTTGGGTTAATTTGCATACTCACTCCTAATTGGCTGGTGGGTGTCACGGAGATACGATCAATTTGCATCTTTCTCTTTCATTAGTGTGGATAGTCCCATTTGTTTATTTTTTTCCTTTGTTTCTTTTGTCTGAGGCATTGTATCCATGAAAATTTTGCTATGTGAGATGTCTAACATTTTGCTGCCTATGTTTTCTTCAAGGACTTTTATGGTTTCATTACTTACATTTAAGTCTTTTACCCATTTTATTCTTGTGTATGGCATAAGTTGGTGGTCTAGTTTCATTTTTTTAGATGTAACTGTCCAATTTCCCAACACCATTAATTGAAGAGACTGGTTTTACTCCACTGTATGCTCTTGCCTCCTTTATCAAAGATTAATTGAGCATGTTGGCTTGTGTCAATTTCTGAGTTCTCTGCTCTCTTCCACTGATTTATATGCCCTTTCTTGTGCCAGTATACTAAGGCTGTTTTGATTACAGTGGCTTTGTAATATAGCTTGATATCTGGTCTTGTAATCCCTCCACTTTATCCTTCTTTCTCAGGATTGCTGCAGCTTTTTGGGGTCTTTTTTTGTTCCATATAAATTTTTGGAGTTTGTTCTAGGTCTGTGAAATATGTTGTTCATATTTTAATAGAAATTGCTTTGAATCTATAGATTGCTTTGGGTAATATGGACATTTTAATGCTGTTAATTCTATCAGTCCATGAACACAGTATAATCTTCCACTTGTTTATATCTTCTTCTATCTCTGTTTTCAACATTTTATAGTTTCCCGAGTATAACTACCTCCTTAGCTAAATTTATTCCTAAGTATATTAATTTTTTATTGCAATGGTAAATGGGATTTTTTTAAAGTTTCTCTTTCTGAGAGTTCATTATTGGTTTATAAAAATGCCAGTGAATTCTGGGTGTTAATTATGTATCCTGCTACATTGCTGAATTCATTTATTAAATCAAGTAGTTTTTTGGTGGAGTTTAGGGTTTTCTATGTACAATATCATGTCATCTGTGAATAATAACACTTTTACAACCTCCTTTCCAATTTGGATGTTTGTATTTTTTCTTCTTGTCTAATCACTATGGCTAGGACCTCCAGTACTATGTTGAATAAAAGTGGTAAAAGTGGACAACCCTGTCTTATTCCTGTTTTTAGGGAAAATGGTTTTAGTTTTTGCCCTTTGAGTATGATATTGGCTATAGGTTTGTCATATTGACCTTTATTATGATGATATATGATCTCTCTAGTCTCCCTTTGCTGAGAGTTTTATCAAAAAAGGGTGTTGGATTTTGTTGAATGCTTTTTCTGCACCTATTGATATGATCATGTGATTTTTGTCTTTCAATCTGTTTATGTGATATGTCATATTTATTGATTTGAGAATATTGTACCAGCCTTGCATCCCTGGAATAAATCCTTCTTGGTCATGGTATATGATCTTTTTAATATGTTGCTGGATCAATCTGCTAATATTGGTTAAGGACTTTAGCATCTATGTTCATCAGGGATATTGGCCTGTAAATATTTTTCTTTGAGGTGTCTTTATCTGATTTTAGAATTAGGATAATGCTGGCCTCACAATTATGATGTGTCTTGGTGAGAGTCTTTTTCAGTTCATCTTGATTAGGACTCTGTGTTTCTTGGACTTGTGTGACTTTTTTCTTTACTAGGTCAGGGAAGTTTTCTGTCATTATTTCTTCCAACAGGTTCTCTATTCCTTGATCAGATTATTCTCCTTCTGGTATCCCTATAATACAGATGTTGTTACTTTCGTGTTGTCCCAAAGCTCCCTTAAACTCTCTTCCTGCTTTTTAACTTTTTTTTTTTCAATTGCTGCTCTGACTGGGTATTTTTATCTACCTTGTCTTCTAATTTGCTGATTTGATCCTCAGCTTCTTCTAGTCTACTGTTGAATCCTTCCAGCGTGTTCTTTATTTCAGCTATGTCAGTCTTCATTTCTACTTGATTCATATTCATTGCTTCAACTTTTTTTCATGTTGGTATAGTTCTCATTCAGCTCCTTACAATTCTCATTAAGTTGCTTATAATTCTCATGAGGTTGTTTATGTAGTCAACAATTTTAAATACTTTATTTGACAAATTACTTGCCTCCGTTTCACTTACTTCCTTTTCTGAAGATTACTCCTTTTCTTTCATTTAGGGGTTGGTTCTTTGACTTCCCATTTTAGTAGTCTAGTAGTCTGGGGATCCCAGTGTGGAGGGCTGGGTGGCAGGGCTGGGTCTGTGCATTCAGACATGACTGGTTGCACTGGGTCACAGCTGTGCATCCCATCTTCTATTTTTGGGTTGTTTTTGTTTTTTGTTTTTTGTTTTTTTTCATCCAATCTTTTTGGTGGCACCAGGTTAGGTGTGTCCGGTCTCTTTGGCAGGTCCATGTGCCAGGGGGTGCCAGGTCACATCTACTAGGTGGTGTCAGGTGGTGGGGCTGTTTGACCAGGGGTGCTAGGTCCATGCTTCTGGGAGCATTAGGTCACTGTGCCAGAGCTGGGTGCACCATGTCAAGGCAGTGGGGCCAGCCATCTAGGGGCACCAGGTTGGTGTGCTGGGTCCAGGTGGCATGTCCCTGTGTCCAGGTGGGACTGTGCCAGGGTGGTGGGGCGGCCAAGCACTCTGCTGTTGTGGGGGTCCAGGCTGGGCTCTGCCCCGTTTGCCTCTATGGCGGGGTGGGCTGATTGTTCTGCTCACAGAGGTATTGGGCCAGGCTGAGCACTCTGCTGCTGATGAGTCAGGATGGTCTGTAGGTCCGCTGTGGAGGAGGCATGGTGGCTGGCCAGTTGCTCTGCTCACAGAGGGGTCAAGGCAGGCTGAGTGCTCTGCTGATTATAAAGTGGGGTGGTCTGTCTCCCTGCTGATAAGGAGGCGGGGCTGGCCTCTCGCTCTGCTCACTGAGGTGTTGGGGCAGGCTGGACTCCACTGCCGAGGAGAGGTTGGGCTGGGTTCCCTGTTTTTGGGTGTCAGCATTTGGGCTGTAAGCATCAGTCCTTGGCTTAGGGGTGCTGGGGCAGAGCCACTCCCCACAGCCTCCTCCTGTGGAGAAACCTGTAGCTCCCTCAAAATGGCAAGCTTCCAGTCAAGCAGAGAGAAGCACCTGGCGGAGCAGCATGCAACAGTGGCAGTTCCTCTGCTTGGAGTGCCCAAACTGTCCCGCAGCTTTCACGCCCACAGCAGATGCCCACCCACACTCACACCCACGCACACTCTCCTTCACACACACTCACCCTCACTCTGGACCTGCCCACCCCCATCAATAAACTCTCTTCTTCTTCTTGAATCATTTCTGCAAGTTGAAGACATCATGACATTTTACCCCCAAGCCCTCTAGGATGTATCTCCTAAGATCAAGGACAATCTCCTACATAACCACAACCACATTATCACACTCAAGAAATTTGATAACATTGTAATAGTATCTGACATATACTTCATACTCAAATTTCACAAATCATACCAATTATGTTCTTTATAGTTATCTCTCCTTCTAATCCAGGATGCAATCAGAATTCAGATTTTGTGTATAGCTGTCTTGCCTTGGAATAATGTTTACTTTCCTACAACTTCTAATCAAGTCTCATTGTATCTACTTTGGAACAATCTCCCAAATGTATTCCTTTTCACCATCTTGCCTTCATTCCCTCTCATTTGGATTACTTCAACAGATGTAATTTCAATTTACAGACTGCTTCCAATCAATCTTACCAACCAACTATATTATTTAAGTCTCAAATTCACTCCTATGTCCAAAAACCTCCAATAACATTCCATTGCTTAACAAATAAAGACTCAGCTATTCAGTCTTCAGCCTGGCATTCAAGATCCTCCACAATTTGGCTGTATAATGTATTTCTAGTTTTATGTTATACTATTAGTCCTTACATCTACTCTGTACCTTAGCCCATACTATCCTTTACCTAGAATTCCTTCCTCAGGTAATTTCCACCTATTGAAATAATGACCATTCTAAAAGGAAAGGTTCCTTTTTCTGATTACACACTCTTCTCCTGCTGCCACCATGTGACCTCCTTCCATTTTCCTCTTCTAATCTCTGTAATACTTTACATATTTCTAAAAGCAAATGTCCCATTTATTTTAATTCTTTAGGTATGTATCTTTTCTCTAATAATAGATTACAAGTTCTTCAAAGGCAGCAATTCTTGTTGTGTACCCTCAAGTACAAATATGGAGACCTGCCTATTGGACACTTGATAAATGTTGATATACTGTACCAGGAGCTAAAACTTTTACCAAATTAAAATATATTAATAATGATTTCCAGGCCTCCAGCCTCTCCTGTACAACATTAATTCCTGACCTCTCCTGGTCTTTCATGAGTCATGGCCTAGCATTAAGTTTAAATCATCATTTCTATCTTACATAGTACACTTTATTACTTTTTTTCTCAAGGATGTGGTGCTAAATTTGGAATATGAAAGGGTTCTATCTATTTGATATGATCCCTTTTTTAAAATATATTTTTATTGATTTTTAGAGAGAGAGGAAGGGAGAGGGAGAGAGAAACATCAATGTATGAGAGCATGACATCAATTAGCTGTCCCTTGCACACCACCCACTAGGAACCAAGCCCACAACCCTGGCATGTGCCCTGACCAGGAATTGAATTGAAACCTTTCAGTGCATAGAGCAACACTCAATCAACTGAGCCACACGGGCCAGGGAAATATGATCAATTTTTTATTTTCTGTGATGTCACCAAACACTAATTCTACTTTCTACTCTCATTTTCTCATTACTTTTCCAGCAGAAATCATTATCAAATACATAGGGAATATACACAAAGAAATAACTTCCAAGATCTGCTATTTACACTTACCTGTCCCCAGGCATACATATTATTATGAGTCTGTGAAGGGTTGAATTTTGAAAGCAGAAAAGATGCCTTAAAAGCCAAAAAAAAAAAAAAAATAACATTATCCATCAAAAATAGATTTAATCAATATTAAGTTGAACAAATACATTATACAATCTAAAATCAATTTTATTTAATATGCTGTGGTGAAATTAATTTTATTAAAATGTAACTTTTTAAAAAATGAACTAAATTTTGAAATATGTAAGCCACTATATGTTACAAATAAATAATAAATGTATCTTCTCTTTAAATCATACATTAAAACATTAATAATAACAAGTTGTTGAGTCTAAAACTCACCATATAAAAATTATGTGTTCAACAATTATGACCAGGTTAGTGTGAAATTTACTAAGCACTTGGTCTGAAACATCATCAGAGGTTTGAAGTTTCAAAAAATGATAAAATTAAAACCAGTGAAAACCTATATATTGATACTTTAAACAGTGACTCTCAAATTTTTTTAAACTATAGACTATTCTATGACACAAACTAACCAATATTTTACCCATCTATCAACCATGCCTTATCATCATTAAAAAATCAGAATAATAGAGGAAAATAGCACTGTATGTGGTAAGACATCATTGAGAGAACCAGTCATAAATTATCCTATCTAATAAAAGAATAATATGCAAATTGACCATCATCCAACACACAAGATGGCTGCCCCCATGTGGTCAAAGATGGCCGCCACAAGATGGCCAGCAGGGGAGGGCAGTTGGGAGGGACCAGGCCTGCAAGGGAGGGCAGTTGAGGGGGGAGGACCCAGGCCTGCAAGGGAGGGCAGTTGGGGTTGACCAGGCCTACAGGGGAGGGCAGTTGGGGGGGACCAGACTTGCAAGGGAAGGCAGTTAAGAGTTGATCGGGCCAGCAGGAGAGGACAGTTGGAGGGGACCCGGCCAGCAAAGGAGGCAGTTAGGGGTGACAAGGCTGGCAAGGGATGTCAGTTAAGGGTGACCGGGCCAGCAGGAGAGGGCAGTTAGGGGTGAGCAGGTGGCAGCGGAGGGCAGGTAGGGGCAATCGGGCCAGCAGGGGAGCAGTTAGGCATCGATCAGGCTGGCAGGGGAGTGGTTAGGGGGTGATCAAGCTGGCAGGCAGAAGCGGTTAGGGGCAATCAGGCATGCAGGCAGGTGAGCAGTTGGGAGCCAGCAGTCCTGGATTGTGAGAGGGATGTCCAACTGCCCGTTTAGGCCCGATCTCACTGGGTCGGGCCTAAACGGGCAGTTGGACATCCCTCAAGGTGACCAGATTAGAGAGGGTGCAGGCTGGGCTGAGCAACAACCCCCCACCCCATGCACGAATTTCGTGCACCAGCCTCTAGTTATTTCATATTAGAAGAACACAGTCAGTCACATTTTTTGAAATTTAGTACCATACAAAATCTTTTTCTCCTCTACAATTATTATTTTTAATTTGTTGTTTATCCAAAAATCTTAAGGACATTTTTTTCAATGGAAGTAATCTTCAGAAAATAAGGAAATTATAGATTATTCCATTTCTCACAATGAGTAAATTTAAGAATACTAATTTCAGTATTCTTGAGTAAACAGACATTTTAACACAAGACTGACTCTAGAGTCAGAACATCTGGATTCAAATCCCAACTCCTTCATTTATTATGTTTTCTTGGCCACAAGTAACCTGAGTCCCAGTTTTATTATCTGTACTAGAGGCCTGTAGCACAAATTCGTGCACTGGTGGGGTGCAGCTGGCCCACCTGATGGGGGCCATCACGGGTGGACCAGCTGGGCCAAGGGGCCATGGGTGGGGCCAGCCACGGCGAGGGGCCACAGGTGGTCTGCCAGCTGGCCCTGCCCCTCATCGGGGTCTGGATGCCAGCTCGGAGATGGGCCGGCCAAGGCGAGGGGCCATGGGCAGTTTGCCAGAATGCCACACCCCCAATCAGGGTGGGGGTGCCCGCTAGGGAGCAGCCACCCAGGGGAAGGGGCTGCAGTCATTCAGGTTGTTCCGCCATTTAGTCAACTTGCATATAACCCTTTTATTATATAGGATAATGGAGGTAACAAAAGGACTGGTAATACTGTGCTAGACATAGGAATACAGCAAATAACAAAGCATGAAACTTGTCATTAAGGAGCAAGTGAAACAAACTTATAATTTACTTGAGGCCCAGTGCACAAAATGTGGGCACTTGTGTGGGGGGGGGTCCCTTAGCCTGGCCTGCACCCTCTTGCAGTCTGGGAGCCCTGGGGGATGTCCAACTGACATCTTAGGCCCACTCCCTGCGGGGAACAGGCCTAAGTCAGCACTCGGACATCCTTAGCACTGCCGCAGAGGCGAGAAAGGCTCCCGCCACAGCCGCTGCACTTACCAGCTGTGAGCCTGGCTTCTTGTTGAGCGGCACTCCCCCTGTGGAGTGCACTGACCACCAGCGGGCAGCTCCTGCATTCAGAGTCTGCCCCCTGGTGGTCAGTGTGTGTCATAGCAACTGGTCGTTCCACCATTTGGTCGATTTGCATATTAGCCTTTTATTATATAAGATAATTAATTTATTATAACTCAAATATGAATTACAAGGGAGAAATAAAATGTATTTTAAGAATGTAAATTAAGGGGTCCTAGCCTAGACTTCTGAAAGACTTAATCTTAATATAATTGTAAAAACCACAAAGACTTTTATAATACCACTAGAGGCCGGTGCACCAAATTCGTGCATGGGGGTGTGTGTCCCTCAGCCCAGCCTGCACCCTCTCCAATCTGGGACCTCTCGAGGGATGTCCGACTGCCCGTTTAGGCCCGATCCAGGTAGGATCGGGCCTAAACGGGCAGTCGGACATCCCTCTACAATCCAGGACTGCTGGCTCCCAACTGCTCGCCTGCCTGCCTGCCTGATTGCTCCTAACCGCTTCTGCCTGCCAGCCTGATCACCCCCAAACCACTCCCCTGCCAGCCTGATTGATGCCTAACTGCTCCCCTGACAGCCTATTTGCCCCTAACTGTCCTCCCCTGCAGGCCTGGTCACCCCTAACTGCCCTCCCCTGAAGGCCTGGTCCCCCCCAACTGCTCTCCCCTGCAGGCCTGGGTCCCTCCCCAACTGCCCTTCCCTGCAGGCCCAGTCACCCACAACTTCCCTCCTCCGCCGGCCTGGTGACCCCTAACTGCCCTCTCCTGCTGGCCATCTTGTGCCGGCCATCTTGTGTCCACATGGGGGCAGTCATATTTGGTCACATGGGGCCAGTTATCTTGTTTGTTGGAGTGATGGTCAATTTGCATATTATTCTTTTATTAGATAGGATAAAGGCCTGGTGCATGGGTGAGGGGCCGGCTGGTTTGCCCTGAAGGGTGTCCCGGATCAGAGTGGGGGTTCCCTTGGGGCATGGGGCAGCCTGGGCAAGGGGTCTGTGGTGGTTTTCAAGCCAGCCACACCCCCCGGCAACCCAAGCGGAGACCCTGGTATCTGGGATTTATTTATCTTCTACAATTGAAACTTTGTAGCCTTAAGTGGAGGCCAAGGCAGGCCAGGGCTGAGGAAACTTGGCTTCCTCGATCGCCGGGGGCAACTCAAGCCTCCTGCTCTCTCCAGCTCTGTGGCTGCCACCATTTTTGTTGGGATTTATTTATCTTCTATAATTGAAACTTTGTAGCCTTGAGTGGAGGCCTAGGCCAGCCAAGGCAGGCAGAAAGCTTGGCTTCCTCTATTGCCGGGGAAACCCAAGCCTCCTGCTTGCTCTGTGGCTGCAGCCATCTTGGTTGGGTTAATTTGCATACTCGCTCCTGATTGGCTGGTGGGCATGGCTTGTGGGTGTAGCGGAGGTACAGTCAATTTGCATATTACTCTTTTATTAGATAGGATAATGTTTTCCTATTACATGACATTTTCTAGAAAACTGGAATGACAGGAGACAAAATGGCAGCAGAACAGACGGATGTATCATGTGCCTTGTCCCGGAGCAGATAGAATGAGCAACTAAATTGAATAACATCCACTCCAAATTGGCAAAGTGGACACAGCGGGTGAGACAATTCACAGCCAGGAAAGGCAGAGGATGCCTGGAGAGTGATAAAATCAGGGATCTGGATTGAAGAGAACTGTGAAACCTCTGAGCCCAGAGGATCAGAGGGAAACTGCACGGCACCAAGGCTGCATCCCTTGGGACAGGCGAAGCGTCTGACTGTAGAAAGGAGGTTGGCAGGACTGCTGGTGGCAGGGGATTCTAGATCTGGGTCCACAGCCAAGAGAGACAGAGCCCAAAGGGGGCAGCCTGGACGGCTGCCCAGGCCGTGCCATGCCATGGGGAAAGGGGCTCACAGTGGCGCAGCTCTTTCCCCTCTTTTTGGTCTTTGCTTTTGTTCACTGAACCTAGTTCATAGGACCTTTCAAATACAGACACTCACCCATGGCTGTGGTCCAAGTGGAGGTGCAGACTTTGGGATCTGAGGAGAGGGGAGGGTCAAGAATAGGTGGCCACAAGTCTGGTGCTGAGTTATACCTGACATGTGGGACCTAGGCAGCCATTTTCTCCTGAAGAGATAGCCCCTCCCTGCAGTCTCCTGGCCACCAATACAGCCACACCCAGACTACACCTGGAGTGGTACAAAGGATACAAAAAAAATCTGAATAGTCCCTGGGAGCCCTCAGGGACTGACCTAAAGAGAGGCCTTCAGTCCCAGCAACAAGAAACTGAGGAGTGGAAGACAATACAGAAGAGTGGGATCTTAATCTGGCAGAAAGGAATGACACTTCACTTTTTCACCTTTATTTTTATATTTTTTTTATTTGGTTATTTCTTTTTTTCTTTTCTCTTTATTTTCCTTTTTTCATTTGTTGCTTTATTGTCTATTTCTTTTTGCATTTTTTTCATTATTCTAATTTTCATTTTATCCTATTTCTTAAATTAATTTCTTTTTAATTTATTATTATTATTATTATTATTATTACTACTACTACTACTACTACTAGAGGCTCGGTACATGAAATTCGTGCATGGGGGGGTGTCCCTCAGCGCAGCCTGTACCCTCTCCAATCTGGGACCCCTCAAAGGATGTCCTACTGCCCGTTTACAGGGTTCGGGCCTAAACCAGCCATCGGACATCCCTCTCGCAATCTGGGACTGCTAGCTCCTAACTGCTCACCTGCCTGCTTGCCTGCCTAATTGCCCCTAACCACTCTGCCTGCCTGCCTGCTCACCCCCAACTGCCCCCCACCGCCAGCCTGCTCACCCCCAAATGCCCCCTGTGCCAGGGTGCTTGCCCCCAACTGCCTCCCCTGCCAGCCTGCTTGCCCCCAACTGCCCCCCCGCTGGCCTGCTCTCCCCCACCTTCCCTACCCACTGGCCTGCTCGCCCCCAACTGCCCCCCCTGCTGGCCTACTCTCCCCCACCTCCCCTCCCCACTGGCCTGCTTGCCCCCAACTGACCACCACTGATGGCCTGCTTGCTCCCAACTGGCCTCCCTGCTGGTCTGCTCACCCCTAACTGCCCCCCCCGCCAGCCTGATTACCCCCAATGGCCCCCCCACGGGCCTGATCACCCACAACTGCCATCCCATCCTGGCCTGATCACCCACAACTGCCCTCCCCTCTTGGCCTCTAACCACCTCCACCTCGGCCCCACCACCATGGCTTTGTCCAGAAGAATGTCCAGAGGTCTCCTGGAAGTTCTCCCAGTCTAATTAGTATATTACCCTTTTATTAGTATAGATAGAGGCCTAGTGCACTGGTGGGGGCTGGCTGGTTTGCCCTGAAGGGTGTCCCGGATCAGGGTGAGGGTTCCCTTGGGGCATGGGGCTGCCTGGGTGAGGGACCTGTGGTGGATTGCAAGCCAACCATGCCCCCATGGGGTGAGGGTCTCCGCTGGGGGGGCGTGGCCAGCCTGGGTGAGGGGCTGATGGCTATTTGCAGGCTGGCCATGCCTGCCAGTAGGGACTCTTTCTCTATGGGGGTGTGGCCAGCCTGGGTGAGGAGCTGAGGGCCATTTTCAGGCTGGCCACACCCCCTTCAGGGTGGGGGTCCCTGCTGGGGTGCCTGGCCAGCCTGGGTGAGGGGCTGATGGCTGTTTGCAGGCTGGCCAAGCCCCCCAGGGGGATGTGGCCCGCCTGGGTAAGGGACTTTTTTTCTTTTTTTTCAGCACCTCCTTGAGCGGAGGCCAGGGCCAGCTGGAAGCAGGTATCTGGGATTTATTTATCTTCTATAATTGAAACTTTGTAGCCTTGAGCAGAGGCCAGGGCTGACCAGGGAGGGCAGGAAGCTTGACTTCCTCCATCACCTGGGGCAACCCAAGCCTCCTGCTCGCTCCAGCTCCATGGCCACCGCTATCTTTGTTGGGTTAATTTGCATACTCGCTCTTGATTGGCTGGTGAGTGTAGCAGAGTGATGGTTAATTTGCATATTTCTCTTTTAGTAGTGTAGATCATTATTTCTTCTCTTTCTCTTTCTTCTTATCCACTCATCCTCTTTCTACTTCCTCTATACTGAACTGAGGTCTTCCCCATATTCACCAATTTTTTAAACTTACTTTCTGTATATAATATTCTGCCCCTACCCTCTTTACTGGGTATTTGGTGTTTGTATGTTTTGGTTTATATGTTTGTTCTCTGTTGTTTTCTCCCCATATAAATTTTCCCCTTTTCTTCCTTTTTCTTCTTTTTCTTTTCTCTCATACCATTTTTTCTGTCTTCACTATATTTGTGCTCTCTTTTCTCTCCCCTAATTCTCTTTTCTCTGGTGGTCACTTATATTGGGGTTATCAGTGTTGTGCATACATTCATGTTTTGTTCCCTTTGTTTTGTGTCTTGTTGAGGTGAATTTTATCCTGTTTGGCCAATGTGGTAGAGAGTGAGCCACATAACCAGACACCCAGAATGGAGACTCGATCCACGAACGGGTCAATAACACTCCAGACCCAACTACAGAAGCAGGAAGAAGGCTGCAGTAAGGGAGAGAGCGTAAGTAAGTGAGGGAGTAAAAGAGGAGTGTGTGGACATGTGGGATGTGTGTGGAGGGGGGGTGGGTGAGTGAGTGAGGCACAGTTAGATCCTGCAGGACCTTTGGGGGCAGGCTGATTGGGCTTGCCTAAACAGGCAGCCTCTGCTACCATTGCAAACAGTCCCAGAGCAGCCAGTTCTTCTGCAGAGGCCACGCTTTTTTGAAGGGGAGAGGTGCTGTGACTGGGAGCCCAGTCTCACCTCCACCCAGGATGCCCTCAGATAACACTTGGGACTCCACAGCCACTGCCTCCAGGGACCTGCTGCCTCGGCTGCGGTCCCACAGTCACTGAGACTCAAGCCACCCCAGGCAAAGGTTCCTGTGAGTTCTGAAGCATGCTCCCCTCTGATTGGTCCAATGCTTTAGCCAAGGGCACCATGACCATGTGAGCAGCAGCCACGTGAGCAGCCCACCCCTGTCTGAGGAGCAGCAGGCTTACACGGCCTGCCCCCATCTGAGAAGCAGCAGCCCCACAAGCAGCTCACCCACATCTGAGGACCGGCAGCCCACCACCTCCCAAGGAGCAGCAGGCATGCAAGCAGCCCTCCCCCATCCAAGCAGCAGCGGCCACACGAGCAGCCTGCACCTGTCCGAGGAGCAGCAGCCACACACATTCTGCACCTGTCCAAGGAGTAGCAGCCTCACACAACCTGCCCCCGCCTGAGGAGCAGCAGCTGCACAAGCAGCCCACCCACGTCCGAGGAGCAGCAACTGCATGAGCAGCCTGCCCCTGCCAGCCAGAGGAGCCGCCGCCAACTAAGGAGCAGCCACTGCCGTGACCACCCGAGGAGCAGCCCCTGCATGACTCAAAACCTAGATCCTTCAGTGAGAGCAAAAATGGGGAGACAGAGAAACCCCCAAAGGAAAGGAAAGGAGGAATCGCCAGAAAGGCAGCTAGTGAAACGGAGGCATGCAATATGTCAAAAAGGAATTCAGAATAAGGGTCATACAGTTCATAAAAAAATGGGTGAAAAAAATCAACAACTTATGTAAGAATCAAGAAGAAATAAAAACACCATGGAAAGTTTCAATAATAGACTAGGAAAAGCGGAGGACCAAATTAGCAAATTAGAAGAAAGGGAAGCAAAACACACTCAAACTGAACTTCAATTGGAGAAAAAAATTAAAAGACAGGAGGAGAGCCTAAGGGAGCTTTGGGACAACATGAAAAGAAGCAACATATGAATAATAGGAGTGCCAGAACAACGGGAAGAGGAACAAGGGTTAGAAAACCTATTTGAAGAAATAATGGCAGAAAACTTCCCTGATGTGGGAAGAAAAAAAACACAAGTACAGAGTCCCAAACAAGATGAACCTGAAAAGACCCACACCAAGACACATCATAATTATGATGGCAAACGTTCAAGACAAAGAGAGAATCTTAAAGGCTGTCAGAGAGAAACAGAAAGTTACATACAAGAGATCTCCTCTTAGATTATCAAATGATTTCTCAACAGAAACACATCAGGCCAGGAAGGAATGGGAGGAAATTTACAAAGTGATGCAAAGCAAGGGACTGAATCCAAGAATACTCTATCCAGCAAGGCTATCATTCAAAATTGTAGGGGAAATAAGGAGCTTCACAAACAAAAAAAGGCTAAGGGAGTTTTTCACTACCAAGCCAGCAAGCAGTCCAAGAAAGGCTAAAGGGACTGTTGTAAAAAGAAGAAATAAAAGGGAAGAAGGAACACAGGCACAAAAAATAAACAAATGGAACTACATCAAAATAAAAAGCTTCTGTACAGCAAAAGAATCCATCAACAAAACAACAAGAAAGCCCACTGCATGGGAGAACATATTTGCCAATGTTATCACCGATAAGGGTTTAATCTCCAACATTTACAGGGAACTCATACAACTTAACAAAAGGAAGATAAACAACCCAATAAAAAATATGGGCAAGGGACCTAAATAGATACTTTTCGAAAGAGGAATAAGGAAAGCCAATAGACATATGAAAACATGCTCAAAGTCACTAATCATCTAAGAGATGCATATCAAAACAACAATGCGGTACCATCTCACACCTGTCAGAATGGCTATCATCAACAAATCAACAAATGACAAATGCTGGACAAGATGCGGAGTAAAGGGAACCCTCATGCACTGCTGGTAGGAATGCAGACTGGTGCAACCACTGTGGTGAACAGTATGAAGTTTCCTCAAAAAACTAAAAATGAAACTCCCATTTGACCCAGTGATCCCACATCTAGGAATATATCCCAAGAAACTAGAAACACCAATCAGAAAGGAGATATGCACCCCTATGTTCATAGCAGCACAATTTACCATAGCTAAGATTTGGAAACAGCCTAAGTGCCCATCAGCCGATAAGTAGATTACAAAACTATGGTACATCTACATAATGGAATACTACGGTAAAAGAAAATGCTGCGGTAAAAAAAGAAGGAATTCTTACCATTTGCAACAGCATGGATGGAACTGGAGAGCATTATGATCCAGAGATAGAGAAACATCAAACAGACCATCAAACCTCAGAGGGAAGGTAGGGGAGGGTGAGGGTAAGGGGGAGAGATCAACCAAAGGACTTGTATGCATGCATATAAGTCTAACCAATGGACACAGTTACCAGGGGGCTGAGGGCATGAGTGGAGGGGGTGGGGGGCATTGGGGAGGTAAGGACACATATGTAATACCATAATCAATAAAGAAAAAAATTAAATTAAAATTAAAAAGAACAAAAGAATAAGAAGATACAATAAAGGTAATCCCCCCTCCCAAAAAAAAGAAAACTGGAATGACAGAATGAAGAAAACAGAAAAAACTATGTGACCACAAACTTCATATTCATAGACTTAAATCAGTAAATTACAACTTTAAGAAAAGTACACTAAGTTATTTCCCAAGCTGTTCATGTCTTCTTGCTCAACTGGAGCTGGCATACCACCATAACACTATCCTGGCTCAGTTATTGGAGCTAGGCTGGAGGCAGAAATGGGAGAAACTGCCAGTGTTACTCCACTAATCAATAATCTTATAGGTCTGCTCTCAAAGCTATGGCAAAAAAAAAAAAAACAAACAGGCATACCTTTTTCTAGATACCTTCTCTTGCCATCTCCTTTCTATTTGCCTGGTAGAGCAGTCTATTCAAATTAAAGTCAGAAGGCGAGTAGAAACAACTCATCACAAAAGTAACAACAAACAAATGCAAACAGATTAATGGTACTTACCTGGCTGCTCTCATGTTCAGTATCTATGTACCTAGGCATTGGGAATTTGGAATGAAGAATCATTTACAACTTTAAAAATTGAAAAACAAATAGTACAAGTTACTAGAATATTAGACTATAAGCTTGAGTGTGGGTCTGTGACTAAGAATCTCTATCTTTCAAAGCATCCAGAGCACAGTGCTTTTTTCCATAGAGGAAGCAATTAAATATTGTCTGAATGAATAAATGCAGGAATGAATAGAGTTCTACTAAATGCCTTAGTGGCTACTCAAATATTCTGTTCATTTGTTATCCAATTAAGTGAAGTTATAAATTTTAATTCACTTAGGCTCTAAATAACTTTGTGAGATTATGGGGATTACTTTTTTTATTATTGATTTCACAGAGGAAGGGAGAAGGAAAGATAGAAGCATCAATGATGAGAAAGAATCATTGATCAGCTGCCTCCTGCACACCCACTACTGGGATGGAGCCGACAACCCAGGCATGTGCCCTTGACCGGAATCAAACCCGGGACCCTTCAGTCCACAGGCCGACGCTCCATCCACTGAGCCAAACTGGCTAGGATGGGATTACTTTTTTAAATACTTTAGGCTAAAGGGAGGCTGCTCCATCTGTGGGGTAGTCCATTCTCTGTCTCACTGCTTCACTAACAAATTCACTTTCACTTTAACAGCAAAAAGAAAAGAAAAAATTTTAAATACTTCATAGGGAATACATGTTATTTATTTTTTATTTTTTTACTTTTTGTTAATCCTCACCTGAGGATAGTTTTTTCCATTGTTTTTTCAGAGAGAGTTGAAGTGAGGGAGGGAAAGGAGAGAAAGAGAAAAAAGAAAAACATTAATGTGAGAGAGACACATCAATTTGTTCCCTCCTGAAGCTACAACCCAGGTATGTACCCTGGACGGGAAATCTACTGTGACCCTTTGGTGCGCAAGCTGACAATCTAACCACTGAGTCACACCAGTCAGGGCTCATGTGAGATACATTTTATTTATTTATTTACTTTATTTATTTATTTTTTAATATATTTTTTGTACCTTTTTCTTCCCACTTCTCTATTTCTCCTTCCATTTTTTTCTCCTTTCCCTATTTTAGTTTTTCTCTTTCCTTCCTTTTTCCCCCTTTTTAAAAATGGATCTTCTTTAGCTGCTTTATTTATTTGTTATTATTCTAGCCTCTGTTGTTTTGTTCAGATACATAATTTTCTCTTTCCTGATACTACTCAATTTCCATTTCTCTTTTCTTTCTTTTTACTCACTACTTATTTTTTTCTCTCCTCTCTTGTTCTTTTCTTCTCTTAATATTTTAACTTGTTTCCACTTCCTGAATTTAGGCCTATCTGTTTTCTCCTCTATTCTCCTTTTAAAAAAATTATTTATTTTTTCTTCTTGTTTTCTCATTTCTTTGCTCCCTCCTCTATTTTAAACCGTGGTCCTTCCCCTTTTCATCAAATTCCTTAACCTTATTTTCTCTATTTACACTCTGCATCTACAGATTCTGCCCCCCCCCCTTTTTTTTTGCTTTGTTTGTTTGTTTGTGTTTTTTGGTTTATTAGTTCATTTGTTGTGTCTTCTTCCTATATTCTTTCTTTCTTTCTTTGTTTTTTGGGGAATTTTCTTGGGGGAGATTTGGTGTGTTTTTTTTCCTGCTATCATTCTTGCTCTCTGTTCTCTTTCCTAATTCTCTTTTCTCTGGTGGTCACTTGTATTGGGGTTGTAGATGTCTTATTGTGTTACATTTTGTGCTGTTCAGTCAGCACCTCCACAACAGTTGGCATGATGTGGAAGTTGCCGCGACTTGCACGGTGGGGTTCAGGAACTGAAGGAGGGGCTGATGCACAAATGAAAATACTATACAAGAAACATGAATTTAGAAGGCATTGGGGTCCAGGTAGAGCCTCTTTGTTGAAGAGAAGCACTGAAACCTGGCCTTTTACACTTTTTATTCAGTGTTAGATACACATCTTGCCTTCAGTAAAGCACAGCAAACAGGTAGCAGACAGACAGTCTCTAAGGTCAGTAAAGATCAGTAAAGATTAGTAAGATCCAGTAAACATTTACTTGGAGGCTATCAGGTCAGGAAATTGCTTCGAGCCACCACTATCTCAGCACGAACAATTGGTGCTTAGGATCAGCTCAAGGTCCATCGGCCTTCCACGTTCCTTCGTGCACTCTCATGATAGTATTGGAAAGTGGTGGCTTCCCGCAGGGAGTGAGCCACATAATCAGACACTCTGAAAGGAGACTCCATCCACGAACAGGACAATGACATTCAAGACCCAACTTCATCAGGAGAACTCAAATATCTCCAGCAAGGGGCCCCTCCCTTTTTCATCCTGTTTTATCTGCTCCTGCCCCCGCTTTAGTATTTCTCTTTCCATTCCTTTTACCCTTGTTAAAAATTGATCTTCTTTATCTGCATTATTAATGTGTTATTATTATTATTGTAGACTCTGTTTGGCTTACTCATATATCTAAATTCCTCTCCTCTGCTCCAAGTCCATGCACCCTTTTCTTTTCTCTTTATTCACTAGTCAATTTTTTTATGCTTTGCATTTCCTCTCCTCACTTGCTCTCTTCTTCTCCTAATTGTTTAATTAGAGTCACTCTCTCCTCTATTCTTCTTTTCCAAAAATAGGGGATACATTTAAAATTTTTTTGTTTTATCTTTTTATGCTTATTTATTTATTATTTTTTCTTTTCTTCTTATCTACTCATTCTCCTTCTACCTACTCTATACTAAACCATGGTTCTTCCCCTATTCATTCAATTCCTTAACCTTACTTTCTGTATATAAGCCCTTCCTGTAGAGATTCTGTCCCCCTCCAACAACCCCCCCCCTTCAACCCTGCTTTTTCTGGGTGTTTGTTGTTGGCATTTCTTAACTGTTTTGTTGTGTTTTCTCCCCATATATTTTTTCTTCTTTTTTCTTTTTTTTCTCTCTTACCTTTTTTTCTTTCCTTGATATCATTTTTGCTCTATTTCTCTCTCCTAATTCTCTTTTCTCCAGGGGTCACTTTTGTTGGGTTATTGGTGTGGTGAGTACACTCATGTTTTCTTCACTTTGTGTTGTGTTTTTTCGAGTTATATTTTGTGCTGTTCCATCAACATGATAGAGAGAAAGCCATGTAACCAGACACCCTGAGAGGAGACTCCATCCACGAATGGGACAATAACACTCAAGACCCAAATGCACCAAGAGATCACAAATATCCCAAGTAGGGGGCATCTCTAGAAGACCCAGCCCAGAAAACCTGAGAGATTACAACACTGGGTCCCACAAACCATCTACCATATAAGACAAACACAAAAAATCAGGGTGGCATAGCAGTTTGATCTAATGCATAGAAACAATCACAAAGGATCAGCAAATATGGGGAGACAAAGAAACAACCCCCATATGCAAGAAAAGGAGGAATCACCAGAAAAGGAAATAAAGAAATGAAGGCAAGCAATTTGTCAGACAAATAATTTAGGGCAATGGTTATAAGGACAATGAAAAGGATGGAAGACAAATTCAAAAACATGTGTAGGAATCAAGAGAAAATGAAGGATGTCAAAGCTGCAATAAAGAACACAATGAAAAGGTCCAACAGTAGACTAGAAGCTGAGGACCACATCAGCAAGTTAGAAGACAAGGTAGAAAAAACACCCATGCAGAACAGCAACTGGAAAGAAATTAAAAAGCAGGAGGAGAACCTAAGGGAGCTTTGGGACAACACAAAATGAAACAACATCCACATAATAGGGTGCCAGAAGGAGAGGAAACTGAGCAAGGAATAGAAAACCTGTTTGAAGAAATAATGACAGAAAACTTCTCTGATGTTGTGAAGAAAAAAGTCACACAAGTCCAAAAAGCACAAAGCATCCCAAAAAAGATGGACCCAAAAAGACCAACACCAAGACACATCATAATTAAATTGGCAAACATCAATGACAAAGTAAGAATCTTAAAGGCTACCAGAGAGAAACAGAAAGTTACGTACAAGGGATCTCCCAGTAGACTATCAACTGATTTCTCACAGAAACACATCAGGCCAGAAGGGAATGGAATGAAATATACAAAATTATGCAAAGCAATGGACTGAATCAAAGAATACCCAGCAAAGCTATCATTCAAAATTAAAGGTGAAATGAGGAGTTTCACTGACAAAAAAAGGCTAAGGGAGTTTATTACCACCAAGACAGCAATGCAAGAAATGCTAAAGAGACTACTGTGAAAAGAAGAAATAGAAAGGGAAGCAGGAACACAGGCATAAAGAATAAAAATGGCAACAAACAAGTACCTCTCAATAATAACCTTAAATGTAAATGGATTAAATGCTCCAATCAAATGACGTAGGGTAGCTGAATGGATAAGAAAACATGACCCTTATATTTGCTGTCTACAAGAGACCCACCTCAGAACAAAGGACTCATACAGACTGATAGTAAAGGGATGGCAAAAAAAAATTTTCAGGCAAATGGAAATGAATAAAAGCTAGGATAGAAATACTTATATTTAACAAAATAGACCTCAAAGTGAAGACCATAACAAGAGATGAGGAGGGCCACTTCATAATACTAAATGGAGCAATTCAACAAGAGGCTTTAACTCTAGTAAGCATATATGTACCCAATACAGGAGCACCCAAATACATAAGAAAAAAATTCTGGAGAATATCAAGGGAGAGATCAACAGCAATATGATCTTAGTAGGGGACCTTAATGTCCCATTGACACCACTAGATAAATTTTCTAAACAAAAAATCAGCAAAGAAGCAGCAATGCTAAATGACTCACTAGATCAGATGGAATTAATTGACATCTTCAGAACATTTCACCCCAAAGCTACAGAATATACATTCTTCTCAAGTGCACATGGGACATTTTCAAAGATAGGCCACATATTGGAACACAGGCAAAGTCTCTTCAAATTCAAGAAAATAGAAATCATATCAAACATCTCAGATCATAACGGCACAAAATTAGAAATCAACTACAATAAAAACAATGAAAAAAAAATCAAACACTTCGAGACTAAATAGCATGCTATTAAACAATGATTGGCTTACCAAAGAGATCAAAGAAGAAATAAAAAGCATCCTGGTAACAATCGACAAAGAAAATACAACAATTTAAAATCTATGAGACACAGTGAAAGCAGTCCTGAGAGGGAAGTTCATAGCACTACAGGCCTACCTCAAATAAATAAGAATAAAAAGTAATAAATTATCTAACCCTACAACTTAAAGAATTAGAAAGAGCTCAACAACAAAAGCCCAGAGTAAGCAGAAGGAAGAAAATAATAATGATCAGAGTGGAAATAAATGACATAGAGACAAAAAAAAATACAAAAATTCCATAAAACCAAGAGCTGGTTCATCAGAAGAATAAACAAGATTGATGAAACTCTAGCCAGGCTCACCAAGAAGCAAAGACAGAGGACCCAAATAAACAAAACCAGAAATGAAAGAAGTGAAGTAACAACCGACCCCACAGAAATACAAAGGATTGTAAAAAAAAAAAAAAAAAATACTAGAAACAACTCTACTCTAACAAACTGGACAACCTATACAAAATTAACATATTATAGAAAAATACAATCTTCCAAAACTCAATCTGGAATAATCAAAAAACTTGAATAGGCCAATAACTACCTATGAAATTGAAGCAGTAATCAAAAAACTTCCAGCAAACAAAAGCCCTGGTTCAAACGGCTTCACAGGGGAGTTTTACCAAGCATTCAAAGAAGAATTAAAGCCTATCCTTTTCAGACTATTCCAAAAATTCAAGAAGAAGGCGCACTTCCAAGCTCTTTCTATGAAGCCAGCATTACCCTAATTCCAAAACCAGATTAAAAAAGTTACAAAGAAAGAGAATTACAGGTCAGTATTCCTGATGAACATAGATGCTAAAATTCTCAACAAAATTCTAGCAAATCTGATCCAGTATTACATTAGAAAGATCACATACCGTGGCCAAGTGGGATTTATTCAGGGGATGCAAGGATGGTACAATATCTGCAAATCAATAAACGTGATACATCATATAAATAAATTGAGAGACAAAAATCACATAATCATATTAATTGTTGGAGAAAAAGCATTTGACAAAATCCTACACCCTTTCTTGATAAAAACTCTCAGCAAAGTAGAAATAGAGGGAACATACTGCAACATAATAAAAGCCTTATATGACTAACCTACAGCCAACATCTTACTCAGTGGGCAAAAACTAAAAGCATTTCCTTTAAGAACAGGAACAAGACAGAGATGCCCACTTTCACCACTCCTGTTTGACATAATACTGGAAGTGCTAGCCATAGCAATCAGACAAGAAGAAGAAATAAAAGGCATCCAAATTGGAAAAGAAGAAGTAAAGCTGTCCTTATTTGCAGATGACATGATATTGTACATAAAAAACCCGAAAGACTCCATCAAAAAACTAACAGACTTAATAAATGAATTCGGCAATGTAGCAGGATACAAAATTAATGCCAAGAAATCTATGGCATTTCTATACACCAACAGTGAACTTACAGAAAGAGAGACTAAAAAAGCAATCCCATTTTCCATCGCACCAAAAAAATTAAGATACTTAGGAATAAACCTAACCAAGGAGGTAAAAGACCTATATGCGGAAAACTACAGGACACTGAAAAAAGAGATAGAGGAAGATGTAAACAGATGGAAGAACATACCATGTTCATGGATTGGTAGAATCAACATCATTAAAATGTCCATACTACCCAAAGCAATCTATAGATTCAATGCACTCCCCATTAAAATACCAACGGCGTATTTCACAGACCTAGAAAGAACTCTCCAAAAATTCATCTGGAATAAAAAAAGACCCTGAATAGCCACAGCAATCCTGAGAAAGAAGAATAAAGTAGGAGGGATCTCAATACCAGATTTCAAGCTGTATTACAAAGCCACTGTCCTCAAAACAGCCTGGTACTGGCACAAGAACAGACATATAGATCAATGGAATAGAATAGAGAATCCAGATATCGACCCAAACCAATATGCGCAATTAATATTTGATAAAGGAGGCATGAGCATACAATGGAGTCAAGACAGTCTCTTCAATAAATGGTGTTGGGAAAATTGGACAGATAAATGCAAAAAAATGAAACTAGATCACCAACTTACACCATACACAAAAATAAACTCAAAATGGGTACAGGACTTAAATATAAGACGGGAAACCATAAAAATACTGGAGGAATCCACAGGCAGCAAAATCTCAGACATATGCCAAAAGAACTTTTTCAGTGATACTGCCCCTAGGGCAATGGAAGCCAAAGAGAAAATAAACAAATGGGACTACATCAAAATAAAAAGCTTTTGCACAGCAAAAGAAACCATCAACAAAACAACAAGAAACCCTACTGTATGGGAGAACATATTTGCAAATGTTATCACTGATAAAGGTTTAATCTCCAACATCTACAGGCAGCTTATACAACTTAATAAAAGGAAGATAAATGATCCAATAAAAAAATGGGCAACAGACCTAAATAGAATCTTTTCGAAAGAAGACAGAAGGAAGGCCAAGAGACACATGAAAACATGCTCAAAGTCACTAATTATCCGAGAGATGCAAATCAAAACGACAATGCGATACCATCTCACACCTGTCAGAATGGCTATCATCAACAAATCAACAAACAACAAGTGTTGGCGAGGATGCGGAGAAAAAGGAACCCTCGTGCACTGCTGGTGGGAATGCAGACTGGTGCAGACACTGTGGAGAACAGTATGGAGTTTCCTCAAAAAACTGAAAATGGAACTCCCATTTGACCCAGTAATCCCACTCCTGGGAATATATCCTAAGAAAGCAGAAACACCAATCAGAAAGGATATATGCACCCCTATGTTCATAGCAGCACAATTTACCATAGCTAAGATTTGGAAACAGCCTAAGTGCCCGTCAGCAGATGACTGGATCAGAAAACTATGGTACATCTACACAATGGAATACTATGCTGCCATAAAAAAGAAGGAATTACTACCCTTTGTAGGCACCTGGATGGAATTAGAGAACATTATGCTAAGTGAAATAAGCCAGTCAATGAAAGAAAAATACCACATGATCTCACTCATTTGGGGATAATGAAAAACATTATAAACTGATGAACCAAAAGATAGTTCCAGAGGCAGTAAAGCATCAAACAGACTGTCTAATTATAGCGGTAAGGTTAGGGAGAGGTGGGGGAAATAAGAGATCAACTGAAGGACTTGTATACATGCATATAAGAGTAACCAACGGATGCAAAACATTGGGGGGTGAGGGCATTTATGGGAGTGGGGTGGGGGGCAATGGTAAGATATGTACACATATAATACCTTAATAAAAATTTGAAAAAAAAAAAAGAAAAAGAAATTAAAAATGGAACTCCCCTTTGACCCAGTCATCCCACTTCTAGGAATATATTCTAAGAAACCCAAAACACTCATCTGAAAGAATGTATGCTGTGCCGCACCAGCACGGCCAAGGGTGAACCTGAATGGAGCTGCTGAAAGGCTTAGAAAAGACAAACAAGAGAATGAAAGCTGGGTCTCCGTGGGACGCTGCTTCCTGAGAGACAGTGCCATGGACTACAAGCTGTGTCTTTATTTTATAGCAGATGCCACGAGGCAAAGTAAGGGCATGATCAAGATGTTTCCAACATTCTCGTGGGTTTTAATCCTACTCAACTACATACACCTTAACTCTATCAAGCCCAAATCACTCAGGCATGTGGGGCCACGTGTTTGGACCATAGGTTCAAGCTTACAACTATAGCTGTTGGCTATAATTGTGCTGGGAGGGCTCTGCCCTCCAAGCTGGGACTTGCACGTGGCCACGAGAGGACTGTGCTTTCTCATTAATCCGAGGCTTGAACCTGTCCAAACACTGTAGCCGCACCCCACAGTATGCACCCCTATGTTCATAGCAGCTCAATTAACAATAGCTAAGACTTGGAAACAGCTTACATGCCCATCAGCTGATGTGTGAATAAAAAAAAAAACATTTACACAATGGAATACTATGCAGCAATAAAAAAGAAAGACCTCTTATCATTTGCAACAGCATGGATGGACCTGGAGAGTATTATGCTGAGCAAAATACGCCACTCAGAGAAAATTAAGTATCACATGATCTCACTCATATGTAGAATCTAATGAACCAAGTAAACTGATGATCAAAAATAGACCCAGAGTCATAGAAGCATGAACAGACTTTTGAACCTCAGAGGGAAGGCAGGAGAGGGTAGGTGGGAAAAGATCAACCAATGAACTTGTATGCATGTACTGGTATGCATAACCCATTGACACAGAGGATGGCATGGTAAGGGTCTGGGGAGGGGAGGGAGAGGGCAGAGCAGGCAGAGGATGGCATGGTGAAGGTCAGGGGAGGGGAGGGAGAGGACAGAGGAGGAGGTTAATGGGGGTGGGGGGAAGAGGACCTATATAATACTTTCAGCAATAAAGATTAAAATATTAATTAATTAATTAATTAAGAAGGGAGGCGTTTTCTCACAATAAGCATTACAATTTTAGTCAAGTATACCACCACATGATTATAAATTGTTATCAAGTTCAGCTAGAAACAAATTCTGTGTAAAGATGCATTAATTCTTGAACATCGAAACAAATAGCACATGAATAATTTATTAAAAGCTTTTGCTGTAAGCAGCTTTACTAACAGAAGTAATATTTATGAAATCCTACAGGACAATCTAACAATATAAATTATATGCAAAGGAGAAGAACACAAGACTAGGAATTCTTAATGAATCTTATAATATCAAAGCTATCTATATTAATAAAAGCATAATATGCCAATTAGACCAGACATCCTTCCGGACGACCTTCTGGACGAAGTTGGGGCTTCAAGGGAAGCCTGGGTCCCAGGTGCCAGAGGGAAGCCAGTGCTGGCAGCCAGGGGAAGGAAGGCCTACTCTTGCACAAATTTCGTGAATTGGGCCTCTAGTCCTATATAATAAAGAGATAATATCCAAATTGACCCTGACGCCCTCACGTCACAAGATGGCTGCCCCCACATCATCACAATATGGCCGCCACAAGATGGCCACCCCCACGTCATCACAAGATGGCCATCACAGGATGGCCACCACAAAGATGGCCACCCCCATGGCATCACAAGATGGCCACCCACACATCGTCACAAGATGGCCACCCCCACATCATCACAATATGGCCACCCCCAAGTCATCACAAGATGGCCTCCCCCTCATGGTCACAAGATGGCCTGCAGGGGAGGGCAGTTGGGGGTGATTGAGCTGGCAGGGGAGTGGTTAGGGGGCTATCAGGCTGGCAGGCAGAGTGGTTAGGGGCAATCATGCAGCCAGGCAGGAGAGTGATTAGGAGCCAGCAGTCCCGGATTGTGAGAGGGATGTCCGATCCCTGGATTGGGCCTAAACCGGCAGTCGGACATCCCCCAAGGGGTCCCAGATAGGAGAGGGTGCAGGCTGGGCTGAGGGACAACCCCCACCCCCAGTGCACAAATTTTGTGCACTGGGCCTCTAGTATATATATAAAAGGCTAATATGCTAAGTGTCCCTCCACCTGTCCAACTGGTCACTGTGATATGCACTGACCACAAGGGGCAGACGCTCAACGCAGGAGCTGCCATGACGCACACAGAGAAACTGCACCGCAGACCTGGCACCAACAAACACTCGGCTTCCCCCAGGTGGGGCACAGGCCCCACCACCACCCCAGAGTGACAGCCCACCAAATTGCAGCTGAGACCACATTGCGCAAAATGAGGCCCACAGCCCAGCCCAGCCCAGAAATGGTCACTGTGGGCACCAGGTAATGATGTCACAAAGCATAGCCCGGCTTCCTCTCCCTAGTGACTAGCCTCCTTGCAGTTTCTTCAGCCTATGAACACAACTTGCTTTACAGCCAGGTGCAAACATTTCACACTTTAACCAAATGTCTGTGAAACGTTTTGCCATGCCTCATCTCATTTGATCCTCACAGAAGTCCTGGAGTAGGTAGATAGGATACTCGATGGAATCCTATTTTCTTTTCATTAGCCAGAAAACAGAGATTTAGAAAGCTTAGAAACTTGACTGGACTGAAAAGAAGTAAGAAATGATTTCAGGTTTTCTCACTGCGCAGAATATAGTCAAACACTGCTGCAGTTAAATATTTTACCCTTTATTCTCCCTACATGATCTACAATAATAATCTGCTTCATGTTGATATTTACTGCTGTGTTACCTGAAAGAGAAGTTGGGGTGCTTCACTGGGCTGGAAAAAGTTTAGCTAAATCAGAAAGCAGGTCTAATTAAGCAAGTTTATTCTATATATCTTACTAATAAAAGCCTAGATGGTCCTCATGCCATCACAATCTATCACCAGGAGATGGGGCCCGGCGGCTTCTCTGTGAGGCCCGGAGGTAGTGCATCGGGGCAGCACTCCAGGACTCAGGTCTGTCCTGTGGCACACTGGCCCCATGGGCATGTCTCGGGACTTGGGGCCGTCCCACGGCACAGGCGGAGTCCCGGGTCTCAACCGATTTCACGTGGCATGTCACTAGTCCTATATAATAAAAGCCTAGGCAGCATCACGTCTTTATGTGACATTAATCACAAGATCACTGCGCACACAGCAGAGGCAGGGCCTGGTTGCCACTCTGCATGGTGAGGCCTGGGGGTCCCGCGGCTCTTCGTGGCACAGAGGAGGCCAGTCCTGGCGTCTCTGCCAGAGGCGGGTCGCAGCAAGGGAGGGCAGTTGGGGGCAATCAGGCCAGCAGGGGAGGGCAGTTGTGGGTGATCAGGCCAGCAGGGGAGGGCAGTTAGGCATCAATCAGGCTAGCAGGGGAGCGGTTAGGGGGCAATCAAGCTGGCAGGCAGAACCAGTTAGGGGCAATCAGGCAGGCAAGCATTTAGGAACCAGCGGTCCCAGATTGTGAGAGGGATGTCCAACTGCCGGTTTAGGCCCAATTGGAGAGGCTGGAGGCTGGGTTGAGGGACACCCCCCACCCCCATGCACAAATTTCATGCACTGGGTCTCTAGTGTATATATAAAAGGCTAAGTTGACTCACACATGCATGATACATATAAAGCTCTCACTGGCAACAATCGCATGCATGTGTTTCAATCTGTCATAGTTGATCATGAATTTGGTTGACACTTCTATTATAGAGAAAGGGCAAATAGCGATATTAAAATATTTCTTCTAATTAATTTCCTTTCAGTATGCATGAATCCATGCACCAGGCCACTAGTGTTCTATAAAGAATGTTGTACATGCACAAGCTCTCATTGCAAAATAAACATGTTTCAGAAAAAATCATGTCATAGTTCTGTTCAACTGCACAGTTAATAATGGAAATAAACTCAATTAGAAAGCTTGTTAACTCAAATCTGCATTAATTAGTTACAGACAAATTCATATTTCATTCACATATTTTGTAATCTCTTGATAACACACTTCTGATGTGACATAGTCTTGGGAGGACGGGAGACAGGAGGAGACTTCTAAAATCCAAGAAAAATGTTAATAATATCAGAAGAATAAAACACAAGCTCCCAAATACTCATAATAAAGCCATATCCTATATAATAAAAGCTTAATATGCAAATCAATCAAACAGCAGAACAACCGGTCGCTGTGACGCAGGTGACCACCAGGAGGCAGACGCTCAATGCAGGAGCTGCCCCCTGGTGGTCAGTGTGCTCCAACAGGGGGAGCACTGCTCAGCCAGAAGCCAGGCTCATGGCTGGCAAGCACAGCAGCAGTGGGGGGGACCTCTCCCGCCTCCGTGGCAGCACTAAGGCCGCAGGGAGCAGGCCTAAGCCATCAGTCAGACATCCCCTGAGGGCTCCCGGACTGCAAGAGGGCACAGGCCAGGCTGAGGGACCCGCCCCTCCCCGAGTGCACAAATTTTGTACACCTGTCCTCTAGTTAAATATATAACATCTATGCAGTTGTAAATACATTTGTGGAAGTAAATATAGTTAAAGGAGACAAGGATTCAGCTAGCTAAATAAGTCTTTTCCATATCACTATAAATTGCACTTACCATCCTCAAGACAATGAGAAATAAATGTCTGGGTTTTTTTTTAAGTTTTGTTTTTATTTTCATTTTTAAATCGTTTTTATTTTTCAATTACAGTTGACATATCATTGAATTGGTTTCAGGTGTACCCCACAGTGATTAGACATTACACAACTTACTGGGTGATCATCTCGATGAATCTCGCACCCATCTGACACCATACAGAGCTATTAAAAAATTCCACAAATGTAGAATTAGTTACTAAAATGAAATGGTCCTTAATCACTTTTAACAGATCTCAAGCTCACTCATAATAAGAGAAATGCAAATTAAAACCACACTGAGATACAATTTATTACTTATCATATTGGCAAAAATTCAAATATTTAACATATTCTGTAGGCAAAGTATAGGGGAAAAGGCTGATGGAAATGCAAAATGGTACCCACTATGAAGGAAAGTTGCAACATCTAACACAATTATATATGCATTAGCCCTTTGACTTGGCAATTCCATGTCTATGACTCTATCCCAAAGATACACTGGCCAAAATATGAAAACAGGTACAAGCAAGACTACTCACTCTAGTGCTACTTGTGAAACAATCAGGAAGCAAACTTGATGTCCATCAATAAGGGACACACTGAACAAACTATGGTACACTGACACAATGTGGTACTATGCAGTTATAAATAAGACTACAGAGCCCAGCCAGCATGGCTTAGTGGTTGAGTGTTGACCTATGAACCAGGAGGTCACAGTTCAATTCCTGGGCCCTGGTTACAGACTCGGATCCCCAGTTTGGGGTGAGAACCCCAGTGTGGGGCATGCAGGAGGCAGCCGATCAATGATTCTTTCTCATCATTGATGTTTCTCTCTCTCTCTCTCTCTTTTTCTCTCTCTCTCCCTCCCTCCCTCCCTTTCTCTCTATCTCTATCTCCCTTCCTCTCTGAAATCAATAAAAAATATTTTTAAATAAAGACTATAGAATAACTATATATTCTACCACAGAATGATCTCTAGACTGAATTAAGTAAAAAAGGAAGATTGGAGACAAGTGGGTATTTTTATCTAAGAAAGGTGGGATATTAATACACACACACAATTTTTAACCCATATTAAAAGAGAAAATATAGTTAAAGGAGAGAAGGATTCAGCTAACTATCTCTAAATAGAGCTTGTTCATAGATTTGACTTTGGGATCACGTAAATATTATACATAATTAAAAAATAAAATAAAATTTTAAATATTCCTAAAAATTAAAATAAAACCTAAATCTCTGGTTATCATAACCACAAAGACAAGAACTAGTCTAAGAGAATTTAAGAACGCAATAACCAAACTACACATAGTGGAAAATGCTTTAAGAACCAAAAGAACTGCATAAATGTTAACTATGTTAATAACCATTTTGTTGCAGTTACTATGAGATTGTGTGTGTGTGTGTGTGTGTGTGTGTGTGTGTGTGTGTGTGTTGTGGGATAAAGCAAATGAGTAATTTCATTGCCATTGTGGAGAACAAGATTCTCAATGTGGAAGAAAAGTGTTGTAGATGTTAAACCAACGAGATTAAGTAAAAACCATGTAGCCCTCAATTTTAATTGTAAACACCAGTATGAATTTATATTTTATTTATTTTTTTAAAAAATATGTGTTTCCTAGCTAACTTCACTGAAAAGGCATAGTAAAAATGACCAATCCAGTAGCAATGAGTACTTTCCATATCCAGATTTTGGCTCTAAATTTCATTTTCCGTATAAAAGAACCTTCAAAAAACTGGCTCACTCCAGGTCTGCAACTGAAACAAATATGAATCTGCAACATCTTGTTATACCAGAAAAATAATGTAATAAATTTAACATTCAAATATGTTGAATTCCATTACTTTATAATGACAAAAAAAAAACAAACACAAAACCTATTGGTCACGTTTGGAAAATGTTACAGAATCAATTCATTATGTTGAAAAATGGCATGTAATAGTGAAAAAACTAAGCATTCTTCCTAATCAAACTGTTCCTAATGACAATAAGTTGTTGATGAAAATAAGTTTCTGTTTATAGAAGTATTCCTCCTACTAATGAAGGAATGATACAATATCACCATTTGTAACCCTTAAGGAATTAACAGTTCTGAGCAATAAACATCAATGGCTCAAGGGCTGAAAAAATTTTTCTTTAAATGGGCCAGATGGTATATATGTTAGGCTTTGCAGGCTACATACAGTTTCTATCACACATTCTCCTTTGCTTTTAAACTTTTATTTTTAACATCACTTAAAAATGTAAAGCCAACATTAGCTCATAGGATGTGCAGAAACAGGCCACAGACCAGATGTGACCCACAGGCCACAGTTTACTGAACCCTGGTGGCTAGTAGCAACATTATATGCCTGTTGATGAAAGCGTGCGCCACAACCATCTATGTGGTGGTCCCACAGAATCCTGAAGTGGATTAAGCAAAAGTGCCACCAAAAATAAATGACTTAACTTAGCAAAGAGGTTTCTAAGTTATTTGTTAGATAATTATATGCTTTGCTCTTATTTTAATAGGTATCTAGAAATACAGCAGGTGAGCTTTTTTTTTAAAAAAAAAAAAAAAAGCTCTTAATTATCACCTCAACCCAACTAGAGCAGCTGACACTTGTCTAGTACCTTATTAGGTTCCTCTATTAAATAGATACCCTCTATCTCACAAAGATAAAAATGCAGTAACTAACACTGACCCACAGAACAGAAGAGGTCAGACAGCTATGTGGCCCCTCCTAAGTTACAAATGTGACTTTTATATATGAACCTTATTTAACATAAGCATAAATTCATATTTTAAAGACAAAATATTTTGCAATTATCCATATAATTTCTCTATTTGAGCAGATGGTTCAAACTTTATACACTTTTATTGAGTGATCACAAATCATGTTAAGTGTTTATTTAAATAACTTTTCTTGTAGATGCCATATGAAAGAATATAGCTCACTATGCACAAAAGCAGAATCTTTGAAGGCACCAAACACAGGGCTGAGTATAATTTTTATTTATTCACACCAGACATCTATCATGTTGGCTGTTGTCATTTTTCAATATATTTTATTGATTTTTACAGAGAGGAAGGAAGAGGGATAGAGAATTAGAAACATCGATGAGAGAGAAACATCGATCAGCTGCCTCCTGCACACCCCCAACTGGGGATGTGCCCACAACCAAGGTACATGCCCTTGACCGGGATCGAACCTGGGACCCTTCAGTCCGCAGGCCAATGCTCTATCCACTGAGCCAAACCGGTTAGGGCGCTGTTGTCATTTCTAAATTTGACAATCTAAGGAAAAAGAGATCAGTGCCCCTGCATGTTTTAAAAATTCTTGTGGCACACAGGTTGAAAATCACTGCTATAGAGAATGATTTAAAAAAATATATGAAATTATATATGTGATCTTATTATAACTATGTAATAATTATGGCATATACAGATACAAGAAGCAGAAGGTAATATGATAACCTTGTTGATTTATAATGGTGAAATGACAATGACGACTTTTAAAATTTATACAGGACATAGAACAATAAAGTTGTAATTTTAAATTAATAATAGTTACATAATTTATTAATCCTTTCTAGTTAAAAATTATAGCACCTGATAACAATCAACAGTTATCTTCATTTGTCACTGCTTTTATTAAAAATAAATAAATAAAGCCCTGGCCAGGTAGCTCAGTTGGAGTGTTGTCCCAATACACCAAGGTTGCAGGTTCAATTCCCAGTCAGGGATCATACAAGAATCAACCAATGAATGAATGGATAAGTGGAATAACAAATCTAGTATATAGATATATAGATATATAGATATATAGATATATAGATATATAGATATATAGATATATAGATATATAGATATGTAGATATGTAGATATATAGATATATAGATATATAGATATATAGATATATAGATATACAGATATACAGATATACAGATATACAGATATATAGATATATAGATATATAGATATATCCTATATAATAATAGAGGAATATGCAAATTGTCCATTACTCCATAACATCATGACCAATCTCAGGAGGCTGCCTGCGTGTGCTCAGCGGGGCGTTGCTCCAGAGACGAGGTGGAAGCAGGGAGGCGCCCAGAGAAGGCAGGGCCAGCCCTAGGCAACTCGAGGGACTGAGGGCAGGGCTTGAAGCAAACAGAGAAGGCCAGAGTGGTCGGGGGCTGGGCCAGGAGTGCTGGAGCTCTTCATGGAGAGGTTTGGGTGTCAAGGCAGGGTGGGGCCCTGCAATTTCACACACTGGGCTCCTAGTAGATATATAAATATCTATCTATCTCCCTCCCTCTCTCTCTAAAGTCAATTAAAAAATTAAAATAAATAAATATGTGCCCATCCATGGGGTTGGCACTTCTCTCAAGAGGTTATCATATTAACAAATTAGTGTAAATCCTTCCACATCCTCTCTGTGTCTCTTATTGTCTATACACACATAGAATAGGGGGTTTTATAGCATGGAGGGATCTGAAGACTATGCTAAGCGAAATAAGTCAGTCAGGAAAGACAAGTATCACATGATCTCACTTATATGTGGAATCTAATGAACAAAATAAACTGGTGGAGTAGATCCAGAGACATGGAAGCATGGAACAGACTGAGGATCCTCAGAGTGAATGAAGTTGGGGGTGGGGGTGGGGGAGGAGAGAGATTAACCAAAGAACTTATATGTATGTATGAATAACCCCTGGACACAGGCAATAAGGGGGTGATTAGATTCCACATATAAGTGAGATCATGTGATACTTGTCTTTCCTGACTGACTTATTTCACTTAGCATAGTTCTCTTCAGATCCCTCCATGCTATAAAACCCCCTATTCTATGTGTGTATAGACAATAAGAGACACAGAGAATTGTGGAGCTCGAAATTTGAACATCTTTGTGCTGATATAGAAATACTAGAGGCCTGGTGCACAAAATTTGTGCACGGGGTGGGGCATGTGTGTCCCTCAGCCCAGCTTGCACCCTCTCCAATCTGGGACCCCTCTCACAATCCAGGACTGCTGGCTCACAACTGCTCGCCTACCTGCCTGCCTGATTGCCCCTAACCGCTTCTGCCCTCCAGCCTGATCACCCCCTAACCACTCCCCTGCCAGCCTGATTGATGCCTAACTGCTCCCTTGCTGGCCCGATTGCCCCTAACTGCCCTCTTCTGCCAGCCTGGTCACCCCTAACTGCCCTCCCTTGCCGGCCTGGTCGCTCCCAACTGCCCTTCCCTGCAGGCCTGGTCCCCCCAACTACCCTCCCCTGCAGGCCTGGTTGCCCCCAACTGCTCTCCCCTGCAGGCCTGGTCCCTCCTAACTGCCCTCACCTGCTGGCCATCTTGTGGCAGCCATCTTGTGTCCACATGGGGGTAGCCATCTTTGACCACATGGGGCGGCCATCTTGTGTGTTGGAGTGATGGTCAATTTACATATTACCTCTTTATTATATAGGATTGGAGAAAAACAAATGTGAACTTAGTTCACAGCACAAGTGGTCTGCTTTGAAAGACCTGGAGAAGGAAGATATGTTGATTTTTAACACCTGGAATAGTATTCCTGACTCATATAATCAACTGAAAAAACTAGCGTTTGCTATTCTTTCCTTATTCGGGTCTACATATTTATGCAAACAATCATTTTCAAGCATGAACCTTATCAAAAGTAAATTGAGAAGTCATTTTATTGATGAGAACCTGGAATTGTGCCTAAAATTAAAAACAACAACATACAAACCTTACTTACCCAAACTTTCCAAGGAGATGCAAGTCCATTGTTCACATTAGTGTTTGTCAGTCATTGTCATGATTTAATTTTATGGATATTTAAGGTAAATTGTAAGGAATTTAATTTTATCAATAAATAATATCGTTATTAAGTATGATATCAAGTTTTATTCAACGTACCTATAGTTTAACTAAGACTTAAAACTTTAAGTAAAGTTTATTAAGTTAATTTTAGGGAATGTTGTGGAGTGAAAGAAGATGTAGTGTTGAGGATTGAGAAAGGTATGTTGAGATGGTTTGGACATATAGAGAGGATGAACGAAAGGAGATAGACGAAACAAGTATACAAAACGAGTGTGGATGAGAGAGTTGGAAGGGGTCAACCTCAGCGAATGTACCTCAATCAGATTGAGGACGTTTTTAGCAAAGGCCAGCTTAGGCGTACCCTTATTAATAACAATGTACCTACCTATATAGTTTAAGTTTAAAAAATTTGGCTCTCAAAAGAAATTTCAATTGTTGTACTGTTGATATTTGGCTCTGTTGACTAATGAGTTTGCCAACCACTGCCCCAGACTTTGCATATCACTAGCCTTTTGAAGATCCACAGCCCTTTGCTTACCTGTAAACTGCCCATTGGCATACCCTTTGGCTACTTCCCCATGTAATCTTTGTCATTCTACCCAATATAAGCAGCTGGCTTATGGAGGGGTGCAGAGAAGATTTTTGTGGATGACCTGCTGCTCTCCCATATTGCCAGCATTATTGGAATAAACACTCATATATGATTCAACCCTGTCTCTGCTTAATTGGCTCAAATAGTGATAGGCAGCATGGATCCATTGATTGTCCAGGTACAGGGGCACAATCTAGATTCTAGAGGGTTCCAACTGGGTCAGGCAGGAGGGCGTGGCTGGGGAGGGTAGTCGTGAGGGGATCGTACTGAAGGTGACCAGAAATGCCCTAGGTATTTCTGGGAATTTCCTAAGAAATGCCCCCTGAGAACCCCTCTCCTCCCTCATCTTGAGGAAGCAGCCCTGGTTTCAGACCTCAAAGCAAGACCACAGAGGCATTTTCTTCCTACTGTGGAAAAAAAGGGGTCACACGCTAACCTGACTAGCTCAGAGAAGGCCTCTATGGCAGCCTTGCAAACTCAGAAACTAAAGTAACCACAAAGGATGGTCTGAAATTAAAACTTTCTTTAATTAAAAAGCAGCTTATGATGGGTAGTCATGTCCTAGGACAGTATTTCCCTGACAAAGGTCAATCTTTACCTTAACTGAGCCTATTGTCTTTTTGCATCTACAATAACATAGCGTTGAGCCCTAACCGGTTTGGCTCAGTGGATAGAGCGTCGGTCTGAGGACTGAAGGGTCCAAGGTTTGATTCCGGTCAAGGGCATGTACCTTGGTTGCGGGCACATCCCCAGTAGGAGGTGTGCAAGAGGCAGCTGATTGATGTTTCTCTCTCATCGATGTTTCTAACTCTCTATCCCTCTCCCTTCCTCTCTGTAAAAAATCAATAAAATATATTTTTAAAATAAGTAAATAAATAACATAGCATTGGAATGTCAAAATAATTTTCCTTTTTCCAAACCACTTGTTACAGAATTTACCGGATGACTGAAAAATAACAGGAGTACTCGGAGATACAGGAAAAACCCATTTATTTCCAGATGTACTAGTACCGTGACTCAGGGGAGCCTGTTTCCAAATCCTGAGCAAGCCAACATGGAGTAAGCTTTCTCTTTATACCCTTTGGTTTCTTTGTCCCCCAAATAAGGATCAGATTTCTGGACCTTTCGTGAGCTTTGCAAAAAGCCCCGTGTGTTGGGATGGGGGACGTGAGACCACACCTAAAGGCCTGGCCTGGCACCAGCGCTGATAACCCCCTCCGGGGGTTGTGTACGGTTGATGGTTTATGGCCTCTGTAAAATGTGAGTATTTAGGTAAATAGGTCTTGCAAGACCAGATAATCAAGGAAGGGCAGTGACTCTAGACTATAGGCTAACAGGAATGTGCATTAGGGATACTGATTAACTAGGTACAGAATCAGGCTGCTAGGCCCACCCCCCCCCAAAAAAAAAGTTTTATTTTCCTCATCACACTCAGCAGAGACCACAAATTACCTCATTTTTATTGAGTTAATTGTTGACTGTTAACTATCCTGCACCCACCTAAGTAGCAGAAGTATGTCTCCATCATTTTACTTTTTATCCAATCCCAGAGGTTTCCCCACTTTGCTTTCTCCCACCTCCCTAATCTATCCACAATGGAGTTAGTGTAACCCACTTCCATCTCCTGTTTTTATTGTAATGCATTAAACAAGGTGCAAAACTGCCATTCTCTGGAGCATTATCTCATCAGTTGAGATTCTGCTTCCCACAATTGTCAATAGTTTGGCTCAAATAAACTCACAAAAATTCTTTACAGGTTTTAATGTTCCTTACGTTAACACTGTTAATGCCTCTGGGCACCACCTGGGGAAGGGAAATGAGACAGAGGCCCCAGAAGATGTCCCAGGCGCCTGCACAGGGACAGTGGCAGCAAGGAGGCTGAGCCTTGTGTCTTTGCCCTTTCACAGGCCAAAGGGTTCCCTCTCCACATCCAGGCTGGGGATGTATTTCTTTTGTTGTAGAAATTAAGGATCAGTATTTCCGGAGGCAGATACTCAGAATGTTACCTTCTTATGTATGGTTGAATATAAATTTTCAACTGCTTTATATAGTGAAGGAAAACGAAATAGGACAGATATTGTTCAGCAGCCATGGGGATGTTACCCAAAGGCAGCAAAGGCAGCTAACTTCTGAATGACACAATTTCCTCACTTGTTTAAAAGGGATAATATTGCCTATCAATAGAGCCACAACAAAAGGAAAATTTGAGAAAGTGGAATTATCAGTGGAATTACATTTTATTGTTGTTAATGGCAACAATAACAATAAAACCACATCCGCAGGTCCCATGTTAAAAATAAAGGGGTTCTCTTCACCCTCTGACCTTCCTGATTGCCGCCTGCACGGGTGGCCGTTGTCTGTAGACTAAATGACAAGGACGCTGCAGAAGGCACAGTGGCTTTTGATGGACCTATGTGAGTCAATACTTCCAGGCCAAACCAAGTCTAAAAAACAAAACTGTGAGACTGGAGGGACAGCTCTGAAAGAAGTCCATTTGCTTTGGTTACTGAGCTCTCTCCCTTGTGTAACTGCACATGTTCATTGGTTTACACACTGACCTCTTAGAGCGCAGATGCCTTACCTTGAATTGTCATCACCAAATGCTGGCTGTAACTTTTCAAGTTAACTGGAATTATTCTTACCAAAGTGGGCCATTAGCTTTCCATGTCCACATCATCGATACAGTTGTTCATTAAAGTTATTCAGTGGACATTGCCGAAACCGGTTTGGCTCAGTGGATAGAGCGTCGGCCTGCGGACTGAAGGGTCCCAGGTTCGATTCCTGTCAAGGGCATGTACCTTAGTTGTGGGCACATCCCCGGTGGAAGGTGTGCAGGAGGCAGCTGATCGATGTTTCTCTCTCATCGATGTTTCTAGCTCTCTATCCCTCTCCCTTCCTCTCTGTAAAATATCAATAAAATATATTTTTTTTAAAAAAAGTTATTCAGTGGACAAATAAGTAACCTTCCCAGCTCTGCTGTTTACACCTTTTTATTTTATTTTCTCAACTGGAAACATCTGTGGCTGAAGGGGGCCTGCATTTTCTTCCGGGCATGATTTAAAGGAACCGACGGATGAGCAAGGTCCAGAATATCATGCTGAAGTATTTCATACCTATTCTGAGGTAAGCCAGGCGGGCGGTTGGCATTGCAAACCTGAAAATGATAATTATGCACATTAAATGTGAATTAGGCTTCTAGTTACAGGTGCAGTTTTATCTATGAGACCTAACCACTGCAGAACTACTGAAACCTCTGTGGTCATTGGTGAATCCTTCATCCAAGCAACAATTTGGTTTAGACTTTTAAGAAGCGACCATAGTTTGCTATTGATATTGCGATATGCAAAGAAAGTGAAGTATATGATAAACCCTTCTGGAGATCAGATTGATAGTTGCCATCTCAGCATCATGGGTATGTCTTGTTATACATGTCTTAAGAGGTAAAGGGTGGACATGGACATCTTTAGAGAAAGAACCTAAGATTACAATTAAAAATTTTTTTAACTAAAACAATTCTGTTAATAGGAAAAGAAAGTGCATTCATAAATGGAATAACAATAATAATTTTTAAAATTATTTTCAAACCTTTCTTTCAACCAACCTTTATAATCACCACCTCCAAGTAGGAAAATTAACCTCTCCATTTTCACTTCTGTCTCTTTAACCATATTAAGAAGGGAAATTGCCAACAGATACAGAGGAAGAACAAAAAGTTTGAGATGATTTATAAATGTATCAAATCAACCCCTGAATAATAAAAAAACAAATATAGAATCCAATTTACATAACACATTATGTGTTTTTTGTTTTGTTTTTTATTGATTTCAGAGAGGAAGGGAGAGGGGGAGAGAGATAGAAACGTCAACGATGAGAGAATCATTGATCAACCAATTTACATAACACATTGTTCATTTCAGGAGTATTCATTGAGTACCTGTTGTATGTATGTATGATACTTCCAAGATATTGAGGGGAATAGAAGGAAAAAAGAGTTTCTTGCCAAACTAAAAATGGAAATCTAATTGAGAAACAAGACATATGACACAGTTTCATAACTTGATCCTAAGGTAACTTAGCCTAATTTTTCACTATTTATACACTTATTCATTTATTAATTTGATCATTTGTGGTTCAACAAATAGATAATAATACCTGCTGTGTAGAAAAGACAGAGGTGAGCACTGGGGGATGGGAAACAGAAGGTGAATAGGATACCTTCTTTACCATCCTTTGCTTTTCTTGCCTTTCCAGAAACCCTTCTGGGGATCAAATTATAGTTTTCTCACTTCTTGGAGAGACAAAGGGGAAAAGTGATTGGCTTGATGAGAGAGGAGAAAGCAAGCCAGAGCTAGAACTTAGGTCTTTTGTTTCACATTAATGATTGTAACCTTCTGCTCCTGTGTTTGCCAAGGCTTGGTGCTTTAAAAGTTATTTTTCTATGAATACCCAGTAAGTTTGACCCAAATAGAAAATTATCAAAGAGAACCAGTAGAGCCCTTCCATTTACCCAAAAGGACCTGCTTGTATCACTCTGTGGGGGGATCTGCATGAACTGGGATCCATACAAGTTACCAAAAGGCCACCAGGAGCCAGACTTCTTCAGAGGATAAAGACTAATTTCACAGCTGCCTCCAGCTCACTGAAAGGGGCCCAGTGCCTAAACATTGATCCAGTCAAAATGCATTGATATCTTTAACATTTTTTCCTAAGAAAATCAAATTGTCTGAATAAATATGAGTGCCATAAACTTGTGCAAGATTTCAATTTTCAAGTGTAATCAACAGGCAGATTGGAACAGAATGAGCTAGATATTTCATGTTGGGTTCATGCGTGAGGAAATTTGATTTCGGAAAGGAAGATGGAGATATCTGAAGTAGCTCAGTCTCTAAAATCTATAACAAAATTGTTTAGACCATGAGTACGGCATGATAGTTAATTATTTAAAAAATCAGAAATAGGGAAAATGAGGATTAGAAGAAGTACTTGATTATGGAAGAGTGATCGTAACCTCTGTGAGCTGATGCAGAACTTTCACTGGACACCTATTCTTGACTGTCTTCTTCAGGATCCTGTGAAATTTGACAGTGGAAACCCCAGTCCAGGAGATTCTTCCCTTTCTCCTCACACCCCACCCAGAAATGACAATGGGAAAGGCCCTCTGGCCTCTGGATGTAATGTGGACCCTCAGCAATGCTGTTCAGTGAGGCTAGGGCAGAGATAAATTCATGTCACATTTTGAATTAAGCTGGACCCTCAAAAGTGCTTCATTCAGGGGGTAAGATAGGAGGAATAATCAATTCTTGACTATTAAAGTCTCAATTATCTAGCTGCTTTATTCTCGCAATTGCGCTCTAACTTTATTTTAATTGTTTTCTAATTATAAAAGTTATAAATTCTTATTACAGAAAATTTTGGTAATCTAGAAAAAAAGGAAAAGTAAATTACTGATACCATACCATGATCATACCACCCAGAGAGAACTATCTAATTAATAAAAATATTCACATTTCTTTTTAATCATTTTTCCACATAAATATTTGTCTGAATAATCATACATAGATATGATTACATTGTAATTTTATCATATAACATTGACTGCTTATGGTGTCACAGGTAATATTTTGAGTACTTTAGACATATTAATTTATGTAAGTCTCATGTTCTGTAAAGTTGGTATTATTATTATGCCCATTTTACAGATGTGAAGATTGAGTGTTAGGCAGTCAGTGAGTCTATACTAGTCATCAAGCCCCAGTAGCTGGCTCCACTACACAAGGTCCAAATTACCATGCTGATGTTTCTCTTGGAAAATTTCATTTTAATGAGATGAAATTAATATAGTCTAGTTAACATAGCCATTTCCTTATTTTTATATACTTACTAGTTATAGGTTTTATTATTATAGAGTGATGATTTAGTTAACATCTTTGACCAGACAGCTTTTTACCCTTTCAGATGGTTTCTTGTTAGTACAATTCCTAGATCAAGGGTATGAGTAGTATTAATGTTGTTGATATATACTGGATTACCTAACTATTTTCCCACCAGATAGTATGAAATCCTATCCTTTCTTAGGTGGCAGACAGGAGACAAACTCTAATCACAGCCAGTTGACTTTTCATAAATAACTGAAGTTCATTAGGTGACAGGTGACACACAGAGCTAAACAAAATTTTGTCTTTCTTTGCAGTAAGATTTCTGAAGTTCTTGTGCGTTCTTCTCCTTGTTGCTGTAGCTCACTGTGAATGAGCTCTGTCACTGACCATCCTCATTCTCACCTATAGTACATGAACCCCATAATCCATGAGTTGCTTGGGGTACAGGAACATAAAAGTGCATTTATGAAGAGGGTCACTAGCACTTAGATTTTTCAAAGGTGACCCCCAAAAAAGTCAAGAGCCACTACTATAGAATATGATAGCATATCCTTAAATATAAAATTAGTTAGCCTGTATAATAAAAGGGTAATATGCAAATTGACCGAATGGTGGAATGACTGGAACGCCTGCAGCCCCTCGCCCCAGCCAGCCCCACCCACATCCCCTCCCCTCAGCCAGCCCACCCCCAATTGCCCCCATCAGGGCAGGCCGGCTGGAACCCACCAGTGCACGAATTCATGCACCAGGCCTCTAGTGTTATAATAAAGCTGACCAATATCAAATGCTTATAAAGACAAAGGTAAGTTCCTTGGGCAAAATCAATGAAGGTCTTCTTTCTTTGAGTTGCCATCATGGTAGAAAAGCCCATAATTTGTTTTTTGGATGAAACTCCTCTCTGCCTTCCCTCCTTCCCTGCCAAGGTTCAAAGAGCAACCATTAGAAATTACCATAACAACGCAATCTGTGTAGAGCAAGCATGTCAAACTCACAGCCCGTGGCCACATGAGGCCCACAATGAATATTTTTGTGGCCCAGCCAATATAACGATATAACAGTATGTAAGAAACGTTTTAATAAAATTTTCATAACTTAATTTTTACGATATCCTGTTATACATAATTATTAATAACAAACTGCAATGTTCGCTAATGACTGATTGCTATAATCGTGTTGCATTCATTTTCCTTACATGCCTTAAGCACAGGCGCACCATTTCTCACCACTAATACTAGCAGCAAATATTTTAGATGCTGATTGCCATTGGTCTTGTACTGACTTGTTTGGTGTGCACAACAGGAAATATTTCACTTTCGGATAGTAAGAAAAATAGGTTTATTTGTGTTAAGCTTATTAATTTGTATAGTTATTCAGTGTCTTGTAAGTTAATGTTCAAGAAAAAATATTAATTTTTATTAAAATGTTCTATTATTTTATGTTAATGATTACTCACTTATTTCAGGCTTTTGTATTCAGCATCTCTCTATCACATTAACCTATGTTCCTATGAAAATTGAAGCTTTTGTTTTTTTGCGGCCCATATAAACTTAAACCTTGTTTATTTGGCCTGTGTTAGCCTTTGAGTTTGACATGCTTGGTGTAGGGTGTCACAAAGAAGTATAGAAATAAATAAGTTATTTTGTAAGCTGCAAAAATAAGTTAAAGTTCTGGAGACTTATGAGAGGAAGGGGGTATCACATGAGCAAGATTTGGGCTGCTCTCTCTGTGCCTCTGTGCCAATGGTGCTGTTTAAGGAATTTTGTTTATTGAGATGACAGCAAGATGTTCCTTGCCATCTATATATATAAAAGGCTAATATGCAAAGTGCCCCTTCGGGCATTCAACTGGGAGACCAGAAGTTCAATCGCTCACTATGATGTGTGCTGACCACCAGGGATTGGCGCAGAACAAAGGAAGGCCCCGGCCGGCAGCTGGAAGACCCTGAGACCCTGATCAGCCCTGATTGGGGGCCAGGCTTAGGGACCCTACCCGTACACAAATTTCATGCACCGGACCTCTAGTTTTAATATAATTGAGAGAGTATTCCTGGTATTAATTTAAGAATTACTAGAAAAATTGCTTTCCAGACCCTTTTCTATCTTAATTTTTCAAGGAAGTTCCAAATACTTTTCAGACCTTTAACACTAGAGCACCACACAGGCTCAGAGAACAGAACTATTCCACAGAGAGGATCAGCTTTGTTCTTCTGTGGAGCCACTGGGAAAGCAGTCAGAGAGGAGGGGACTGCAGGCTTGAGGCCAGGGGCTGGGAGTCAGATAAATGTGTGTTCAGACCTCACAGCCACCACTTGTGGCCTTAGGCCAGTTCCTTCCTCCCGGGCTTCTCAGGAATCGAATGGCACAGTCTAGTCCACAGTCAGTATTCAATGCAAGTTCTCTTTGTGCCTGCTTCTGTCCTTTTCCATAGACTCTGATACACTAATGGGGATGAAACGTGCTCTGAAAGCAATCAAGTCATATGAAATAAACATTAATATTGCACCTCGCCCTTGGATGGATGTGAATTGTGTGTTTGCTCCTTCAGGTCATCATGCTGACCAGAATCACCCCAACCTGATGATTACCATGGTGAACTGCTTGGCCACCGCTGCTGGATGTCAGCTTGTTGCCGGCTATGACATTGGCGTGGCCAGTGAGAAATCCTCATTTGCCATTCCAGGTGTGAACATCGGGCTCTTCTGTTCCACCCAGGGGTGCCCTTGGAGAGAGTAGTGCTGAGAAAGGTAATCTGCCCGCCCCCCTCTCTATTTGTAACTCTCACATGCACTGGAGGGTTGGTTCCAGAATTCGCTTGTTAAAGTACCGTTTGAATCGGTACATTCTGCATGAAGCATACCTGCAGCTGTTCATCTTCAACACCTGACATTCTGGAAGGCTCCATGTTAAGAATCTATTCTCTCTTAACATAAACAGACTTTTAAAATCAAGGCTTATAATTGAGTCCTAAAAACTTAAACATTATATCATATTTGTCAAATTTTAAATTCCTTTAAAAAAGAATTTAAGAAAGAGAAGAAAGAGAAAATGTGGCAAAAACAGAACTTCAGTTCCCAGGAAACCCAGTTCTCAGGACCATGTTGCATAATTGTTCAGCAGGAGAAATTAAGGGGCAGGACCTTGTAAGATCAAAGTAACTGTTTCCTCCCACAGAAAGTTCTGGCAATGCCAGGCCCACTCAGAAGACGGGAGAGGATCTCCAGTTGTCCCACTCAGATCCCTGCTGTGTTCCTCCTGTCCTGATCCCAGGAGGCCTCTGAATCACTAGTCAGGGTAGCGTTCTTGTTTTGAAGTCTTCAGAGTTTTTTTCTATTTGTAACAGATGTCCCTGCACGTGGGGCTACTTAGAGCTACTTGGAGGCATGAGACAGAGATATGGTTTTGGATCAGTATTAATGAGCTGAAATTGTAGTGCTGATCATGGGAATTTAATGTAGTAAAGAGCCTTTTGGCACTCAAGGCCTTTGCCAGGTTTCTGGACTGCAGATCTTACCTGGGACACCATTTAGGAGGAAAACTGGGGATTCACAAAAATCTAAACCTGAACGAAACACACCTACCTGTTGTCATTGCTTGATTGCACCCACAGGAACACATTCATACACAGGCCCGTTGACTGTGTGTGCATGTTGGGCACGTGTCCCCATGCACATCCACAGGAAAGCAAACAGGTGCTTTTGCAAACTGGCCTAATTGGGAAGGTTGGCCTTTTTCATGCAGGCTAAGGCCACACATGTGGGTCACCAGTACTCTCTGCTGGTCTCCATGGGAAACTGCTCAGCTGTGCCAGAGGGCTGTAGCTGGCCCACTGGGAACAGAAATGATGGCATGAGGCCCTTGTGTTCAAGCCAGACTGAGCCTGGGCATGAATAATTTTCCACATTTGCAAAGTGTTTCTCTCCTATGACATGAGTTAAATAATGTGTCTTCATTGCACCATGTAAACAACCTGCCTGATGCAGCTGCTCCCTTCGCCTATCAGAAATGTGGAGCCAGTGTCTCAGTGAGTGGCACCCCCCATAGAGCACATGAAGATCCGAACCCCCTCATTCCTAACCAGTCATTTCTCTGCAGTAGGAACACTTGCTGCCACTGCTTACCCATGGTTACTTGTGTGTGTGTAGAATCTGATTTCTCAGTTGTGACTACCACAATGTGACTACCACACCGGAACCCGCCCAATGTGACTACCACACCAGATTCCTCCAAATGTGACCACCACATCGGATCCCTCCCAATGTGACTACCACACCGGATCCCTCCCAACGTGACTACCACACCGGATTCCCCCCATCACAACTACCACACCGGATCCCTCCCGATGTGACTACCACACCAGATTCCTCCAAACGTAACTACCACATCAGATCCTTCCCAATGTGACTACCACACCGGATCCCTCCCATTGTGACTACCAGACTGGATCCCTCCCAATGTGACTACCACACCAGATACCTCCAAACGTGACTACCACACCAGATCCCTCCCAGTGTGACTACCACACCGGATTCCCCCCATCGTGACTACCACATCGGATCCCTCCCAACGTGACTACCAGACCGGATTCCCTCCATTGTGACTACCACACCGAATTCATCCCGACGACCTGGAGAGAAAGACTGCCAGTGCACAAAGGAAACCAGTCCAAAATGGCACGTCCACAGCAACAGTTTTGCTTACCACAGAGGATTCGGAAAAGGGCAAAGTGGAACACGAAGAGCGCTGAGTCCCAGGTTTGCCATCATCCAGCTGTGTCACTGTGTGCAGGTGATGTAACCCTTTTTAGCGCTCAGTTTCCCGGTCATAACCATGGCACCACTGACACTTTCCCTCTTGGTTCTGACATTCCGACTTGTACAATACTGGGCTTGGAAACTTGCTGTGAAGCTTGAATCAGGAAGCTTTTGTTAGAAGAAAGTGCTCTTTTATGAATGCAAATATGAGCATATTATTTTTACATTGAAAACACCTGATTACATTTGAGAACGAGAAATCCATGACAGACACTTCGAGGTTTTCAGGCCACACCTGAACCTTCTGATGTCATGGCTGGGAAGACCCTCACCAGGCAAATCTCTACCAAAATGGGCAGTTACCTACCCTTGTCCAGGTGCATTACCCAGCCTGTCCCCCTCCTCGCTCCTTCCCCTGAAAACCTGCTGCGCTAGAGCATTTCCAAAGTGTGGCCTGTGGGAGGTCTGGACTGTCCAAGCGCAGACTCCCAAGCTCCTCACTAGACCTGCTGAATCATAAATTCTGGTTTGGGGGACCCCAAAATATGCATTTTAAAAAGAGATTTCCAAGTGAGTCTGCTGCACACTAAAATGCGCGAACTCCTGCACCAGGGCGGGTGTGACATATCTCTCTGGCAGTGTCTGTATTGGAGCACCGGGCCTTTGTGATGAATTGGGAGCAGTGGTGAGGCCTGGGGAGCCTGAGGAGACTTGACACTTGCAGGAGCCCTTCATCCTCCCCTTGCACGGGTTTCAGGGCCTTCCTCAGCCCTCGGTGCTCAAGCCTTTGGAAGCCCCACCTCTTGTCACATTAAACACCCAAAACACACCCATACCCCACAGTAAATATAATTCTTCTAGTTAAGGAAGGAAATAGAATTATTAGCTTTTAAAGATTTTTCAAAATATTTGATTAACGGTGATTATTTCTGGGCAATCATGAAATAGGTAAGAGTTAAATTCAACATTAATGAAGTTGACATTTTACAATTAGTAAAATGTTAAATTCCAATCAGTCTTGCAAGGGTTTTTCTTTTGCATTTTGGAGCTCAAAGCTTATTTTTCAGGTCCCAGCCAGAGCCCCCTGAAACGCTGTGCTTGCAGTGTCTCTTGACTGGAACACCAGCCCACCGGGTCCCAGTTAGGGAGGCGGCTGTCCCACAGGGACATGGGGGGAGGGGAAGTGGTGCCTGAGGGTTATGCTCCCAGCACGCAGCCTTCAGATGTCCTTACTGATTTTATGTTGATACTTCCTTCGAACCTCCCTGTCCTGCCCAGGAATGTTTAAGCACAAACCTACAAAACAATTTGCAAGTATTTTTTTACATGTTTAAGAAATATTTCCATTTTATATGTTTTCAGTATTGCTCTTACCAAATTATGTATGGAGAAGGTAATCCGCAGTTTTTAAAAATTTCTAGAAATTAGAAAAAGAGCCCTAGCTGGTTTGGCTCAGTGGATAGAGCATCAGCCTGCGGACTGAAGGGTCCCAGGTTCGATTCCGGTCAAGGGCACATGCCTGGGTTGCGGGCTTGATCCCCATTAGGGGACGTGCAGCAGGAGGCAGCCAATCAATGATTCTCTCTCATCATTGATGTTTCTATCTCTCTTTCCCTCTCCCTTCCTCTCTGAAATCAATAAAGATATATTTTTTTAAAAAAAAGAAATTAGAAAAAGACATTTGTCAAAGTAGAGTGTGACTTGGAGCTCCTGACCCTCTGTGTCAAGCACTGTGGTAAGCATTTTGCAATGAGTAATACTTTAATCCTCACAAAAGCTCCATGAGGCATGCTTTATGAACCCCTTTATACAGATGAGAAACAAAAACACAAGGTATTAAATGTCTTCACACAGCTAATGAGGAGCTGTGTTCTGCTCAGGTTTTGATCTCTCTAAAACTGATTTAGGAAATGCGGCCTGAGAATTTAAAGACCTATTGGCAGGTAGCCTGTGCAGGGAGCAGTCTGGCTCTGGACATGGGCTTGTGATTCCTGCACCAGGCCATCCTGCCACCCTCACCTGCTTGTAGGTGACTGCCACATCGCACCACTTTGCACATACATCTGTTCTGCATGGAGCACATTAAATTACTGTGTTTAATTTACAGTCCCACGTATCATCCTACCTGCCCCCCAACAAAAGTGTGCATCCCTGCAGGGCCACATCGGCCCTTATTCCTCTTACATTCTCAGAGCTGACACTGCCCAGCACCAGGCAGACTTGTTAGGTCCAGTTCAATGTGGCCAGGGTACATTCCCCCAGGCAGGCTACATAATACAGACAGTGTGTTTTTTATTCTCAGACCACATTTTCTAAATCCATTTTGAGAAGTTAAATGGCTGAGCAGAACATGAATTAAATCAGCATTTTCTCTGTAGGGCCACGGAGCTTGTAGCCATCTCTTTATAAATGTAGATCCATATTGGGAAGTGACACTGATCATTTGGATGAAATCAGATCCAGGGGTTCTCTAAAACCCGTTTGCTTTCTTTAAAGCATAGCAGGCACGTGTTTTATACCCAAATGATTGCACTTCTGGTGATAAACATTCTTTTCATGGAGAGACATGAGATATATGGTTGGTTGGCGTGGGGTGAAGATATCAAATATGTTTACTCTTCCTCGCATCTATTGAAGTGTTTAAAACATTGTTTGAACTTTAAATGGAAATTGTCTGGTTTGTTACTGTGCTGGGCACTATGGAATTGTGTAAGACAATTCTGACCCTCCAGGAACTTAGTCCAGGAGGCGAGATAAGTCATGAACCACATTAAAATTCAAATACAAAATAGTTGTCATGGGACAAGAGTCAGAAGGTTGGGTTGCCTCTGAGCCCACCTTTTATGACTAGCTCTGTGAGGTGGGGCTAATTGTTTGACCCCTTTGAGTTGTGTTTCTTCGTGGTTATAATAGGGATAATGATAACACCTACCTCCGAAGTGGCTGGGAGGATGAAACTGAACTATACATGTGGGGCAGTGTTGCTTTGACCCACCTCCCTTTCTCCTGCAGTTGTGGTGAGCGGTTTCCACAGGTAAGAGCTTCCCCGTGTTATGGACTGAATTGTGTTCCCTCAAAATTCATACGTTAGAGACCTAGCTCCCCCTACTGTGACTGTATTTGGAGAAAGGGCCTCTAAAGAGGTAATGAGGTTAAATGAGGATAGAACCCTGAATCCAACCAGACCAGTGTCCTTATAAGAAGAGGGAGGGACACCAGAGATGTATTGCACAGACGAAAGGCTATGTGGGGACAGAGAGAAGGTGGCTGTCTGCGGGCCAAGGAAAGAGACCTCAGGAGAAACCAACCCTGCCACACCTTGATCTTAGACTTTCAGCCTCCAAAACTGTGAGAAAGTAAATGTCTGTTTCAGCCTCCCAGTCTGTGGTATTTTGTTACAGCAGCTTGAGCGGCCTAAGTCACTCCCTCAAGCACTTTTGTCTCCCTGCCTCTCTGAAGGTGATTTTTGGCATCCAGGAGCTTGCTCAGCCTTCAACAGGGCAACTTAAAAACAGAGGACGCAGGGCCTCCAGAGACACCCCTCAGGTAACAGCAGGTGTGAGTCCATGGATAAATGCTCCAGCCCCCAGCGTCTGAGGGAACAATTCTCAGATGTGTTTCCTCAGAAGGCCCAGCAGAGTTGAGCCCCATTGCACACAGAACCAACCTGCTTTTTAATGCAAACCTCATCGGCTTTTCTCCTTCCCCGCCTGACCTCGGCCCATGCCCTCACCTGTGTTTCCTGGGATCACTTTCCAGATAAACAAGCTTCACACAGTCCTTGATTCGGGGTCTGCCCCTGCAAGAACCCACACTAAGTCAGGAGCAGGTTCACATTAGCCACTCAGTGAGCATCTCCTCCCCTAATGAAAAAGGGGAAATAAGATTTACTAACAGAAGACCTGCTGTCATGAAGCAATGGGATCGGTTTCTAAGTGAACACCATAGATAGTAAGTAATATGGGACGCAAGGGGAGCAATCAACTTTGACCCTTTGGTGAGCAAATGGGATCACCTACGTAAAGCTTTGGCTTTTCCAGCCGGACAGGGTCTTGGCTCTCAGTTAACTACAAACTGTGACATCACACAGACAAGGTACAAAAGATTCAAAAATATAGGCCTACCGGGTATTGGTACCAAAAACAGGATCCTCTGACCAAAAGCTGGAGCACCCTCCCTATTGATATCCCTTCAAAACCCTCAGGGTAAGCCACCCCTCTGTGTTCTAAGCTTCCCAGACATGCATTTAGCAACACTCAGGAAAAAAAGCAGGCGTGGTGTCCTAAGACTCACCTCCAGAGGCCCCTTGAGAAGGAATTTGTGAGCTGCTGCAGCTCTAGTTCCTTCCTTGACATTTATTGGCTTTTTGATGAATGTTGGAGCAATTTTTCTGTCAACAGCTTCTTATTACAGGTTTGGTGATGTCCTCGTGACCATTATTTTACTCAATACCATGCCCGGTCACTGTGAGGAGAACAGGTTCCACTCAGAAACCATCCATCTTTGCAGCAGCAAATAGCTCAGATAATCCTACTTAAATACTCCTCCTGCACTGGCAGCCGCTCGGGCACGCACAGAGAATTTAGACAATGGCCAGCCTTTAATGGATGGCTCATCTTCTGGCCTTGTGCCTCTCCATTCCTTTAGGACACAGTTCAGGCTTGATTCTCTCTGTTTCTTTTTAAAATAAATTGTGGAGAACTGGGTGAAATCAGCACTAGGACGTTTCTTAAACATAACACGTTCGCACCATGGATGACACGTGTGCCTTGGAAAGTCTGGAACTAGCAGCTGTTGGGAGAAGGCGTCCACTTTTCTTACTGGACTGTCTTCTTTGCCCTTCAAATGCACTGTCCTAGCACAGCCATGTCCCTGGACACATCTGGAGCCCCGTCATTCATAGCATCCATGCCGGTCTGCATGTGCCTCCTCCTCCTTCCTGCCGCCAGATACAGGACTCCAGCCTGGAAGAGAACCTTTCAAAGGGTTTTTATTGTGAACAGTTTCAAACATGGAGAATGTGTGATAAACTACCATGTTCACATTACTCAGCTTTAACAATTAACAATGAATGATTTATCAGTCATACTGGCCAATCTTGTGTTATCTGCCCCTTCCCACCCCAGACTATTTTTAAGTGAATCCCAGAGAAACCTTATTAGAATTTAAACCCCTTGGTGTTTTCACCCAGAAATATTAGAACAGATGCTCCTGATGCGCTTATCACTGAGGACACGACGAGGGTCTTGGGAGCCCTGCGCCAGGAGCCTGGGCAGAGGCCAATACATACACTCTCTCTTATCTCCCAGCAACACCCGTGTATGCCTTTCCCTCTGCTTCCTGTTCCTACTCCTGCTTTCTGGGATCACTCTCTGAAATAAACTACTTGCATGCAAGCCTGGGGCTCAGGTTCTGCTTTCTGGGGGAACTCGGGCTAAGATACCAGCTCAGGAGAGGGGCAGAGGGAGCCCCGAAAATGGCAGCAGAAGGCAGTCCCAGGGTGACAACGGGGCAGGAGCCAGGAGAGTATCCAGCCCAGACAGGAGAATGGAGGCCTCATGAGGGATGTGTCTCAGGGATAAGGTTGGAACGCAACAGACTTGCATCGGATGTGACTGAGCTTCTGGAAAATTGTCCTAAGAAGCTAAAAGAAGGGAACTGAACAGTACGTACCTATTTAGGTCGCATCAAAGGTCGTCACTGCTGACAAGAGGTGGTGGGAAAGTGCAAGGATGTGTTCCTGGGGCGAATAGGCAGCTCTGTAGGAGGCAAATATGGTACACGAATCAACACCCTTAAAAAATGGCTATGCCCCATACCCTCAAAAAAGAACCAGAAATTGAGAACAAATGTTATAAAAACAAAAAAACTGTGAACCAGTGTGTTGTTTGTATTAGCATTTTAAAAAAAGCAGAATTCCTTTGAGTCCAACAAACTGTGATAATTCTAGAACATTTGCTGGAAGGAGTATTATGAAGCCACTGAAAGTGATATGCTCAATGCAAAGTGGGCCCCACACTGTCAGAAAGAGGACAGCAATGGAAAACTGGTGAGATCTGAATTGAATTTGTAGTTTGATTCCCAGTATTGTGCCACTGCTCATTTCTTAGTTGTGCTGAATATGGTGCCGCAAGATGTTAACAAAGGAAGCTGCGTGGAGGAGATAAGGGAACTCTGTATTACTTTTGCAACTCTTCTGTAAATATAGAATTATTTCAAAATAAACATTTTAAGTACATGGATCTGTATTAGGGTTCTCCAGAAAACCAGAACCAATAGGATAGATGGGTGGGTGGGTGGGTGGGTGGGTGGATGGATGGATGGATGGGTGGATGGGTAGATGGGTGGATGGGTGGATGGATATCTCTAGAAAGAGCTTTGTTATAAGGAATTGCTCACGCTGTTATGGAGGCTGAGTCACTTGCAGGCTGGACATGCAGGAGAGCCAGTGGTGCAGTTCCCAGGCTGAGAGCCAATGGTGTTGACTCCAGTCCAGGAGTGGAGGCCTGGGAACCAGAAGCACTGAGGGCAGAAAATCAAGGTTCCAGTTCATACAGTCAGGCAGAGAATGAGCAGATCCTCCCTTCCTCCAGCGTTTTTTTTTTTTTTTTTTCTAGTCAGGCCCTTAACAGATTGGATGAGGCCTACACACATTGGAGAGGGCCACCCACTTTACCACTTCACTGATTCAAAGCTAATCTCTTCCAAAAACACACTCCTAGGAAATAATGTTTAACTAGCTATGAGGGCATCCTGTGATCCAGGCAAGTGGACACATAAAATTAACCACCACAGCATCCATGTTTGTATGTGTACAGCCCAGTCCTGTTAAGATACCCTCAGAATGGATAACAGTGTTTGCCTCTGGGGAGAAAAACAGGGGATGGGGTCAGGGTTAGAGGGAGACTTACTTTAGCACTGAAAACCTTTTGTACGGTTCAATTTTTTTTAAGCACGTGTACATATACTATATTCAAAAAATTAGAAGTCACAGGCACATAGGCTGTGCTCTCTAGGAGGCAGATGGTGAGAGGGAATTTGGTGAATTTGGGATGTATTCAGGAAACAGCCTCCAATGAACGCCACGGAAGGTAAGAGGGGAAGCAGGACTGGCCAGAGGCAGAAGGCCAGCCTCAGATGACCCACTGCGGAGCTCCAGAACCGACAGGCCACAGAGTTCTTCCCATTGGGCGAAGTGGCTGGGCCAGCTACCGGTCCCCGCCAGGCCCTGGATGTGGGCTGAGCTGGGAAGGCCATACCCTGGTCCAAGTGGCTCCCTGTCGCTGAGGCAATCCCTGAGGGTGGCAGCAGCTGGGGCTCCAAGTCCTCCCTGGGAAAGGGGGTCTGGGTGACACACACACATGTTCCTCACAGTAACAAAGTGTTCATTTGGACATGGGAAAATGATTATGATGTTTGGAGAGAAAAAAAATACAGGACATAAATTTCTATTTATAGCATGTAACAACTAGGCAAAACAAACAATAAAAATTTTTAAAAAACATCTTTATGTTCCTAGAAAAAGCACTGGAAGAAAACATTCCAAAATGTAAAAAGTCTTTTTTTTTTTTCCCCTGAAATGGGACTGCACATAATTTTTCTTTCTACTTCCATGTTTCTATATTTTTTTTCCAAATCTTCTATAATTTTTAAGTAATCAAAAATTTCAAGAGAGCACTCTAGGATCTGCTGCTGTTGTTTCTATCATTAAGCTTTGATACTGCTTCATAAATTAATTCTGTGCTTATAGAGAAGGATGAGGAATATTTAATCATTATCAAATAATGTCTAAAATTTTAGGGTTCTATATAAGAAATAAATTAGTTCTATAAATCAATATAAACTCAGCCTTTTTAGGCAATCACAAGTTCAAAGAAAAGTTAGTGGCCCAAACATTTGTTAAATTAAAATGACCAGGGTCAATTATTTCTTGTTCTCAGCACTTAAAGCAGCAGCCATAAACTTCTCCAGCAGAGGGCGACGGTAGCTTAGATGAAGATAGAAATCTTGGCTGCCTAACTTGCAGCTGGGTTGCAGTGGCTGGAAAATCGCCTTTGCGTTTTGGTCCCGAAAAAAAAAAATAACTTATTTAGCAGGTTACATACTAAAATTAGTTAGTTAGTTCATCTTAGGCAGTGGAGAGCAAGTAGCTCATAAATATAGTTGTTTGCTTTGTGTTTTGTCTTTAAATGAGAGTCAGCTGACCTCCTAGTGCGCTATAAAGATTGCTCCCTCATTTTTTATTCCAGCTGCCATAACGGAATACCATGGACTGGTGCTTACAAACAGACACTTATTTCTCAGTTCTGGAGCCTGGAGGACCAAGGTGAAGGTGCGGCATGATCCGGTCCTGGTGAAGACTGTCTTCCTGACCTACAGGTGGCTGCCCTCTCACTGTGTCCTCACGTGGCAGAAAGAGCCAGCTCCGGGGCCTCCTCCTCTTCTTATAAGGGCTCCAATTCTGTTAGATTAGGGCTCTACCCTTATGACCTCATTTAACCTCAACCTCCTCCTTAAAGGCCCCATCTCCAACATAGTCACATGAGGGGGTTGGAGCGTCAGTATATGAATTTGGGCATGACACAATTCAGTCCAGAGCACATGAGCTGGTCAATCAATTTATAGCTGGTATATGTTCAGTGTTTGATTGCAGGTCTGATATAAACAATCGAGGAGGAAGGGTATAATTCTCTGAGGATTCTTTCCAAAGCCTCACCTCTGCTCTGCTCTTTTGCTGCAATTAATGTGAAACACAACGATGGCATACCCTGATGTCAACCTCCCCTCTCACTGCTGAAGTTGGTGAGTTATAGGGGTTATTTCTGTTTGGAGTGAGATGAGATGTTTGGGGCTGAACGGTTTGTTTTATTGTTTTTTTCTTCTTCTTTTCTACTCTGATAACAAGAAAAGGTAGGATTCCTGCCTAGGAAGGAGGGCAATTAGTTGACAAGGAAAGAAATTCTGTCAGAAATTCTGACTATTCCATTCAGCAGCTAACATTTCTCAGTTGTCTCTGTTTACTGCTGAGCTGTATTTCTCCACATTTGACTCTAATTGAAAACTCCATTTAACAGAGATATGAGTAAGGAAATAAAGGTCATTGGAAACTTACTTCATGGAGACACAAAATTATACTGTTAATTACATTATGTTTGGTCTGGTCTTAAATTTATATTCCCTGAGCACACAGTCCTTCTCTCCTGAATGCCCCTCCTTTGGATGTTAGCATTAATGATTGACATTCAGAGCTCAGATGTTTCATCTGAGACAGCCCTTCCCTCACCACCCAACCTAGAGTCCTTCAGGCACACCATCCATCATCTTACTTCATTTCTCCTCTGGGCACCTAGAGCTCTGATCTTCTTCCTTTTCTCTTTTGTCTTCCCTTTCTCCTCCCCCTCTTCCTTGTCTATTTTCTTGCACTAGAGTAGAAGCCTCGTGAGGGCTAGGACCTGGTCTGTCTGGTTCATCTCTGTATTCCTCGTTTCGAGGACATGCCTGCTATAAAGTGAGCGCAGCCATCATTTGTGGGATGAAGAAATGAACGAAGGAGCTCTCTGCAAGGAGGCCTTTCATCATCGTTCAGCAGTTTCTGTCCTTGCATTGAGACTCTGGCATCCCCTCAGAGGAAGAAGTGCTAAGAGTTGGGGACTCTGCCCAGAGGCAGTTTGTTCTGTAGCACCCAGTGCTCCCACTCATATAAGCCAGCACAAGTCCTGGAGATGGGAGGTGGAGGGGTGGCAGAATAGGCCACCCAAAATATGCCACTTTGGTTAGTGAGTATTTTGAGCTGTAGGCATTTGAAAAATAGAAAATGCAAGGAAAGTCTTTCTCTGAACTTCCTTCATGTGCATACAAACAGATCCTCCAAAAGGAGCTCAACTGTCATAGATCCCCTGCTGAACAGTGTCAGCAACCAGGGAATTCTTCTAAGGACCCTCACCCTCCTGAAAACCATTTCCTCTCATCTAACAGCCTAAGTCCCCCTCACCTTTCCCGATTAGGGTGGTATTTAGGCTGAATCCTAAGCCACCTCGGGGAGTTCCTCATCTTCGCCTGGGTGTCTTCCACGTATGCATGAGGTCTATGTGCTAATAAACCTCTGTTTTTCTCTAGTTAATCTATTCAGAGTTCTGGGTCTAGTTATCACAGGGTCTCAGCCAAGAACTCAGAAGGGTATAGAGAAACTTATTTTTCCTCCCCTATAAGACCAATAGTGCAAGGAACCAGAGGGAGAAGGAGCAGAGGGAAATGAGACGCCAGACTGGAGAGGACAAGAGAGGCAGGCAGAGGGGGTGAGCTTCTCTGCTTTCCCTTGGGTGACCACCTAGGTTTATTTCCAGGACAAGATAGGCAAACCCCAAAGTGGCCTAAGCCATGTGGGTGCCTGGAGTGGCCGAGAGGCTCACCTGGCTGCCCTGCGGGATGGTAGGATTGCCGTGGTGGGTTGAGGTCTGACTAAGGTGAAGGACGGGGCGGGCGGGGGGGGGGGGGGGGAAGAATGTGAATGAACCAGTGAAAGACAAGGCCCTAATATTCAAAAGACTAGTGAATAAATTCAGTTGTCTTCCTGAACTTTCCAAACCTCATACATTCTGGTATTAGAGGGGATGTGTAAACTTTATTCTCCAAATAATTTTAAATGGGCAGAGAGAACAGAAAGCTGATTAATTTTAAAAAGAATAATCTAATGGTTCAGTTATAGGTTAGAGCTAACCCTATATAATTCTACCCAGCACTAACGGCAATAGATACTTTTGTTTTTCTTAGAGCCTGCTACTACGCAGCCACTTAATAACACAGTGACCTCCTGGTCCACACTCAACCACTGAACCACACCAGCCGGGACCAAAGCTGCTTTTAATAGAGGAGAGGCACTGCAGGAAATAAGAAAAAATGTGTGTGAGGGTCCTTTTTGTTAATTAGTTGGCAAGAGAGGACTTAAGTCCTTAAACTACATCTTGTCTTCCTTTGGTAGTTCAGACCCAATCATTGGTGATTGTCAGAATTTCCTCCTGGGACACCCATGTTAGAAGCACCTGGAATATTTCATACAGAAACTGCTGAAGTAGGATCTCTAGGTTTGAAGGAATGAAGGAATTTGCAACTTTAATAAGTTCCTCAATTAATTCTTATGCATTATATCAACACTGAGATATATATATATATATATATATATATATATATATATCCTTTCATCTTTCTCTATGTTTTTCTTTATGAAGTGGAAAAATTTCCCGCACAGCACAGATAAATTCACATTTAATAGCCCTCCTCCAATTTTGTGTTTGTGTTATATAGTCCCAAAGTTGCTTTAAAATATAAATATATATATATGTTTATATTAATTTCAGAGAGGAAGGGAGAAGAAGAGAGGTAGAAACATCAATAATGAGAGAGAATCATTGATTTGCTGCCTCCTGCATGCCCCCTATTGGGGATGGAGCCCACAAACTGGACAGTGAATTGAACAGTGACCTCCTGGTTCACACTCAACCACTAAACTACACCAGCAGGGCCCAAAGCTGCTTTTAATAAGGAAGTAATAATCCCAGCCAATTGAGCTTATTTGTTTTTTAAATGAAGCTTTGATTTCACAGTCAGGCTGTGTTTCTATTTCCCTTGGTGTCCTTCCAGAGAGTTTTTTAAATGTACTGGGGTGACATTGCTTTGCTTTACCACCCACATTTCAAGCATACAACTCAATAAGACATCATCTGAACACTGCATAGTGTGTCCTCCCAGAGAATGCCAACAAGAAAATGTGTCTGCTTATCCCTTCCATTTTTGAGCACAATGTCCTAGGATGTCCCCGACTTTAGAATCTGAGACTTAGAGTTACACAAAACTTTGGCTAGCCTTCATGAGTACCAGAAGAAAATAAAAAGGAAACCTCCAGGGGAAGGACACTTGGAGGAAATAGAAAGCTATAGACGTCAATTTCAGTAACAATGAAAAACCAGTTGTAGTTTCTAGATGTGTTGTATTAATGACTATTCATATGAGAGGGATGCTGTACTAATGGCTGCTCATATGAGAGGGATGGCCACTACCTCCCTGCTTAAGCTCCTGGAGGGTCTTGAAAGACATGGACATGCCTTGAAGATGAAGTCTATTCTTATGAACTGTATAGAGCACCCCAAAAAAAAAAATCCTATATAATAAAAGCCTAATATGCTAAGTGTCCAGTCATTCAGTCGGCGTTCAACCAATCAAAGCGTAATATGTTAATGATATGCTAAAGCCGCTCAACCGCTGGCTATGATGTGCACTGACCACCCCAGGGCAGACACTCTGCCTGGTAGGTTAGCTTGCTGCTGGGACTGAGCAAGATGGGCTGGTCCTTCCCCAGCTGGCCAACCTCCCTCATCCCTCCCTGGCCCCCATTGTGCACCAGTGGGGTCCCTTGGCCTGGCCTGCACCTTCTCGCAATCTGGGACCCCTTGGGGGATGTCAGAGAGCCGGTTTCAGCCCAATCCTACAGGCCAGGCCAAGGGACCCCACTGGTGCACAAATTCATGCACGGGGCCTCTAGCACATGTATAAAGCCTCATTTCTAACCCCAATCATTTGAATTCTATTCAATTCCAATGATTTTTTTGGTGTGTCAGAGGTTCTCAACCAATCAAGTATACAGAGTGGCTGTCTTCTCCCCAAAGGGAAATCAACAGCCTTAGCCTGGGGACCCAACTCCAGCTCAGCCAGTGCCATTCTGCTATGACCCCTCCCCGCCCCGCCCCCAGTTGGCGCCCTCTAGAGGGAACCCCCGCTCCCACTGCACGCTGTGCGCTCCCTGGCCTCCCCTGTCACCCTAGTCTTGGCATCCGCTCCTGTGCCCCCAGCCTGTCAATGGGACTCCGCCCATTCCGAGCCCTCCTCCCACTGTTAGCACCTGCACCTCCGCTGGAGCTTGTCCATGCCCCCACTGCAGGAGAGCGCTTCCGCCCGCTGTGCGCTCCCCGGCCCTCTGCCCCTAGCCTTTGGCGCAAGCACTTAAGCGCCCAGCGCGTCCACGCTCCACCCGCCTGCCCGCGACCCCCGCAGATGGCGCAGGCACCTGGGCCAGAGCTTGTCCACGCGCTCCCCGCACCCTGCCCTGCCCTGCTGTGGGCTCTGGTACTGACGCTCGTACTCTGGCCGCCCCGCGCCTTCTCTGGGGAGCCCTGGGCAGGCGCAGGCACAAGCGCGCGGAGGAGGTGCGGGGCAAGGTGGCGCTCAGCTTTGGGACCATTGGCCTGAGCCTGGTGGAGAGGACGAAGGTGGGTACACGCAGCTGCACACGGAGCGCGCGGTCGAAGGCCAGCTCCAGACACGACTTCACTCGGCCTTCCCGGCGGCCAGCGCCCAGCGGGGGCTTTGCAGGGGCTGGGCGCGGGGCAGCGGAGCGCTGGCAGCAGCAAGCGGGGTGGGGCGGCACCCGTGCACCCGCTCCTGTGCCGCCCGCGCTGGCCCTGGATGGCTTCGCTGGCGAAGTGCCAGGGCCACATCCACCTGCAGGAGCTGCACCTGATGCGACTGAGAGAGGCGGGCACGCCTCCCACCGGCTGCTCCGCAGAGAGAAGACTGGGGTGCAGCGCCCCTCCTGGCGTCCCAGGGCGGGCAAGGAGAAGAGGCCGCAGGGGAGGGCACACTCCAGGCCCGGACGCCCTACACAGCAGAATAGGGACCCACTCCACGGTGCAGACTCCTGCAGCGGATGGGCGCATTTGGCGCGTCCGGGCGCTCCTGCAGGTGAAGTTCTCCCCGGACTGGCCATTCTTGGGGGCGCGGGGCCCCGCCCCCGTGACGTCAATCCAGGGACTGACAGTTGAAGCTAGACCGCTGTTCTGATCGGTTGCTCGGGAGACCAGGGTACACAGAGAGGACTGGCCTCAGTCCCCAGGCCGAGGAGGCGCTGTCCAGTCCCCCGTGCGCTGTCCGCTCCTGGGACTCGCAGGCCCAGGGCACACGAGCCAGGTCACCCCGAGCTGTGGCCAGAGGAGAGCTTCAGGCACCATGAGTCAGAGGCAGGTGCTGCAAGGTAGGGGCTGGGGCGGCTGCCCCCACAGCAGTTGGCGGGAGCCAGGGGATGACTGAGCAGCTCTCTCCACCATGTCTCTCCTCGCAGTGTTCGAGCAGTACCAGAAAGCCCGAACCCAGTTCGTGCAGATGGTGGCAGAGCTGGCGACCAGACCACAAAACATCGAGACCCTGCAGAACGCGGGTGAGCCCTCACCGCACCCCTGGGGCTGTCACCTGGTGCCCTGCGCCTGCAGTCATTAGTCCGCCCTGGTCCTCAGCCCTGCCTCGCCCATCACCCGTATCCCAGGCCAGTCACTGCCTGTGTCACTGGGCTCTCCTAGCCGCGTTCCCCGCCCCCACCCTCTCCTGACCCCTGCCTCCTAGCCCACCCCTATCCCCTGCAGCTGAGTTTTGGGGAGAAGGATGGGGCTGGAGGAATGCCTCCAGGTCACTGCGAAGGTGGTAGAAGCATTCAGCCTCTTTAGCAGGCCTTTGGGGGTGAGGCTGAGCGGGTGAAGCTTACAGTTTGGTGTGAGAGGGGCCCTATTTCTATCTTTACTGCAACCAGGCAAGTGTCAGGTGGAAAGTCAAAGCCAAACGAACTACCTGCCTGGAAGTCATTTTATGTGAATGGGAATCTGCCCTAATCAGGCCCGTTTTACTGTGCGGGTGCCCGTGCATGTCACCCTGCCTTGGTCACCTTCAACTTCACACCAAAGGACTTCCAGAGCCGCTTCACATTATTTCTCATTTTGCATTAGTGAAAGAGCTTGATACGCTTGAGTCTTTTCCAGGAGATTCAAAGTCAGTAAAGATCTAGTTTTGAGAAACCCTTATAATATTCTCATTTCACCCCTCAGCCCAACTCATGCAGACTATAGAGAGGAAGAGAGTGTGTGTGTGATTTGCTTCTTATCTAGTAACAAGGAGATAATGGTGGCTCTCCTCTCCCTTCCCTTCCTTCTCTCATTAAGCAAGATGCCACCAGCATCTGAACTCAAAATAAGATAGCATCTTATCACTACTGTGTCATGAGAAACCTTCAATTTATAGGATATGATCTTTAAGACTCAAATTCACATGCAATTAAAAGGAATTTTAAAACATTAAAATTAAGGGCAAGAATGTTTAGACATAATATTTACTCTGCATTATTTTTTAGTGAAATTACTACAGCATCTAAATGGTAATTTTTATGTGTGTTTTTTGTTGTTGTTGTTGTTTGTCAGTGGGAGGGATTTTGGTGTTTATTCCTTGTAGGTTTTCATTTTGGGTCAGGAGATGTATTAAGAACGGAGAAAGTGCATTTTATAATAGTTTTTAAAACTTTTGATTTAGGGGTAATTGTAGATTCACATGTAGTTGTAAGAAATAGTACAAGATCCTGTATACCTGAAAACTGTGGGATGATATCACAACCAGGAGTTGACATGGGGAATTCACTGATTTAAATCAGGTTCTTCCCATTTGACTTGTACTGATTTGAGTGTGTTTGTGTGTGTGCTATGCAGTTTTATCCTGTGTGTTCCCATCACAATAGTCAAGATACAAACCTCTTTCATCACCCAAGGATGCCTCCCTGTGTTGCCCTCTTATAACCACACCCAGCTCCCTCTTGTCCCTTAACCCTGGGCAACTTGCACTAATCTCTTACCCACTTTTAAAATTTCATTATTTAAAAATTGATAATCTTTTGTTCTGCAGTTGTTTCATGTGGATTAATTTACTTTCTTCTGCATGTGTATGTGCTTTTATGCATGCATGTATACTCCTCAAAGTACTCAGAACAGTACTACACATACATACTGTTTCATATATACTGACTAAATAAAGTTTATTACAGCATAATTCATTTTAAAATGCACTTACACTTTAGGGTTTTTTCCCTCTCTCAGTCCTACTCAATGCCCTTTGTTAATGGACACTTAGTATTTACAAATATTTAATTTTTGGACAATATACTGCTAAACTAAAACATTTTTTAAATAGGGAAGATGAGTGACATTACATTAAAAATTTGATACAGAAATATGGAAGTATAGGTAATACTTAAAATACACAATATCATGGGTTAGTATAATAGTGGCAGGCTTTCTCTTCCCATAAGTGTACAATGTAGAATATATTATGGGATGTAGTCAATCCAAACAGGCTAAATGATCACCGAAGTATAAGTGACTTAGAGATGACATTTAATTTTTAATTATATTTTAAATTTAGAAAGGGAGGGAGAGAGAGAAACATGGATTTGTTGTTCCACTTATTTATGCATTCATTGGTTGATTCTTGTACGTGCCCTGACCAGGGATGGAACCTGCAACCTTGCCTATGGAAACCACACTCTAACCAACTGAGCACCCAGCCAGGGCTATTTGACATTTTAAACAGCCACCTATTTTCACTTATGAAGGAATGGAATGCAAAAGGAGTATAACTGCCCTAACCGGTTTTGCTCAGTGGATAGAATGTCAGCCTGCAGACTGAAGGGTCCCAGGTTCGATTCCGGTCAAGGGCATGTACCTTGGTTGCATGCACATCCCCAGTGGAGAATGTGCAAGACGCAGCTGATAGATGTTTCTCTCTCATCGATGTTTCTAACTGTCTATCTCTCTCCCTTCCTCTCTGTTAAAAATCAATAAAATATATCCTTTTTAAAAAGGAATATAACAAACAATGTCTTAAAGTTATCTGCACTTTAATAATATCTTGATGGAACACTAAGATTTTTCTTTTCCTGCGAAATTTATTTTAATGTATTTCATGTTATCTAGATTCAATGTAAGCACTTCTTTAGTTATTTTTAATTGAGACAGAAAATGATTGTTCCAATATATGTATTCTTTTAATTTAAAAAATAACCTGTAAGCTTTGTTATGAAAATTTTTATTAATAGTCAATTAAGTTAAACATTCAAATTGTTTATTAACCCTCATCGAAAGATATTTTTCCATTGATTTTTTAGAGACAGTGGAAGGAAGAGAGAGCGATAGAGAAAGAGGAGAGAAACAATGATGTGAAAGAGACACATTGATTGGTTGCCTCCCACAGGCACCCAGACCAGGATGGGGGATCCAACCTGCAACCCTTCGGTGGGTGGGCCAACGCTCTAATTACTGAGCAGCATCAGCCAGGGCCAAACAGTTTATTTTTTTTATAATCACCTGGATTTAAAAATGCTTTTGAGCCCAGCCACAGTGGCTCAGTGGTTGAGCATCGACCTATGAACCAGGAGTTCTTGATTAAATTCCCAGTCAGGGTACATGCCCAGGTTGCAGGCTCAATCCCCAGTAGGGAGCAGATAGGAGGCAGCCAATCGATGATTCTCTCTTATCATTGATGTTTCTCTCTCTCTCCCTCTCTCCCTTCCTCTCTGAGATAAGTAAAAATATACTTTTTAAAAATAATAATAAAGTAAATAAAAATGCTCTCTAATGAGCCAGTATATGTTATGTGTACATGAATTATATATTCTGTTCAAGCTTTTTTTTCAGTCATGTGACTTCATATTGGTAGCCTAAGACATAAGTGCATTTTATTCCTGACTTGGACATAATTTTTGCATACCTAGGAGGGTTTTGTTTTCTCACTTTTATAGTAATCTATTTAAATAAATACATATCATGTATTCAAAATTATGTGAAAACCATTTCCATATGCATATCATGATAAATCAGTAGTTTCCTTGTGAAGAATTTTTTAATTCATTCACTGTGAAAGGAACTTTAAGGTGAAAATCATCAATGGAGCTTTATTTCATTCTAAATCTCTGCTCTTTTTCATTGTGTTTTGGATGTGCTCATGAGAGAATTTGCCTTATTAAATATGTCCAAAGTAATTACTAAATCTAACGAAGTTTTGCAAGATATATTCTTCACAGTATTTGGACAAAAATAATTTTACTTCAAACTTGTTTCTAGGAAGAACTATATATGATGTGTCTATAACCTAGAGGTTTTTTTCTCATTGAGATTTTATTCCTTCTAAATTAAAGGAGCATACTGGTACATGAAAACATTCAAAAGTTTAATGTTTGTTATGAAGCCTCTTTATGCACGTGCAAACCCTGACTGCCTTCTCTCCAGGGCTTTTTGAGGACAGGTGAAGTGGAACACAGTGAAGGGGGAGGCACTTGATATTTATTGGTTGATTGCTGTAAACCTATAGTTAACACTTCCCCTTTTTTTCATTTAATCATACTTTATGTAAAGGACTTTTCTTCCATGTTCTTTGGTGCAGAACTTTGGGATTTCTATTGAGTAGATGTACTGCCCCTGGGAGAAATCCAGGGCCAACCCTTAAGAAGAAATTTTCCCTTGCCTTGTAGTGGGTGGGATGGCCCATCTGAACACAACCCGGACTTTCCTAATTTTCAAAGTAAAATAATGATTTGGTTTTGCCATATGGCCCATGTTTTCTATCATAAGGGTAGCTCAATTTAAAATTTATTGTTTATTCAAGTTCTGTTAAAAGTCTAGGTGAAAACAAGTACATAGCATTTGTGTTCATGTGTATGTATACATATGTCTCTAAAGGAAATGATTTCTATCCACTTTTCCATATATTTTGTCTCTGTGTCAAATTTGAATCACTATTAAGTTATGTACATTTACTGAATTATATTAGTTTTTCCTAGAAATGTCTTTGTAGAATTAGTTGAATAATATGCCCTCTTTCTTAAGATATATTTTTATTGATTTCAGAGAGGAAGGGAGAGGGAAAGATAGAAACATCAATGATGAGAGAGAATCACTGATTGACTGCCTCCTGCACGTCCCACACTGGGGATCTTTCCCGCAACCCAGGCCTGTGCCCTGGTCGGGAATCGAACCATGACCTCCTGGTTCATAGGTTGATGCTCAACCACTGAGCCACGCTGGCCAGGCTGCCCTCTTTTTAATTTTTAAATTGAGGGCCTATTTTAAAAAATAGACAATTTTCCCATAGCTTTTTAAAATCTGTCATTGAAGGTATTACCTAATTTTTTGTTAAATGTTTTTAATATAAAGATACTTTTATTTATTTATTTATTTATTTATTTATTTATTTATTTATTTATTTTGCCTGGCTGGCATGGCTCAGTGGTTGAGAAATGACCTATGAACCAGGAGGTCAAGGTTTGATTCCTGGGTAGAGCACATAACTAGGTTGCAGGCTCGATGCCCAGTGTGGGACATGTAGGAGCCGCTGATCAGTGATTCTCTTTCATTATTGATGTTTCTCTCTCTCTCTCCCTCTCTGAAATCAATAAAAATATATTTTTTAAAAAGATACATACTTTTTTATTCAACAAGTCTTTTTCTTTTTTAAATTTTTAATTGATTTGAGAGAGTGAGAGAAACATTGATTTTGCTGTTCCACTTATTTATGCATTCATGGTTAATTCTTGTATGTGCCCTGATCAGGGATTGAACCCGCAACTTTGGCATATAGGACAACATTCTAACCATCTGAGCTACCTGGCCAGATCTCAACCAATCTTTATTAACTATTATATGTCAATCTAGTTCTTGGTATGAAATTTCTGGGGAAAAAAATTGTTCCTACTTTCTTTTATTTCACAAAGTAGTTCCCCTTTTACTTTTGCTACCATTAAACTCAGTGCTATGTTCAGAACTCAACTGCAGCAATTACCTCTAACCTATATTTCTAATAGAATTGTCAGTCCCTGTCTGCACCACATGGCTCTTAATAATTATCTTTGTATACATGTATTTTAGAGTAAACTATCTAAAAAGAATTTAGAGTAGGCACAGTATGAATACAATAAAAATTAATTTCCTCTGAAGATACATTTTTTAACTGACTACCTTCCAAAATTGTCCTCTTCAATTATTACTCATGAAACCTTTTGGAACAGACAGACCTTTTAGAACTATGCTATTTATCTCTACATATTAATTTTCACAGTTTGGTCATTCATCATTCAATAAATGTTTATTGAGTGTCTAGGTGTCATATGAATGCTTGGATGCTGATCATGTAGAAACAGAAAGCCATTGAGGATCTTATTTGCTAGTGGAGAGATATAGAAAGATAAATAAAACAACCATTTCTTAAGTGTCTAGAGATAAACAGATAGAACACATATGGAGGGTACTTAACCCAAGCTTTGGGACTGAAGGGGCTCTCTATAGGAGACTTCTAGGAGGAATTCCTAGGAGTTAACTAGACCAAGAAGGGGATGGGGAAACTGCAGTCAGGTGGAGGGAGATTATGTGTAAAGAAGAGGCAAGAGAAAACGTGGTGTGTACTTGATGGAAAAGGCAAATGTTCAGGTATGGCTGGAGCATCTTGGGGTAATAGAGCAAGGGAGAGAAAAGTCAGTGGCTAGAGAGGAAAGCAGGCCTAATTATGAAGGTCCTCATCTGAAGTTTGGATATAATCCTGAAATTGATAGGAAGTCATTGAAGAGTTTTAATTAGAGGAACATTGGGATCTATTTTATGTTTTAGAAAGATGATTTTCATGGTTGTGTGGAGAACAGGTGGAGGGGATTAAAACAGGATCAGGGAGACCAGGTATCCATTTTTGCTGTACCAGTCTAGCTAGATAAGAGATATGCAGGACTTGTGATTTAGCAAAAGGGAGCAGGGGCAGGTAAGAAGAGAGAGGAGTTCAAGATGACTCCAAGGCTTCTGGCTGCTTAAGTTAGCACCATTCATTGAGGAGAAAGAGGATACAGAAGGTGGAGGAAATGGTGATTTCACTATAACAGCACTGAGGTTATAGTGTGTCTGGGATATCTATGTGCCAGTGAATATGGTGAGCAATGTGGGTATATAGGGCTCTGGAGCCCAGGAAAGCGATCATAGCTTAGATGTGTAGAACTTACATGCTCATTAAAAGTTTCGATGTGTAGAACTTACATGCTCATTTGAAAATATAGTCAAAGCTCATTTTTATATTTCTTTATCTATATATATAAAGAGCCAGGGGCCGTCACATCTGAAACAACCAAACAGATGACCAAGCAGGCTGAGTGGGATGACAAGTCCGGCAGGGGGGTTAGTGAGGGACGAGCAAACAACTGAACAGCAGGCTGCATGGGGCCACCAGGCCGGTGGAGGGCCATGAGGGGCGATCAGACCAGCAGGGGGCAGGGGCGGAAGTTAGGGGCGACCAGGCTGGTGGGGGGGGCAGTTAGGGGCGACAAGGCTGGCAGGGGGGGGGGCAGTTGGGGGCAATTAGGCTGGCAGGGGGGACAGGTGGGGGCAAACAGGCCAGCAGAGAGGGGGCAGTTGGGAGCGACCTGGCTGGCAGTGGGGGACAGTTAGGGGTGACCAGGCAGGCAAGCAGGTGAATGATTAGGAGCCAGCAGTCCAGGATTGTGAGAGGGATGTCCAACTGCTGGGTTGGGTCCAATCCCTGGGATTGGGCCTAAACTGGCAGTCAGACATCCCCCGAGGGGTCCCAGATTGGAGAGGGTGCAGGCTGGGCTGAGGGGACCCCTCCCCCATGCACGAATTTTATGCACCAGGCCTCTAGTGTAATTATAAACATGTAAGTTTCAATCATTTTATCTAAAATACATGTAAATTGAACCTGCCATAGTTGTATACTCTACATCCTCATTCAGTTCAAATCCCACATATATAGATGGTGATGGCTGTGACCTAGTCTAGAGTCAGACAGTTGCATCAGTTTAATACAGTAATCATGGAAGACAGCTACAGTGATGTTAATGGTAGAATAATATCACTTCAGCAGATTATACTCTTTGGTATGCATTCTAAACCTGGCTATAGGCCAGTTTCATTACTAAAGGATAAATGCTATATAAGTATATGTTAACTAAGTAAGTGAATGCATGCTGTGCTTCCTTGCCCTCTTAGGAGAGTTGCTAGCTTGTTCAGAGAGTCAGTGGTCTCGGTTTCATCTTCCTGTCACCTCTCCCCACACAAAAAATGATGTATCAGGTGTGGTAGCCCTACACTCATAAACAACTGAGTTAACAGTGAATCACCAAACAAAACTGAGAAGATGAAAAGATGCTAACTATAGTATTAACTACAAGGAGAATAATTGTAAAAGGAGAAAATATCTTATTTTTTATCATAATTTAAAAAAACTATACATATGTTTTGTGATTCATTCTGACCCTTTAAATAAATTATAAGACTTCATGTTATAAAGGATATAACACCTGAAATCATAATTGACTTGATAGTTATGACAGTGTAAAATTATTTCACAGAAAACAAAACAGACACGTGATACCAAAATTTATGATTTTTAATCAAATACAGGAATAGTGGCCAGAGGTATATAATCATAGAGGCTGGGGAAAAACAAATCAGGTCCTGAAAATTCTTACTCTAAAAAATGCAAGGGAGGAACACTTAAGTATTTTCAAGTAAAAAATGACCAGTGAAGGAAAATGAGTTGTAAAGTTTATTAGTGTCATGACACTTGCTTCAGTAAAAGTATAATCATGTAAATGCAATATCTCATTATAGAAATAAAGATATTAAATCTGCTAAAGTTGGTAAGTGTAGTTGGAGTTACTCTGTGATAGAACAGGTAGTGCTTACAGTAATAAAATCAAAGTGAGTGGTGGTTTTTAGAGCCAAGACTGCAAGTTTTTCAATAGGAGATAGATGTATATTCAGAACTGTGCTAGGTAATTTCAGAAACAGAAAAGTATAAAACAAGCTTGGCTCTAGAGATGCTTATTACTTTACTATGGAGGTAAGACATTTATTCACATAAAACTAGAGAACCACATAAGATGCCATGTCAAGGATGGCTGCTGTGCTTTGCATGACTTTGGGTGTACCATTTATATCATGATCAATGTGAATGGCATCCCCCGGATTTGTGCAGTACACAGCCATACATGATGGACCTGGGGTTATTCAGGCTTCATTTTTATTTATTTCACTGCAAGTAAGTAGTGTAAACAATAAAGCTCTCCGTGGCTTCCCATTTCACTTAGAGTAACATCACAAGCCCAGCAGGTGTGGCTCAGTTGTTGAGCATTGACCCAGGAACGAAGAGGTCACCGGTTTGATTCCCAGTCAGGGCACATGCCCAGGTTGCTGGCTCAATCCCCAGTATGGGGCATGCAGGAGGCAGTCGATGTTTCTATCTTTCTATATCTCTCCCTTCCTCTCTCTCTAAAAATCAGTAAAAACATATTTTTTAAAAAAGACTAACAACAAAGTGTTAATTTGACCTATAGCCATATTTGATCTGGCCCATCCAAGCTCTCCAGCTTTATCTCTTGCCCCATCACCCTCCCACTTGATATTTCAGGCTGGTCTGAATTTCTCATGGCACAATCCTGCATCCCTGTCCAAGCCAGAAACCTGGAAGTATCACCGATTCCTCCATCTTCTTCACACTAACCAGTTTCTCTCCTAAATACCTCCTTAGGCCATTCACTTTTCTCTTTCTCTTTTGCCATTGCTGTTCTCCAGGCTATCTGCACAACCTGTGTAGGTTCCTACAACAGCTTCCTCAGTGGTCTTCCTGCCCCCAACAGTGTCTATTTTCATTCTTTTCTCCCAGTGTAATCGAAGTGATCCTTCTTTACAAAGTACAAATTTAATCCTATCACTGCACTGACACTAATGTTCAGATACAATTCAAAATACTTAAAATATTTTTTGGACCCTTCAGGATTTTGGTTTATATTTTTTGGACCCTTCAGGGTTTTGGTTTATTTTAATTAGCCTTCTTTCTCCAACCTTCTCTCTCCCCTCTTGTACTGTGGTCATACTGCATTCTCAGTTTTGTCAATATATCAAACTGGTTTTGGTTTTGAGCTTCATTTATATAGTTCTTTCTGTTTGGAATACTCTCCAATCTATTTACCTCACTAATTCTTCCAATCTGCCCCCAAAAGCCTTCAGATCTCAACTTAGATGGCACTGCTCCTGGGTTGCCTTTTCTGTGTTCTTCAAAGCCTGGGCTAGATGCTCTACCATGTTTGCAGAGCACACTCTACTTACTTCATTGCCTACATCATAATGTGTTGCATTTGCTTCTCTCTCAAAGCCCCTATACAAGTTCTTTGAGGTTAAAGACAATTGTGTTTTCAACACCTTGTTTATTCTGAATAGGTAGTTATTTAATTTTCAATTACAATTTACATTCAACATTATTCTATACTAGAGGCCTGATGCATGAAATCCATGCAAGGGACTCAGCCCTCCCAGCCTTGCCTTGGCCCTTGCAGCCCCAGCTTCGTCCAGAAGGTCATTCGGAAGGACGTCCAGAAGGTGGTTTGGCTGTCCAGTCTAATTAGCATATTATGCTTTTATTATTATAGATTAGTTTCAGGTGTACAGCACAGTGACTAGAAAATCATGTATTTTACAGATTGGTTCCCCCAATATTCCAAGAACCTACCCAGCCCTGTACATAGTTATTACAATATTATTGACTATCTTCCCTAATTTACATCTCTGTGACTATTCTTTTTTTTTTCATCTGTGACTATTCTATAACTACCATTTTGTACTTCTTAATTCCTTCACCTTTTTCACCCATCCGCCCCAACCTCCCTTTCTTCTGTCAACTGACACTCTTTTCTCTATTTCTATTTTGTTTATTTTGTTCTTTAGATTCCATATATAAGTGAAATCATATGGTATTTGTCTTTCTCCAGCTGATTCATTTCACTTAGCATAATACCTTCTAGGTCTATTCATCCTGTCACAAAACGTAAGATGTCATTCTTTTTTATGGCTGAGTAGCATTCAATTGTGTATATCTACCACCACTTTTTTTTTTTAATCATCACCCAAGGACATGCTTAGAGAGAGGAAAGGAGAGAGAGAGAGGAAGAGAGAGAGAGAGAGAGAGAGAGAGAGAAACATTGATGTGAGAGAAACATCAATCTGTTGCCTTCTGTATGTGCCCCGACTAGGGATGGAGCCCACAAGCCAGGCATGTGCCCTGACCAGAAATCAAAAGGACAACCTTTCATTGTAGGGGATGATGCCCAACCAACTGAGCCACACCGCCAGGGCCCAAAATTCCACTTTAAGGTATACGGGTACAGTAAAAGGAATTGAAACCTGGGACTCAGATGGATATGTGTACACCAATGCTCATAGAAGCATTATTTACAATAACCTAAAGGTGGAAACAACTTAAATGTCCATCAACAGATGAGTGGACAAACAATATGTTGTATATACATACAATGGAATATTACTCATCTTACAAAGGTAATGAGATTCTGATACATGCTAAATTAGATGAACCTTGAAAACATGCTAAGTATGAAATAAGCCAGGAAACAAAAGGACAAATAGTATATGATTCCATTTATATGAGCTATCTACAGTAGACAAATTCAAAGAGATGGAAAGTAGAATAGAGGTTACCAGGGGCTGGGGGTATGGAGAAATGGGGAGTTGGTGTTTAATTTGTATACAGTATCTGTTAGCAATGATGAGAAAGTGCTGGAAATGACAGTGGGTGATGGTTATGCAACATAGTGACTTTACTTAATGCCACTGAATTGTACATCTAAAAATGGTTAAAATAATAAATTTTGTTATGTATAATTTACCACAATAAAAATAAATAAAATTGAAAAACAAAAAGATAAGAAGCAACCAGAAATCATTACTATGACTTAAATGGCCCAGAGGCATTTATAGACACTTGTTTTTAAATAAACAAAGTTGAGATGTTAAATATCTTTATAAACAGAAGATTGAGGTAATACATATATAAATTATATGCAATATGAGAATGAATGGGTAATTTTTTTGTCTTTGGAAATGTTTGACATTTCCTTCCTAATTTATATATGTAGTAGGCATGCAAAATCAAAGTAATTAGGCCTGTGTTGCACTGAAGGGAATTAAAGGAAAGAGCTGTGATTATTTTGAGGCTATTTTATAATCTCCACTTGATTATTAGTCCCTTGACAGTAGGAGCTGCCTTAACCCGTGTGTAGTTCTATTCCTTGTCACTTGGTAAACCCTGATCTGTTTTTTGAGTGAATGATTGTGTGCAGGACCAGCAGGGCCTGGTACATAACTGGATTGCAGTGTAGGTATTAGCAGCAATGTCTCCAGCATGGCACTAGAACAAGAAAAATAGAAAAGGAGTTCAAAGCTATAAAGTTGGGGGAGGGGGAGGGTTGTAAAGATTTATCCTATAAGTTAAATTTCAAAAATAGTTTCACACTGTTTTATCAGTTTGTATAGTGTATACTAAATTGTTTTATTATAAATATTAGAGTATAATATATGAATTATTTTTAATATTAGGTATTAGATAGATCATGTTGGCTCCTTCAGTGTAGACTCCCAATGAGGTCATTAGCTGCTCCCTAGAGACCTTGTATATCTCAATAGCAACTATTCAGACTGCTGTAATTGATGGACTCTAAATTTTCATGCATTCACTCACCAAGGATCAATTACTATGGATTCCTAATGGACAGGCAGGTAAGGAAAATTTTATTTTTATGTCATATTTACTTCTTTTCCCCTCTTCTCTCCTTCCCTTCCCTCAATCTTTCTCCTCTTCCACCCCCACCCCCTACCCTCCTCTCTTGCATCATTATCTGCATTTTTAGAACAAACCTGTAATTATAACAAAGTCTCCATGCTTAATCTGTGTAAGAGATAAAATAAAAAATCAGGCCAAAACCGGTTTGGCTCAGTGGATAGAGCGTCGGCCTGTGGACTGAAGGGTCCCAGGTTCGATTCCGGTCAAGGGCACGTAACTTCGTTGCGGGCACATCCCCAGTAGGGGGTGTGCAAGAGGCAGCTGATCGATGTTTCTCTCTCATCGATGTTTCTAACTCTCTATCCCTCTTCCTTCCTCTCTGTAAAAAATCAATAAAATATATTTAAAAAAAAAATCAGGTCCCTGGAATCTAATGATTATAAAGCACTAAGGAAAATTTAAGGAGTATAAATTTGGGGCAGTATTTTGTCTAATAAGAATGATCTTATTCAAACAAAGACATTTATTTATTTTTATTGAATTTATTTGGGTGACATTGATTAATAAATTATATAGGTTTCAAATGTACAATTCTATAACAAATTATCTGTATATTGTATTTTGTGTTCACCATCCAAAGTCTAATCTCCTTTCATCACCATTTATCCCCTGTTTACCCACTTCTACCTGCCCCACCCCCCAAAATAAATATATTTTAAATGGAAGCTTTAGATGTTACTTTTATAGGTTCAGAGGTTTAAAATTTTTCAAAATCCTTATTGTGCTACTGTCTGGACTAAGGAATATGGGGAAAATATGATAGAGCAGAAGTTTCTATGCAGAAACCTAATCTGGATATTGAATACAGTAATAGAAGGAAAGGAATTGTGTGTTCTTTTATTGACATTAGTTTTCCTGGGCCAAATGCTGTGGAAATGTGGAGGAGAAAATATATAAAGTAGAAAGTTCCTTTGATTATATCGACAAGTGAAATACCTTTGGGGGGTAAAACATTTTACTGCTAAATTTGCTAACAGAGATTTTCCAGAATTGGAGACTTTTGGTAAATTAGCTAAATACTGTAACTAATAATAAACACATAATCAAGTTAAGTACTATAAACCTGGAGAGATGAATTTATCAAATTCTTAACATAAAAGGTCAAAGTTCTTAAGAATTTAATTTAGACTATCTAGGTTGGATTGATTTTCTGATTATATTTCAAAAGACAATAAGTGACTTCCTTCACATAAATTTATCAAGTGAGGAAAAAAAGGAAATAACAGATTCAGGAAAAAAAATATGAACCACAATTATTATTCTATTTTTTTAATTGTGGTTCTTTTTAATTGTGTTCTGAGAATACTTATACTTTATGTTTTTTGCCTTATTAATGTATTTAGTATGAAACCTTAAATATATGTTTACAAATTTAGCTTTTGTTTCTTAAATGGTGCATATTTATTATCAACAATGTCAAGCTATATTCAACAAAGTGGGCAAAGGTGAGACATTTCAAGCAAAGGTGATGTAAACAAGCACATGAAAAGACATTCACCATCATTAGTGTTAGGGAAATGTAAACCAAAACCACAATGACATACCACTTCACACCTATTAGGATGCCTATTAATTTAAAACAACAGGGAAAATAAGTGGTGGTGAGGATGTGGAGAAATTTGAACCTTTGCACTTTGCTGGTGGGAATGTAAAATGGTGCAGCTTCTGTAGAAAACAGTTTAACAGCTTCTAGATGGTGGTGATGATTCCACATCATTGGAAATGTACTTAGTACCACTAAATTGGACACTAAAATTGGCTTAAGTGGTGATTTTTATGCTATGTGTATTTTACCACAATTAAGAAAAAATGAAGTAATAAAGCAAACTACAAAGAAGAGATCGACAAATAGTTTTAAACCCAACTTTCTAGGAAGAACCCATGTTAACTTGGTAGTAATTCTAATACCTTATTCTGTGCTTCAAGCTTTTTGTTGTGAGGTATTTCAGAAATTATCTCTAAGAAAAAAGAATAGATAATAATATAAGCAACACTTATGAGCATAGGCATGTGGAATTGTTTAACAGGAGCTATGGCCCAAGCATGAGCAGGAGTGCTTTGTGCCTGCAAAGTTAACCAGCCTGTGCAGGGTTTAAACTTACAACTGTGGCCTTGTAGAAGATGGTCTAACCAAGCAACTTAGACATTAAATGATCACTAAATGAAGTGGGAGGCAACGAAAAGCCACAGGTCACATCATTAAATGTCTCTGAAATAAGCATCATTACTCTCTGTTTATGTTATTTGGTAATACTATTTATCTTACTTTAGTCTAATCCTAAATGTTATTGTACCAGCAAATGTTTTTCCTTTTATTCTATTTCAAATGTTTCTGGATGTAACATTAAAAAAGAATATTGATGCCCCGGCAGGTGTATCTCGGTGTTTGAGCATCGACCTATGAACCAGGGGATCATGGTCCTATTCCTGGGTTGCAGGCTCGATCCCCAGTGGGGCGTGCAGGAGGCAGCCAATCTATGATTCTTTCTTATCATTGATGTTTCTATCTTTCTCTCCCTCTACCTTCCTCTCTGAAGTCAATAAAAATACTTTTTAAAGAATACTGGTAATATATGCTTTTATAGATCACTGGAATATGTTTTTATGGAAAAAATGTAATAACATCAGTTGAAAGCCTGATGTAAATTACATAAAGTTTAGAAAATCAAGGGGCACTTTGTTCCAGTTTGAATTCCATCATTACCTTTCTTATAACTTTAGACTAACTCAACATCATAAAGCACAAGTAGCCATTGACTATTTCACACATTTTCTAAGAAGGCAAAGTTAATATAAAGAGTTGTAATATCCAATGAAATGACCAAAATGCAATTATTATTTATCTCCCTTTCCCTACCTCCTCAATTTTAATACATATTATTTGTTTCGCAATTATAAATAAATGTCAGAATTTCTCACCTTGCTCCACCACTTATTAGTTGTGTGACAATTTTTTAAACCTTTCTCAATCTAAATGTCCTTATCTGTAAAATAGACATAGTAATAAGGCCTACATCATAGGTTTGTTATGAGAGGTCAGTGGATTAATATGGAAAACAAATCTTTAGAACAATGCATGCATACAAGTGCTCCATAAATATAAGCTACTTTTATTATTGTTGTGAGGATGATACACCTTCTCTGTATTCAGTCCTAAAATGAACATTGTGAGACCTGATAATACGATATACTTCTTAAATTAAAGATTTTATTTTTTGGAGATAATGTCAGAAATATGATTTGCAGTCCTTCATGAATGTGAGGTCCTAGCCAAATGAAAGACTTCATTGAGAGGAAATAATCTGAACTGAGCCCTGAAAGATAGAATTTGCAAAGATGAGGGGGAGGGACGTAAGCAGGGGTGGCAAATCAGCCTATACCCGTGGTCGGCAAACTGCGGCTTGCAAGCCACATGCAGCTCTTTGGCCCCTTGAGTGTGGCTCTTCCACAAAATACCACAGCCTGGGCGAGTCTATTTTGAAGAAGTGGCGTTAGAATAAGTTTAAGTTAAAAAAATTTGGCTGTCAAAAGAAATTTCAATCGTTGTACTGTTGATATTTGGCTCTGTTGACTAATGAGTTTGCCGACCACTGGCCTATACTATGTGCTTCACAACCTTTCTTTTCCTTCCTCGTGACAGCCTGTCAGGTCACAGCTAGTATTTGCCAACCAGGGATTTAAAGTCCTCGCTAGCCCCACATCCGTTCTCACTCCCACCCTATGCTGCTGCTTTGGTAATTACAGGATAACATTCTGTGTCTTGGCCAATGATATGCTTTTAAATATCCCATTAGTTTTTAGTGGCTAATTGTTTTTGCTGATTTTTTCCCTTAGTTTTCATATTTGCCAATATGACATTGTATGTTTGCTTTTTAGTTTAAGTTTTGCTGATTTATGTTCGTTCATCATTCCACTCAGGTGTAATGTCTTTACTGAGGCCTCTTCTTCTGGACGTGGTCCCAACAATTCAACAGACTGCTGCTCTGGCGCTCGGGAGACTGGCTAATTATAATGACGACCTAGCAGAAGCAGTTGTCAAGGGCGACATTCTTCCACAGCTTGTTTATTCATTGGCAGAACAGAATGTAAGAATTTTTTTAAAATAAGTTATGTTTTTTACTTTAAAAATTTGATAGTTTGGGTACATTTGCAAGATTATTAGAATTATTAAGATGTTAATGCACATTACATTCAATTATTTGAACTGAACATAATATTGTTAGAGCATTCTACTTGAGGTTTTTTTCCCCCCATTACTATTAATATAAAGAGAAAGAGATTTTAAAACTTAATGGAATTATGCAACAAGCAGTATTTCTGTGTGTGGGAGTGTTAAAATTATAGGATCAGTCTTAGATATATATAGCCTTATGCAAACAAAATATTGTTTACAGAAACCTTTAAATACAGGTGAAATTTGCTTAATGGCAACTGTAGGAAATTGCTTTAAAGAGAGGGGAGATAAGCATCCAAAAATAAGGAGAATGTATTTAATGGAAGGTTTAGTGAAGCATTTTTACCAAGTATGCAAGCATGTCAGGCCTTTTAAGGCTCTGTAGTTAGTAGTGACGATTAAAACCCAAGGAATTGTCTGTGAATTTGAAAATTCTGCAATATAAAAAGTTAAAATAGCTTAAGGTGATGATAAGAAATATATCACCATTATTTTTACACAATTATAAGAAAATCTGTAGAAAGCTACTTTAAAACTCTAGAAGTGATATGCAAATTAACCCTCACGCCCTCACAAGCAGGCTGCATGGGGCAACCAGGCCGGCAGGGGGATTAGTGAGGGATGACGAAATGACTGAACAAGCAAGCTGCGTGGGGTGAGTAGGCCAGCAGGGGTGTTAGTGAGGGACAACCAAATGACTGAACACCAGGTTGCGTGGGGTGACCAGGCCGGCAGCGGGGCAGTTAGGGGCAAACAGGCCAGCGGGGGCAGGGGGCAGTTAGGAGAAACCAGGCCAGCAGGGGGTGGGCAGTTAGGAGCAACCAGGCCAGCAGGAAGGGAGTAGTTGGGGGCAACCTGGCTGGCAGTGGGAGGCAGTTAGGGGTGATCAGGTCAGCACACAGAGGCAGTGAGGGGTGATTAGGCTGGTGGGGGAGGGGGGCAGTTAGGAGCAACCAGGCAGGCAGGCAGGTGAGCAATTAGGAGCCAGCAGTCCAGGATTGTGAGAGGGATGTCTGAGGGGTCCCAGATTGGAGAGGGTGCAGGCTGGACTGAGGGGATCCCCCCACCCCCCATGCACAAATTTCATGCACCAGGCCTCTAGTTTTTATAATAAATTAGTAACTATTTGGTTACTGACATAAAATTAGACTTTACAACAAATATTTAAATATCTACATATGTTACATTTAAGAAACTAAAGAAATACATGAAATTAAAGCATCATTACTAAGTAGCATATTTCTTTTTTTGTTTTGTTTTGTTAATCCTCACCTGAGGATATTTTTTCCATTGATTCTCAGTGGAAGGGAGAGAGGAGTGGGAGAGAGATAGAAAGGAGGGAGAGAGAGAGAGAGAGAGAGAGAGAGAGAGAGAGAGAGAGAGGGAGAGAGACTAACATCAATGTGAGAAAGTGACATCGATTGGATGCCTCCCACACGCACCCAGATCAGAACCGGAAATTGAACCTACAACTCAGGTACTTGACCCTGACCAGAGTTGAGCCTGCTGCTCTCCCCTGCTCCAGAGCTCTAACCACTTAGGACACTGGCCAGGGCCAGTATATGGCTTACATCATCAACATATACCAGGTTTTGAGCTATAATGTTAAAATTATACTTGGTATATTTTCTCTGTTATAAATTTTTTACATCTTAATATTTTAGCCTAAGTAAATGGAATGCTTTCAATGCTATGACACCCAGTCACTTTTTAGTAGTCACTGTAAAGAAAGAGAAACAGAATCTAAAATATGGGGTTAACTGGGTTCTGTTAAAAGAAGAGTTAGGAGACCATTGCTGTGTCATTATGTGCACCATAAAAGCACAGTGAGTGTTACAACTAAATATTTCCTAAACATTTAATTTTCTTAGCTATATAAAGAAAATCAAGTTTCAGTTTTATTTCTTAACCCTATAAAGTTTATATGTAGAAAATATTGTAAATATAAAGCATTCACATAATATTGTCATTTGTATTTATCTTTTTAAAAAAGCATTTCTAAAAGGGGATAAATAACATATCCCATTGTTTGACTAGTTTATTTTCCAGGAAAAGATGTGTGTTTTTTTAAATATATATACAAATATTTTAGAGATGGGGAACGGAGAGCGAGAGAGAAACATCAATGTGACAGTGAAACATTGATTGGCTGCGTCAGATATGGCCCCTACTGGGGATCGAGCCCACAACGGACTGGGAATCAAACAGCAACCTTTCAGTGCAGTGGACAACACCCAACCAACTAAACCACACCGGCTAGGGCTGCCAGAAAAAGTGTTAAATGTATCATGAATGTTTTGCCTTTAAATTTAGGACACCAGAAAGATGATTTGAGGTATGAAAGTCCTACCAGCCTTAGAGACTGAGGGCAAGTAAAGGAAACGAATTTGCCAGTTGACAGTTTAGTTTCACATGCTAACAATCCAACAGTTCACATGCGTCAAACAAATACCTTCAGTGTAATGCAGACACATGAAAATCTCAGTACTTTATGAATTTGTAGGAAATAAAATTTGCAGGAAATAAAATGTTTTATAAATGTATGTTTTAGAGTAAAACATTTGAAATGTAATATGACTTATATTGTTTTTGTTTAGTTACTGAACGAAAGCAATGGGGAACATCAACAAATCAAAATGATGTTGCAGGATGTTTTTCTTTAGTATTTAAAAGCTTTTGATCTTTATTATATTAATGTTATTAGTACGTTGGTTTTGGTGTTTTTAAACTTTCATTATGTAAGTGCTCAATTCACTTTGTGCTTTATCTATTTAATCCTTGTAGCGTTTCTACAAGAAAGCAGCTGCCTTTGTGTTGCGAGCAGTTGCTAAGCACTCTCCTCAGCTAGCTCAGGCAATTGTTGATTGTGGAGCACTGGATACACTGGTGATATGCTTGGAAGATTTTGACCCTGGAGTCAAAGAAGCTGCAGCCTGGGCTCTTGGATATATTGCAAAACATAATGCAGGTAATGGGGCATATTTTAAAGTGGGGTTATTAAAGTATATATTTACTAGGTAAATATGGTTTTGCTTAGTAAAGCATAAGTGAGGTTTCAATGATGCGTCTATACATTATGGGAGATAAGCTTTGAGTGATGCCCAAGTTATTTGAATTACAAATTCACACAAAAAATCAATACATTCCAGTCTTATCTTAGTTAGCAGAAGAGAAATTTGTAGACAGAAAGAGAAAGGGGGTGGGGTGGCAAATGGGACAAATGAGATATTAATTCTCAAAAACCTTGATAAATTGGTTCAGTTAAGAATTATTTTAGATTGTCACCCCTCAGGGTGCATTGAGTCTTCACTCTTCCTCCTAACGCAGGGTGTTCCAAATCAGTCAGGGCCATATCATATGAGTGAGTAATGTTGAAAAGACCTTGACTTAACTTTCTAGAACATGTTTGTATTCTGCCCACATTGGACAGGAAGGAGGAGAAAGAGAAGGATCACCTTCTCTTGTAAACTGACAGCTCAGTGACTGGACCTCTCATGTGAAGGCTGTGCTGACACACCTGATTAGTAAAAAATATATAGGGACCAAAATTGCCCCACCACTTTATAGAAGTTGCTAAATAACATAAACAAGTAGCACAAGAATATGCAGTTTAACTAATATGTAAAAATGATCACTTTGCTCGTTATCAAGAACTGCATATTAAAACATTGGTGCAAATGTCTTTTCCCACCTGTTATTACTTGGCGGAGAAAGAGTAAAGCAGAACTATAGGCAAGTGGTTAAGGGCACGGTGGCATTAGACAGGACCTGAGTTTGAGTCTAAGTTCTCCCACTTAGTTGCTATGTGACATTAGATATGGCTTTTAACTTTCTGAACCTTTACTTCCTCATGTGCTAAAAGAGGGTAACTACTTCAGTTATTCAAGATTTGTTGTGAGTATGAAAATACATAGTCAATACTCCATAAATGAAAGGTATTAGTATTAATACTGAAGATTAGAGAGGACTTGATAATGTGTATGCCCTACAAATTGTGTCAACATGTGGAAAGTTGTTTGGTAAAACTAATCTAAGTCACAAAAGAGTTTATGGTTACTCTAAAAAGCCTGCTTTGGGAATTCATCCTAAGGAAAGAATTCCACAGAATGAAAAACTATATTCATGCAAATCTTATTGGAGCATTATTCACAATATCAAAAAACCTCAACTATTTGGCAGGAATTTAGAGGTTAAATTATGGTAGTTTACATAATGGACTCTCATTCAACAAATTAAAAAGGCAATTGTGAATCCTACATGGTAACATGAAATGGTAATTATAATGTAAAGAAAAAAAACAAAATTGTATATTCCAGTTATAATAATCTATATATATATAAGCCTAATATGCAAAGTTGTCCCCTCTGGAGTTCAACTGATCAAAAGTTTGATCACTCGCTATGATGTGCACTGACCACCAGGGGGCGGTGTGGAACAAAAGAAGGCCCTGGCCGGCAGCTGGCAGCCACTAGAGACCCTACCCAAGCATGAATTGTGTGCCCTGGGCCTCTAGTATAAAAATAAGTTTTTATGTGGACATAAATTACAAAGAGATACATGTTTGTGTTACTAAGATGATAGAATTAAGGATTTTTTCTTCATTTTCCAGATTTTAATGTGTATACATCTATAAAATAATAGCTACCATTTATTGAGTAATTACTAAGTGCCTGGCTCTGTGTAGTATACGTCAAATACATTATCTCATTTTGACTGTGCTACCCTTAGGGTAGGTATTACTCACCTTGTTAAACAGAGGAAGAAAGTGGAGCTTAGAGAGGATGTCTGAAATTATGTTAAAGGCGGAACTGGAATTTGAGTCTAAATCTGTGTGAATCCAAGCCCATCTTAACCACTGTGCCATACAGCTTCACTGAGTACTTCGTGAAAAAGTATTGAAGAAGAAAGTCAAAACAGAAACAGTAAGAAGTTCTCCCATGGTTATGTTTAATATGGTTCTTAAAGTGGTGACACTATTGGAGACAAAAAGAAATACAGTGATATAAAAGTAAATAGAGAAAGAAAACTATTATCATGCTTAGAATGGTTCAGAATTAGTATATTAAAATTATTTCCTTCATATCTGGATTTTGGTTTCCCAGATAGGTTCACCTTAGGACTATTGCTTAATATATATTGATTGGGGAAACTAAGGCAGTGTTTTAAATCAGAAGCTGGTTATCATGGGGAAACTACACAAATATATTTAGTAATTTTTTTAAGCCAGAGGACTTAATGGCAAACAGATTGTAACATGAGTATTTCAAAGGGTGGTGCCAAAGAGTCTGGAGGCTCAGCTGTGTAGATACATTCTCAGGCAGGTGCCCATTGGTATCCTTTCCAGACCTCCCTTTTGTTGAGTTTGAGGCTAAATGATAATAAAGAAATACCTTATAATACAGGGTCTGTTGAGGGATTCCATTCCAGTTTTTTTTTGTTTTTTGTTATAACCAGCTCCCACATGGAATCCCCCCTGTAATGGTACTTAAAGGCCTGGGACCCAGAAGCTCCCCAAAGAGATTACTGCATGGACTTCTCTGAAGGAAAGGGAATTGTTATCAAGATTAAAAATGGCGGCAGAGTAGGAGGATGCTGCACAGACATGCTCCCAGGAACAAGCTGGAATTACAACTGAAATATGGAAAGGCTTCCTGAATAATCAACGGGAAACTCACAGGAGAGAACCCTGATACCCAAGGACCAAAGGTGGAGACCGCATAGAGACTGGTAGGAGGGGCAGAGGCGCAAAAGGGCTGGCCGGGAACCCACAGACAGCAAAAGTGCTCAACAGCATGAAAAAAGATATAGTAACTATGAAAAAAGAACAGTCTGAGATAAAGAATGACATAACACAAATAAAGAACACACTGGAAGAAATACACAGCCAATTAGGAGAAGCTGAGAATCAAATCAGTGAATTAGAAGACAGATTTGAAAATATCACTCAACCAGAGAACCAAAAAGAAAAAACAATGAAAAAATGGAGGAAAGCTTAAGGGAACTGTGAGACAATGTGAAATGTAACGATATTAGAATACCAGGTCTGCCAGAAGAGGCAGAAAGGCATAGAGGTGTTTGAAGAAATAATGGCAGAAAATTTCCCTAACCTGGTAAAGGAAAAAGTCACACAAATTCAGGAGGCACAGAGAACCCCAAACAAGAAAAACCCAAACAGACCCATGCCCAGACACATCATAATTAAAAAACCAAAAATTGAAGATAAAGAGATAATCTTACAGGCAGCAAGATAAAAGAAAATTCTTACCTACAAAGGAGTTCCCATAATGCTGACACCTGATTTCTCTTTAGAAACTCTACAGGCCAGAAGGGAATGGCATGACGTACTCAAGGTAATGGAAACCAAGGATCTGCGAACAAGGTTACTATATCCACCAAGGCTATCATTCAAAATAGATGGTCAAATAAAGAGCTTCCCAGACAAAAAAAAAAAAAAGGCTAAAGCCAGCATTACAAGAAATGCTAAAGAGATTGGTGTAAAGGATTGCTGAGAAGAAGAAACAGGCTATAAATAAGTATCTCTCAATAATAACCCTAAATGTAAATGGATTAAAAGGGGTACGGTAGCTGAATGGATACAAAAACATGACCCAACCATATGCTATCTACAAGACACCCACCTCAAAACAAAAGACACAGACAGGATGAAAGTGAAGGGATGGGAAAAATTTTTCCATGCAAATGAAAAAGAAAGCTGGAGTAGCAATACTCATATCCGACAAAATAGACTTTAAAATGAAAGCCATCACAAGAGACAAGAAAGGTCACTATATAATACTAAAGGGGTTGATCCAACAAGAGGATATAACCCTGGTAAACATATATGCACCCAATATAAAAGCACCTAAATATATTTTAAAAAAAACAACCTTCTAGAAGACTTCAACGGAAAGATTGACAACAATAAAGTCATAGTAGGGAATTTTAACACCCCTCTGACTTCACTGGACAGATCTTCCAGACAAAAACTTAACAAGGAAACAGAGACTCTAAAGGACACACTGGATCAGATGGATTTAATAGACATTTGTAGAACATTTTACCCCAACACAGCAGAATATACATTCTTCTCAAATGCACATGGATCATTCACAAAAATAGACCACATGTTAGGACACAAAACAAGTCTCTACAAGTTTAAGAAAATTGAAATCATATCAAGCATCTTCTCAGATCACAGTGGAATGAAATGAGAAATCAACTACAGTAAAAACACCCAAAAAGATTCAAACACATGGATGCTAAATAGTATGTTATTAAACAATGAATGGGTTACCAACGAGATCAAGAAAGAAATCAAAAACTTCCTGGAAACAACTGAAAATGAACACACAACAACCCAAAATCTCTGGGACACAGCAAAAGCAGTCCTGAGAGGGAAGTTCATAGCACTACAGGCATACCTCAAAAAACAAGAAATCAACAATAAACTATTTAACCCTACAACTTAAAGAACTAGAAAGAGAACAACAAGAAAATCCCAGAGTAAGTAGAAGGAAGGAAATAATAAAGATTGGAGCAGAAATAAATGGCATAGAGACTGAAAAAAACAATACAAAAATCAATGAAATCAAGAGCTGGTTCTTTGAAAGGACAAACAAAATTGATAAGCCACTAGTCAGACTCATCAAGAAACAAAGAGAGAGGACCCAAATAAATAAAATCAGAAACAAAAATGGAGAAGTAACCACGGACACCACAGAAACACAAAGGATTGTAAGAAAATACTATGAACAACTATATGACAGCAAGCTGGACAACGTGGATGAAATAGACAAATTCCTAGAAAAATACAATTTCCCTAAACTGAAACAGGAAGAATCAAAAAACCTGAATAGGCTAATAATAACCGATGAAATAGAAGCAGTAATCAAAACACTGCCACCAAACAAAAGCCCAGGTCAGGATGCTTCACAGGGGAGTTTTTCTAAACATTCAAAGAAGAACTAACACCTATACCCCCTCAAACTATTTCAGAAAATTCAAGAGGAAGGAACGCTTGCAAACTCTTTTTATGAGGCCAGCATTATCCTAAGTCCAAAACCAGATAAAGACACTACAAAGAAAGAGAATTACAGGCCAATATCCCTGATGAACATAGATGCTAAAATCCTCAACAAAATATTAGCAAATCACATCCAGCAATATATTGATCATACACTATGATCAAGTGGGATTTGTTCCAGGGATGCAAGGCTAGTACAATATTCCCAAATCAATAAACATAATTTATCACATAAACAAATTGAGAGACAAAAATCACATGATCATATCAATAGATGCAGAAAAAAACATTCGACAAAACCCAACACCCGTTTTTGATAAAAACTCTCAGCAAAGCTGGAATGGAGGGAGCATATCGCAACATGATAAAGGCCATATATGACAAATCTATAGCCAATGTCATACTTAATGGGCAAAAACTAAAACAGTTTCCCCTAAGAACAGGAACAAGACAGGGATGTCCACTTTTTACCACTCCTGTTCAACATGGTACTGGAAGTGCTAGCCATAGAGATCAGACAAGAAGAAGAAATAAAAGGCATCCAAATTCGAAAAGAAGAAGTAAAACTGTCGTGCTCGCTTCGGCAGCACATATACTAAAATTGGAACGATACAGAGAAGATTAGCATGGCCCCTGCGCAAGGATGACACGCAAATTCGTGAAGCGTTCCATATTTTGCACCCAACTCTGGTGGGCTGCCGGAAATCGGCTTTGGAGACCTGCTCCGGGCCTGTGCCCAGGCCTTCTGGGACTCCCACCTAAAAAAAAAAAAAAAGAAGAAGAAGAAGTAAAACTGTCAGTATTTGCAGATGACATATTGTGCATAAAAAACCCCAAAGGCTCCATAAAAAAAAAAAAAAAAAAAAAAAACTACTAGACTTAATAAATGAATTTGGCAATGTAGCAGGATACAAAATTAACACCCAGAAATCTGTGGCTTTTTTATCCACCAATAATGAACTCAGGGAAAGAGAAATGAAAAAAAAAACAATCCCATTTACCTTTGCACCAAAAAAATTAAGATACCTAGGAATAAACTTAACTAAGGAGGTAAAAGACCTATATGCAGAAAACTACAGGATACTGAAAAAAGAGATAGAGGAAGACACAAACAGATAGTAGAATATACCATGTTCATGGATTTGTAGAATCAGCATCATCTAAATGTCCATACTACCCAAAGCAATCTATAGATTCAATGCAATCCCCATTAAAATACCAACAGAATATCTCACAGACCTAAAACAAACTCTCCAAAAATTCATCTGGAATACAAAAAGACCCCGAATAGCTGCAGCAATCCTGAGAAAGAAGAACAAAGTTGGAGGGATCACAATACCAGATATCAAGCTATATTACAAAGCCACCGTTCCTCAGAACTGCCTGGTATTGGCACAAGAACAGACATATAGACCAATGGAACAGAACAGAGAACCCAGAAATCGACCCAAGTCATTATGCTCAATTAATATTTGACAAAGGAGGCAACAGCATACAAAGGAGTCAAGATAGTCTTTTCAATAAATGGTTCTGGAAAATTGGACAGATACATGCAAAAAAATTAAACTAGATCACCAACTTACACCATACACAAAAATAAACCCAAAATGGATAAAGGACTTAAACGTAAGATGGGAAACCATAAAAATCTTAGAAGAATCCATAGGCAGCAAAATAGCAGACATATGTTGTAGCAATATCTTTACCAATACAGCTCCTAGGGCAATGGAAACTACAGAGAAAATAAACAAATGAGACTACGTCAAAATAAAAAGCTTCTGCACAGCAAAATAAACCATCAACAAAACAACAAGAAAGCCCACTGCATGGGAGAACATATTTGCCAATGTTATCTCTGATAAGAGTTTAATCTCCAAAATTTACAGGGAACTCATACTACTTAACAAAAGGAAGATAAACAATCCAATCAAAAAAATGGGCAAAGGACCTAAATAGAAACTTTTTTAAAAAGGACATAAAGAAGGCCGAGAGATATATGAAAACATGCTCAAAGTCACTAATCATCCGAGAGATGCAAATCAAAACAACAATGAGGTACCATGTCACACCTGTCAGAATGGCTATCATAAACAAATCAACCAACGACAAGTGCTGGCGAGGATGTGGAGAAAAAGGAACCCTTGTGCACTGCTGGTGGGAATGCAGACTGGTGTAACTGTGAAAACAGTATGGAGTTTCCTCAAAAAATTAAAAATGGAACTCCCATTTGACCTAATAATCCCACTTCTAGGAATATATACCAAGAAACCAGAAACACCAGTCAGAAAGGACATAAGCATCCCTATGTTAATAGCAGCACAATTTACAATAGCTAAGATTTGGAAACAGCCTAAGTGCCCATCAGCAGATGAGTGGTTTAGAAAATTGTGGTACATCTACACAACGGAATGCTACGCCGCTGTAAAAAAGAAGGAACTCTTACCATTTGCAACAGCATGGATGGACCTGGAGAGCATCATGTTAAGTGAAATAAGCCAGATGGAGAAAGATAAATATCACATGATCTCACTCATTTGTGAAATATAATGAACAACATAAACTGATGAACAGAAATAGATCCAGAGGGGGGCGGAAATTAGAATATAATAGAATTAATCCTGTTATTTGCAGATTTTTAATATTTCCTACAACTTTTGTGGATATTATTATATGTAAGATCATTTTTTGAATAATTGGTGTTTATTGCATGTAACATTATATTTAAAAAGATTTTTCTTGAGATATTAATGTTTATTTCATATAACATTCTTATATTTAAGATCATTTTTCTTGAAATAAAAGAAAGGGAATTGTTATCTTGAAAGCAATAAAAGGAGTCACCATTCACATCCTGAATATCAGTGAAAACAGAGGATTTACCTCCAAATAACCTGATTTTTTTTCTTGATAATTTCCTAAAAATGGAATATATTGAAATTAATGGGAGGACATTCATTCTGTGTTTTCTTCTTAGTATTAGTGGTGAAATGTTTTATGAGACACTTTAAGAAATATAAACCTGAGGTGGAATTCTTCTCATATTGATTGTCTCTTTTTGCCACAATTACCCTCACTGCAGAATTATTCTAATTAATGTCAAATCTCTCACTATTTCTAAAGATTAGTCTTGCTTTGGAGATACAAGTAGTAAGGCGAGGACCCTGGGTGGGCTGTGAGTGAGAGCGGTGAGAAGGAAGCGTGGGGCTGGGGAGCCACAGTGCTTCTCATTGGGAGGGGCCAGAAAGGCCCTCCCCGGTGCTCCTGGCCTCGGCCCTGCGCCCACCTGGCAGCCTCGGCCGGCCTTGCTCCTGTGTGCAGCACCGCAGCGCTGCGGAGGAGTGCTTCCCGTGGACTTGTGTTAGGAGTGTGGCAGCAATTAGAGTTACTTGGCGAGCTGAGGGCAATAGCCTGGCTGGAAGTGTGAGGAAGGAGGAGCCATAGAAGAGTTTCTGGTATGAACGATCTTCCACATTTTGGCTCAAAAATGAGTTTTAAGTGTTTGTTTTGGGAGCTTTAGCTGTCTCTTGTAAACTCAATCCCTTGTAAATTTTGGCGGTTCTAAAGCCTGGCGAACAGGAATACATTAGATTAGGCATTCTAAAACATTTCAGTTATCGAAATAATTGTCATGTTATAAATGAGGAAACTACCCTCATCTATAGAGAGGTAGAAGGATGTATTCTGGTCAGAAAGCAGTTTATGGTGGAACTGTTTGGCAGTTACGCAAAACCTTTCGGATACTTTTCATTTTTATGGTGAGAAAGGAAAGTGTATGAGAGCCCATCATTCTTTGTTTTAACCTCCTTCTTTTATTTAAAAGTCTTCCCAGATACCTCTGTTTTAATCCTCGATGGCTGGTTTCCACCTGTGTGACTATTCTTCTTCCCATAGACCTGAGTTATGTCCTTAGGACCTAACTAGTCAAGCGAGGAGGTCCCATCCCAGCTCAGCAGCAGTTAGGAGAGGAGATTGCAGCGGCCAACAATGAGCAGTGCTTCCAGGAAACGGCTGGTGTGGACACTACTGAACCATTTAGTAGAGTGTATCCTGTTCACTAAATAAATAATGTAGGGAAAGAATCGGGCAGAGCTGGCCAGCCTGATTCTTTTCTTCTTTTCTCCCTTTCTCCCTTATATAGAATGATGAAAGGATTAAAGGAGAAAACAATTTTAAAATTCAGAATTTTTGCAAATATTCTTCTAATGCCATTTAATATATACATACCAATATCCTAAAATGTGTGGAACAGGCTTAGGAAGCAGTACTTAACTTTTTATTTTATAGGTTTTTGTGAATCCTCACCCAAGGATATTTGTCCGTTGGTTTTCAGAGAGTGGAAGGAAGAGGGAGAGACAGAAAGAGAGAGAAACATTAATGTGAGAAGACATATCGATTGGTTGCCTCCCACATGCGCCTCACCCAGGGCCAGGGATCAAGCCTGCAACCAAGATACATGCCCATGACCGGAATCGAACAGGAGACCCTTCAGTCCACAGGCGGACGCTCTACCCACTGAACAAAACTGGCTAGGGCAGTAATTAACTTTTTAAAAATCCGTATGTTACTAACAAATATCTGAGTAAGTAAGGATGGATGGGAAAAGGAAACAAGAGCTTGTTAATTAAAAATTATTTTAAAAGCACCACAGGCCCTGGCCAGTGATTCCCAGTCAAGGACATGGACCTGATAGCAGGTTTGATCCCCAGCCCTAGTCAGGGTGGGTGCAGGAGGCAACCAATCAATGTGTCTCTCTCACATTGATGTTTCTTTCTCTCTCTACGCGCCCCCCCACCCCCACACACAAACCTTCCACTTTTTCTAAAAATCAATGGAAAAAATGTTCTTGGGTGAGGATTAAAATAAATAAGCCCCACAGACAACTATCTTTACTGATACCTGTATATAATGTTGATTTCTGTATCATCTTATTCTTTTTTTTTAAGTTTCTCTTTTTTTAAATAAGATTTTATTGATTTTTAGAGAGAAAGGGAGAGGAATGGAAAGATAGAAACATCCATGAGAGAGAAACATCATCGATCAGCTGCCTCCTGCATGCCCCCTACTGGGGATCGAGCCAGCAACAAGGGCATGTGCCCTGCTGGGGAATGGAACTGTGACCCCTTGTTTCCTGGGTTGATGCTCAACCACTGAGCAACATTGTCAGGGCCCATTTTATCCTTTTAATATCTTGGAGGGTTTGAGAAACACATAAGCATAGAATCAAATGATGTTTATGCCATATATATATATTTGGCATAAATTATATATATATAATTTATGCCAAATATATATATATATATATATATATATATATATATATATATATATATATATATAATACTAAAGCAACCACATAGGTGGTCTGAAATTAAATCTTTCTAACTAAAAGTAAGTCATGGCTGCCCTAGCTGGTTTGGCTCAGTGGATAGAGCATTAGCCTGTGGACTGAAGAGTCCTGGGTTTGATTCCAGTCAAGGGCACATGCCTGGGTTGCCCCGGTGGGGGGCGTGAAGGAGGCAGCCAATCAATGATTCTCTTTCATCGTTGATGTTTCTATCTCTCCCCCTCTCCCTTCCTCTCTGAAATCAATAAAAATATATTTTAAAAAAGAGGGCTTAGAAGTGAGGAAGGTAAATGTGATGTGCCTGGGGGTAGGGTGGGAGGGGAAGGGAGAGGGGAAAGGTGCTGGTGTGCTCCCCGGGAGAGGTTGCTGGGTTCTCTGTCCTAAGGATATTAAGGGTGGAGATTTTAGAGAGGGTCCCAGGGGAAGATCTCAATAGAATATTCATCAGCTTTCCAGGTGTGCTCTTTCAGGATCTAGTGCAGTGGTTCCCAACATTTTTTTTGCCATGCCCCACCTAAGCATCTCTAAAATCCTGATGATTATTATTATTCAAAAAGTGAATTCCTATTCATGTGGAGGAAGCCTAAAAGGCCATTAACTTGGTCTAAACAAGCTTCCAAAGAACATGGCATCCATGAAAGAGAAAAATAAATGAAAGGACAGTTGAAGTACTGAGAAAGAAATCACTAAGAAATTGTTAAAAATAATAATAATATGAAGTGATATAGAAAAATAGCAAATAAAGTTTCAAAACATATAATAGAGAACTGAAATGCCTGGATATGTCACAATACATATATTTATATACTGTATACGAGGCCCCTAGAACCATAAAAATGCAAAAATTCACTGTTAATAACTCATTCTCAAATTGCCCCCCTTAAAAATCAAATTGCCCTGCTGTAGGGCATGTGCCCCACGTTGGGAACCACTGATCTAGTCTCTCCTGATTGGTCAGCTCAAGGGCAGGGGTCATTAGTCAATGCAGCTGGTACTGAGGTCAGCAGTGGCATCACTTGTCTGGTTGTGCTGCTTTTCTGGGCCTGGAGCTGAAATACAACTGAGGCCTAGATGTTATCTCTAGGGAGGAAAGGTCAAGGGGTCTAAACTGAATGACCAGCGATATGAAAGGTCAGGGGTCCAAACCATGTGACCAGTGATATGCTGGTGAGGAAAGGTCACCCTGGGACAAGGTCCCACCCTACAATTGTCCATTACTAGGCACCTGGGGCTTTCTACCCTAGTGACCTGTACCTGGCTCATCATCCTTGTCTGCTCATGTCTGTCTAACTGCCTACCACACTTCAATTAAGCATTTCACAAACATCTACATGAGACTTTAGCTATTAAAAACTTAGGACTTCATTAACATAAGAATTGTACTTTGACATAAGTTATGTTCATCATCTTCTCTTACCAAAATTTTTTAAATTCATGGTGTATAGGAAAATATTGCTGTATAATTACTGTTTTCTGATTAATTTGCACAGTTAATTTGGGGGCTTAGTTTTCTCTTATCTGTGATTTTAGATGAATGAACCAGCTTGCTATAAAAAAATGTTGTATACTAGTAAGTTAGTTGCATCAAAGCATTTTGCTCAAGGCCCTGGATAGGTAGCTCAGTTGGTTAGAGCATCATCCCAATACACTAAGGTTGTGGGTTCAGTCCCCAATCAGGACACATACAAGAATCAACCAACAAATGTATAAATAAGTGGAACTTTTGCAGGTGAAATTGGGTTTCTTTCATGGAATTGCAAGGTCAGCATTCCAGAGACCCACATATAGGAAGATGTACTCTGGTTGCAAGATTTATTTGGGTAGAAATAGAAGGCTGCCCTCAGTTTCCAATGTCTCTTCTCTATTCATCCTATGGTGAAAGAAGTCCAGCTTGTCCCAGAAATAGGGCCAGTGTCCAGACACTTTGGTGCCATATTAAAACTTAGTCCTCTTCAGCCCATCCCCATCTGGGTGGTTTAGTCTGTTCCTGGCTGCAATCTGGCTGGCTGTGCCCAGGCCCACACTTGGAGTCCGTGTGGCTGCTGGCCATACAACTGCTAGACCCACAGGCCTGCTGGGAGACAGAATGGGCAAATGAACAGGGCGCACACTTGTTACTGAGAGAGAGAGAGCCTCTTTGTCAAGCTTGGTTTATTATCTCGTGCTTGGGAAGGACTAGGTGCCCTTTCAAACTAACCAATTTCCCTACCTGCCATGGGCTTCTGCTGGTTCCTCCCCCTAACCAATCCATTTTCCAGATCTCCGTTGGGGGGTGTGGGGGGAGGTCTGGGGCCTTTATCCAATCCAGTCCTTTTCCCAGGCTACACTGACAGGCCTCTATGGTTGTCATCTTGTTTGCAACTATGCATCGCACAGCAGAGGAATTTCCTTTTTATTGTTCTATCCCTCCCCGCTGTGGAGTGTGTGAAGCTGTAGCTTCCTAGTAAAGCAAGTCCAATATTGAGTTCAGTTTCCCAGTTTATCAGGCTTTTTTAAAAATATATTTTTTTTATTGATTTTATTTTTTAGAAAGAGGGGAAGGGAGAGGGAGGGGGAAAGATAAACATCGATGTGAGAGTGATCCAGTGATCGGCTGCCTTCTGCAGGACCCTATCCAGGATGGAGCCTGCCACCTGGGCATGTGCTCCAACAAGGAATCGAACCAGCAATCTTTTGGTGCACGGGAATAGACCCAACCAACTGAGCCACACCAGCCTGCTGTTATGCTTCTTCATGTCCGATTCCCTTTACTCTTTTCCTTTATTAGTATCTATCTATCTAACATCAACGTTTCTCTCTCTCTAAAATAATATTTTTTTAAAAAGCATTTTGCTCAGGATAGGACCTCTAGCCTTGAATAAACATTAGCTATTTAAACATTTGTGTCATAGAATATTTCTCTATATCTCCTTTGATTTCCCACCAATGATTTAATAATATGGTAGCCACTAGTCAAATGTTACTTGAATTATGATTAGTGTACCTGAGAAACTAAATTTTTAATTTCATTTACTTTTAATTAATATAAATTTTAAATTAACTATCAATTATTGGAACACTTTTAGGCATGATTTGAACAACTTGGGTATGTGAACCTACTTTTTCAACTGTAAATTTTTTGAAATCTAAGTAGAGATTAGAGCATTCCAATGAAAATGTAGCAGATTAGTTGAGATATGCTGTAAGTACACAATACACAATGAATTTCTAATACTTGCTATGAAAAAGGAATGTGAAACCTCATTAAAAATTTTAAATATTAATTACATGTTAAAATTACAATATTTTGTATATATTATGTTAAATGATGTATGTTATTAAAATTAATTTCACCTTTCTTTTTACTTTTTAAATATAGACACTAGAAATTTTTCAATTATATATGTGGCTCACGTTCCTGTTGGAAAGTACTGACTTAGAATTACTGTGCCTATGCTTTATAGTTATTTGTTAAAGGACAATATGGTGGTTATATATGTGGAGTTATAGATGGATATATGTAGAGTTATATGTGTATGTATGTATGTCACATAGTAGCCAGCCTCCAAGATTCCCCTCAAAGATGCTGGTTCCTGAATTTCACACCCTTGTATAGTCCTCTCCCACATCGTACCAGCATGGTCTATGTGTCCACTAGAATACAGCATAAGTGATGGTATGTCACTTCTGAGAATGAGTGACCAGCTATAGGCGATCAAGTCTTCTGTCATAGGATCTCTCTCTCTCCCTCATCACTTGCTCTGGGGGAAGCCAGCTAGTATGACATGAGGTCACTCAGGCAGCCTATGGAAAGCCATGTGGCCAGCAAGAAACCGAGCTTCCCAACAACTACATGAGTGAGCTTGGGAGCAGATCCTCCCCACGTTGTGCCTTCAAATGGCTGCAACACCAACTGATAGTGTGACAGCAACTTAATGAGAAACTCGGAGCTAAGACCATCCAGCAAGGCTGCTCCTGGAATCCTGACCCGCAGGAAATGTGAGATAATAAATGATGTCATTTTAGCTGCTGAGTTTGGGTCATTTGTTTCATAGCAGTAATAACTAATACGTAATCTTAAGGCACTAAGAGGTTCACTATACTGTACTTTATAATGCCCCCCCCCAAAAAAAAACAACAATAAACAGAAATGTCCTAGAGGAGGGGAATTGTTAAGTAAATTTATGGCATATTTACTCAGTGGAATAATATTCAGTTATTAAAAAATGTTGGACTGGCTTCATCCTCAGGAATGAAAGTGGACAGTGGAAGCCCACGTGTAGCTTCAAGGAACTACTCAAAAGGAATAACACCAACAACTGCTGACCAGGGACCGCTTTTATAAAAATACCGTGTAAACTTACTAACCATCCAATGTCTCATTTCTGTCTCCCTTGTCTGTTCCTCCTTCCTTTGTGTGTCCTCGTAGAGAATTCCACCAGGGCACCAGTGGCCCTTTACCATTTAGCCTCCTCCACTGCCTGAGCTCCTTGAGGCAGGGACTTACCTAAAACTCGGCTGGAGCGAAGTGTGAATGCCAATGAACTTTGAATGATAAAATGTGCATTTTTCACTTAAGTTCTTTTAAAGCAGAATGCAAAATTGTAGATAGGGTTGCTCAGTTGGTTGGAGTGTCACCTCCTACACCAAAAGGTTGGGGTTTGATTCCTAGTCAAAGAGCATATCTACATTTCTATTTCCATCCCCAGTTAGGGCACCTACAGAAGGCAACCAATCGATGTTTCTCTCTCTCTAAAATCAATAGAAACATATCCTCCAGTGAGGATAAAAAAAAGTGTTATTTTCACAGCTGTTATTCTTGGACACACAAATAAATCAACGTATATATTCAAAAGATGTTTATTTCTGACAAATAAAATGGTTATGGTAAATTTATTGCTTTATCTAAACATTAACATTTATATATATTAGAGTATGCTGTTTAGTTGTAGATTAAAAGTATTTTTATATGTACAATAAAAATGCACCTTTTTTTTGTATAAAGTTGTGGTTTTTTTTAATCTTGGGGTTTTTTCAGAGAGAGAGGAAGGGAAAGGGAGAAAGAGAAACATGATCTAACCGAGGACCCAATCTGAAACCTGGTCATGTGCTCTCACTGGAATTGAACCGGTGACCTTCCGGTGCATGGGTAGACACACACTGGCCAGGACTTTAAAAAATCTTTTTAATACTGTAAGATGAAGAGATTTTAAAAATCGACATTATTAGCACAAGATTCATGTTAATCTTTACTCATGTAAATAGCACAAAACACTGCCTAATTAGTGTGGTTGGTAAATTTTTGGTACTTCTATTTTCTCTGTTATTGTAAACCATGTATAAAGTGCTTGCCTACTAGAAGTGCAGAAGTGTCAGAGCTTCAACAGCTGGCATCTGCGTACTCTCTTAAAAAAACAAACAAGCCATTTTAGCCAAATCTACCTCAAATGTGTTCATGTAGATGGAGGTCCATCTATTGACCTGTATTCTTTTCAGCTCCGGATTGGTCCACGTGGTTTATGAAGCAAATACAGATGTCGAGACAGTGAACTACCTCCCCTTTTTTTCTTTGCTGTATCTGTCGGGGAGAAGAATGGCTTGCAGAGGGGTCAGTCACCCATACTCACTTCCTTTTCTTGGACCCACAGAACTGTCACAAGCTGTGGTGGATGCGGGAGCAGTTCCTCTGTTAGTGCTTTGTATCCAGGAGCCAGAAATTGCTTTGAAAAGGATTGCTGCTTCGGACCTCAGTGATATTTCAAAGCATTCGCCAGAGTTAGCACAGACAGTAGTGGATGCAGGAGCTATTGCTCACTTAGCCCAGATGATTCTGAACCCTGATGCTAAATTGAAGGTATTTAAAAATAAGTTAAAAAAACAGACTTTTGTTAATCTAAGAAAATGGAAAATGTGTACAGATGAATATATTTTCAAAAATAATTTGTAAATTATCATTGAAAACAGATATGCCTATGTTATGTATTTGGTCTTTTCATATGTGAAAAATATGCTGTAAGGATTAGATAATAAAGACATGACTGGGGAAAATATGTGCAATGCTAAAAAGTAGAAGTAGCATCAGTATTAACATTAATACTAAAATAAGGAATCACAAAATGATTGAATCTCAGAGTGGGAAGGACCTAAAGGTTTTCTAGCCCACCACTATATTTAAGTTTATTATGAAAGTTGTCATATATTTATGTTTGTCTTTTTTATAGCTTCCTAAAATCTAATTTTCAGTTAATAGTCTCCAATTATACTTTTATATGCTAATAGTTATGTCTTTAAGATTTTAAAATTGTTAATGTTAACTAAGCAATAGAAAATTCTTTGAAATATTATCGGCATCATGCCAAACATAAGATGTTCGTTCTGCCTGACTTTTTTGTACTGTATTAGCACATATATTGTAAATGAACAGTTTAAGTATTACATAATTAAGAAATAGTATTTATCCAGAGGTCATATTCTTGATCATCTGTGATAGAGATTTAAATAGTCCACAGAAAACTGTGACATTTAATGTGGGAAATTAGGGAATTTAAGAAATTGAGTATTTAGGTTTAAGACTAGGATGTGAATGTCTCAAGACTCAGAAATCTTATGTTATGTTACATATGTAGTTTTTTCTTTTTATAAAGGAATTTGTATTAAGCTGCTTAAATTATATCTGATCTCTGCAGTGGACTCCATGTAATGCTTTGTTTCATTGTGGTTTTTTGCTTGATAGCGTCAGGTCCTTTCAGCTCTCAGTCAGATTGCAAAACATTCTGTGGATCTGGCTGAAATGGTGGTTGAAGCAGAGATTTTTCCAGTTGTTCTTACTTGCCTGAAGGACAAAGATGAATATGTGAAGAAAAATGCTTCTACTTTAATTCGAGAGATTGCAAAACATACACCCGAGGTAAAAAAAAAAAAAAATAGTTTTTTAAATACAATAATATTAGTTAGTTTTCGTTGTAAAGTAAAACATCAATTTGTATACAAGGCCCAGGTGCTGCACCACATGATTTGGTTAGGGCAGGGCTTCTCATCGTGAGCACTGTGCACATTTTGCACTAGATAATTCTTTGTTGTGGGGAGCTGTCCTGTCCTTTCACTAAAGTTTAAAGTCCTCATTCTTTATTTCACCTAACATCTTCACTTGCTTGAAATTTTTTATAATTGAAGTGTAATAATCAGCTAGTAACCACTGTTTGCAAAGGGGGATAATTAGGCTAAGATATTTCAAGTCTGACATTGTCATTCAGCATTCAATGAGTAACCTGCTTCATAGTCACTAATTGTGATTGGGGCTTTCAGTAGTTAGCTAATTAGGAACAAGCCCTAGGCTTATTAGTGTCTGGGTGAGAAATTTTGACTTCCATTAGAAGAGGGATAAAAGTTGTGCTATCAATGCATGAAAATTGAAGCACAGAGTAAACTCCACACAGTATATTTGTACATTCAAAATTGGATTAATTATAGATCAATGGAACAGAACAGAGAACCCAGAAATTGACCCAAGCCACTATGCTCAATTAATATTTGACAAAGGAGATAAGAGCATACATTGGAGCAGAGACAGTTTCTTCAATAAATGGTGTTGGGAAAATTGGACAGATACATGCAAAAAAATGAAACTAGACCACCAACTTACACTACTATACACGAGAATAAACTCAAAATGGATGAAAGACTTAAATGTAAGACGTGAAACCATAAAAGTCCTAGAAGAAACCATAGGCACCAAAATCTCAAACGTCTCTCATACCAATATGTTTATCAATACATCTCCTAGGATAATGGAAACTAAGGAGAAAATAAACAAATGGAACTACATGAAAATAAAAAGTTTCTGCACGGCAAAAGAAACCATCTTCAAAATAACAAGAGACCCCACTACATGGGAGAACGTATTTGCCAACGATACATCTAATAAGGGGTTAATCTCCAAATTATATAGAGAACACATACAATTCAACAAAAGGAAGACAAACAACCCAATTAAAAAATGGGCAAAGATTTAAATAGACACTTCTCCAAAGTGGACATACAGAAAGCCAAGAGACACATGAAAGCATGCACAAAGTCACTAATCATCCAAGAGCTATAAATCAAAACAACGAGATATCACCTCACACCTGTCAGAATGGCTATCATCAACAAATCAACCAACAACAAGTGTTGGAGGTTGTGGAGTAAAGGAACCCTCATACACTGCTGGTAGGAATGCAGACTGGTACAGCCACTGTGGAAAACAATATGGAGTTTCCTCTAAAAATTAAAAATGGAACTCCCATTTGACCCAGTCATCTCACTTCTAGGAATATATCCTAAGAAAACTGAAACACTCATCAGAAAGGATATATGCACCCCTATGTTCATAGCAGCACAATTTATAATAGCTAAGACTTGGAAACAGCCTAACTGCCCATTAGCAAATGAGTGGATTAGAAAACTATGGTACATCTACACAATGGAATACTATGCTGCTATAAAAAAAAGGAATTCTTACCATTTGCAGCAGCATGGATGGACTTGGAGAGCATTATGCTAAGTGAAATAAGCCAGTCAGAGAAAGATAAGTATAACATGACCTCACTCATATGTGAACTCTAATGAACCAAATAAACTGATGATCAAAAATAGACGCAGTGTCATAGAAACATGAACAGACTGTTGAACCTCAGAGGGAAGGCTGGGGAGGGTTAGTGGAAGAGATCAGCCAATGAACTTGTATGCATATAAGCATAACCCATAGACACAATGGGGTGATGAGGGCCTGGGGGGGTGGGGGAGGACGGGAGCAGGCTGGAAGAAGTTAATGGGGAAAAAAATACCTATGTAATATTTTCAACAATAAAGATTAAAAGAAAAAAAATCAATGGAAAATATCCTTGGGTGAGGATTGACACCAAAAAAAAATTGGATTATTATATTTGTATATTTTTTAATAATTATAGAAATTTCATTAAATCATATTTCAAATTTTACCAGGTGTTTTCAGGTCCTAAGTAAAAATGTTTGACAATAGTAAAGTAATGTTTAATCATCTTATGCTTCACAGTCACCTTCCTTTCCTTAGCTTTCGCAGCTGATAGTGAACGCAGGAGGAGTAGCGGCCGTGATTGACTGCATTGGGTCTTGCAAAGGAAACATACGGCTGCCTGGCATCATGATGCTTGGTTACGTGGCGGCTCATTCTGAGAACCTGGCAATGGCGGTGATCATTAGCAAGGTTTGTTCTTGCTTAGTTTTCTTCTAGTTATTGCAGTGAGATATTCTAAGATAGAACCATGATAATACTCTCCCACCGATCATAAAATGTAACTGACCAGAGAGAAAGAAACCCGAAGAATTATTCAGGGTTCATTAGTAAGTTTCCAAAAGAAATGCTTGAAGTAAAGTTTACTTTCAGGCACTTTATAGTTTTACTCAGTATTTAATATCTACAAAATATCAATACCTCTGAGTAGTAGTGTTACCTTTATTGACACATTCAGTGTACTTGTATCCTTGAAGGATTGAGTATATATTTACAAACATGTGAAGCATACTTTGACTAAAGACTATTCTTATAAATTACATGCCCAGTGGTCATGCTCCCCTTACCTGTCATTTGTGCAGGAGATGACAATGGCTAGGACATCCCTTTTTATCCACTTTCCTTCAGCTTTCATGAACTAATTTCCCTTTTTAGATGTAGGCAATTCAGAGCACATGTCAGATAGTGATGTTTTGTGTCTTTGCTCTAAGAATTTGGCCTCATTTCAATTTACAACTTGGTATTAACACACCATACAGTGTATCCCTGACACATAGTAGGTGCCCAGAAATACTGCTTAAATGAACAATTATTGATCTCCTGAGAAACACTTCAGAAGCTGTGTGCTTACAGACGCTGTGTGTCTCCAGCAACCCTCTAGGGTGCGGGTTTCTTATCAGCATAGAAAATCTGCTGCTGTGTTAAACAGAAGTGTGGATATTTTTTAATCCCTTGCTAATCCTCAGAATAAAAGGGAGCCTCAGATCTTTATTTCCTACCTATTCCTTGATAATTCTTTGCTTAACTCACTTTTTATCCTACGCTTTTCCTTTTGTTCTTCTTACCAAAGACTATGATATTGACTAGCACTGGAGTGCGGCTTTCTGAAGGGTCACTGTGGGGATAGCACTGGGATTTTTGATTCTTGGTTCTTTTGTGGATTGCAGAAAGCTTATATATAGGCAGAATGATGAAAGAAGCAGCAATTGCTTTTGCTTCCTGTATTTCTTCTCCAAACTAACCAGGAGGCACCCCGCCCCCCTCCTTTGGTGCAGGGTTGCTGCTGGCCTCGCCCACCTCATTGTCTCTCAGTTAGTTGAAGATCTCAGTTAGTTGAGAGAAACCGCACAGCTATGTGTCGTTCTTTTTCCTACATAGGACTCTAAGGACTAATAGCAGTACTTCATGTGTAAATAATACTTTATCATTTTCAAAGCACATTCATGCTTCTTATCTCGTTAGCCATTCATAACAACTGAGGCTGGGGTGGAAGAGGCTGACCTCTTCTCCTCCTGCTTCTTCAATCTTGATAGGTCCCAGAATACGGACTTTCTAGAAAGTTGCCTCATTCTGAAGACAGGTCTGACGTTTTGTATTGGCAGATAGACATTTTTAGTTGGAAAAAGAGAAGCCAATGAAGAAATATGGCAGGTCTCTTGAGAAAAATTGGTCTTAATAATCAAATTTAAAGGCAGAGGGGAAAAGTGTACATGATCATTGGGATTTTGCTATGGTAGCATGATGTTGTGACATTGACTTTAGTGGCACTAAATTTAAGGTGATAATTATTATAGTCTCAAATTAGTTAGAAAGTTATTCCAATACAGAATCTGGAATTATAATTTGATTTGGCAATTGGATTCTTCCTTAGATATAGAAACAGATCTAGGCCTTTTAGTTAATTCTGTTTTGATTATTTAGATAAAACTGAAGCCTGAAATGCAAAATGCAAGCACGCACTATTTGTGTAACAAAAGTAATAATTTCTACTTTGACATTCAGTCATGTTAAAATGGTCAAAACTATCACTTAAAAGTTGACCAAGCTCTGGTTAAGCATCATCCCATACACCAAAAGGTCACCAGTCAATTCCTGGTCAGGGCACATGCCTGGGTTGAGGGCTTAATCCCCAGTATGGGGCATGCAGGAGGCTGCCAATCTATGATTCCTCTCTCACATGGAAGTTTCTCTCTGTCTCTCTTTCTTTCTTCTCTCTCCTTTTCTCCCTCTCTAAAATAAAATAAATAAAAAAAAACATATTTAAAATAAAATAAAAGCTGGCCAAAATTAATGGACATTTATTTACTAGTTCAGGAAAGGTCTTTGTAGTGAACATATTTAATCTAAAAGTTACTTAAGTAGGATTCTAGCTCATATTGTTCATTGGATTTCAAATCTAAAGTAGTTATTTTGTTGTCGGATCTATTATACTTAGTGAAAAGTCAATTTTAAAGGATTGTAAATTAAGTTTTTTACCAAAGTAAAATAAAAGATTTTAAAATCTAAGCATTTAAATTTGTCACAGTGGAATCTGGCTTTGCCTACCTATTAATCTGTGGCATCTACTGTTTGGTTAAATACCTCTGTATTTGGTGAGTAAATGCTAGCAGAGATAATTTAGTTGGATTGCAACAGATAATTAAGGTAAATTTGTTCTAGTCATTTTATTGACTTGAAAAATGACAGCCCCTGTGCTGTGCCCATTTATTGAACCATCTAGGGAAAAAGATCAAGGCCAAATGATTTCTTCTAATGTTTGAGAGACAGGGGAGACTCTTTCATCCAGCTCTGGATTCATAACACTTGCTCTTTTGATCAACGCTGCAGGGTGTGCCCCAGCTGTCAGTCTGCTTGTCCGAAGAACCAGAAGATCACATTAAGGCTGCCACGGCCTGGGCCTTGGCACAGATCGGGAGACACACTCCGGAGCATGCACGGGCCGTCGCAGTCACAAACATTCTGCCAGTGCTGCTTTCTTTGTACATGTCGGCAGAAAGCTCTGAGGATCTTCAAGTAAAAGCAAGTGCTTAATTCTTACTGTTTCGTAAAGATGTGTTAGATTTTGACTCAATGTGTAATTTAAAATATCTTAATTTTCATTATGGACAATATTGCTTTTATGAGTCAAGAAATACAAATTTATCAGAAGAACTGAGGAGAGTCTTCTTTGAAAATGGGTTACCCTTGTCTCTTAACATCAGTGATATGTTTTAAAGAAAGATCTTTGCAGATGCAAAGTTGTTTGTAAAATGAATGTCAGGTTGTTGCCTTCTACATGCCTCTTGCTTTTTCTTATAGAATAGGCATTGAAGAATAATAGAATCTTGGAGTTAGAATTGGCTGCAGAGTAAGTCCATCTTACATTAAAAGTTGAGTCCAGCCTGGCTGGTGTGGCTCAATGATTGAGGGTCAACCTATGAACCAGGAGGTCATGGTTTGATTCCTGGTCAGGGCACATGCCCCAGTTGCAGCTCAATCCCCAGCAGGGGGCATGCAGGAGGCAGCCAATCAATGATTCTCTCATCATTGATGTTTCTCTCTTTCCCTCTCCCTTCCTCTCTGAAATCAATATAAAAATATCAATATAAACTGATATAAAAATATATATTATTTTAAAATTTGATTCCAAAAGAACTTAAGGTGCTTTCAAATGTAAATGTAACTGGGCAAGGGGTGTTCCTGAAGCCATGATCCACTTCTCCTAACTCCAAGTCTGCCTATTTTTTTAAATTATATGTCTTAAATTTGTTCCTTAAAAGAAAAATGTCCACATTATTCACTAAATTAAACATTTTAAAATATGTATTTTTTAAAATCCAGCTTTCTGAAAAAATATTACTAGCTACTAAAATGATTCACAAAACATGACTATAAAGTAGGACAGGTTATTTAATAATTATAGAATTTTAAGGAAAGAAAACACTACCTAATTCGGAAAAAGTTATTTTTTGAAAACAACTTTTAGAATTGAGTTGAATTTAAAGAAGTGCACAGAAAAGACAATAATTCAAAGTAAAATTAAGAAGTGCTAAATTATATTTAATTTTTAATTAAAATAATAAATTAACAAATAGGTGGACAAAAGTAGGTTTACAATTATAATACAAATAAATATAGTAATTAATTAATAATACAAGAATAAACTGTTTCACAGACTCACAACTATAAACCTACTTTGCCCACCCCATATACTTTATATACTACCAAGTTTATATAACTTGGCTTTAAATAAATTACAATGATATTATGATGTATAAAATCACTGGAGTAAAATATAATTTTATTGTGCTTTATTTTAACAAAGGTTGTTTTAAAGTCTATCAATCATTGTACTATTAGCAATCTTCCAAGGCTTTAAGTCAAGCATATCAAACTCAAAGGCTAACACGGGCCAAATAAACAAGGTTTAAGTTTATGTGGGCCACAAAAAAACAAAAGCTTCAATTTTCTTAGAAAAGTAGGTTTATTTTTCTAGAGACATGCTGAATACAAAGGCCTGAAATAAATGAGTAATCATTAACATAAAATAATAAAACATTTTAATAAAAATTAATATATTTTCTTGAACATTGACTTACCAGACACAGAATAACTGCACAATTAATAACTAATGCAAATAAACCTATTTTTCTTGTTCTCCAAACGCGAAATATTTCCTGTTGCACATACCAAACAAGTCAGCCCAAGTCTAATGACGTGGCAATCGGCTGCTAGTATTAGTGGACAGAAATGGTGCGCCTGCACATAAGGTGCATAAGGGTAATAAATGCAACACGATTATAGTAATCCATCATTAGCAAATGTTGTAGTTCATTATTCGTAACTAGTGGCCCGGTGCACGAAATTCATGCACGGGGGGGGGGGGGGGGGCGGTTCCTCAGCCTGGCCTGCACCCTCTTGTAATCTGGGACTGCTGGCTCCTCACCACTCACCTGCCTACCTGCCTGATTGTCCCCAACTGCCCCCCCTTCTGGTCTGATCACCCCTAACTGCCCCACCCTGCTGGCCTGCTTGCCCCCCCTGCCAGACTGCTCGCCCCCAACTGCCCCCTGCCATCCTGCTCACCCCCAACTGCCCCCCCTGCCAGCCTGATCACCCCCAGCTGCCCCCCTGCCAGCCTGCTCACCCCCAATTGCCCCCCTGCCATCCTGCTTGCGCCCAACTGCCCTCCCCTCCTGGCCTGATCACACCTAACTGCCTCTGCCTTGGCCCTGCCACCATGACTTTGTCTGGAAGGACATCCAGAAGATCTCCTGATCTAATTAGCATATTACCCTTTTATTAGTATAGATTATGTATAACAGGATATTGTAAAAATTAAGTTACGAAATTTTTATTAAAACGTTTCTTATATACTGTTAAATTGGCTGTGCCGCAAAAATATTCATTGTGGGTCGCATGCAGCCTGTAGGCTGCAAGTTTGACATGCTTGCTTTAAGTCCATCCAAATATTTTTCTTAATGTAGAGACTTGATCATCCTTTTTTCCTTCCCCAAGGTCTCTTGGATTCTATAAGTTGTTGAATGAGAGATCAAGTCTGTTTCATTTGACATTATCTCATTAGGGAAAATGCAACCAAGAGCTTCAGGAACTGTCTAATGGTATTTCTCATTTGTTACTCTGTGGCAGCTTTCAAATTATAAGGCCATGTTTAAGTTTATTTTGTCCCAAAGGCATGTTAACTTCTATAAGCATTCTCTAATTGGTTCTGATCCAAGAGAACCAATGAGCAACCCCTTGGAATTTCTTGCATATTTTCATATAGCCTTACTATCTGCCTGTACATATGTTATTTCAAATACCTGATTAAAAACTAAAAAAATACATCGTTTTAATAAGCTTACCCATATATATTTTTTAAATATTCAGGTAATTGCATTTTCATTTGTTTTGATTTAGAGGCATCCTATTGAAATGTTAGTTTTTGCATTTGAATAAGTTCATTCTATCACCTTAGTTATAAAACTATTTCTAAGATAATTATTTGATGGTTCTTCCCTTTAATTTTTAGCAGCTTTACTGAAATATAATTCATATACCATATAGTTTACCCATTGAAAGTGTACAATTCATTGGCTTTTAGTATATTCACAGAATTGTGCAACCACACCTCAGTTTAATTTTAGGACATTTTTATTCCCCCATTTGCCATCATTCCATATCTCCCCTACCTAGTCTCAGGCAACCATTAATTTACTTTCTGTCTTTGTGTATTTGTCTCTTCTGAACATTTAATTTAAATTGAATCATACAATATATGTGGCCTTTTGTGCCTGGCTTCTTTAACTTAACATAAGTTTCAAGGCTCATTCTTGGATAGCATATATCGATATTTGTTCCTTTTTATTGCAAAATAATATTCTATTGTATTGATATACCACATTGTGTTTAGCCAATAAAGTTGTTAAAAATCTTAAATCCAGAAACTGACAAGTAAACAAAATCTTAATTAATATACCAATATTCCTTTCATGCTGGACAATACAGCTGATTATTAATCATGACATACATTCCTATCTAGAAGTATATATAAACATAAATCTAGTATATTTCTTGATGAAGGATAGTAAAGCTCAGTGAACTTCTAGTGTCATTAGAAGTTCTAATCCTCCAGGGTTCTTGATTAATAACTTGACAGTGTATCACCAATTTGGAACTGTTAGAATTAGAGTAAGGCTGTCTGCATGGTGCAGTGAATGTGATCTCTGCTATACTGTTAGTATTTACCTTGTCACCAGTTAAGGTAAATATACTGACCTGCTAAAGTCGCCATGATCCTAAGATAGTTCATCACAAAGGTAACTAGGTGTGTTGAGAATTGAGAGTTTAATTCCAATTTGTTATACTACTTGTGGAAAAAATTGTGCTGCATTGTTTGCTTTTTTTTAATCTAGCTTATAAAACAATATTTGAGAACAAATATCAAGAGATAAGAGATTACAAGACTGCTTAGCTTGGATCTCAGGGAAACCATAAATTCGAGAGTTTCTTTATTTGAGAGCACAAATGTGATTAAAGTTTTTGTAGAATACATTTATCAACTATAAAATTCATGATGTGAACATCATAATGCTCTGACATTCAAGAGCATTGCTAACTGTTGAATAACAAGATTCCAGGTCAGCTAAGGTCTCAGAGAGAGAACAGGTTGATCAGAGGAAGGAGGTACTGAAGCACAAACCACAAACATACAAGCAGATGTGGATTTCCAGTGGAAAACAGCTGTAGATAAACCCAATTGTGAAGCCTTCCAAAGTGAAGGAGGCAGGCTTTCATACAAGGCAACAGAATCACAACCAGCCATGGCCTTAGAGCTGACTGCAGGGATGTGCTACAGTCACATCAGAGCTCCTCTCCAGCTTCACTTTTGGCAGGGGGCAGCACCACGTGGTGTCACCATGAAATATAGATGCTGGGGGGAGGGTGGGAAAGGGACCTGCAGGTACCTATTCTTTCGCTTGTGGGTGAGACACTCCCTATTGTTGAGAGTTCCTCTACAGTTGAGTAGATTCTGTTGTGCCTCTGTGAGTGGGGCAATTTCCACCCGTGACCTATAGCAGCATATCTGCAAGTGCTCATTAAATATTGCACACAGTAGAATATTTCTGACTCCACACCTATAAGTCATGAAGCCTTTTGGAGAATATAGAATGCCTGATAATGGCACTCTACAGTAAACTAAGTATTTTCTCATATTTGTTGATTGGAAGGAATAGGACATTAGTTATCTCACAGTTTCACATATACAAATTTTATACTTAATAAAATATAATACTTATTTTTAGTCTATAGCTTTATGATTTCTAATTTCAATTTCCTCATAGGAGTTTTAAGAGCTCAATAACACACTATACATTTTAAAATTTGGCACAAAGACAACTGGCAGGGTATCTATATATATATAAAAGCCTAAGCGACTGTTACAACAGGTCGACCAAATGACCAGTCAACCAGTCACTATGACGCGCACTGACTACCAGGGGGCAGACAACTCAATGCAGGAGCTGCCCCCTGGTGGTCAGTGCGCTCCCACAGCCAACCTCCCAAGGATGGCCAACCTCCCGTGGTCCCTCCCCACAGCTGGCCAACCTCCTGACCCCGATTGGCCCAATCGGGACTGGGTAAGATGGGCCCCGATCGACCCGAATCACTGACCAGCCCGAGGGACCCACCCATGCACGAATTCATGCACCAGGCCTCTAGTTCTATGATAAAACCAATGAAAGATAGTAGTTTTTCTGACAACTATTGTTTAGAATGAAACAACTGCAGCTTAGACCAGGAAATGGATTTTATTTTTTTTAATTCCAGAAACATGAGAAATGAAATCTGGTTAAGCTTTAATAAATTGCTTACTTTGACATGTATTTTGCTTTGTGTTTTAATAGAGTAAAAAGGCCATAAAGAGTATCTTACAGAAATGCACCTATTTACCAGCCCTGGAGCCATTTCTCTATGATGCTCCTCCCAACATTCTAAAGCATGTTGTTGGACAGTTCAGTAAGGTAAGAAGTGCTCTTAGCCTGCAAGTAGGGGAAGAAAATAAAGATGAATTAACTTGTTTTTTCTGGTGGATCAACGTTTTCTATAAGATGGGGGCAGCGTTCTCCTACTTTCATTGATTGTATTGACAGGGATGGTAACATAGATTAATAAATTCACACATACATAATCCACACTTCCTTCTTTCTCATGGTCTCTTAACCATCTTTTTTAGTGTTCTTGGGAATAAATAGTATGTCAACACATACAACCCTCATAATATAATTTATATTGGTAAGTAACTTTTAGTAATTCCCCTGGTGTCTGTTAGACTCACTCATCTGGGAACACTGCAAAGATCTTATAAAGAAAAGAAGAACGGTCTCTGAGGCACTGAAATATTCTTCCCAAAGGTCATGCAATTACCGGAGATGCTCTCAGACAGTCATTTGAAGTTAATTGAATTATTTTATGAACAATTTAAACAAATGCAGCTGTTACATTTCTTAGATTGTTACAGATTAAAAGTAGGAAGGTCAAGTTGCTAGCGGTGGGCAGCATAATCAATTCCTTCATCTGCACTGGCTCTTTCTTCTCAACACACAAACATCTGCTATCAAACCCAGTGACTTTCTTTAGTTCTTATTGGTTGCTTCTTAAAACCTTCTCTTGGGTTGATTTCTTAACTTTCCTGATTCTTCTCTCTTTAACATCTCAATTTCCTTTTCCTGCCTACTCCTTAGTATGTTCATTCCTTTGTTGAACATTAATTGAGCATCTATTAGGCACCAGGCATTAGAGAAATAAATTAATGAATAAATGTACAATTTCTGCCTTCATGACATTTATGTGTGCAGACATATAGACTGATAATTAAAATATTTTGTGGCAAGTGCATGGGGCTTAACACAATGCCATGAGAGAAGAAAAGTACCTAACATCCTGGGATAAGAGAGTAGGGATGTCTCAGAGGAAGTTTCTTAAAGGAGGTAACACCTGAGCTGAATCTTAAAAGACAAGCAAGAGTTAGCCAAGAAATGGGGGGAGGTGCGAGGAAGATGGAAGGGCATTCTAGGAGAGGGAACAGCATGGGCAAAGGCAAGAAATGGCCTGTCAATGTACCCTTCGAGATTACTGAGCAAAATTTGGGATAGAGATTGGTGGGAAAGGAAGCTGGAGAGGTATTTAGTTGCTGGGTCACGGAAGGCTTTCTGTGCCTTGTTAAGGTGTGTGCCTTTAATTCTGTAGGTAGTGGGAAAATGTTGAATGGGTGTCAGCAAAGGAGAGACAACACTTTGTTTTATGTACATGAGTGGATCTCCATTGCCTTTGCTCATATTCATTGCCTTTATTCCATATGCACAACATAAAAAGTTCATACATTTCTAAAAAGACTGAATTTTACCTTTAATCATCAGCAAATTTAGGCTCAATGTTACAGGTATGGTAGACACACATTCTCTCTTACATTTTCTCGGATATATTATTGCTTTTCAGCAGTAACACTCCAACTTGGAAAAGCAAATCTGACATCTTAATGTGCTTCACTTTTCAAGGTGCTGCCACATGACAGCAAAGCTCGACGACTCTTTGTAACAAGTGGTGGACTTAAAAAGGTTCAAGAGATAAAAGCCGAACCTGGGTCTCTTCTACAAGAATACATCAACAGCATTAACAACTGCTACCCAGAGGAAATAGTAAGGTGGGAAAAATAGACTTTGAGATGTTCAAAATTAGAATGTGGTTTTTCTGTTTTCAAATCTATATTTTATACCCACTCTGTCAAAATACTACATGAGACCAGTGCATACCTTCACCCCTGCTCTTGATCACTTTTCCCCCACAAATTAAATAATGTTCTGATTGACACACACATTTCCAAATTAAATTGGAATGGCATTTGAGACATTTCTGTACTAATTTAAGACATGCTTCACTAAAGAATACCCAAATACAGAGTTCAAATTAAATTAATCTTTAATGTGAACCTGATTTAGAAAAGGGCCTATGGATTCTGATTTTCATAGTTCCCCAGATATATTATTAAGCTCACACTTCTATTAATGGGAGTATTACAAATAGAAAAAGAGATATGTTGAGTGTCAAAAAGAAAGTTACAATCCATATTTGAAAAAAAACCTAAATAAATAATGTTGTCTATGATATGCAGGTGCTCTATAGTAATGTAGGAGGAAGAAGCTACTTTTAAGATTAATTTTTTTTAAATGAGGTTGATTTGAAGAGGATTAAACCTAAGCCTCAGATCTTATAATCCTAAAAGAGAACCATATCACTAACCCCAAAATAATTATGTGGAAAAAATGCCCACAACACTTGCAGAATTAAAGGCCATATTTTTCTTTTTTTTTATATATATATTTTATTGATTTTTTACAGAGAGGAAGAGAGAGGGATAGAGTTAGAAACATCAATGAGAGAGAAACATCGATCAGCTGCCTCCTGCACACCTCCCACTGGGGATGTGCCCGCAACCAAGGTACATGCCCTTGACCGGAATCGAACCTGGGACCTTTCAGTCCACAGGCCGACGCTCTGTCCTCTGAGCCAAACCGGTCAGGGCGAGGCCATATTTTTCTAATCCTATACTTATTTCTTACTTTCTCTAATTAATATTAGAGAATATAATTCCAATTTTAAAATTTGTTATCCTATATAATAAAAGGCTAACATGCAAACTGTCCCTCCGACCGGGAGTTCAACTGGGAATTCAACCAGGGGGCAGGGCCGGCCAGCCAACCGCCCACAGCCCCTCTGCCCAGCCAGCCCCGCCCCCAATCGGCCCCCCACCTGTACACGAATTCATGCACTGGGCCTCTAGTAACATATAAATGATTCTTCCCATTTAATATTAGTGATTCTTAATACATATAGTAACATTGATTCTAAAAACACAAAAATAATTTTAAGATTAAAATCTGTTTTCTGTTCACATATATTCTACAGATAAATTCTTTCCAAAAGAGATAAGTTTATGCACTTTTGGAGGTTTATGAGAACTCCTTGACCAAAAGAGTTCCAGTAAGTGAGCTTTGAAAATATTAGTACATATAAAATATACCCAAGGAATAGTATATCATAAAATGTATATCTACTACATATACTTTACAAATATGATATATCAAAAAGTTTATATAACACTAGAGGCCCGGTGCATGAATTCATGCACCAGTGGGGTCCCTCAGCCTGGCCTGTGGGATCGGGCTGAAACTGGCTCTCTGACATCTCCCAAGGGGTCCCGGATTGTGAGAGGGTGCAGGCCAGCCCAAGGGACCCCACTGGTGCACAATCAGGGTCAGGGAGGGACATGGGAGGTTGGCCAGCAGGGGAGGGGTCGCAGAAGGGCTCCAGGGAGTGTCCGGCCCATCTCACTCAGTCCCAATTGGCCGGACCCCAGCAGCAAGCTAGCCTACTGGTCAGAGCGTCTGTCCCCTGGTGGTCAGTGCATGTCACAGCGACTGGTCAACCGGTCAACTGTCTGCCCCCTGGTGGTCAATGCACGTCATAGCAAGAGGTTAAGCAGCCTTAGCATATCATTAGAATATTATGCTTTGATTGGTTGAATGGCCAACCGGTTGACCAGACACTTAGCATATTGGGCTTTCATTATATAGGATATATAGTATGTGTAAAACTACTAAATGGAGAAAATATAAAAATCTTTTCTCAAGAAAAAAAATAGTTAATTTTTACACATTTGCACACCCCTTTTGGAAGAATGCTATTTTATGTAAGTTTGAAATAACTTCCAATACAATTTTCTAACATAAACAAAATTATAGAAAAATAAAAACTAAAGGGCCCCCAAATGGAATGGCCTATTAGAATTAACCAATGGTAAAGAACTTTCTTGAACAGAAGTTGTCTTTCTACACTTTTCTAAGATTATTTTACAGAGCACGAAGGGAAAGAAAAACTGTCATGTTAGAATCTAATTTGGTGTTTTGTCAAAATACCATGATAAATTTTTCACTTCTAACATTCTGTGATCTGGGATTTTATTTTTAAAACTATAGGCCCGGTGTACGAAATTTGTACATGGGTAGGGTCCCTAGGCCTGGCCAGCATTCAGGGCCTATCAGGGCCTTCCAGCTGTTGGCCAGGACCTCCCTTCCCTGGCTGCCGGCTGCCATCCAGGGCCTTCCATAATTCTGCAGCACCCCTTGGTGGTCAGCACACATCAATAGTGAGTGATCAGTCTCCCGGTGAAACTCCCATGGGGACAATTTGCATATTAGGCTTTTATGTGTATAGAATTTTGGTTAGCTGACTTTTTCAAATTTCTGATATATTTTTTAAAGCATTAGGTTCTGTAAAATGGTGTTTTATAGAAATCTTTTAAACATTGTTTATGAAAAGAGACAATATAACCTTTAAATGGTTTTATTTTTACAATCATTTTCAAGAATCACTTGATGACTCCTTTAGAACTAATTCTTTACAAGACAAATTATCAATGATCACATTCTCTCTGCTCTTTTTAGCCTAAATATCTACTTTATATCGCCTTCCAATTTTATTAATCTTTAAAAATTTCTAATGAAGGTAGTTGGTATGATGAGAGAGAAGGCACCCAGGACTAGAGGTTAGATTTAAGTTCTAGTCCTTGTCCATGCCACAGCCAGAGATATTTTTGGAACTCTTTTGTCTTTTGAATCTCTGCGTAAATTAGGGAGGGGAAGATGCTTTTAGGAATCTCCTAATTTGGGGAGAGAAGCATGCATACAAGTCTTCCATTTGGCACATTTCTGATAATGGAAACTGTATAATAACCAAAATTCTACATGGATCTATGGTAAGGTTAATTCAATTATATTCTTAAAAGCCATAGAGAGCCCTAGCTGGTTTCACTCAGTGGATAGAGTGTCAGCCTGCAGACTGAAGGGTCCCAGGTTCGATTCCGGCCGAGAGCACATGCCCAGGATGTGGGCTTGATCCCCAGTAGGGGATGTGCAAGAGGCAGCCAATCAATGATTCTCTCTCATCATTGATGTTTCTATCTCTCCCTCTTCCTTCCTCTCTGAAATCAATAAAGATATCTCTTTTTTTTAAAGTTTGAACAACTATTTTTTAAAAAGCCATAGAGAAATAAATTGGAATAGCAGTGGTTGACGGGCTGAAAAAAAGGAATTTCCTGGTTTTTTGGAGGTTCATTTCAATCCCTTTATAAAGAGTATGTGGTTAGCACCTACCATACAGTAGCACGTTTTAAAGTTTGGGTTTTTATTTGTAATCTACTTCTTGCTATTGAAATTAAAAAATACCTTTCTTGTGTCTGACATATAATTTATAAGGCCTAGGAAGGTGAGGCCTACTTTAAAATTTGTGACTAACAAAGCAGTTGTGAATTCCTCAGTGTATGAATACTTTGAAGAGATCCACTTGTTGAAGGACTTTTCTAGAGTAGGAGGCTTTTAGAGAAACAGCATTCTTTAAGGTAGCTTTTTACGTTTGTCTGTATCTGTTTAACTATGGCTACCTATAAGAGCACACTATTGAGAAAATACAGCTCTGTTTCGTCCTATAACTTGACAAATTATGGAATAAATTAGTATACTCTCAATTATGAATTTTCAAGTCAAGCATCCAAGGACAAAGCAAGTCTCGAACATTAGGTTTTATCTGGAGAAAACACCTTATGAGTATTGGTTATTTTAAGTGTTTTGGAAAGTTTTAAATTACAGTTTAGTTTTGTAGTCATTTATTATATTCTAGAATGTCTGCCAAATTTTGACATATTTTATATGCATGTAAGTTCTTTCCATGGTATATAAATCATCCCACAATATATTAATCAATATATTTAATACTTTTATACTAAATCTTTTATAAAATGTTCTATTTATAAATACAAATTTATAGATGCCCAAGAACAAATGAAATCAATTGACTTCCTAGGTATGTATGATGGAATATTTGTAAAACACTTATGAAATAGTTCTGTAATATGAATTATGCTCCCCAAAATTTTTTTGTTTGACCAGACCTGATTAAAACATGCATTGCGAATAATCCCTAAGACAATCTGAATGTAGGAATTGATTAGTAATGATAGTGTTATCTAACTTATGAAAAAAAATCTATTAGTTATGATCATTAAAGCAACATCAGTCACTTGACGTAATAAAACAAGTCGCTTTAGTAAATACTATCACTGGGTCCAAGTATCTTACTTTGAAAATATCCATTCTTTGCCACTGCATTGAAAGCCCTTAAATGTTTTGTTATTTATCTAGCACAGTCTTGTGAGTTGGTGTGTGTTTTTTTTTTAATCCTCACCTGAGGATATGTTTAGAAAGAGGAAGAGAGGAAAGAAGGGAGAGAGAGAAATATCGACCGGCTGCCTCCCACATGCACCCCGACCGGGGAATCAAATCTGCAACCTAGGTATGTGCCCTGACAGGGAATCGAACCTGAAACCTTTTGGTGTATGGGATGCCACTCCAACCAACTGAGCCACATGGCCAGGGCAATGTTCTTTTTTAATATGTTTTTATTTATTTCAGAGAGGAAGGGAGAGGGAGAGATAGAAACGTCAATGAGGAGAGAGAATCATTCATCAGCTGCCTCCTGCATGCCCCCTTACTGGGGACAAGCCCTCAACCCAGGCATATGCCCTTGACTGGAATCAAACCTGGGACCCTTCAGTCCACAGGCTGATGCTCTATCCCCTGAGCCAAACCAGCTAGGGCAATGTTCTTTTCCTGATAGGCTCTAGCCTTGTGCACAAGCATTAGTGGAGCATAATTATTCAGAGGTTTGATTCTTAGAATTACTTCAGATCAATACATCCTTTTATTGAATCTTTTGTGCCTACTGGGCTAAATCTTTTCACCAGTATCTAATAAAAATTTTCTTTTTCAGGTATTATTCTCCTGGATATTCAGATACACTTTTGCAGAGAGTGGACAGCTATCAACCACTTACTAACTAAGCAAAGTTACATTTATATATTCAAATTCACAGCAGAGTAATTATGAATAATAGTTAAATAAAGGACTTTCTAATTATTTGAACTAAGTATACTCTAGATTTATTCAATGTAAAGTACATTTAGGTAATATTTTCAAATTTATGTAATACTTTAAAAAATAGTGACTCGCCCTAACCTGTTTGGCTCAGTGGATAAAGTGTCGGGCTGCGGACTGAAGGGTCCCAGGTTCGATTCCGGTCAAGGGCATGTACCTTGGTTGCGGGCACATCCCCAGTAGGAGGTGTGCAGGAGGCAGCTGAATCGATGTTTCTCTCTCATCGATGTTTCTAACTCTCTATCCCTCTCCCTTCCTCTCTGTAAAAAATCAATAAAATATATTTTTAAAAAAATAGTGACTTGACTATGTGAGAAACTATTCATGATCTCTTACAGAGGATTTACTCTAAAAGTAGATATAAAGACATTAAATAAAGGCATTTGTTATTGCTCTATTAAAAACCATACACACACACACACACACACACACACACACACACACACACCTCCAACTAGAGACAGATAAAAGATAATATTCAAAAACTCAGTTATTTTGGCCAATTCTTCATAGGCATAAGCAAGGAAAACTGGGCTTACAAATCCTACAGTAGGTTATAGAAAGGAAATAGTTGAAAGAGGAAACTGATTGACAGCAGCACAAAGGCACTAATGCTGGTGACATAAATGCATTAATCTAGCACACAGACTCTGTGAATAACCTGTCATAGATAACCTTAAGAATTTAGGAAACTCGTTTTCATCCCAAGTTTTCTAAGGTCTTTTCTTACCCTACCTAAACTGTTTCTTACCTTTCCTGACCAGAGGATAGGTCAACATTAAGCATTATGCTACTGCAGACAAACTTTCCATTTTCATAGAAAGGTTTATTCTAGCTCTGCTCATGAATAAACAAGGAAGCAGGCATGTAAAATAAGTCATCAGTATTCCTTTGTCCTAGCTTCACTTTCCCAAGTCTCAAAAGTCACATTTTCAGAGATTTAAGACATAATTTGGAAAGAACACCATCAGGCTCAGATTTTACATGCATCTTCATTCACTTAATGGAGCTAAAATGGGATGAGAGGGGAGTTCAATAAATTTTTAAGTAAAAACAGCATTAGGATTGTCCCTTTCATTTTTCCTGTCCAGTGTGCTTCAGACCTTGGGGAATATGTGATTAGACTTAGGAATCTTGGTTAGTTGGTATGTGTGTATCTTTTGATCTAAAGGAAAAGTCCTTACATTATCTCCTCTGGAAAACTGGAAAGGAGTGGATGAAAGCCTGGGAGCACCTAGGCCTCAGTGTTTCCAATCTAGCTGGCTTTCAGGTTTCTTTCTCAGACTATTTCTATTCCTTCTTTACTGGACATGCCTATAATATTTGGCCTCCCCTTTGTTCCTTTCCAGTTCATTAGTAACCAGGTTATTACAATGGTATCATTCCCCCCTGATTGGGGGGGGGGGGGGAGAACATCTCTTGTAACCTTATAAAGGAGAAACAGACAGGGTCCGTCTTCTTGTAACTGTTTCCTGCTACCAACAGGTATAAACCTATCTGTCCCAAGGTTCAGAGGTTCTCCCTGTCTGCCAGAGGCAAGGGGAAGCAAAAAGGAAAGGAGTTCTAGTGCAGAGAAGAGGAATTTTGCAAAGTCGAGGTGAGTCTGGTGTTCCCTGGGAAGTGACATGGGTGATGCCCAGGAGGATGACTCTTTGGACAAGCTGGCGTCCTTGTTGTAGTCTAGAAATGACCAATTTGACAAGGTTAAAAGGCACAATTGAAAAGTGAGAAAACTTATAACAACTAAAGGTCTAGTGAGAGGCAAAACCCATGTGATAAAGGGAAAGATTAACTTAAGTTTCCCTGATTAGGTTAGAGGAGTGGCTTCCCTGGAGGTAGGTGTGTTGTAGCTATCTGAAGTCTTTTTGTCCTCCATAGTTAATCTAAATTAAGGTAAGAAAATATACTAAGATTTCCCCCATGAGAAACTGTGGGCCTTCTCTGTCTGACTTGTTTGAACAGAAAAGGGAAAGCAGTTTCAAGTGAAGCCGATAGACCATTCATCTTTCATTGACTTAGTCCTGAGTCCAGATCGTTGAGTCTCATTTCAGAGGACGGTGATGTAGACGGTTTCTAAAGTGATGTCTATATTTTGTGAGCAAGCAATCAGGTAAATATGGACATAGACACATATTCTATGACAACAGAAGCAAGAAAGGTTAATGTACACAGCAAATCATAAACCAGTTGCAAAGATTTCCATATGCAAAGCTTTGCTGGAATGAAAGTAAGCAGTGACAATCTCATAGATTGCAGTTAGAACATCTCTGGTGGTGTCATCAGATGCTGTATGGCATACACAGACACAGACTTAAAAACAAAACTTTGAAGATAGTTAACCACTGGAGTCTAATACCCACAATTGGGCATTGTAGTTTTCATTGAAATACATTTTTCTCCCTCATGTTTGAGACTGTATCAAGTCCAGTTTTAGTTTGACTTATTATAAACACAAGAGTAGCAATTGATCAAATTTGTTTGGCTAGAATCTTACTTATTCATAAGGAATCTTTAGATTGACTTTTAGTCAGCCGTCAGTCCCTGGTGGCAGAGAAGCCAAGGACCATTTTCCACCAGCTATGCCCGGAACACCTATACATTTGGGTCAAGTCGTTACATCCTTGAGGTCCCCCAAGGTGTTTTGAGGTTCATTTATTGTTGTACTTCAGGAAAGCAACCTTCAGTCCTTCCCTGGAAAGACTGTCATGAACCATGTGACCAAGCAAGGTGTCAGGCCATTTCCGCCAGTGGCTTTTGGTTGGCTTTGATCAGTTTGAGGGTCAGTCTCAATTCTATAAGGCATTCTGGTGACATCCAGAATCCAGGCATGTCTTAGACATGTCATTCCAGTTAAAGTCTTGGTCAATAAGACCACATAGTTTGGAACTGGTCTTATTGGATTTATGCAAAGAAATGTGTTACCATGACTTACTCATTAAGCACTGCCAAATTCTGGAGGAACAGGTAGGGAGAAAAGCTAAAAATGAGTAATTAGCATTCCCTAGATTTGCAAACACATTCCATAACTTTTAGAAACACAGATTTTTTTTTTTTTTTTTTTTTTTTTTTTTTTTTTTTTTTTTTACTGCCAAACATACTGACACTTTAAGAGACATACTTCCATGGTGACAGGTATACAGCAAAATTCACTGATTCAGCAAACCACAGGTGAACTGAATTAAACTGATTGACTTAGCTAGCTCAGGCTCAGATGAGATTTGTTTCTAAGAATCTGCATTCCAACAGATGACTCAGATAAGCCTACTGGAGACTAGGTGTTAGCATTATGGAGGCAGACAGTTTTTTTTGTTTTTAGACAAACCCAGAATAAAATCCCATTTCAGAGTGGGCACTCTTGAGGAATGGAAGTTCTATTGCTGATTTCAAGGATTTTTTTTCATAATATAATAAAGAACTGAAAACAATATTACAATGATTTGTAATTTTAATTATTTGCTCCCCTCCCCAATCTCGAAATGGAAACATGCTTTAAAGGACCTGTTTCTTTAGGTAAATGTGGAGATCACTGTGAAACTCAAGCGTTGGAGTTAAGTAAAGGGTTTGTGGGTATCACTGCTTTCTGAACTTCGGAGCAAAAGACAGGCACCTACCTGCCTTACTAAACATACTGCTCTCTCTGATTGTGGGTCCATTTCCCAACTGTTTTGGGCTCCACAAAATATCAGGACTTCATCAGATAAGTCAGAATGAGATTTACAAGATTATTTTATATGAGTCACCCCAAATATAAAAGCTGGACTAAAAGGGAAAACATTTGACTTTAAGGTTGCATTAGGAATAATGTATTTATCAGATTATAGTCACTTGTGAGATTTCTCTTCACTGTGGAAGCCAGGACAACTCCATTGCCCAACTTCCTTGTCTGCGCTTGCACCGGGCTCTCTTGGCATGGGCCTCCCTGCTGGGACTGGTCCCCTGCAGTCAGTCAGCTATGTGAGTCTGGGGTCAGCTGAAGAACCTGTGCTCTCCACAGACTTCTTATCCATCATAGCAGTGACACTTGAGGGGCACTACTCCTACAGTGGATGGGCGCATTTGGCAAGTCGGGCACCCCTTTCAGTGACTTCCCTCGGAGCTTGCCATCTTTGGGAGCACTTGGGCCCATGCCTTGGCCATGACGTCACTCCCGGGACTGACCTTAGAAGCTAGCCAGCCAAAGTGCGGGCCAGTACACAGAGAGAACCGGCTCCGGTTTGAGGCCAAGGTGACATCGCAGTCACCCTGCCGGCTCCTGGGACTCGCAGGCCCAGGGCACACGAGCCAGGTCACCCCGAGCTGTGGCCAGAGGAGAGCTTCAGGCACCATGAGTCAGAGGCAGGTGCTGCAAGGTAGGGGCTGGGGCGGCTGCCCCCACGGGAGTTGGTGGGAGCCAGGGGATGTCTCTCTCCACCATGTCTCTCCTCGCAGTGTTCGAGAAGTACCAGAAAGCCCAAACCCAGTTCATGCAGATGGTGGAAGAGCTGGCGACCAGACCACAAAACATCGAGACCCTGCAGAACGCGGGTGAGCCCTCACCGCACCCCTGGGGCTGTCACCTGGTGCCCTGCGCCTGCAGTCATTAGTCCGCCCTGGTCCTCAGCCTGCCTCGCCCATCACCCGTATCCCAGGCCAGTCACTGCCTGTGTCACTGGGCTCTCCTAGCCGCGTTCCCCGCCCCCACCCTCTCCTGCCCCCTATCCCACCCCTATCCCCTGCAGCTGAGTTTTGGGGAGAAGGATGGGGCTGGAGGAATGCCTCCAGGTCACTGCGAAGGTGGTAGAAGCATTCAGCCTCTTTAGCGGGCCTTCGGGGGTGAGGCTGAGCAGGTGAAGCTTACAGTTTGGTGTGAGAGGGGCCCTATTTCTATCTTTACTGCAACCAGGCAAGTGTCAGGTGGAAAGTCAAAGCCAAACGAACTACCTGCCTGGAAGTCATTTTATGTGAATGGGAATCTGCCTAATCAGGCCCGTTTTACTGTGCGGGTGCCCGTGCATGTCACCCTGCCTTGGTCACCTTCAACTTCACACCAAAGGACTTCCAGAGCCGCTTCACATTATTTCTCATTTTGCATTAGTGAAAGAGCTTGATACACTTGAGTCTTTTCCAAGAGATGCAAAGTCGGTGAAGATCTAGTTTTGAGAAACCCTTATAATATTCTCATTTCACCCCTCAGCCCAACTCATGCAGACTATAGAGAGGAAGAGAGTGTGTGTGTGATTTGCTTCTTATCTAGTAACAAGGAGATAACGGTGGCTCTCCTCTCCCTTCCCTTCATTCTCTCATTAAGCAAGATGCCACCACCATCTGAACTCAAAGATAGCATTTTATCACTACTGTGTCATGAGAAATCTTCAATTTATAGGATATGATCTTTAAGACTCACTTAAATTCAGATGACATTAAAACATTAAACTTAAGGGCAACAATATTTAGACATAATATTTACTTTGGGATGTTTTTTTAAGGGGAATTACTACAGCACCTAGATGATAATTTTTTATGTTTGTTTTTAATATACTTTATTGATTTTTTACAGAAAGGGAGAGGGATAGTTAGAAACATCGATCAGCTGCCTCCTGCAAACCCCCCACTGAGGATTTGCCTGCAACTATGGTACATGCCCCTGACCAGAATCGAACCCAGGACCCTTCAGTCTGCAGGCCAACGCTCTATCCACTGAGCCAAACTGGTTAGGGCTATGTGTTTATTTTATTGTTGTGAGAGGGATTTTGGTGTTTATTCCTTGTATATTTTTATTTGGGGTAAAGAGATGTATTAAGAATGGAGAAAGTGCACTTTGTAACAGCTTTTAAGACTTTTTATTTAGGGATAATTGTAGATTCACATGTAGTTGCAAGAAATAGTACAAGATCGGAGGAAAATAAATGGCGGCAGAATAGATAGATGTGTCCCAAGCCTTGTCCCAGAGCAGACAGAAAGAACAGCTGAGGGTCACACGGCGAGTGTCTGTTGGTGAGTTAGGGAACAGCTATACTCCAGGAGAAGGTGGGTGACTGCTGGACGGGGCTCCCCTGACCGGGCAGTCCCCACTGCTGCTGGGTTCCCTCCTGGAGCCAGCGGCTCGAAAGTGGAGACCACGCCATCTTGAAGGGGAAAGTGGATGGTATTGGAAGCCTGAAAACCTACAACTACGGCACCCAACAAACAGCTGCAAACCCCAGAGCACCAGTCCCCAATTGGCGCAAACACACGGATTTAGAGGAGCTCTACACTCCACCACGGAAAGGTCAGATTTTGCCTGGGATTAGGAGAGAGAGAACTACATAACCAGACACCCGGAGAAGAGAGACCATGGGGAGACAAAGAAACAGCCGCATATGAAAGAAAAGCAGGCATCAACAGAAAAAGAAGTAAACGAAATGGAGGCAAGCAACCTGTCAGAGAAAGAATTCAGAGAAATGATCATAAGGTGGCTGAAAAGAATGGAAGACAAATTCGACAATATGAGTAAGAACCAAGAGGAAATGAAGAAGAACCAAGAAGAAATAAAAAATGACATCGCTGCTGTAAAGAACTCAATAGAAAGCATCAAGAGTAGATTAGAAGAAGCAGAGGACTGCATCAGTGAGCTAGAAGACAAGGCAGAAAAAAATACCCAAACAGAGCAGCTTTTAGAAAAAACAATTAAAAAGCAGGAGGAGAGCCTAAGGGAACTTTGGGACAACATGAAACAAAACAACATCCGCATAATAGGGGTTCTAGAAGAAGAGGAAACTAAGCAAGGAATAGAAAACCTGTTTGAAGAAATGACAGAAAACTTCCCTGATATAGGGAAGAAAAAACCCACACAAATCCAAGAAGCTCACAGAGTCCCACGCAAAATGAACCCCCAAAGACCGATGCCAAGGCACATTATAATAAATTGGCAAACACCAACGACAAAATAAGAATCTTAAAAGCAGCCAGAAAGAGAGACAGAAAGTTACCTACAAAGGACCCCCCATCAGACTAGCAACTGATTTCTCAACAGAAACTCATCAGGCCAGAAGGGAGTGGAATGAAATATACAAAGTCATGCAAAGGAAGGGTCTGAATCCAAGAATACTGTACCCAGCAAGGCTATCAATCAAATTTGAAGGTGAAATCAGGAGCTTCACAGACAAAAAAGAACTAAGGGAATTTATTACCACCAAACCAGCAATGCAAGAAATGCTAAAGGGTCTGCTGTAAAAAAAAAGAAAAAAGAAAAAAAAACAGGAAGCAAGGAAGGAACACAGGGGTAAAGAATAAAAATGGCAACAAATAAGTACCTATCAATAATAACTTTAAATGTAAATGGATTAAATGCCCCAATCAAAAGACATAGGGTAACGGATTGGATAAGAAAACACGACCGATACATCTGCTGTCTACAAGAAACCCACCTCAGAAAAAAAGACGCACACAGACTGAGGGTGAAGGGATGGAAAAAGGTTTTTCAGGCGAATGGAAATGAAAAAAAAGCTGGGGTAGCAATACTTATATCTGACAAATTAGATCTCAAAGTGAAGGATGTAACAAGAGATAAGGAAGGTCACTTCATAATACTACAAGGAGCAATCCAACAAGAAATAATTCTGGTAAACATATACGCACCCAATACAGGAGCACCCAAATACATAAAAAAACTCCTGGAGGATATCAAGGGAGAGATTGACAGCAATACAATCATGGTAGGAGACTTTAATACCACACTATCACCATTGGACAAATCCTCTAAACAAAAAATCAGCAAAGAAATGTCAATCCTAAATGACTCACTAGACCAGATGGAATTAATTGACATCCTCAGAACATTTCACCCCAAAGCCACAGAATATACATTTTTCTCAAGTGCACATGGGTCATTTTCAAAGATAGACCATATGTTGGGTCATAGGCAAAGTCTCTTCAAATTCAAGAAGATAGAAATCATATCAAGCATCTTCTCAGATCACAGTGGCATAAAATTGGAAATCAACTACAATAAAAACAATCCAAAAAAATCAAACACATGGAGACTAAACAGCATGCTATTAAACAATGACTGGGTTACCAGAGAGATCAAGGAAGAAATAAAAAACATCATGGCAACAAACGACAATGAAAACACAACAATCCAAAATCTATGGGACACAGCGAAAGCAGTCTTGAAAGGGAAGTTCATAGCTCTACAAGCCTACTGCAAAAAAAAACAAAAAAAAACAAAAAAAAACAAACAAACAAAAAAAAAACAAAACAAAAAAAAACAAGAAACAATGGTAATTAATTACCTAATCCTACAACTCAAAGAGAAAGAGAGCAACAAGAAAAGCCCAGTGTAAGCAGAAGGAGGGAAATAATAAAGATCACAGCAGAGATAAATGACATTGAGACCAAAAAAACAATACAAAAGATCAACAAAACCAAGAGCTGGTTCTTTGAAAGGATAAACAAGATCGATGAACCTCTAGCCAGGCTCACCAAGAAGCAAAGAGAGAGGACCCAAATAAACAAAATCAGAAATGAAAGAGGTGAAATAACAACAGACCCCACCGAAATACAAAGGATTGTTAAAAAATACTATGAACAACTCTATTCCAACAAATTGGACAACATGGAGGAAATGGACATATTCCTAGAAAAATATAACCTTCCAAAACTCAATCAGGAAGAATCTAAACATCTCAAAAGACCAATAACTATGGAAGAAACTGAAGCATCATCAAAAAGCTTCCAGCAGCCAAAACCGATTTGGCTCAGTGGATAGAGCATCGGCCTGCGGACTGAAAGGTCCCGGGTTCGATTCCAGTCAAGGGCATGTACCTTGGTTGCGGGCACATCCCCAGTGGGAGGTATGCAGGAGGCAGCTGATCGATGTTTCTCTCTCATCGATGTTTCTAGCTCTCTATCCCTCTCCCTTCCTCTCTGTGAAATATCAATAAAATATATTAAAAAAAAAAAAAGCTTCCAGCAAACAAAAGGCCAGTCTGTGAAATATGCCGTTGGTATTTTAATGGGGAGAGCATTGAAACTATAGATTGCTTTGGGTAGTATGTACATTCAAGGAAGAACTAAAACCTATCCTCCTCAGACTATTCCAAAAAATTCAAGAGGAAGGAACACTTCCAAGCTCCTTCTATGAAGCCAGCATCACTCTAATAGACTTAATAAATGATTTCGGCAATGTAGCAGGATACAAAATTAACGCCAAGAAATCTATGGCATTTCTATACACCAACAGTGAACTTACAGAAAGAGAGACTAAAAAAGCAATCCCATTTTCCATAGCACCCAAAAAATTAAGATACCTAGGAATAAACTTAACTAAGGAGGTAAAAGACCTATACGCAGAAAACTACAGGACACTGAAAAAAGAGATAGAGGAAGACATAAACAGATGGGAGAACATACCATGTTCATGGATTGGTAGAATCAACATCATTAAAATGTCCATACTACCCAAAGCAATCTATAGATTCAATGCACTCCCCATTAAAATACCAACGGCATATTTCACAGACCTAGAAAGAACTCTCCAAAAATTCATCTGGAATAAAAAAAGACCCCGAATAGCCACAGCAATCCTGAGAAAGAAGAACAAAGTAGGTGGGATCTCAATACCAGATTTCAAGCTGTATTACAAAGCCAAAACTGCCTGGTACTGGCACAAGAACAGACATATAGATCAATGGAATAGAATAGAGAACCCAGAAATCAACCCAAATCACTATGCTCAATTAATATTTGACAAAGGAGGCATGAACATACAATGGAGTCAAGACAGTCTCTTCAATAAATGGTGTTGGGAAAATTGGACAGATACATGCAAAAAAATGAAACTAGACCACCAACTTACACCATACACAAAAATAAACTCAAAATGGATCAAGGACTTAAACATAGGACGAGAAACCATAAAAATACTAGAGGAATCCACAGCCAGGAAAATCTCTGACATATGCCGAAGCAATTTCTTCACTGATACTGCTCCTAGGGCAATGGAAAGTAAAGAGAAAATAAACAAATGGGACTACATCAAAATAAAAAGCTTTTGCACAGCAAAGGAGACCATCAATAAAACAACAAGAAAGCCCTCAGCATGGGAGAACATATTTTCCAATGATATCAACGATAAGGGTTTAATCTCCAACATTTACAGGGAACTCATGCAGCTTAACAAAAAAAAGATAAAACAACCCAATCAAAAAATGGGCAACTGATCTAAATAGATACTTTTTGAAAGAAGACAGAAGGAAGGCTAAGAGACATATGAAAACCTGCTCAAAGTCACTCATCATCAGAGAGATGCAAATCAAAACAACAATGTGGTACCATCTCACACCTGTCAGAATGGCTATTATCAACAATGAACAAATGACAAGTGCTGGAGAGGATGCGGAGAAAAAGGAACCCTCGTGCACTGCTGGTGGGAATGCAGACTGGTGCAGCCACTGTGGAGAACAGTATGAAGTTTCCTCAAAAAACTAAAAATGGAACTCCCATTTGACCCAGTGATCCCACTTCTAGGAATATATCCCAAGAAACTAGAAACACGAATCAGAAAGGACATATGCACCTCTATATTCACAGCAGCACAATTCACCATAGCTAAGATTTGGAAACAGCCTAAGTGCCCATCAGCAGATGAGTGGATTAAAAAACTGTGGTACATCTACACAATGGAATACTACGCCGTGGTAAAAAAGAAGTTCTTACCATTTGCAACAACATGGATGGAGATGGAGAGCATTATGCTAAGGGAAATAAGCCAGGCAGAGAAAAATATCACATGATCTCACTCATTTGTGGAATATAATGAACAACATAAACTGATGAACAAAAATAGATCCAGAAACAGAAAAACATCACAATCAGAACGTCAAACCTCAGGGAAGGTAGGGGAGGGTGGGGGTAAGGGGGAGAGATCAACCAAAGGACTTATATGCATGCATATAAGCCTAATCAATGGACATAGACAATAGGGGGTGTGGTCATGAATGGGAGGTGGGGGGTAATGGGGGAATAAGGACACATATGTAATACCTTAATCAATAAAGAAATTTAAAAAAAAGAAAATAATACAAGATCCTGTATACCTGAAAACTGTGGGATGATATCACAACCAGGAGTTGACATGGGTAATTCACCGATTTAATTCAGGTTCTCCCAGTTCGACTTGTACTGATTTGAGTGTGTTTGTGTGTGTGCTATGCAGTTTTATCCTGTGTGTATCCATCACAATAGTCAAGATACAAACCTCTTTCATCACCCAAGGATGCCTCCCTGTGTTGCCCTTTTATAACCACACCTACCTCCCTCTTGTCCCTTAACCCTGGGCAACTTGCACTAATCTGTTTTTCATTTTTTAAATGTCATTATTTAAAAATTGATAATCTTTTGTTCTGCAGTTGTTTCATGTGAATTAATTTACTTTCTTCTGCATGTGTGTGTGTTTTTATGCATGCATGTATACTCCTCAAAGTACTCATAACAGTGCTGGAAACACAATATTTCATATATACTGACTATTTAAATTAATTTTTTTTAAATATATTTTATTGATTTTTTTACAGAGAGGAAGGGAGAGGGATAGAGAGTTAGAAACATCAATGAGAGAGAAACATCGATCAGCTGCCTCCTGCACCCTCCCTACTGGGTATGTGCCTGCAACCAAGGTACATGCCCTTGACCGGAATCGAACCTGGGACCCTTGAGTCTGCAGGCTGACGCTCTATCCACTGAGCCAAACCGGTCAGGGCTAAATTAATTTTTAAAAAATAAAACAGAATGGATAAAATAATTTAAAAAATTATAGAATCCCATGTAGTTAGGTAAGAATTGTTCCTTGAAAGTTTTTTCATATCCATATCAGAACAAAATATAAAAACGTATTTCTTACTGTGTCTGGAGCAGTGAAAAGGTAGAAAGTTACTGCACTTTGATGCAGAATGATAAAGTCTATAAAGCAACTGATTTTATATAAAATTATACAGCTACAAATCAAAAGACTGTCTTCCTACACATACACAAAGAAAAGATGTCCAGGTACACATATTCTCTTACATCATACACATGCCTGAGATATTGCAGGCTTGGTTCCAGATCACTACAATAAAGCGAGTATCGCAATAAAGCAAGCTGTAACTTTTTTGCTGGTGGAGGGTCTTTCCTTACATTTGTAAAAACACAACATCTGTGGAGCGCAACAAAGCAAGCATAATAAAACCAGGTATGCCTGTATTATGCAAGAGCACTCACCTACCTGATTATGCAAATACGCACATTATAAACCTTGAGGGGAGAGCTCAGCTTTCATGATTCAATTTTTCCTCTAAAGTGCTTAGATTTCAACATCCTAGCCTTCCTAGCATCAACTATGTATTCAACATCTAAATTACTTTTTTCAAATACTTGCATATCACTCATCTGAAAAGGTCCCTGAAGTAGAGGTAAAATTAAGTTACAAATATGGGCAAGCTTTCCCCCTTTATCAGCTAAGTAATATTCCATTTCATGAGCTCCACTTTGCTAAATATTTTTAAACTTTCATTATGAAATCTGCCTTCTACTAAACAATCCCAACTTACACTACATCATCATACACATTAATCTTACATTACACCCAGAGACCTAAAGCAGATGTGCACATAGTATGGTCCTCAGCCCATGGGATCCTTAAGATCCTTTGAGAGAGTTTGTGAGGTCAAAACTGTTTTCAGCACTCAGGTGCTATTTGCCTGTCCGCACTATGGGCACTGCACTGAGGTGAGAGCAATGGTGTCTTCTGGTGCCTTGGCAAGTATACCTAAAACACTTCTCGTTTACACGGAGGTATGATGGCTGTCCGGAGAGAAAGCGCTTGTGTGATTAAGTGGCAAATGAAATAGCTACTTTTTTTCATGGAGTATCATTTTTACATGAAAGAATAGCTACAAACTATAATAATTCAACTTCCCCAAAGTGAATAAAGTGAGCCTGCCACTTCCGGAAAACAACTGATAGTATTTGCTGCCTATGACAGAATTCCAGCTTTCAAGTGAAAATTAAAATTGTGGAGATCTTAGACCTGCCATCATGAGCTTGACGGTTTCCCAATACTTAAAGAAGTTTCTCATGACATCACCAGTGATATTAAATAAGGTGATTTTTAAAATATCTATACTAATAAAAGGGTAATATGCTAATTAGACCGGGAGACCTGACATCTTCCTACTGTCCGACTTCCTTCCGGACAAAGCCACAGTGCTGGGGGCAGAGGCAGAAGTGGTTAGGGGTGATCAGGCCGTCAGGGGAGGGCAGTTGGGGGCCATGAGGCTATCAGGGGAGGGCAGTTGGGGGCCACGAGGCCGTCAGGGGAGGGCAGTTGGGTGCCATCAGGCCAGCAGGGGAGCAGTTAGGCGGCGATCAAGCCGATAGGCAGGCAAGTGGTTAGGAGCCAGCAGTCCTGGATTGTGAGAGGGATGTCCGACTGCCGGTTTAGGCCCCACCCCTCGAATTTCCCTCTCCAGTTCCTTGGCCAAGTTTCCCCAGGCCCGGCATGGAAAACCCTGGGGATGGGGCCTAAACCATCAGTCGGACATCCCCCGAGGGGTTCCGGATTGGAGAGGGTGCACGCCGGGCTGAGGGACCGCACCCCACCCCGCCACATGAATTTTGTGTACCGGGCCTCTAGTCCCATATAATAAAAGGCTAATATGCAAATCGACTGAACTATGGAACGACTGGTCGCTGTAACACGCACTGACCACCAGGGGGCACTGACCACCAGCTGCCCCCTGGTGGTCAGTGTGCTCCCACAGGGGTGTGCAGCTCAGCCAGAAGCCCTGAGTCAGGATCATGGCTGGCGAGCACAGCGGTGGTGGTGGGAGCCTCTTCTGCCTCCATGGCAGCGCTAAGGATGTGCGACTGCTGGCTTAGGCCCGCTCCCCCTATGGGAAACTGGCCTAAGCTGTTAGTTGGACATCCCCCGAGGGTTCCCAGACTGCCAGAAGGGACAGGACCCCTCCCCCCCCGCCCCAGTGCATGAATTTCATGCACTGTCCTCTAGTAGTGTAATGAAACATATCAACATTTTGAATATCTGCATAACTCAGTTGAACCAATACTTTCAAATAATCAATGAATACATAAATACTTTTAAAGGTTGTCAGTTTTAACTTCTAATACAGTAAAACTATCGATAAACACAAACAAAAGCCCTTTGGAATCCTCAATAATTCTAAGTTATTGTTATGTAATAAAGTATGGAGATCAACTTAAGAAAGTTCCTAAATCAGGTAATTTTTACTTCCCTCTTTCTCCACTGTTTCTCCAACACGGTTTCAGCCTTCCTTTCAGAGCTGACCAACAGCTGTGTGTATTGCGGGGGATGATATAAAAAACGGGGTTTTATCAGTAGGAAGAAATCAATGATTTTTAAAAGCTAATTCTGATTCTGCCCTTTCTTTAAGTTTCAGATGGGCACAAACCCTTAGTAAAACCACGGACGTGAACGACCAGAGGAACATGGGCAGATGGGAGTGGGTATAAGTGGCAGTTTGGGAAACTGAGAGTGAATAAGGGGCAATGGGGGAAATGTTGCCAATTATCTTGAGTTTTCTGCAACTTCCCCGCTTCCTCCCTCAGGCTCCTGAGTAAGGAGTCCAGGGGAGAACCGGAGGGGCCTCTCGCTAACCCCACGCCCGCCCGCAACCCTCTCAGACCTCCTGACTCCCGGGTCCCTTTCCGCCGCCCCCCCACACCCACGCCCCGACCAAGGCTCCCACCACCAACAGGTCCCGGTCCGCCCCCAGCTGCCGCTTCCGGAAGATCTCCGCCTTCAGAACGTCCACCTCGTAGCCCGGGTTTAAGCTCGAATTTCCCTCTCCAGTTCCTTGGCCAAGTTTCCCCGGCCCGGCATGGAAAACCCACCAGAAACTGCGAGCCCAACAGGGGCCGCTTCCGGCGGAAGCTGAGGTGAGCGACAGGAGGGAAGAGAGCGCCCCGGTCGCCTGTTGTTGACGGAGCCGCCGTGGATGGGCGCCACCTGGCGGCGCCCTCCGGAAGCGCGCCTGTAGTTTCCATGACAACAGATAGAAACGAACGTGGACCAGATGAAACACGAGTCTTCTGAGTCGTGTAGAAGTCGACATGTTTCATTTTTAATGACATTATATCTGCTTGTATCGAGTAGTTCAGATCCAGAAACTGCCTCGCAGAACATCTCCATTACTGTATGTTGAATAAGGCCAGATCCTTACTTATCACATCAGAGTTTCTGAAGTTCCCTGCTTGCCAAAATTAATGTACTAGAGAGGGAGAAAATCAGAACTATACTACCAGCTCATGAATATAAAGTGGAAAGGCGGTGTTCATTGCTAGACTGTTAAATTCCCTGTAAAGTTAAGCAACTACACCCATTTAAGTCTTTTTCGGAAGTAAATTTGTCTTTCTCAGTTGTATGTAGATCGCGTACATATCTTAGTGATAATTGAACATTTACTCCAAGCTGAAATAATCTTTTTGGTTTATGTGTTCAGCAATCAAGATTTTCAGTGACATGATTGAAGACGTAATCAGAAATCCTTTTTTTTTTTTTTTTCGGTCCAATCAAAGAAGAAAAATAAATTAGGGAGAAAATTACATCAGATATTTTATGTTTAAAAGACCCTTAAATCTGTTTACAATGCATTTATTTTTGGTGGTAAGCCACTGAATCTTCCTTTAAAAATTCTACTTAAGTCATCACTGAACAATATATGACGTTTTTCCCACTCAAAAGAAAATAAATATCATTCATTTCAGTCCATTGGTAATGTATCAAAATAAAAGGTGAGATAGAATTGTTCATTTCAATTTAGTTTTTTATTGTATACGTGTGTGTGTGTGTGTGTGTGTGTGTGTGTGTTGGTTATTTTGCCTCTAAAGATATCTGACTTTTGCCAGAAATAAGTTAATTCTCTTTCTGGATTAAAATGATTTGCTAATTTTTAGAGCTTTTGGAAGCTTAAGATATTTTACAAAGAAAAATTCCTTGAACTAATAAGAATGGTAATATTCTTACATAGATATCTGTTTCCCAAGTCACTTGTAATTCAGTAAGTAAATACTTTATTAGGATTTTACTATTTAGAGATTAAAGATTATGACACAAAAACCTGAAAGGTTGACCAAAGGATCGTAATAATAAGGAAAATTACAGAGAATGCAAAGGAACAGCTGCCAGATGGGAGAAAATTAGTGCAAACAAAAGAAAATACTAGTTATCATAAGCAAGCTCCTATTAAATTCCAGACTTCCACTGATTTTAATATTTATGTAAACATGTGTATTAAATGTTGATTAAGGCCTGAGATGGAAGACATGAGAGGTGAGTACATGAACAAGCAAACGGATAAAGTAACTTTTGAATACAAAGGGGGAAATAATATGAACAGGAAAATTAAGAAACACTCAAGAGAACCAATCAATCCTGACTCTAAGGAAGAATGTATGCATTTTTAAAATATGCATCCCATTCCATCACAATAGAACTTAAAAAGTGAAATATTTCAAACAACCCAGATGTCCTAAATGGGAGAATCATTAAATAAGTTATAGTTCATAAATACAACTGAATAATGTGGAACATTAAAAACCATTTTTCAAAAAATATTCAATGATATGAGAGTGTGCATGATGTAACATTTAGTAAAAATGAAGGATTAATGAAACTAGAAATATATAGTTTCTATTGGTAAGAAAAGCATATAAACTTAGAAAAATGATTGGAAGGAAACATATCAAAATATCAGGTTATCTGTCAATAATACCACTGGAAATTTTTCTTTTCTTCTGTATACCACAATATGCTACAAATTCCATAAATTGGAATAAAATACCCTGATTGCAGTCATTTTCTGTTTTATTAAATTACTAGAGGCCGGGTGCACAGGATTCATGCACTGGTTGGGGGCGTGGCCTGCGGGGATCGGCCCGCTGTGGGAGCGCCTCTCATCCCGGTCAGCAGTGACTGTGGACCCGCCCTCTGAGTGGATGCTCCTGCTGTGGAGAGCAGCTGCTCATCCTGGTCAGCCGAGTGGCGCTCCCACTGTGAGAGTGCACTGACTACTAGGGGGAAGCTCCTGTGTTGAGCATCTGTCCCCTGGTGGTCAGTACACATCATAGTGACTGGTCGACCAGTCGTTCTGGCCATACCTCCGTTCATTCGCTGGGCTTTTATTATATAGGATTATTAAAATTCTTCATCAATTTTTCCAGCATAATTACTTTAGGAATTGTGTATGATAAGTTTTAAATAATGCCAGTAAAAGAAAACAAAGAATTAGACAAAGCATATTTTTAAAATTTTTATAATTATTCAATCAATATTTAAAGATTTTCTATGAGCTCTGTATTACCTTAGATATTGTGGCCTAAACCAAATATAAAAAATACTCCTACACTTGAGGATATGACCTGCTAACTTGAGAATCAAGAAAAGATCCTGAAAAGGTATATTAGGTAAGATAAATATAATTTAACTAGAGGCCCGGTACATGAATTCATGCATGGGTGGTGTCCAGCCAGCCTACCCCAATGGGTGCCCATTGGGCTGGGCCAGTGGGACGGAGGGGCTGCGGGTGTTTGGCCGGTTGGCCCCTCCCGTGATCGGGGTGTTGGGGACCGATCAGGGCTGGGGCCAGCTGGGGGGAGGGGCCGAGGGCAGTCGGCCGGAAGGCCCCACCCCCAATCGGGGTATTGGGGACTGATCGGGGGCCAGGCTGGCTGGATGGGGGAGCAGGCCAATTGGGACCCAGAACAGGCTGGTTGGCTGCCGCAGGGCACGTCATAGCCACCGGTCATTCTGGTCGTTCTGCCATTCCAGTTGCTGGGCTTTTATATATATAGACTAGAGGCCCAACGCATGAAATTTGTGCAAGGGGCTCGGCCCTCACAGCCGTGGCTGCTTGCCTCGGCCCAAGGCAACCATGTCAGCTGCCTCGGCCCTTGCAGAGCTGGCTTCATCCAGGAGGCCATCCGGAAGGATGTCTGTCTAATTAGCATATTAGGCTTTTATTATTATAGATAGCATATATGGGACTATAATAAAATATTCACAGAAATTAAAGAGCAGTCATTTTCTAAAAGAAGAAATAGTAAGAATCAATATATGATTGATTGTAGTATTTCTCCATTGAAGTAGCTCATTTTTTAATTTAATAAATCTTTATTGTTCAGATTATTGCAATTGTTCCTCTTTTTTCCCCCATAGCTCTCCTCCATCCTGTTCCCACCCCACTCTCTGCCCTTACCCCCCACTGTCCTCATCCATAGGTGTACAATTTTTGTCCAGTCTCTTCCCACACCCCCAACACCCCTTTCCCCCCAAGAATTGTCAGTCCACTCCCTTTCTATGCCCCTGATTCTATTATATTCACCAGTTTATTCTGTTCATCAGATTTTTTATTCACTTGATTTTTAGATTCACTTGTTGATAGATATATATTTGTTGTTCATAATTTTTATCTTTACCTTTTTCTTCTTCTTCCTCTTCTTAAAGAATACCTTTCAGCATTTCATATAATACTGGTTTGGTGGTGATGAACTTTTTTGGCTTTTTCTTATCTGTGAAGCTCTTTATCTGACCTTCAATTCTCAATGACAGCTTTGCTGGGTAGAGTAATCTTGGTTGTAGGTTCTTGCTATTCATCACTTTGAATATTTCTTGCCACTCCCTTCTGGCCTGCATAGTTTCTGTTGAGAAATCAGCTGACAATCGTATGGGTGCTCCCTTGTAGGTAACTAACTGTTTTTCTCTTGCTGCTTTTACTATTCTCTCTTTGTCTTTTGCTCTTGGCATTTTAATTATGATGTGTCTTGGTGTGGTCCTCTTTGGATTCCTTTTGTTTGGGGTTCTCTGCACCACCTTGACTTGTAAGTCTATTTCTTTCACCAAGTGGGGTAAGTTTTCAGTCATTATTTCTTCAAATAGGTTTTCAGTATCTTGCTCTCTCTCTTCTCTGGCACCCCCATAATTTGGATGTTGGTACACTTGAAGTTGTCCTAGAGGCTCCTTACACTATCTTCATATTTTTGGATTCTTTTTTCTTTTTGCTTTTTCGGTTGAGTGTTTTTTGCTTCTTTGTATTTCAAATCTTTGACTTGATTCTTGCGATCCTCTAGTCTGCTGTTAGATCTCTGTATATTTTTTATTTCAGTCAGTGTATGCTTAATTTCTAGTTGGTCCTTTTTTATATCCTCAAGGGTCTTGCTAAATTTATCGGCCTTTTCTAGAAAATTCTTGAAAAACCTTATAACCATCGTTTTGAACTCTATATCCAGTCGTTTGCTTTCCTCCATTTCTTTCATTTGTGACCTGTTTCTTTGTCTCCGCATTTTCGCTGCTTCCCTGAGTTGATAGAGTGGCTTTGTGTGCTAGGTGTCCTATAGGGCCCAGTGGCTCAGCCTCCCCAGTTACCTGAGGTGGACACTCTTGGTGCACCCCTTTGTGGGCTGTGTGCACAGTCTTGTTGTAGTTAAGCCTTGATTGTTGTTGGTATCACTGGGAGGAATTGACCTCCAGGCCAATTGGCTGTGAGGATCAGCTGTGTCTATGCTGGGAGAACTTCTGTGCTAGAGACACCCTTATGAGACAAGACTTGCAAAAGCCTCTGTGCTCAGCTTGGAGCTTGGATGGGGCGGAGTCTCAGAGCGCAGCCGACAGCATTGGTTTCCTGTCAGCCCTGCTCTAATAGGCCCCTGTGTCTCCGTGTCCCGTGGTAATCGCTGCAAGAACCCCTGAGAGAAAGCCGCCCTCGAGTTCCGCCCACTGCCAGACAGTCCAGTTTCTCCCCGAATGAATCTGGGTCCCCAGAGTCTCGCCCAGAACTGGAGTTCAGTGCAGTTGGGAACTTTTGTCTCCCTCCCACTTGAGAAAGCCAGCCATGCACTCAGTTGCCAGTCTTCTCTGTGTGCGTGTCTCAGTACCTCTGCCTCCTGCAGCTCCTCTGAGTCTCAGTGTGCTTTTCTCTTTCCTTCTAGTTGTAGAATTTCCTCTCAGCCAGCCTTCCTGTGGTTCTGGATGATGTCCGTTTTGTCTTTTAGTTGTAGTTTTGAAACTGTTGTGCGAGGCAGCAGTTTAGGTGTTTACCTATGCCATCTTGGTTTCTCCTGAAGTAGCTCATCTTAAGCGATTATTTGTCATATCTGGAGACTGGAAAAAATACCAAATTTAACAAGATAGCCTGGGTTTGCTTTCTTGCTGTCCTAAGGCAGTGGTCAGCAAACTCATTAGTCAACAGAGTGGCAAACCACGGCTCGTGAGCCGTATGTGGCTTGCAAGCCGCAGTTTGCCGACCACTGTCCTAAGGGATAGAATGAACTTGTTTTTGTGGTTTTCTTTTTAAACTATATAATCTAATACAGTGGCCCTCAATCTTCAGAATAACCTGGAGGACTTTTGAAGCCCAGACTGCTGGTCCTAATCCCCTGAGTATCTATCTCATGCAGGAGGTTTTGGGTGGGGCCCAAAAATCTGTTTTTTGAACAAATTCCCAAGTGAGGTGGCTGCTGTTGATGTAGGGGCCACACTTTGAGAACCACTGATCCATTATACTAGAGGCCCGATGCATGAAATTCATGCATGGGGGTGGGGGGTCCTTCAGCCCGGTCTGCACCCTCTCGCAACCTAGGACCCCTCACTCTTAACTGCCGCCTGCTCACTCCTTACCACTTGACTTGCCACTCCTTAGCGCTGCCACAGAGACAGGAGAGGCTCCCACCACCCCGTTGTGCTCACCAGCTGTGAGCCTGGCTTCTGGCTGAGCAGCACTCCTACTATGGGAGCGCACTGACCACCAGGGGGCAGCTCCTGCATTGAGCATCTGCCCCCTGGTGGTCAGTATGCATCATAGTGACCGTTCGTTCCGCCATAAGAGTCGCTGGGCTTTTATATATATAGATAGATTGGAATCCCTCTGGGGAGAGATGGGTGAGTCAGAGATTCACTCTTCACAGTCTTGAAAGGCAGGAGTGGAGGAGAGGGCATGTGTCTGCAGCACTGCCATGAGTGCCTCTTACAGTGCCCACCCACTCATGGTGACATTTCTATCAATTTATTTTTTATCTTTTATTTTTAGGGATGCATATATCTTTTCCGTTTCTTAAAAAAATCTTTATTGTTGAAAGTATTACAGATGCCCCCCTTTTCCCACCATTGACCCTTTCTAACCCATCCCCAACCCCCGCCCCAGGCCTTTACCACACCGTTGTCTATGTCCATGGGTTTATGCATATAAGGTCTTTGGTTTATCTCTTCCCCCTGACCCCCACCTTCCCTCTGAGATTTCACAGATGGTTCTATGCTTCTATGTCTCTGGATCTATTTTGTTCAACAGTTTATTTTATTCATTAGATTCCACATATAAGTGAGATCATGTGATACTTATCTTTCTCAGACTGGTTTATTTTGCTTAGCACAATACTCCAGGTCCCTCCATGCTGTCTCAAAGGGTAAGAGATCCTTTTTTATTGCTGCATAGTATTCCATGGTGTAAATGTACTACAGCTTTTTTGTCCACTCATCTACTGATGGGCACTTGGGTTATTTCCAGATCTTAGCTATTGTAAATTGTGCTGCTATGAACATAGGGATGCATACATTCTTTCTGATTGGTGTTTTGGGTTTCTTAGGATATATTCCTAGAAGTAGGATCACTGGATCTATCAATTTCTTAATGGAAGGGGGCAGGTTCCCTTGGGATCCACCCACATTCAAGTGCTTGTTTTGTGTGGTTACACCATGGGCAGGTACCAATGCTATCTGGGCAGTCAGAGCCAGTTCCCTAGAAATTAATAGTGGAGTTATGTCAGTGGCATGCTGGATCCAGACCAGTCCATTGTGACTTGTAAGAGCCCATTGCTAAATTTTTAAGAATTTTGTGAGTCAGCTATTAAATATAGCCATTATTAAAAGTTAAATTGTTTATTTACAATTAAACACATTACCTGTGTATAAACAAAGGTAATAAATACACAGAACCTATTACTAATTATATTACTACATTTTACTATTTTTATGCTCTTGGAGTTAAATACTATATAATATGGCTACTGCATAACTTCTACCCATTCCACACTTGAGGATGTCATACTTGAAATCAACCACAGTGGAAGAATTTGTGCCACAGAAACTGGTAAATGCTATAAATAGGGACTTGACTTATTGTTTTGTTGATTGTATAAACTTTAAAAATGTATAGAGAAAATGTTCAGAGTACAGACCAGAGTTTCTCAATCTTGGGCCAAATAATTCTTTTTTGAGGGGGAGGATGGTCCCTGACTCTATACATTAGATACTAGTAACACGCCTTCTACAGTTCTGACAACCAAAAATGTCTCTGGATATTGCCAAATGTCCCCTGAGCAGCAACATCTCTCTCTACTTGAGAATCACTGATATAAACTAAATGTGAAAGTGTTGTGTCTGTAGCTGTTACATAGCAAAGAGGACAAAGACTTGAGTGCCTGGAACCAATTCCAGCATGTAATAATTACAAGAGTTCCGTCAAAAGGTTGATGGGACTTGGGTGGCTCAACGAGGGTGAGCCACATATGTAATTTACCTCTTGGAAATGGCTAAACGGCACTTCCCCCAAACCTGAATAGGATTGTTAACCGCCAGACAGCTCAGGGCATTTTATTGCCTCCTGTTGGCCAAACACCTGAACAGTTGTAGACTATTCCCCAAACTGACAATGCTTCTGTACTCTACCCTTTGAAACCTTACCCTTTGAAGTGTATTATCTACACCTTGCCTTAGGACAAATTGTACTAATAAAAGCAGGGTCCTGAGTCAAGGAGAAGAGTCTTCAGTTCCTTTAGCTGAAGCTCCTCTGACCCCCAATGCCTTTCAAAATTATCTTTCATCTCCGGACTCTTTAATCATCTATGCACAGCCCCTTTCTCCAGAATGCTGAACCCTTTGTAAGGCTGGGAAAAGAACCCCAGCACTTGAGGAGATATTCTTCCAGGACTGGAAAACTATTATCTGATTCAGTAAAGAAGTTTCTCACATCATTGACAAGTAAGGGAAGTTCGAATATACATCTTCGTGTTTCACTTTTGTCTTATTCATTAATTTATGCAAAAATATCAACCAGTGTTCATGTTAAAGCCGGACTCATCCATCACAGATTGGCTAGGGATATGAGTTCTGCAAAAATCAGTTAGACTAGCATTTTGTGAGAATCAATTGGTTATATGGAATTTACAATAAAGATATTGTACCGCTCATTATTATTTATAAATTGTGTCCTCCATATTCTTTATATCAGTAAAAAATATATTAATATATACACATACTTATTTTCCTCCAGAGAGCAAGTTTTTAAACATTTACCTGCACAGCATTGTCCATTATCCACCTCCCATGTGGGCTTTGCTAAGTGGTTTGGCAAAGAAAGTTGGAATATCAAGACAGGAACAAAACATATTTGCAAGAAGAATCATGAATGACGGACAATGGAGAAAAACCCTGAGGCCCTCTGGGTTTCCAGTTCTCTACTCTGGTCCTTCCTGCAGTCTAGTTTGCATCTCCATACCAAAATCCACTACCGAATCCTCACACCATCTTCCTACCTTTTAAAGGTGCACTTTTTTTTCACATTTTAACGTTTCTTAATTCAGGATGCGCCTTAACAACTCATATGTTTGTAGTGGGAGCTATGATATTCTGTCCAAACACTCACTTCAGGGCCAAGGCACCCATACCCCAAGTTTTGGGTATAGGGAGCCCACCGACATTCCCTCACTAGGCATAGCCCCAAGCTCCAGGGACCTGCCTCAGAAATGGTGATGGGACCCCCACAACCAGTGGCTGCCTGACATGGAGCTTCCAAGGCCCAGGGTCATTGCTTTAACTTAGGTCAATTCTAAGTGGTCATTCTAGCTCTAGAGCTCCCCATGGGATCACAGGAGTGTCTGTTGCAACCTCATTTCAGTCCAGTTTCTCCCTCTGCCAAGTCCTGCCTTCCTCAATCTTACAAAGACATCTCCAAAAGCAGTCCCTAGGAAACCACAAACACTTGTATGCAAAGTAAAGAAGTGCTTTGACAGGTAGACATGGATATTCTGGTTCATTTGTTAGGGAACTATTCAACTGCCATTCTAGCTTTCACATCAGTCATTTTTGTGAACATAGTTAGCCAGAGTTACTCCAGAGCCTGAGCCAACCCTGTTTACACAAGCAAAATGGAATATAAGGATGTTAAAAGTTGAGAGGCAGTGCTTGGATCCCGGTGAATCTACAAATATCAATGGCCCTGTGAAGCTTGCACTGAGAGACCAACTGACAATCCTCACTGACACCTTTTTCTCTTGAACTTTCACAGTGATCCAATGAGGGAGACAGCCCCTACAGCACATCAGCCCCCGTCCTTCTTCCTTGCCATTTCTTGTCAACTGTGCTCTCCCCTTCTATTCTCTATGTCCCAAAGCTTTTACACTGTTTTATTAGTGGTATGTATAAAATGAATGAAATAAAGAGGTAGTTCAGGAGAAAAAAAAAATCAAGATGAGGAATAAGAAAAGAGAAATAACCAAGATACAAAAAGTATTTAAGGAAATATAATATATAACCTGTAAATCAATAGCAATAAATCCAGAAACCCAAAAGATGTGCTTTCCTAACAAAACCTTAATCTACAAAAATTGTTCAACAAAAAGTAGAAAACTGAAATAAGCAATTATAGCAGAGAGAAAGAAGAAGTGATTGTAGGTCTCCCTATCTAAAAGGCACCAGATCAAGATGCTTTTATTGCTGAGATCCATGTCATCTTTAAAGAACAGATAACTCAGACTTTCTGGTCTCAGAACCCCTTTCTTCTTTTAAAAAGGCTTGAGGACCTAAGAAAAGTTTCGTGTATGTGGGTGATAACTATCAATATTTACCATACTAGAAATTTTAAAAAAAATTTTAAATGATTAGTTCATTTTAAAATAATAACAAACACAGTATGTACTGATTCAAATAACACATTATTGTGAAAAAGATGTTTTCCAAAAATTTTAAAAGAACAGTGGCATTTTTAAAAAATATATTTTTATTGATTTTAGAGAGTGAGGAAGGGAAAGATAGAAACATCAACCGGCTGCCTCCTGCATGCCCCATATCTGGGAACAAGCCCACAACCCAGGCATGTGCCCTGACCAGCAATCGAACCAGTAATCTCTCGGTGCATGGGTCGACACTCAACCACTGAGTCACATCGGCTGGGCAAGAGTGGCATTCTTTTACATTATTGCAACCTCTATAATGTCTAGCCTAAATAAAAGAATCCTGGGTTCTCATGCTTCTGCATTCAATATGTTGTAACATGTTATTTTGTTTGGTGTATACAAAGAAAATCTAGCTTCACATAGATATGTAGCTGGAAAAGAGAAGAGTACCTTAATCAGATAACCGTGGACATTCTGTTTTGATACTATACCCAAACATGACAAGTGGTAGTTTTCTAAAAGTTAATCGCAATGTGGAATCTGAAACCATATCCACAAACTTTTCATACTATTACATTAAAAATCCATTGGTCTGTTTTGAACTTTGAATGGATCTTTTACCCATGCATGATTTTGTTAGGAGGGTAATAAGCTCATGGTAGTGGATACAATTTGCTAATTGTAAAGTGCCAATTTTTACTGAAAGCTCACATTTTATCACTAGCAACAAATATGGTCAGTCATTTTCTTTAAGTGACAGACTCATTTACAAGAAGACAGCTGCCAAATACCCAAGTCTAAATGACAATAATTTGTCTTGTGGCCCATTTAAAAAAAAAAAAAGAGCTACTTCAACTTGCAATTCAAACAGTCACTTGGTGCTTTCCCTAAGGCCAGGCATCATACTTTAGTATGCAGCACACGTGCTTTAAGTACACTTCCTGTTTCATCCCACAGAATATTAAAAAGATGCCTGCTCAAGTGTCAAGTTTTGATAAAATTAATAATTTTTACTCATCATTAGGAACATTTTTTAAATTTCTTTATTGATTAAGGTGTTACATATGTGTCCTTCTTCTCCCATTACCCCCTCCATTACCACCCATCCCCCCGACTCATGCCCTCAACCCCCTGTTGTCTGTGTCCACTGGTTTGGCCTATATGCATGCATACAAGTCCTGTGGTTGATCTCCCCACTTACCCCCACCCTTCCCTACCTTCCCTCCGAGGTTTGATGGTCTGATCGATGTTTCTCTGTCTCTGGAACTGTTTTTGTTCATCAGTTTATGTTGTTCATTATATTCCACAAATGAGTGAGATCATGTGATGCTTATCTTTCTCTGACTGGCTTATTTCACTTAGCATAATGCTCTCCAGTTCCATCCATGTTGTTGCAAATGGTAGGAATTCCTTCTTTTTTAGCGCAGTGTAGTATTCCATTGTGTAGATGTACCACAGTTTTTTAATCCACTCATATGCTGATGGGCACTTAGGCTGTTTCCAAATCTTAGCTATGGTGAATTGTGCTGCTATGAACATAAGGGTGCATATATCCTTTCTGATTGATGTTTCTAGCTTCTTGGGATATATTCATTAGGAACATTTTTTAAGTGAAACTGGCTGTTGTGTGTGTGAGAGAACATGGGAAGGAAGATGATGATTACTGTTACAGTTTGTGCCACTGCTTTGATTCATGCCAGTGCATCAGCAAACTTACCGTTGCTTTTGTACCTTCAGTGCAAATGTTAACTTTCCCAAAAGTGATATATAATCACTTATAATTTTTATGAAGTGGGATTTTGCAAGAGGAGAAAGTGACCTTACAGATCATAAGGAAGTACACATTTTCCATAATAGTCAGGAAATGGTGAAAACATATAGTGGATTGTTGCTTCTATCTTGAAGGAGTAACTGCTACAGGAACTCCTGTCCCACCATGAAGAACTGAAAAAAAAAAAGCAAAATATATGAAACAACTATTTTTCAGACATAGGGCAACAGGCAGCACCAGGCTATGGCTCCTAAGGGAAAGGAAACAAATGAGGTGAGCACTAGCCCTGGATTACTACCTGGAGGCAGTTTCCAGGATACAGCCTAGGTACAGGGAACCCATACAGTTGAGGGAAAAGAGATTACAGTTCAGGAGATTGAGGAAGTGACAGGTGTGGGGCAGAATACAAGAAAGGAGAAAGATGTTCCGGGGGAAATCTCAAGAGATCTGCCAGGTGGTCCTTTCAGATCACTGGCTGAGTCCTCATCTGCATATGTTTGGATGAAGGTCCTCCCCAGGCTGAGTTAAGAACTACCATAAAGCAATGGGCCATGCAATGCCCAGAACTCATGCAGGGATGGGCATATATCGAGCATGAGATAGAGTCTTCTGAAGGGAGTCATCCAAGTAGAGGGGCTAAATTATCTTTGACTGAAGGCTGCTCTGACTCACCCTAACAAAGTAGAAAAGCAAGCCTCAAAAGGATCAAACTAATTCCAACTAACTTAACTGCATATCACATCAAAGGCCAATGTTTTTTAAGAAATACAACAGAAGCCAGCACCCAACAATATAAAAATCCAGTGTCCCACAGTTCAAAAGAATTGCCATGCATGCAGAAAATATAATCAGTTTCTATCAACGAAAATCAATCAATAGAAATAAACCTAGAAATGACAGAGATGATATAAATAATAAAGCTTCTAAGCCAGCTATTATAAATGTGCTCCAGATACTCAAGAATGTAGAAGAAAATATAAACATAATAAAGACAGAAAGAAAAAAAAAAAGACCCAAGTGGAATTTCTTGAGATGAAAAATACAATATCGGAAATTAAAAATATACTGATGACATTAACAGCATATTAGACATAACAGAAAAAAATGTCAGTGACCTTGAATACTTCACAGTACTTATGATCCAAACAAGAAATAAAAAGAAAAAAAAATTTAAAAAGAAGAGAGCACCAGTGACTAGTGGGGCAATACCAAGCAATCTAATATATCTTTAATTAGAGCATCGAAAAGGTCTTTGGGGGAGGGGCAGATATTTCAAGAAATAATGGCCAAAATTTTCCCAAATTTGATGGAAACTAGAAAACACACAGATCCAAGGAGCTCATGAACCCAGCAGAAAACTACATCAAGGCACATCATAATCAAATTTCTGAGAAGCAATGATAAAGAAGTATGTTAAAAGCTTCCCCCCAAGTTATTATATAATGAACAATGAAAAGAATAACTACAGACTTTCTATTACAAATGATGCAGTCCAGAAGACAAAGGAATGACATTTTTAAAGTACTGTTTTCCACACATCACCATTTGTAATTGTTGGATTAAGTAGACAGAAAATCAGTAAGGTTATCGTAAGCTTGAACACAATCAACTAACATGACCTAATTAAAATTTATAAATCACTCCATCCTAAACTTCAGAATGCATACATGCTCTTTTAAACATGCACTAAAACAGATCTGGGACATCAAACAAATCTGAATAAATCTAAAAGTATTAGAAGCATACAGTGTATGTTCTCTGGTAACAAATAAATGGAAATAGAAACCAATCACAAAAATATCTAGAAAAATTTCCAAATGCTGGAAATTAAAAAAACAACACAATTGTAAATAACCACAGAGTCAAAGAAAAAATTACAAGGGAATTTAGAAAGTGTTTTGAACTGAATGGAAATGAAAACACAGGGTATAAAACTCTGTGAAATAAAAACCGAAATCTCCAGGCCCTGATAAACTCACTGGAGAAGTTATCAAATATTTAAAGAAGCATTGAAACAAATTCTGGACATTATCTTCCATAAAATGGAAGATGAGAAACTACTTCCCAACTTGTTTTATGAGGCCAGCATTGCCCCAAACCAGTCAAAGACTGCAAAGAAAAATTACACACTGATATTTATCATGAACTTAGACACAACATTGCTTACAAAGTATTAGCAAATTGCAACCAACAATGTATAAAAAGAATTAAATGTCACAATAAAGTGGTATGCAAGGGTGGTTCAATACCCACAAATCAATCAATATAATCCATATTAATAGGCTAAAGAAGATAAGCATGGGACCATACTAAAAAGCATTTAATAAAATCCAATACCCACAGCAAAAGACAAACTCGGAAAAAGTATTTTCAAAAAAATAAAACAACCCTATAGCTAAAATCATATTTAGTGGTGAAAGACTCAATGGTGCCCCACTGGGTTAAGGAAATAACCCAAATGTGTATCAACTAATGAGTGGATAAACAAACTGTGGTATGATACATTCAAAGGAATGCTATTCTGCAATAAGAAGGAATCAACAGCTGAGACATGCAACAGCATGAAAATGTCTCAAAACATTATGCAGGTGAAATATTCCAGACACAAAATACCACACACTGCATAATTCCACTGATACAGATTCTTCAAGTTAAAACTAGAGTGATAGAGAGCAGAGTAGTTGTTGCCAGAAGCTGGGACTTGGGCTAGAAAATGACTACAAAGGAGCAGGAAGGAACTTTGAGGGGAGAGGGTGGAAATATTTCTATATCATGAAGTGGTAAAAACAAACAAAAAAAAGATACTTACAAGCCCTCCCTAAACTTCCTATCGTTTGGTATGTTCCATACTCCTCTGACCACATCCACCCTTAGCATCCTCTACCATCCACTTCCCTGTGCTAACCACCACACCCAAATACACACTCCACTAGCATTTGGAGGAGGGTACTATTTGTGACAGCAGCTACTACAGTCCATAGCACCTGAAAGGAAGGACAAGACATCGTAGTGGGCAATAGCAATGATCATGAGAAAAGCTGGCTATGAAGAGCCCCCAAGTGTTAGAAAAATCTATCAAAATACATTTATATGCTACTTGAGGCCCGGTGCACAAAATTTATGCACGGGGGGTGGGGGTGTCTCTCAGCCCAGCCTGCACCCTCTCCAATCTGGGACCCCTAGAGGGATGTCCGACTGCCAGACAGGGATCAGGCCTAAACTGGCAGTCAGACATCCAGACATCCCTTTCACAATCCAGGACAGCTGGCTCCTAACCGCTCACCTGCCTGCCTGCCTGTTCTCCACCTAACTGCACCCCTGCCAGCCTGATTGACACCTAACAGCTCCCCCGCCAGCCCAATCGCCTCCAACTGCCTTCCCCTGCTGGCCTGGTCACCCCCAACTGCCCTCCCCTGCCGGCCTGGTCGCCCCCAACTGCCCTCCCCTGCCAGCCTGATCTCATCCCCAACTGCCCTACCCTGTAAGCCTGATCTTGCCCCCAAATTCCCTCCCCTGCAGGCCTGATCTTGCCCTCAACTGCCCTCCCCTGCTGGCTGTTCACCCCCAACTGCCCTCCCTTGCCTGCCATCTTGTGGTGACCATCTTGTGGTGGCCATCTTGTGATGACGTGGGGTGTGGCCATCTTGTGGTGGCCATCTTGTGATGACATGGGGGTGGCCATCTTGTGGCAGCCATCTTGTGACGATGTGGGGGCGGCCATCTTGTGAGGATGTTGCACGACACCACCTAGGCTTTTATTATATAGAATATTTCATCATTTTAAGATGCTTTCTTTTCACTTTAACTTCTCTGAAACAGGGTTGCATCTTTTAGTTGATGGCACCATGTAATTATCATTGGGTGTATTTCTTTTTCTTAGCAGTAATTTTTTTAAAACATTGCATCTTAGAATTAATGGTAGAATTCTTACTCTGAATTCCCACAGAGGCAATAAACTGCAGAATGACTGGACACAGGAGCCATGAGGTTTTGCTGTGGATAAGGGAGCAGAGATGAGAGCCAAGGCAGAATCCAGAGGAGCAGAACCCATGCCGGGGCTAGAGTGTCCAAGTTAACATTATAAATTAATAGCCTTGCCCACACCTATTCCTATCCTTAGTTAAGGCTGAGGAGGTACTCTGGGAAGTGATACCACAGACTTTGGAATGAGGAGTCATTCATAGAAATTGCTGGAAAAGATAGTAGTAGGGAAAGGTAACAAAGCAGTCCCATCTCCAGCAGGTGGTACCATAAACAGACAGACTAGCTTAGGACTGGTTTGCTCAGGGAGTATGGTTAACCAATTACGTTATGAAATTAGGTAACTAAGGAACTTTCCAAGTGCTACTGGTGAACTAGAGGGTAGGGACACAATACTGTAATTACTAATCTTTCTGGATTTCAGTTCTTCATCTGTGAAATGGGGGATCAAATACCTACCTAAGAGTGAGTGTGTTGATTAAAAAGAGATAACATGGCCCTCGCCAGTTTGGATCAGAGGATAGAGCATTGGCCTGCAGACTGAAGGGTCCTGGGTTCGATTCTGGTCAAGGGCACATGCCCGGGTTGTGGGCTCCATCCCCCATGTGGGAAATGCAGGAGGCAGTTGATCAATGATTCTCTCTCAACATTGATGTTTCTCTCTTTCCCTTCCTCTCTGAAATCAATAAAAATATATATTTTTTAAAAAGATAACATGTAAAAAGAACTAAAAAAAATAGTGCCTGGCATATGGTAAGTATTCAATAATTTTATGTATCATTATGGTCATTTCCATAAATATTTTTAAATTCATCCATCCATTCATTCATTCATTCTTTCAAAAAACATTTATATAACAGCTACAATGCTAGAAGCTGAATGGTTTATTGCATTTCATCACTGTTCTTTAAGTCTTACCATCCTCAATATATTTTATTTCTGTTCCATCATCCTTCCAGTTAAACAATTAGTTAACAATAGGGCCAGAGTTTTTACTCTTTATATTAAAACCAATACTATAGATTCATCATAGAAGATACCAGATGTGAGCATGCCAACAATGATCTAGAAAAACATACAGGACTGAAAAAAAAAGTAGAAAATGGCTTTGTCACTTAAGAGCTGTGATTGTAGGCCAGTCACTTGAAAATAATACTTTTTAAATTTGTTTTATATTTTAATTACAGTTGACATTCAATATTATTTTATAATAGTTTCAGTTGTAAAACATAGTGGTTAGACATTTATATAAGTTGTGAAGTGATCCCCCAGATAAGTCTAGTACCCACCTGGCACCATACATAGTTATTAAAATATTATTGACTATATTCCCTATGCTGTACTTTACATCTCACGACTATTTTGTAACTAACAATTTATATTTCTTAATCCCGCCACCTTTCTCACTCATCTCCCTAAGCCCATCCTTCATCTGTATCTATGAGTTTCTATTTTGTTTGTTCATTTATTTTATTCTTTAGATTTCACATATAAGTGAAATCATATGGTATTTGTCTTTCTCTGTCTGACTAATTTCACTAGCATAATACCCACTAGGTCCATCCATGTTGTCGGAAATGGTAAGATTTCATTCTTTTTATAGCCAAGTAATATTCCATTGTATATATGTACCACCATTTTTTAATCCATTCATCTATTGATGGGCACTTGGGATGCTTCCATATCTTGGCTGTTGTAAATAATGCTGCAACAAACATATCTTGCATGTATCTTTTCAAATTAGTGTTTTGGATTTCTTCAGATTTATATACGGAAGTGGAACTACTGGATCATGTGGTAGTTCTATTTTTAACTTTTTTTTGAAGAACCTCCATACTGATCTCCATAGTAGCCTCACCAATTTGCAATTCCATCAACAGTGCATGAGGGGTCCCTTTCTCCACATCCTCCACATCATTTGTTGATTTATTAATGATGGTCATTCGTGTGAGGTGGTATCTCATTGTGGTTTTAATTTGCATTGCTCTAATGATGATTGAACATAAAAATAATACTCAACTGGTAGAGATTTTTATGCCTTTTTTTATTTCAGAGAGGAAAGGAGAGGGAGAGAGAGATTGAAACATCAATGATGAGAGAGAATCACTGATTGGCTGCCTCTGCATGCCCCACAGTGGGAATGGAGCCCACAACACAAGTATGTGCCCTTGACCAGAATGGAACCCAGGACCCTTCAATCCATGGCCAACGCCCTATCCACTGAGCCAAACTGGCTAGGACTATATGTCATTTTTTATGGTCTTGATTAGAGAAAATTATCCAAGATGTGTTAGTGTGCCTTGATGTTACACCTAGAAGCTATCCCTCCTACTTCCCAAGTTTGCATTTCTCCCCTTGAGTTCTAAGTCCCTTAACCATTCAAAAGTGAAAACTTACATACACACCAGAGGTTTTCCAAACCTGGCTGCTCTCTAGAATTATCCGGGAGCTTTAGGAAAATACTAATGCCCAGGTCTTATTCTAGACCAACTGTACCAGAATCTCTCAATGTCATTCTAAATATTAGTCATTTTAAATCTTCCCAGATGATTCTAATGTGCATCCACCAATTAGGAATCACTAGTAGAAAATTAAACACCAGTTCTACAGTGTGAATATCACACATGTATTACAATACACTTTTCAATGTTATGTCTCCCAAAAAGAATTTTGTCAAGAATTTATACAAGGTATAGCAATAAGTGTTGACTATCATGGCATCCTTTTTCTTAAATCCCCATAACACTTCATTTATAATGTTCTTGTTGTGACCAATAGACTGTCTTATTGTGTAGCTATTTTTGTACATATTTAAGCCATCTTTCAGAATATACCTTTCTTAAAGGCAAGAAATATGACAGTGCCCTTTAATGTCAGTACTTTGTTAATTGTTTTTTAGTTGCCCACCTTATAATTTCACCTTGGAATGGCCCTGCATCCATCTTTCTAGCCTTCACTCCCATCATACACCTCCCCTCTATTACACCAATAATCTTTTCCTATTTTCAATTCTCACCTCCACACACTTTATTTTTGTTCTCATAGATTTCCATTTACCAATCATCCTCATTCTTTCAAGTGTTTTATCCACAAAATATTACTGGAACAGCTTGACAATCCTCCCTCTCCCTTCATGGTTCATCCTACTATCTCTTTGCCTCATTCCTTTCCCCTATTACTTAACCACCTTCTTCTAACTTCCCCATTAGGGTATTAGCCCTATTCAAAGGAATCAGTTGTCAAACGGGAGGGGGGGTTCAGGAGCATTGTTTCTGGTCAGTTTTGGTGAAGTGTTCAAAGAAAGCTAGACCTTGAAACAGAGCAAAGGGTGGCAGTTGGGGGAGAAGGACCTGATCATTCCACATTGAGTAAGCAGGATAGGGGATAGGCAGGGGAAGAGAATATGGGCCATTGTTAAAATGCCAAATGGAAGAGGTAAGCCAAGAATACAGCCAGCAAGTTCAAGGATCCAGCCAATAACCAGACAGGTTACAGTGAGGTACAAATAAAGAAGAAACATAGGTAACACAGTGCAGAGATCAAAGTCCATTAGCAAAACAATGAGATAAATATGTATTTATAGCTTCCTAGTTTTAATGGCACTCCACACCTCTTTTTTACTGTATCCTGTCAGCCTTAGAGTGTTCGTACTTAAATGCTTTCTGGCTGCTCTCTAGAGACCTTTCTCCAGAGTGTTACCAGATTGGACTTTGTGGGACAGAGGTGAAAGTTTCTATGAAGCTGTAGTCATTACAGTAGATAATAGGCTGGTATGTTAGTTTCTTTTTTTCTGATATGTACGTTTCTTATATGTGGCTCCTATTAACAGGGCTGGGGTAGAAATACCTGCCATTATTAGGTAATGTCAGGTGTTGTGGGGGCTGGTATGAATCAGGCAGAAGTGTCAACTCAGAGAGGTGGAAGCAGAGATAATATTAGGGGTAAATGCAAGATGCTGTGAAGATAAATCAGAAGTCCATGCCCCAAGAGAAGAGGATAGTAGGAGGTAGGGGCAGGGAATCAAGAGCCAAAGGGATCCAAACTACTTCATGCAGCAGAGTGCAATCATGAAATAAACATTCGGTACTCTAGGCTATACACAATGTATCAGAGCAGCCATCCATTTACTTTGAACATTGGACTGATGTCTGGGGGAGTTGGCCAGTTTAAAGACATAGGATCAAGTTAGTGTCCTCCAATGGATCCCTCCTATCAGACAGGATAAGTCCAGAGTTGTCCATCTGGGTTTTCTTCATGGAAGGTGGATTGCTCTTTGAGGTATATACGAGTATCCTTTGAGGATCATTCAGTGTGTGCCCCTCCCATTGGGTCAGAGTTGGAACTTGTCTTGGACGCTGTGCTACATCACCCTCACTAATTATTTATTTGGGACCTCATATAAGATTGCTGGGAGAGTCTTTAGAGTGTGTAATAGAGGACAGGTGCTGATATTTGAGGTACAACTTGTACAGAGGGAACTAAATATGGAAGGCAATCAGAGCTATAAACTTTGTAATTACAGAGGACCCTAGATTCTCTGGCAAAGACTGATGGGAAGAATGGTAAAAGGAGAACTAGGAGATCTCCCATCTGAATCATTCCCCCTTGCGATTTGATACTTAATGATGATGGCCTGGTACTGTAATTCCATTGTGGTACTAGAGGTTGTGCTGTAGGTGTTTCTGAGCAGCCAGAATTCCTACATAGATTTGACCAGCAGCTGGGTTCACAGAGGTTCTGGATAATACCAGGAAGAGGTGGTGGTAAAGCCATAAATACCACAAAAGGGAGTATTCAGAGGGGTTGAGTTCAGAGAGGTATTATAAACAAACTCAGGGGTTATTTCTAGACTATTCACTTATCTGTTCATCTTTGCTCTCATTAAGGTGGACAAAGAGTGCCACATTCCTAGCCTCCTCTGAATATTGCTGTCCTCAATAAATTCTGTAGCCCAGCCAGCATGGCTCAGTGGTTGAGCATTGACCCATGCACCAAGAGGTAACAGGTTCAGTTCTCAGGTTGCGGGCTTGATCCCCAGCAGGGGGCATGCAGGAAACAGCTGATTGATGTTGATGTTCCTCTTTCATCTATCTCTCTCCTTACTTCTCTCTCTAAAACCAATAAAAACATTAAATAAATAAATAAATAAATAAATAAATAAATAAATAAATAAATAAATAAATTCTGTAGCTACATAAGAATATTTGGGTGCTGGATGATGGTGACTTTCAAACTATCCCAGGAGAATCATTAATGTAGACAATATTTCAGAGCCCATTGAGTCACAAGACATTGAGCAAAACCCTGCCCTCACCTCCCCCGAATGTGGGGCACAGGAGCTACTCAGGGGCCAGAGCCCTTCTCCCTTAGCAGTAACTTGGTGGGGCTGAATGACAGCTCTATCAATAGCTCTTCCTTGGCCTTGTTAGAACCACCCTCCAATTCCACAAGGTAAATAACATCACCCCCTGAACAAACAGAAACATGGCATGATTAAGTAACTTGCCCACAGTCACACAACTATGAGCGGAAGACACAGAATTTGAACCCGGATATGCCTTATTTCAAAGTCTATGATCTCATCAAGTCTATTCGTATGATAGTACTGTGTCAAGGTAGGTAAAAAGAAGCACAGCTGAAGGCCAATGGTTAGGGATTTTGATTTCAATATTAATTCCCATCATGGCCAAAAGGGAAGGGAAAGTAACTTCTATAAATAGGGCACCTGGTGGCCTAGAAGGGCACTGAAGCCCAGTTATGCTAGAAATCAATATACTAAGCCCAATGTGAAGATTTTCAGTAAGTAGGTCTTCCTTAGGGTGCTTAGAAATAGATGTTTTGTTGTTGTTTGTTTGTTTTTATTTTTTCATCAGGATGAAACCTGCTATTGGTGGTTAAATAATGACTTGCTGAAAATGGCTACATTTATATTCACTCAAGGCTTATTCCAGGATCTAGGATACATTAGAATACCAATTAATTTATCAAAATAATCATTTAAATAAGAGAAGGAATTAGTCTAAATAGGAAGTTATCTCTATATATAAAACCCTACTATGCAAATAGACAGAACGGCGGAACAACCGAACAACCAGTCACTATGATGTGTGCTAACCACCAGGGGGTGCATTGCCAGGGTTCTTGTCCCAGCATTAAGAAGGGTTCATCAATCTGGAGAAAGGCTGTGCATAGATGATTAAAGAGTCCGGAGATGAAAGATAGTTTCGAGAGGCATTGGGGGTCAGGGGAGCTTCAGCTAAAGGAGCTAAAGACTCTCCTTGTCTCAGGATCCCTTGCTTTTTATTAACACAATTTGTCCTAAGGCAAGGTGGAGATAATACACTTCAAAGGGTAGGGTACAGAAGCATTGTCAGATTGGGGAATAGCCTACAGCTGTTCAGGTGTTTGGCCAACAGGAGGCAATAACATGTAGATTAAGATGCCCTGAGCTGTCTGGCAGAAAACCATCATCTTATTCAGGTTTGGGGGAAGTGCTCTTTAGCCACTCCAACAGGTAATTACATATGTGACTCAGCCCTTGTTGAGCCGCCAGTTTCATCTACCTTTTGATAAAACTCTTGTAATTATGACATGCTGGAATTGGCTCCCAGAAGCGCATGTGGAACATGGTGGGCATCGGCAGCAGGCAGCAGAGTGTGGAACATGGTGGGCACTGGCCGTGGTGGGATGGTGGAGCAGGTGAGCGGGGATGCCAGACCAAGGCGGGGCACTGGTGGCTGTCATCAGGGCGAGCCTCTGGTGGTTACTGAAAATTCTTTGCTCCCATGCACCACGGTCCAGCTGAGCGCTTGCACCTGCTGCCGGTGCCAGGCGCTGGCCTCCATCGCTCGGTGCCATCAGCGGGTGTGAGCTGCGGCTGCCAGCCCCAATCGCCCCTCAGGGCTTCTCCACCTCCACCTCCCCCTGCTCCTGAGGGGTGATATGGGCAGCAGCCACTGCTCACACATGCTGCTGGCGCCGGTCCCAATTGCTCTGTGCCATCGGCGGGTGCAAGTGGGGACAGTGCCGTCAGTGTGTGGGAGTGGCGGCAGCAGGAGTGGGGCTGCCGTCAGACAGGGAACCAGGGGCCACGGCAGGAGGGGCCAGGCGGGGGCACGGAGATTAAAACAGTAATCTGCTTTACACAGAGTTACTAATTTAAATGTTAGTCACATTGAACTACTTGTAGAAAAACCTTATAACCAAGGGGCCAAGACCCACCCCTGTTCCTCACAGCCCATAGTGCCTTCTAAGGTGCATGAATTCATGCACTGGGCCCCTAGTAATTACATAATCTTTAAAATCAATATAACTATACTATAGATATTTGGAAAACATAAAATCACACAATTCCAACTCCATCACACAATCACTGTTACCATTTGATACAATTTATGTATATATTTTATGTGCATATCTATAGACTTTATAATAAGTGTCTGCATATTATTTTGTATCCTGCTTTTTTTCTTAATATTATATCTGCACTTTCCCATTTTGATTACGTCTTCATAAGTTTGTTCACTTAGTTACATAATTTTTCATTAAGTGAGCTATAACCAAAATTTATTTAAATCATTCCCTTGCTGTTGGATATTTAGGTTGTTGAAAATTTTTAACATTATAAATTTGAACATCTTCATGCAAATAAGATTTTATTTGCATAAAATATTTTAGATCCATTACTTTTATGTTCACTACCTCTCTAGGCCAGATCGTAAGCATCACACACCTCAATTAATGGATTAACATGCTGGCCAGTCTCCCCTGCTTTTATCCTGCATAACTAAGACATTAGTAATCCTAAAATTCTACTTTCATCATGTCACTTTCATACTTAAGATATACTTATCAGCCTATCTTCCAAGTAGTATGATTTGACTACTCTTATAACCTTATAGACAAAAATGTGAAACAGTTCAGGCCCCCAAAGACTAAGCAGTGGAAATCAGAAAATAAACTGGAACTAGTGAGACTAGATTTAGGATACACCAACTGAAAAATATTGGGCCCCAAGATACATGCTATGGTGTCCACTGGACAAGAAAACTTGGGCCATTTCAAATTGGATCCACCGAGAAGGTCTCATGCGATAAGTTGAGGGTACAGCATTGATGGTCCCTGAGTAATGGTAACATACATAGTCAAGTAGAACCAAAAATTAGAGTCCGAGAGAAATTTATCCAGGTTGACCTAGACTTAGAGTAGAGTGAGCAGTGTCAGACACCCTGGGGCACATGTGCTGGGGAGTGGGAGTGGCCAGGGAGAGGTCAATGGGGGGAAAAGGAAACATATGTAATACTTTAAACAATAAAGACTTCAAAAATAAAAGAAACAAAGAGAGAACAAAATCAGGAACAAAAGAGGCAAAGTAACAACTGACACCTCAGAAATACAAAGGATCTTAAAAAAATACTATGAAACTATCTGCCAACAAGCTGGACAACCTGGATGAAATGAACAAATTCTTAGAAAAATACAATCTTCCAAACTGAATCAGGAAGATTCAGAAAACCTGAATAGGCCAATAACAACTGATGAAATCGAAGCAGTAATCAAAGGCCCTGGTCTGGATGGCTCTACAGAGGAGTTTTACCAAACATTCAAAGAACTAACACCTATACCCCTCAAACTATCCCTCAAAAAAATCCAATAGGAAGGAACACTTCCAAGCTCTTTTTTACAAGGCCAGCATTTTAATCCCAAAACCACATAAAGACACTACAAAGAAAGGGAATTACAGGTTAATATCCCTGATGAATATAGATGCTAAAACCCTCAACAAAATGTTAGCAAATTGGTTCTCCCAATATATTAAAAAGATCATACATCATGACCAAGTGGGATTTATTCCAGGGATGCAAGGCTGGTACAATATTCACAACTCAATAAACGTGATACATCACATAAATAAATTGAAAGACAAAAATCACATGATCATATCAATAGATGCAGAAAAAGCTTTTGACAAAACCCAACACTATATTTTCAGAAACACTCTAGGCAAAGTGGGAATAGAGGGATCATATCTCAACATAATAAAGGCGATATATGCCAAACCTATAGCCAATATCATACTGAATGGGCAAAAACTGAAAGCATTTCCCCTATGAACATGAGCAAGACAGGGATGTCTACTTTCAACACTCTTATTCAACATAGTACTGGAAGTCCTAGTCACAGCGATCAAACAAGAAGAAGAAATAAAAGGCATCCAAATTAGAGAGAAGAAAGTAAAACTGTCATTATTTTCAGATGACATAATATTGTACACAGAAAACCCTAAAGATTCTACCAAAAAACTACCAGGTTTAATAAATGAATTCAGCAATGTAGCAGGATACAAAATTAACATCCAGAAACCAAAGACATTTTTATACACCAATAATGAATTATCAGAAAGAGATACTAAACAAACAATCCCATTTACCATTGCAACAAAAAAATTAGGATACTTAGGAGTAAACTTAAATAAGGAGGTAAAAGACCTTTACTTGGAAAACTACAGGACATTGAAAAAAGAGATAGAGGAAGATATAAATAATTAGAAGAATATACCATGTTCATGGATTGGTAGAATTAATATCATTAAAATGTCCATACTACCCAAAGCAATCTACAGATTGAATGCAATCTCTATTAAAATATGAACAGTATATTTCAAAGATCTAGAAGAAATACTCCAAAAATTCATATGGAAACAAAAGACCCTAAACAGCAGTAGCTATCTAGTGAGAGAAGAACAAAGTTGGAGGGATCACAATACCAGATATTAATTTATACTGCTAAGCCACTGTAATCAAAACAGCCTGTATTGGCACAAGAACAGGCATATAGATCAATGGAACAGAACAAAGAACCCAGAAATTGACCCAAGCCATTGTGCTCAATTAATATTTGACAAAAGAGGCAAGAGCATACAATGGATTAGAAACAGTCTCTTCAGTAAGTGGTGTTGGGAAAATTGGACAGGTACATGAAAAAAAATGAAACTAGACCACCAACTTACAGCATACACATGAATAATCTCAAATGGATAAAAGACTTAAATGTAAGTTGTGAAAACATAAAAAAATCTTAGAAGAAACCATAGGTGGCAAAATCTCAGACGTTTCCCAAAACAATATGTGCCAATACATCTCCTAGAGCAAGGGAAACTAGAGAAAATAAACAAATGGGACTACATAAAAATAAAAAGCTTCTGTACAGCAAAAGAAACCATCAACAAAACAAAAAGGGAGCCCACTCTATGGGAGAACATATTTGCCCATGATACATATGATAAGGAGTCAATTTCCAAAATATATTAAGGAACTCATACAACTTAACAAAAGGAAGACAAACCATTCAATTTAAAAATGGACAAAGGACCTAAATAGGAACTCTCCAAGGTGGATATACCTGATGGCCAAGAGACATATGAAAAAATGCTCAAAGTCATTAATCATCAGAAAGATGCAAATTAAAACAACAATGAGGTATCACCTCACACCTGTTACAATGGCTATCATCAACAAATCAACAAATGACAAGTGCTGGCAAGGATGTGGAGAAAAAGGAACCCAAATATACTGCTGGTGGGAATGCAGACTGGTGCAGCCGCTATGAAAAACAGTGTGGAGTTTCCTCAAAAAATTAAAAATGGAACTGCCATTTGACCCAGTGATCCCATTTCTAGGAATATATCCTAAAACATCAATCAGAAAGAATATATGCACCCCTATGTTTATAGCAGCCCAATTTACAATAGTTAAGATCTGGAAGTCCAAGTGCCCATCAGTAGATGAGTGGACAAGAAAGGAATGGTACATTTACCAGTACACCATGGAATACTATCTATAATAATAAAAGGGTAATATGCTAATTAGACTGAACAGCCGAATTACCTTCAGGACAAAGCCAGGGCTGCATCGGGCCTCTAGTCTATACTGTATATATAAAGAGGTAATATGCAAATTGTCCATTACGGTGTCACAGTAACGACCAAGGCTGCATGTGCATGGAGCACCTCTAGGTCCCCGCCGCCCCCTCCCCCCGCAGGCGGCGGCGGCAGCTCCCTCCTCCCTCCCCAAGTTGCACAGCTCCCTCCCGGCTCCCGTGGGCGCTGGCGGCTTGCTCCCACCTCCCACGGAAGCGGTGTGGCTGCCTACCACCTCCTGCAGAAGTGGCGTGGCTCCCGCGGAAGCAGCACAGCTCCCTCCCGCCAGCTCCCGTGGCAGTGGTGGGCGGCCTACTGCATGTGATATCGCGCGCTGAGCCACATATATATAATCTATATATACATATAAAAGCCTAAGTGACTGGCCGACCCGTCGACTGGTAGCTATGACATGCAATGACCACCAGGGGGCAGATGCTCAATGCAGGAGCTGCCAAGCTGTGGTGACTTGGCAGCTGTAGTTCTCTGGTGATGCATCCAGAACCAGAGAGGAGAGAGCCTGATTTTGGGGTTCGTCACCTGAGAACTGCCCTCTCGCAATCTGGGATTCCCTCGGGGGATGTTAGAGAGCCAGTTTCAGCCTGATCCATACAGGCCAGGCCAAGGGACCCCACCAGTGCATGAATCCATGCACTGGGTCTCTAGTGCAGCTATAAAAAGTAAGGATCTCTTTGAGACAGTGTGGAGGACTCTGGCGAGTATTATGCTCAGTAAAATAAGCCAGTCAGATAAAGACAAGTATCACATGATCTCACTCATATGTGGATTCTAATGAACAAAATAAAGTGACAAACAAAATAGATCTAGAGACATAGAAACATGGAACAGACTGACAAATGTCAGAGGGATGGTGGGGGTGGGGTGGTGTTGGGTGGGGAGGGATTAACCAAAATATTTACATGCATATATGTATAACCAATGGACACAGACAATAGTGTGGTAAAGGCCTGGGGGATTAAGGGGCTGGGGGACATGGTGGAGGTGGTGAACGGGAAACAAAAGAGGACATCTGTAATACTTTCAAAAATAAAGATAAATTTAAAATAAATACATAACTAAATGTTAGTAACATTAAAAAAGCAACATCAAGACTAGTTTTTGACCAAACAACTGGGTACCATACCCTATACAAGTCACATTTTACAATAACTATGTTATTTATATTCATACTTATTACATATTACAGTATTATTATTAATATGTTATATCTGTTCAATTTTATAAAGTTACGAATTCATGCACATTGAAAGGAAATTAATTAGAAGAAATATCTTAATATCACTATTCACCCTTTTTTATAATAGAGGTATCAATCAAATTCATGATCGACAATGACAGATCGAAACACATGTGTGTGATTGGCACCAGTGAGAGCTTTGTATGTATCTTGCATGCACGAGTCAACTTAGCCTTTTATATATGTAGAATAAACTTGCTTAATTAGACCTGCTTTCTGATTTAGCTAAACTTTTTCCAGCCCAGTGAAGCACCCCAACTTCTCTTTCAGGTAATTGTCAACAACACAGCAGTAAATATCAACACAAAGCAGATTATTATTGTAGATCATGCAGGGAGAACAAAGGGTAAACTATTTAACTGCAGCAGTGTTTGACCATATTCTGTGCAGTGAGAAAACCTGAAGTCATTTTCAAGGTCCACCATTTCTTCTTTTCAGTCGGGTCAAGTTTCTAAACTTTCTAAATCTCCGTTTTCCAGCTAATGAAAAAAAAATAGGATTCCACCAAGTCTCCTATCTACCTACTCCAGGACTTCTGTGAGGATCAAATGAGATGAAGCACAGGAAAATGCTTCGCAGACATTTGGTTAAAGTGTGAAATGTTTGCACCTTGCTATAAAGCAAGCCGTGTTCCTGGGCTGAAGAAACTCCAAGGAGGTTAGTCGCTAGGGAGAAGAAGCCAGGTGTTGCTACTTGATGTCATTACCCAGCGCCCACAGTGACCGTTTCTGGGCTGGGCTGAGCTGTGAGCTGCATTTTGCACCATGGGGTCTCGGCAGCATTGGCTGTGATTTGGTGAGCTGTTGCTCCAGGGTGGTGGCGGGGCCTGTGTACCACTTGGGGGAAGCCGAGTGTTGCTTTGTGGGGGCCAGGTCCGCAATGCTAGTGCGCGTCATGGCAGCTCCTGTGTTGAGCATCTGTCCCCTGGTGGTCAGTGCATGTCATAATGACCAGTCGGATGGTCAGACACTTAGCATATTAGCCTTTTATAGATATAGATAATTTTATGTGTCACATAAAATTAAGCATCACAGTGAAACAAATCAAGGTCATTGAACTCTTGAGCCTGGGCAAATGATAAAGACAAATGTGTCTCCTACCAAGTCTTCCCAGATTGTGACCAAACCCAAATTTCTCATTGTTACATCTAAGGACCTAAGGATTTATTTCTCATGGCTCCTGAATACAAACCTTCACTCATCGAGTCAGGCCAGCTCTGCCTCTCTCCAGTTCACCACCACTCACCAGTGGGCCATGGCTACTCCTGCTTTATGAATCCCAATCTCTGCCTATCCAGATCTCCCACTTCTTTCAAGTATATGCTCACAGCACTGCTTCTCAACCAAGATTTTTTCCACATGTGTGCTCAAATGAGAGGTGGCATTTCCCTTCTGATTAAATGAAAAAGAAAAGATATAATGAATCATCAAAAAAAAAAAAAAAAGCCACAGTTAGAGAAATGAAACCTGGACCTGAAGTTTTTCCCTCTGCATATTAGTTAACCTGAAGAAGTCCACCTCCACAAGGGTGTACATTTGGGAGAGTCATTCTCCACCATTCATGACACTCATGAACACTGCAGCATCTCTCAAGATCAAAAACATGTATCAATAGCTGTGTTTTTTCTTAAAGAATTTTTTTTTATTTTCAATTAATAGAATATTTTAGAGCAGTTTTAGATATATAGAAAAATGAGCAAAATATTGAATTCCCATATACCCCTCTTCACTCCCTGCACTGAGTTTCCCCTATTATTAACATCTTGCATGAGTATGGTACATCTGTTAAAATTGATCAGCCACCACTGACACATTATGATTAACTAAAGTCCAAAGTTACCTTCAGTTCACTCTTTGTGTTCTACTAGTACATTCTATCTGTTTTGACAAAGTATAACAACATGTGTATACCATTACAGTATCCTACAGTATAGTTTTACTGCCCTAAGGATCCCTTATGCTCTACCTCTTCGTCCCTCCCTTCCTCCCCCTGACCTCTGGAAACTACTGAACTTGTTATTGTCTCCATAGTTTTGCCTTTCCCAGAATGTCATATAGTTGGATCATACAGTATATAGCTCTTTCCAGTTGGCCTCTTTCACTTAGCAATATGCAGTTAAGCTTCTCCCATGTCTTGTCATAGCTTCATAGCTCATTTCTATTCATTGCCGAATGTTCATTGTATGAATGTACCCCAGCCTGTTTATCTGTTCAGCTACTGAAGGACATCGTGGTTGCTTCCAAATTTTGGTAATTATGAATAAATCTACTATAAACATTCGTGTGCAGGTTTCTGTGGACATTTTTAACTCATTTGGCTAAATATCAAGGAGTTTGATTGCTGGATCTTAAGGTAAGAGTATTGTTACTTAGGTGGAGGGGGCGGGGATTGAGAACTGCCAAACTATCTTCCAAAGTAGTTGTATTTTTTGGTATTCCCACCAACAATGAAAGAGTTCCTGTTGCTTCACATCCTCACTAGCATTTGGTGTTGTCAGTGTTTTGAATGTTAGCCATTCTAATAGATGTATAGTGCTATCTTGTCTTAATTTGCAATTCCTTAAATACATTATATCAATCACCTTTTCTTATTTTTTTTTTTAATTTTTAAGAGGGAGAGGGAGGGACACGGGTAGGGGGAGGGAGAGAGGGAGACATGGGTGTGAGAAACATTGATCAGCTGCCTCTGGCATGTGCCCCAACTGGGAATGAAACTCATAATAATCTGGGTATGTGCCCTGACCAGGAATCCAACCTGCCACTTTTGGTGCATGGGACAACGGGCCAACCAACTAAGCCAAACCAGCCATGGCTTGAGCACCTTTTTTCATAATTATTTGCCATTTGTATATCTTCTTTTTGAGTTGTCTGTTCAGATCTTTTGCCCATTAAAAAAAAAAAAAGAGTTTTTTGTTTTCTTAATGTTGAGTTTCAAGAGTTCTTTAGATATTTTGCATACCAGTCCTTTATCAAATATGTATTTTGCAAAGATTTTCCTCCCAATTTGTAGCTTTATTCATTCTTTGAATGGTGTCCTTTGAAGAACAGAAGTCTTTTAATTTTAATGAAGTCCTACTTAACAGATTTTTCTTTCACAGATCATTTTTTTGGTGTTTTATCTGAAAAGTCATTACAAAAACCAAAGTCACTTTGGTTTTCTCCTAATTTATCTTCTAGGAGTTTTGTCATTTTGTACATTTAAGCCCATGATCATTTTGAGTTACTTTTTGTAAAAGGTGAGAAAGTTATGTAGATTCATATTTTTGCATGTGGATGTCCAGTTCTAGCACCATTTGTTGAAAAGACTATTCTTTCTCTATTGAGTTGCCTTTGTTTCTTTATCAAAGATCATTTAACTATATTTGTGTAGATCTATTTCATGGCTTTTTATTCTTGGACTAGAGGCCTGGTGCATGAATTTGTGCATAGGTGGGGTCCCTCGGCCTGGCTGGCGAGAGGGACCAATTAGGGGGGCTGGCCAGCTGCGGGGAGAGACCCCAGGAGGTTGGCCAGCCAGGGGGAGGGACCATGGGAGGTTGGCCAGCTGGCCTGGGGGAGGGGCTGCAGGAGGTTGGCCAGGGGGAGGGACCGCAGGAGTTTAACCAGCCATGGGAGGTTGGCTGTGGGAGTGCACTGACCACCAGGGCTAAGTGTCTGCCCCCTGGTGGTCAGTGCACATCATAGCAACCAGTCGAACGGTCGTTCGGTCGCTTAGGCTTCTATATATAGAGAGAGAGACTAGAGGCCCAGTGCCTGGTATTTGTGCACTGGTGGGGGGCATGGCCTGCGGGGGTCAGCCCGCTGTGGGAGCACCACCCATCCTGGTCAGCCAAGTGGCTGTGGACCCGCCCTCTGAGCGGCTGCTCCCTGGTCCGCATCTTCTGTGGAACTAGAGCACTTGCCTCTCCAGGGGACCCGGTCGGGGCCGGGCCCAGGGACAATAGCACTGAGAGGCAGCAGAGTAGGCCTCAGTCCCATGGCAGCCATGAACCTGCCTCCCAGCCTCCAGGGTCAGCTCTGCGAGCCCGGAGGTGGTGCTCTGTGGCCTATGAGGGTCTGGAGGAGGCGGCAGGGAGCAAGGAGGAGGACCCCAGGGCGAGGAGGCGATGATAGCAGCCCAGGTTCCTGCCCATTGGCCTGGGGTTCACAGCGGGAGCAGCTGCTCATCCCAGTCAGCTGAGCAGCACTCCTACTGTGGTAGTGCACTGACCATCAGGCGGTAGCTCCTCTGTTGAGTGTCTGCCCCCCGGTGGTCAGGTCATGTCATAGAGACTAGTTGACCGGTCATTCTGGTAGTTTCGCCATTTGGTCGCTGGGCTTTTATTATATAGGATTGGGATTGCAGTGAATCTATAGATCAAGTTGGGAAAAACTGACATCTTGACAATATTGAGTCTTCCTACCCATATGCATGGAATCTCTGTCCATTTATTTAGATCAGGGATGGGAAACCTTTTTTCTGTCAAGGGCCATTTGCATATTTATAACATAATTCACGGGCCATACAAAATTATCAACTTAAAAATTATGCCTGACCAGTGTGGTTCAGTGGTTGAGCATCGACCCATGACCCAGAGGTCAGCAGTTCAATTACCAATCAGGGCACATGCCCAGGTTGTGGGCTCAATCCCCAGTAGGGGGTGTGCAGGAGGCAGCCAACTGAAGATGTTTCTCTCCCATGAATGCTTATATCTCTCTGTACCTCTCCCTTCCTCTCTCTCTCTAAAAATCAATAAAAACATATTTTTTTAAAAATTAGCCTCCTATATTTTGTCAAACATTTAATTAATTCAACCTTAATGCATTGGCAGGGCCAGACCAAATGATTTTTTGATCCCCATATGGTTCAAGGGCCAGACGTTCCCCACCCCTGATTGAGATCTTTGATCTTTTTCATCAGAGCTTGTCATTTTCCTTGTATAAATCTTATACATATTTTCTTACACTTATATCTACTAGTATTTCTTTTTGTGTGTGTGAATGTAAATGGTACTGTGTTTTTAATTTCAAATTTCACTGTTTGTTGTTGTTACATAAAAAAACAATTGATTTTTTTATATTAACCTGGTATCCTGCAACCTTGCTATAATCACTTATCAGTTCCAGAAGTTTTTTTGTTGTTGTTAATTCCTTGGGATTTTCTACATAGGTGATCACGTCATCTGCAAGCAAAGACAGTTTTATTTCTTCTTCCTCAACCTACATTGCTATTTTTCCTTTTTCTTATCTTATTGCATTAGCTAGGACTTTTAGATGATCTTGGATAGGAATGGTGAAAGTGGACATCTTTGCCTTATTCTCAATCAAATGGGAAAAAATCTAGTTTCTCGCCATTAAGTATGATGTTAGATGTAGATTTTTTTTGTATATTCCCCCCTTATCCATGGAGGATATGTTCAAGACTCTCAGTGGGTACCTGAAACCATGTATAATACCAAACCCTCTATCTACTATGTTCTTTCCAATACATATATATCTAAGATAAAGTTTAATTTATAAATTAGGTATAGTAAAAGATGAACAATAACTAATAATAAGATAGAATTATAACATACACTGTAATAAAAGTTATTGGGGCCATTATTAGGTAAAATAAAGGTCACTTAAACACAAGCACTGCAATACTGCAACAGACAAATAATTGAGACAGCTACTAAGTGACTGACAGTTGGATATTATATATAGTTAAATAGAGGCCCTCACAGCCCTGGCTTCGTCCGGAAGGACGTCCAGTCCAATTAGCATATTATGCTTTTATTATTATACATGGAGATGCTGGACAAAGGGATGATTCATGTCCTGGGTGGGATGGAGTGGGAGGGTGAAGATTTCATCACACACTCAGAATAGCACCCAATTGAAAACTTACCAATTATTTATTTCTGGAATTTTCCATTTAATACTTTCATACCATGGTTGAACACAGGTAACTGAAACCAAGAAAAGGAAAATTGTGGAAAGAAACCACAAATAAGGTGGAAGAAACTACTCTATTCTTTATCAAGTTAAGGAAATTCCCCTCTGTTCCTACTTTGTTGAGAGATTTTATCATAAATGAGTGCTGAATTTTCTAAAAATATTTTTTCTGCATCTATTCATAGGATCATATGACTTTTCTTCTTTAGCCTACTGAGGTGATGGATTACATTAATTGATTTAAAATGTTGAACCAGCCTTGCATAGCTGCAATAAATCTTATTTGGTTGTGTTATATAATTTTTATACATTATTGGATTGGATTTGCTAATATTTTCTTGAGGAGGAATAGATTTTTAAGCAACGCTAAACAAATATTATTTTACAGTAATCCACTTGGATTCATGCAAAAAAATTCTTTCTTTTTAAACATTCTTTGCATCGGAGAATTATTAAACAGGCATGTTAAATGGGGCTATATATTTAAAAATATAAAGTAAATGGATTGTGTTTAAATGATATCTATGTATCTTTTTGTATTTTTCCCTCTTCTCCACCTAGAGCTTGTCTCTCCATGAGCTATAACTGAAATCCCTGCTCAATTCTTTCAGTTTCTAGTTGTCACTTTTCCACTGGGCACTTTGTGGTCTCCCACACTGATGCATACTACAGTGGTTAGACCAGAATATGAGCAGGGTTTATATGCATACTTGGAGACTCACCACCTCCATAGCTCCCTTCCTTCTAGGATCCCTACTTGCTTCCCAGCTGCTCTTCTAGTTCTGACCTCTGTATTCTTGATACCACCATCCAGGAAAGCTGAAACTTCATCCTGAGCTACCTAGTGGGTTGGTGAGCATCTCTGAGCAAAAACTGCAAACTAAAAAATCACCATAGTGTACTTCCAGTCTTTTAAGTGTAGATTCCTCTCTTGATTTCTGCCTGCTTTTCATCTCTGTCCAATGTGTTCAAAAAGTCGATCTGCAATATTTTTATACATACTTTACCATTATTTTCTATGGGAAGGTTAGTCCAACTAAGTTATACCACCATTACCAAAAGCCAGATTTCCCAGTATTATTATTTTGCTCCATTCTGAAATCACGCTCCCGTCTCCATCCATTTTTGTTGTTGGTGGTGTTGGTAGTAGTAGAACAAGAATTTTGTTCAAATGTCCATCCTCCTCCCACATACCTCTGGGAATAAATCCTGATTAATCTATGTCAGTGCTGTAACTCATTTCCCTTGCATCAATGATATGTTTAGGAAGGGTCATCAGTCAGGGAACCAGAAACTACTCTTTACAGTCAGGATAGAAAAGGCCTTAGGGAGCAATGGTCAGAAAAATCACCATTGACCTTCTCAACTGGAAGCGCTCAACCAGGCTGTTCTCAAAACTCACCTTGAAGTTCCTAGGAGTGTCACATCCACTCATGATTCTGGCTCCAATTAACTAGAGAATAATGATCTCTCCAGCAGACTGGCTCAAGGTTGTCTCTCATCAACACACTGTAGCCTGAAACCATACGACAAAGGGAATTCTGGCAAAAGCTCCTAGCTTTTCCTCTTCAAAGCAAAAGACCTTCTCTTAACGCTGTGACCTAAAATTGAAGTTCTCCATAGGATGTAATAGACACTCTCAATAGTTTCTATTTTATCCTGAAGAGATATATGATTTAGCTACTCATATCAGTGATTAGTGAGGTAGGAAAGTAAATAAATTTTCCAAGTTAAAAAAAAAAAAAAAAAAGCAAAGGAGACCTTAGAAGGGGTAGTGGTGATGCCAACTCAACACTGATAATCTAACACAGGGCATGTCACCCAAATTAGCCAAGGGCACAGGAGGGGAAGCAGCTGGAGAGCCTCTGAAGATTTATTTGCTGATAAACTAAATAAAACAAAGACTCACAAGAACAGTCGCTCTTCTTCCACTGGATTTTTCTTCCATGTGACTCTTGGAACCAAATCATGAATCTTGTGATTGAGAGGAGCCTGCTGAGATAGAGGCAAACACAGTCTGAAGCCTGTCCAATCTGGACTTATTATGTGAGAATAAGTGCTATTACTTAAGTCATTTTCAATAGTTTTTTTTCAAGTACAGCATATTATTTAGATCATGGAGGTAAATCTCAGAAGAAACCATTTAAAGGAGTGAAAGTAGGAGCCTTTAAGAAGTAAGAGTGGGGATAATGAGATGTGTTTATTCACCTTTTGCTATTTTACATTGTCCAGATATATGCACTACTCAAATAAAAAAATTAAATTAGAAAAGAGACAATCTTACAACTCAGTTCCATCCCCACAACATGCTTTTCTTGATTTACTCTGACCTATAGTACAAAAAGAAATGGCAGTAAAAGCAACAGTTCTTCCTCACCCTTATTTCAGGCAATCATCAATTCTAGCTGCCTCCTGAAGAGTTCCTAAGTGAAGCACATCCTCTTCCCCTTGATCTACTGTCTGTCATCAAAATAATCATTCCAAAAGGGCAAATATGATTGCATCCTCTTCTGCTTAAAATACTTACTTGGACTCAATGGTCTCTACAAAACCCAATCCAAATTCCATAGGATGGTATCCAAGGCTCTTTGTGATCTGGCCCCTGACACTCTCTCATGTATATATTCCAGATATTCGGAAACTCTTGCTTTTCTCCATATACCACACTCCTTCGCAAACACTGTTTCTTTGGTGAATGTCCTTCCGCACTAATCCCTTTTCAGCTCCCTCTTCTGTGAAGATTTCTTACTCCCCTAGTCCTTCTACTATCTCTCCAGATACGTATCGGGTACCTAAAGCCTCCATCAGCACAAATTATATTACATATCAAAAATCACTTACTGGAGTCTGAATTCCAGAAAAATCTATGAAAACTAAAATATTTTTGGTAACTCATTTGATGGCAAAACCAGAATGGAACCATTTAGATTTGTAATTTGAATTTATTCTACTTTGTGTGAATGTTCATTAATTTTGTTGCAGAAATATTAATGGGTTTCATTACAGAGTGAAGCCTCAGACCCATAGGTGGTATTATGTAAATGTAGCATATGCACCTGTGGCCCATTCCAAAAATGGCTACTGCAATATTTCTCATCCCAGAAATTCTAGAACTTTAACTACTCATCGAGTAAGGTCTGTATCTCTTTGAAACTGGGAGTGACTTTATAACTGCCCAGATGAACAAAACCAGCTTTTTAAATGACTTTTTATAACTTCCAAGGCAAAGTCATAAAAGGTGGTATGCCTGTTTTCCTTTCTTTCTCAAAATGCTTGCCCTGGGAACCCAGTCACAATGTTGTGAGGAAGCCTGGCCACATGGTGAGACCACATGTAAGTGTTCTGGCCCACATCCCCACTAAGGCCTCAACCACCAGCCAGCATCAATCACCAACCAGCATCAACTGCCTGATGTGCAGCTGAGTGATGCCTTTAGGTGATGCCTGCGCTCAGCATTCAAGAGCCCCAATTGCTGTCCGAGTGGAGCAAAGACAAGCTGGTGCAAGCAAGCTCTGCCCAAAATGCAGATTTATTAGAAAAAAATATTGTTTTGTCTTAAGGCAATAGGTTTTGGGTTCTGCTGCCATAGAAACCTAAAATTTCATCATGTAACCTTGCAAAAAATGTGAACTATCATGAATTCCAAAACCCATCAAAGGTTTCATATAAGATATGTATACTCTACTTGTGCATCTATATATCAATTTTTCAACAGAATTGGAAGTTCTTTGAGTACTTTGAGAACTAAGTCTTTTCATATGATATTCTCAGAGCCAATGTCTAAGATTGGGTGAGCCTTCAAGGCCTGCCTATTGAATTAATGTTGAATGAATAAGTAAATAGTTATATTTTGAAAGACTATAGTTTCATTCTACTCATGATTGCTCAAAAATCACTTAGAATGACTTATTTTTATAATTATCTTCAGTTGATGAGCTATATGAGCTATATAAAAATTTCATTAATTTTCCTTTCTTTAACTGGGTGTTTCTGTTTGATTTTCCCCCTAGATCTTGTAACCCTAATTTATCACCATCAGTGAGAGGACTATCAACCTTAGGCTTGCAAATGGGAATTATTAGGTATATACTGAGTCTGGGAGTTACCCACAAACAATTTACCCAAAACACTAAAACACCAAAAAAGCAGTCTCTGAATCAGCAGGATGAGACAGAAGCAGTCCGGAGCATTAAGATGCTTAAGTAGCTAAAGTGTTCTATTGGTTTACTATAGACAGAGACCAAGCCAGCTTGTCCTTGAAGAGTCTGTGGTTCTATAGCCACATGGACATTTACTTGTCAGTACACCCCGTATAGATGGGAAAAATATGTTCTCAGTTCCTGGAGAGTTGGGAATTTTAAAGTAAAGTGTTTATAGGAATGTTTAAAACTCAGAAGGAAATCTGCATTGCCAAATTGAAAAAAAACATAGATCAAAGATCCCACAATAAAATGTAACTACACTACCTGGAAAACTTAAAGAGGGGTGAGGGTAGGCATCAGTCAAAGTGCTTATTTCCCCCCCTACCCCGCCGTGCCAAAAAAAAGTCACGGGGATGTAATGCACAGCATAAGAAATATAGTCGCCCTAACCAGTTTGGATAGTGTGTCGGCCTGCGGACTTAAGGGTCCCAGGTTCGATTCCGGTCAAGGGCATGTACCTTGGTTGCGGGCACATCCCCAGTAAGGGATGTGCAGGAGGCAGCTGATTGATGTTTCTCTCTCATCGATGTTTCTAACTCTCTCTCTCTTCCTCTCTGTGAAAAATCAATGATATACTAATATAATATTATATGTCAACTATAATTTTAAAATAAATTAGTTTAAAAAAAACCTCATACTTCTTTTTCTTAAAAAACACTAATACAGATTGAGTGGAAAAGTGAAAATCTGAAGTGCTAAATGCAGTCTAATCTAGCTAATTCTCACTTTCTTACCTTCAATCCTGATCATTCTCATAAAAAAAAAGTAGGAATCTCACCCTAATTCTTCACAGATGGAAACAATTGTAGTATTGTGTAACTTCATAGGACTAAATCATTATTCTAACAGACAATGTGGAATATATTTACATTTTATTTGTTATATAACTAGAAAACATCAGTTATATTAGTAAAAATTGTTAAAAGTACATAACAAATGGTTTGGGTCGATTTCTAGATTCTCTATTCTATCCCATTGGTCTATATGTCTGTTTTTGTGCCAATACCAGGCCGTTTTGAGAACAGCAGCTTTGTAATACAGCTTGAGATCTGATATTGAGATCCCTCCTACTTTGTTCTTCTTTCTCAGGATTGCTGCAGCTATTTGGGGTCTTTTTTTTTTTTTATCCCAGATGGATTTTTGGAGAGTTCATTCTAGGTCTGTGAAATATGCCGTTGGTATTTTAATGGGGATTGCACTGAACCTATAGATTGCTTTGGGTAGTATGGACATTTTAGTGATGTTGGTTCTACCAGTCCATGAACACGGTATGTTCTTCCATCTGTTTATGTCTTCCTCTATCTCTTTTTTCAGTGTCCTGTAATTTTCCGAGTATAGATCTTTTACCTCCTTAGTTAAGTTTATTCCTAGGTATCTTAATTTTTTTGGTGTGATGGTAAATGGGATTGTTTTTTAAATCTCTCTTTCTGTAAGTTCACTATTAGTGTATAAAAATGCCATAGATTTCTTGGCATTAATTTTGTATCCTGCTACATTGCCAAATTCATTTATTAAGTCTAATAATTTTTTGATGGAGTCTTTAGGATTTTCTATGTACAGTATCATGTCATCTGCCAATAATAACAGTTTTATGTCTTCTTTTCTAATTTGGCTACCTTTTATTTCTTCTTCTTGTCTAATTGCTATGGCTAGCACTTCCAGAATGCAGACTAGTGCAGCCACTGTGGAAAACGGTATGGAGTTTCCTCAAAAAACTAAAAATGGAACTCTCATTTGACCCAGTGATCCCACTTTTAGGGATATATCCCAAGAAACTAGAAACACCCATCAGAAAGGATATATGCACCCCTATGTTCATAGCAGCACAATTTACCATAGTTAAGATTTGGAAACAGCCTAAGTGCCCATCAGCAGATGAGTGGATTAAAAAATGGTGGTACATCTACATAATGGAATACTACGCTGTGGTAAAAAAGAAGGAATTCTTACCATTTGCAGCAGCATGGATGGAACGGGAGAGCATTATGGTAAGTGAAATAAGCCAGTCAGAGAAAGATAAATATCACATGATCTCACTCATTTGTGGAATATAATGAACAACATAAACTGATGAACAAAAACAGATCTAGAGACAGAGAAGCAAACCTCAAACCTCAGAGGGCAGGTAGGGGAGGGTGGGGGCAAGGGGGAGAGATCAACCAAAGGACTTGTATGCATGCATATAAGCCTAACCAATGGACACAGACACCAGGGGGGTGAGGGCATGAGTGGGGGGGTGGGGGGTAATGGGGGGATAAGGACACATATGTAATACCTTAATCAATAAAGAGAGAAAAAAAAGTACATAAATGTATCTATATAGGTTATTAATTACTAATAATCAAATTTAAAAACTAGATAAATCACCATTTCACCCAAGTTTCATGGCAGATATCAATTTATTTATTTTTCCTTTGCTGTTTTTAAAAACTACATTACCCCCATAAGATACAGGGCCCATCGAAGCATTCTTGAGCAAAGATTCTACTACAAAGGATCCTGCAGATGAGATGAGATGAACAGGGCACGTGCTGTTCAGAGGCAGCAGCCTCCACGGAGGGTGATGAGTGCCTAGCCGCCTCCTGTGCTCACAGCTATTCCCTGTTGCCCCAGGGGGTTGGGGATTCCTGGGGAGGCTGGGTCAATGATGAGATTCAGCCTGAGTGAAAGCAGAGCTCTGAGAACAGAGCAGGGAAACGGGGAGAGGCACTTAGAGCACGTCAGAGGAATGGGATGGGGCAAGGCTTTGGAGTGAAGCCCCAGGCAGCCACAGATAAGACTGTCCTGCTTATACCTCCTCTGAACAAGTCCAAAAATTACTTCCCACTTTGAATTCTATATTTGAAAGGAATGCTATTCTACTAAAATGTGACATCATAGTTGTGATGGTTAAATGTTATGTGTCTAGCCCAGCCGGTGTGGCTCAGTGGTTGAGTGTTGACCCATGCACCAAGAGGTCGCTGGTTCGATCACAGGTCAGGGCACATGCCTGGGCTGTGGGCTGCATCCCCAGTAGAGGGCATGTAGGAGGCAGCCAATCAATGTTTCTCTCTCATTGACATTCCTATCTCTCTCTAAAATCAATAAAAACATATTTAAAAAAATACATATTGTATGTCTACTCGACTGGCCCTGGGACACCCAGATTAAATGTCATTCAGATGCTGTTTCCAGATGAAATGAGCAGTTGGATTTGTGGACTTGGTAGATGGCCCTCCCCAATGTGGGTTGACATCATCCAACTCACTGTGGGCCAGAATAGAACAAAAAGGCAGGGGAAGGAGAGATTCACTGGCTGTGCTTCTTCCTGCCTGCTTGAGCTGGGACATCAGTCTTCTGCCCTTGGACTAGGACCAACACCATCCTCTTCCTTGGTTCTCAGGTCTTTTGACTCAGACTGGGTTATACCAGCAGCTCTCCTGGGACTCCAGCTCACAGATACACATTGTGGGACTTTTCAGCCTCTGTAATCACGTGAGAAAATTCCTCAAATGAATCTCTTTATCTATATCTATGTCTTTACCTATGTCCATATCTATTTTTATATCTCTCCTATTGGTTCTGTTCTTTGGAAACTTTATTCAAGACTAAAAACAAGTCTATTGAACATCGGAGATGAACATAAACTTATGCTCACCCAACCTGGCAATCTCCTCCTGCACACACCCTCTCCCCAACACCCACATGCCCATCTGAATTCCATTTCCCACTTTTAATTTACTATTTAGAAGTGATGACCCATATGAAGACAACAGCTCTTCCTCATTTTAGCAACTAACTAAACTATACAGTCACTGAAGGCAGGAGCATTATCTCAGAGATCTATATTTCTCACAGGGCCTAAAACCCAGAAGCAAGTGCTCTGCACACAGGTAGGAATTTCAGTTAATTAATGAATTCAATTTTCAAATGAAATACTAATATTTAAGAACACTAATTAGTATTGCACTATTAAACTCAAAAATCAAAGAAAACTGAATGACATAGAGACTACCCTGCCTTTATAATTCTCACCCAGAATCCTTTAGAATGAGACTGAAGTACAAGTCAGGGAAGTGTAGAACAGACTGCAATCTTCAAGTTATCGATTTGGCCCCCTTCACCAGCATTAAATTAGCCATGATAAAATGAATGAGAGTCCTGTCAGCATGTGACACACATTGGCAAAAAGAACAAATGAAATCACTTTTTATAAAAATACTCACCTGAGAACATGTTTTTGTTAATTTTAGAGATAGAAGAAGGAAGAGAGAGAAACATTGATGTGAGAAACATTGATTGGTTGCTTCCCACTTCAACCAGGGATCTACCCCGAAACCTAGGAATCAAACTGCAATCTTTGGTATACAGACAACGCTCCAACCGCGCCACCTGGCCAGAGCACCAATGAAATCATTTTGACAAAAATCTGTCTCTCTTTTCTATAGATCATTTGATCTTTATCCCAAACCTTCTTTGACATGATAAACCAAGATTGAAAACTGAAGATATGAGACCCACAAAACTTAGATTATGTAGTCCACATTTTAGTCCACATTTTAGTCCACATGTACTAGAATGTGTTCCCTATACAGAAATATTTTCTATAACTTTGTCTAATCCTTTTCCAGTAAACTTCCTCTAAATGTTTTATAGTCTTTTCTGAAGAGCTTAATCCAGTTAGACACATCTTAGATACTTGATAGTTTTTCTGAAACTTCTGTTTCAACTTGTCTTATTTAAATTTTGTCCGATTACTCCTGGTTAACCTCTTGTCCTGTAGATATTGTAGATAATGTTCATACTCCTTCTTAGGCATAATTTAACCACGCTTCACACATTAACTTGAGTAGACAGTATATGATATAAATTACAGAAAACAGAGATGTACAAAGACATTTTGTGGTGAATAAATTAAGGCATTAATTTCAGACATATCAAACTAACACTTTTAAAAATTGTGGTTCCTATAATTTTCAGGCCTGTTTCTAAAGTTTGTGAAATGGGGGGATTAAATGGAAGAGATTAGTTTAAAACTTCTACTTTTATTTCATAGGTTGGAGATCAGCCAGTGCCATGAATATTTGAAAGAGGAAACGAATTTAAAAGAGAATTTAACACAGAGGCCTGCCTCACACTTAAGATGCTGACATTTAGACATACAGGTGAAAAAGACTGGTTTTAATGCTCATCAGACATAATTACAACAATCTGGCACTTAAAAGAGTATTAAACTACTGCTCATTGGGAAAGAACTTTATTACTCCCTGAGTAATATGTGCAGCGTGGTACAATAAACCTGAATTGATTGAAGAAGCGAACATGTTTATACTGTAAAGGGAAGATTTAAAACAGGAGAACCTAACTCAAATTTAACAAAAATCTCTATGTGGAAAGGGAAACATTCCCATCACAGGCTCTCCTGGGATCCTGGGTTTCTGATTTCCACAGGAATACATATGGAACTGGCACCAAAATACACATACATGCACACACAAAATGCTTTTTTTAAAGTAGTGAGACAAGAAAAAGAATCAAGTTTAGCCTCATTCTCAGTTTTATTTTTCTCCATAAATTGATCATCTATACCAGGGGTCCTCAAACTACGGCCCGCGGGCCACATGCGGCCCGCCGAGGACATTTACCCGGCCCGCCGGGTGCCGCTGCCTGTCCTGCTTAGCAGCTGACTGGTCCCGGGCCCGCAGTGCGCATAGGAATTTGTTCATAGTTTTTTTTTTAAACTATAGTCCGGCCCTCCAACCGTCTGAGGGACAGTGAACTGGCCCCCTGTTTAAAAAGTTTGAGGACCCCTGATTTATACCATATTTTCATTCATTTTGTTTATTGCCTATCTCCCCCAGCTCCCTGCCTAGAATCCAAGTTCCATGAGGACAGAAATGTTTTGTCTTGTTCACTTCAGTATCCCAGGGGCCTAGAACACTGACTCATAGTAGGCAATTAATACACACTGAAGGCATTAACTTACTTGGCACTGACTTCCCTATTTAAAGACTCAAACAGAAAAGTATCATAAATACTTCTCTGATAAAAAGAGCTAGACCTCCCCCTCCAAATTGTTATACTATTAGAAGTCTTTATATCTCTAAAGGTAGGTTTTGAGATAGTATTGACCCTTAAAATATAATCTATGGAGCATCTCAAATCTGACCATCTAATTAAAGGTGCTAAAGATGAAGCTCCATCAGGACAGAGGCAGTGACCCGATTTCCTATCGATATCAGCTTGTGACATGGGCCTGGTGTGGGGCAACAAATAAGAGACAATTGAAAAAGCTGACCGTGCTAGCCACCAATCTAGGCACTTCCATGCATTCATTCACTCATTTACTTTTTATAATCTTTCTGATGAGGAAAATTAGACATTTTTTGGAGGTGGAGGGGAGACCAGCAGCCTGACTCTGTACCTAGTTTATCAGTATCCCTAATGCACATTCCTGTTAGCCTATAGTCTTAGTCACCGCCCCTTCCTTAATTATCTGGTCTTGCAAGACCTATTTACCTAAATACTCACATTTTACAGAGGCCATAAACCATCAACCATACACAACCCCCGGAGGGGGTTATCAGCGCTAGTGCCAGGCCAGGCCTTTAGGTGTGGTCTCACGTCCCCCATCCCGACACACGGGGCTTTTTGCAAAGCTCATGAAAGGTCCGGAAATCTGATCCTTATTTGGGGGACAAAGAAACCAAAGGGTATAAAGAGAAAGCTTACTCCATGTTGGCTTGCTCAGGATTTGGAAACAGGCTCCCCTGAGTCACGGTACTAGTACATCTGGAAATAAATGGGTTTTTCCTGTATCTTCCAGTACTCCTGTGTATTTTCCGGTCGCCTGGTAAATTCTGTAACAATTCCATGTGAGGGGTACATTATGATTCCTTGTTTTCAGATAAAGAACACAAGGCATAAGGGAATAAATAACTGTTAGCTATCAATGTATTGCCTCTCAGCTCCAAACCCACCTCTTTGCCCCCTGTACTCTGGAGCAGGTGGGATGTTAGGCTATGTCAGAGGGCACCAGAGGGACACTGCAAGGCTGCATCCCCAGGAAGACCCTCCCTTACAGGTTCTGACCCTCCAAGGTCTTTATTCAATGTGGGAGCCCAGATGCCAGCTTGGGGGAGTCCCAGCTACACCTTTGGCCACCCTCTCCTCACTGGTTATTGCTTCTGCAGACCAACTCTGGCCCCATTTCTTAAAAGTCTTTTGCTACCAGCAGGCTACATGTCCTTCTAGTAGCCACAGCTTCTCTGAAAAGGACTGAATCCCAGCCTTGGGATTGGGGGGGTGGGCGGGTGGACCCTCCCCTTGTCCTTAGTTCCTTTATTGTCCCTTCTCCCTCAGCCAAGAGGTAGAGGCTATATGCCTCTGTACCCCTTAGACACCTTTAGGCCTTTTAGCACTAACACCCTTTGTACTAGGTAACAATTCTTTATATTAATCATCCCTGGATGTGGTGCTGGGAGGGTAACTCATTTATATTAGTCCCTGAATTACCCAAGATTGTGCCAGTAGGAAGCAATCATGCTGGGCTTCAAACCTGGGAAGTCTGATACCAGAGGACACACTCCAAACTATGATGCTACACTGTCTTAAACATTTGGGATAAAATCCAGGCTAATTTCCCCTATGCCTTGGATACCTCTAATGGCACAGGAAGTATTCACCTACCTAGGAATTTCATTCATTGGCAAAAATGTGAATTTTGATAGCTAGGTAAGATACTCAATTTCATCTTCTCAAGTATGGCATGGAGTAATACCACATGACCCTAAATTTTAATATTTCAAATCACTTTTACATGAAGGATTTCACCGAAAGAACTTTGTAGAATTGATAAGGCATGCTATTATTTTTACAGATAAAGAAACTGAGACCCACAGATATTAAAATTTTGACTGAGTAGTTGCACTCATTTCCAAACTCCCAGCCAGAATTTGTCTCTAATATAACTATCTTGCCTTGAGATTTAGTTAATCTGGAGGCAATCTGACTAGGAGACTTAAACATGGATCTCCAAAACACCCACATCCTAATCCTTAGAGCCTGTGATATAACCTTATATGGAAAAGGGTCATCGTAGAAGTGATTAAATTAAGGATCTTGAGATGGGGAGATTATTCTGGATAATCAAGTGGGCCCTAAATGCCATTGTAAGAGTTCTTACGAGAGAGGCACAGGGAGACTTCACACCCATAAAAGGAGAGATATTGTGAAGAAAGAGGCAGAGATTGGAGTGATGTGGCCACAAACCAATGAATGCCTGCAGCCTCCAGAAGCTAAATGAAGCAAGGCACAGAAAGATGCAAGGAACGAATTCTTCTCTAGAGCCTCTGGAGATAGCACAGTTCTTCTACCACCTCGATTTTGGCCCAGTGACAGTGATCTCTGACTTCTGGCTTCTAGAACTGTGAGAGAATAAATTTCTATTGTTTTAAACCACCAAGTTTGTGGTAATTTGTTATGGAAGCCTTAGGATACTATTACACTGACAAATTCAAGTTTTTTAAAGAAGTATCAGGCCCTGACCGGTTTGGCTCAGTGGATAGAGCGTCGGCCTGCGGACTCAAGGGTCCCGGGTTCGATTCCAGTCAAGGGCATGTACCTTGGTTGCTGGCACATACCCGGTGGGGAGTGTGAAGGAGGCAGCTGATCGATGTTTCTCTCTCATTGATGTTTCTAACTCTCTATCCCTCTCCCCTCCTCTCTGTAAAATATCAATAAAATATATTTAAAAAAAAAAAGTATCAGGCCCTGGTCAGGTAGCTTAGTTAGTTAGAGTGTCATCCTGATACATCAAGTTTTCGGGTTCCATCCCCAGTCAGGGCACATACAAGAATCAACCAAGGAATGCATAAGTAAGTGGAACCAAAGATCAATGTTCTCTCTCTCTCTCTCTTTCTCTCTCTCTCCCTCCCTCCCTCCCTTCTCTCTCTAAAAATTAAAAAAAAATTAAAGTATGCAGATAGCCCTGGCTGGTGCGGCTAAGTGGTTAGAGTGTCAGCCCGTACACTGAAGTCTCGGGTTCAGTTTCAGTTCCAGTCAATGGTACATACCTGAGTTTCAGGTTCAATCCCCAGCCCTGGTTGAGGTGCGTGCGGGAGGCAACCAATTGATGTGTCTCTCTTACATTGATGCCTCTCTCTCTCTCTCTCTCTCTCTCTCTCTCTCTCTCTCTCTCTCTCTTCCCTTCCCTCTATCTTTCTCCCTCCTCCTCACTCCGTCCCTTCCATTCTCTCTAAAAATCAATGGAAAAAATATCCTCGGGTGAAGGCTAACAAAAAATAAAATAAAAAGAAGTATGCAGATAGAAAATAATTTATTGAATATGACATAAAACAATCTATAAGCCCAGCTTCATAAAAATTCAGAACTTTAAGAACATTGAGAATGAAAACACAAGTTACAGATTGGAAGAAGATGCAATACAAATATCCTACAAAGGACTTATATCCAGAACCCAGAATATAGAAAGAACTCCTTCAAATTAATAAAAGTGACCAACAATGTAAAAATTTTAAAGGGTCAAAAGACTTGAAAAGGCCCAGTACAATGAAGATGCCCAATAATCAATAAGCATATGAAAATGTGCTTACCATCACTGGTGAATCAGGGCATCACATTAAAATCCCAAATGAGACAGTGATCTACCATTACACCCCTAGTGTAGCTGAAAATATGGAATAGCTAGAACTTTCATACACTGCTGATGGGAGTGTAAATTGCCATAGGTACTTAAGAAAACTATTTGACAGTATCTACTAAAGCTAAACATACATATATATATATATATATATATATATATATATATATATATATATATACACACACACACACACACACACTGAGTGGCCAGATTATTATGATCTCTGAAGGCATAATAATCTGGCCACTCAGTGTACTTCTCCTGAGTACCTCATTTATTTGATATCAAAGATACTATAAATCGTGCACCTGATCAGTTTTCCCCTTTGCACTGGCTGATAGAAAGCTCAGGGCAAATAGGTGGTTGATCTCCAGCAAAAGTCTAGAATACTTTTGGTACCCATTTGAGATACAAATACACTGAGTGGCCAGATTATTATGGGTTCAGAGATCATAATAATCTGGCCACTCAGTGTATATATACAGTAAATATATATATGCTATAATTCAGAAATTCCACTCATGAATATAACGAGATTAAGTATGTTTATGTCCACCAAAAGAAATGAACTAAAATGCACAAGGATATCCATCAACAAAATGAATGAAAGCTTGTGGTATATTTCTATAATAAAACTATAGCAATGAAAAAGAATGAACTACTACTATACCCAACAACATGAATGACTCTCATAGACATAATGTTGAACAAAAGAAACTCGACACAAAATAGTACATACTGTATAATTCCATTTATATTAAGTTCAAGAACAGGCAAAACCAAACTATGGTGGTAGACATTAGAACTGTGGTTTCCTTGGGGAGTTACCTCCTTGGGGGGGACCACAGGGAGCCTGCTGGTGTGCTGGAAATGTTCCCTTTCTTAGGCGCAAAGCGGGTACATGGCTGTGCACATAAGCAAAAGAAATTGATTGTGCTGTACACTTAAGATTTATGTTCTTTACAATATATAAGTTAGATCTTAATAAAAAAGAACATTAAAAAGTTATGTTAAAGGAAGAACAGAAATGTATTAAGGTTAATGCATCACATTTAAGATAGTGAGAAAACCAGTGTGCCATTCAAGTTTTGTTTAAAAATCATCTTGTGAAAACTGATTTTCCTTATTTGCAAAACTGGAATATTAGTATCTAGCAACCTCATATAGTAATTAAACGTATTAGGTAATGTATAAATATCCTCGTGTTTCTTTAAGAATAGCCCCACATAAATATAAGGTAATATCATTTTGAAGCATTCCAAGATCTCATTTTTACTTATGTAATCTCATTATAAATACTGCTCCCTTTTTTAAAATTACAAACACTGAAACCCATAAAGCAAATGAAAGTGAAAACTTGAGTTAGGCCAAAAACAAATTAATAAATTGGGACTAAAGTAGGGATATCTATTCTTTCCATGAGCCTTATGATGGACTACTGTCATAAAACTGAAAAGTTAGTATTTATAATTATTAAATCTCCCGGAAGGATATTAGAATCTACTTAGTAACAGGATTCTCATCTCCACAGACTCCAAAGATTTATAAACAGCCTCATTCCCAATAACACCATACAGCTTATCTCCTCCATTTTGAGAGTTATTGACAAAACAATTAAACAATAATCTGGTTCAAATATCTATGGATCAAATCATAGAATTCTTCTAAATCTTAGCTGTCTAATATGGTAGCCATTAGACTCGTGTGGCTATTTAGCACTTGAAATATGGCTAATCTGGCCCAGCCAGTGTGGCTCAGTGGGTTAGAGCATCATCTTGTGCACCAGAAGGTCCCTGGTTCAATTCCTGGTCAGGACACATACATGGGTTGCATGCACCCTTGCCCCAGTCAGGGTGCACAAGGCGGCAACCAATAGATGTTTCTCTCTCTCTCTCTCTCTCTCTCTCTCTCCCTCCCTCCCTACCTCGCTTTCACTCTCTCTGAAATCAATGGAAAAAAAAATATGGCTAATCTGAATTGATGTATTCTCTAAGTATAAAATACACACCATTTTCAAGCCTTCATAACAGAAAAAGAATGTAAAAGATCTCATTAATATTTTATATTGATGACATGTCAAAATAATATTTTAAATATACTGATTAAGTAAGATATATTATTAAAATGAATTTAACCTGATTATAATTACTCTTTTTTTAATGAGGCTAATAGAAAACTTTGAATTCCATATATGGCTTGGATTATATTTCTATTGGACAGCAGATCTCTAAATAAAGGTAGAAATTTTCATAATGCTATTTCTTTCAAGACAGTTTTCAGAAAGAGAGTTTAAAGATTGAGGGTTAAGATTACTTAATGTTTTCTGGCCAAATTACCTGTTGTTGTCGTCCAAGATTAAACCCTACATTGAAACTTTATCTACAATCAGCTGAGTTTTAGAATGGTCACATGATACAAAGTTTGGCTTACATGAAGTCACAGAATATTTGACATATATATTGACATGAATATTTAATAACATGCAAACCTACAGTTCTAAAATGTTTGAGGGCTTTGAACTATAGAAGCAGAGAAATTACCTTAGTACATCTTTTACAGGACTTCCCAGACATCCCAACACAAAAACTATATTCAATTACAAAAACAATACTGATATGGACTGAATTTTGTCCACTCAAAATTCACTTTGAAGCCTTACTTCCCAATAGGATAGTATTTAGAAATGGGACCATTTGGAGGGAATTAGGTTTAGATAAAGTCATGAGGATGGGACACTGATCATGGGATTAGTGTCTTTATAAAAAGAGAGAGATCAGAACTCTTTCTCTTTCTCTCTGCCATGTGAAGACACTATGAGAAGGGGCCATCTAAAGGCTAGGGAGGGAGCCCTCACCAGAAACTGAAACTGCTAGAGCTTGATCTGGACCTTCCCACTTTCAGAACTATGAGAAAAATAACTTTCTATTGTTTAAGCCACAGTCTGTTGTGTTTTGTTATGACAGCTCAAGCAACTAATACAGATCCCTACCACTTGAAACAATCTTTTTTTTATTAAATATCATAATTAACATTTACTTAATGCTTATTATGAATACAAACATTTTTTCTATAGTCAGGTAAGGTGATTTGCAAAATGTGGAGAATAAATAAATATCTGTTGATATGTATTCTCTGTATGTCTATAGTACAAACCTGACCTATGGCCTCTGGAGATCAACTGGCTCATAGACCATCTTTGGAGAGCCAGGAAAAAGATTCAAGGAAAATGATTATTACTTTAAAACATTACTAATTTGAAATATTTTCTTAACTATATCACAAATATTTTCTTCAGTAAATGAAATTCATATTCTCATTTGAACTGAAAATGCTAAGTTGTTAATATCTCCCCTAGGGATATGCTTCTTGGTATGGCACCTTCAATCATTTCATCCTAGTTTAAGCACAATAAAACCTCATTTATGCTCTAATGCATGAATGATCCTAAATGTTCCTCAATCAGCATAGTACTCAGCCTTATGGCTTTTGGAATAACATTTTTAAAAACATTACAAAAGGAGAAGAAAGAAAGAAAGAAAGAAAGAAAGAAAGAAAGAAAGAAAGAAAGAAAGAAAGAAAGAAAGAGAGAGAGAGAGAGAGAGAGAGAAAGAAAGAGAGAGAAAAAGAGAGAAAGAAAGAGAAAGAAAGGGAGAAAGAAAGAGAGAGAGAAAGAGAGTTTAAAGAATGAGGGTTAAGATTACTTAGAAAGAGTAAAGAGTCCCAGAACAAAAGAACCTGGGGAACAAAATTCTATGCTTTGTTGCTTTAGAAATATTCAAAACCTCTTCAAATTTTTAACTGCCTGATTTTAAAGAATGAAAGCAAAAAAAGAGGAAGAGAACCAAATAGGGTAATCCCTCCTACCCTCTTTGGAGGTCTACGAACGCCAAGAAATCTATACAAAATTTTGTTTGTCCTATACATATTTTCTAGGGAAAAGGAACTGAGCTTTGAATATAATCTCAAAGGAGACAGTGACCAAAAAGGTTAAGAACTTTCTGTTTAAGGGTTTGCTTTAAGGAACTGAAAGAACAGTTCTTCTGGCACCTAGCAGCATAGCACCTAAGACCTCAGGATACATACCAGGCCCTGCTTCTGCTCGTTGGTTGGCTAACTTGTTCCTTAGTTTTGTTTCCCAGTTTGTGTATGGTTTGCTAGTTGCCTTCAACTTTCCCCTTTCTGCCAGTTGTCCTATTCTGAATATCCCTGTTCACTAACATGGACCCTGCGCGGGGGTCTCATTTCAGTGAGACCCACAGTAGTACCTACCACATTTATCAACACACCCTTTCCCCTTATTCCTCTTTACTCTTTGGGGGCCACCTGAATTTGCCACAGTGGTGGATGTGTTTGTTGTCCATTTCTTTACTCTCTGTATTTGGGTCTAGACATGGTCAGTTTGGCCAGGTACTTTTAATGATCACTTTGGCTTGTTATATCCTGTACTGCCATTCCCAGGTGGTGTAAAATTCTTTCCCATTCCCACCTTAAAGATATTAGCTCCCCAGAAAAGAATATTACATAAAACTGCCAAAGCATTCTGTTTGTCAGTGATTGTGGCACTATGACATCAAGTGGCAGAGTCCCATGCACCTGCCTTGCCAGTTTCTTCCCTAAGAGACGGGCGATCAAGTACCCACACACTTTGCACTTCACCCGTCCACCCGCTCCAAGTTCTCTACTTAAATATAACTCTGGATTTTCCTACATCCCTCCTTGCATTGGGGTAAAGAATTGAAGCTCACTCTTTCTATACTCTTCTCACCAATAAATTCTAAAATCTCTTCGTTTCCTTGCAGATAGTTAAGTTTCAGGTACTTGTTTTTCCTAAAACTTGCCTAAAACCAGTGAGTCTCGCCCTTGGACATCCTGGATCTGAAGGCAAGGAGGGGCTGGCCAGGAGGATTCCAGACACCCAGGACTATTTATAACAAGACCGACCCCAGGGAGCGGCAGCCACAGGCCGGCGAGCTGCAGCGCCACGACTCCTCGCGCCCCCCTCCCCACCCCCGCGCTGGCTTAAGGACCCCGAGGGAGCCGGCGGGGCCGGGCCGAATTGTGCCGCGGCCTCCGGCTCCTCCTCGGGGCGCGCGCGGCCAGGTGGGTGGGTGGCGGCGGCCGGGGCCCCGGGGATGGCCGCGGCCGCGCTCCACCAGCAGGTGGCCCCGGGGTCCCAGCGGCGCCGCCCCCTCCCGGCGCCCCTCCTCCCGCGGGGGCGGTCAGCGCCCCGACCCGGCTCGCACCCGCCGCCGCCGCCGCCGCCTCCGGCCCGCCCGCCGCGTCCCCGGGGCCGCGCTCGCCGTCGCCGCCGCCCCCGCCCCCGCCGCGCCCCGAGCTGCGCCCAGGCCGGCCCGCGGCGACACCCCGGGGCGCCCGCCGCCCCCGCCCCCAACTCGCTCCCCCACGGAAAGTTCGGCTCCAGCCGCGTTTTCCCCGGAGCCGGGAAGGAGCCGGGGTCGGGGGGCGTGCGGAGGGGCCCGGGCGGCGGCCGGGAGGGGGCAACTTCTCCCGGGAAAGCGCTTCCCGCCGAGCCCCGCGCGCCGCAGCCCCCGCGCGGGTTCCAGGCGGCTCTTCCCTTCCCCCGGCCTCCCCCCTGCGGATCCCGGAGACGGACCTTGGTCCCGGCGCCCCCGCCGCCGGGTGACCCGCCGCCCGGCCGCAGCGCTGCCCCCGCACCATGGAGTTCTCCGAGAGGAAGAGGAGCAGGAAATCCCAGAGCTTCAAACTGCTCAGCGGAGGTAAGCGCGCCGGACGGGCAAGGACGTGGCGCCGCGTCCACAGCCCCGCGCGGCCCGCGCCCCTGCCGGGCTCCGGGACCCCCGAGTTCCCTCCCGCGGGGGTCGCAGCCGCGCACCCCGGGAGGCGAGCAAAGTTGTCCGGGGGAGGCGGGAGGTTGTTATTCCAGGTAAACAAGTCGGAGGCCACTAAGGAAATTAGCAAACAATGACACTTGGGGAGCTGAGAGCCCTCTTTGGTATTCCACTCCCGTGGCCAGGTTGGGGGCTGGGGGAGAACTGCCTTTCATCAGGCCGTGCGGACACCGATCCCGACCGGTGATTGTGAGCTTGGGGTTTTTTTACCCCCAAAGAGAAAAGAAGAGGGTGGAGGTGATTCTTTTAAGAACGAGAAAGAAGCTCATGAGCCATACAAACCCATATAAGAATTGTCAATTTCCGAAATCATTTCTAGGTACGTTATTTGAGTTGCAAAGGTATCTTAGAATAGATCACTTATCAGTCAGATAAGTGTCATTTAAAAAAAAAAAAAAAACCCAGTCAGTTCCTGATGATTTAACAGGTGTGCACCGCAGTGTCTGGGCTTGGGCTGATTTTATCAGGGGAGGGGAAAGTTGAATACTATCATTATTGAACAGTGTGTTCAGTTACTTGTTAGAGTCTTTATTTTCCTGATTTGACCTTTTTTTAAAAAAATGGTCAGAACTTAAAATAAGAACAGATGTAAAACATGTCTATGGAAATGCACCGTGTCACTTTAAATGAGAGGCAGGTGACTTTTTTTCATGGCAATGTCACAAGTCCTAATATTGAGTTTAGAACCACTCGGTTTAAATATCTTTGAATCAACTTGAGGCCAAAACCAAACCGCAGAACTTGTCCATTTTTCCTTGGTTGCTTTGTCTAACTTTGGTATCAGAGTAGAGAGCAAGGCAATTGTTTTAACAGTCTGGGGGAGTTACATATAAGCTGGTGAAAATTAGAGGGCAATTGCAAGCTAACCTCACTATCATGTAAAGTCAATAAAGCTTGCTTTCAGTTGGTCTGAAAATGGTTTTCTTACAGATTTTGAAGATCTACTTGTATCTGTTTCCCCTGCTTTAGTTTGACACTTCTTAATGAAAGAGGTCTGAAATAGTTTTACGAATTCAAAATATTTGGCTCTGTCCTCTTTCTATGTACATTTTTTTCCCTAGCGGTGTTGATTGCTCAGTCATTTGTACTTTAAAAATCTCTCCATGTATGATTGGCCTATTTGTCTGATTCATTCAGGAATGTAGGCTGCCTACTTATTTATGACCTCGGGGAACTTACTACTTTATCTTAAAAGTGAGAGTACTTCTGTAGACCTTGTCCTGTGAGGTTCAAGGCCATAAAAATAGCTGTTAAGAAGGAACTTCTCTTTGCTTACCTAGTTGATCCTACTTTTTTAGAAATGGATTGTGAAAGCACAGTAGCCTCTATAGAGAAACTTGTAAAATATTGTATTTTAAAGTTGACTGACATAGCAAGTTTTTCTTCCTTTTTTTTTCTTTTTCCCCCTGAATTATGGGTCTGATTCTTATCTCTGCAGGTGCTTTTTAGAAAATAAACTATTGCATATTAAAGCACAGTAGCTGAATGCAGAAGACTCACTTGCGTGAAAGATGTAAATCTTGCTTTCTTATTCCAATTATACTGTATTTGAAATAACAAGTCAGTATTTTTCCAGTGTGATTGCCTCTAAGCTGCTTAAAGGTGGGGATTTTTCTGGGTAAACTGAGAGTACCAGATAATTAAAGCATACTGTTATTCATATGCTCATGAAAATGGGTTGTGGAGATCAATTTGGAACCCTCCCCTGGCCTATGGTTGGGCATGGTTTTCTTTTCCCTATAAACATCCTTGTCATTTGAAAGAAAAGAAGCCTAGTAATTGGCATCTATGGGCCAAATTTACTCTGAAAACCGTGTGGTCAAGCAAAGCTGTTTTCTAAAGTCCAAGTAATATTTCAAGTTTGTGTACTTCAGAGTAAGCAAAATTTTAGGGATTATTAGTAACTACAAATTCTGTGATTGACCGAGTTCTGGAAAATTATATTTGTAAAATAAAGTATAGATTACCCATACTATATAGAATGAGATTCTAGTCTATGTTGTTTATTCATATTGTGTAGGTCATTAGAATTCTAATTTTTGGTTGTTTTCTCATCCCAGATTATCACCATGAGGTATATAAGATGTCAGAATTCAACAATGATGTCAATGGGGAGGCCAAAGAAACACAACCCATTTTTTTAGGTAGGTTCTTAAGTCAGTTAATTCCTCAATAAAACAAGGTGGCCATTTGCAATTAGGGGGGGAAAGGGGTTGTGCCAGAATGGGAAATGTCTGCCATTGCTTAATGTATGACATTCTTTTCAAGACCTTTTATTTTACAGATTGCCAATATATCCCTTATTAACATTGGTAAAAGTTGTAATTTCAGACATAAATGTTTATTAGTGTCTACACACAGTGCTAATTATCACTCACTTCCAGAGCCAGATGCTGACGGTGCAGTTTTGTCGCTCTGTGCTCACCCCATTTACATTGCATATTCGCTGGCACGCTTCACTGGCAATAGTTTGTGTAATTGGGGTATTACATCTTTGACATCTGGATAACAGAAATTCAATTTCCAGGAAGCTGCTATTTGTTTGGTTTTGCTTCTGCCTTGGGTGGGATAGAGGATTAATATGCTGTCTTATTATTATGTCCCTTCACCTTTGTGGCCTGGTTGCTAATCCTGCCATGACAAAATTAAATTAAATCTACAGTCAAAAAGCGCAAGGAAAATAAAAGTGTGATTGTCTGCCTAACCCCCTCTTGATAGTGCTAGTTATCATTGTGCAGCTCCTCATTTTCCTGGCTTTGTGTTCTTTTCATGACAACATTTGGGGTCAGAGACTGGCCATGCTTTGCTTTCAGTGTCCTCATTCCTAGCTCAGCTCAGGGACAGAGAGCAAAAGCAGCATCTCTCAGACCTTTTGACAAATGTAGCTGCATGATGAATGAGTAGGTAGCCCAAAATGTGGCCATTCTTTCCATGTGCAGTTTTTGGTACCTGGCATGTGCAGTTCCTTATCTGCAGACCTGGAGCCCAAAATTAGGATTTTGCCTCTAGGAGTGAAGGAGCCATAAAATCAGAGTGGAGAGTAAATGGTGGCTTTTGGCTATGACCTTGCCCATCCTGGATGCCTCTCCACCGCTTTTTGGGGGAGGACTGGATGCTGCACAGTAAGGAAGCAGAGAATGGGGGAAAGTGTGGGCAAGAGTGATTAAAAGCAAAGGTCAGAATGGGGGAGAGTTGACAGAGTTTAAGGAAGCAGATTGTTGCTCAGACCCAGGGTGAGTAATACTACAAATTAAAACAATGTGAAAGCCAGGTGGCATAGTGGTCTGTCACCAGGATCTCTCTTTTTTGCTTTGAGGAAGAGAAAGGATGGGTGACAAAGGACGGAGAAATCAAACAGACACTTAATAGAGGTAAAATAGGAGGGTCATAGCATTTCTTACACAAGTGGTCATTGAAGGCACATGGATCTTTCCAGCGCGGGAGAGAATATTACTGAGGCCAGCATTGCTCTCAGCACCTGTTTACTCTTAAGAGAACTAAAAACCAAAAGGTTAATCGTCAAGTGAAATGCTATGACCCAGAGAGAGAATATTCTGGAATTATACTCTTTCCAGTTTCATAAACTTAGTAGGATGGAATTCTGTATTTTCGTTTTTCTCAACTTGATCGGTTGTAATTTTATATCTAGATACCACTCGATTTATCCATTTGAAATGAAGAATTTGCCTATTAGTAAAAAATTTACATTTATCATGAAAATGGAGCAGCATGACTTTGGTTTAGTATGCTCCAGTGAAGCAGGCTTTCCCCCCCCCCCCCCCCCCCCACATCTGCTGTGTACTTGGAAAACAGCAAGGATGCTTTACAGTAGGTTAATTCTGGGTATGAAAGAGTGGAGGATGAAGAACAAGAAGATACTAGTGCTCAAAATTCAGTAAAATGTACACTGTTGAAGGGGGAGTAATTGCTGCTTTCGTTTTTCCTACCTCGAGTCTAGGAAGATAAGAGAACATCAGTGACAGAGTAGGCTTGGGATAAGCTTTCCAAATTGGGCAGGAAGGCCTCAGAGATCAGGAGACGAAAGACTGAACAGCATGAAAGTGTGCCTGGGTTACTTTTCAATCTTTCATTCATTCTGGGCAAGAATTGACATGCTTCCTAAAGAACATTTTTATTTTATCTCCTGGTCAGTTTTTAAGTGGAAAAGCAAGTGATTACACAAGCATAATTTCTAGAGCAATTGGGAATAGTTATGGATAGCATATAAAATTAAGAATTTTGTTGTTGACATTATAAAATGGACTTTTTTTTAGTTTGTAATTACTCTTCTGAAAACATAGAGTTAAATCATGTTTGTTTTGTAAGTCACCAGCATCTATCCATAATATTACTTACTACGGTATAGAGATTGGTGGGAGTTTTATGACATCCAAGGAAGTTTGTTAGGAAAACACCAGAAGAACTGTTTCACCCATAATGCAGCCCTAAAACATGGTCCTCAGTTTGCTGTTCAGCATTTTCTGTGTTCACACGTGTGTCACCCATGATGCTATCTGCAATTAAAAGATTAAAGGTCATGTCTTGGGAAAAGAAAGTGCTCCAGAATTTTGCAGAGGTCCCCACAGGAAATCTATTTCTCTGCAATATTTTTAGGCTGTTGACTATGTAGGGTGTCCGACATGGGAGGACAACTCAGTAGTGGGAATAGCTGGGCTGTGTGCTTTGGGTATCACACATTTTAGTGTGATAATAGGGCTAGCATAAGTAAGTTACTTTACCCTGAGCACATTGACTTTGTCAAGCTGGCTGTGATGGACTATTGTAAAGATTTGAGCACTGTTTAGAGAAGAACAACTTAATTCACTTTAATCAATTCAACAGGTGTTCGTAGGGAAAAACTATGAACTGAGCACTTTTCTGAAATGGAAGTGGGTTTGGGGGTAACAAAATTAATGGATAGGACAGGGTCCCCGCTCTCAAGGATAAAAATTCAGTTGGGGAGATAGGACAAATTCAGGACACAGTGAAGGAACAAGATTCAGTAGTCATAACACCTACAGTTGTTTGAGCACTTACTGTATGCACAGCCTTGAGTACTTTATGAGAATAATGTCATTTCCTCTGAGAGCAAATCTGTAAGAATCATTATCGTCCCGGTTTTGTAGATGAGACTTAGAGATGCTAAGTAGGCACTAGAGGTTTCAAATAGCAAATGCTATAGCTGGGATCCCCTGCAAGTCCGCCTGAGCTACAAACACTCCACTGTACTACCTTTCTGTGTGATGGATAATTAAATGACATTTGTGAACCATTAAGGCAGCGGGCAAAAGCAGAGTTGAAAGGGAAGGATCCAGTTCCGGTTCTGTTGGAGAGTTACTGAGAAGCTAGACCTTGAACTATGGAAAGATTTGGATGATGGGGATTTGGACAAGATTGCAGGTGGGAGGGGTGATGTGAGCCACAGCAGAGGATAAGGGTCATTATAACCAGACTTTCAGTGTGGTCTGCACTTTGCAGTTCAGATCCTGCTTTCATATCTGTCATCTCATGATTTTTACAGTGTTCTTGCAAGGTAGTTAGGGTGGGTGTTATCAATCCTGCTACCCAGCAGAGGAAACAAGCTCAGAGTTAAAGTGAGTTGCTCATAAACAGCAGAACCTGGAGCAAACCCAAATCTCCTGTCCAAAGATCTGTTTCCTCCAGCAGGTTGAGCCAGGCAAGTTCAAGGATCATCGAAGAAACCTTAGCTGGTAGCAAGGCACTTTTAAAAAGTATTTTAATGAGGCAGTTAATGAACTTATTATTCAGAACAATAACAGAAACACTTAGTAAAATCTCTTTGTTGACATTGAATGTTGGTTTTTTATTATTGAAGTATATAAATTTGAACCATATATTTTTCAAGTGTTCAATGTCAGTCATTTATTCACTTAACAAATATTTTTTTTTTTGGTTGATCCTCACCTAACGATATTTTTCCATTGGTTTTTAGAGAGAGTGGAAGAGAAGGGGTGAGACAGAGAGAGATAATATCAATGTGAGAGAGAGACACACACACATCAATTGGTTGCCTCCAGGGCCGGGATCAATTGAACCTGGAATCCTTCCCTTTAGTCAATGGGACAACACTCTATCCACAGAGCCAAACTGGCGAGGGCGGCCTGTTCTTTTTAATATTTGGTTCAGCTATACAACTTTCAGAAAATGAAGTACAGGTGTAGTAGCCATGCCAAGTGAGCAGGGTTGAGATCTCTGAACTTTAAAAAAAAATACTTTTATTGATTTCAGAGAGGAAAGGAGATAGAGAGAGAAAAATATTGATGAGCCGCCTCCTGCACGTGCCCCCCACACTGGGGATCGAGCCCACAACTCAGTCATATGCCCTGACCAGGAATCGAACCATGAACTCTGGTTCATAGGTCGATGCTCAACCACTGTGCCACTCCTGGCCAGACTAGATCTCTGAACTTTTGAGTCTGTTTTCAGTGGCTTTCCTGAGAACAGCTGCCCCCTCAAGGGTCCCAGAGTCTCCTCAAAAATGAGACACTTGAAAAATTCCTTCCCACTTTTCCAAATGAGAGAATTAGGCCCTGATCACAGTGTGATTCTCCTTCCTGAAAAGTGGATTGGTCCATGTTTGAGATGGGGAGCTCTCCCCCAGAGCCCACTTGCCTGGGTACCTTCCTGTTCTTGTTTGGCCTCAAAGGGCTTGGGAGCTGGGCCTCCTTCCAAGCTCTAATGTTTCCACTGTCTCTGTGGCTGGAGTTCTCAGAGTGGGAAGAAGCCTCAAATAAAATAAAGGTCCAAGCCTTAGCTGGGTTGCTTAGTCGGTTAGAACATCGTCCTGTACACCAAAGGATTACAGGCTCGATCCCCGGTTGGGGTTACTGGAGGTAACAGATTGATGTCTCTCTCTCTCTCTCTCTCTCTCTCTCTCTCTCTCTCTCTCTCTCTCTCTCTCTTTAAAGTCAGCAAAAAACATATGCTCTGGAGAGGATTAAAAAAAAAAAGGAAGGTCCAATAGAGAGGAAAAGAAAGACACACACACACACATACACACCCCCCCACATCCACAAAAAAGCACATCATTTGGAAATGAGAGTGTTTCTTCTCTGCTTCTCTCTAAAGCTCCACGCTCAGCACCATGGCCCACTATGTCCCCATGTCTCTGACCTCTTTCATGTCAGTTCTCACCTTTTTTGGTGGTGGAGTGAAGGAGACCGTACACTAAGAGTGGCTCTTGAGGTTAGGAATGTGGCCAATAATAGTAGGTGTCATTTATGGAGAGCTAGCTGTGTGTCAGGCACTATGTTACCCACTTCCTGTATGTTGTCCCATTAATTGTCCCAAGAAAGTTATTATCATTTCCCATTTATGGATGAGGAATTTGAGGAGTTCACCTAATTACTCAGTGACAGAACCAGGATAAATCCAGGGTTTGTCTGTCTCCAGAATCATGCCCTTAACCCAGGGGTGGGCAAACTTTTTGACTCGAGGGCCACAATGGGTTCTTAAACTGGACCGGAGGGCCGGAACAAAAGCATGGATGGAGTGTTTGTGTGAACTAATATAAATTCAAAGTAAAGGAGCGGAGGGGAGAGCAAGAGAACACTCTGCTCTTTCGGCTCCGCGGGCCAGATAGAACAGCCGAACGGGCCGGATCCGGCCCGCGAGCCGTAGTTTGCCCACGGCTGCCTTAACCCCATGAAATGCTTTGTTTAATGCACTCCCCTGTGGAACCCCCAATATGTCTAACAGGTAAAAGAGGGTGGGGCTGCTTGAAGCAGGTCGGGGAGACCCAGAGCACCTGGTGCCATGTCCCACATTCCTCTGCCTCCCCATCCCTGCAGGCCTCTACAGAACTTTTAGGGTACCCTCATCACAATTTTAAAACCTCCTTCTAGATCAGCCGTGGGCAAACTACGGCCCGCGGGCCGGATCCGGCTGTTCTATCCGGTTCTCTTGCTCTCCCCTCCGCTCCTTTACTTTGAATTTATATTAGTTCACACAAACACTCCATCCATGCTTTTGTTCCAGCCCTCCGGTCCAGTTTAAGAACCCATTGTGGCCCTCGAGTCAAAAAGTTTGCCCACCCCTGATCTAGATTGTTTCCAAAGTTTCCTGCAGCGCTAAAAGTGTATCTGGTTGTACTATGGATCCAAAACAAGGCTTCAAAACTATTTTAGGGTTAGCATACATTTTCTCCTTTCAAAAAAGGATGTAAGTCTTAATTTTTATGCCATCTATTAACTTACTAGTTACCTTATAAATGAGAAGTCATGGTAGCTCTCAATGTTTAGTTTTGCTTTATAAGTTTTAACTTTAGTTATTTAAAAGGCATTTAGAGCTTCAAGAGTGATTTTTATATACAATGTTGTTTTAAAGTTTGACTAATCTCATAAAATTGCAGTAGCCTTCATTATAAGACAACCTGAAGGTCCGTTGGATGTTGTTCAACACATAGATAGGCTGGCTTTGGTCCCTTTTCACTTTGCCTATTTTTAAGAATAGGACCTATTGTTTTGGATTACTACCTGAGAATTTAATGAATTCACTCCTGGATGCAGGAGAAAAGAAAACATTTAATTCATAATTTATACTAACCAATGTAGTAAAAAAAATAAAGCCCCCTCCCCCCCACACACACACACTGATTGCAAGCAAAGTGAAAGATGAGCCTTTTGAGGAAACTTCAGCACTGATGGCATCTTTGAACATACTAGTAAGTGCACAGATTAACGTGTTTCTGTAGTTACAGATGCAGACTTAGTCATTCTTATATATTACTTACTGCCCAGAGTTTGGGAGGCATTTGCAGTTAGGCCTGTCTTACTGTCACTATCACTTAATAGCACAACTACATCATAAGGTCTGTGTTATATCTGTTACACAAATGGGTAGCCGAGCTCAGAGATGGAAGTGATTTGCCCAAGGTCACACGGTAATTAGTAGTTACATCCAGTTCTTCACTCCTCACTGTGTCAGAGCAGCCTGCAGTCCTGACCCCTCCCCTTCTAACCAAGCAGACTGATCTTAATCATAACCCCTCATCCTCTCCTCAACAGAATGGGACTTCAGATGTGAAGGGGAACCATAGATAGAAGGAGAAGGGTGGACATGGGACAGCCCCAGGACCCATTTGGGAAGAGAAAAACTGAGGTTTGTTTAACATCTGTTGTATGCTGGGCACTTCCCATTCTGAATCTTATTTACCCTTTGCACCAATTCTGAGAAGATATTGTTATGTCCATTTTCAGATGAAATGTCAGTTTGCCTAAGGTCAGATAGCTCGTAGATAGGAGCCTGGATTTGGACTTGGCTTGCCACATTTCTTTGTACTTGGCCATACAGCCTTTGAGGAAGTGAAGTCCCACTCACCTCCCTCCTTTGCTGTTGGCTATTTCTAACCTTCTAGCCTTATTTCCCTCCTCCTCCTTACTAAAAAACATTTGCTTATGCCCAACTGGTCTCTCATCACTCCTTCCTGAAGCATCTTTCCTGTTCTCACCTTGGTTCCTTTCACCATCTAAGTTTCTCCATACCAGTCTCCTCCCAGGTCTTACCTCAGTCTGCACTTCATCTATTACAAACCTGTCTCTCCCATCAGTCTTTAAAGCCCAGTTCAAACATTACCCAGGAGCCTTTTCCGGCTATAAAGCATACTAGAGAGAAGTCAGGTTTAAAGTCAGAAAACCTTGGCTGGGATCTCAGGTGATCATGTAATAAAACCTTGGACAAAACTCTTGAAGGTTTTATCTTCTAGGATAGTAACATTGGCCCTACCCCCTCATCAGGTTTCCCTACAGCATATAGGAAGTCCTATATGGTCAAACACTTTTTCAAAGTAGAAAATGCTATGTTCTTGTTATTATCCCCTTCTCTTTATTCTTCTGAATAGGAAGGTATCAAGAAAAAGTTCAAATCTTCATTACCTAAATGCATGAATATATTGGACTCTGTTGTATAGCATTCTGAAGATTTGTTTCAAAATATACTGTTATGTTGAGACTTTAATGACATTTAGCGAGCCAAACTAAAATGTGCCGTATTTAACTGGAAGAAGCTTTTTAAAGATACTCAACTAACATAGAAATTTGGGGTTTCTGGTGTTGATTTGTGAGATTCAACTCGAAATCTTTTTGAAAGCCAGTTACATGTTGAAAAGCAAAATTGAAAAATAGCATATGCTCTGTCGGTTCGGAATTCTGCTATAATATTAAGGTGCTTAACATAATATTGGCCTGTTTTTAACTTGATTTTGGCATTGTCTAGTTCTCCGGTCCACAGGAGGCAGCATTTCTTAAATTTCCCACCTTAATTTAAGAAAACAAAGCCATGCATTAACCAAGATAACTTGGCAGAAGTCACGTTTGTGTGGGAACAGTCCCTGCATACAGCTGCACCAAGTGGGGCCTGCTCCGCAAGGCAGTGTCTCGAGGGAAAGCTGTCTCCTTCTGTCTCTCATAAAGGCTGGTGTGGTTTAGCCCCACCCCATGATTGATACGTGTGATATATTGTGATAGTTTGCTTTTTCTCCACCAATCTTGACCAAAGCATTAAAAAATCCCCAAGAAGGACAGACTCTAAGGAGATATGTTAACAATTTAGCCTTTCTGGTTCCCATGGGAATATGGATTTTTACTTTTGGAAGAGAATAACATGGCCATCTATAAGATAAAATAAAGACTTGGGAACAGTATGTTTTGCATCTTAAGGTTAAAAATAGATCTAGGAGTTTACATGGCAAGTCTGTCATTCTTATAAGTCAGCAGATGATTAGAGAGAACATTCCCTGGAAAGGTGTGTAACAGCAGTGGCAGGGGTGGGCTGTGGGTGGGGAGAGGAGCGGACGGAACCTGCAGTGGTTTATCTGGTTGCCTTTAGCTCCTGGTGCACGTGCACAACTCTGAGGGTTGCTCTCCTGCCTGAGCTTCTTGGTCGTCTGTGGCTTTCAGATTAGGACCTGGACTTGTAGGCATAACCTATAAGACCGTGCTTGCACTGCCACCTGTCTACTTGGAGCTTTCCTGTGACACTTCCCTTCTGCCTCCTGGGCTTCAGCCACACCTAACCTCTTTTCTTGCCTGCAGTGGCCCTACTTCCCCTCTTTAAGCCAGTCACTTTCTCACCTCAGTGGCTGAACATGCCACCTCCTCTGTTTGGATACCACACTTGCACCTTCCTCCCTCTCCTTTTCTTGGCCCTCTGTTGAGGTAATCTCCTCCAGGGAGTCTTCTCTGATTCCCTCTCATCTGCCCTTCCACAGCATCCTGAGCATGTCTCTCACAAAGTGACATACTTCTGAATGTCACTCCATAGAACATCTCAGTGTCCACACTGCCCAGCACCATGTTGGTCACATAACAAACATCAATAGATGCTCAGTGAATGAGTGAGGAGTCCAACTTTCAGTTTAAAATAAAGTGGCCAAGTCATCCATTTTTAAACTTTATCATCCAATGCTTATCTCTAAGCTCCCACCCTGGCTTTCAAGGTGAAAATTTATACATCCTCTTACTAGCTTACTGGACCTCACAAATCAGGAGTAAAATATGTCAACATTGACAAGGGAATGTTTATTTTTCATCACGTATTTTTTTCTTTTTCATTTGGTTAATGGCAGACCCTTTCTAAACTTGAGCTCTGAAATAGGATGCACCAATGTGCCTTTGTGTGCCAGCCCCGCTAGGGCCTTGCAGAGTCACTGCACGAAGCAAAGGTGCCTCTGGACTATTGCAGTACTGTGACCCTGGCATCTGCTCTGCTGGCCTCTGCCTAAGGATCCTTCATATCCCTCAGGTCTTAGCTTGAATTCCTGTAGGATAAGACCTTGAGTTTACTGTGTTCTTAGTGCACAATACTTGGCACAGAGTAGACTCTGAATAAGTAATTTTGAATAAATTAATGAGTACCATTTAAAACATGTTAAAATTGCCCTGGCTGGTGTGGCTTGGTTTAACAATTTATTTCTATGGAAGAAGTTGATGCAACATAATAGCCTATGACGTTGCTTGTACGGCTTGGTTGGTTGACTATTGTCTCAAGCACCAAAAGGTTGCCAGTTTGATTCTCCGTCAGGGCACATACATAGCTCAATCCCCAGTAGAGAGTGTATAGGAGGCAGTCAATCCATGTTCAGCTCTCACATCAATGTTTCTCTTTCTCTCTCCCTCTCCCTTCCTCTCTAAAAAAAAAAAAAAAAAAAAAAAAAAAAAATCAGTAAAAATATTTTTTAAAAACCATATTAAAATGTAATTTGCCACTAGTTAGCTGATCTGAGTGAGATGGTCTGTTGAGTCGGGATAGTCTTGTGCAGGACTGTCACACATTGCAGAAGGTCTTGATTCCAGCCTCTGAGTATTGGCAATATACACACACACACACACACACACACACACACACACACACACACACACACAATGTTGGGAACACCCATCTAGTCATTGTGACAATCAAAAACACCCCTACATATGTGAGCTAGAGCGTGGTCCTTAGCAAGCCAAGGTTGTGGGGTCATTTAGCTTTGAGTAAAAAAAAAACTATTGCATTGCCATAGACCTGAGACCCTTCCCTCATGTGTTGTCTCTCAGATACCCATATGACTGGGGAACAAAGGAGAGATTGTGATGGATCAGTTGGAACCCATCACCATACCCAAAAGAGAGAGTTCAAAGGGCACATTCCATTCATGGTCAGGTTATTGTGCCTCGTTTCTATATAAGGACAGCTTATTACATGCACATTTGATCATATATTATAGAATCATTAAGAAGTTTAGACAGATTTTATTTCAGTATTCCAGACAATCAGTATCCTTATATATAATAATCCATAACATTATTTTTTTTAGTATTGCCTATTTTTTCCAAATGTGTACAAATATACTGTGCTATTTGAATTCCAAGGGTTTTACAATGTTTTTTTTACTTGGAAATCAAATTTTATATCTGAAAGGTTAATGGAGAAAACTAATTATGCTATCTGGTAACCAAATGTGTGATGAGACATTTGTCTCTGTAATTAACAGCAAGGAACTTTTATAGTTTCATAAAATTGAATGCTACATAGGATATTCTGTGAGCATTTGTTTGGACGAGGTGTCCAAAACAGAGATGTTTATGGGTGATATAAAGTTGAACCAAAATGTAATGCAGGTGTCTGTGCATCTCCCAGCATTTCTCATTGTTGAAATGGAAGCCAGAAGATTAATAACTTTAGTTTGTCATGATAAAATAAGTAATGTGTTCTTGGAACAGTGGTACAGCACATAAGTTACTCAGTAATTCCAAGAATTTATTCTGTTCCAGGAATAATATCTTTAACAATTTATTTCTATGGAAGAAGTTGATGCAACATAATAGCCTATGAAGTTGCTTGTATGGCTAATGGAATTATATCTCAAATACGTCTTTATACCTACATATAAAATGTAAAGAACCCCTAAAAAATGCAAGGTCAAGGTACAACATAAAAGTAAAAAGTCAGGAGATGCAAAAGTTAAAGTTCTTCTGTTAACATTAATTCATCCTCATTGCACATATATAATTTTTCAATTACTAGCAAGACTTTAATGGGCACCTTAATAAGTACTGCATGAAATACGGTTCAGATAAAGTTGCTACAGGAATGTTAGCTTCAGCATTCTATAAGTCTGCTGTTCCACTGTTTGCTCTGGAAGAGAAAACATAATGCCTGGAGCAACAGCAGATGTGTGGCCCAGATCTGATGTCTTCTTCTGGTTTATGTTGGTCATTTTGGGCAAGCGACTTAGTCTTCTCATTTGTCAAATGGGTGAAACCACTGTCTAGCCTCTTTGATGAACTAAGAGGACAGTGATGAGACATGCTCCTTTGGGAAAGCTTTCATGAGAAGACATGATGAATATAGGCACCACGTGGCCTCTGCTTGCCACCACCACACAATTCCATAGAAATGAGAAATTCTTTCAGAGGTGTCACAGGTGTTGGTTTATGTCTTGCACATCATTGTTTTTTGCACATAGTTTTTTTTCCTTTAGCTTCCCTCAACTGTGGCTTCCTGTCATATCTGATACTAGAATTAACTTATTCTTGTATTAATTTTGTAGTTATTTATTGAGTAGCCATTAGTGGCAGGCTAGGATGATTTAAAGCCTACTAGGTTGTCATAAGAGAAAATTAAGGATTCTACAGGAACATGGAATGGGGGGCCTCCCTATGCCTGGGGATTAATGGATATGTCCCTTGAGAACATGACATTTAAGCTGAGTCTTGAAGGATAAGTCTGGGGGGTTGGGGCTGAGGATGTGTCTGAATCCAGGAAGTAAGACCACTTCTGAGACCTTGCTATATGTAAAGCAGAGCGCCCTCTGGCTGTCCATTAGATTCTGGTTTAATTGTCATGAAATGAGGCCTGGGTACTGGTATTTTAAAGTTGTCCCCATGATCCAAATGTGCAGCCAGACCTGAGAGCCACTAATTTAGGATAAGGAGGGATGTGGCCAGAGCTAAGGCTGCAGAAAGAGGCGAGGGAGGCCTGATGCGGAGAGCCACTGGGTAAGCTGGGTGAGGAGCAGGGCTCCATCCTGAGTTATTGGCATTCTGCTGAGGTAAGTCATGTACTGAGATTTGCATGTGTGAAAGATCACTCTGACTTCAGGGGGAAGTAACACTGAAGGCCTTTGGCAGTAGCCCCATCAAGTGATAATGGTAGAGTGGAGAGAAATAGAAGGATTCAAAGTACTTCACAAGCTATAATAAACAGAACTCGGTGATTGTCTATGAGAGGGAGAGGAGGAGAGAGGTAAGTCCAATGTTTCTGGCTTGGACAGCAGAGTAGGTGCTATTTATTAAGGCTTGTAAATGATTGTCAAATAAATTTTGAGCCTTGGCTGGGTCTCTGTTGGTGGAGTGTTGTTCTGTCCACCAACAGGTTTGATTCCCAGTCAGAGTACATCCTAGATTGTGCGTTCAATCGCTGGTCGGGACACATACAGGAGGCAACCAATTAATGTTTCTCTCTTTCTCTCTCTCTAAAATCAATACATATATCCTCACATGAGAATTTTTAAAAAATACATTTTGAACATAATTTTAAGGTTGCTTTTAAATGTCCAAGTGGGCTGTCCAATAGGCAATTGGATGTACAGGTCTGGAGCCCTGAAGTGGGGTCAGGACTGGAGTCCGCACATAGAGAGATAGTCACTGGAGCCAGGAGAGAGGACCCAGAAAGAGTGTGGAGGGCAGAGTCCTGAAAAACTTTGATATTTAAGGCAGTGCTTTTCACAACAGTTGTTGAACAATGTTTGGATTGATCCCAGTGTTTCCATAGTAAAATGATGATGCAGTAAATATCCTTGTACATATTTCTGTAGGATAAATTCCTCCAAGTGGGATTGCTGAATTTCTCTCCGAAAAAGTTCCCCACCAACAACATATGAAAGTTACTATAACCCTGCACTTTCACCAAAAATGGGTTTTATGAATCTACTAGAAGCCCTGTGCATGAAATTCATGCACCGGGTTGAGGGGGGGGGCGTCCCTCAGCCCAGCCTGCACCCTCTCCAATCTGGAACCCCTCGAGGGATGTCCGACTGCCCGTTTAGGTCCAATCCCACTAAATGGCAGTCAGACATCCCTCTCACAATCCAGAACTGCTGACTCCCAACCGCTCACCTGCCTGCCTGCCTGATTGCCCCTAACTGCTTCTGCCTGCCAGCCTGATCGACACCTAACTGCTCCCCTGCCAGCCTGATTGCCCCTAACTGCCCTCCCCTGCCAGCCATCTTGTGGCAGCCATCTTGTGTCCACATGGGGGTGGCCATCTTTGACTACATGGGGCGGCCATCTTGTGTGTTGGAATGACGGTCAATTTGCATATCACCTCTTTATTAGATAGGACGGTCTTTGCCAAATTAATAGACAATTATTTAATTTTTATTACATTAATAATTAGGGAGGTTAAGAGGTTTAAACTGCTTATCTATACATATAAAGAGGTAATATTCTAATTGCCATTACAGTGTGCCCGTAATGACCAATTTGCATATTGATGCGTGTGCAGCAGGGGGGCAGGCGGCTGGAGCCAAGTTCCCTGGGGTCTGAGGAGAGCGCCTGACAGGAGTCCAGACTGCAAAGAAGAAAGAAGCAGCAGCGACGGGGAGCTCTTCCAATCCCCCTGCATGGACACCCTACCCCAGCCCCGCACCCCCAGGGGGATGGGGAGACTGACTGGATGGGGAGAAGACCCAGCCTCGAGGGTAGCTGCAGCCCGCACCTCCGACTCCTGACCTCTTCCCCCGCCACCCCCGCCAGGGGCGCCCACAACAATAGCACGCCAGCGACCACCCATCAGCGCCCCCAAGGCATCCGGGGCTGGGCACGCCTCTCCTCCCTACAACTCCAAACCTGGGTGGAGGCAGGCCTGAGCGGCCCCCCAGGGTCAGACCCTTCCCCCTGCCTCCTGGACAGCAGCAGCGTTGAACCTCACTGGGGGCATGGCTAAACCTGCCCTCCTAGCCCACCTGGCTCTGCCCTGGCCCAGCCCCCACCCGGCTCCAGGAGATTGGAGCATCTCTGAGCAGGTACAGCTGTGAAACAGCCGCGTACAATTTAAAGAATGGCACCAAGCGGGGAGGTTTGACAGTTACTTCCCCTTCGGCCTCGCCGCAACCCTAACTCCCTGCCTCCCACCAGTGCCTCCAGGGGCGACCACCACTACAGGGCTGCTGGCCAGAGCCTGCCCCTCTGAGGCCTGCAGAACCCTCTGCAAAGCTTCGATAGCTACAGTCCCAGGAAACATCATGCCCTCCTCCCCTAATCAGCACCTGCTACCTGCAAGGGTACCGGTGCGCTTAAAAATAACAATCCCTTCCTGTTTAGACATCACTTACTTGATGAAACATTTCTAGGTTTATTAGCTCAGAACCTGCTCATGACAACCCAGTGAGGTAGGCAGAGAAGAGATTACAGTTCCTATGGTATATGTGTATGTATTCAGAAATGAAGCTCAGAGAGGAAAAGTGTCAAGCCCAGTGGTTTTCTTTTTTTTTTTTAAGCCCAGTGGTTTTCAAGATGCAGCACACACACACCCCAGGGGGGCAATTTGATTTTAAGTGGGGCAATTCGAGAATGAGTTAATAGTGAATTTTTTTGCATTTTTTTATGGTTCTAGGGGGCCTCATCTACAGCGTATCCTACATAATAAAAGGCTAATATACAAATGACATAATGGTGGAATGACCAGTCACTATGATGCATGCTGACCACCAGGGGGCAGACACTCAACACAGGAGCTGTCCCCTGGTGGTCAGTGTGCTCCCACAGCGGGGGGCGCCGCTCAGCCAGAAGCCGGGCTCATGGCTGGCAAGCACAGCGGCAGTGGTGGGAGCCTCTCCTGACTCCATGGCAATGCTAAGGATGTCTGACTGATGGCTTAGGCCCACTAAACCATCAGCCGGACATCCCCCAGGGCTCCTGGACTGCTAGAGGGCACAGGCCAGGCTGAGAAACCCCACCCCCAAGTGCACGAATTCGTGCTCTGGGCCTCTAGTTTCTCTTATAAATTACATGTTCATGTCCTTGCCATTTTTCCATTGTTAGTATTTGTCTTCTTTGATTTATAACACCTCTCCTCTATATTTGGGATTTTAACTCTTTGGCCCTGTTACTCCTGAACGTTACTTGAAGTGGTGAAAGGAACATTCGGTAGGGCAACCATGTTATAGTTATTATAAAATAAAAGTTAGCTGTTCATGATATAAGAACATTTGGAGGAGGGATAATAGATAGACTGAATTAGTTGGGTAGTTCTAGCTGTGTCATACCATTCTCTTATGAAAAACCTTCATTGATATCCTGTTATTTTCAAGATAAAGTAAAATCATCAAAGTCCTTCTGTCTCTGACTTTGCCCATTCAATGCCTTTACTTCAACAAAGCTTATTCACCATCACCCTCTTTGTTTTCCTCTGCCCTCAGTGTTATTCCCTTTTTCCAAAACCGCCCTTGGAAATGCTGACCATCTTTTATTGACTAACTCAAATCTTACCAGCTTCCTGAAGCAGGCTTTCATCCTCCCAGTTTAAATGCTCTCTTCCTCTCTGATTTCTGAAACACTCGTAATTTATGCAATGCCCAAGGAATTTATCATACATCCTCTTGATTTGCCTGTTTTGTTATGGGAACAGGCACATGTGTTCCTAGAAAGTGTAGCTGGGGGACATTTAAAAGCCCGGTTTAAAAGCAGCAGCCCTTTGCTTTCTCTGACAGTCCAGCCCACCTTCCACTGGCCAGTGCGTCTTCACTGGCAGGTGTGTCACTGTGGTGCCCTGTGTTCTTTCATGGGCTCCGGGAATCTGCACATCTTGGTGGGTAGAGAGCAGGGTATAATATTGGCATTAATTTTTAAAGGTAAAACAAAGACATCAGAGAAAATTGTTCTTTATTCCCCTCTCAGGACGTTGCCCCCAAACTTTCCATGGATGTTTATTTTTCTTTGTAAGTGTTCTTTGAGGAGCACGTTTGAGAAGCAGCTTGACAGCCCATTTCAATCGCTGGTCCTTGATTCATTTCCAGGTATTTCTCTGCTCCTTTGGCCCTTAATACAGGTCTCAAAGTTTTTTAGCCCCTTTTGCTTTGAAGACCTATTTTCCAACTAGGATCCATTCCCTCTTGTACCTGTCCTGGCCTGGCTTCACCTTCTTAGCTTGCTTCAAGAGCTCCAGCCTCCCGCCTTGGCAGCAGGCAGCCCATACTGGGTAAGCCTGCCCATGTGTTTGAAGAGAGGCATTGTATTCTTAGAATTATTTGTGCATTCATTTGTCTTCCATGTTAGACTGCAAACCCTGACGTGGAGAGCCTGTGTTTCTTTTTCTTTTATTTTTTGTCACGGTATCTTATGTTTAATAATAGTACAATAAACATTGATTGAATGGATGAATGAACCGAATATTATCTAAATAGATTTGAAAGGAATTTGGTTGTCCTTTAAATGAAAATGCCATGTATACATTGGCCTACTTAATTATTCTCTAGCTATAACTTTCAGTTTAACAGTGCTCTCAAACACGTGGCAATAAATTCGCAGTCTAGATGCTCCTAATCATAGTATTTGATCCAACCAACTAAATGATTCCTTAGCCACTTTTTTGCCTCTTTCATTCTCAGTGACATTTAGACTATGTTGTGTAGTGCACTTGGAATTCTTGAATGTATTGCAAGCACTGATTCAGGAATGTGTGTTCTAGCATTTTCTCTTCAGCAGAACGGTGCTCCTCTTCATTTATTGGGATTCTGCTTAACATTGCATTGGAAAAAAAGGTCTCACTTAGAAACCATTGCCCTGTTCTACAAGCTAATGCTTTTCAGACCATTCTTGCTGAGTTAGAATCCCAGTCTTGTCTCTTATAAGCATGGCTGTTGCCCGTAAGGGCGGCCAGGTGGGTCCTTGATAGCATCTGTGTGTCAACATGGGTTTGGAATCAGCGTGCCAACTCCAGGGCCTCTCATAGCACTGAGTCTTCAAATTCCTTTGCTTGTAGACCCGTTGGCTGAGATTTCTAATGAAGGCTGCCGCACAGGCAAGAAGGACCCTGTCTCCTTTCTCCTACCCCTCCTCTTGCTATCATGCGACGGGCCGTAGTTCGGTTTCTACACCATGGCTCCATATCAACTTCTAATATTTGAGAGGAGATATTTGAACCATTTACTACAAGTACTGATTATCTTAGTATTTCTCACTGATACACTCAACTTTTTATGCTTATTTTAGCATGTCAGTACCTGAAAAATATAAGGAGTTTTAAAGCATTCTTTTTTTTAAGTAGATTCACAGGTTGTGCAATCACCACTTTCCATTTCCAGAACTTTTTCCTCATCCCAATCAGAAAAGCATTCTTATTGTCACTTCTGCACATCTTCTCAGGTGCTTCCACACAGTTTCTAGTATTTGTGAACCGGAGCGGTCCAGCTCTTTAAGATCATATGTTGCCCAGCCTCCTGCCTGGAAGCCACAGTTTCAATAAATTTTTTCCTTGTTGGTACAGAACAACGTCTCACCCGTAATAACCCTTAGTATACTTGAAGATAACGAAGTCATTCAATAGCTATTTATTCCTCAGTGAAACAACTCATTTCCTTTCATCTTTCCTTGTTCCTGTAATCTTTTTGTTGACTTTTTCATTATCTCCTTAAGATTCTCAGCAGCCTCTTTAAAATAATACAGAACCAGACATGATACTATAATAAAGTCGATCAATACTGAATATAGTGGAGGAATTGTCCCTTGGGTTTTTAAGATTCTGTCAGTCCTTCTGTTGAGGTGGGTTACCAAGTGTAAGTGTGGCACCCCTGGGTGGAGGATTGGGTGTTGGGTCAGGAAAGCAAGGCGTTGGAGATGATCTGTACTGACTTTGGCGATTGCTGCTTGTCACAGAGATAGGAAGTCAGGAGGGGGAGGTTGACTCTCTTTGCCAGCCTTGAAACAAATGAGGTCACAGCTTTTTAAATATTGAAATGGGGGTATTGAGCTCCTCATGTTGGATTAATAAGAAATCTGTATCTCCATATAAGATGTCTTTTCACCCCCTGAATTGTTAGTGACCCAGGGCCTCTCAGTTCAGAAACTAGCTACTACTGGTAGTAGTAGCAGTAGCAACTACTACTGACAGTAGTTTTAGAGTGCTACTTCATCAGCAGCTTTAAGTACCACACAGCTGTATTTCTAATTGCCTGCTCATTACTTAAAGTTTCCTTGTCAAAACTAGGCTCATTCTATCCTGCTCCCCTACAATCTTTTTTCCTAATTTTCTGACTGGTATTAGTATCCATCTGTCACCTCAGCTAGAAATGTTGGAGTTATCTTTAGTAGATTCTTACTCTTCACCACCCCAACCCCCAGCCCAGTGTCCAGTTAATCACCAGGTGTGCGTGATGAAATTTCTTAAGTGTCTCTCTCTCCAGTCCCACCCCCAGCAGCCTGGTACAGACCTCACATCACTCATGTAACCTTTAACTTTAATGTTCTAACTGGTTTTCTCTCCTACACCACTTCACCATAGTTTTGCCGAATTGTTCTTCTAAAGGATAGATCTGATTATTTACTATCCTTATATTAAAAGAGGTAATGAATTTAAAATTACCCAGAGTAATAGCCCAATATCTCCAGTGTAAAATCACTCTTCCTTCGGCTGGCAGGTAAGGCCCTTAATGAGATGACCTTCCTGTATGTTTCAGCTTCATCACCTGCCACTGCCCCTTAAGAATCTTAAACTCCAGCGCACAGAACTGAAGGAAGAAGAGCAGGAGATGGTACAACTCTGTGGCATCGACTTCGGCAATTCTGAGCTTCTAGGGTGGGAAGAATGACGTTTTGGGGAGCCACCCTTCCCAGCCCCAAGGGAATGGGAGGTGAATAGCTTTCATGCAGGGGCTGCTGGGAAAGAAGGCTCCTCAGGGCAGGTCTGTCAGCTCTAACAAGAAAGCAGAGTCACCTGCAAATAGTCCGGCATTTTGCTCACTAGAGTTCTGGGGGCCACAGTTAAAAGAGGTAGGGATCAGCAGGCTGGGAAAATCAGGCCCATTTCTCAGGATTAATATAAATGGATTTAGGTAAAAGATGTTGAGAAATTTGGGTGCCTCTTAATTTGTACCAAATGAGCTTTATATCTCAGGGGCTTAGGAGGCATTTAATAATTGTTTGTTGAACAATTTATTTCTGCTACTTCTTTACTCCATTCTATGAAGATACTGTTTGTTTATAACCTTAGTATTACATTGAATTCTACTGGATTCATTTCAGTTCTGGTCAGCCATTTCTTTTATTAACTTAAGAAAGGTTTACTGATGAATACCTACTATGCATGCCTCAACACTAGCTCATTTGTAAGGCAAAGATATGATGGCTGTTCTTCATGAGCCTTCTAAGAAGACATACATAGATGGACATATGATCTTTACATTCAGCCGCTCACTTTTTGCATGTTGCCGTCTTTTTCTTTTATAACCCCAGACCATGAATAATCAATCATGTTCTGTGTGATATATCTTTCTCTCCTGGACAAGTGAAGGGAGATCCTGTATGATGACTTCTCTGTTACAAGACTCTGTATGTATTTAATAAATTCTTTGTGTGAAGGAAAGTGATCTGGTAGAGTCTTGAAATTTAGGGAAGGGGAGAATTCAGCCTTCAATCCTTTTTAGAACTTGTCCAAGGAGCACAGTTACTAAACTCGCAACAGGATTTCAGTTAAGGTTGTTTTACCTATAAAGGGAGCCACATGGCATAGATCCAGTTTAGTAAGATTTTTGTTTGTTTGTTTTTCTAGAAAGATTCCACCTCTTAGAGTTGAGTATAAGCAAAGACATAGAGAGGTTTGGAAAGAAATCAGGAAAGTGCATAGATTTCTGTATGGAATCACGCTGCTTTGGATAGCCCACGGCCCCTAACAGCTTCCTCTCTCTGGCATTTATCCCTGGACAAGATATTGACTAATTAGAACTGGAGAGACAGTAGAGGGTGGCTAATGCTTCAAATATCAATCTCTTACATACCTCGCAACATTTTAAAAAATAAAAGAACTTGGACTCCCTCAATTGAAAAACAAACACACAACTTGAGCTCCAGTAATACTGAACAGACCTGCCCAGGCCCCACCCAGCATCTGGGGGCTGAACTTCTGCGGGCTCACTTACTCACCTGCGGTCAGTTTATGTGGGTGGACTCGGCTTTCTTGGTCATCCCTACTTACAATCTTCAGGTCTCCTTTCTGACCCTCTGCTCTTTCTGTCCCAAATATGCAAGGAGACACTGCCAGAGCCCATGTACACTCAGGCTCCAGGATCTGTCCCCACAGGTGGTATTTTCAGGGTTGCTCCCTGCTTCTTTGGCTAAAGGGAGGACAGTTCAGTTATCCCAGATATCATTCATACACATCCAGTTGTCCTGTAGGGACACCCAGCCTGTCTCCTCTAAGAAGCTGTACCCCAATAAGCCCTTCTTCCACCTTCCCCACATCTCTTCACTTTCCTCTCATTTGCATCTGCATTTTTCTGTTTTCTGCCCTTTAAAAGGTCCTCGCAGTCAGACTGTGGCTCTCTGCGGAGTGAAGTCCGTCAGGGGCCTTGGCCGCTTCTGTCCTTCACAGCACTCTTTCTTCCTCCATGGTGCCCCAGGTCCTGATTTGTTGTTTGGTTTTTGTTTTTACTTTGGAAGAAATGTTTTTAAACGTTGTAGGGGCAGCCCACAGCCAGAATTTCCCTTTTCCACTTTTCCCTTTTCCTCCACTCTGCCTGCATCACGAATCTGGTCTTCCACAAAGTATGCAAAACTCACATTGTATTTTCAGTCTCGTGGTTTTCAGAGGTATAACTTCTGGAACTAGGAAACTAAGATCCTAACAAAGCAGATGTGCTCTTAGAAAGTTCCAGATTCCTCCGGACTCGCCCCACCCCAGCAGTGCTTTATCATAGCATTCGATCATCTTTGAAAAGAGAGTATCCCTTGTGCTGGGATGTGCAGGGCTCCTGTGGAGAAGCAAGCTGGCACTGACCCAACCAGGGAGAGTGTGGCCTCGCCATGCAGCTCTTGCCAGGAAACCGGGAGGGAGGGGCGTGGCAGCCACCAGGCAGTGCCAGCGAAGACCAGCGTGCTGCAGCCTTTGGCGGGTGCATAACGTCCTGATCTAAAAGATCAAGGACAAGACCCCTGCAGGAAAGACGCTTCTTCTTGCCCAAACCATGCAGCTAACGAGGCCAGAAAGTATGTGTTTGGGTGCTGGAACTAACACCACGTTCGCCCTGTAGATTTATCTGCCAGAATTCCTCCGGGAGCGCCTCCAGACACACCCTGTTCTAGACATCTTGAAGAGGTTGTAAATTCTGCTGGCTGCGTCATTTAAATCGTGCTTGGTCATTCTCATAAAATCTGGAACATGATTTGTTGTTTCTATACTGTGATCTTTACAGGTGTTTGATATAAAAATGGTTCTCTTACAAATTAAAATATTTCTCCTCTCAAGCATATAGCAGCACATAACAATACTGTTAAGTTCGGAAATCTATGTAATGTCTGTGTTCACCCATGATAGATATTAGAAGTAGAATTAATATTCTTACTGCCATTTTTAAAAAGGAAGATACTTATTTCCAAACAGTACATAAAGTTTCCTTAAACCCCTGGACATCGCTGGGCTGAGTCCCAGTTCTAGGGGCATCTCCCCTGTGAGTTGGGCTGAGAAAGACAAAGCCTTCCTCCTGTGCCTCGATGTGTCTCTGCTCCTGCACTGTCACCTCTGAGGGCAATGTCTCCACCGACTGTGTCCTACTGGCACTGCTGCTGTGCCAACAGCCTCAAAAAGCTCTACATCTCAGCCAGTGCCACACATTCTCCCCGGTGTCTGCACCTGACTGCCGCCAGGTGGGCCGGCTGCCCGCAGGCTTCGCCCTTGCAAGTGGATGGGTGCAGCAGCTCCAAGGAGGGGCTTTCAGGCTTAGAGTCCCATCCTCCCATCTTCTGCCTCAGCTGCTTTCTTACGATGCGGTCACCCACAAAACACTCCAAGAAGGAATTTAAAGCGTGCCCCAGATAAAAGGCACTCAGGAAATCTTTTACCATAAGGAAATTTGTCCAGAAAGAGATTAAACTGAGATGCATCAGGAATATAATCGGTTTCTTCAGGCCATAGCCAATTTCTTTGCCTTTAATTTTTATGGATTACTTCGTATCTAGAAGCTTGTATCTGGAAGCCGTAATCTTTGCCATTTCCAGAGAAGGGGTGGTGGCATTTTTGATAGTGGACTATTTTTTCTTTTGCTAATTTACAGTGCTCTCTTTTGCCCTGTTCCCATTAGGAGGTGAAAGCATGGAAATTAAAAAACAAATTACAGGAATGAGAAGATTACTGAATGACAGCACTGGGAGGATCTATCAGCGTGTTGGCAAGGAAGGAGAGAAGTTAAAAGAAGAACCTCAGGATTTGGACTCCGTCTGGCCTCAGCATTTGAACTCCTCTGCTGAGGCCCCACAGAGCCTCCACCCTTCTTCTCGGGGTGCCTGGAGTGAGTTCCCAGCCCAGAGCGGCCAGTTCTCAGGGCAGTCTGGCCCCCGCTCGAGAACCTTCCAGAGTCAGCCCCACACTGCTGGGAGTTCCAACGGTAGGTATGGCTGTTAACAGACATTCAGAATGCCCTTATGGGGGGCTGTCCGAATGTTGTTTTATTCCTAAATGTTCACTTAAGGTTTTGAGTAGGCTCTTGGAAACTGCAACTTTTAAGCATAAGAAATGAAATCAGTTTTACTATAGACTGATATAAACAAGAGATAAGTTCCTATGACCTATTTCTTATCACAAAAGCACCACCAAACTTGTAAATAAAGACCCAAAACACTTCTAATATTAAACATTGAAGTAAATGTAAGCTATTCCATACATTTATGAAAGATTCTTAAAAACAAGTAAGAGGGTTCTTTGCCAACCCCCTGACTACAGATCAGGGTCACCGGTGGCCAGAGCCCTTCCCAGCAGCTCAGGTCACAAAGCAAGGATTAAGGACACCATTAATCCTAGGGCCTCACACAGCCCACTCTCACTCAGACTAGGACAATGTAGACACGCCAGTGAACTTCAGGTGCTGCACATCTTTGAGATGTGGGTGCAAACAAATCCCTGGAAAAACCCATGCAGATACCGGGAGAACATGCTAACTCCACACAGATAGTGGCCCAGACCTGGAATCAATTTCTTTCTCATCAACATTATAAGAAAACTAGAGGCCTGGTGCACAAAACCCATGCACTTGTGGGGAGGGGGTCCTATGCTGGCAGCCGGACATCCTTAGCGCTGCCATGGAGGTGGGAGAGATTCCCGCCACCGGTGCTGCGCTAACCAGCATGAGCAGGGCTTCTGGCTGACCGGCACTCTCCTTGTGGGAGTGCACTGACCACCAGGGGGCAGCTCCTGCATTGAGCATCTGCTCCCTGGTGGTCAGTGCACATCATAGCAACCAGTTGTTCCACTGTTGGGTCAATTTGCATATTAGCCTTTTATTATATATGATGGTCTTTGGTTGATTACCTCCCACCCATCCACCCACGATCAGGGCTGGGGAGGGACCACAGGAGGGATCCAGGGCATGTCTGGCCCATCTCGCTCAGTCCCAATCGGCCGGACCCCAGCAGCAAGCTAACCTACTGGTCAGAGAGTCTGCCCCCTAGTGGTCAGTGCACGTTATAACGACTGGTCAACCTGTCGACTGTCTGCCCCCTAGTGGTCAGTGCACATCATAGTGAGCAGTTGAGCAGCCTTAGCATATCATTAGCATATTATGCTTTGATTGGTTGAATGGATGACTGGATGACTAGACACTTAGCATATTAGGCTTTTATTATATAGGATGGCATTCTTTGAGGACCTGCTGTACATTAAGCCCTCTCTTAATCACCTGCCTTAGCTCTGTTATTTCAAAAGACAGGGAAGACATAGTGGAAAAGTTGCAGACTATAGAATACCAGAATTGAGAAGCAGGGAAGACTGGGGGTTCTGTAGTAGAGGTGGTGATTTCTTAGTAGAGATTTTAGCCCATCATTGTTGATGGATCAATATTGTCACAAAAGACTGCATATTAGGGCAGGAAGAGCTCCCTTTTGTCATTAAAAGAAGCTTCCTGGTCATATGGTGTATTATTCACATACCCTCTTGCTGACATGGTTGCTTTTCTTCATTATCAGAGGAGTCATAGCTATAGGGGGGACTGATAACCTAACACCCTAGTACCTTCGTTTTAACTTCACATTCCAGCTACTGAACCAAATGATTCATAGTTCATAGCTTGTTTCATTAGAGCTGAAATGTAGCCCTTTAAAGTAACATTTTCTTAATTTAAATTTCTAATTGTTTACAAAAAAATCAAATGTGAGTGTTTCAAAGCTTAAAAGAAAAAAATGGGTGATTTTTTTCAGTTATGTTCATTTCTATCCATTGATACTGGATGTAACTTGTTCTATAAATTATGTATAGATGTGCAGTTCTGTAGTTCAGTTCACACAAAGAAAACAAGAAAAAGCAATGCATTTTTCCTTTCCTTGAAAGTAAAGGATTTTTCCTCATCTATTATCCTTCAAGATTAAGAGAACTGTTTTGATTGTTGTTTTTTAAACACAATTTCCAGTAACCAGTTCAAATGCATGAAAAGCCATTCTGAGACACTGCTGATGAGATAGCAAGGGACCCCACGAGATGTACTGGTGTCTTCTGTTTCCCTCAATATTACATAAGTCAGTATCAGATTCACAGGCTGGCATGCTTCCAGGTTGGAGAGAGATGACTCTTAAACGACTCCTCCATAAAAATAAAAAGGCAGTTCTCTTTCAAATTTGAAAATGATTTATAACACACTGAAAAGAGTTGGTTTGTCCTCTAAAAAGGATGAAGACAGTACTTAAGATAGTGACTAGGAATATTCTACAAGGCCCTCCTGATTCTTCAGCCATGGAAGAAACGAGAAGAGAAATAAGATGCCCTCAGGTGTGGATAGAGTTAGTACACCTCACATAAGTACGTTTTGGGCTAACAGAGTTTGGTTTCCAGTTCACAACAAGGAAGGTGCATTTACTTTGGAAAATATGTTAAAAGCTGCAAACATAAATTCCCTCATATTCATTTAGAGCTCTTGTGTTTATTTTCATATTATTATATATAACTGAGACTGGTATGTCATTAAAATTATTTGCAATTTTAAGGTGTTATAACATCTCAGTTTGCTACAATGTTGAGTGTAAATAATTGTGCTATTCCAAACATTAAGTTATCCTTAAGTATTTCATGGTTTTGCTGTAGTGAATTTTTCTTTTGTATCCACATGTTATAGGATTTAAATTACGTGTAATGTATAATAAAAGATGTAACTGACCAAAACCTACCTTAGAACTTACCTCTTCCAGCCATGAAAACCCCAAAGTGATGGTAGTGTCTTATACAGTCCACTTTATGGTCGTGGGTTGGATACTTGATGCAGCGGGAACACCACTGAGACAGTGATTTTCCAAACGTTCCATTTTATTCTGAGGAGAATAAAAAATAATTTTTTTACGTGTAAGGGAAACAGAATAGGGTTGATATTTTAAGGAAATTGTATTAGATTTAAACAGTTAAAATAGTCTAAAATGAGGGAAATCTAAGGAATGGGACTGGAAAAAATATATAGGATCATTGCCTTTATTAAGGTGGAGAAAAGCCAGTACAAGTTCAAATGTCCTCCCATACTCTGCTCCCTTACGCTTCCCCACCCCACACACCACACTCAGAGAGGGCCTTAAAGTTTTAATGTGTTGACAGTTCTTAATTTTTGAAATAGCATTCTTAATACTAAGACTATTTTTTAATAGTTAGACACATTTAATTCTTAACCGGAACCTTTATAACACATGTAGCTACCAGGTTTTTTGTAAGGCGGTCCTCAGAGCTAGATTTTTGTGCAGAATAGCATGAGCATGTTTCTAGTGAAGTTTTAAGCTATTGTTATCTGAGATGAACTGGTGTGACAAGAGGGAGGCCTGCTGTGACAGCGCATGGTATGCAGATGTTCCTGCGGCTCCACCACCCGTGAAACAGCAGGAACCTTATAATACAGAGAAGCCTGGATAATTAGATAAAGTCAGACCCCCAAATTTAAGTTGTGAAAATTATTGGGTACATTTTCCTTAGGCGCAGTCTCATAATTGCACAGGCTTCAAAGTCCTGTCAAGATACCTTTTTTCCCTCTCTTTATAATTTTGGTATTGTTTGGAGTATGTCATTCTTTTCTTTCGTGCTTTAGGAGAACTTCCAGTGGTAAATTCATCAGTTGGATCAAACTGCTGCACTTGTAACTGCCAGTCAACATTGCAGGCCATTCTCCAAGAACTCAAGACCATGCGGAAATTAATGCAAATTCAAGCAGGTACAATGATTATACATCAGATCAAGTCTTCTGATTCTTTTTTTTTTTTTAAATATATTTCTTTATTGATTTCAGAGTGGAAGGGAGAAGGAGAGAGAGATAGAAACATCAATGATGAGAGAGAATCATTGATTGGCTGCCTCCTGCACACCCCCTACTGGGGATCGAGCCCGCAACCCAGGCATGTGCCCTTGGCCAGAATTGAACCTGGGACCTTCAGTCCGCAGGCTGATGCTCTATCCACTGAGCCACGCCGGCTAGGGCAAGTCCTCTGATTCTTAATGCATGTCTGACATTTTCAGTTGGGATGTTTTTTATTGTGCTTTTATTATTGAGTTCTTCCCTCTGCTGTCTTGCTATTATTTTTTAAGTATCCATTTTCTCAGCTTTTCTTCCAACCTATTTTCCTTTTATTTTTTAAATATATTTTATTGATTTTTTACAGAGAGGAAGGGAGAGGGATAGAGAGCTAGAAACATCGATGAGAGAGAAACATTGATCAGCCGCCTCCTGCACACCCCCTACTGGGGACGTGCCCGCAACCAAGGTACATGCCCTTGACCGGAATCGAACCTGGGACCTTTCTGTCCACAGGCTGACGCTCTATCCTCTGAGCCAAACCGGTTTCGGCCTATTTTCCTTTTAGAACATCTAACAAAATTTGTATTGCTAAGTATACTAATCCTTTACTTAGGTACATGTGCTCTGTATACTTCATTCCCTGATCTCCTAGCACCTCACGTGTCAGTTCATGACTTTTTTTTTTTTTTTTTTTTAGTTCGTTATATTTTGAAACAGTTCTACCTGAAGGTGAGCAGAGTTCTTCAGCTCATTGTCCGAATGTGAACGGGCAAAGAGATTCTGATCAGGAAAGAAAATGAGCTGCCTTATCTGGCCCCTTGAGGTGCTCAGTTTGGTGGCTGCCTGCATCTTGACCTCCACTCCTGCACGAGTCCCTTTGGGGCTTGGCATGACAGTGTGGAAGCCACACGGTCCGGTAGGTGTGGAGGAGGCCTTTGGGAAGCATGGGCCCTGCTGGTGGCTTTTCTCCCTAACATTCAGGACATAGGAGCTCAGGCACGGCGTACCTTCTTCATTTACATGACGCCTTTTTTGTCCTCACTCCTCTTAGGCTGAAGAACTCCTGTGCGACTTCTCTGAGCCTCAGATTTCTCCCCCGTCTCTGGAGTACTAACCTCTCACTCTCAGGGTTGTTTTCAAAGGGGAATGAGATGGTAAATGAATTCTGTAAGGCATGGCACAAGTGTAAGCAATTTGTTAGTGTTGTTATAAAGACCACAGAGTATTTTATAGAAATCTAGATCTTGATGATAGCGGCTCTGTTTTCTAATCTTCACAATTAGGGGAGAAAAACACAACTTTTTTGTTACAGGTACCAAAAATAATCGATCATTTTATTAAGCTTTTCCTCTTGTCAGGGAAAACAGCTCCTTGGTCTTGGCCTAAAGCAGGAAATAGTACAGTCATGTGTGACTAGCATTCCCCTCCTTTCATTGTAAAGGTATTCATGAAAGTCATGGTTCAGAAATTGTACGTGGTGCCTTTTAGTTAATTCTAGTAATATTTTAATATTTCATGATATGGTTTTGATATTAAAAAGCTTACTACTTATGACATCTCAGTCGCCCAAGATCACATAAAAGTAAGGTGAGCACCCAGCCCAGTGTGGCCCAGTGGTTGAGCATTGGCCCATGCACCTAAGGGTTGCGGGTTTGATTCCTGGTCAAGGGGACGTACCTGGGTTGCAGATTTGATCCCTGGCCCCAGTTAGGGCACATGCGGTTAGGGCACATGCAGAGGCAGCCAATGTGTCTCTTTGTCATCGATGTTTCTCGCTCTTCTTCCTCTCTCTCTTTTTCTCCCTCTCCCTCCCTTTCACTCTCTAAAAATCAATGCATAGAATATCCTCGGGTGAGAATTAACAAAACAAATAAACAACAACAAAAAATATGTGCTGTGTGGCTAGAGTTTATTGCCTTTAAGACAGATTTAAATTATATATATTTAGAAAGTTTTACCTTTACTTTAAGGTAGTAGGATCAAGCGATAAGATCTGGGTGCAAGAAACTTTTGCTATGTCTAGACTTGCAAAAGGAGAAGAAAACTGATAGTCCCTGTGTTGAAACCAAAAATATGTTCACTTTTAATTTAGAATAGTGAGTCTTGGAGAGGTGTGTGTTCTAGACTAACTTTTTTGTTACAGGTACTGAAAATAATCGGTCATTTTATTAAGCTTTTCCTCTTGTCAGGGAAAACAGATCCTTGGTCTTGGCCCAAAGCAGGAAATAGTACAGTCATGTGTGACTAGCATTCCCCTCCTTTCATTGTAAAGGTATTCATGAAAGTCTTGATAATTGCTTTGTCCACTTGACTTTGGGGAAAATTCAGAGAGAAGAGAAGTTCTCCACTCTGGCTTGTACATTAGAATTACTTGAGGAGCTTTAGAAAAATCTCAGTGCGTGGATACCACCCAGGAAATTCTGATTCAATTAGTCTGGAGTAAGGCTGAGGCACTGACATTTTTTTTCAAGCTCCAGGTTGATTCTAATATACAGCCCAGGTCAAGAAACTATAAGCTCGAAGAATTACTGCATGGGTGATTAAAAACTTTTCAGTTTATATGCACTGTAAGTAGTTTGTTTCCAACAGTTAAAAATTTCTTTATAGGCTGGAGATGAAAATATCAAATTTAAAGTGTAAATATTGTTTATTTGCAAGCTGATAGGAAATGATCCATATTTATTTGCATTTAAAGATTTCCAGTTTTCATTTGACATATTTATAGGTGTATTTCTACAAAAAGGCAGACATATTCTATGGTCACATTTAGTAAGCCATATTAACACATGAAAATTTTATATTTTTCTTTTAAATTTTCCATGAGAGTATTTTTAAATGGTTAACAGACATTACTTCTCAAAGTGTACCTGTAAAAACTATAATTACCATCCTTGTTTCTTTAAGTATATTTTCAGTATTAGTACTTAGTTCTTGTTCAGTGCTTTTTGTCTTTGGAATGCAGACTATTTCTGGATTTTACTCATTTGCTTGACGCGTGTAGGATTCTATTATTCTATTTTTCAGCCACATAAAACTGAGGTGTGGGGAAGTGGCCAGTCTGAACCAGCAGTGTAGTGCTGTGAAGATAGTTGATATCTGTGAGGAAGGAGTTATAGGACTGACAAGTGACTAGCAGGCTTTGCCCACATGTTTACTGGTACATGCATATTGGTCATTCCAGACTATTCATTTGCTCAGACTTACCCAAGTGATCGTCCTTGTCCAGTCTTTGTCCATTTTAGTGCTAGCAACTGATCAGTTTATCCCCAAATGACAATTGAATATTCCTGACACTGGCTTCCCAGAAAATAGGGATATCTACATCTCAGTTTAAGTTCAGGAGTTCTCATTTATATAACAACTAGAGGCCCGGTGCACAAAATTCATGCAGGGGGGAGGGGGAGTCCCTCAGCCCAGCCTGCACCCTCTCGCAATCGGGGACCGCTGGCTCCTAACTGCTGGCCTGCCTGCCTGCCTCATCGCCCCTAACCACTCTGCATGCCTGCCTCACCGCCCCTAACCACTCACCTACCTACCTGAATGATAGCCCCTAACTACTCTGCCTGCCTGCCTGCCTCATCGCCCCTAACCACTCACCTACCTGCCTGATAGCCCCTAACCACTCTGCCTGCCTCATCGCCCCTAACCACTTGCCTGCCTGCCTCATCGCCCCTAACCATTCTGCCTGCCTGCCCCATCGCCCTAACTGCTCGTCTGCCTGCCTCATTGCCCCTAACTGCTCGCCTGCCTGCCTCATCACCCTAACCACCTCTGCCTTGGCCCCCGCCACCACGGCTTCGTCCAGAAGGATGTCCGGAATGATGTCCAGAAGGTCACTTGGCTGTCCGGTCTAATTAGTGTATTACACTTTTATTATTATAGACTAGTGGCCTGGTGCATGAAATTTGTGCAGGGGGGGGGGTTGTCCCTCAGCCCAGCCTACAGCCTTTCCAATCTGGGACCCCTCGGTTTAGGCCCGATCCCACAGTTGGACATCCCTCTCGCAATCCAGGACCACTGGCTCCTAACTGCTCACCTGCCTGCCTGCCTGATATCCCCTAACTGCCCCCCCATTGCTGGCCTGCTTGCCCCCACTGCCCTCCCCTGCAGGCCTGCTCACCCCCAACTGCCCCCACCGCCAGCCTGCTAGCCCCCAACTGCCCCCCCCCCCCCGCCGGCCTGCTCGCCTCCAACTGCCCCCCCCTCCCCCCGCCGGCCTGATCACCCCCAACTGCCTTTCCCTCCTGGCCTGATTGCCTCTAACCGCCTCTGCCTCGGCCCTGCCACCATGGCTTTGTCCGGAAGGACGTCCGAAAGGTCTCCCGGAAGGTATCCCAGTCTAATTAGCATATTACCCTTTTATTAGTATAGATGCCATATGATTTGTAAAATCATGCTCAGATGTTTCCTCGTAGCTCATCATTGAACCCAGCAGTAGCATTACGATCCGATTATTCACCAGCATCTGCAGCAGAGTTCTCTCTCGGGTGTTTTTCTGCTTGTAGAACTTTAAGGTGCTCCAGAGCCTTATTTGGTAAATCCAGGTCCCGTGTGCTTTATGTGGTGAGCTTCATCCTTGAGTGAGCCCCACTGAAGTCTCAGCTAGTGGAGCATGCAGATAGATGGGTGATACATTTTCCTAAGTTGGACACAAGTGCCTGTACCATATCTTTGTTTATTGTTCACAGTTGGAACCCCAAACAGACAACAACCCCCAATTTCCCTTATATGCTCCCAGCGAACTGCTGTCTCACGCAAGAGAAATAAAAAGAAAAAAGTGCCCCCAAAGACGGTTGAACCTCTTACTGTGAAGCAGAAGCCCAGTGTGTTAGAGACTGAGAAGAAGACAGGTGTGGCCTCAGAGCAGTCGGCCCTCCAGGCAGCTGAGCGCACTTCCACGGGGGAGAACCACGTCCTAGGATTTGGCATTGTTCTGGAGTCACCTTCCTCAGATGTAAGTTGATGTTTTCTGGCTGCTGACACTAATGTGATATAACTGTTAGGAATTTTCTCAAATACTACGCTTTCCCCTTAACTCATGCTGCCCAGGCAAACTGGAAAAACTTGCAGAATGCATGTGGGAAAGAGGAAAGGAAGACGATCAATTTCCTTGCCTAGAATTTTCTCTTCGGAAAATCTTATGCCTTATTTATTTAAACATGTTTTCATTCTGTACCTCTGAAAGAAGGGTGAGGGAGTAATCTACTCACTAATTTCTTTAACGTTTTTAATTTTGAAGTGGCCATTTTCAATTTCCTCAGTGTAGAGTTAAAAGAACATAATTAAATGCTTTGTAGATGGGCATAAATGAACCAAACCTTACAGATAAGGTCACACCTTTCTAGAAACACAAACTAATAATAAAAAAGGAGCAGTAGTGCTAATTCTGTTTTATAGATGCAAGCGGCACTGCTAATTAGGCTGCAGTGCCATGCCATTTACTCTGTGTAATGATAGGTTAATGCTCTGCAAAGGTTTTCTATTTTAATATCATAGCCAGAATATTGTTGCAAGTCCAAAATGTTGGATGACATCTGAGATATCTATCTGACTTGCCATTTTATATTCAATGACCATAAACTAATTTTGTTAATAGTGTGCTAAATGTGCAGTTTGCATACTCTGTCTATAATATCTAAGAACATTGGTGTTTCCAGCCCCAACTTATTGGGAGAGTTCTTAAAATAAACAAGAGTGAGTGATCTATTATTATCAGATTGCATAGAATGAGAATCCTGCTGAGAACCCCCACAGGCGTATATGGGATTGGAGTTTGGTCCTACCTTTTAAGTAAGAAATAAATTGCTGTTTTTAAAAAGTGTTCTCTTTCACATTGCACAGGAAGACAGTTTGCTAGCATGTATCCATGTTGGGTCTTAATAAAGGGAGGGGGGGCAACAAAAATCATCTTGTGATTTTTTTAGAGTAAAAAATCATTCGAACTTTTATTCAGTCCTCAGTGTCAGAGGTTTTTTGTTTTAGTTTTTTGTTTATGAACACATGCTATAATTGTTAAGAAATTTTTCTAGACTAAAACTTAATTTTAAAATATTAATGATGGTAATGTTATACTCTGGACCAGTCAGCTCCTTGATTAGAGCATATTGTTTTGAAACTAAAGCTCTGGTCAAAACCCATGTAGATCACATATTTGGAAACAGAGGTACATTATTCCATAACACAAAATATATTCAATCATAAGTTTTCTTAATACCTTTATTTTTTAGCGTTCTTTTCTGATAGGCTTTGATGCATCAAGAGCAGTCAGTTAAGTTGTATAAATCATCTCCTAATGCTAATAACTGAACCTTCTCCTTTTTTAATTTTTATGCTCCAAATGTACTTCAGAGATAAATTGAGGACTAGCTGATAAAGGCCTTATGTACATTGGTGAAATCGAGTTTTTATCTTTATCAGTATTATAATTTTATTTATATGCCACATAAATATAATTTGCTTTTTATTTATTTTTATTTTTTTGCTAATAAGAGCAATTAAATTTAATAATGCACACTTAGAATTGTCCATGAAAACTTAGGTGCGCATTACCTTGATAAAAGAATAACATACTTGTAAAAAAAAGCAAAATTAGCCCTAACCGGTTTGGCTCAGTGGATAGAGCATCGGCCTGTGGACTAAAAGGTCCCAGGTTCGATTCTGGTCTAGGGCATGTACCTTGGTTGCGGGCACATCCCCGGTAGGAGGTGTGCAGGAAGTAGCTGATCAATTTTTCTCTCTCATAGATGTTTCTAACTCTCCCTCTCCATTCCTCTCTGTAAAAAAATAAAATATATATTTTTTTAAAAAGCAAAATTATATATATATATATATATATATATATATATATATATATATACACACACACACACACACACACACAAACACACACACACACACACACACACACACACACACACACACACTAGAGGCCCGGTGCACGAATTCGTGCATGGGTGGGGTCCCTCAGGGTGGCCTGCAGGGATCCGGCCAAAACCCACAATCCAATGCAGCCTATAGCTCCTACTTGCTGCTCCTGCTCATCCTGGCCCTACTGCGCCTGCCACAGGCTCATGCCCAATTGGGAGAGGCTTGCCCCGCAGCAGCACTCACCAGCCATGAGCCCTGCCTCTGGCGCCCTCTGGGGGTGAGTGGCTCTCTGACATCCCCCAAGGCATCCGAGATTGCAAGAGGGCGCAGGCCAGGTCAAGGGACCCCACCGGTGCACGATTGGGGCCAGGGAGGGATGTGAGAGGTTGGCCAGCCGGGGAGGGGCCGTGGGAGGACTTCAGGGCGTGTCTGGCCCATCTCACTCAGTCCCAATCGGCCATACCCTAGCAGCAAGCTAACCTACCAGTTGGAGCATCTGCCCCCTGGTGGTCAGTGCACATCACAGCAAGGTGTTGAGTGGCCTTAGCATATCATTAGCATATTACATTTTGATTGGTTGAACAGTCAAGAGGTCACTGGACGACCGAACATTTAGAGGCCCGGTGCACAAAAATTGTGCACTCGGGGGGAGGGGGGTCCCTCAGCTCGGCCTGTGCCCTCTCACGGTCCAGGACCCCTTGGGGGATGTCTGACTGCCAGCTTAGGCCCACTCCCCGCCTAAGCCAGCAGGTGGCCATCCCCTGAGGTGTCCTTAGCGCAGTCTCGGAGGTAGGAGGGGCTCCTGCCACCACCGCTGCACTCGCCAGCTGTGAGCCCGACTTCTGACTAAGCGGTGCTCCCCCTGTGGGAGCGCACTGACCACCAGGGGGCAGCTCCTGCATTGAGCACCTGCCCCCTGGTGGTCAGTGAGCATCATAGCAACTGGTCGTTCTGCCATTTGGTCAAATTGCGTATTAGCTTTTTACTATATAGGATGGATATTACATTATTCAGCTAAGCCATTGTTCAACAGAAACGCACTGCACCTGTGCAATGAGTCCCATCAGTGGATAAAGAAATTCTGTCCACAGATAGTGCTCAATGGCATTCATGGGTGGAGGAGATTGATTCCCTTTGGTGTTGGGACCATCAATGCTAAGGCATCCAAACTTAGTGCCTTTTAGTCTTACTATTTCTTAGCCATGAACCTTTTAAAATTTGGTAGAAGTCCAGAGGAAAAAAACAATTATATAATAATCTTAAAGGAATCTTTCTATAAAACAGATTGGAGAAAATATAAGTAGATATATATAAGTGGGTGGGAAATGTGTATTTAAAGATGGACTCTGAAAAACACACAGCATTGGAAGAAGTAGATCCAAAGTTGTAGGATTGGGCAAGTGGTAGCAGATAATGATATAAAAGTAGGGCAGGGCCAGATAGTGAAGGACATATAATGTCTTGCCAATGCCCTTGGTCTTAATCTCATGGGCACTTGGGAACTATTGCAAGTTTCAAGTAGAGAAATAATCATACCTGTGTTTCAGAATGGAAAGTGGAACAATGTTGTGGATGGAGAGAAGATACTAGACACAAAGAGACCAGAGGCAGATAATTACAGTCAGCCAGGCAAGAGATTGGGAGGGTCAGTACACAAGCAGTGAGCCTGAAGAGAAAACATGAGAGACATTTAGGAGGTACCCGACTTGGTAACTCAGTAGGAAGTAACCCCCAATTTCTATCTTGGAAAACTGGGTTGCTTACATGAGTACTAGATGGTCCTGACTTCTTTAATTGAGATAGGAAAAGAAAGCAGAAGCAGCCTTCAACTCTGGATGGGAAGTAAAAGTTTGGAGTGCAGGAGAAAGATTAGAGCTAGAAGCAATGAAATATGACACACAAAACCTATGCTTTGTTACCTTTTTAAGTGTAAAAAATACTGTACATTTTTTTAAATTAATAATGGATTAATTTTTTTATGCTGTGACTTTTAGAGTGACCCAAATATAAATTTGTATCTCTATGCACAAACACAAACCTAAGCACACATGTGGGGCCATAGATGGTTGCAGGTAGAACACTGATAATGATTATCTGTGTTCAAAGGTAGAAAAAACAGTGAGCTCTAATCACAGCCAACTGCAGTGTCAATGCCTCAGTCTTGGGAACACTAAATGATATAGAATATGTGGGAAAATCCTGTTGCTGTGCCTTGCGTATAAAGGGTACTTAGTAAATGTTACTTAGTCTACAGGTGATGAAACATCTGCATTTGCATTAAGCACAATATCTATCTATATAAAAGGCTAATATGCAAAGTGTCCCCTTGGGAGTTCGACTGGGAGACCAAGAGTTTGATCGCTTGCTATGACGTGCGCTGACCACCAGGGGTTGGCGCGGAATGAAGGAAGGCCCTGGCTGGCAGCTGGCAGCCAGCAGTTGGGGAAGGAAGGCCTCGGCCAGCAGCTGGAAGGCCCCAATCAGCCCTGATTTCTGGTCAGACCTAGGGACCCTACCTGTGCACGAATTTCATGGACTGGGCCTCTAGTATAAAATAAACATATGAAACTTTGGGTCTAGGACTTGGCTTTAATTTAGAACCCTCCCCTCAATTTAACTCCCATTTTCTCTTCTTTCCTTGTTACTGCCCTCCCCCCTCCCCACAACCCCCAAAGGCACCAGTATAATTTCAACAGTCCTTCCTTCTAGAACTTTCTATACTGGTTTGTAATATTTGTTTACTATCCTTTGCTAAATAATTTCTCACATTTCTTCCTTATTCTGAGGCATGATTATTATAGATAAGGACACCGTGTCATAAAAGACTTAAAGCACAAGTTCACACATCCAGAAGGGTGGAGCTGGTTCTCAAACCCAGGTCTGCAGTGAGCCCTTATCTGAGTGAGACTCAGGCACCTGCCCTAGCACATTTCTTGTACATGCCCAACACTTAGTAGCTGTTCACGGGATGATTGCTACACGAAGGGGAACTGGAAGGTTAGACTACAACTGTGTATTCTCTTTACTTAGGAGTTTCTGGGTAGGAGAATTTAATGGTTAAGGGTATAGGCTCTGAGATCAGGCTACTTGAGATAGAAGCTCAGCTGTGTGACCCTGAGCAAGCACACCTACCCTCACCTTCCTCAGCTTTCCCTCCATAAAATGGGGATAGTGATGTGCTGACCTCATAGAGTTGGCCTGTTGGAATAGTTAAATGAAGTAATCTATGTAAAATTCTTTGAATAGTACCTGGTTAATTTCAAGCTCCCAGTCAATACTGATTATTTTTAAACTTTAGTAGTCCTAGCTAAGTATCTTTAGAGGGATGAGTATAAATATTTGTTAAGTAAATTTATGTTTACATATAAGTGAACAAATATATATGAACAAATTGTGTTTTTTTAAAATGAGTGGCCAGAAATGTTTCTCTTTGGGGGCAGGATTATGTGACCCATATTAATTAGCTCATTAAACAAAATTGAAACCTAAATTATACCAACACAAAATCAGAAACTCCAAACCAAATTTTAGATTTAAGTATAATATTTAATTATTTTTTGACGCATGTAGTACAACCCAATAATCTAGTGGTATTCAGACAAGACAGTTGTGAATTTTTTACAGTTTCTTTTTTTTCCTGCTTAGTTGGATATATTAGTTTGTGTTTTTTAGGGCAGATGTACATGGCTTAGGTTTGTTCCATTGTTGTTGCTTCTTGTTTGGCTTGTTTTTTGGTTTTGGTGAAACACTAGGATCAGTTTTTTTAAATACTGTTAAATGTTTTTTAAAAACATAAAAAACACTTTTCTATTTTTGTAACAGTGAATATTTTCCAGTAAATCCTAAATTACACAAAAGTTATCAGAGGATAAATCTAAAGACATCCATCAATTTAAGATATTTTTGTTAGTGTTTCTTTTATGTCATTATTAAGTAATTTAAAATGCATTGGTGCTTTCAATAGAAGTGACTTCTGAATTCAGAATCTGTTTTCTTAACTTCTTCTTAGCACAATAAATAAAGCAATTCACTGGGAACTAGTAAAGCAAATCAACCAGGCAAGCCGTTTTTAAATTTATTCATTGACACATTGAATTAAGGCAGTATATGCTTGTTAGTGTAAGTTCCAACCTAGACTGCCTGGGTTCAAATCCTTACCTCATTACTTATTAGTTGGGTAATTTTTATAAGTTACCTAATGTCTCTAAACTTTAGTTTTTGCATCTGAAAGTTACTTCTAAGCAGAGGGAGACCACTTCATAGGCTGAGAGTTAAGTTAGGAAACCCATGGAATGTGTGTTACTAGGGCCTGGAATATAGTAAGTAGCAAATAGTAAGCCACTCTGAAACTTGCCTAGATAACCTGCCAAGTATGCAAACTATTGTGTCTAATTTATTAACTTACAATTGAAAATCTGGGGCTAGTTCCCACTCTGAATATTCATACATTTATTTTTACTCTTTTAACCTATGATCACATATAGCTTTTTACATATCTTACTAAAATTTGGCATCGATAATCCTACCTAATAAAGAGGGAATATGCTAATTGACTGTCACACCCTCACAAAGATGGCAGCACCCCCAGCCAGTAAGGAGGGAATATGCTAATTGGCTGTCACTCCCACAAAGATGGTAGTGCCCACAGCCACAAAATGGCGGCACCCAGTCCCCTCAGCCCCGCCAGGGCGGCAGGCGCGCAGCACAGCTGGGCCCGCCCCTAGGCAGGTCTGGCTGCTCGTGCCTGCCTCCGGAGTCCTCCAGTCCCCTCAGCCCCCCAGCCGCCCAGGGCTGGCCCGAGGCACAGGCAAGCCTCGGATGTCGGCTTCCCAGCTACCCAGGGCCACACGAGGCTCAGGTAACCAGGGCCGGCTGAGGCTTGCGCTGCTGGCAGTGGCAGCAGCAGAGGTGTGATGGGGGCATCGCTCTCCCCTGATCGCCGGGTTGCCTCCCACCCCTGAGGGCTCCTGGACTGTGAGAGGGGGAAGGCTAGGCTGAGGGACCCACCTCCAGTGCATGAATTTTCATGCACCAGGCCTCTAGTATCTTATATAAAAAGCCTGTATCAGAAATGTTCCCTCTGTGATTAACTTGTATCATTTCTTTCAAATTATTTTACATATTTTTCTTTAGATTATACAAAGAAGTCACATAATATTCTCAGAGGGCCTTAAGGAAGAAAAAATTTAATTTACCTGGTCAGAGGATCTCTTATCCACAGTAGGTTTTGACCCAAACTACAGTTGCCAACCCCCCACATAGTAAAAAATCCACGTGTAACTCTTGACTTCCCCAGAATTTAACTACACAGTTGTTTCTCAGTACCTGAGGGGGACTGGTTCCAGGACCCCCTGTGGATACCAAAACCCACAGATGCTCAAGTCCCCTATGTAAAATGGCAGAGAACAATACATGCGGTAAGCTCTTCACATCCTAGGACTCCCAACCATAGATCAAAAACAGCACAGGGATTTATGGGAAAAAAATCCATGTGTAAGTTGACCTGCACAGTTTCAAACCCATGATATTCAAGGGTCAGCTTACTTCTAAGCAGAGGGAGACCACAACTGAAATGGAAAGAGAAACAAGATAATTAATGTTCACATACCTGGGTCCAGAAGCATTTTCAAGAGTCCTTATGACTACATGCAGTTTTTGCCTCCAGAACTTCACTCAGTGTCAGATGTAATGCCACTGGATAAGGAAAATTCAACATGTGATACATTATTGTGCTGAGTGGCTGAGGTACATGGGATGCATGAAAATCCAAATTTATAGTGGGAATTCAGACTCTTAGCTCTTAAAATAATGACTATAAGTGTCATAAATTATGCCTCACACTTTGGATGTCACCATTCAAAGATCTTAAGTACTCAATAGAATATATTGAAACATTACTTCAGTAATGAATAGAGTCTGAAAATTGGTGTGCTAACTATCTGTCTTCATGGGAGTATCAAATAGTGATTCTGTCCAAGGAAGTCTAGTTTTTAAAAGGATATTCATTTGGAATGCTGGTTTCTGTCATAGCCATGATTAGTAAGCAGAGAGATCTCATTTAAACTAGAGACAGTAAACAAAAAAGAGATTCAAAGATACAATTAAAGAGTTTAGCCTGTTTTTAAATATATATACAAAGATGTGGGTCATTAGATGGTAGTAATCCACTGTGTGGTTATATTTATAAAATGGAGAAAATAAAAAGTTTTCATGTGAAAATTTGAGATTATCTTTTCTTCATTATCTCAGAAAGTGAAGCTATTTTTAAGAAATTGGTTTGCATCGTGTTGTGTTGTAGATATAATGTTAGTGTTCATTCACCACCAGCTAAGAAATCTGCATAAGAGAAAGGACCTGAAGAGCAAGAAGGGGGCAGAGATTCGTCATCTTTGCTCTGGCTGCTGCCTCAACTAACAAAACTGACTCCCTTATACAGGGTGCATAACGGGGCAAGTTCATGTTCCTTGATCTGGAAAGAATGCTGCAAAAAATATTTTTCTGGCAATAGAAAGTGGAACAGAAAACATTGACAACTTCTGTTTTGGGATAGTGTCTCAGAAAGCAAAATACTATTATGATCTCACAGGGAGTCTCTTGGCTCCATAGAAACTTCCAGATATTTAGATTTAGGACTCACAGCAGATGGCAGAATCAGCAACCGCATCTCTGCCCCCTGAATCCTATATCCAGGGCCTGATGAAATGCTATCTTGTCCCCTCCTGTACTCCTTCACTCCTCACCAGTCAAATGCTGCCTAATGCTCTGTACCTCTCTCATATGTAGCACTTACCACTTTCTACTTTGCAAGGTAGGTATTTGTGTATGTGTCTCATCTGCTGAGTCTGACCTTAAACTCCTTACACATGGATGGTGCTCAATAAGTAGATACTGATTCAGGCAGGTCCATGTTCTCTGGGTACTCTGCTCTGAGTTAGTGCAGGTACTGTTATGAAAAGACTGGGATACTGAACCACGACTCAGACTTTCAAACCCACTTCTTCATGAATACAGGGATAAAAAATTGCTAAATACTAGTCACGTTGAGTGAATTTCTACATAGCTTTTTGTGTGTTCTAACAAATATCTATCAGGCACTAACTGGAGGGTTGGCACTCTGAATACAAAAGAATGCACAGGAAACCATGCATTCGATGGCGGCATAGGTAAACACCTAAACTGCTGCCTCACACAACAATTTCAAAACTACAACTAAAAGACAAAAGGGATATCATCCAGAACCACAGGAAGGCTGGCTGAGTGGAAATTCTACAACTAGAAGGAAAGAAAAAAGCACACGGAGACTCAGAGAGCTGCAAAAGGCTGAGGTACGGAGACACGCGCACAGAGAGGATGGGCGCTGAGTGCCTGGCTGGGTTTCTCTAGCGGGAGGGAGACAGAAGCTCCCAACTGCACTGAAACCCGGTTCTGACTGCACTGAACCCCATTTCTGGGTGAGATCCAAGGGACCCAGACTCATATGGGGGGAATCTGGACTGTCAGGAAAAGAGAAAAGCTCACGAAAACTCAGGGGAGCTGCAAAAGGCAGAGGTCTGGAGGTAAGTGCACACAGAGAGGAATGACTTCTGAGTGTGCCACTGGCTTTCTCTAGTGGGAGGGAGACGGAAGCTCCCGACTGCGCTGAACTCCATATCCGGTGAGAATCTGGGAATCCAGATTCATTGGGGGGGAAACTGGACTGTCTGGCAGCGGGCGAAACTCGAGGGCGGCTTTCTCTCAGAGGTGCTTGCAGCGATTACCATGGGACACTGAGACACAGGGGCCTCATAGAGCAGGGCTGACAAGAAGCCAAGGCTGTCTGCTCAGCCCTGAGACTCCGCCCCATCCAAGCTGAGCACAGAGACTTTTGCAATTTTGCAAGTCTTGTCCCATAAGGCTGTCTCCAGCACAGAGGTTCTCCCGGCGTAGACACAGCTGATCCTCACAGCCAATTGGCCTGGAGGTCATTTCCTCCCAGTGATACCAACAACAGTCAAGACTTAACTCCAGCAAGGCTGTGCACACAGTCCACAAAGGGGTGCACCAAGAGTGTTCACCTCAGGTAACTGGGGAGGCTGAGCCACTGGGCCCTTAGGACACCTAGCACACAAAGCTACTCTACAAACTCAGGGAAGCAACAAAAATGCGGAGACAAAGAAACAGATCACAAATGAAAGAAATGGAGGAAAGCAAATGACTGGATATAGAGTTCAAAACCACGGTTATAAGGTTTTTCAAGAATTTCCTGGAAAAGGCCGATAAATTTAGCGAGACCCTCGAGGATATGAAAAAGGACCAACTAGAAATTAAACATACACTGACTGAAATAAAAAAATATTATACAGAGACCTAACAGCAGAATAGAGGGACGCAAGAATCAAAGGTTTGAAATACAAAGAAGCAAAAAACACTCAACCGAAAAAGCAAAAAGAAAAAAGAATCCAAAAATATGAAGATAGTGTAAGGAGCCTCTGGGACAACTTCAAGCATACCAACATCAGAATTATGGGGGTGCCAGAAGCAGAGAGAGAGCAAGAAACTGAAAACCTATTTGAAGAAATAATGACAGAAAATTTCCCCCACCTGGTGAAAGAAATAGAGAAGTGCAGAGAACCCCAAACAAAAGGAATCCAAAGAGGACCACACCAAGACACATCATAATTAAAATGCCAAGAGCAAAAGAGAGAATCTTCAAAGCAGCAAGAGAAAAACAGTTAGTTACCTAGAAGGGAGCACCCATACGATTGTCAGCTGATTTCTCAACAGAAACTATGCAGGCCAGAAGGGAGTGGCAAGAAATATTCAAAGTGATGAATAGCAAGAACCTACAACCAAGATTACTCTATCTAGCAAAGCTATCATTCAGAGCTGAAGGGCAGATAAAGAGCTTCACAGATAAGAAAAAGCTAAAGGAGTTCATTACCACCAAACCAGTATTATATGAAATGCTGAAGGGTATTCTGTAAGAAGAGGAAGAAGAAGAAAAAGGTAAAGATAAAAATTATGAACAACAAGTAAATCTAAAAATCAAGTGAATTAAAAATCTGATGAACAGAATAAACTGGTGAATATAATAGAATCAGGGGCATAGAAAGGGAGTGGACTGACAATTCTCACAGGGAAAGGGGTGTGGGGGGTGCGGGAAGAGACTGGACAAAAATCATACACCTATGGATGAGGACAGTGTAGGGGAGGTAAGGGCTGAGGGTTGGGTGAGAACTGGATGGAGGGGAGCTATGGGGGAAAAAAGAGGAACAATTGTAATAATGAACAATAAAGATTTATTAAAATAAAAAAAAAAAAGATTGCACAGTCTGATGAGAAACACAAACTCCCAACTAGATGGATGCAGTGTGGAAAGGGCCATAAACATAGCTCATAGGAAATACTGTAAGTGTGTGAAGAAGGGAGTGGCTAGTTCTGCCTGGTTGCTAGGAAACCAAGTCCTACAAGGTGAGTCGCAGGGGAGGTTCTGGGAGTCCCAGAGATCAGGTGGCTGAGTGTTCAGAGCCTGTGTGATGGTTTCAGAGTCACAGGAATGAGACAGGTCGGCATCTTTCCATTCCCTCTTGGAAGTTTAAGAGCATCTGTTTCTCCCTAGACCCTCAAATAGTTGGGAGTAGCTATTTCTACAAAGTAGGCAGGGATTCTTTTTCTTTTTCTTTTTCTTTTTTTTTTTTTTTTTTTTTTGCATGGCTTTCAAATGATACAGAAGCACTTGGCAAAAACCTGCAATCAGTTCATTTAGAACGTAAGTTCTAAATGCAGCCATAGAATGTGCAAAATAAAATTCTGCTTATGAACAAAACTTGGTCTGAGATTATGGTGGTAAAATTCTCTCAACCCTAATATTTCTACGTTGAATCATTTGACACATAAGCACCGCGTGCCTGGGGTGTGTCAGCTTCTGCTCTAGGATTCGGGGTCCAGCCCCAGCTCCCATCTGCCTCCTCTGCCGACCTTTTCCCAAAGCAAGATGCAAAAGTCGGGAAACCGTCTGACAGCACTGTTTTCATAGTGATATTTACCAAGCATTCAGAAACCAAACGTTGAATGGCAGAGTGAAGCTGAGAAATGAGATGTCTTTCTGGACGACGCAGTCGGGAATTCCATTTGGGAGGGGCAGGGCCCAAACTCCTTCCCACATCATCTGAATAATTTAAGCCCTTCTCTGCTCCCTCTTCACTCTGACCATAGTGTGCTAGGCCTTTTGAAAAGCAATAGGACAAACAAAAATAATAATTCCTATTTTTCTCTCCAGGAGAAATAATCCCAAATCCTCATGTTTCTAATATGATTTAGAAAAATCTAAAGTATTGCCAGGTTTGTGAAGTAATAAGTGTGATAACAGAATAAGCTTTTATGATAAATCTTACTTGAGATTTCCTTCTGACCTTTTTTTAAATGAAAGTTTACCAGTTGAATTTCTTCATATTAAAGTTATTTTAAAGTCACGTTATGACCAACAGATTATGACTAATGAGTTTTTATCCATTGGACAAGAATTTATTGAGTGCTTACTATGTGCCAAGCCCTACAGATACAAAGTCGGAGTTCCAGGCATCAGGAAGGCCCACAGTCTAATAAATAATTTTAATACAGTGTAATACAATTATGTAAGCATGTCAGATAATTAGCGGTGACAAAGAACACACTGCCACCTCTTTGAGAAGGAAGGAGTTAGGAAAGGTTTTGAAAAGGAAATGATGTGAACGGGTGGAAAGATGAAAGGCGAGTTATAAACATTCAGGTCGTGGTGGCAGAGAATGTGTTCTTAGTGTCTGAGCATATTCAGTAGAGTCTAAGTTGAAAGGCACCGTGTAGATCTTCCGGTCCAGTGTCCCAGTCATGAAATCCCTGACAGGGAAGCATTGTGACTGATGCATTCATTTTCCATTGGTGCTCTGGGTATAGCTTCACACTCCTTCCAAAACTAGGGGTCGGTTAGATTTGAACTGCCTGGGGCACCTGTCTATCATTTACATTTATTTCATATATTAGTTTACATGAGTTTTCATTGGAGAGAAATAACACAGTTCTGTAGCTAAAAACTACTGGCCTAGTACAAAGAGCATGGACATGTGGGAGAGTCTCTTATTTGTGTCCTTAGCAAACAAAATTCAATTGTTTCATGTAGGAGAAAGTGATCTGTCAACTGTAAGGCACTGAGTATATTTAAATTATTTTTAAGTCATTTGGGCCTGAGTTCCCTCATTTAAAAAATTAGGGTGTTTTACCCAGAAGTCTCAAGTCCCCTGTAGCTGTAGAATTATGTGATTTGTGATTACCCAGCTTTCCCTTGGCTAAATCTAAAGACAGGAATGCTTTTTCAGTGTACTCCTTCCATTGCTTTTGACAAGACATAACATTGAAATTAAAGCATCTTGTTTTGTGAATTATAAATAGTAATTAGTTTTGTAAATTGCAAATACACACAAAGCTGAGATGAGACGGTGTGGTTCATAGGCTATGGACATTGTAATGGTTAGTAATGTTTGTTTGTTGCACATATGCCCAAAGTCAAATGCTTCAAATCTTGCTTTTAATAAAATATTTATGTTCTTTTGGTAGCCAGAAGTGCAACTTGCTGAAGGCTTTGATGTGTTTATGCCTAAATCTCAGCTGGACTCTATATTGTCAAACTACACTCGCTCAGGAAGCCTTCTGTTTAGAAAACTGGTGTGTGCGTTTTTTGATGACAAGACTTTGGCTAACTCCTTACCCAATGGGAAGAGGAAAAGAGGACTCAATGACAACCGGAAAGGACTAGACCAAAATATTGTGGGTGCAATAAAAGGTTGGTCTGCATCATTTCATTTTATGGGTTCTTCGTTGAGCTTTGTTTCATTCCATAAAGATGCAGCTGAAATTGTAGTAGACTAAGTAGAGGCTCATTTAATAGGCCGTTGGCAGTTTACCCACTGGCATGGTTTTTGAGTGTGAGCTCTGTAACTCACCACTCTAAATACCACTAGAATTTGGTAATGTTCTAGTGATGTTCATCTATTAAAATAACAATTTAAGAACTAGTGTAATCTGCTGCAGAACTAAAAAGAAGTTGATTCTTAATCGATTTTTAAAATGAAGATATTTTTCCTCTCAGTAATTTCTAACTAAGAACTTCATCAAATTTCAACTTAAATTTTTAATTGTAATTAAGAATAAAACTATGATTTTTTAAAAAAAATAAACTGTTGTCTCCAAAGGTCAGAAGTTGCTTTGAGAAGGTCATTGCTTCCAAAGACATTTTAAATGTAAATGAACCCACTATGAAACCAAACCATGTGCATCTCTACACACTCCTGGTCTCCTCTGCTCTCCTGGCTTTGTGACATGGAGTCATGCCAGGTACATGCAAAGAAGACCATGGGTGTCTTCCCTTCAGCCCCTGTGAACATGTGTCTGAATTCCACCGCATTACAATAGCCATGCAGGTGCATGTATGAGTCGATACTCATTTATATCCAGATTCATATCTTAGACCTATTTCTTAATTTTAAAATGTTCTTGCTTAGGGCTCTGATAAATGTTATTTTAGGTAATAGAAGTATATAAGTGTTATTTTTTAAATGAATGTAAATTAATTCTCAACTATAAACACAACTACCATGAAAATGGAATTGTGCATCAGGCCTTAATGATGACTAGAATCACTGCCTCAGTTCCTGCATTTTTGGCTTGGGGGACTGGGACTGGATACAGAGGTTCTTTCCTCCCCACGCCTGGGCCCGTTATTCTGCAAAATGAGCAAAGTAATTTAATAGTACTGAAGGATACTTGGAAACCTACAGTGAACTTCACAAAGTAATATGATTTTTAAATGGAGTCAGCAAGTTCCAGATACCTTTTGTTATGGCCAGAAGGACATAAGCCTTCATTAACAGAAAATTTTTCATTCTCCAACAGAATTTTTTTCACTTAGAAGTTATAGTTGAGTTGTACTAAGTAAGAAAAACTACAGAGATATCACAATCGGTGTCATTTCTGAAAAGAATGATTTGGCCTGAAGTGACACTAAAAAGATTGCAGGCTTTGGGAATGGTCAGTAGTGACCAGGACTTGAGGTGAAGATTTAATGTGGCTGCGGGAGACAGGAAGGTCAAGGCTGGTGCTGCTTTTCATTGCTGAAGCTTTGAAACACTGAAATGGAGCCAGGATTTGTTTTAATTTTCTGTTTTTGGGGGGACAGTATATTAAGATTATAAAAGTGTTTGGAAATTGAGGAAACATAAATGACCATGTTCCAATTTAACAATAGAAGAGTTACCCTAATAATAGATGGTGATGAAATATATCATTACTAATAGACTAATATGGGTTTATACTACTGTTTTCAAGCTAACTGGACATCACACAGTAGTTTAAAAATGTGTATTATAAACAGAAATAGAGAAGATGCCTTAATTTTCTTCACAGCCCTACTCTTTAGCTAGAAATAAATATGGCAATGAGGTTTCTGCTCCCTTTGCATAATAAAAGTTATTCAAATCAAAGAACTTAAAATTTCTATACACTTCTTATATTATTTTTAATTATCATTAAAATTATTTTAGAACAACAAAATAACTATGAAATAGGCAGAAATCTACCCATAAGCCACCATAACCTAAGTCAACAAATATATATTCATTTGTTTCCTTGCAGTGATTATTCATAGACTTTTTTTTGTTTTTTTCCTGATTACAAAAATAATACATGTTTGTAAAAATTCCAAACCATAAAAAAGGTATGCTGAAAGGCCTCCATAATTTCACCCTGCAGAGGTTACTGTGTACTTTCCTACAATCTTTATTTAAAGTATGAATGCGCTATAGTTTGTCTTTCTTATAAGAACATTCTCTTTGTACTTACTGGTCAGCTAGCATTCTCACCTGATTGATTCTGATTATTTCTTGTAAGTATCTTGAGGACAAGCTTTTTCTTAAATATTTTTTATTACTTGTTGCACTTTACTGAGCTTTGTACAGAGTAGGATTTCTGAAAATACACAACAGGTGAGTGGATAGAAAGGATTTTATTTTTCATCTTGACTTTAGCCTAAATTTATTGACCTATTGGGTCTAACACTCAACATGTATCCTTTTGTCTTCTCACAACTCATTTGTAATGATCAACATCAAAACGTTGTTATAAATTTCTACTGGTTAATAAATTGTCATGAAAGCAAAAAAAAAAAAAATAGAAACCAAAATTGAATATAAATTTGAATACATTTCTCTTAATTCCCTAATACTTTTTTCCTTTGCATATTACACTTTAAAAGTTTATTAACCACCCTAACCAGTTTGGCTTAGTGGATAGAGCATTGGCCTGTAGACTCAAGGGTCCCAGGTTCGATTCCGGTCAAGGGCATGTACCTTGGTTGCGGGCACATACCCAGTGGGGAGTATGCAGGAGGTAGCTGATCAATGTTTCTCTCTCATTGATGTTTCTAACTCTCTATCCCTCTCCCTTCCTCTCTGTAAAAAATCAATAAAATTTATTTTAAAAAAAAGTTTATTAACCTACATATTGTAATATAAAGTGATTTTTGGAAGTAGCTATTAATTGAACATCTTTTAAAATAATTATATTCCATTTTTCTTGCTATTAGTAGAGAGAAAAAGAAAAATTTATTTCCCTAACCCAGGTCTTTTGAACCTGAGCAAACTGGGAAAGTGATAAAATCATTTCTTTCTACATAACAGTGACAAGGCTACTTGTGTTACTACTGCAGACTTTGAAAAGATTTTGCAAATATTAAATACTCAGTCTTCCTTTCTCTGTCTTTTGAGATAATGCACCAATACTGTATTAATGTGAAATGTTCTGCAACGTAGGAATATATGAAGACTGGTAGATTTTATAAAATCTGAGAAGTAAAAATAACAGTGGAGTCTGGATTTTGTTTCAAAGTGATTAGGTTGGCTAAGACAGCAATGGGAAAAGAAGTGAATGGAAACCTCTAAAATGCTTTAAATAGGAACAGAAATGGACTGAAAAAGAAAAGAATTTATTGTATAATAAATATAGAGCTCTCTGTAGTGATAATTAATATTCCCCATGACAGTATCTTGAAAATAAAATAGAATCCTTTTTGTAGAGATCACACTTTTCATATAGTCTCATCTGTTTTATGGTGGCTGACAGATACTGGTAATTCATTAAAAATTCATTTATAGGTATGACCCAAGGATCCTTAATGAGTAGTACACCTTTGAGTTCAACTGGGAAGAAGCAGTGTATGCTCTTATTAAGTGGAGTCTGAGGTCTTAGTGCTGATGATAGTTCAGCATCTTTGATTTAATTTGGAATTGATTTTATAGCCAGAACACAGAAGGGGAGGTTAGTGCCCTGTTATGCTCTACTCACTTCATGCTGTACCTGCTGAAGACCATCTGATTCTTGATATAATTTACCAGGAGACCATGAGTTAGAGCCACCTAAATAGTGATGGAATCATTGGATCTCTGAATGCTCTGCAGAAAATATAGTTACCGCAAAGCCATTTTTAGAACATGGGTTATGATTTTTAGTTCAGCTTCATAGACATTAGCTGAGAAAATTTTATTAGTATCAAACTACATTAGATTCTTAAATCCTCTTACATTCAATGGAAATTACATACGCTTGTCAAGTTAAAGAACTGGTCAACTGCTCTTTATTTTACTCCAGGCAACACACACCTGCTATACACACTCCTGTTCTCCTGGAGAGCGGTCAGTATGATGGTCTGCCAAGGCACACACCAGGCATCAGAGCAGCCCTGGGAGGGAGCACTCCTTGGATAGTGTACTCCAAAACTGAACTGTGCTTCTGACAAGACTAGAGGCCCGATGCACAAAATTTGTGCCTGGGTAGGGTCCCTAGGCCTGGCTGGCGATCAGGGCCGATCTGTGGGGCTACCAGTGGGGTGATCTGGGGGCAGCACTGGCCCACTCGCTGGCTGGCCCCACCCCCTGATCGCCCTGCCGCCATCAGTCGCCTCCCTCTGTGGAGCAGGGCAGTCGGGGGGCAGGGAGGCTCACTGGAACCCACCTTGGCTGGCCTAGGGCCTGTGGGCTGGGGGCACCTCCTGCGTTGAGCATCTTCCCCTGGTGGTCAGTGCACATCATAGCGACTGGTGGTTCCACTGGTCTTTCTGCCGTTCAGTTGATTTGCATATTAGGGTTTTATTATATAGGATTAGAAAGCACTGCCCTGGCTGGTTTGGCTCAGTGGATAGAGCGTTGGCCTGTGGACTGAAAAGTCCCGGGTTCAATTCCAGTCAAGGGCATGTAACTTGGTTGTGGGCACATCCCCAGTGGGAGGTGTGCAGGAGGCAGCTGATAGATGTTTCTCTCTCATCGATATTTCTAGCTGTCTATCCCTCCCCATTTCTCTCTGTAAAAAATCAATAAAATATAAAAAAAAAAGCACTGACTACAGTTTACTTCCCCCTTCATAGGCTCTGCTGAACTGAGCACCAAAACCTCTCATTTCATTTCAGCATCTCTCAAGACTTACAGAGCCCATATTTGTCACTTTAGAAAACCTTTCTTTTTTATTTTTACTGCCTATCATTGTTCATTTCCTTGGATTTAATCAAGAAAAGTGAATAGCTTTTTTCTATCTTAATCTCACATAGACCTAAATTAATTTGGTTGGGGTATAATTTACATCTAACTTGTTATTTCTTGATAGTAACTTCTGGGTTTTCTCAGAACTCTCTGTAAGAACGAGGCTGAAATATCAGCTTGCATTTGAATATCCTTACAATGTTGATTTTATTTTCACTTACAGGAGAGGAAACTAAGACTATGAGAAATTAGTTAACTAATTAGTTAATTAATTTAATTAACTTAAACAGCTAGTAAGTGGTAGAGCCAGAATTTAACCCCAGGTCTCTCTGACCCTAAAGCCACTGTCGCATGTTTCATTCCTTTTAGGAGTATTTGAAAAGGAAGAAAGGTATCCCAATTTTAAATTTCTATCTTAAAATTTAGCATTTTGGATTCTTTAGAAATTTCACTAGAAGACTGTCATATTACTTACTTAAAACAACCAGTCAATTATTGTATATGCAGAACATACTCAAAGTGAATTTGAGGGTAAAGTACAGCCATGCCTTAACTTATTCACTAGCTTCCAGGGCAGGTCTTTCCTTGAAGACAGTGAGAATCAGTCCCATCATGCAAGGAGGAAAACAGAAGTGTGACCCCTTCCCTCAGGAAGGAGACACTTCTGAGACTCTCCTAGGACACAGAACCACAAAGAAAGAGCTTGGAAGTCACACTGCATCTAAGTAGTCTTTCAAAGGATGTAAATTAAATTCTAGTTTAATTGTTTGGCAGTTGGAACCCATTGATGAATGCTTTAATTCAAAAATCCTTTCGGAAGATGAATAATCATTGTCAACTCATCTGCTCATATTTTTACTTATCAGATCAGCTTCAAACAGGATAGAGCTGCCTAGTATATAACAACAAAATAATATATAACAATGTATAATGACATCAGACACATAGCTTGTCTCTCAGCTCTGTTTATAACTCCTGCCCAATGGTGGTTGTTTTTATCTTCCCACTTTTCAGAGAGGTGATGTTGACTCTTGGTCATTCTATACGAAGAGCATATGTTCAGTCCCTTCACAGCAGCTTTCATATTCTAGTGTGCATCAGCATTACCTGATGTATTGGTTCAAAATTCAGATTTTTAGGTTGCATCCTTAGAGAGTTATTTCATAGGTAGCCCCAGAAATCTGACTTGAACAAGCAGCTGCAGGTGACTGACACGGGTGTTCAGACCACCCTGGAGAAGCACTGCCACCCCAGCTCCTGATCATAACAGCCCATTCGGGCAGCATGCGATAGCCCTCCTGTGAAACTCTTCCTTACGCTGTTCCTTAAGGACACCCCCTTTTCTGAAGGCTGCCCTACTTCTCTCTTGGAACAAAGGGGAAAATAGCATGTGTCAGCGTCCCTCATCCTTTGAACCTCTGGGGCTTAAAATGATTTTTTCTGTCATGTCACAAAGGGTCCTGGCTTCAGACTTGCCCACAGTGCCTCTCCAGGACTTGACTGGGACTGCCTGCTTCACCATGCTGGAAGGAAGGCGTTCCAGACTTCAGCACGACTTGAACGGACGAATCACCAAACAAATGCTGTATTGTTTTCTTTATGGCCTTGTCATTGCAGACTTGAAAAAAAGTGTAGTCTCCACTCTAGGCCAGTTCTCCGCCAGTCTCCCTGATTGCGTATTTGAAACCAAGTTTCTTCACCGAACTGTGTGATACAGAAGACGTGGTCTTTGCTGCTTTTCCAATACTGGATGAGTCATGAAAACACCAAAGTGTTAGCAGGACTTTCATTGACCTTGCAAACTTAAAAATCCTCAGCAGGCATGAAATTTCTGTCACAACACTAATGTGTACTGTCCACTCACTGTGAGGGAGGAACTAGTGGCATAAAGGCAAGTAGGATGTGGCCCCTGGTCTTAAGGAATGTGCATTCTCTAGACCGTCATCAGTGAGCCATAACACAGAAGCATACTCCCAGGTAGGAAAATAACATGTCAGGTGCCCAGTATGGAATGAGAGGAAAGCATAGAGGGTGTAAATCCCTCAGGAGAAGACCTCAGGAATAAGTGACATGTAAACTAGACCTTAAAGGAGGAGCACTATATCAAATGCAAAGAAAATGGAAAAGGCTTAACCACAGAATAAGTTTAATGAAGCTCAAATTAAATAATGCACTGGGTGAAAGCCTTTTGCCCCAGAACTATTTAAAGTCTGTTCTTAGTGATAGAGCTTGAGTCCTCGGCAACTGTTTACCTCCAGATTTTTAAATTCGTGAATATAAATACCAGTGAAATGGATGCAAATACAGTTTATACCCAGGGATTCTCAACCAGAGCTGTGCTTCTTAAAGTTGCTTCTGAAAGTTTCCTAGGCCCCATCCCAGACCTAATGAATCAGACCCTTGGGATTAGGGCCATAGCAAGTCAAAAGATTGCCCCTGCTTTGTCACTGACTTTCCCTAAGCCCAGAAAAGGAATCTTCCTCAAAGTTATAGATCCATCCTCTTGGTACATAAGGAAGAAATGGAAATGTAGAGAAATATGTTAAGAAGAAGGATATGGCTTTTCTTGATCTTTCTTTAGCCTGTCATATAATGGATGGGATCCAGTTGTGGATTAACTTGCAAGGATTGAACTTAATTCCCATTTACTGAATTCTTACAAAACCTGGGTTTTAACACCACTGTCAGAGTTGACAAAAACAGCTTTCTGTCAAAAGAGAGATGTTTCTGCCCTGGTGGGTTTGGTCAGTAGTTAGAGCGTAGGCCTGCTCACCGAAGAGTCTCAGGTTCAATTCCTGGTCAAGGGCACATACTTGGGTTGCAGGTTTGATCCCCAGCCCCAGTTGGGACATGTGAGGGAAGCAACCAGTTGATGTGTCTCACATCGATGCTTCTCTCTCTCTCTCTCTCCCTCCCTTTCACTCTCTCTAAAAATCAATGGAAAAGATAACCTGGGGGGCAAGGGGAAGAGAGGGGATTAACAGAGAGAGAGAGAGCCATTTCTGTAGCACGGAGGACAGGGCCAGCATGACTGCATTCCACATTACGGCACCCTTTCCATTGTTGATATTGTTGGTTTGCAAATTTATTATGACAATTTTCTGGCAGATGCCAGTAAAATGTCCTAAGGAAGGGACACCTTTATGAATGGCACCATATGGGCTAGCCATGGCCATGAACATAGAAAGCAGTGTTTTCTGCACAGCACATCTCCTTTTGCTTTAAATCCCTGAATTGTTTGGCTGATCTGAGATGCTCACCAGCATCTTGAGGTAATGCCACATGTCTCTTATTTTCTTTTTCATTGCAGGGAAGCAGAATTGTATAGTATGTCTAGAATTGGCCAGATTACATTCTTTATAGCTTTTCTCCTGGACCTATAGTTGGTACCATTAATCTGGCAAATGTTTCCATTCCATGAACAATTATTGACTGTCCCCTACAAGGTATGCATCAAAAATCTGAGAGACTCCAAGAACTGAACTTGGCTTATATTTTTGCCCTAAAGGTGCATATACAAATGATCAGGGGATGTTTGTAGTCACTGTAGTACTATTGGCTAATGATGAACCCACCAAAAAAAAGGATATATGTCAGCTTCTATTAAGGAAATCCCTTAAAAATCCATAGCCCTCCATTTAATATTGAACTGACAGTTGCATCGATTTTGGCTACCTTTAAGACATCTTTGAATAAGAGCAAGTGTGGCTGCATCTGTCAGCTTAAAAACACCTATAAGAGAGAGGTGCTGCCTCTTAGAATTAGTCAGGTTTTCCCACTGACTGCCCTACAGTCAAGTCTTCTGTTCCATTGACTGCATTTCCAGGTCCTTCCTTTCATCTAGCTCTTGGTTAGATTTTGACACCTCTCCAAGGCCAACTCCTGGTTTTACTCAGAACCTTAGTTAGCATCCCTTTATCAGCCCTGCCCTTTGGCACAAGTAAATTCAGTATTTGGTTAGTTTAAGTAGATCCTTCCCCACACCTCTTTATCACCACATGCACTATTTTAAATCAGCTTGTTAGGTACAACTAAGTGGGGACAAATCCCAATTAGAAATGTAGACAGAAGCGAGGAGTAAATGAGATGGTTGACAGTGGGGACTAAGACATGCAGGACATTCCAACTTAATCACAGGGCTTGGGGCCTGTCCTGGCCTCTTTCCAAGGAACTGGTGTGGTCCTTCTTACCCCCACACACAATGCATCACCTGAAAGGTGGATGGGGCTTCTGACACTAACACCCTTGCAGCCACATTCTTTTTGACAAAGACATCAACATTCTCCTACTTCGTAACTTGGAAAGCTCAGAATGAGCATCAATGCCTTTTTCTCCTTTACTGCTAATCCTGCTTACTAACGCTGCCCTGTCAGTTATCTGTGTCCTTCCTTGCTCATTCATTACTCTCCAGCTTCTCTCACACCTCCCTAGTCCAGCTGTGCATCACCTTGTCCCTGAAGTTCTGCAAAACAGTTTTTATTTTTTGAGATGTAATTGACATAACATCACATTAGTTTCAGGTGTATAACATGACTTGGTATTTGTGTATATTGCAAAATGATCACCACAGCATGTCTAATCAATGTCCATCACCATAAAACACTAAATATCCTCCCTGCCCTTCATTTTTCCCTTCCAAACCATACTGTAAACTAAGAGCCAAGTAACATTTGTAAAACAAAACTTTGTGACCTTTTTCTACTTAACTCCTCTTTGCCCACTAAATCAAGCCCAAACTCGGGCCTTTTCTAGACTTCACATAACTGGATTTCTCTCTCCTTGGAACTACCAGGTGAACCAGCCCAGCGTTGACACTATTCCTCAAGCATCACATGCTCATTTGAGACTTGGAGTTATGCTGTATTCCCAGGGCTACAATGCTCACCTCTCTTTGTAGACAAATCCAACTCATTCGTTATGGTCCAACCCAAGTCTCATTACCTCTACCATGAGACTTTCCCCAGTTACCCTAGACTGCATTGATTTCCCCTTTCTCCACATTTCTATAGTACGTTACTTGTACATAGTCCAGCAAATAAGTCTTGATTAAATTGCTTTGCTATTGGTGGCTTATATGGAGGAGGATTATATCATTTGTTTCCCAAACCGGGACACTTTTGAGAGTGAAAATGATGCTGTTAATCATTTCACTAGGAAAATAGGCATTTCCAGCTGTCCTGAATAAATCAAGATATATGGTCATCCTAGTTGTGTTTGGACATCTTGTCTTTCCAACAAGACTCTAAGCTTCTATGGGGCAGAGTCAATGTTCTGTATTTGATTTGCTTATTCCTTGGCACATAAAACAGTCCACTCACAGAACTAACGATTAAGAAATACAGGAGGGATGCCCAGCCAGTATATCTCAGTGGTTGAGCATCGACCTATGATCCAGGAGGTCATAGTTCAATTCCCAGTCATAGCACATGCCAGGGTTGCATCCCCAGTAGGGGATGTGCAGGAGGCAGCCAATCAATGATTCTCTCTCATCATTGATGTTTCTATCTCTCCCTCTTCCTCTCTCTGAAATCAATAAAAACATTTTAAATAAATACTAGAAGGAGAGATGGGGGGAATCAAGCAGTCAATTTACCTTCACTGAAAAAGGTGGTTTCTTAAAAATCAAAAGTCCACTCCACTCCACTGATATATGCAGGACACAAATGCCAAGATAGCCACACAACTTCTCCACGACAAGTTGGAAGAAGGCAGCTGAAATCAAGCAGGCAGAGTAGAAGTTTGAAGATTTGAAGAGACCACAGCAACAGAAATCAAGTGATGCACAGCATTTCAGGGTGATACAGATCTCGACAATAACAATATCAAGGGGATCCACATTTAAACCCAATTTGTATTCAGTGGGGGCTCTAAAAGCATTGATTATTGTTAATTATCAAAGAGGAACCTACACAATATGCAATGTGGAAGTTTATCATGCATTTGTTCAGAAAGTAATCATCTTCAGAAGGTTAAAGTATAATAATTGCATTGTGGGATTTTTATTTAAACCCAATAATAAAATCATAAGCAGGTTTAATGTGCCATTTCCTGTTTTTACCATCTCAAGACTTTATACATTGGTGTTCTTATCCATCCTTGTGTTTTTTAAACGTCATCATAGCAACTTTGTGCCTCAAAGAGAGAGTATCAAAGAAATATTTGAGAACTTTCTTATAATCAGACTCAAAATGTGAGCCTAAAATTTTCCTAGAGCTGACCTCAATTAGAAGGGAGTTGTCACCATTAAAAAAGAACAGAAAACAAAATCCTTCTTGTGAGGCGTCAGCCTGTTCCCAGCGCTCAGCATCTTCACCCTGATGGTGGCAGGGATGGGATGAGTGTATTGACCGGATGACCGGATTCTCATAGGCAGAACCCCCATCACCACCACTGTTCTCCTGACTCATCATTCCTATTCTTCCAACCTTGGCCATCTCTGAATTGGGGTAGTTGTGAGGGACAGGATGGTACTTGAACTTCCTGACTGTTATAGCTTACTCTGGTACTGTGGCTATCACTTCCAGACTTCTGGCTAGTGGATGAACTCAGTACCTCACGGAATGACTTGGAAAGTTCATATACCAAGAAACTCTAGCTTGAAAAGCTGAGAGAAAAGCCCAGTACTTTCTCGTCCATTTATATAAAGAACCGATAGAAACAGATGTATTCTGTAAAGCAGTGCTTTGCAAAGAGGAGCGTTGGTGTACGTGTGGTTTTATGCCATTTCCCTAATAACTATTTGAGTTGATGATTCCCAATCTTTTCAGTTTTATTTCACTTGAGCCTCAGTTACTGGTCTGTAAAATAAAGGAGTTGTGTACTATGTCCAAGATGCCTTCCAAGTAGAATTTCTATCAATCTCTGAAGTATGTCTCTTTGCCAAAAAAAAAAAAAAAAAAAAGGCATAAAGAATAAGGTACCATTACATCAGAGCTTGTTGTTGCCCAGATCTTAATATTTAGCAGATATAATTTATCCCCGTGAAATATACCAAACATTTAGATAACCATATGTTGTAACTTATCTGGCCAAAAGAAAGTGCCCATCGTGTTCCTAATAGCTATATTATAAATAAGCTCTGCTGTGGGCTTTTGTAAATCGAAGCAAATTAAAATTAACTTTATTTAATTTGAGAAACCACTGAAGGCACTTTGTGTTAGACAGAGGTGCCATTGTACTGAAAACCGAACAAAGGAAGACAGGGATGTTGTTCTTTCCCTCCAGACGACTCTGGCCTCAAATACTTGAGAATCTCTGTGATTAAACAAGATCATTCAAACCTCAAAGTCCCACTAGTTTGGGGACAGTGAAAGGAGCATTGTAGGATATGGACTTACTCCTGACTCTGCCATTTAAGATCTTGAAACATTACCTTCTCTTGGAAAAAAAAAGAAAAGAAAAGGAAAAGAAAAAAAACCACACACACACACACACACACACAGGGTAGCTTGACTTAAATTTTAAAGTCTCTTCCAGTTCAAAGATTCTGAGTTCAATAATTTTTGTCCTGATTCTCAAAAGTAAACCGATAGAATGAAATAAATATGACTAGGAGTCAATTGTATGGATCTTTAGGGCCTTTTTCATCACAGCAACCAACTGGAAGTGACAGCCCCGTTCAGGGATCGGCACTTGTACTCGATGGTCATCATGGTCAGCTTTTACTCACCTTGACCAGCTGACTGCCCTGCAGTCCTTCTGCTACATAATTCAGTAGGGTATTCTAATTTCATCAATAAGTACACTTTTGTGTGTATTACTGTGTTTCCTTTTTATTTAAAGACTTCCATTTAGGTGCATTCGTTGATGAACTCTGCTAAATCTTATTGTTAAATCAAACCTGAAATGAACTTCAGGGCTCAGTATAGTTCAAGACCCATGGCTGTTTACCAAAGAAATTCTTTCTCCCATCCTTTCAAGTCAAGACACAGCAGAGAAAAGAGTTTCTCAGGTCTCTTCTTTCACGAACCACACCTCTGTGCTGCCTATTGTGTGCCAGCCAGGAACAAGGGAGCGGGGATCTCTGCCCCTGTTGAGTTTATGGTCGAGATGATCAGTAGATATTATTTTAAAACCACTGGTTAACAAACTCAGGGAGACCTTAACTCAAAAGGTCACATTTCAGGTCAGACCTGAAGGATGATGGCCTCATGTCTTCACCCTTCTGACCCCAGCTCTCTCTTAAAGATAGTTCTTGGTGCTTATCTTAGCAGAGAGTGTATGTAAGACATATACTTGACATCTGGTCAGTATCGACATTTTCACAGCATCATCCTAGGAGAAATGTCCTGATTTGTTCAGACACTGGTTGAAGAATGACACTTGTCCCCGTTAGCAGTCATCTTTAGGTCAGAAGTGGAAATTATATTTCTCTTCATCTTGATTATGTTGGAGACATTTTCCAGGATGCATTTTCTCTCCACCTTACCACTGGGATTTAAAGCAGATGTTGTATTTGCTTCATACCTGCCTTCCTTTGTAGTGGTGGTGGTGGTTGTTTTGGGTAAGAATCAAAATGTTCCTGTACCATCTATTCCCTTTCTCCTTCTCCTTCTCCTTCTTGCTCCCAAGTAACCTGAAGTTGATGTGAAACTTTCCCATTTGTATTTTTCTATTTCACTAAATATAAATCACATTTACTATTTTGTGAATTTATGAATCTACATACTAGTACACATCCTCATGCTGTACTTTTGCAACTTTGTGTCCTTTTAATCAAGATTTATTCATACAAATAAAGCAATTTCTTTCTCCAGTCTTCTGTGAAGAGAGTTAGTTTGCCTCTCCTCTTTCACAATTACCTGTGGCAGCAGTGCAGTCATCTTCGTGTCTGCTGGGCTCAGATGTGACAACCTCTAGGGGACACACCGGGAGTGGAACTGAGCCACACAGTACACGCATCTTCAGCTTCAGTAGGCATTGCCAAATGGCTCTCTAAAGTGACCAATACCATTCATCATCCACCAGCAATGTTTAAGAAATTCTATTTTTCCTCATTCTTGCCAACATCTGGTGTTAACAGACTTTAATTTTTGCCAACCTAATATCAAATGGCACCTCAGTGGTGGGTTCCCTGATTATTAATGAAGTTGAGCATTATTGCATATGTATTACTATTTGGTTAGTTTCCTCTGAATTTCCACCCTTTCCCAACTTTTCCATTAGGTTGTTGTTTTCTTATTGATTTATATAAATTATTTTTTCAGTTCTACATGTTGCTAATATCTTTTCTTATTTTTCAACTTGTGAAAACTTTGCATATGATGTCTGTTTTTCATACCAAAGTTCAGTGTAAAAGTCAGGTTATTTTATGCTTTGTAATATTTATGTGCTTGTTTTAAGAAAGTCTCCCTGCCCCAATTATATAATGGTATTCTCTTAAAAATTTTTTCTAACAATTTTAAAGTTTTACCGTTTATTACTTTTGCATAAACTGTGAGGGGAGGATTTAATATACGTTTCTCTATGGGTAGTTGATCATTCTAACACCATCCCTTTTTTTTACATGAATTTTAATTTCACTTCTGTCATATATTGAGCTCCCATTTCACATCTTGACACTTGGTCTGTTACCTAACTCAGCCAATACTACACAGTTTTCATGAGATTGGCACTGTAATAATTCTTAATGTCTTATCGGTCATGTCCTCCTTTCTTCTTTCCAGCCTCCGAATGCTTCCTCTGCTCTAGTTTTCTTTTCCCTCTGTACAACTTTAGTAATTGCTTGAATGAGGGTCTCTGTGATATATTCTTTCCATTTTTGCCCTGAAAACTTCTTTATTTCACCCTCACTATTGAATGGTGTGGAGTTTAGTTGGGTAATTCTAGATTGAGGACTTTTTTCAGAGCAATTTGAAAATATTCCACTGTTTTCTAGATTTCATTGCTGTTGTGAATTTATCAGTGTGTTATTCTTTTGTAGATAATCTGTTTTTTCTTTGTAGTTGCCTTTAAGATTTCTCTGCCTTTGGCATTCTCCAGTTTTTTTTATTTTACGTTTAGATATATCTTCATTTTTATTCATCTGCTTGGTTGTGCTTCTTGAAACCAAGGATTCATGACTTACCTATATTCTGGTAACTTTTCATCTACTATCTCTTCAAATTTTGCCTTTCCTCCATTATTTCGCTCCCTCTGAAACATCCATTAGTTAACACATCCATTAGAGACATTTTTATTCTATCTTTCATGTCTCTTAATTTGTTTGTTATATTTTCCATCTCTCCATCTTTTGGTAATACATTCTGGGTAATTCTTCAGATCTCTCTCTCTTTTCAGTGATATTAATTTATTTACTAACCTGTTCTTTTACTTTTTAAAGTTCAGTTACTATATTTTTAATTTCTATAAGTTCTTTTTTAAATCAGCCTCATTGTTTTCTTAATGACCTAAGTTCTTTAATATCTTCCATCATTTTAAACATACTTTGTAATTCCATTGCCTTAAGTTATTGGGGGTTTAATCCTGATTTTCTTGGGTTGGCCGACTCTTGCTTATAGCGGGTTTTTTCTTTATGTGTTGTGCTATTTTCACATATGAGCTCATCTGCAATGGGCCTGTGTTTGTTTCGCTTGCCACGAGAAACTGTTGGGGCCCAGTTTGTAGAAGAAATTCTGTATTTCCTTTTGTCTGGAGCCCAGAGCTATCAACAGCACTGCTTATGTTCCTTTATGCAGGGTATATAATTTCAAATTCCAAGCCTATGCGAGGTCCAGGCCAAGCATTAGAATTTTCCAAGGAAACTTTTCCTCCCTCCAAAGACTAGACAGAGCTCCTTGTAATGGTGGGTAGAAGGTTCCCTTTTCACTGGGGTGCAGCCTTTCTAGGCTCTCAGCTCTTGCAGAGGCTTCGGTTCTAACCTCCCCAAGCAGGCCCAGGACCTCCTTCTCTCTTTCCTTACAGGGGTAGGAACCTGAGCTTCCCAGCCAGTGAGACTGCCTCTCTCCGTACCCCTCAGGGCAACCACACCCTAGAACATCCTCCTCCTCTCCCACTCTTCATCTAACCTCCCCTCTTCCTTGGGTTTCAGCTCAGCCACCACTTTATCCAACAGCTTTCCCCACACACCACCCCCTGCTCTGTGCGTCCCGTACCCACTTCTGTAAGAGCAGCTTCACTTTGCACTCCTCTTGACTTCATTTGCCTTCATCCTCCATTTCACTCGAAGTCTTTTGAGGACAAGGGACTGTCTGCTCACTGGTGCCTGGCATAGTCTGCTGGGTGCTGGGTAGATACTTCTTGTATGAATGCATGTTGTTTTTATAATAAAAAAGTAGGGTTCAGGTGCTAGATGTGAAGCACCCCAGTCTCTGTGTGAGGTCAGAAGACATCATCCACTGGCATTGCTCTTAATAAGAACAACACAAACAGGTGAGATAAACCCTACACTGAAGAAATTGCACCTCAACAGATCATTTGAGACTGTATCTCAGGATGTGCCCTGAAGATCTGTGTGCACAGAGGCCGGCCACAGGAAAGCACAGGGACTTGTCGGTGCCCACTCGGTACTAGGAGACCGGGCATTAGAGTGGTGGTCACTGATAGGCCATCGATGCTGGAATAAGAATCAGGCAAAAAAAAGTCAATCAGACTATACTTCATCCCCTGTAAAATGCTCTCTTCAAGAAGCAGGGTGTCACTCAGGTTCCCTTAGGAAACAGGAAGTCTGTGAGGCTGACATGGAAACCGCAGGCATGGAGGCTGCTCTCAGGCCTGCCTATGCTCTGCATCCCTGCCTCACCAGCCTCAGTCAGTCCCTCTGGCTCCCTGCTGCTCTCCGCACATGGGTCTCACCCTCTCCTCACCAGCTGGCTTCCTCCACTTTGCTTCTGCCCCCACATAGTCTTGGTTTGCACAAGGTGTCGGGGCTGCTCACGGCATCACACCGCAGCTCTCCTGCTCATCCTCTCACTGCCTGCTCCTCTGAGGAGGATGCCAGAGGGTCCTCATCCTTGGGCAGTCTATGGCCTGGCTTTCCTGAACTCAAGTGCCCGTCTCTGCTGCAGTCAGGCTCTGGCTTGGAGGGCACTGGTGTGAAGCATTCCTGCCCAGATGGCAGCAGGACCAGGGATGGGCTGTTTCCCATAGGCACCCTTGAGCGTGGGCAGCCCCACACCATTCGGCAACCTCTGATTCTCACCAAGCAACCTGCTAAGTTCTTCCTTGCAGCACCTTTATTCCAAAAAGTGGGAGAACTGGGTGATAATATCCAATGTTCCAGATGTTAGAAAGATAATCAACCCCATTCCACATTAATTAATTGTCATCCTAGTTTATTTATCAATCTCTTGCAGGCTTAGTTGTTGTGAGCTGGTTTCTAGGCTTGAGCCCCTGCTGCTCTGATAAAGTCCGATTTCTGAACCCGCACAGATGAGAGCCAGTCCCTCCGTCAGTAACAATTGCACCAAGATATGGAGCACATTAAGGCCTTGCACTGGAGCCAGACTTATTCTAGCTCTTTCCTTCCTCTCCTAGTGCCTGGAGTGCCAGGTTCATTGTAATTTTAATCAATTATTAGAATGGATGTCAAGCCTATAATTTATAGTTTTCAGCTCTAACCATGAAATAGGGGAATGAAGCACCATGATATCATCAAAGAAAATATATACTCTATTAGAACCATATAAAATTTGGACCAGAGTCATCATCTCAAGCTGAAAATACCTACACAGCATCCCTCTGCCTTCCTTGCCACAGGCCCTGCCCTGTTAATTGGAGGGGAGGCTTGTCTTCGCTCGTTGCCTGCCACGCTCTGTCCCATGCAATCGAAAGTCACACCAATGTTCACAACTTTCTTTCACATGCAAGTATTACCTTAGCTATTGATTTGCTTATATTTAGAATTCAATAATTTTTCTTTTACAGAATCTGTGTTCATTTGCAACGTAAAATTAATATTTCACTTATGTGGAAAATAACCCCTATTAGCTGTGCCATCTTAGGGCAGTTATGTAACCTGCTCTACCTTGATTTTTTTTATCAGTCATACAGGATCACAAAGCCTCCCCCATCGGGTTCCTGTGAGGATTATAGAGATAGATAGAAAGTGCTTGGCTTAAGGGACCTTTCAAATCACAGCTTTAGAAGAGTGAAAGGAAAGAGGAAGGTGTGGGGGGGTGCTATTTTCCATGCCCTCCATGTGAGGAGGTGGAAACCAAGCGCCTGTAGGGAGCCTGGTCTCCCTCCCCTCCGTCTGTGGGCTGGTCCCAGGGCTCCCTCTCCTTCACTCACCCCAGCCACAGGACTCGACTGCGGACAGATCTTCCTCACTCGTCCCTAGTCCCCCTCAAGCTCTGGGAGTTCAGATGATGTAATGACGACCCAGCTTTCAGTTCTGCCTGAGCAACCTGACTTCCACTTGTCTATTTGACCAGAAGTTAAAACTGAGTCATCAGATCAGAAGTTGGGCACTCACTCTGGCCAGAGTTGTTGCCTTATTAGAGGATTTCACAGTGAAATTAAAGCTCTGCTGTGTATTCCTGCCCCTTTAAACGTCTGTATGATCCAATGACACCCTTTAAAAACCCATACCATATTCTGCTTTTCCCAGCATAGAGAGCCAGACAAATCTGATAAGGAGTCCTCAGGGAACTGTGTGAACACACAGCTGTTGGGGAAACACGGCCAGTCTGCTCTGTTTTCAGCGTGTTGCATTCAGACACACCACACTCTGTTGTGTTCATTGATGATTATGATAAATGCCACATTCCTAGGGATGGAAGGATCTGCTCAGCCACCACTAGCCTGTTCATTATTTATATACAGTTAAAGAGCATGGCCCAATTGAATGCAAACATCTGAGAAAAGTCATTATTCATGTACAGATCAAATTGAACATTTGTCATTTCTCCAGTGATTTAACATATTCTTTGTGCCTTGGGACCTCAAATTATATTAAGCAGAGTAGATGCTTTAACTCTTTCTAGTTTAATTGTTGGCCTTCATCCACTTGTTCAGATTACTTGGACTTGTTTGAAATTAGCCCTTGCTTCCCCTTAATATGTAAAATAGGAAAGGAAGAAAATTTCTTTTTAGGACCTATTGCATTCTAAGGATGAATGCAAATTGTTCTACTATGATTCTTAATGAGCCACTATTAACATAGTAGGAACCCCAGTACATAAATGCAATACCTCTTTTCACATCATTACTCCTAATGGAACTGTTACCAGGATAATAGCTTGACCTTTAGCTACAGAATCAGATAGCAAAAATATATTCTGCTTACTCGATACTGCTATTCACATAGCATATTGAGCGTTTTCAGGTCAATATAATCACAATATTTTGGCCTAAGACCTCATCTGCACTTGCAACAGAATAGGATTTCTTCTTCGGCAGATAGGTTCCAGTTAAAAGTCACTTTTAAGTATGAATGTAACCCAAGAAATAGAATGTCACTAACAGACCCAGTGGAAATATTTGTTGTGCAGGTAGGTGTTTTTCAAGAAGCCTTATGCTGTGCCTTCGGTGATCTCAGACACAGACACAGGAGGCAGAGACTTCCTGGTTTCTTTTTATTGAAACTGGATGGGTTTTAACTGGAGAGAGAAAAAACAACCAGAAATGGTTGCCTTTCTAGGAGTGACAGAATACCTGAGCTCAAGATTAGATTCGAAAGATCTATTGGAAGCTCCTCACAGCGTGGGAGAAGCATTCCAGGAGTCCCTCTGGTTCTCCTAAACCCGGTTGTTGACACACGTAGTGGCTGCGAGTCGTTTTGATGTGGGCATAACCCAAATCTACTAATGGGTGCTAATTTGGACACCTGCATTTCACAATCTAAGGAAAGAGGGGTTGCTATGGAAATTAATTAAATAAATAATATTACAAGGGGGGAGATGTTTATCTGCTAAGACAATGTATTCAGTTCTTTCAGTGGTACACACTTCCATATAAACGAATAGGGTGCTAAATACAAATCAAATGTTCATTGAGTTCTTAGTACAAAGTGCTGTTGTAGGTGCTTTGGGGGTCCAAAATCAATGAAGACCTGAGATATCTATAACCCGGTGTGGGAGATTCAAAAGCAAACCCTACCCCCGAGGTATTGTTCCTTCTGTGTCTCTCCCATCCCACATCTCATATACTGGGCAGCCTGGGTGATATTTTCCCTGATCTTTAATTCTGCTTCCTAACCATCACTCCTCTTCTACTCTATTGGGCTGGGCTGGGTCCTTTCCTCTGAGGTTTTTAGCGCAGCTACATCTCTCCCTCGCACTCCCCCATCACCCTGCCATCTTGGAAAACTTCACCGTTCACGTGAAAGGTCCATCTGACGCCCCAGCCAGTAGTATGCAGACCTCACCCACAATGACGTTCACCACGACTACATTCACCTCGACTACATTTCAGCCCCGCCTGTGAGCACACCTTAGCATTCCCATCCAGAATTGCTCGCTGCCACTTACACTCAGCACTGCACTCCCAATTGCCCTTACTCCACGGCACCGCCTTGCCAACCCTGTTGATATTTCCATTCCATGGTCTCTAAATTTTCCCAAGTCTGTGAGCCTTTTTCTGGCTTCACTTCTTTCCCAGGTTTGCGTGGGAATAGGGAGTGAGGAAAGTTGAGGTCATTCATTCCAGGTGGCAGCACATCTTAAAGTGCTTTGTATCCCTGCGCTTCTGCCAAGACTGTCCAGCTAGACTAACCCAAGAGCAGCCCTACCATCCAGGGGCTCCGCTCCCAAAGAGGAGCTGCAAAGCACCCTGGGAAAAAACCGCCTGCCCCTACAGGTTGTTGCCAACACCACAGGCCTGCTTGGTGTCCTCACATCCTCAGTCAGCTGCTTTCCAACTTCTGTTCTCAAAGGCAACCCCAGACTTTCCCCACACTCTCCATTCCCCTCACCGTACATGCAAGGAGGTCTTGGGAGTGATTACTCCAGCCTATAACCACTTCTCAACCTGCCCGTCTTCCCTTCCTCTGGGGTCAGAGGAAGAAGTCCCTCCTATTCGAGGGTGACCCTCCATTACTAGCCTGACCCATCCCCTTTGATTGTCCCCTTTTTCCTGGATCCTGTCCTCCTGCACAACGTTGCTGTTTCCATCAGCCTGCAAACATGCTCAGGTTTCCCAGCCCTCAGCCCTCCTACCCTGGCAGCCCTTCTTCTCTTCCTTCCTCCACTGAACCCCGTTTTTTAGTGTGTACTCTGTGGCCACCCCACCATTCCTTGATGACTCTCGGTGGACACTTTCCAAGCCTCCCTTCCTGGCCCTTCCTCTGCACTTAAACTGTGGGTCCTCCTCAGTCAGCACCACTCGCTGGCTTTACAGGACCCCTCCTGGGTCTCCAGACTCTGGCCCATCCTGGGTTCCTTCATGGACTCCTACGCCTTAATCTCCATTCAACCACTGGGGTTCTCACTGGCTCTGTGCTTGGCCCGGCGCTCTGTTCACTCCACAGGCTCTCCCTGGTCAAAGTTCTTTCTCTCATTTTAACTACCACTTGTATGTTTGTGCCTGTCAAACTGGTACCAGCCTGGACCCTTCCCTGAACTGTAGGCTTCTATATAGGGAAGGGTACCCAAACTCAACATGTCCCAAACCAAGCCTAATACATCTGCCTCTGCCCTCACAAACCTCCCTTTCTTCTATAGTTGCCAGGTCATGTGATTGAGCAGAAATGCCTGTTCTATATACAGTTCCGGTCAGCTGTCCATCTTTACGCACACAGCCCTAACTGACGCTGCAGTGGCTTCCTCAAAGGGATCCTCCTCTCACTCCCAGATCCATCCTCCCGCTGCCACCCAGCTCCTCCCGCACGACTGGGTTCTTTACATTTGTGTGTGGATTTTTTCCTTCTTTCAAATTATTTTCTTAGGATAAATTTCTAGGAGTAAGATTTCCAATGCAAAAGTGTAACAGTTTTATGCCTCTCATTATATATTACCATCTTGTTTCCAAAAAGGTTTTTGCCAGCTTATGCCAACAGTGATGTTTGAATATGCCAGGCCCGCACAATTTTATCAATATTAAGTATTAGCTTTTTAACATTGCTCTTCTCATTTACTAGGTATAAAATGTGTTTTGCAATTTGGGAGCTTACATATTTGTTGAACATTTTTCCTAATGCTATATACACTGTTCGTTAACTATAGAGACTTTTGAAGTTGCTCTTTTATTTGAGTGAGCGCTTTGTATGGTGGTAGATATTGAACCTTTTCAGTCACATTTAGTGCAGTTAGCTTTTCTCATTCTAATGTGATGTTTCTTTTCTATTCAATAGAAATTTTATAGTTTTACAGCGTAGTTGAATCTATCAACATTTTCCTTTGTCATTTCTTTTTAAAAGAAGCCTTTAAAACATTAAAATTACCAACATTTTAAATATGTTTTTATTGATTTCAGAGAGGAAGGGAGAGGGAGAGAGATAGAAACATCAATAATGAGAGAGAACCTTTGACCGGCTGGGGATTGAGCCCGCAACCCAGGCACATGCCTTGACCAGGAATCGAATGGTGACCTCCTAGTTCATAGGTCAACCACTGAGCCATGCCAGCCGGGCCACATATTGTAAATACCAAGTGGGCAGTGTGCTGTGAGTACATACTTGGTCGTGACCTACAGAGAGGAGAGCACGTTGGGAAGCACTCAGGCATGACATGCGGAGCAGCAGCGTCCATGCCAGCTCCTGTCTGTGCAGTCACACGCTGGGCGGTTTTAGTAAGATAATGTCTGGCCTCCTTTTCGTCCTGTCCTATGACTCTCCATAGTTTCTTTTGTGCTTAATAGATAGATCTTTCCTAGAAGCCAGTAGAACATTGCAAGAGTTGACTCAATATAGAATTGGAACTTTCATTGAGCTACAACTGCATTCTGCCCAGCCGGTGTTGCTCAGTAGGTTGAGCGTTGGCCCTTGCGCCAGGAGGTCACAGGCTCATTTCCCCATTTTCGACATTTCTCTCTCATCAGTGTTTCTATCTCTACCTCTCCCTCATCTCTCTGAAATCAATAAAAATTTATGAAAAAGAAAAAAGATACAATTACATTCTATTTATTCTGAGAACTGATTGAGTTAGTAGGAATAACCATGAGAACATCATCTTTTTTGTGTAATTTTGCGTAAGATTTTGAATTAATTAAAAAGTGAAATATTTTAATACAGTTCTTGAATTTTGTCTTGGGGCCAGAGGATCCATAGGAAGCATTTTCTCTGCTCATAAGACATATATACATGGAGCACTTTCCATAAGGCACTTCCCATAAAAACTACTCACTATGCAGAGCTGGTTTCATTTTGAAGCCCAGTACATTTTATAGTCAGGGCCCTGCCAAGCTTCACCCCCACCACAGGGATGTAATATGGATAGTGAAGCTATCTAGTGCAGAACCCATGTCTTTTAGCAATATATATATATGTTTTTTCTTCTTGGGATATATTTCTGTTTCGGATCTGCCTGTTTTATTTGTTGAAGCATTTAACAATATTTCACATTTTCTTTCAGTCTTCACAGAAAAGTACTGTACTGCTAATCATGTGGATAAACTTCCTGGCCCGAGAGACTGGGTACAGATTCTACAGGATCAAATTAAACTGGCCAGAAGAAGGTTAAAAAGAGGCTCAGGTATGAATGCGCTGCAAGAAAATAGTTACAGAAGCCCTTTATTGAATTCTCAGGCATTGCAAAGTGCAAGCTTTGCTCTCGCATGCTCCGCTGTCCCTTGTCTTTTGAAGGAGATGCACTGCATAATGTGCTGCGGTTTTGTTTTTTAAAGTCTTATTCAAAAGAGTTTTGAAACTCACCTGAAGATTAAATAGTGAAAATATATCAGGCCATTCACTCTGAATAGTACAAAAGAGAAAGATTGCTAACCTCATCTGTGGGCTTACATTCTTACGGAGGAAAGTGAGTCTCTGTTGTGATTTGCTTCCATTGCCTATTGATTTTTGTTTGTTTGAATCTGCCTAACTTTATAAAATGTACTATTTATTTAAGGTAAAAAAAACAACAACACACACAGTAATCATTCCACCTGAAACACCACATGAAATAGAGATTTTAAGTCAAATATTTATTTATTTAAAAAAAAATTTAAATCTGGGCTTGGTGATTCTGGAATTTCTTCCAGGAAAAGTGAACACAAGTTGAATTATGACTATTCAGTCATTTGAAGTCTCAGCCTCCCCAGTGACAGTGGGCCAGTTTAGCGGTGAGGAGTCCCTTTGAGGTCAGTTTTCTGCTATCACGTAAAAATAATCATCTCCAGGCGGTCGCAAACCTCTCTCTCTATTTTTTTAATCCTGATCAAACTTCAGTGTCTGCCCTGCTCAGAGCCACCTGTGCTCCGCGGCTCGAGTGTGAGACAGACCTGAGGTGCTGACACGTTACAGGCTTGGGTGGCATGGGATCCATGAGCAAGCAGTACAGTGCATGAGGCTGTGTCGCTCACTGACCCTAAAGTATGTGAACTCACAGTGAGCGGTAGCCACTGTGACCGGCCGGTGGAGGAGCTCAGCTGACGGCCTCGGGGAGAGCTCCTGGCACAGGCGGGGAAGACCCTGGCAGCATCAGTGAGACACCTGGGCGCCCAGGGACTAAGTGATTTTCAGTATGAAAAACCTTACAGCTCTTTTCTCTGAAAGTCGCTACTAGGACTCTAAATGTTCAGCTGTAGAATCCTTCAAAGGACTCTAAAATGTAAGCTCTACCTGAGCATACCCTGACCTACCTATGATAGAGTTATATAAGCAATTTACAAAGCTCTAGGTCCCAAGGTCATGTCTGAAAAAGAAAATATTTAGCTTTGGATGATTTTTTTAATCTCCCCATCATTTTTTTCTTTTATATTTAATTGATGCTCTTTTTATAAAGAGCAATAGACGACTAATTTTTTTTCCCTCTGTGCCATTGAGTGACAGCTACCACTGGCACAGTCCCAGGAAAAGGATTCCCTCACGGGTTTTCTTTCAGCACCAGCTACCAAATCCTGGCCCCACTGCCTGGGGAGGACCTATGAAAGTCCTATGACTACTAATATTTTTAATTGGCAAAATATGTATTATCGTATCAGGTAATAAGTCATAATGGGATCAGAAGATTTGGTTTCGAGTGTTACGGCTACTCTTTACCAGCTCTGGGCACGTCACCCCATCTTTCTAACGCTCAGTGCCCCTCTCATGAAGTGGACATAAAAATAAAGCCTGCCTCAGAGTTGGGAGGCTCAGACACATTCATGTACACCAATGTCTTTACAAATGAAGCTAGTGTAGCTTCTCTGAGATTGTCTGCATCATACACGGCAGTGCCTGGAAGCGGTGGAGGTCACTGAGGAAGTCACAGCCCGTGGCCCCTTGTATCCCAGGTGGGGACCAGCAGCCTGCGTGCCTGAGCAGCTTTGCTTTACCACTGCTGTCCCAGCGTAATTATTAATAAAGCCCCTTTCACTCTCAAAGGTTTCAGACTTGGATAAATGATCTGGTCATCCTCCCCGGTCCCTCAGTGTTCCCTGTCTTCTCCTTCATTACAACTCATCACAGAGCAAGATAGAGTGGAAAGAACTGGTCTGAAGTCCTAGCTCTGAGCTGCCATTTACAAATCCCTGGAACTTTTGGACAAATTTTTCAACCACTGGCAGCCCTGCATTCTTCATTTATATGACAAGGCTAACAGCTACCTCAGGGGTGTTTTCAGAGATAGAATTAGACAATGTAAGTATTGCCAGTAACAGTGAACTGACACATAATGATACTCAAAAAATGTTCCTGACCTTATCTTCCTTCCCGTTGCCAACCAAAAGCAAAACAACTCCTCTATCCTTGCCACTTCTTAAAACCACTACCTTCTCTTTCTCCCAGTATTGTTGGTCAAAATTCTTCCAAATAGATTTGCATCCCTGAGTGGGCTCCCCCATCCCAGTTCACTTTAGAATCCATTGCCCTTTGCCCTCTGATCTCATCTTCTACATGAGCTCTTGCTGCATTCACATCCCAGTGACCAGATTTCACTCTATTTATCTTAACACTCCAACTTAACCTCCATCTTGATTTTTACTCTGTAGAACCTCATCCTTCTTGAAGCTCTCTTCCCTTGGATTCTATGACTTCATTCTCTTTGTTTCTCCTCCACATTTTCTGGCAATGCCTTCGGTCTCCTTCACTGCCTCTCCTTCACACGTCTCCTAAAGCCAGCATTCCCAAGTTTCTGTCCTTACTTTTCTCATTCTAAATCCTCACTCCTGACTTGAACTGTTCCGGCATTAGTGGCTCTCAGGTGTGCAGCCCCAGACATGGCCATGCCCCGAGACCCTAGACTTCATTCTCTGCCTCAGCTAATGAAATCTGGTCTTACCTGCCCCTACTAAATGCTTCTCCTAGTTTCCTGTCCCCCGGAGTAAAATCCCCTTCTACATCCCACCCCCTACCCTCAGTGAGGCAGACAAGGCTCTTCATAGTCACCAGCCTCATCTGCAGATGCTCCCTGTTCTGAAATATGCTAGGTTTTCCAACTCACGCTTTTTTTTAAAATGTATTTTATTGATTTTTTTACAGAAAGGAAGAGAGAGGGATAGAGAGTTAGAAACATCGATGAGAGAGAAACATCAATCAGCTGCCTCCTGCACACCCCCCACTGGGGATGTGCTCGCAACCAAGGTACATGCCCTTGACCGGAATCGAACCTGGGACCCTTCAGTCCACAGGCCGATGCTCTATCTACCGATCCAAACCTTCTAGGGCCCAACTCACGCCTTCTCTCTGCCTGTCCTAGCAGCAGTTCTTCCTCCTGGAGCCTTCACGGGCAGTGTAGCATTTTAGTCTTCTGCCACGGGAGGAGTCACCCACCTGTTTGTTGCAGTGACCATGAGAGCCTTAGGAGCACAGATGGCTTCTGAGTCATGTTCCTGTCCCTAACGTTGTGTGGCCCAGCATGGAACCAACAAATGAACCAGCGAATCAATCAGTGGGAAAGAAGGAAAAATAGTCCACAGCAAAAAGTCTTACTGTTTAGCTCATCTAGTTCCTGTGAGATCCTGGAGAATATTCTTTCATCAGTTCCTTCCTTGAGGTTCAAATACCCTGAAACCCACGGGGCAGTACCGTCCCTGAGCTCTGTTCTCTGGAACAAGATATGCCTGTGGCCACTCACATGGTTGTCCCAGAGTGCCCTTTCTTCCTCCTCCTCAAGCTCTTTCTCGTATTTCCTTCTCTGCACCCCCATCTTCGTAGTTCCCTCCTAATTTCCTCTCTTCTCCCTTCCTCCCCCAAAGGCTGAGTCTTGTGTCATGCTGCCTGACCTCACCAGGGGAGGTTAACTGAGTAACACTATATTCGCTCCTGTCAGCAGGGTCTCTTATGCCTTCTTATGCTAAAGGCCTCCAGCCTCAGCCTTGGCCACCTCACAAAGCCCCTTGTATTACTTTATTTTATTTTTTTAATATTTTTATTGATCTCAGAGAGAGGAAGGGTGAGGGAGCGATAGAAACATTGATGAGAGAGAAACATCAATCGGCTGACTCCCCCATGCTCCCCACTGGGGATTGAGCCTGCAACCCAGGCATGTGCCCCATTCGGGAATTGAACTGTGACCTTCTGCTTCATAGGTCGGTGCTCAACCACTGAGCCACACCAGCCAGGCTCTTTGTATTACTTTAGCCCCTTTAGATTTCAGGCTCCAGGAAAGGATTGGGGTGAAAAAAAAATGTTTTACAGTAAATGACAAGTGCTATCAAAGACAATTGCCCAATCATTTTACACAGTAAGTAATGCTTAAGCACTAATACCATATTGCATGCTGTGTCTCTTCTGTTTTATATCCCAAATCAGATTTCGAGTATGTAGCCTGAGCAGTGTGGTTGCTAGTATTAGGATGGTCTTGTGTTGCCTAAATTCTGCCTTGGCAATCTTGACTGTTGGGTATGTACGAACTTCCATTTGTCTATTGATTTGCAGGCGATGATTGTTGATTCCCCTAAATGGGACACTAACTTTAATATTCAGGTTTGAGAGAGATCTAAAGTTGTCATAGTGAAGAGACCTAAATTTAATACTCAGCCCAAAAGAAAGGCAAAGGGCCAAAGTAGCAAGAACCAGCTACCCTTTGGTTCTCCACACACCACCCCACCTGTGCCACCAACTTGCAGTCTGAGGTGGGCTAGCACATTCCTCCACTCAGAATCCACAGAAGCATGCCGGTCCCTTCTTGTCTCACATGGGCTAGTAGGGTAAATGGAAAGTGGAGAAATGCTTGGAGCTCCTTGGGGGCTTGAGGGAAAAGAACTGTAAGTCCAGAATGCTGATGTTACTAACCTGGGTGCTGCAGAGAAACCCAGAGAGAGGAAGGAGAGGGCTTTGTGGACAAAACGTGTGCCCATGGCTGGAGGTGATTACAAGTCCCTGAAGGACCTGAAACACTGAAGACAAATGGTGGGGAGACTGTTGAGTGTCTGCTGAATGTATTCGAGAGGCCTCTTCTCAGAGACACAGAAACAGCCTTCCTGGCAGTGGGCCATGTGACTGAAATAGGAAGACTGTTTAAATTCTGTTTCCCCATACTATATATTTTATACATAAACACACCCTTTTTTCCTATTTCAGATGCTAAGACAAATTATTATGAGTTCTGGTCTCCATTCCCTTCCCCGCTTCCCGCCCCTCCCTCCCCCCAACAAACACACATGTACACGGTAGGGACTTTTTTCCCCATTCCTGTGTCTCTGTCCCACAAAGACTGACCAGTGACCACACCTCTCACCCAACTCCGTATTTGTATTAGTGAATCGCATGACAGGCTCATTTCCACACGCCCATGCCTGCTTCTACAGAATGGGTCCCAAACCGTAGACTGTTCCCAGCCCTTCCCTTCCAGGGAGCTTTGCACGTGCCCAGAACATTGTGTGGCCTGCTCCGTAGTTATCACATTTGATTTTGGACATTTTCACTTTGACTGGTGGGTTTACATTATCTGCCTAAATATTGGGGATCAGCACCTGGGCACTTTTCTGCCTCTCTAGCAGGTTCTGTTAGCATCCAAAAAGTGGAAGGTGCCACCTGGCTGGGTGGCTCAGTTGGTTGGAGCATCGTCCTGTTCACCTAAAGATTGCCAGTTTGATTCCTAGTCAGGGCACATACCCAGATTCCTAGTTCAATCCCCGGTCGGGGTGTATGGGAGGCAACCAACTGATGTTTGTCTCTCTCTTTCTCTCTCCCTTCTTCTCTCTCTAAAATCAATTAAAAAAAAAAAAAAAGCATATCCTCGGGTGAGGATTTTTTAAAAAATGTGGAAGGTGTCTGCAGAATCCAACCCTGACGCACAGACCAGACCAGCACATCAGCAATGACCTGCCAAATAGGTTTGTCTCCCCATTTTTTCACATCCTGTGACACTTCATTCTCCTCAAGCAACACAAAAGTGGGACCCGAGCAAATGGGAACTAGAGCCATTGTCATGCTGATAGGAACTCAGAGGTTTCTCAAAAATATTACTTGTTCTCCTGCTTTTTGTCTTGATTATTTTTGGTCCAAATGATAATCCAAACAGTGTCTCATAGATATTCCACAATTTTAACCTTTTTTATCATATTTGGCTCAATTCCTGGAATTAGATACAGACTCCACCTGGGCAAGCTAATCAGCTTCACTGTTCAAGAAAGCTCACACTGCCCTAGCCGGTGTTCTCAGTGATTAAAGCATCAGCCAGCACAGAAAAGGGTCGGGTTCAATTTCTGGTCAAGGGCATGTACCTGGGTTGCAGGTTCAATCCCCGGCCTTGGTCAGGGAGCATGAGAGAGGCAACCAATGTCTCTCCCACATTGATATCTCTCTCTCTCTCTCTCTCTCCCTCTCTCTCTCTCTTTTTCTCTCTCTCTCCTCCCCGTCTTCCACCCTCCCTTACACTCACTCTAAAAATCAATGGAAAAAATATCCTCAGGTGGGGCTTAACAACAACAAAAAAAAGAGGAAGACGTGCCTCTTGAAAAAGTGCCCCATGCAGATCTGTAAGGTTGTTACATGAATCCAAACAGAAATTCATTTGGGGCTCTCATTACATGTAATAATTTTTTTTCTATAACTGGAATGATTCCTTTCGTGGTGTGGATTTTTATCATTTTCATTAGATTATTTCCTTAGAGCTGAAATTGCAATTTTGTGTGTGTGTTAGATATAAGAGTAAAACTGTCACTGCTATTGAATTTTTATTGGACTTTCTCAATCTTTTCCAAATTTTACAATTTGACTGTCACCAGGAAAGAAAGATGGTGAGATCATTGTTGTTGACAGATGTTATAATTAAATTTGAGTAACATAGTCATGTTCTTCCTCCATGACCCTGTGCCCTGTTCATGCAGCTGGTATATACCAACTTATACATGTTTTTGTTTACATATATTCTGTTCTTACTAAAGCACATAATTGCTGCATAGGCCTGCTTTTTAAAAGTTAGGATAACTTAATTACAAAGGGAAGATCCACTTATACCTAAAACCGATTTTTGTTATAACTAAATGAAAAGAAATTGTACATGGAAAGAGGAGAAAATTACTCAAGTATAAAGTGAACTGAAACTTGAAGATTTAAAAATTAGTTCATAGTCATATATGTGATACATGTTTGGATGATTAATAGCAAAGAGATTAAGAGTCCAAGTATAAACCTGAGTCAAATCCTTGGCAGTGTCACTTACTAGCTATGTCACCTTAGGTACATTTCTTAACCTCTCTGTCTCAGTGTCATTTGTTAAAATGGACATAATAACAGACCTGCCTTGTGGGGTTTTCTAAGGGTTAGATGACTCAATGTATGTCAAGTGCTCAGTAAATGAAAAGCATCTAATAAATGATGGTGGCTAGCATTGCTATTATTATTATTGCTGGAGAATCTTTTAAATCCTAGACAGTGAGTCCAGCCGGTGTGCTCAATGGTTGAGCATCGACCTATGAACCAGGAGGTCACAGTTCAATTCCTGGTCAGGGCATGTAGAAGCCGGCTAATCAATGACTCTCTCTCATCATTAATGTTTCTATCTCTCTCCCTCTCCCTCTTCCTTTCTGAAATCAATAAAAATATACTTTAAAAAATGTTTAGTCCTAGACAATGAAAATATTATCATGTAGTTCAACTACCTATCAAATCCAATCAAACTAATTAGAAGAAAATAATATCTTCTAAATATAAAAATAACATGTTTGTTATTTATTTTTTAAATATACAGAATAATTGTAAAAACCCAAAGAACAAAATTTTAAATACCTATAAGCTTTTCATTCAGAGAAACATTACTAATATTTTAGTTTGTCTTGTATTTTATCTATAAATCTATATACAAAATTTTATTCTTACCATTTGTCTTACTGCTTGACATGAATGTTTTTGTTGTTAAATATTCATCTGCAACATAATTTTTAGGGGCTTCTACTCTTTTTCAACCTAAATTGGTCTTGATTAGTCTTTCTCTTCTCAGTGTTTTCTCTTTGTGGTGGATTGGGCAGGTCGGCAGACAGTGGATCACTGAGTCAGTGTGTCTCAGTCTGAGGACAAGATGTGAGAGAGTGGACTAGAGTGGAAATCTTTGAACCCTGGTTGTGTTTAAAGCAACAGCAACAAAACACAAGAACATAGGACTAGCTTGCTTCCCAACTGAGCATTACAATGTGATACAAATGCAACCCTCATTTGACGAGCCTCACATGCACACATGCAGGGAACTCCCCACGGGGCCACTAGCCCTGGGACAAGGAGCGCTGCTGAAATTAGGCCATGATGACATGTTTTGACCTGTCCTGTAGCATGCTGGGGAGACAGACAAGTCCTTCAATTCTCGGAGACATATGGGCACCTGCGTTTAGGTTTAGTGGAAGGTTTTCTGAGACTGAAGGATCTACCTTTGGAAAATTCATAAGGAGATTGAAATATATCAGAGATGAGCAAAGGTTTGCATTTTAAAACAGAAGTGATGGCTCTTTTAAAGAAGTGCTTATTTCTTCTGATTTTCTTTATGACTGAATTGATGCCAACTTAGATTGCCAGCTCCACGATCTGAATTTCCAGTAATCTCCAAAGAAAGAGTCATTCTCAAGATTTCCTAAGCCCGCCCCACAGGAGTGGTTCTGGAAATGACAAGCAAACATCTACCACAAGAATTCACTAACCTCATGCATCATATTTCAACAATTCACCCCCAAATCTGGATGGATCTTTAAGCCAATGTAAATAAGCGAAAAGCATTGAAATCATCAATGATTGATAGAATAAGCTTCATAAGCTATAAAAAATATTTGATACAGGAAAAATGATTTTATTTCATATTTAAAATATCTTATTTAAATATTGGTACTAAAATCCATAATGTGAACTGGCTGGAGCTGAAAAGGGAAAAGAAAGGTGAAAACTCCTATGCATACCAGCAGTGGAGATTTTAAATTGTGTGACTGTATTGGTGAAATGGATGTGCTCCCTGAAACTAATGAGATTTGTGTTTTATGTTTGTAACCAGCAGAGGTAGCTGACGGTGATGAAAGACTGGACAGCATCTCTCTACCACCAACAGGTAAAACACATTTACATTTTCATCACCCGCTGGAAAATACAGCACAGGAAAATATTTGCATTGAAAATGTTTTTAACATTAGAGATGCAGATGCTTGAGCCAGAATGCTTCTGTGACAGACACAGACTACAATCAGAGGTGCTCAGTGCCCTGGGTTCAGACATATTTGTCACAGTGAATATGAAAAGCTCCATTTTTCTCACAGTTTTATATTCTTAAAAACCTCAGAACAGCAAGTCCTAAGAAATTAGTGTCACAAGATTTTGTCTCCCAAAACCTTTGGACATTAAAAAATATTTTAACATGATATGACATTTCTTTTTAGAACAGGGATCACCAGTTTTATGATGAAATTCATGTCCATTCTGCCCTCTCCCACCTGCTCCAAAGGGCTTTGAGTGGCAGGCAGTCACAACTCTTCACACAGTGGGCACCTAGTGAATGTTGTGTTTTAACTGAGTGACTGAATACGCCAGTGCATCTGGCATGGGTGTCACATTACCAATGTTATAACCAGATCGCCCCAATGCAACATTTCACTGAAGCGTCTGCTACAATATCAAGTCATAGACATAATTCTGACCACATTATTTAACTCTCAAGTGATATCCTTCTGACCCTGGTCTCCTGCCTCTGCATCAGTTCATACCTGAGAGCCAGAGGGACAGGTGTCTAATCCACAGGCCATGTGGCAAACAATGTATTCCTCAGTTGGCCTCATGACTCTATTGCCTGCCCTCAGAAGAATACATGAAGATTTTCTGCCCACAAAACCCAGCTGCCCAAAAAATCCTCTTAAGTGAAAAAGCTCAACGCCGTGTTTTCTCCTCTAGATGTGGGCTGGTAAGTTTTAAATGGAAATCAGCAAATATGAATGGAGTAGCTAGTCTGTGTAAGCACTCTGCCAGGTCATGTGTTCATTGATAGCACTTAACCCTGAGATGACAACCAAGAGTTCACAGGTGTGGGACAGACATATGTCAGAGAACACTGGAGTAGCGAGAAAGCTCAACCATGTAAATAATACAGTGCTTTCTGCCATATAGTAGCTAAGCAACAGGTCAATGGGCAAATGAAAAAGGACCTGCTTATATCAAGTCTTACCATATATCATTACATAAAAGGGATTTCTCTTCTTGTTTGGCTATGTTTCCACATTTATGAATTAAGAGAATGGAAATGCATGATCTCTACTGTTCCTTCCCATCTGTCCTCCGAATATCAGAACAACTCAGAATAGCCGTGTGCTTATCACCCCTGGCCCATTCCCAGTAGACGCAACTAATAATAATGAAACTGTGCCGTTCGGGAGGCCCCTTGGAGGAATACCATGCTGCTCTGGTCGTGCTGTCCAGGTTCCTCCCATTCCAGCCCATTGCCCCAGGGCATTTGCACTGCCTATCCTCACTGTCATCGGACACAGTGGGCTTTTAAAAATTACTGTTACTTGAAAACCATTCCCTTTGTGTTTCCATACCTGAAGATGGAGGCAGAGAGAAGTCTCAGATGAGAAAATCGAACACGGGATGGTAGAACCCCTCATGGAACTGGAAAGAGTTTCAAGGACCCTAAGAGTGAAGGAACGTTAGAGATCATCTAGTCCCATGCCTCCTTTTTATCCAGTCCTTTTATTTTACAGGTAAAACAGCCTGAGGCCCAGAAACATTAAATGACTTTCTCAAGGTCTCACAGCTGTTGATGGCCTCTCGACTCCCAGTCATTACACCGCATAGCTTTCTTACACCTAAGCCAAAGCCAACTTTCCTCGACATGTTTCTTAAAGATCCCAAGAGTTGATGGATGTGCTAATCCCTTCAGGGTTCCATCTCACTGTCCCATAGTCTCCACAATTAAAATGTCCATCGTAAGTCCCCTGAAGTCCACTGCAGATTCAAACTCATGGAATTCTTTCTGGAATATTGCCTAGGCTGTGAGGTCATAAGGAAGACAGGAGTAGAATGGCCCTATAGGTCTTTTCGCTAGACTCTTGACAGACATTTAACAAACTACTAAGCAGCATGATAAAAAGAAATACTGTTTATCATTTAGAACAGGGGAAAAAGAATTCCCAGATTGGTGCCCAAAATCTGTAGTAATGAAATTAAATAATTTTGATTAGAGTAGCCTGTCTCTTGATTGCCACCGAAGTAAAATCTCAGCCTGGTGGCTTCTCTGAATACAAGGCTATTACTAACTTCTCCCTCCTTGCGTGCACCCCCAGGAGACACCCCACCTTACTTGTACAGGTGCTTCTTCCTGGGATTTGAGGCTCACTGGCCAGACTTTCTTTATCGTGTTTATCTGAGCTGTTAAAGATTTAACAATGCTTTTATTAACTTTAGGTCTTTTTTTCTTCCAAATTCATGTATATTGAGGAGGGTAGAGGAGAGTATAAATGTATGAATCGGAATCTAGCAGGTCAGGGTTATAGTCTGGCAGCCAAATGACATTTCATTTGTTTCAATCCATTTCATTTAAGCAAACTTCTGTGTCTAGACTTAACAAAAATGGATAGAGATTTTATAGTGGAAAAACATTTTCTCAATTTCTTTTCCCTCAAACCTGTCAGTGAGCATTTTGGAGCAGCTCCCAGGAATCAGCACTGTGTTAGGTTGCGGTGAACAAACACCTGCCCTCAGAGCCCCGCCCCCTGTGACGGGCAGAGGCCAATCACCTGCAGCCAGGTGTGGAGAGTGCGGCTGATGATGGCAGAAACCTTCCAGGACTTGGGGACAATTTGTGGTGGGAAAAAAGAGCATAGAGACAGTAAAATCGTAACAGTGCTTTCTAAAATGTGATAAGGAGGCTTCTGAATTTGAAATAGAATAGTGCAGAGCTCAGCTGGGCCTACCAGTCTTTGTCATCAATTGGCATTCCTTTACATACGTTTTAAACATTAATAAAGAAAAGTGTAAGGGAGAAAATGTAAATTAATTTTACCACCCAGAGACAATCATTATTGGGTATTTTTCCCCCCAGACTTTTCTCTATATTTGATTTAGCCAATGGAGATCAAATATATAAAATTTTGTTTCCTGAGTTGGATTTTTTTAAGCTAATAAGCAGTTTTAATTTTAATTGAAAAATTACAATTTTTCATACACATCGTGTATGATCTGCATGAGTTGCATGATCATCTGCTTTACAGGTAAATCCTATCTTATTTGCCCCTTTTCTGTTACTGGACAACATATGGACATTCTCTAATAGTGACACACATTCAAGGGCTTCCTTGCAAAAATAACCATTAAAAATTTCTAATGGCTAAAATTGTTTATTTAGCACAACTACAGTCTTGGAACACAGACACCTCACCAACAACATTCTTCACGTATACAAACTACCTCCAGCCATGTCATAGGAAAGTGTACAACTGCTTCAGAGGAGTGCCCCCCTTCACTTTCTTTCTCTGTTGTAGGTAATATATTTGACACCAGGAGAGAAAACAAGGAAGATACAGAGCCAGATTTCACTGCCTAGACTTTCATTTAGTGACAATGCTCATTAGCATACGCACCTCTTCCCTTTGAATTTCCTCAAAGATCCACATTAGCATTTCAGTGTACTGCAGAGTGTGAGTGTTCTGTGAAGTTTACCTGTCCTGTATGAATAGTTTTGATGTACTATCTTTGTCAACTGTGATAAGCAAGCCTCCAATTTGGTATAAGATTTTTAAAAATCATTCCTAGAGTTGATTTATCACCCTTGAAGCCCAACATCTGATCCAGTTCATTGTCCATTAAAAATAAGCAGCTCTCTCTTCCCTGTTTTTGTCCATAACCTCAATGTGAATATTTGGAGTTTTGAAGCATACGGTATTTATTTTAACATAAATTGCTTAGATGCTATATAAAGGAGAATGGCAATTTCCAGTACTGAAAAGGGAGCAATTGTTAAAATTAATTAGACCTTCATCAGCTTAAAATATGAAAAAGAAGTTTTGGGAGACAGGATAGCCCTGCTCTGTTAGATGAAATCATTTGTGACATCAGTTCCCCCAAAATAACCATTTATAACTGAACTAGAGACCCGATGCATGAAATTCATGCAAGGGGCTCAGTCCTTGCAGTCCTGGCTTCATCCGGAAGGTCGTCCAGACAGTTGTCTGGATGGTTGTTCTGCTGTTTGGTCTAATTAGCATATTAGCTCTTTATTATATAGGATAAGGGCAAGTGATATGTGAATTCCTATGAAAGAAAAACCTTTTAGGAGGTGGTATCCACACAGTGACAAAGTAACTCATTGAAAGGTGAGAAACTCAAAGCAAGCAGTTATCTACTTGATACCTACCAGCTGTTTTGACAGATGGTTTTAGCTGCGTGAGTGGTTCAGTGTTTTGGCAACCTGCCACACACGTATTTCATTAATGTTACGTATTTTATTTGGTTCCTAGTACACTTACACTCCACTTTATATAAATCCAACAAATGAAAATCCAGATTCATTTTAGAGATACCATGCCATGTGCATATTTGTTTTATAGAAATATTTACATCTGGATTCCTTTCTCTCATAAGATGATGAATTTAAAATACCATTTTATTTAGAAACACTGCATTTACACCTCATTTATTTCATAAAGCAAATTACCTTGGAACTTTGGCACTTGACCCAAAGGCCAAAACTTGAAAGAAATGTGAACTAGAAACACCAAACCCCAGGGCAGGGGAAATTACCGAGCTACTGTTTAATGCATTTCCCTAGCACTTATTTTATTGTGTCAGAGAGTGTTAGAGCTCAGAGTTATTGTAGATGTCCCTTATTAGTAGGACTATGGGAGGCAGCTGGGAAGTGAGGGTCATGGTTGCCCAGGGCCAGGTAACCCATCAGTGGCCTGGCCAGACCTAGCACCTAAATGCCTTACTACCCTGTCCAAGGTACTTGTGCCACATCACACTGAACAGCTAAGCCTGAGCGAGGAGGGAGCTCTGGGATGAATCTGTTTTCCACTGAAGACCAGCTCATTAACCAACAGTGGCAGGAAGCTGGTGCTAGGTGTGGCTTGTGGCATCCATCCAACTGCTAGACAGCTCATCTCATATATGTGTGTCTTTTGTTTGTCGTCTTTTTGGAGGTTCAGAGTGGTTGTTTCCATCACACCCTTAGTTAGCCTTTTACATGTGAGGCGAGCTGGTAATCACTCCCCTGAAACCAGCCCCTCTGATCACCCAGGCTGTTGAGATACTGTGAACAGGGCTTTTGTTTTTCTGCAACATATGTTTTCAAACTGGTCTGCTGCCGCTCAGAAGAAAGTATTTCTCAAGGGAATTGAAAGATTAATTAGTGCCCTTTCCGCTCTATTACAACACGATGACTGTGTTGCTAATAGAGGTAGAAACGTTCACCTTCCCACTGTGGCATCTGTTAAGTATACACCACGAGCGTTCGGAGCACGTCCTTCCAAGACCGGGCGACAGCGTGGAGTGTTCACCCCTTGAGGAGGGTGGGGACTGTTCAACTCACGAGTATGTGCAATGGATCCCCAAATTGGAAATACATATCAAACAACTGCAAGAGTGAAATCATATTTTGTAAATTAAAATTGTATTTGTGTTTACTTACTGTGACTACTGTTCAGACTTTATTCAGAAATCCTTTCTATAGGCTTTCTTAGCAAAAACAAATTATTCCATATCTATGAATAATGTCTCAATCTTCTGTATATATGTTTTATTAATATGTAAATATTTAGATTTTTTAAAATTACTATGTTCTTTAAAAAAGTTCAACACAAGGCTAGTGGTGAGAATGGTGTATGACACTGTGTTGTGATATCAATCCCCAAGACTCTCTTTATGCCCATTCTGGAAGAATACAATAAATTACTTTAATTGAAAGTGCCTGTTTCATGCCTGTGTGCCATTCCTCCCATGATTATGAAGAGGATCGATGCTAGTCATTAATTAAAAGGTATTTATTAATATTCTGGTGATCTTACCCAAGAAGTTTTATCTCCTTCTAAAGGAGATAAATTTTCAAGAATAAACTAAATTGCTACCAGAATGATCATCTTCAAACGTGGTGAGCCACGGGCTCTGCCTAGCAGCCAGATCAATGGCTGCAGCAAGTCCCGCAGTAACACTTAAGCATTAAGCACTGATATGCTTGAAGCTTCATTTTACATGAATTAGGTAGCTTTATAATCTTCACTTTAAAGGTAAGCCCTGCTTCTATGGAAACAACACATCAGAAGGACAAGTCAGTCTTCTCTCATACAAAGTGGCTGTTAAAACATAAATGCTTTATGCCCAGCTGGCGTGGCTCAGTGGTTGAGCATCGACCTATGAACCAGGAGTTCATGGTTTGATTCCCAGTCAGGGCACATGCCTGGATTCTGGGCTCGATCCCCAGTGTGGGGTGTGCAGGAGACAGCCGATCAATATTCTCTCTCATCATTGATGTTTCTATCTCCCTTTCCCTCTCCCTTCCTCTCTCTGAAATCAATAAAAAATATATTTAAAATCAAACAGAAATGCTTTAGTTTTCTTCTCTGAACACAGGAAGGTGCTACTCCTCCCTGGGTACCTGCCCCTCCTACATCCCACAGGCTTTCCCAGCTCCCCTGCCTAGAGCACTCCCAGGTGTGGGGTGGTGGGGAGGAACAGCTACCTAAGCAAGCAGCTGGGTTCCAGAAGAGGGTTGAAGTGTGCCTTGCTTGCAAAAATAGAAAATCTAAATACACTATAGCCAGTCTTTCCTGTACCTGCACCTGTGGAGGCTGGGAGCCTGGCACCAGCCTGCCACTCCTGCCACAATGTCCCCCAGGCTTCATGTGGCCCTTTGTGCCATGAAATTATTTGTAAGGGGCCCACTTCACATTATGTGGCCCAAGGTCCCTGGGATGATGCCCTTGCTCCCACACACTGGTGTTCTATATGTTGCCTGTCTGACAGCCCCAAAGGGCTCTGTAATCAGTGTGAGGAAGTGTTGGAGCTGACACACAGGTCTCTGCCTGGGGAGCCACGGGGGTGTTACTTGGCTAAGACCGGGAACACCAGGCGGAGCGATTTGGAGGATGACACGCAAGTTCAGGTTCAGATGTTATTCCATTCATTCAGTCAGCAAGCATTTGGAACACTCGGGGTATGCATGGCACTGGCTAGGGGCTGGTACAGCAGACACGGAGCTCATTCTGACTATCACTCACCAATGACTGACCCTGGGAAACACCGTCGTATAAGGCACGTTGTGTTCCTGAACTAGAGAAGGGAACTTAAACGTGGAAGCTTTGTCCCAAACTAGAGGCAATCAAGATTTGAAGCACTATTCATTCCATATAATTCAAGTCTCAACTAAATCTCATCATCTCCAAGGGATTCGTGACTACCAGCTCACAAGTAACCACCAGTCTTCACCATCTAGTCACAGTGACCCTTGCCACTCTTGAAATTATCTTGCTATTTATATGGTTTTTATCATCCATTTTTCCTCTGGAATCTAAGCCTAGGGATGTCAGGGCTCTTATCTGTAAGGCCAGCAAGAGTGGACTGGGACAAATGGGGAGCATGAGTGACTACACGACTCCCTTTTCCTTCCTGTAGTCTTGGATCACATGCACTTCCATTGTCCCTACATCACCACTCTTCATAAATGGCGGCGAAATTGTGTCAGTGGACCAACCAAAGAGATGCTGGGTGGCTCCAAGAGAATTGATAACTAATGATTTAAAGCAACACTTTGAATTGACACCAATCAATGCCTCTGCATTTTGTAACCGCGGAAGCATGAAACTGATCATGCCCCCTAAAATATATATACTGTATATTACATGCACATGTATATTTGTTTATTTATGCCCATTTCGTTATCAGTGAAATTAAAAGAATGTAAAGGAGTTAATGAAAAGGCCAAAGAGTGATCTAGGAATGGAGCCTGGTGGGAAAACACACAGTGTGATGTACTTTGCTCCTACTGATCCCAGACACACTGGATACTCCAGGGCCGTTTAAATTGGGGCAGGGGCTGCCTTTTTTTTTTTTTTTAATCTGTTAATGCTGAGAAATTGGAGGATATTTTTAACCTAAATTTTGAAGCTAAGTGACTTTAAATGATTCCTTTAAAATACTTTCCAAAAATGAAACTGATACGAGTGTGTTAAATGGGGGAGCTGGTCAGAAACCAGCCCTCTCGACTTCCAGGTATGCCTTCTCTCCACCACGCTGCTCTAACAGATTGAAAATGTGAAGGGCCCTCAATGTGAATATGGAGAGAAAAATCAATTTTACAAAGGAAATCGAGTGACCTAAATTGGTTCAATGAAGTGGGAGACCAATTGCACATCTAGTAGAAAAACTACTTTCTGCTGTTCTTTAGCAATGGTGAGAGAAAGGGAATAATAAATGACACCCTGCACATCACTGAGTTTAGCATCCTCCAAAAGTGATGTATTTCTAACCAATGGATAGGGAATGTCAGAAGTGACTCGATTAACAACCCCACCCCCATCTTGTGATGAGCACAATAACATTGCACCGTCCTTAGGAGAAATGTTTCACTGGGTGAAGCAATGCCACCTTCTTCCACTCCCACCTGTCACTGACGCTCCCTGTAACATGAACCAACAGCTGTGGGTAGCCCTTAAAATTGTGCTCGTTGTCCTAGCCTGTGTGGCTTAACGGTTAGAGCATCCGCCAGCACACCCAAAGGGTCCTGGGTTTCATTCCTGGTCAAGGACTCATGATACCTGAGTTTCAGGTTCACTCCCTGGACCCATCAGGGTGTGTGGGAGAGGTAACCAATCAATGTCTCTCTCTTACATCAATTTTCTCTCTCCGCCCTCTCTCACGCTCTCTAAAAATCAATGGAAAAAATGTCCTCGGGTGAGGATTAACACAAAAAACAAAGATTGTGTTTGTTTCTATGGTTTAAGTCAGGTACTGTTCAAGTGTGTTTGTCCCATCCACCTCCTTTTGGTGTTCCTGGGAGCTGTCTTTCCCTTGCTTTCTCCCAGTGGGACTGGCTCACCAATTAGGGCGGAGTGGGCATATTTTAAATGTTAGACTGACACCTGGACACTGGCTGTTGACTATACTAAAGGCAGAAGCCAAAATGCACCTTGATTATGCCTAGGCTTGCATCATAACACACAGCTTTAGAAAATGAACAAACTCTCAAAGACCAAGAAATTACTTTTAATTGGAAAATACCCAATAACTTAGGAGGTGAGAAGGAGGAGGTGGTGGATGTTGATGAAATTAGTCTGAATTCATTTGAAAAACTGAATGCAGGAGAAAAGCCAGAATATAGAAAGAACTTTTACAATTCAAAAACAAAATCCCTGGCCGATGTGGCTCTGTTGGTTGGAGCGTCCTCCAGTGTACCAGAAGGTCAAAGTTTGACTCCTGGTCAGGGCATATACCAGGTTGTGGGTTTGATCCCCTGTCAGGGTGCATAAAGGAGGCAACTGATCAATAGATGTATCTCTCTTACATCTCTTTCTCTCTCGGTTCCTATCTAAAGTCAATTTTTTAAAAAACACTAAACACACACACACGCGCGCACACACACACACGCACACACACACACCAATTTAAAAGTGGGTAAACCCTAGCCAGTGTGACTCAGTTGGTTGGAATGTTGTCCTATACACTGAAAGGTCACAGTTTCAATTCCAAGTCAGGACACATACCCTGGTTGCAGGTTTGATCCCTGGTCAGGGTGCTCAGGGTTCATACCACAGGCAACCAATCAATGTTTCTCTCTCCTCCTTCTACTAGTATGTCTAAAATCAGAGGATTTTATTTTTTTAAGTAAGATGTGCCCAACTGGTGTGGCTCAGTAACTACGTGTAGATCTATGAACCAGGAGGTCACTGTTCAATTTCTGGTCAGGGTACATGCCCGGACTGTGAGCTCCATCCTCAGTGTTGGGCATGCAGAAGGCAGCCGATCAGTGATTTTTTCTCATCATTGATGTTTCTATCTCTCCCTCTCCTTTCCTCTCTGAAATCAATAAAAAATGTGTTAAAAAAAATAAGCTGCTTTTTTTTTTCATTTCAATAAATCTTTATTGTTCAGAATATTACAATTGTTCCTCTTTTCTCCCCCATAGCTCCCCTCCACCCGGTTCCCATCCCAACCTCTGCCCTTACCCCCCGCCCCCACTGTCCTCATCCATAGGTGTACAATTTTTGTCCAGTCTCTTCCCACACCCCCAACACCTCTTTCCCTCTGAGAATTGTCAGTCCACTCCCTTTCTATGCCCCTGATTCTATAATATTCACCAGTTTATTCTGTTTATCAGATTTTTTATTCACTTGATTTTTAGATTCACTTGTTGATAGATATGTATTTGTTGTTCATAATTTTTATCTTTGCCTTTTTCTTCTTCCTCCTCTTCTTAAAGAATACTCCTCAGCATTTCATATAATACTGGTTTGGTGGTGATGAACTCCTTTAGCTTTTTCTTGTCTGTGAAGCTCTTTATCTGCCCTTCAATTCTGAATGATAGCTTTGCTGGGTAGAGTAATCTTGGTTGTAGGTTCTTGCTATTCATCACTTTGAATATTTCTTGCCACTCCCGTCTGGCCTGCATAGTTTCTGTTGAGAAATCAGCTGACAATCATATGGGTGCTCCCTTGTAGGTAACTAACTGTTTTTCTCTTGCTGCTTTTAAGATTCTCTCTTTGTCTTTTGCCCTTGGCATTTTAATTATGATGTGTCTTGGTGTGGTCCTCTTTGGATTCCTTTTGTTTGGGGTTCTGTGCGCTTCCTGGACTTGTAAGTCTATTTCTTTCACCAGGTGGGGGAAGTTTTCGGTCATTATTTCTTCAAATAGGTTTTCAGTATCTTGCTCTCTCTCTGCTTCTGGCACCCCCATAATTCTGATGTTGGTATGCTTGAAGTTGTCCCAGAGGCTCCTTACACTATCTTCATATTTTTGGATTCTTTTTTCTTTTTGCTTTTCCGGTTGAGTGTTTTTTGCTTCTTTGTATTTCAAATCTTTGACTTGATTCTTGCGATCCTCTAGTCTGCTGTTAGATCTCTATGTAATATTTTTTATTTGCTTAATTTCTAGTTGGTCCTTTTTCATATCCTCGAGGGTCTCCCTAATTTACCAGCCTTTTCTAGAAAATTCTTGAAAAACCTTATAACCGTGGTTTTGAACTCTATATCCAGTCATTTGCTTTCCTCCATTTCTTTCATTTGTGATCTGTTTCTTTGTCTCCACATTTTCGCTGCTTCCCTAAGTTGATAGAGTGGCTTTGTGTGGTAGGTGTCCTATAGGGCCCAATGGCTCAGCCTCCCCAGTTACCTGAGATAGACACTCTTGGTGCACCCCTTTGTGGGCTGTGTGCACAGTCTTGTTGTAGTTAAGCCTTTGTTGTTGTTGGTATCACTGGGAGGAATTGACCTCCAGGCCAATTGGCTGTGAGGATCAGCTGTATCTACACTGGGGGAACTTCTTGCTGGAGACACCCTTATGAGACCGGACTTGCAAAAGCCTCTGTGCTCAGCTTGGATGGGGCAGAGTCTCAGGGCGGAGCAGACAGCATTGGTTTACCGTCAGCCCTGCCCTAATAAGCCCCTGTGTCTCAGTGTCCCATGGTAATCGCTGCAAGCACCTCTGAGTGAAAGCCACCCTCGAGTTCCGCCCGCTGCCAAACAGTCCATTTTCTCCCCAAATGAGTCTGGGTCTCCAGAGTCTCTCCCGGAACTGGAGTTCAGAGCAGTCAGGAGCTTTTGTCTCCCTCCCACTTGAAAAAGCCAGCCACGTACTCAGTTGCCAGCCCTCTCCGCGCATGTGCCTCGGTACCTCTGACTTCCGCAGTTCTTCTGAGTCTCAGTGTGCTTTTCTCTTTCCTGACAGTCCAGTTTCACCCCATATGAGTCTGGGTCCCCAGAGTCTCACCCAGAACTGGAGTCCAGCGCAGTCAGGAGCTTTTGTCTCCCTCCCACTTGAGAAAGCCAGCTGCGCTCTCAGTTGCCAGTCCTCTCCGCATGCGTCCCAGTACCTCTGCCTCCTGCAGCTCCTCTGAGTCTCAGTGTGCTTTTCCCTTTCCTTCTAGTTGTAGAAATTCCACTCAGCCAGCCTTCCTGTGGTTCTGGATGATGTCCATTTTGTCTTTTAGTTGTAGTTTTGAAATTGTTGTGCGAGGCAGCAGTTTAGGTGTTTACCTATGCCGCCATCTTGGTTTCTCCAAAAATAAGCTGCTTTTAAAAAATAAATAAAACTGGGAAAATGATGGGAACAGCCTTTTCTTCAAAAATATAAAAATGTTCAATAGGCTGAAAAGCATATGAAAAGATAGCATCATAAGTCATTAGGGAAATGCAAATCAAAATCACAATGAGATACCACTTTAAACCTACAAAGATGCAATAGTCAAAATGCCAGACAATAAGGAGCATTGGTGAAATTGGACCCTCAATATTGCTTTTCCCTTTGGAAAAGATTGACAGTTCCTCTAGAGTTACCATCTGACCTAGCATTTACACTCCTAGGTATATACCCAAAAGAACTGAAAACATCTGCACACAAAGACTTGCACACAAATGTTCAGAACAGCATTATTCATAATAGCCAAAAAGTAGAAACAACTTGAATACCCATCAAGTGATGAATGAATAAACAAATGTGGCATATCCACACAATGGAATATTATTCAGCAATAAAAATGAAGTACTGATACATGCTAACATGGATGAACCTTGAAAACATTATGCTAAGTGAAAGAAACTAGATACAAACGTCACATATTCTATTATTGTATTTCTGTGAAATGTCTGAAATAGGCAAATACATAGAGACAGTAGGTAATTAATAGTTGCCTAGGGCCAAGAGGGGGAGCAGTAATGAGGAGTGATGGCTAATGGATGCAGGGTTTCTCATTGAAATGATGACAATGTTCTAAAATTAGATAGTGGTGATGGCTGCACAACTCTGTGAATATATAATCACTTTAAAGTGATTACTAAATAGCCCTAGCTGGTTTGGCTCAGTGGATAGAACATTGGCCTGCCAACTGAAGGGTCCTGGGTTCGATTTCGGTCAAGGGCACATGCCTAGGTTGCAGGCTCGATCCCCAGTGGCAGGAGGCAGCTGATGGATGATTCTCTCTCATCATTGATGTTTCTCTCTGTCTGTCCCTCTCCCTTCCTCTCTGAAATACATAAAAATATATTTTAAAAATAAATAATAAAGTGATTATTAAATAATAATAATAGCATTAGACCCTTCTACCTTACTCTATATGTGTTAATTCCAGATGTTTAAAGGATTTAAGTAAAACAAGTCATAAAAATACTAGAAATTTAAATTAATATTTATAATAAGCCTGAGGAGATAAAGGATTTCCCAAAAATAGTGCCATAGGAAGCAATTATCAAGTAAAAATTAATTCATTTTATTAACTAAAACTTTTAAATCATACTTCAAAAATTTTACAAAATTAAATAGCAAATGGAAAAATAAGAAAAGTATTTGTAGAAAAAATGGATTTTAAGAAAGCATATACTTAGTACAAAGTACATATCCAACTCATAAATCAAATGGCCAATAAACATTAAAATACTAAAATTAAACCCAATATATCAAATATTTGGGTTTGCAATTGGCAAAAATGGAAAGAAAAGTATCAGCAGTGTTTCTTCTGGTGAACAGTATTGATAGGCATGTTACTGGTATAATATTTCTGAGGGCAGTTTGGCAATACAAATAAAATTTAACACCTTTGACCCAGCAATTCTACTTGAAGGAATTTATCTGAAAAAAATAAAGATTTGCCGAAGACTAAGCCACAGGGTGTTCATCACAACATAGTTTAAATGGTTAAAAAATTAATGCGTATATCCAATAGTATTTAAAATTATACTACATCCTTAAAGTGGAATACTATGCAGCCATTTTAAGTAGTGTACATTGAGGTCCACAGTCAATTAATTGGAAAAAGGTCACAATAATATGGACTGCAGGATTTTTTTTCTAATATACATACTCCTAGAAAAGACTCTAAAACAGTGGTTCTCAACCTTTCTAATGCCGCGACCCTTTAATACAGTTCCTCATGTTGTGGTGACCCCCAACCATAAAATTATTTTCGTTGCTACTTCATAACTGTAATTTTGCTACTGTTATGAATCGTAATGTAAATATCTGTGTTTTCGATGGTCTTAGGCTCTAAGACCATTACGATTCATAACAGTAGCAAAATTACAGTTATGAAGTAGCAACGAAAATAATTTTATGGTTGGGGGTCACCACAACATGAAGAACTGTATTAAAGGGTCACGGCATTAGAAAGGTTGAGAACAACTGCTCTAAGAGAACACACACCAAAATGTTTGATGATGGCTACCTCTCAATGGTGAGATTATGGTTACTTTAAAATTTTTTTCCTGTTGTTTACTTAAATTAACTTTTCTGTGATAAACATGTGCTGCTTTTGCAATGAGGAAGTTATTTTTAAATTTTTTAATAATGTAGAAGAATATTTAATGGCATGGAGAAATGTTCATGATATATTTATTGCAAAATACTAGTATGTTCAACCTGATTGGATTTTTTTAAATTTCAGAAACATATTTATTTTTATAAAGTTGGATTTAATTGTAATTGTAACTACTAACACTGACAAATTGCAGTCTGAAAAGTATATACCAAAAGCCACCAACAGTTCTAAAGAGGTATAGATGATGTATTAAACATCAGCCTGACCAATTTTGTAAAAGAAATATTTGTATGCATGCACAGAGAAAAAGAATAAAACGTTAACAGTAGTTATCTCTGACTTTAAAAGATTATTGATGTACGTTTTTTTAAAATGAACATATGTCATTTTCAAAATAAATAAAGGTAAAGGAAGAAAAAGGCTTAGTGGTCTACATATTTGCATATATGTAATGCTCCCCTCTTACGTATTCTTAGGAATACCTGAAATATCGATGTAAACTCTTATGATACAGGCTTCTGAAATATCACGTAAGTGCCAGTGAAAACTTCAGCTTGTTATTCCAGTAACACATACATCCTCATTACTCCAGTAACATGTACCTCCTCGTTACTCCAATAACATGTAACCCCTTGTTGCTTCAATAATATATACCTTGAACCTATTTACAGGACTCTGGAGGTTAATGCTTTACTTTGAAGAACAAAACAATCATTCTGAAGCTTGACAGAAAAAGGATATCCTCTCTGTAGCTTGAAAGGAAACTGGGTGCTTTATAAAAAAAAAATGTATTAGTTGCAAGACCAGAAGAAATCCATCTGAGGTATAAGTGCACTTGACACATCACTTCAAAACACAATTCTGTCAGGGCCAAGCGATTTGGAGAGAATGACTGCTCCGGAAACAGAAAACACCGGGTGGGTTGCTCTAACAAACGAGTGCAAGAACCTAAGCAGTCAGGGTGATAGTCTGTCCTCCCATAGGTTTATGCACCTGTACAGTTCTGCACTGACCTCACAGGTAATGTACTTCAGAAAATTGACCTGTGGCCATCAAGCCCACATGCTGTGACAACTCTGAGAAAACCTGCTAACACGTGGGGTACACGTGCATGCCAGGCACAGTGCTAACACCTTAACATACATTTCAACTCATATAATCTTCAAAATATCCTAAGAAGTAAATACTATTATCCTCATTAACAGAGGAGAAAAAGAGGCAACTTGTTCCAGCTCACATAATTAAGGAGCAGATTTTAGATAAGATTAGAATCCAGGATGTGTGACCCCTGCTCCCACTTTCTGTGGAGAGAAGTGTTCACAAGAACCCCAATGAGTGTTTGGGGTTACAAGGCTCTTTCTACTTAGTATGCACAAAAACATTCAACCAGGAATCATAGCACATACTTATTGAGTGCCTCTAATGAGCCAGGAACTGTCCTTGGTATTGTACGGATAGTAATTCAGTTGAACCCCATTATAATCCTGGAAGCACTATGATCAGCCCCACTTGACAGATGCGGAGACCGAGTTACAGAGAGCTTAACTTACTTGCCCAAAGTCACATAGCTAATAAGTGGCAGAGACAGGACCCAAACCCAGACACCCTGACCTAGAAGCTGTGCTTCTAATCTCTGTGCCACAGGATGTGCTTCCAGGTGAATGTGTTGGGTGCTGTTCTGTCAGGCCTTGTAAGTGTTTACTTGAACCATCTCATTTGAAATATCTCCAACCACTGCCAGAAAGAAGCTGGGAAGTAGCTGTTGTTATCTTCTACCTGACACTGGTTTTTATTAAAGCGTTTCCAATAGAACATACAGAATGGATAAAAGATGGAGTTTTGCCATCTGAATGAACAGAGTTTAAATACTGTCTCTGCCATTTGCTCAGCTCTGGTATCTTTTTATTCCTGACTTCCTCTCACTTTCCATTGTCCATCAGTTCACCAAAAGAATTAGAGGAGACTTAAATGGAAGTCAAACCATCCCCAGAATAATGAAAGCCACTGAACTCACTGAGAGCCCCCACTTCAGTGTGGAGGTATTTGCTGCAAGTGGCAGGGCTGGAAGAGCTGGAAGGAGATGATGCCAAAAACCAGTGATCCTCAAAGTGTGGACCTCAGATTGGCAGCATTAGCACCACGTGGGAACTTGTTACAGATGCAAAATCTCCAGCCCTGCCCTGGACCTGCTGGCCCAGAAGCTCTGGGGTGGGACCTAGGTCTTTTAAGCTCTGCAGGTTGTCCTGATGCTGAGTGAAGGCTGGGACTTACAGCCCTTGAACACCTGGGAGATACACCGGACCCCAACCTCAGAGCCCTGAAGTTACTTGTCGCTGATGAGGACAATGTGTGAATTCACTCCTGTTATGCAAAGTGCTGAGGTCCCAGAAAACCTCATTGTGCTGTTTGTGGATTCCAAAGAAATAACCTGTAAGACTGCCTGTGAAAGACATGGGTTTATTAGGACTTATGTGCACACCAGTGGTGGGCTTCCAGTGAGGTTTGCCACCGCACCAGCTGCCACCAGTGAAGTTGTTCCGTTAAGACTCATCTGACCTGCAGACGGGTCGCACTGGGGGTGGCCAACGGGTGCTTTTGTTTTGCAGCCCCCAGACTTTCCCAACACAAGGTTCTATAGAGTACAGAAATCAGAGGAAAACAGGGCATGCAGCGGGAGGGGAACGTGCAGGAGATGGAAACACTAGCTGTCTGCAATCCAGGCTCATTTAGAAGCAGCTTCTCTTTGGCCTGGATTGTAAACAGCCAGGTTCCCAAGGTCTCACAGTCCACTTACAGATGGCCTTCACTGTCTCCCATGTTCCCATTGACCTTACAACTCCTTTCATGAATCAGAGCAGATCCAAAACTTTGCCTGTGATAGCATCACTTCCCCTTACATTCTGAGGGGCGAGGACTGGGTGGCATTACAGAAGTACTGGAAATGCCAGGACCCCAGTGACCCGTGGAAGTAGGGCGAGTGTGGGAACATGGACAGTTGGTTGGTGTTGGCTGTGGGGAAAAGTTGAGACCTTTTTACTGGCTGCTGGGCTGAGGCCCTAGAGGGCAGAGAGGAGTTAGAGGCAGAAACTGACGCCAGAATTTTCTCTCCCTTGAGCCACATAATCAGCCTGTCGCTCCCTTCCCCAAATCCTTCTCAGAGGCTGTGTTCTTCCAGGCCTTCCTTTGTATGGTTGCCCTAGAAAGTCACATAACCAACTCAGTGCTTGATCAGCACTCCACCCTCCAGAAGGACCCTGAGGGCCACGACCATTGTGGCCCAGGAGGTCAGGCAGCACCAGCTGCAGAAGAAATCAAAATCACAAGATCCAAAAGACATTAAGTAAACCGACTACTATTTACTGGGCACCTACTGTGCAGAGGGCCTTGTACCAGGACTAAATGAACCTACATATGGTCACTGCTTTCAAGGGGTCAGTGAGGAGACAAGACAAAACCCACCACAATTACAGCAGCAATACAAGCTCCAGGAACTCTGAACAAGAGGCCACAAGGCGCCACACGGTGTCTGGCCAAAAGATGAACAGACAATCAACAAAATTCGGAGTTCAGAGATGGACACACGTTGGAAGGTTTTGTGGAGGAGGAGGGACCCAAACTGAGTCTTGGAGGATGGCGAGAACTTGCACAGATTGAGAAGAGGGTGGGAGTCACCCCTGCGAAGCGGCCAGTACCAGGAGGAGGCTAGGTGTGAGAAAGGGCCACACATGCCGATCTCAGAAGTCTGCTATCTCCAAGGGCAGGAAGTGTGGCCGGGGTCATAGGTATGGGAAGAGATGAAGCTTGGAGCCCACTGGTCAAAAACCTTGAAAGCTGGACTATGGAATTCTGGAATTTACTCTATAGGCCAGAGTTTCCCAAAGTGTGAGTATTTCTCAGAATATTTTCTTGATATAATTTTAATAGGTATTATTGCACTAAATGGATTCTGGTACCGATTTCAACATGGAGAGGTGGTTTCTCCAAACCAACAAGAAATTCTTAGACAGGAGCTGTGTGTCCTTGAAAGGGCGGGGAGAGACCGACTCCATGTTCCCTTTGTTCCATGTCCTCCACCTCATGGAGTCAGGTTCCCTAGAACCTCTAGTCAGGTGCCCTAGAACCTCTCCAAGAGCCCAACCCACACTTTTGAATTAGCCAATAGAAATGCAAGAGGAAAGTAAGCTGCACCCTGCCCCCATGTGCAACCTGACCCCGACCAATCAGCGGAGGCCACACTACCTCACCCCTCCTACCTCTCCCAGGCCCCCTATAAATCAGCGTGTTTGGGGTCTGGGGCTCTCTCTCTCTCCACCTCGCCGCTGCGCTGTTGTGTGTGTGGGACTGAGCTCAAGCTAGCTCCATTAAAGGCTCTTTGCTTTTGCATCGAACTTGGCTCCCTGGTGGTCTTTGGGGATCACGAAATCTGAGCATAACATCCTACCATTCAATTAACTTCTAACACTGGCTATCTGGAGTTAGCATCAGGTTCCACAGGTAAGGGCTCAGTCCTGCAAGAATGTCCCCCTACCCCTCACTTCAGATGCCAATTGCAAGCCTAGGTTGTCACCTGTGCTTCTGACTGACAAATTATAAATCATAGATTCCCAAGACCCCCTCCTCAGGTTGAACTAATTTGCTACATTGGCTCAGAGACCTCAGAGAAATCTTTTACTTACTAGGTTACTGATTATAACTCAGAAACAACCAGACTAAAGAGCTGGCTAGGGCAAGGTTTGGGGAAAGGGCAAGCAGCTTCCATTTTCTCTGAAACAGGAATTTTAGGGGAATATAGGCAGGCTTAGGGAATTTTTAGAATTGGGGTCCATGGAAAAAACACAGGGCTACAGACTGGGAGAAAATACATTCCCATACACAAGGAAGCCAGGTGCAGTTAGATTTCCTTAAGACAAGAGAACTGCAAGTAGCCAAAAAAGGTCTATATTTACAAAATAAAGAAGGAGGAAGAAAGCCCAGAGGGAATAGGAGGACAATGAGGGAGGAGGGCCTCAGGAGTTACTATAGTAACCAATTCAAAGGGAATATTGACCAATCAGAGGGGTAACAGGGCACAGGAACTGCAGCCTTTATAAACTGTGGAAACAGGAAGTCAGTGGGACCCTTTCCACCTCCCCACGTGGGAATCCATTCTGTGGGACTATCCCCACCTCCCCACGTGGGAGTCAATTTTGTGGGACCTCTACCCCTCCCTCTCCCCACGTGGGAGTCCATTCTGTGGGCCTCTTTCCTTCTCCCCACATGGAAGTCTGTACTTGTTCTTCAATAAATCTCCACCTTTGCTATACTACCCTCTGTCCGTGGATTCATTCTTTGACTCTGATGGACAAAGAATCCGGGTTCCAGTCCAAAAATTCCGTGTCATCTCCAGGTGCACCACCCTCCCGAATCTCCACGTGTTCCTCAACCCAGCAGCTCGCCCTTCAAACCCTGTCCTTTGGAGGTTTTGTGGAGGCTTCCTTACATAGGCCTGAGTGATTAATCAGGGATGGGGAATGTCGGGCCTGAGGGTGTATAAGGCCTGCAAAATGGTTGGGTCTGGCCCTGCCAAAGCATTTAAGGGTGAGTTAATTAAATGTTTGACCATAGCAGGTAATTTTTAAGTTGATAATTTTGTATGGCCCTCGAATGATGTTATAAATATCCAAATGGCCCTTGGCAGAAAAAAGGTCCCCCACCCCTGGATTAAATCCTTGGCCACTGGTGATTGATTTATTCTCCTGCCCCTCTCCCTCAGGAAGTCAGGGAGGTGGTACTGAAAGTCCCAACCCTCCAGTCACTTGGCTGTTCTCACAGCAACCAGCCCCCATCCACAGTGCTTTCCAAAATCCACCTTATTAACATAACAAACAACACCTCTTGTTCCCAACACTTGGGAAATTTCAAAGGGTTTGGGGAGTTCTGAGCCAGAAACATGAGCAAAAACCAAATATATACAGGCATACCTCAGAGATAGTGTGGATTTGGTTCCAAAAAATCACAATAAAGCAAATATTGCCATAAAGCAAGTCACATGTATATAAAAGTCGTTTACACCATACTGTAGTCTATTAAGTGTACAATAGCATTATGTCTTTTTTTAAATATATTTTTACTGTCCTGGCTGGTTTGGTTCAGTGGCTAGAGCATCGGCCTGCGAACAGAAGGGTCCTCGATTCAATTCTGGTCAGGGGTTACATCCCCAGGTTGTGGGCTTGATCCCTATAGGGGGCGTGCAAGAGGCAGCCAATCAATGATTCTCTCACATCATTGATGTTTCTATCTCTCTCTCCCCTCCCTTCCTCTCTTAAATCAATAAAAATATATTATGAATAAAATTATATTTTTTTATTGATATTGAGAGAGAGAGGAAGGAAGAGAGAGAAAAACATCAGTTGGCTTCCTCCTGCATGCCCCCTACCGGGACATTAAGCCCTCAGCCAGGGCATGTCCCCTGACCTAGAATCAAACCCACAACCTTTCAGTGCACAGGATGACACCCAACCAACTAAGCCACACTGGCCAGGGTGTATTATGTCCTTAAAAAGTACATACCTTAATTAAAAACATTTTAATATACATAAAAATTATCGAGCTATAAAAAGTACTTTATTGCTTAAAAAACTGCTATCATATAAGCCTAACCAACGGACACAGACAACTGTGGGGTGAGGGCATGAGTGGTAGGGGGTTGGGGGTTAATGGGGGGATGAGGACACATAAGTAATACCTTAATCGAGTGGTTGGCAAACCGAGGCTCGTGAGCCACATGCGGCTCTTTGGCCCTTTGAGTGTGGCTCTTCCACAAAATACCACGGCCTGGGCGAGTCTATTTTGAAGAAGTGGCGTTAGAAGAAGTTTAAATTTAAAAAATTTGTCTCTCAAAAGAAATTTCAATCGTTGTACTGTTGATATTTGGCTCTGTTGACGAGTGAGTTTGCCGACCACTGCCTTAATCAATAAAGAAATTTTTTAAAAACACACATGAAAAAAACGCTATCACCTGAACCTTCAGTGAGCTGTAACCTTTTTGCTGGTAGAGGGTCTTACCTTTAATTTGTAAAAACACAATATATGTGAAGCACAATAAAACAAGGTATGCTTGCATTTCTTATTGTAAATCACAATATCACAAGACAAAAGAGTTTGTAATCTCAGAGGTCTTAGACATTCTGATTGGACAGTTTCACAGGTCTCTTTCCTGTAGGAATTCATGAATTGTGACACTCCAAGTGGCAGGTGTTATATGCTGTGTTTTCCAAACTTATTTCAAATAGAATCCTTTTTCAAGACTGCACACCTGAAGAATAAAGCCCCACCATGTCGTCTACATATTTTCCCACTGGAAAAATATTATTCTCAAGATGAGCTTTCACAAGCAAGTCAGGTACAATTTATCGTACTCTGAATGTTAACAAATTCTGGAGATGCAAAGCTGATAGCATATGTATAAATAATTTGACTCAACATTGTAAACATTAATTCAATGCTTTAAGAAAACAACAACCTTGTTTCTCAGAATTGTTATACTACTTCTCTCCTGGATTTTTTATTGGTTCACTGGTGCCAATAGAAATGGGTTCTAAAACTTATTAGCCCTAAGAAAGACTTTGTCATCAAATAAATCTAAAGTTAGGTGTGCTTTCAATTTTGTTTAAAGGTGAGATATTTTTTCCAACTATGCCTTGTTTCCCAAAGAAAGCTTGGTGTCCTTTGTGTTCTAAAACACGCCTGCTTCTGTGATTGCAAAGGGCTGCAGAACCAATTCTGTTTGTAACTGACCAATTTCAGCTCCCGAGAAAGACCCATGGAGGAAGTGGTATGTGAATAAGATCTGAATAGAGCATGTTATTAGATCTCAACAAGAATCAATAGAATCTAATGTCGTTTTCCTTGCATTGCATCAATAAAGCAACATTGTTAGGAGGCATTATAATCTTGCCTTCTCTTGGTTTGAAATCTTGTTTTTTTGTTGTGGTGGTGGTATTGATTTACTTGCTTCGGGGTTGTCTGTCCTAAGACCTAATTTGTTTTGTTTTTCAGTGCATCGTCACTGTAACCAGAACTGAAGGCTCCAAACACTTAGGGAGATAAATATATGTTATTTTTGTGACCTCTGCTTTATCAATAAAATTTACCTGGAAAGATTGCATGGCCTCAGTCATACACTCAGCCACATTTGGAAGGTTGATACACAGTTCTACCTTGAGCCTTAGAGAGGAATCTGGCTCAACCCTTATTTCCATGCTCATGAAATTGAGGCCAGTTGGGTAAAGAGCTGTTATGGGCTGAATTGCCGGCCCTGCCCCACCTCCCCCAAAATTCGTGTTGATGCCCTAACTCCCAGTACCTCAGGATTTGGAGGTAGGGTCTTTAAAAAGGTAATGAAGTTAAATGAGCTCAATGGGGTGGGCCCTAATCCAACATGACTACTGTCCTTATAAGAAGGTGGCTTTGGGCACAGACATGTCCAGGAGGAGATGTGGAGAGCAGAGTCAGTATAACTAACTCCAGCTTGTGCTTGAACCTTGTCATCTGTGTTTGAACCAAGTCCTGGGCTGCCAGCAAAAGGGAGCCAACCACAGGTTTAAGGGATAACGATGACCAAGTATCTTCGTGCACATTGCCAAATATTTTGATTTGGACTTCAAGGGCTAATCTCAGAGACCACAAGATAATCTAACAAGTGCAGATGAGGGATAAAGATAAAAGTGAAATGAAGAACAGTGACACTTGCTATTCACCCTCCTGTGGATGAGCCATGCTGATAGCTCATAAGCCTGGCTTGGTGGCCATTGGTTTTTCTGGGGCCATGCTGTCTAGAGCTGGTTCAGCAGCCTTCCTTCCAAACGTGGACCCCTGGACACTGAGGCTTCTGTGACTCCGAGTGCCCAGTAACCACCGCTCTGCCCAGACCAGAGGACATTTGAGACCCTTGGACTTTTGGTTCGTTAACCCCCAAGAGTTGTGTGTATGTGTTCTGTGTTTGTAATTTGGATTACTGCAAGTAATAAAGTAAGTTGACAGCATGGTCACCTGTGTTGGCTAACTATTGTTACTTGGTGTCGGGAACCTAGAGGACCTCCTAGGGTCCAGGCCTCCATCAGACACCCTGATATTATCTGGGGGGTCAGGACATCGAGTGACTCATAGGAAAGACTATACTCACTGCCAGAGGGCTCGTGACAGGAAGTCGGTGTGAAAACAAGGAGAAGACGGCCATCTACAAGCCAAAAAGCGAAACCCGGACAGATCCTTCCCCCGCAACCCTCAGAAGGAACCAACCCTACTCACACCTGGACCTTGGATTACCAGCCACCGGAATTGTGAGAAAATAAATTTCTGTTGTTTGAGCTGCCCAGTCTGTGGGGCTTTGTTATGGTGGCTGGAGCAGACGAATGCAGGGGGCTCCACGCCACTGTATCGATGATGAGTCAGGGGCCGGGCCCGACACACAGGCTCCTGCCTGGTGACGGTGCTTGTGAGGCACCCTGTGCTGGAGCCAGAAACCCAGACACGCCAATGCCAAGGTTTGGTGCTCATAAGCCTCAGGTGTAGCTTGGGCGGTTTGGAGGAACCGGGAATGTGAAGCTTCAGTTTCTCCTCAGTCGGGGCTGCCTCCCCCACAAATCTTAGTGAGAGATTTGGAATTTGAGCCTCTGCTTAGCTGGTCCGGGGTTGGGTTGACACCCTACTTTTCTCCCCCCAGTTCTCTCGCTGGGGAAAGTTTCTCCCGGGAAATGTTTTCTCAGGTCCTGATTCCCAGAGGTTGCCCCCACCCAGGCCCTCTGCTCTGACACCCAGGGGCTTTGTGGAAAAGGCCCCTGTTCTTGTAAAGCTCAAGGCCAAGTTGCTCTCTGTCCTGGGGAGCAGTCCTGCCTCTTTCTGGGGGCCCTGGCTCGAGTCTTTTTCTGAGGGAGGAATAAGGCGCTGTGCTAAGTGCTCACCAGGCCTCACTAAACTTCACAGCCTCCCTGAGGGAAGATAGTATCACCTCCATTTGCTACATGGAGAAACTGAGGCGTGTACACAGCTCACAAGGGGCGGGGGGTGGGGGTGGGGTGGGGGATAGAATCCATTACAGTAATCCTCCTTACCCACACTTTCACTTTCTGTGGTTTCAGTTACCTGCTGTCAATTGTGGTCTGAAAATATTAAATGGAAAATTCCAGAAATAAAAAACCCATAAATTTTAAATTGTACAGCATTTTGAGTGGTGGGATGAAACCTTGTGCTGTCCTGTTCTGTCCCTCCCACGATGCGAATCATCCCATGTCTAGTGCATCCATGCTGTGGATACTCCCCGCTGGTGAGACACTTAGTAGTCACTCAGCTATCAGATCAGTTATGAGAGAGAGAGAGAGAGAGAGAGAGACCTCATTCATATAACTTTTATTACAGTTTATTTTTATAATTGTTCTATTTTATTATTAGTTGTTAAACTCCTACAGTGGCTAATTTATAAATTAAATTTATCATAGATATGTACAGGAAAAAAACATAGTATATATAGTATAGATAGGGTTCGGTACAACTTGGTACTATATATATATAGGGTTTGGTTTCAAGCATCCACTGGGCATCAGGAAACATCCAGGGCTCATAACATCTTGTCTCTGGGAGCTTCAGAGTTCAGTCACTGTGGTGGCTGAGTGCTGTCCATGGGGCTGCAGAACAGTGGCACTCAGAGGATGGTCTATGCAGGAGGCCCTGAAAGGCTTGGTCACTGCTCCAGGACAAGATGAATACAGAGGTGAGAGTGGGCATTCGGGAGCATCTATACCAATGTAACACCTGTGTTGTGTTGGTAGAAACCAATACACAAAAAGGAAATGAGTTTGCATTCATACATCTTTTTTATACAGTAATTTCACGTTTCTCATCACACATCATACCCTATTACAAATAAGGACAAACCGGTCCTTCACCACATAGTTTGAGAAGCACTGGCCAGAGGCCAGCATAAACTGACTGGGGAGACATCAAGGGAATGGAGAGGAACAGAGCCCTAGCGTATGGACTGAAGGTTTGCCCATCCCCACCCCCCTTGACCTTCAGTGTGATGGAATTTGGAGGTGGGGTCTTTGGGAGGAATTTAAGTTTAGATGTGGTTCTGAAGGTAAGGGCCCCATAATGGGATTAGTGTCATTCAATGAAGAGGAAAAAAGACCAGAGCTGTCCCTCTCCATCATGTGGGACACAATGAGAAGGTGGCCGTCAGCAAGCCAGGAGTAGAGTCCTCACCAGGAACGGAATCAGCCAGCACCTTAATCTCAGAGTTCCAGCCTCCAGAACTGTGAGAAGTAAATGTCCATTTTTTGAGCCCTTCAGTCTATGGTGTTCTATTATGGCACTCAAAAGGACTGAGATCCTGGTGCTGCTTCTGACAACCCAAGGAGCTGTGGCTTGGGCAAAGCCTCCTGCTGTCTGGTGTCCCTCCACTGGCAGCATTTCTTCCCTGAGGTCTTTGTCAAAATTGGGCTCTGTTCCCTCGACAGGACAACTCACAAACCTGCCCCTATAAGGTGCAGTGTTTAAAGGTAGTTCCCAGGGCACATCACACCCCATTTTCCTCCTAGTGCCTGGCATGGCAGCCACAGCCTGCCCTTGGGCCTTTTTGTGCTGGTTTCTATCTCAAGAAGGAAGGGCTGGAGCACAGGGTCCCTTTCCTCCCAGGAAGCTGGGCCCACCTCCAGGTGAGGTTGCTTTTGGACACTTTTACTCCTTCCTTTGCAACTTAAAGCTCCTTATAACAATCGTTTCCTCTTCTTCGATATAAATGATACATTTCATTCTTCTACAGTTGTATAATAAATTGTATTAACAAAAAGAGCATTTTCGAATCGCAAGAATCAAGTCAAAGATTTGAAATACAAAGAAGCAAAAAACACTCAACCGGAAAAGCAAAAAGAAAAAAAAGAATCCAAAAATATGAAGAGAGTGTAAGGAGCCTCTGGGACAACTTCAAGCGTACCAACATCAGAATTATGGGGGTGCCAGAAGAAGAGAGAGAGCAAGATACTGAAAACCTATTTGAAGAAATAATGACTGAAAACTTCCCCCACCTGGTGAAAGAAATAGACTTACAAGTCTAGGAAACACAGAGAACCCCAAACAAAAGGAATCCAAAGAGGACCACACCAAGACACATCATAATTAAAATGCCAAGGGCAAAAGACAAAGAGAGAATATTAAAAGCAGCAAGAGAAAAACAGTTAGTTACCTACAAGGGAGCACCCATACGATTGTCAGTTGATTTCTCAACAGAAACTATGCAGGCCAGAAGAGAGTGGCAAGAAATATTCAAAGTGATGAATAGCAAGAACCTACAACCAAGATTACTCTACCCAACAAAGCTATCATTCAGAATTGAAGGTCAGATAAAGAACTTCACAGATAAAAAAAAGCTAAAGGAGTTCATCACTACCAAACCAGTATTATATGAAATGCTGAAAGGTATTCTTTAAGGAGAGGAGGAAGAAGAAAAAGGTAAAGATAAAAATTATGAACAACAAATAGCTATCTATCAACAAGTGAATCTAAAAATCAAGTGAATAAAAAATCTGATGAACAGAATAAACTGGTGAATATAATAGAATCAGGGGCATAGAAAGGGAGTGGACTGACAATTCTCAGGGCGGGGGGACAGGGGTGTGGGGGGTGCGGGAAGAGATTGGACAAAAATCATACACCTATGGATGAGGACAGTGCAGGGGGGTAAGGGCATGGGATGGGGTGGAACCAGGTGGAAGGGAACTATGGGGGGGAAAAGAGGAACAACTGTAATAATCTGAACAATAAAGATTTAAAAATAAATAAATAAATAAATAAATAAATAAATAAATATAAAAAAAGAAAAAGAAAAAGACCATTTTTACCAGTAAATAGTGCAATCCATTTGCTGCTGTTTTAGAAAAAGGTCCAGAGGCTTTTAAAGTTGAACAGCCATCCCAGCTCATCACAATAAACCTCATCCTGCAGCTCTGGCCCTTCCTTCTCAATTATATTGAGAGAAATAGGCCAGAGAGCACAGCAGGCCTTAGAGTCAGGGGGTGTAGTAGGACAGTAAGAGCCTGCCCTGCCACTGACTAAGGTGACCTTGGGCAAGTCCATGAACTGCCCTGTACCTGGCCTCCCATAGGATTTGGAGCTCTGTGACCCCACACTTACTCATTTTAAAAAATATATATGTTTATTTTGGTTATTTTAGAGAGAGAAGAAGGGAGAAAGAGATAGAAATGTCGATAAGCAAGGAACATCAATTGCTCCCTACTTGGGATTGAGCCTGCAACCGGGGCATGTGCCCTGACTGGGAATCGAACTGGTGGCCTTGTGGTGCATGGGACAACACTCAACTACCTAAGCCACACTGGCTGGGCGACCCCAGACTTCTTGAGGCAGTCACTTTCAACAGTGCCCCTCTTGTCCCATAGGTAACCAGACAAGCAGCCAGATGGCCTGAGAGGAGCCCCCTTCTCACCCCCCCATCCCCGTCCGCCCTGTTCATCCTCTGGGCTGTCCTGTTGAATAGAAAAGTAGTAAGCCACAGAGAAAAGGAAGAGACCCCATGACAAATAGCCAGTCCCTAGAGAGAACCTTACCACTGTGAGAATAAACAAGTCATCTTTTCTGTCAAAGAACAGTTTAGACAGCCGCCATTTTGGACTATGTAACTTGGCAGCCGCTATATTGGCCACATGGCTTGCCGCTCCCCTGGGGGCCACCATCTTGAAACAGCAAAGGCCAACCCCTCCCTTAGAATTAGCCAATCGTGAAAGACTGTGCGCCTGAGCTCCAATCAAGAGCAAAGGACAGGTCACGTGCGTAAGAGATTATAAACCCAAGCAGCCCTCCTGCTTGGTGTGCATGCCCTTCCAGACCATGTGTGTGCACCCTTCTACGTAGAAGTAAATATGTTTGTCTTGCTTCCTGGCTCCTGAGTGTTTTGTATTCTACCAGAACCCCTGACTTGGGGGGCTCGCCTTATTTCTAACACCACCCCACACCCAGGGTGGGCGAGGTGAGTGGTGGCTTCAGCCTCCTGGAATTTGCCAGGAAGCCCTGCACTCAGGTCCAGAAGGCTGCACCTGACCTCCACCCGGCCCACTTCTCTTTCCTGCCCAACAAGTACTTGTGGTTTCTGTCAGCCTTGTGCTACTCCCCTTCCTAGAGTGCCCTTCCTCTTCCTCCTTCCTGCCCTGCCCCTCCCCTGCATCCCTGCCTACGCCTCTCTGATGGCCCCGTTTTCATGCTCCTATCCTGCAATCTATCCTCGAGATTTATATAGCATTTACAGTGGACAAAGCACGTTCATTGAATCCTCACAATATTGCTGATTTATTGGCTATTGAAAAAGTCACCAGCACTGGGAGCTGAGTGTAATTTTTGCACTGTCTTCCCAGTGCCACTGTCAACAGCATGGCCCCCTGCAGAGGGGAGTGGCTAGGGAATATCACATGCTTTACATACATACAGCACCTCCTGTGAGCCTCGCCACCCCTGTGAGGCAGTGGTAATGCACTTTTTATAAACGTGGAAAGCAAGGCTCACTTGGATACTGGGTGCAGACTGGATGCCCTGGTGTGTCAACCAGTCTTAAAAAGAAACACACACAAGGTGGTCACGTGCTGACAGGCTCAGCCCTGGACCTGTGTGACACCACAGCCCCTCTCATCCACCACGCCTGCTGCTGTGACTCCCCACCCCTTGCCCCAGGTGGTCTGGGCTCTAGGATGCTCCAGCAGTTAGGGAAGGTGGCACCTGGAATTCTTTGTGGTGCCCAGTGAGGGGGACAGACCAGGAGAACCAGCTCTCCACCCAGGGGCCACCGAAGGCTTGCTCTGCCCCTAGAGAGCAGATCAGAGTCAGCTGCCAGGCATCTGATTCTGCCCCAAGGAAGTGTGCAGGGGCATCAGGTTGGGTTGGGTTGGTCCAGTGACTTAGGTCTGGAGATAGCTGAGGGCTCTGACTAGTCAGTTCTGCCTCAAATGCCAGTAGGGCCCCATGAAGCATCCTTTTGCATTCGCTCCCTCACTTGACAGTGGCCCAGAGGACAACATCCAGAGCTTCTGGGTCCCACTGCCTGCTCTCAGGCTGCTGGGGAGCGGCGCATTCAGAAACCCATGACAGGGCCTCTCTATGCTCCAGGCTTTTAATCTCCTTAATTGAAATTGATTGGTCTCTTGAGAGGCAGCTCTGCATTGGCCCTCAGCATGTGATCAACTTCTGCTTCTTTCTTTTAAAGACCAATTGCCACACCAGGGCATCTAATCTTCTCCCTGAATCCTGGGCCCCTTCCTGACCAGGAGCAAAATCAAAAACAGGCACACTTACAAAAACAACTTAGGAAATAAACACACTGATAAAAATGAGAGAATATTCCAGTCCCTTGTGGCAAAAGGCCTGTCAAAACCCCATTACCAAAGAAAGATGTAATCAGATGGGGAAGGAGCCCTGGGAAGGGGAGGGGAGTGTGTGCCTTCTGAAGCTCACAGATAAATAGCCTGGGCATATCTAAGAACCAGCAGCAAAAAGATAAAAAGGGAAAAAAGTGAAAGCCCTTCTTAAGTTAAAAGCAAGCCAAACATTGAGAGAATTGTTTGAGCACCCTGATTTGTGTTCATCCAGACAGCACAGCACTCACCCCTAGGTGGCTGAAGCTGGTTTACAAACCGGTTTGGCAAGTCATATCTCTCAGTGGAGCTTCTGATAGGGCACCTTACTTAACCCGACTAATCACAGATCCTAGAAATATCCCTCTGGGGACTCTCCTGTGTGTGGGTCGTCTCACCAACTGGGCACTGGGCTTAAAAGCAGCTATGCTGGGCAGGCTCGGGCCACCTCCTGGCTTCCAAGCCTGGACTCTGTCCCTGCACTGGCTGTGCGGGGTGGCACCAAGACACCGAAGCACCTTAGAGGTAAGCAAGCACAGCACTGACAAGTCAAGTAATTGTTCTGACTGACAAACTCCTTCTAAGGACATCTTGCTGCCTGGCCTACTAAAAGTCAAGTGGAAGGGAATGCCATTTGGCATAAGGATTACTTTAAAGTAAAGGCAACAGAAATCAACAAGATGCAAGAAGAGTTTTCTTCCCTCCCCTTTTCAACCTAAAAGTAGGACATGAATTTCCCTTGTGAAAGTCTCCTCTCCTGTACAAGGAAGAGGAGAGAGACTCATCACCAAGATGAGAGTAGTCACTGAGATGAGTTTGCATAAACAGACCTTACTAAATTAACCTTTATTTTCCATTAGTTCCCCATATATATTCTAATTACTTATCCACAATGTATCATCCTTGAAACCCAAACCCCCTTTCCTTTGTTAAACATCCTATATAATAAAAGGCTAATATGCAAATCAACCGAACAGAAGAACGACCGGTTGCTATGACGTGCACTGACCACCAGGGGGCAGACCTCAACGCAAGAGCTACCCCCTGGTGGTCAGTGCGCTCCCTCAGGGGGAGCACTGCTCATCCAGAAGCCAGGCTCATGGCTGCTGAGCACAGCAGCAGTGGCAGGAGCCTCTCCCACCTTTGCGGCAGCACTAAGGATTTCCAACTGATGGCTTAGGCCCGCTCCCCACAGGGACATCCCCCGAGGGCTCCCAGACTGCAAGAGGGTGCAGGCCGGGCTGAGAGACACCCCCCCCTCAAATGCACGAATTTTGTGCACCAGGCCTCTAGTACCCGTGTTTTCCCGAAAATAAAACATCCTCCGAAAATAAGACCTACTTACAGGTTTCCTTCTGGGTGAAATATAAGGCATCCCCTGAAAATAAGGCCCCAGGCTCTGTCTCAGAATGAAAATTAATTTACCGTAAACTGGTCGCTAGGGCCGCCCCGACTGGCGTCTAGCAACCAGTGACATTACACAGAGTCCTGACGTCACTGCTGTGTGGAGGCGAAGCGGAGGTCGGAGTGAGCGGTGAGCGCGGGGCGGGAGAGAGGAGGAGACTTTCGCAGATGCATGTAGAAGAACAGGAGGATTAGAGCGGACAGGACACAGCGAAGGTGGTGAGTGCTGGTCTGTCTCTGGTGACACTACCTGATGCTCGCGGCCGCCTTCATGATGACTGAAGGTTCTCAGTGAGTGGCAGACCCTGCTGCAGCCCAGATCCAGGCCCCAGCAAGCCCAGTGACAGTCCCCAGGCAGGCCCCAGGGGGTAAATGTCTGATAAAGGGGTAGGGGGGATGTCTGGTGAAGGTGTTCAGTGGCACAGGGGTGGGGGGAGGAGGATCACTTAAAATGACACAGGAGGGTCAGAGGGGACAATCAAAATGACACAGGAGGATCAAAAGGGGTTACTGAAATGGTAATCCCCCTCTGATTCTCCTGTGCCATTTTGATTCCCCCCTCTGATCCCCCCTGTGTCATTTTGAGTGATCCCACTCCCCCCACCTTGATACCTCAATTCCTTTTTTTTTACCCCTAGAAATGAGTGCAAAAAGAAAAAGCTATTCCGTGGAGTACAAGAAAGGAATCGTGGAAGACTCTTGGGGCCAAAATCTTACTGTTTTCTGCAAAGAGAAGATGTTGAGTATCCGATTGGTCCAAAAATGGCGAGCAGAGTATGGTAACCTCATTGAACAAGTGGACAAGGGAAATGCTAAAAAGCACAAGTGTGGATCAGGTCGGCAACCATTATTTTCCGAGCTGGAAGACCTGATCTGTGAATGGGTTGTTGACAGGAGAGCAAAGGCTTTGGTTGTGAATAGGGCTCAGATTTAAGAATTTGCCCTTGCAATGACACCACAGTTTGACATAGCCCCTGAAGACTTCAAAGCATCACAACACTGGCTGGATAATTTCCTTCAGCGAAGTGAACTGTCTTTAAGAAGATCTACAACATTGTTTAGGTTGGAAGATACTCAAGTTATTAAGCGAGCACTTGCATTCAAGTCCTTTATTGATTATGCTGACTTCTCTAAATACAATCTTTCCAACATGATTGCTATGGATGAAACTGCAGTGTTTATGGGCCAATCATCTCAAACAATTGAACAGCGGGGTACCTCCTTAGCGTACATTCCCTCCACTGCTTACGAAAGTGCATGTATTTCCTGTATTATGGCAATTCATCTGGATGGCACTAAAATCCCACCTTTAATCATTTCTAAGGGCAAGAAGGAAAAGATTGAACGTGTTTTGGGCATTTTTATTCTTGAAACTGAAAAAGCCTGGGCCACACAAGCAGTTATAAGGAAGTGGGTCGATTTAATGCTGCCGCTTGTTATGCAAGGGAGCCAAAGAGGTCTGCTAGTCTGCGATGCAGCCAGCACTCACCGCGCTAAAGACATGAAGACATTTTTCCACGAAAGAAAAATAGATCAGATAATGATTCCCGCAGGAATGACGGCCTATCTCCAGACTCTTGATATTGCAATAAACAAGCCATTCAAAGACAATTTGCGCATGGAAATTAATGACTACATTGAAAATAGAATGGAGAGAAATCAGCGTGGAAACTTTGTGAAACCTAAACTGCAAGAAGTTGTGACTTGGGTGAAGAATTCATGGGAGAAAATCACTGACAGTTGCATTGCAAATGCACTGTAAGCAGGCTACCTTGACAAGAAGTACTCATTTAAAGACAGTGCTATTGCTAAACATGAGAGATTTGGTCCACTGATTCTGAAAGAAATGGAGTCTCTTACAAGAAATTCACCAGGAAATTCAGGAATTGGATTGTTATGATGATGTTCCAGAAGATGATGGCATGATTGTCATTGAATAAATGAGTAAATTCTTGATACTGTAGGATTCACAGTTTGTCTGGTTTGTGTTGACAACTACCATACTACCGTACCATATACAGGTAATAAATTTCCTTTATTTTCATTTAACAATAAATGTGTACCGTATTCTTCTTCATGGAAAAATAAGACATCCCCTGAAAATAAGACCTAGCATGTCTTTGGGGGGCAAAAATTAATATAAGACACTGTCTTATTTTCAGGGAAACAGGGTAGTATATAAACCCCCAAGTTGAAAGTGGCTCTTTCCCTAGCAGTAGAATCTGATGTAACAGTGCAGGAGAGGGTGAGCTCTATAAAAATAAGGGCCATCTCTGTCTCAGTCATCATGGAACTAGTACCTAAGGTTGTCTAACACATAATAGGCTCTCAACAAATCGATGGATGGATAGATGTTGGATGAAATAGGAGTGAAGCAACTGCATGGTGTAAAAGGTACAATTACAGCTTAGTGAACACAGGCTCCCATAAAATACCACCAAGACACCCTGTTGATAAGACAAAGCTCTTGGCGATGAGAGAAGTCACTACTTGGCAGTCTTGACAGTGTGTCCAGGTGGAGCGGATAAAGTCAGGATATTCATCTGGTTTAAGGTAAGTGTTTCAGTGTGAGGTGGATTAGGATTTGGTAAGTCTCATGATACAATCCTTCAGGATTTGGGGTACAGCAAGTTGAGGTAACAGCCATTTGATGCTATCTATTTACAAGTATTTGTGTGACAATAAAATCACAGTGGCAAAGACAGTGGAACAAATCACATAGTGCAGACTGTAGAGTAGTTGTCATGTAAATGCAGACTAAGCTATGTGGGCACCCATTGTTTCAGTCCTCAGACTAATGAGACATTAAATAATGGTCCTTCCACACTATGACATGCACAGGTAAGGAAACCATGTTTGTCCACATGAGGACGGAAAATCTAAGTGGGATCTAGGATAGGTGTGGTGGCTAATCTCTGCTTATTCAGGGCTGATGCACGCTGAGCCATCCAAGGGAGAGGTAATTCGGATGTGCCTTAGCCTTTGATGTTCTCTGACAATAGCCCAAGAGACAGGATTAGCTACATAACTTGCAGAGCCCAGTGCAAAATGAAAATGCAGGACCCCTTGTTCAAGCACTAAGAATCTCAGAGTTTGGCAGTTCCTCAAAAAGCTAAACATAGAATTACCATGTGACCCAGAAATACAACTCTTAGGGCTATACCTAAAAGAACTGAAAACAGGGACTTGAATAGATATTTGCATACCCATGCTTATTGCAACATTATTCACAATGGCCGAAAGGTGGAAACAGCTTAAGTGTCCTTCAATGGAAGAATGGATAAACAAAATGTGGTCTATATATACAATGGATTATTACTGATCCATAAAAAGGAATGAAGTTCTGTCACGTGATACAACATGGATGAACTTTGAAAGCATTATGCTAAGAGAAGTAAACCTAACACAAAAGGACAAATATTGTATGATTTCGCTTATATTAAATATCTAGAATAGGCAAATGCATACATAGAAAGTACATTAGAGGTTACCAGGGGCTGAGGGAAGAAGGGAATAGAGGAGTATTACTTAATGGGTTTAGAGTTTATATTTGGGGTGAAGATAAAGTTTTGGAAATACTGATGATGGTTGTACAATATTGTAAACAGAATTAATGCCACTAAATTGTACACTTTAAAATGGCAAACTTTATAATGTGTGTTTCATTTTTAATTATGGTAAAATACTGTCATATATTTTTACCACAATAGAAAAACTATTAAGAAAAATTCAGAATTGCAAGAGGGTTGCAGCAGAGCAGTGACCAAGTACAGGGCCCTTCTGAGCACAGGGTTCTGTGTGATGCCAGCTCTGATGAGAGGACAGAAACCCTCAAGTTTAGGTGGCATGCCACATTCTGGAAACCAAGAGTGCTACTGGGTCACTGATGACCTACTGAAAATGCCCAGGATCCAGGATCTACTCAGTGCTCAACAAGAATGGTAAACATCGGAAGCCCTCAGCCTCCTGCTGCCACTAGAGCCCTCCCTGGCCTTCTAAAGGTCGAGTCTAGAATCCAGATCCAAAGCTCAAGAGACTTCCCAATGTCAGCCCTGGAGGTTCCATTGTGAGTGGGATGTTTTTCCTCCTACCTCTCCCCTTGGTGATGTAACTTTAACCCTCTGGCACTGTTTACAGGGCAAAGGGGTGCAAAGGAGCCGTAATCTACCCCGACTCACTTGGCTGATAATTAGGAGAGCAGTCTCCGCTGCTTTCCTCACCTGGCATTCACTGTGCACACTACTCTCCTCCCCCAATTCCTTCTGTTTTTTTCCCTGACTGGGCCACCTTCACTCTCTAGCATGCTCGATGGCTGATAGATGGGGAGTCATGGAGTAATGCAGGAGGGCACTGGAGGGACAAAGGTGAGGGATGCAAGGGTGACAGATACAACTTTGGAGCCCAACCAGTAGCCAAGAAGGATGTCTGGCCTTGTCGTCCAATTCAAGCAGAGTCTACAAACAACATATATAAGGTACCAGTGAGAAATGGGAAGGTAACAGAAAGGTGAGCAAGGTATAGCCCTGCCCTAAGAAACCTAATCAAGTCAGATTGCTTGCCACCATTGTCACCCATGCCTTAGGTTATCAGCCCTTCATCTGGGGTTTAGTTAGCAGAAAGAATGCCTTCCTTGTGAGAAAAACCAAACACAGGTGGCACAGGTGAGCTTTCTGAACCCTGAGGCCGCCTCCTGTTATTCCTGCTCACTGGTGGCCTTAAGCTCTTCTGCCTCTGGATAGCCACTCAACAGGAGGGTGGGAACTGGGCTTGCTGGCAGAGGATACAGCCCAAACAAGATATCTCTCATTATAGTCATCTGGTTCCAACCCTGCCTACAGTTAGTGGTAGGATTCCCTAGCCACTCCAAATCCTCTGTCATCATTTTAAGGACATCTCAGGAAAACATCTCATGGGTACTGGTGAGCCTCTCACAACCATGTGGCACACACTACTTTCTCCAACTGGAACTCTCGTTCTCTGCAAGGATATGTACTGCCCCAACCTCTAAAGGCCTGGAGGCCCCAGGAAGGTACCTCACACCAGTCCTGTCATCTATTCATGCATGTGCAGCCAAGCAGAGGCTGCTCTGCAGTGCCCTGGACATCGACACAGCCCACCTACTTATATGTTATCACTAAAGAAGAGAGAAGCATGAATTACCCAATGTTGCCAATGTTGGGACATTGAGTAGGTCTCCTAGCACTCCTAAATTCTTTAAGGAATGTCTGGAATGACAATGGCTGGCCTTGCTATGTTAGAAATTGCACTTCAGGGCCCTCCAGGTACACCTAGATGAGGCCTGAATCCTGGAGATTTAAGTTTGGTCTGCAATGGCCGACATATTAGAAGGGTAGAGCCTGGGGGTGTCACAGCAGAGAAATACCAATACATTTTCAGTCCTCCTCTAGAGCATCCGTAAGTTATAGCTTCAGAGGAATGAGCCTGTTTGGGGAGACTGGATCATAAAACTGCACAATGCTCCAACTACCTTTGTTAGAGGGTTTTAGAGTCAAACCATTGTTTCAATTAGATACTGAACAGACCTGCTTTTTCTAAATATTTTTTAAATCAAGACACTATCTTTGGACAATATGCTGAAATAGCTCCCCCATGGAGAGGGTCCTCACCATCATCCCCTGCTTTCAAATCCCCACCATTCTCAAGAACCTTCCTTTGCAAAAATGTACCCTTAATAACAAAAGCTAACATTTACTGGACATGGTCTTTGTGTCAGGCATGGCCTCATGATCTCATTTGTTTGTCACAACAACTCTATAAGAGAAGAATTGTTATTATTCTCTCTGCTTTACAAATGAGGGACATGTGCAGGGAAATTAAATGACTTCCCCAACATCATGGAGCTGGTTAGTGGTGGGGCCAAGATGCTTTTTTCACTACATCTGTCAGGATCCACACCCCAGTTTTAATTCGGAGGAACCATTGGGTAGGCATCAAGCCTAGTCACGATAGGCTTATCAGTAATAATAGCAGCCAATATCTGAGAACATACTATGTGCCAGGGGCTTTAAATATGTTCTTTCATTTGACCACTTGCCAAGGTATATATTTGTCCCCATTTTATAGGTGATGATCCTGAGGCTCAGAGACTTTGAGCAATATCCTGACACTATAAGGGAGTCACTGACAACTTGGGTTCTGGAATCTCACTGCCGGAGTTCAAATCTTGTCTTCACTACTTTTAGCTGTGTGACCTCGGGCAAATTACTTAATCTCTCTATATCTCCATTTCCCCATTTTTTCAATAAAACAATGATGATACTTATCTCATAGGATTGCTATGAGGATTCAAGAACGTAGTACATCTCAGGTGCTTAGACCTGCCCCTAATACACACTCATAGTTCAGTAAAGGAGAGCTATCTTTAATAGTCCAAAGCCAATGTTTTTTTCATTCAACCATTTTGTCTATCAATCTTTACTGAGAGATAAGAATAAATTACACATTAAGCCCAGCCGGCATGGCTCATGGTTGAGCATTGACGCATGAACCAGGAGGTTGTGGTTTGATTCCTGGTCAGGGCGGTTACGGGCTTGATCCCCAGTTGGGGTGTGCAGGAGGCAGCTGATCAGTGATTTCTCTCAGCATTGATGTTTCTATCTTTCTCTCCCTCTTCCTCTCTGAAATCAATGAAAATATTTTTTAAAAAAATAAACAAGATTATTTTTCTGTAATGATATAAAAAGCTTAGATAAAGGAAGATATTGGTAATAGTTCAAACCCATCTATCTCTATTACAAGCTTACCTGAATGTTCTCATGGCAGGGGAGCCAGTGAAACAAAGGCCCAAAGGAAAAGCAAGATTCATGGCGAATATGAGGTATGTTTAAACCTCTCCTTGGTCCTTCCCATCGTCTTCCTTTCCTTCCTCCTCCGGTTCTAAGGGTAAATTCATATTTTTTGGCCTTGCAAGGACAAATTTGCTGTCAACATCCCCACTCGTTATGTCTTTGTAAACTAGTCCCTTGTGTGGAAAGGTCTAGAAGTCAGAGTCTGAAGATCTGGACTTGATTCCTGTGACCAGGCATAAGTTTCTTAATCTTTGAGTTTCTATTTTGTCAACTGTGAAAAATAATGAGTGTAAGGATCAAATTAATAATGTGCATTATGATATAAGATGCTTTGCAAACCGTAAATCACAGTGCATGGGCGAAATCATGTCCCTTTCATTGGCCTGGCGGGGACTCTTGAGTCATTGGCATTCCCAGCAGTCACATGCAGATGTCACCACAGGCTTCTTGAACATATTCCTTAAGAAGCTGCCTAGAATGTCACCTTCCTTAGGTGAAGGGTAAGTACCAAAGAAGAGGCATATATCATTGTGAAAATGCCCAATCAGCCTGCTCCAGAGTAGCAAGCAGAAAGTTAAGAACAGAAAAATTTATCGTTTAGTACCTTGTCACAAGAACATGGACTCTGTGAACTGAGCTGTTTTCAATGGCAAGATCAGCTGGGCCGTGTTTGGGGTCCATGTTAACACCAGAGCATCCATGACAATGGACAATGTGGGAGAAAGAAGCCAGTATTTGAGAGCAGCTCATCCAGCCAAGGTCTGGAGTGATGGTGCTGAGAGGGCAAACCCAAGGGTGCAAAGGAGGAAAGGACAACCCAGAGAGGAGAGGGGAAAAGAGGAAAGAGCCTAAAAAACAAGCCACAGCATGCCAGACCCTGGAGAGAGAATGCCACAGCCTTCTAGATACCAAAATAGCCCCCCCACTACACCTTTATGATCCTCCCAAATTGCTTTTTCAAAAACTCATGGAACCCAAACAGTCCATGAAAATGTGCGCCAGTCCTGCTGTCAGACTGGCTGTTAGGTGTATTAGACTGACTACCTGGAGCACAGATCCACCTTCCCCCTGAAATGCACCTAAGAGGGCAGCCTGCGTGATCCCTTGGTTTACACAGAAGTTAACCAATTGTGCAAACACAACCCTGGCCTGAATCAGATAAAGGCAAAACCAAGAGTGCGACTTACTAGACCATTTGTGTAAATGGCCGCTAACCGGTCAAAGTGTTTAGACACTACGGGCCACTCTCACAGCCTGTTACTACTAGTATATTACCATTGCCATGGCCTTGAGCACTGGGGATTAGAGTTTAATCCATACTGATGGGCAGCACAAAGACCAGAAAAGCTACAGAGCTGTTCTAAAAACATCAGGGGACAAAAAGTTTTCAGCATCCAGAATTTAACTACAGGAATGTGTGCCCACCTTCCTACATTTCTTATCTCTGGGTAACACCACTCTCCATCTTTTTGCCCTGCCACCTTTATGACTTAATTCCCTGTATTAAATCTCTCTCTGGAGGAGAAACCAAGATGGCGGCATAGGTAAACACCTGAACTTGCTGCCTCAAACAACAACTTCAAAACTACAACTAAAAGACAAAACGGACATCATCCATAACCAGAGGAAGGCTGGCTAGGTGGAAATTCTACAACTAGAAGGAAAGAGAAAAGCACACTGAGACTCAGAGGAGCTGCAGAAGTAAAGTGCAGAGGTACGGAGGTGCGCGTGTGGAGAGGGCTGGCAACTGAGTACGCGGCTGGCTTTTTAAATCCGGAGGAAGACACAAGCGCCCAACTGCTCTGAACTCCAGTTCCGGGCAAGACTTTGGGGACCCAGACTCATATGGGGAGAAACTGGACTGTCTGGCAGCGGGCGATACTGGAGGGCAGCTTTCTCTCAGAGGTGCTTGCAGCGATTACTGTGGGACACTGAGGCCCAGGGGCCTCTTAGGGCAGGGCTGACGGGAAGCCATTGCTGTTTGCTCCACCCTGAGACTCCACCCCATCCAAGCTGAGCGCAGAGGCTTTTGCATATGAATGGCCTGGTACTTTGAAATCTAAACTTACCTAACAAATTGCAGCTGAGTCAGAGAGATCCAGAACATCCAAAAGAAGGCACAAGCCCCCGCAGCAGTTTTCATTGTTTCACAGCTGGGCCTCATCTGGGCACCTCCAAAACCCAAACAAAGAAGAGGATTCTGCAGAGCTCTCTGTAGCTCCTGCTGGGTGGCCTCAGGCAGAGGCTAAATTAGCACCTCCTAGGAGATCCAAGAGCCAGTGTACCCAGGGGTCAGAGTAGGACCATCCAGATTACAACTTCTCAGATCCAAAAGGGACACACTCAGGGGGCAGACTCAGTGAGCACCAAAGCCCCACTAAAGCAAGTCTTGCCTCATAAGGGTGTCTCCAGCTCAGAAGTTCTCCCATCGTAGTCACAGCTGATCCTCACAGCCACAGTTTTTGGTATCACAATCAAGGCTTAAATACAACAAGACTATGCACACAGCCCACAAAAGGGTGCACCAAGAGTGTCCACCTCAGGTAACTGGGGAGGCTGAGCCACTGGGCCCTATTGGACACCTAGCACACAAAGCCACTCTACCAACTCAGGGAAGCAGCCAAACTGTGGAGACAAAGAAACAGGTCACAAATGAAAGAAATGGAGGAAAGCAAACAACTGGATATAGAGTTCAAAACCACGGTTATAAGGTTTTTCAAGAATTTTCTAGAAAAGGTCAATAAATTTAGCAAGGCCCTCGAGGAAATGAAAAAGGACCAACTAGAAATTAAGCATACACTGACTGAAATAAAAAATAATATACAGAGATCCAACAGCAGACTAGAGGATCGCAAGAAGCAAGTCAAAGATTTGAAATACAAAGAAGCAAAAAACACCCAACAGGAAAAGAAAAAAGAAAAAGGAATCCAAAAATATGAAGATAGTGTTAGGAGCTCTGGGACAACTTCAAGTGTACCAACATCCGAATTATGGGGATCCTGAAGAAGAGAGAGAGCAAGATACTGAAAACCTATTTGAAGAAATAATGACAGAAAACTTCCCCCACCTGGTGAAAGAAATAGACTTACAAGTCCAGGAAGCACAGAGAACCCCAAACAAAAGGAATCCAAAGAGGACTACACCAAGATACATCATAATTAAAATGCCACATCAAAAGACAAAGAGAGAATAGTAAAAGCAGCAAGAGAAAAACAGTTAGTTACCTACAAGGGAGCACCCATACGATTGTCAGCTGATTTCTCAACAGAAACTATGCAGGCCAGACGGGAGTGGCAAGAAATATTCAAAGTGATGAATAGCAAGAACCTACAACCAAGATTACTCTACCCAGCAAAGCTATCATTCAGAATTGAAGGTCAGATAAAGAACTTCACAGATAAGAAAAAGCTAAAGGAGTTCATCACCACCAAACCAGTATTATATGAAATGCTGAAAGGCATTCTTTAAGAAGAGGAAGATGAAGAAAAAGGTAAAGATAAAAATTATGAACAACAAATACATATCAATCAACAAGTGAATGTAAAAACCAAGTGAATAAAAAATCTGATGAACAGAATAAACTGGTGAATATAATAGAATCAGGGGCATAGAAAGGGAGTGGACTGACAATTCTCTGGGGGAAAGGGTTGTGGGGGTGCAGGAAAAGACTGGACAATAATCGTACACCTATGGATGAGGACAGTGTTGGGGGGGGAAGGGTAAGGCTGAGGATGGGGTGGGAACCGGGTGGAGGGGAGCTATGGGGGAAAAAAGAGGAATAATTGTAATAATCTGAATAATAAAGATTTATTTAAAAAATAAAAATGAAAAAATATATATAAAACATCTCTCTCTGTTTGAAACACCTGAATTCTGTTGTTGTTTGTTTTTGTTTTTTACCAAATACTTACTGAAGAACCTTTATCAATTTATATTCCTTGGGGCATTTGTGTCAGTACCCATGTTTGGGTCCCTGTCTTTTGTCCTTATTTTGTTGAGTTCTTCAATCATATCTTTTTGTTCTTTATTTTTTGCTTGTAGCTGTTTCTTCCCACCAGCCTCTCAATATTGGCAAAATTTTGCTGCTTGCCACTAATTGAGCTCCTCTGCTTTTAGACCACTGTTACAAAAACTGCAAGACAGCCTCAAAGCACTGAGCAGGCCCCATCCCTTCCTCTGGGGACACCTCTGGGTTCCACTGGGTCATTAACAAAACAAAACAAAAAAAATCTGCCACTGCAGGACTCTGCCCCTGTGGATGGGAGCTATGCATAACTAATGAAGAGGAAAACTGGTAGTAAAAGGGACTGACGGGTCTCAACATGTTTCTAATAACTTCTACATCTCCCAGTCTTCATTTCCCTACACATCTTCTTTCCTTTCTAAATGATTTCTCCAAATCCTCTTTGGCCCACTAGCACTTTCAGGTCTGTATTCTCTCTTCCCTTCCTCCCCATCTTGTGGCACTGTGTTTTGCAGAGGATTCCCACACTGTACACATTTTAAATACCAGTTGCCTCAGTCTCTAGTTGTGAACGCAAAGATGTCATAGGTATCCAGCAACCTGGCAGATTGAAAGCAGATTTTATCTTATAATACTGCAAATACCACAAGCTATAGGTATTAGATCTCTGTTTCCAGATCTCTTCTTGGAAGAATTTATTACTCATTCAAAGTCAGAGATTGTAGGAGGCAGTCAGAATCTGAACCCAGATCTTTCTGATGCCGAAGCTCCTGCTGGTTCCACCATTCAGAGGCAGAACCTCTAACAGTGACAAGGCGAGTCCAGAGAGGCTTCCCAGGGGCAGAAATGAGTGCCTAAGACCTGCAATCAGCCAGTAAAAACGAACAAAGCACTGGATTTTAAATTTCTGCTAAAGTTTATCTTTATTCCTTCAGCATGAGGTACCTCTGGGTGAAAATTTCATTTCAGATGTTTCTCAGCAACTCCAGAAGCATTATCAGGAAGAAGTCCAATTCAGAAGTGTCTTCCAGAATCCATTTCTCCCGAATTATGCATATACATGGAACACAGTTATGTGAACAAGGAGCGGGGTATGGCAGGATCTACAAGGAAAGAGAAGTGAGAGGAGACTGGAAATAGGGAGGTGATTAGCTTCACATTTATACACCCATTTCACTTATTATAATAGCATGTATTTTTTTATAATTTGAAAAGCATCAAATAAAAAAATTAAGAACTTGTGGCAAAGACAATTCTATATGTTCACCAAATCCCATTTTCTTCTTTCTGAATACATAAGAAGCCTAATTTCCCAGCCTCCCTTGCACTTAGGTTGGGCTTATGTAACTGGGTTCTGACCAAAGAGATCTGGACAGAAGTGATGTACACCCCTTCCAGACATGGCCATAGAATTCCTAAGTCATCATCCACATGCTCTCTTCCTCTTCTATGGCAAATTTTTGAGGCCACATGACTAAGATGAAACCATTGCAAGATGGATGGAGCCTCAACCCCTGAATAAATTATTGGAGGAAAGCCACCAAGGTCAATACAATGGTATTGACTGACCCATGACAGACAATGACCATTGTATTAAGCCACTGAGAATACAGGGTTTCTCTGTCACGCACTATGACCCTACCTATCCTGACTAATATGCTACTCATACAAGCCAGGGATTTTCAATGTCCCACAGGAGTCCTAAGAGAGCCTCTTGGATATTTACACATGTAAATGCTAACAGATTTTAAGTTTGTATGAAGACATATTTCTAAGTATAATTCCTTTTCATTTTACCTCTGAATTACCTTTTCATTCTCACTTTGTTGTGGTGTGTTTATTCCAAGGGGAAATAAATCAAAGACTTCTCATAAAGGAAATAGTAACATGTACTTTATATTCTTGTTTAAAGAATACCTAAAAAAAGAAAAAGTTTTATTACAATTTTATTCCCCCTCAGAGATCATTCTGTATTTTATTATCTTAATACTAGAGGCCCTCAGCCTGTCCTGTACCCTCTCACAATCCAGGACCCCTTGGGGGATGTCAGGGTGCTGACATCCCCGCAGGCCTGGTTGAATCCGTGCACCAGGCCTCTAGTATGCATATAAGATCTTTGGTTAATCTCTTCTTGCCCTCCCCCCTCCCCCCTTTCTTCTGAGATTCATCAGCCTGTTCCATGTTTCCATGCCTGTGCATTGAGCATCTGCCCCCTGGTGGTCAGTGAGCATCATAGCTACTGGTTGAACCGTCAAATGGTCACTTAGACTTAAATATATTGTTATAGTAAAACCTTGGATAAACCATCAGGGACTGAGTTGTTCTAAACATCCCAGTGTTTCACAGAACTGGAGTGTTTACACTTAGACAATAAAACACTTTTGGATTTAAAATGTTTCTGTTATATATATATATATATATATTTTTTTTTTTTTTTTTTTTTACTGTACTTTTTAAAATGTTTTTTATGGATTTGAGAGGGGGAAGAAGGGAGAGGGAGAGAGAAAGAGAAACATTAATGAGAGGGAAACATCGATCAACTGCTCCTGAATGGCCCACACTGGGGATTGAGCCTACAACCCAGGCATGTGCCATGACCAGGAATCAAACCAGTGACCTCTTCTGGTGCATGGGACATCACTCAACCAACTGAGCCACACCAGTGAAGGCAGCTTTAAAATGTTTTGAAGAAAACATTTATGAAGCATATTAAATAAAGAATGGTGACATTGTTTTCCTTTTCTAGGTGATTCAGGATTAACCCAAGTTCCTTGAATATACCATGCTCCCTGAGAGGTCTTATGCATGCAGTTACCTCTGCCTGGAACAGTCTTTTCCTTTTTTGGCCTACTTAAATCCTCCTCATCCTTTGGATGTCAGCTCAATGACCAGTTTCCTTAGGTACAAGGGTACAAATTTACTAAAACTCATCAAATTGCTCACTTAAAACAGGTGAATTTTGTGGTATGTAAACTATACCTCAATAAAGCTACTAAAAAAAACACACACACACTGTTAAGGAGGTGAAGCATAACACACACACCCTTAAATGTGGGCTGCACTATGGTATGGAAAGGAGAGGGGAAGTACGTTTACACTGGAGAAACCTGACAAAAACTACATCACCCAGGTGATCAAGGTCAACATCAACAATGACAAGTCATGTAGATAGTGTTTATGTACCCTTGATATGATGTGATGAAAATGGCACTTGAACTCTGTGGCTTCCTCCCAGAAACCATACCCCAGTCTAATCATGAGAAAAATCCCAGTAGTAGCACATCCTACAAACACCTGACTGGCACTCCTCAAAACTGTCAAGGTCATCAAAAACAAGGTACGTCCAAGAAACGTCACCGCCAAGAGGAGCCTAAGGAGACAACTACAATGTGGGATCCTGGAACAAACAAACAACAACAACAACAAAACATTAAGTACAAACTAAGGAAATCTGAATAAATTATGACTTTAGTTAATAATAATGTATCAATATTGCTTCATTACTTGTGACAAATATTAATAATAGGGGAAACTGGGTGTGGGATTTTGGGGAATTCTCTGTACTGTCTTCACAATTTCTCTGTAAATCTAAAACTTCTAAAAACTAAAGTCATGTAATTCACATTTTAAAAAATTTCCCCAGTCCCTCAAACCAGATCAAGTCCCCCCTGCTACATGTTCACATAGTAATCTAGACTACTGCCTAAATTACTTAATTAATTTATCGCCATATGTAATTCTATGTACCAGTATGTTTTGCTCACTGTTGTATCCTTGGTACAAGGTCAGGGCCTGGTTGTTGATAGGTGCTTAGTCATAAACATATAGTCCGTGCAGTGTCATAGAATGTAAGTCCCAGAACAACAGGATTTTGTCTGTTTTCTCCTATACGGGATCCTTGGCACCTGGAGAGTGCCTGGCACATGGTAGATACTCAGTAATGACAACTTCCTCCCCAAGTGAACCAAGGAATCCTCTCCCCAGAGGTTGGAGTTTGAGATAAAGACATTTTAGCTCAATCTGCCTGATTTCTTCAATAAAGCTTATGGAGGTGTTGATGGCAGCAATGAACTGAGAGGCATAGGAGAGAAGAATGACGCCAACCCTCAGAGTAAAGGAAAGACAAGTGACAGAGTGAGAGGTCCTCCTGAACTCCCACCAGGGCTGTCTTCTCCGGGTCCTGGGATCCTCTGTCCTGGGAGACCCTCCCGTTCTGTAGAGTGCAAAGAGCCCAGACCATCAGATCCTGCTACACAGATTCCACGTTGCCAAGACTATCTGTGTCATGCTTGTCTACCCTGTATTTCTGTTATGAGAAATTAAATCGAATTAATGTAGAGAAATACCACTTGTGGTATGATGGAGAGGAAAAAGAGGGCAGAAATTGGGGCTAAGAAAGGAAAGTGGAGGCTATAAAAAGGAAAGAAGAAGAGCTAGAAGTCAATGGAAATGGCCTAATAAGGACACAGAAACAAAATGCAGGGTTCAAAGTGTTGTGAATTCATTCACCAAATACTAGTATGTGCTGAGCACCTACTGTGTGCCAGGTTCTATTCTAGGTATTAGGAATATAGTATTCAACAAAACTATGGAAATTATTGCCCTCAAAGAGCTGGCATTGTGGGGTGGGGGGTAAAATAAACAAATACATAATTAACCAAAAGAGACATCAGAGATTGGTGAGTGTTTATATAGTGAGTTAAAATAAATAAGAATATGACCCAGTGGCTACTTTATATTGGTGGGTCAGGGAAGATAACATTTAAATTGATGTATTTGAAAGACAAGAAAGTGCTAGGTATGGGAAGGTGGTGGAAGGTGTGTGGGGCAGCATTCTACCAGAGGGAAGGACCAGTGCCCTAAGGCTCCTAGGAAGTGTTCTGAAGAATATGGAGGGGATGCCCCAGCAAACATTTGGCAGTGTCTGCAGACTTTTTGGTGGCCACATTTTGGTGGTTCAGGGTGGTGCTACTGGCATTTAATAGTAGCATCCAGGGATGCTGCTAAACATTCCACAGGGCACAGGACAAACCCTTATGCAAAGAATTATTCAAAATGTCAATGGTGCCCAGGTTGAAAAACCCTGCCCTGAAGGTTTGGCCATTTCACCTTGTCGAAAGCAGGACACCATGCCCAGAGACGAACAGAAGAGAGGGCAGGGCTAAGAAGTATGTAGGGCCACAGCCGTTTTGCTCAGTGGTTAAAGCATTAGCCCATGGACCCAGGGTCAAGAGTTCAATTCCCAGTCAAGGTCACATACCTCAGTTGTAGGCTCAAACCCCAGCCAGGGTCAGGGCGCATGTGGGAAGTACGTGTCTCTCTCACATGTCTCCCTCTCCCCTTCTTCCCTCCCTTCCACTCTCTCTAAAAATCAATGAAAAATATCCTTAGTTGAGGATTAAAAAAAAAAAATCAGTATGTCAGGGAAGTAGGCTGAGGCCCAATGGCATGCCTTGTACACCATGTCAAGAAGCTGGCATCTTGGAGGAGAGATCCAAGATGGCGGCGTAGGTAAACACCTAAACTGCTGCCTCGCACAACAATTTCAAAACTACAACTAAAAGACAAAACGTCTATCACCCAGAACCACGGGAAAGCTGGCTGAGTGGAAGTTCTACAACTAGAAGGAAAGAGCAAACAGCATTGAGGGGCGCACAAGCACTGAAAAGCTGAGGTACGGAGACGCGCGAATCGGGCTGGCGATGGGTGACTGGGAGCGCTGCTGTTTTCAACCCGAAGGGAGATAAGCTCCCCATTACTCCGAACTTGTTTCTGGGGAGACGCGGGGGACCCAAACTCCTATGGGGAGAAGCTGGACTGTCTGCCATTGGGTCGGAAAGTGAGGGAGGCTTGCTTGCAGGGCTGCCCGCAGGAACAATTGTTTATTGTGCTGGGGCGCGGGACGCAGGGACACGGTGGGAGACACAGAGCCGCAGAGCCAGCTTACTGGCAGCCATCGCTGTTTGCCACGCCCTAGCCTAGTCACGCCCTGAGACCCCGCCCTGCACAATCTACGACCCCACCCAAGCTCCAAGCAGTGGCTTTAGCATATGAATGGCCTGCCCTATCACAGCTTAACCTAGCAAACTTGCAGCCCGGGTCAGACAGCTCCAAAACCTCCAAACCCCAAGCAAAGAGGAGAAAACTGTAGTTCTTGCTGTAGCTCCTGCTGGGTGGCCTCAGACAGTAGCTGACCTGCACCCCATTGGAGATCCAGAAGCCAGTGTACCTAGTGGTCAGTGTGAGACACCAGATTTCAACTCCTCACATCCATAAGTGATACATTCAAGAGGCAGACTCAGTGAGCACCAAAGCCCCACTGAAATAAGTCCTGCACCATAAGCGTGTCTCCAGCGCAGCAGTTCTTCCATTATAGACACAGCGGGTCCTCACAGCCAATTGGCCTGGAGATCAATTCCTCCCAGTGTACCAACAGCAATCAAGGCTTAACTACACCAAGACTTTGCACTCAGCCCACAAAGGGGTGTACCAAAGGCGTCCACCTCAGGTGATTGGGGAGGCTGAGCTACTGGCCCCTATAGGTCACCTACCACACAAAGCCACTCCATCAACACAAGGAAGCAGCAAAATGCGGAGACAAAGAAACATGTCACGAATGAGAGAAATGGAGGAAAGCAAACTAATGGACGACATAGAGTTCAGAACCACATTTATAAGGTTACTCAAGAATCTTCTAAAAACCGCCGAGAAACTTGATGAGACCTCCGAGGAGCTTAGTGAGACCTTCAAGGACCTTAATGAGAATGCCAAAAAAAAAAAAATGGAAAAGGACCAGTCAGAAATTAAGCATACACTGTCTAAAATAAAGAATATACAGAAACTCAACTGTAGATCAACGTACCCCAAGATTCAAACCAAAGATCTGAAATATGAGAAAACAAAAAACACCCAACCAGAAAAACAAAAAGAAAAAATCCAAAAATATGAAGATAGTGTAAGGAGCCTCTGGGACAACTTTAAGTGTACCAACATCCGAATTTTTGGGGTGCCAGAAGAAGAGAAAGAGCAAAATATTGAAATGCTATTAGAAGAAATAATGACAGAAAACTTTCCCTACCTGGTGAAAGAAATAGACTTACAAGTTCAGGAAGCACACAGAACCCCATACAAGAGGAATCCAAAGAGGACCACACCAAGACACATCATAATTAAAATGCCAAGGGCAAAAGACAAACAGAGAATCTGGAAAGCAGCAAGAGAAAAACGGTTAGTTACCTACAAGGGAGCACCCATACGAATGTCAGCTGATTTCTCGGCAGAAACTATGCAGGCCAGAAGGGAGTGGCAAGAAATATTCAAAGTGATGAATAGCAAGAACCTACAACCAAAATTACTCTACCCAGCAAAGCTATCATTCAGATTTGAAGGTCAGATAAAGAGCTTCACAGACAAGAAAAAGCTAAAGGAGTTCATCACCACCAAACCAGGATTACATGAAATGCTGAAGGGTGTTCTTTAAGAAGAGGAAGAAGAAGAAAAAGGTAAAGATAAAAATTATGAACAACAAAATGACATCAAATACATACCTACCAACAAGTGAATCTAAAAATCAAGTGAATAAAAAATCTGAAGAACAGAATGGACTGGTGAATATAATAGAATCAGGGACATAGAAAGGGAGTGGACTGACAATTCTCAGGGTGGAGGGGGTGTGAGGGGTGCGGGAAGAGACTGGACAAAAAGCTTACACCTATGGATGAAGACAGTGGCGGGGGGTAAGGGCATGGGGTGGGGTGGGGAAAAAGAAAAAAAAGAAGCTGGCATCTTATTCTAAGGGTGGCAAGGAGCCCATGAATGTCTTAAAACTGGATAGTAAGCATGGATTGGTTTATTTTTGGAAATAATTGCTCTGGCTTTAGTGTGGAATGTGGTAGGAGAGGGCAAGTGTGAGTGAAAGAGACCAGCTGGGTGGTTTTATAGGAGAGAGAGGTGATAGGGGTTTGATGTAGGCAATGGCAGTAGAGATAGAGATATAAAAAGTTGAGATTTATTTCAGAGGTAGAACTCATAGGTCTTGCTAACAAAGTGAATGTGAAAGGTGAGGGAAAGAGAGAATCAAGGAATAGCTGAAGGTAGAGCCAGCTTCATGGATCTGTGACCAGTGCAACAGCTGTCCCCACCCTAAGTTGGCAGTGACCTCAGTGAGGGGCTCTCAGGCTCCCTGGATCCAGTACTGAACACACCCCAGCACAGAGGCTACCGTCCCTTTGGGGTAGCCTGTCCTCCAAGGGTTGGGGCAATAGACCTATGGGAAGGGACATTGCCTTCCCTGATCCTGGCTGGGGCTCCACATCGTCCTTCTGCTCTGGGCCTGGCAAACTATGTAGCTGATCCTGCTGAAGTTTCCTAGCTTGAGCAACGAGGTGCTTTGTTAGTGCCACTTACCAAAGATGAAGAGAAGTAGGCTGAGTACACAATTCATTATGGGACATGTTTAATCTCATCAGGTCTGTGAAACATCTCTAATTGACAAGACTAAGCAGGCAATTGTATACAACTACATACAGCTCAGACAGGGCATAGAGCTGTAGGTATAAGGCTGAAATTCATCAGCTTGTACATAGCATTTAAAGCCATGAGGATGATGGTACAGCTGCTGTGAAGAACAGTATGATGGTTCCTCAAATATTAAACATAGAATTACCATATGATCCAGCAATCTCACTTCTGGGTATATACCCAAAAGAAGTGAAAGTAGAAACCTGAACTGATATTTGTACTTTCATGTGCAGAGTAGCATTATTGACAGTAGCTGAAATGATGGAAACAACCCAAATGTCCATTGACAGATGAATGGATAAACAAAACATTCTATATCCGTGCAATGGAATATTATTCAGCTTTAAAAGGGAAGGAAATTCTGGCACATACTACAACATGGAAGAACCTTGAGGACATTATGCTATGTGAAATAAGCCAGTCACAGGACAACTATCCTATGATTCCAATTATATGAGGAACCTAGAATAGTCAAATTCATAGAATGGTGATTGCTAGAAGCTGGGAGGAGAGGATGATGGAGAGTTATTGCTTAACAGAATTGAAAAAGTTCTGAAGATGGACAGTGGGTATGGTTGCACAACAATGTGAATGTACTTAAGAACTATACACCTAAATGCTTAAAACTGTAAAATTTATGTATATTTTACCACAATTAAAAAATTATTTTTTATTGAATGCTTCCTATATGCCCAGCGCTGTTCTAAGTGCTTTCCTTGTTTAAAATTCATATAACCCTCATAACAGTCTTTAAGGTGCAAACATTATCAATCCTATTTTACAAACAAGGAAATTAGTGACCAGACCAGAGAAGTTAATTAATGGGCTTAAGCTCACACAGCTTCCAATTTGCTGGGCAGTATTTAGACTCAGGTGATCCTATTTTCCTAACATTTCCCCAAAAGGATTTTATATTAGGAACTTCTAGTTCACACAGATGACTAAAAGCACCAAACTGGTTCTATTTATCTCTCACCCTTAAGACCTATGTGAGGAAAAGAGGAAGGATAACTAGTCCCATTTCAAGAATGAAAAGAGAAGTTAAATAACCCAGCAAAGGGCATTCCTGGCAGAGAAAAAGGAGGGATACAGAGCAGAAGCCCTAAGTGAAAGCTGCACTCAAGGCAGGTTGTTTTTCTCCACAGTTGCTTGCTTTCACCTTTTTGCATAAACGCATTCAAACTTTCTGACCTTGTTGACCTTTTTTTTTTTTTTTCTTTTAATGGATTGTGGTAGATAGAATAATGGCTCAACTACGTCCTATCGTCAGAACGGGGAATACATACATGGCAAAGAAGCAGACTTTGCCCATGTGATTAAATTAAGAAACTTGCAATGGAGAGATTCTTCTGGATTATTGGGTGTCATCATAAGAATCCTTACAAGAGGGAGGCAGAGCTTGTGCACGTCAAAGCTTGTGTATATCTTTCTATCAAGAGAATGAAAAGGCAACCGCGAAAAGGGAGAAAAAAATCTGCAGATCAGATGTCTGATAAAGAATTAATATCCAGAATGTATGTAAAAAACTCCTACAATTTAACAAAAAAATAATAATCCAATTGAAAAATGGGCAAAAGGCTTGAGTAGACATTTATCCAAAGAAGATACATCCATGTCCAATAAACAAGAATGCTCAACATGGGGTGAGGGAGGCTGGGGGAAGGTCAATGGGGGGAAAGAAAAGGAGATATATGTACTACTATATGCAATACTTTAAACAATAAAATTAAATTTAAAAAAAAGAATGCTCAACATCATTAGTCATTAGAGAAATCAAAACCACAATGAGAAACACCTCACACCCACTAGGTTAACCATAATCAGAAAGACAATAATAAATGTTAGCAAGGATGTGAAGAAATTGGAATCCAGGTAAATTGGTGGTAAAAATATAAAATGATGCAGCAACTATGAAAAACAGATGGGTGGTTCCTCAAAAAGCCAAACAGAATTACCATATAATCCAACAATTCCACTCCTATGTTTATACCCAAAAGAATTGAAAACAGGAACCTAAACAGATACTGTACTTCAATGTTCACTGCAGCATTTTTTACAATAGCCAAAAAACAGAAAAAACCCAAGTATCCACCAACAGATGAATAGGTAAACAAAATGTTCTATATATTTTAAAAAAAGAAACAAACACCTATCTTTGGATCTTCCACCTTTTTTAAAAAAAATTTTTATTGATCTTAGAAAGAGGGAGGGGAAGAGAGAGAGAGAAACATTGACGTGAGAGAGAAATATCAATTGGTTGCCTCCCAAACTCGCCCTGACCAGGGATTGACCTTGCAACCTGGGTATGTGCCCTTACTAGGAATCGAACCTGATACCTTTTGGTATATGGGACAATGCTCCAACCAACTGAGCCACACCAGCCAGGGCTGTGCTACATACATTTAATGGAATGTTATTTAGCCATAAAAGGAACTAAATTCTAATATATGGATTGACCTTGAAAATATTACCATAAGTAAAATAACCAAACATAAAGAAACATATATGGTAAGATTTCATTTACATGACATATGCAGAATAGGCAAATTCACAGAGACAGCAAGCAGATTTGAGGTTACCATAAGCTGGGGGGAGGAGGGAATGGGGAGTTACTGCTTAATGGATACCAAGTTTATGTTTGGGTGATAAAATTTTGGAAATAGTGGCAATGGGATGCTTACACAACACTCTGAATATAACGAATACCACCAAATTATATACTTTAAAAAATGATTAGATGACAACTTTTATGTTATATATATTTTATGACAGTTGTGATGGTTGTACATTGTAAATATAATTAATGCCACTAAATTGTACATTTAAAAAGTAATTAAGGAGGAACCAAGATGGCAGCATAGGTAAACACCTAAACTGCTGCCTCGCACAACAATTTCAAAACTACAACTAAAAGACAAAACATCTAAGACCCAGAACCATGGGAAAGCTGGCTGAATGGAAGTTCTACAACTAGAAGGAAAGAGAAAAGAGCATTGAGACGTGCACAAGCGCTGAAAAGCTGAGGTACAGAAGCGCGCGATCCAGGCTGGCCGCAGGCGTTGCTTTTTTCAACCCAAAGGGAGACAAGCCCCGATTACTCTAAACTCTAAAGAGAAAAGAGCAATGAGACGTGCACAAGCGCTGAAAAGCTGAGGTATGGAGGCGCACGAATTGGGCTGGCAGCAGGAGACTGGGTGTGCTGCCTTTTTCAACCCGAAGGGAGACAAGCTCCCGATTACTCTGAACTCCAGTCTCTGGGGAGACGCTGGAGACCCAAACCCCTACGGGGAGAAGCTGGACTGTCTGCCATCGGGTCGGAAAGTGAGGGTAGCTTTCTTGCAGAGGTGTGCGCAGCAATCATTGTTTACTGTGCTGGGGCGCGGGACGTGGGGACTTGGAAACGCAGAGACGCAGAGACGGCTGACTGGCAGCTATCGCTCTTTGCCACGCCCTAGCCTAGTGACTCCCTGAGACCCCGCCCCGCACAATCTACAAACCCACCCAAGCTCCACGCAGCCAGCGGCTTTTGCATATAAATGGCCTCCCCTATCACAGCTTAACCAAACAAACTGCAGCTCTGGTAGGACAGCTCCAAAACCTCCAAACCCCAAGCAAAGAGGAGAAAACTGTAGTTCTCACTGTAGCTCCTGCTGGGTGGCCTCAGACAGTAGCTGACCTGCACCCCATTGGAGATCCAGAAGCTAGTGTATCTAGTGGTCAGTGTGAGACGACACCAGATTTCAACTACTCACATCCATAAATGACACATTCAAGAGGCAGACTCAGTGAGCACCAAAGCCCCACTAAAACAAGTCCTGCCCCATAAGTGTGTCTCCAGCACAGCAGTTCTTCCATTATAGACACAGCGGGTCCTCACAGCCAATTGGCCTGGAGGTCAATTCCTCCCAGTGTACCAACAGCAATCAAGGCTTAATTACACCAAGACTTTGCACTCAGCCCACAAAGGGGTACACCAAGAGTGTCCACCTCAGGTGATAGGCTGAACCATTGGTCACCTACCATGGAAAACCACTCCATCAACACAGGGAAGCAGCAAAATGTGGAGACAAAGAAACATGTCACGAATGAAAGAAATGGAGGAAAGCAAACTACTAGACATAGAGTTCAAAACCACATTTATAAGGTTACTCAAGAATCTTCTAAAAACCGCCGAGAAACTTGATGAGACCTCCCAGAAGCTTAGTGAGACCTTCAAGGACCTTAATGAGAATGCCAAAAAAAAAATGGAAAAGGACCAGTCAGAAATTAAGCATACACTGTCTGAAATAAAGAATATACAGAAATTCAACTGTAGATCAAAGGACCCCAAGAATCAAACCAAAGATCTGAAATATGAGGAAACAAAAAAACACCCAACCAGAAAAACAAAAAGAAAAAAAATCCAAAAATATGAAGATAGTGTAAGGAGCCTCTGGGACAACTTTAAGCATACCAACATCCAAATTATTGGGGTGCCAGAAGAAAAGAGAGAGCAAAATATTGAAAACGTATTAGAAGAAATAATGACAGAAAACTTTCCCTACCTGGTGAAAGAAATAGACTTACAAGTCCAAGAAGTGCAGAGAACCCCAAACAAGAGGAATCCAAAGAGGACCACACAAAGACACATCATAATTAAAATGCCAAGGGCAAAAGACAAACAGAGAATCTTAAAAGCAGCAAGAGAAAAACAGTTAGTTACCTACAAGGGAGCACCCATACGATTGTCAGCTGATTTCTCAACAGAAACTATGCAGGCCAGATGGGAGTGGCAAGAAATATTCAAAGTGATGAATAGCAAGAACCTACAACCAAGATTACTCTACCCAGCAAAGCTATCATTCAGAATTGAAGGTCAGATAAAGAGCTTCACAGACAAGAAAAAGCTAAAGGAGTTCATCACCACCAAACCAGGATTACATGAAATGCTGAAGGGTGTTCTTTAAGAAGAGGAAGAAGAAGAAAAAGGTAAAGATAAAAATGATAAACAACAAAATGACAACAAATACATACCTACCAACAAGTGAATCTAAAAATCAAGTGAATAAAAAATCTGATGAACAGAATGGACTGATAAATATAATAGAATCAGGGGCGTAGGGAGTGGACTGACAATTCTCAGGGTGGAGGGGGTGTGAGGGGTGCGGGAAGAGATTGGACAAAAATCTTACACCTATGGATGAAGACAGTGGCGGGGGGTAAGGGCATGGTGTGGGGTGGGGAATCAGGTGGAGGGGAGCTATGGGGGGGTGGGGGAAGAGGAACACCTGTAATAATCTGAACAATAAAGATTTATTTTAACAAAAAAAAGGAATTAAGTGCCCTGGGTGGTTGTTCAATGGTTAGAGCATTGGCCCATAAACCACAGGGTTGAGGGTTTGACTCCCAGTCAAGGGCACGTACCTGGGTTGCAGGTTTGATCCCTAGCCCAGGTTGGGGTGAATGCAGGAGACAACCAATTGATGTGTCTCTCTCACATCAATGTTTCTCCCTCTCTCTCTACCTTCCTCCCTCCACTCTCTCTAAAAATCAATGGAAAAAATATTGTCAGGTGAGGATTAACAACAACAAGAAAAGTAATTAAGTAACAACTTTTATGTTACATATGTTTTATGTATCTTGCCCCTTCTCTACACTCTCTAAGCATCTGGCCTGACCTCTTATCACTTTGATCCCCTGAGGGCAGGAACCAGGTCATATTAAGTTTGACATCCATAGCATGGAATTTTACATTTTCATCCTTATCTCTAATTATGGAATGAAAAGCTTTCTATTTGATAATCTACTAGGTGTGGAGATAATGTTCTGGAGAGCATCTTAAAACATTGAATAAAAACAGGACATCTGCACATTCTAATAAGTGATACCTAGAGATATAATAGCATTAACTTCTAAGAAGCTACAGAACTTTCATATATGTCCCCAGCATCTCTCTCCAACATCTCTCCTCACACCAAGATCTTTATCCCTAGGCATATCCAGGGGGTGTTTCTCTAAAAACACCAACCTATAGTCGGTTTCAAGCCCTAAGATTCTCTATGCTGAATTCCAAAGTTGCTTCTTATTCGTTTATCACCCTTACATGACTTTGTTCTATGAACTTGATAACTGCTAATCAAGTTACAGACAGGTGCAACAGGCTCAGTTATCTGAGCTCCAAGCCAGGGGCTGCAGATGTCCTTCAGGTGGTGAGTAACATAGGCAGGTACAAGGGCCCTGCTGGCAGGGCCTGTCAACCAGTGGCCATGGTAGAGGCAGTGGTTTATCTGACAATCCCAGAGGTTCCCTTTTTACTGTGGTGAGACACATAACCAAAGAGGAGTGGGACCAGGTGGGACCACAGCTGCCAGAGCTATTACTTAGCACTCCACCAAATCATTTCTTCCCAAGAGCTAGCTGGTCGGCCTTTGATTCCTTGCACTTTGCTTACAGGCTAAGGTAAATAAAGAAAAAGTGGTAAATCCACCTGCTCTTTTTCCTTCTTGTTCTCCCATGAAAATCACACCTTATATACAGTGGATAACTAAACAACAAACCAAAGAGACCTTTGTCAAAAAAGAACTAGGTAGAAAGTAAAAGAAGGCTGATAATCTGTCCTTACCACTTAATAGAACACCTCTCCAAATTACTTTATTTTTCTAATTACAGAAGGAATGCATATTTATTGGAAATAATTTGGAAAGTAGAGAAAGACACTGTTAGAGAGTGGGAATTTTTGAGCACTACTGAGGCCGTGGACTATGCCACAGATAGAGTTGTCAGTGCTGACACCAGGCCAGGCCTTGAGATACGGTCTCATGGCCCCTTCCCAGCACATAGGCCTTCTTTCATAGATCACTGTCAGCTTTCTGAAGAACAGGATGACCCTGTAAATAACATGGTCATCAATGGCATGATCCTGACGTTGCTTAGGAAAAACTGTTTTGTCTTGGGTTACTTGCTCTGCAAAAACAGGATGTGGTTAATGTGCTTAAAAGTGGTCCTGCACAAAGGGTCGGGGCTGCTCCCTGGACTCCCTGCGTGGAGAAAGGCAGAGCAGTTGCCGGCCGGCTAATAAAGGCTCCCTAAATTTTAATTTGGTCTGGACTCCAGTGGTCGTTCACTCGCATTCACTCCACAACAACACAAAGAAAAAGATGGCCCCCATCGCGGGTCCGAGCAGCTTGGGCAGCGGGAGACGCGGCAGCGGCCAGGCAACCCAGGTTCGCCAAGCCACTAGGAGCTGCGGCCCTCAGGCACCCAGCACACGCCTGGCCCGCCACCACGATGCCCAAGAGGAAGGTCAGTTCTGCGGAGGGGGCGGCCAAGGAGGAGCCGAAGAGGAGGTCGGCCAGGTTGTCAGCCAAACCTGCTCCTGCAAAAGTGGAAGCGAAGCCCAAATAGGCGGCAGGAAAGGATAAGTCTGCAGACAAAAAAGTGCAAACGAAAGGGAAAAGGGGAGCAAAGGGAAAGCAGGCCGAAGTGGCTGACCAGGAACCTAAAGAAGATTTACCTGCGGAAAACGGAGAAACTAAAAACGGGGAGAGTCCAACCTCAGATGAAGCAGGAGGAAAAGAAGCCAAGTCTGATTAATGTCATATACCATGTCTTATCAGTGGTCCCTGTCTCCCTTCTTGTACAATCCAGAGGAATATTTTTATCAACTATTTTGTAAATGCAAGTTTTTTAGTAGCTCTAGAAACGTTTTTAAGAAGGAGGGAATTCCACTTCATCCCATTTTTTTAAGTGTAAATGCTTTTTTTTAAGAGGTGAAATCACTTGCTGGTTGTTGATTTTTTGGTACAACCAGAAAATAGTGGGATATTGAATATGGGAGACTTTGATTGTCTTGGGTGTCAGCTCAACATTCCATAGATGGGGGTAATTTTTATATCCTATAATACAAAGTATACTAAATGGCAATATGTAGTCAGTCATGTGTTTGCTATGTCTTGAACATTTTAAATTACTTCTATTCACATGTTTTTGGTAGAATTATTTCCTAAAGAAAACCACTCCTTGATCTTGGCTCTCCCTGTCAGAATTTTGTGCATCTGTAACATCTTTGGTGTGGTAGTCCAGTTTTCCTAGTAACTTTGTCTATGTGCTGTGAAAGACTGAAAATTTGATTATGTAGTGTATATGATATTAAATTGTGAATTAGTGGGACTTTGATGTAACAGCGTATCAACATTTGAAGATATTGGTACTTGATGCTCTACTGAGGAAAGTTAGTCTCTAAATTTTAAGCTGGAAAGTCACTGGAATAACTGTTTAGAAAAGAATCACAATTACATGACTTTACATTTTTGGTAAGTATGTTAAGAATTGTGTACAAATTGAAATGTCTGTGTACTGACCCTCGAAACAATAAAATCTCAATTATGAAAGGAAAAAAAAAGAAAAAGATATAAATCAGCTGTAACACTACCATCTTGAGATAAGTACTGTCCCTTCTCCAGCACCCTCTATACTCTTACTCTGCCTTATTTTTGTTCATAGTTCTGCATTATTATTATTATTATTACTAGAGGCCCGGTGATGAAATTCGTGCACGGGGGTGTGGGTCCCTCAGCCCAGCCTGCACCCTCTCTGATCTGGGACCCCTTGAGGGATGTCCGACTGCCCATTTAGGCCCGATCTCAGTAGGATCGGGCCTAAACGGGCAGTCGGACATCCCTCTCACAATCCAGGACTGCTGGCTCCCAACTGCCCGCCTGCATGCCTTCCTGATTGCCCCTAACTGCTTCTGCCTGCCAGTTTGATCACCCCCTAACCACTCCCCTGCCAGCCTGATTGATGCCTAACTGCTCCTCTGCCAGCCTGGCTACCCCTAACTGCCCTCCCCTGCTGGCCTGATCGCCCACAACTGCCCTCCCTTGCAGGCCTGGTCCCTCCCAACTGCCCTCCCCTGCTGGCCATCTTGTGGTGGCCATCTTGTGTTCACATGGGGGCAGGATCTTTGACCACATGGGGGCAGCCATCTTGTGTGTTGGAGTGATGGTCAATTTGCATATTACTCTTTTATTAGATAGGATTATTATTATTATTTATTGTCTGTTCACCTCAGTAAAACGTAATGTCCATGAAGGCAGAATTTATTTCCCTGAGCACTGGGAACAGTGCTCAATATTTATTTGTTAAATGAGTAAATAAATACTTTAGTGTATCATTTTCACTCATTTTTTTAAACCCTCACCAAGGATGTTTTTATTGATTTTTAAAGAGAGAGAGAAAGAGAGAGAGAGAGAGAGAGAGAGAGAGAGAGAGAGAGAGAGAGAGAGAGAAAAGAAGGAAGGAAGGAAGGAAGGAAGGAAGGAAGGAAGGAAGGAAGAAAGAAAGAAAGAAAGAAAGAAAGAAAGAAAGAAAGAAAGAAGTGAGAAACATCGATCAGTTGCCTCCCATACTCACCCCAACTGGGGGTCAAACCCACAACCTAGGCATGTGCCCTGACTGGGAATCGAACCCACAACCTTTCGGTGCAAGGGATGAAGTTCCAACCAGCTGAGCCTTCCGGCCAGGGTTTCCAATCTTTAAATATTAATATATTATATATATGTAATGTTTCTAAAGCATTATTTTTATTTTTTTTTTTAAAAAAAACATTCTATTACCAAGAGCCCCAAGGAGAATATCTGAAACTCTCATGATCTAAAATGATCTCCACTTGATTCAACTACAGATTCATTTTTCTCTCTGTGATTTCCAAAGCAGCAGCTGTGGGGAATGGGCCCTGGGAATGGATGGCAATATTGATATTCCAGCTAGGACTAGAAGCTTTAAAAGGCATGCTTGGCCTGACTATGTGATTTTCCCTTTAGTGTCATGCAGCTGCTGGTGTGTGCACAGAGCAACATACACGGTGATTGGATTTCCCAGATGCAGGGTTCAGCAAACTGGACACAGTGGAAAGTCAAGGGTGTGAGGGCACCAAAAAGCAAGTGCAAAAATTAAGCTACCAGAATGGGTAGTTAATTGACTCTCCAGCTCACTCCACTCCTCACCCTCAGATTTGCCTTGCCCTAAAAAATTTGAGAGCACCTGAAGTGACCTATTTCAATACACTTTCACTTTACATCAACATATTTATGACTCTTCGTCTACACTGTCATATTTCTTCTCAGAAACAAATCCTCCTTCATTTCAGGGTTCCCTCTGCCTTGTGCTTATGCTCTTAATAGTGTTCCCTTCCACCCTCACTAGGATTCTACTCCATCAGTTATCTCCTCTCTGCTTATATCTCAGTCTTTCCCCATGGAGTAATTCCTCCCCCCTCTTTTTATGACTGTCTTCAATCCTAAAAAATCCTCCTTCCCACTCATGCCATCATCTTGTCTCTTCCTTTCTCTTCATATCAATCTGATTAAAAGAGAAGTTTATACCTGTCATCTCCATTTCCTTCCCACCTGCTCTTTCCTTAACCTCCTATAGTCTAGTTTACGCCTCAACCCCAAGACTGCCAATGACCTTCTGGCTGATATACTTGAAAGCCTTGCCTCACCTCCTCCTTCTCCTCTGCCTCTCTATAGAATCTTATAGTTTCAACAAATATTGTCAACTGCACAACTACTGGCAAGCAGTCTCCTTGAAATTGCTTCCTCATGTCCCTATCCACCTTCCTAATACATCCTACACACTAATGACAAATTAATCTTTCTAAGGTATAATTCTGTTAATGTAAGATGTATTAAATTTCTTTCTATGGCTAAACCAGTGAATTAGAACCAAGGTATTAAACACACTGGGTCAGGACTTTAGCAAGACATGTCCTACGTCTTTCATCCTTGGAAAGAAGGTTGAGAAATGTGGGATAAAACATAACACAGAAGTTTTTCAGTGGAAGACTTTTCATAGATGCAAACAAAGCTGATCCAGAGTGACCGCTCAACAGCTCTATCCACCATCAACTGTGATAAAGTGCACATGGCCATTGCCATTGTCAATAGTTTCCAGTGAACTTGAATACAGTGAGTGCTAAGGAATATCCTGCATACTACTGCAATTTGCTGCTTCACCTATTCTGTTCCTTCTAAACTTGCTTTAAAGCAGTGATGGCCAAGGTGGGGTATTGTGGAACCATACTTCTGATTTATCATGAATTTAGACCTGAACCAAGACTGGGATAAACTACTAGTCTGTGATATTTGAGAAAGTCTTCAGGCCTCCTCACCAGCTATTAGTCTCTTAACTCAGTCCTTTCCTAAGATCTCAGCCTGACAGCTAAAAAGTCCCCTTCAAGGCCCCTCTCTTCTCCAAGTGCTTCAGAGCATCCTCACATTTCACACTGGGCTTAGAAGAACATTTAAATTGTCTTTAATGTGCTACCCTGACCCAAGTTTTTTTTAAGTAAAAATAAACAGCTCCATTAAAAAAATGCACACGTGATTGCTGTCTTGTAAACATATTAGACATGTTGCCTTTACAGAAATTCCTCATCAAAACTGCCCTTTGTTTGGTTTGCATTGTGAACTGCAACAGTATATAAAACTAAGGACTGAAAAATATTAATTGCTTCAGTGATGCATTGGCCATATTTCCTATAGTCTTCTTTTCTCCTCTTGTTTTTTCCAGATTTTCTCCCATTACTGTTTCTAAAGGTTTTCTTTTAAAAATTGGCAAGAGTTAGCTTTGGTTGGGTGGTTCAGTTAGTTGGAGCATCGTTCCATATAACAAAAGGTTGTGGGTTAGATTCCCAGTCAGGGCACAATACCTACCGTAGGTTACGGGTTCTATTCCCATAGGGGAGCATACCAGAGGCAATGGATCAATGTTTCTCTCTCACATAGATGTGTTTTATTTCTCTCTCTGTCTCCCCTTCCTCACTCTCTAAAAATTAATAAAAACATATCCTCAGGTGAGGATTCAAAAAATTAATTAATAAAAATTGCCAAGAAGAAAACTAAGGTGACATCAAAGGAATGGTGGCATGGCACAGCCGCTTGGCCTTTCCCCCCTGAAATTTCAACAAGTTAACCAACTATAATTCTACAAAGAAATCCTGGCTCAACACAGACCCATGCCTGAGAGACCAGCACATTGAAACATCTAAAGGTGGGCAACCAGGAATAAACAGGGAGATGAGAAAGGAGGAAAGTGCAGACAGCCTGCAGACACAGCACTGCAGCCTGTCTGGGAGAGGAGGGGAAGCAGAGAACTGCGGCGTGGCCGGGGGGTGGCGGGGTGCAGTCCAGCAGAGCAAGCAGCCAGGGAGTAAGCAGTGTTTGAGTCAGCCGGTGTCTGACAGAGCACAGGGTTCTGCCATGTGCTTCTCCACTGTTGAGTAGGGTGGTGGTGTTTCAGACAAAGAAACGGAATGAGGCCTAGCCAGTTTTTCTCAGTGGTTAGAGCATCAGCCCGCAGACTGAAGGGTCAGTGGTTTGATCCAGTCAAGAGCATATACCTCAATTGCAGGCTTGATCCCTGGCCTCAGTCACAGCATGTGTGGGAGGCAATCAGTTGATGTCTCTCTTGCATGGATGTTTCTCTCTCTGTGTCTCTCCCGCTCCCTTCCATTCTCTCTAAAAAAAATCAATGGAAAAAATATTCTCTGGTGAGGATTAACAAAACCAAAAAAAGAAAGAAATGGAACCACACAGCCCTGCCACCGCTTGGACTCTCAAAACTCTCTTCCAATTGCCCTTGGAGTCAGGTCCAAGAGCATATTATCTGGAAACATAGAGCTATTGCAGTAGAACTCCTGAGCAGTCAGATGAAATTCTGATGGGTTTTTCATTGTAGGTTACTTCCTTCTTACTTCCTCTGTGACTGATCCCAAAGAGGTCAAGAGTCACCATTATGATGAGGGCAAAACACCCCCCACCCCTCCCCAACAAGCATAATGTCTGTACTGTCTTATGGAAGCCCTAGAGGTCAGGACAGGGACATCATAGAAGTAAAAAATACTGCGATTCAGTGCCATCTACTGGAAAATAGTAGAAAGAACTCTTCAGAGAAAGCTGTTTATTGTCATTAATATAGACAGAGATAAATGCGTAGGCAAGGAGTATAGCAAATACCATGAATAACCATAGTTATGAGGATGAACAGAAAGAAAATGAAAAAATCCCTAGAAGGCAAGCTGGACGACATGGAAATATGTGATATAAATGACAGAGATTTCAAGATTGCAGTTCTGAAAATATTCAATGAGATTCGAGAAAATATAGACAGACAATTCAATGCACTCAGAAAACAAATCAATGAACAAAATGAGTACTTTACCAATGAGATTGAAACTTTAAAAAGAGCCAATCAGAAATCCTGGAAGTGAAGCATGCAATTTAAGAGATTAAGAGTAGCCCTAAATGGTTTGGCTCAGTGGACTGAAGGGTCCCAGGTTCGATTCTGGTCAAGGGCATGTACCTTGGTAGCAGGCACATCCCCAGTAAGGGGTGTGCAGGAGGCAGCTGATGGATGTTTCTCTCTCATCGATGTTTCTAACTCTCTATCCCTCTCCCTTCCTCTCTGTAAAAAAATCAATAAAATATTTTTTTTTTCAAAAAAGAGATTAAGAGTGAACTGCTGAGCATAGAAAACATAATCAACCTAATGGAGGAAAGAATTAGTGATATCGAAGACAGGAATCTAGAAATGACACAGAGGGAAGATGAGAGAGACCTGAGCATAAAGAAAAATGAAAAAGCTCTATGAGAACTATCTGACTCCATCAGAAAAACCATTATTAGAATAACAGGCATTCCAGGGGAGCAAGAGAGGGAGCAGGGAATGTGAAATCTATGCCAACAAATAGTGGATGAGAACTTCCCAAACCTAGGGAAAGAATTAGACCCTCGATTCCAAGAAGCAAACAGAACACTTAGTTACCTCAATTCAAAGAGGCCCTTTCCAAGGCACTTGGTATTAAAACTATCAAAAATTAATGACAAAGGAAAAATTCTCAAAGCAGCCAGGGAAAAGAAGGAAGTAACCTACAATGAAAAACCCATCAGAATTTCATCTGACTGCTCAGTAGAAACTCTACAAGCAAGAAGAGAGTGGAACCAAATATTCAAATATATGAAAATTAGAAATTACCAACCACGAATAATATATCCAACAAAATTATTCTTTAAATATGAAAGAGAAATAAAGACATTCCCAGACATACAGAAACTGAGGAATTTTATCACCAGAAAAACCTCCATTGTAGGAAAAACTCAAGGGAGTTATTCTACCTGAAACAAAGAACGTAAGGCCACAACACTGTGAGTAAAATCACGAAAAAACTTACAGCATAAACAGAGATAATTTGTAAAAACAAAAACATAAGGGGAGATGGTAAAGGTCTGACATGGTGAAGGAGGATGAAGAGAGATGCACTCAAAAGAAAAAAACAAATGACAGTATATATGTAAGTTTACTTTTTTTAAAATAAATCTTTATTGTTCAGATTATTACAATTGTTCTTCTTTCCCCCTCCCCCCATAGCTCCCTCCACCTGGTTCCCACCTCACCCTCTGCCCTTACCACCCCCCCCAACTGTCCTCATCCATAGGTGTATGATTTTTGTCCAGTCTCTTACTGCACCCCCCACAGAATTTCCCCCCAAGAATTGTCAGTCCACTCCCTTTCTATGCCCCTGATTCTATTATATTTACCAGTTTATTCTGTTCCTCAGATTTTTTATTCACTTGATTTTTATTTATTTTTATTTTTTTATTTTTTATTCTTATTTATTTATTTATTTATTTTTAATATAATAAATCTTTATTGTTCAGATTATTACAATTGTTTCTCCTTTTTCCCCCATAGCTCCCCTCCACCCGGTTCCCACCCCACATTCTGCCCTTACCTCCCCCACACTGTCCTCATCCATAGGTGTACGATTTTTGTCCAGTCTCTTCCTGCACCCCCCATACCATTTCCCCCTGAGAATTATCAGTCCACTCTCTTTCTATGCCCCTAATTCTATTATATTCACCAGTTTATTTTGTTCCTCAGATTTTTAATTCACTTTATTTTTAGGTTCACTTGTTGATAGATATGTATTTGTTGTTCATAATTTTTATCTTTACTTTTTTCTTCTTCCTCTTCTTAAAGAATGCCTTTCAGCATTTCATATAATCCTGGTTTGGTGGTGATGAACTCCTTTAGCTTTTTCTTATCTGTGAAGCTCTTTATCTGCCCTTCAATTCTGAATGATAACTTTGCTGGGTAGAGTAATCTTGGTTATAGGTTCTTGCTTTTCATCACTTTGAATATTTCTTGCCACTCCCGTCTGGCCTGCATAGTTTCTGTTGAGAAATCAGCTGACAATCGTATGGGTGCTCCCTTGTAGGTAACTAACTGTTTTTCTCTTGCTGCTTTTAAGATTCTCTCTTTGTCTTTTGCCCTTGGCATTTTAATTATGATGTGTCTTGGTGTGGTCCTCTTTGGATTCCTCTTGTTTGGGGTTCTGTGTGCTTCCTGGACTTTAAGTCTATTTCTTTCACCAGGTAGGGGAAGTTTTCAGTCATTATTTCTTCAAATAGGTTTTCAGTATCTTGCTCTCTGTCTTCTTCTGGCACCCCATAATTCTGATGTTGGTACGCTTGAAGTTGTCCCAGAGGCTTCTTACACTATCTTCATATTTTTGGATTCCTTTTTCTTTTTGCTTTTTTGGTTGAGTGTTTTTTGCTTCTTTGTTTTTCAAATCTTTGACTTGATTCTTGCGTCCCTCTAGTCTACTGTTGGGTCTCTGTATAATATTTTTTATTTCAGTCAGTGTATGTTTAATTTCTAGTTGATCCTTTTTCATATCCTCAAGGGTCTCGCTAAATTTATTGGCCTTTTCTAGGATATTCTTGAAAAGCCTTATAACCGTGGTTTTGAATTCTATATCCAGTCAATTGTTTTCCTCCATTTCTTTCATTTGTGATCTGTTTCTTTGCCTCCACATTTTCGCTGCTTCCCTGAGTTGGTAGGGTAGCTTTGTGTGCTAGGTTTCCTATATGGCCCAGTGGGCCGGCCTTCCCAGTTAACCTGAGGTGCACACTCTTGGTGCACCCATTTGTGGACTATGTGTACAGCCTTGTAGTAGTTAAGTCTTTTTTTTTTTTAATAAATCTTTATTCAGATTATTACAATTGTTTCTCCTTTTTCCCCCCATAGCTCCCCTCCACCCGGTTCCCACCCCACCTTCTGCCCTTACCTCCCCACCACTGTCCTCATCCATAGGTGTATGATTTTTGTCCAGTCTCTTCCTGAATGCCCCCATACTCGTTTCCCCCTGAGAATTATCAGTCCACTCCCTTTCTATGCCCCTAATTCTATTATATTCACCAGTTTATTCTGTTCCTCAGGTTTTTAACCTTTGTGTGCTAGGTTTCCTATATGGCCCAGTGGGTCGGCCTCCCCAGTTAACCTGAGGTGGATACTCTTGGTGCACCCCTTTGTGGACTGTGTATACAGCCTTGTTGTAGTTAAGTCTTGATTGTTGTTGATATCACTGGGAGGAATTGACCTCCAGGCCAGTTGGCTGTGAGGATCAGCTGTGTCTACGCTGGGAGAAGTTCGGTGCTGGAGACAGCCTTATAGGATTAGACTTGCCAAATTGCAAAAGTCTGTGCTCAGCTTGGATGGGGTGGAGTCTCAGGGCGGAGCAGACAGTCTTGGCTTCCCGTCAGCCTTGCCCTTGTGCACGCGTGCACGCGCTTCCAGACCTCTGCCTTCCCCAGCTCCCGAGTCTCCGCCCGAGAGTCCAGATTCCCCCCTGCAAGAGCGTGGGTCCCCAGGGGCTCGCCTGGAACTAGGGTTCCGTGCAGTCAGAACTGGGGTTCAGTGCAGTCAGGAGCTTCCAACTCCCTTCTGCTAGGGAAAGCCTGTGGCAACCTCCACAGTCTTTGTGCACACTGGTGCACGTGCTCCAGACCCTGCCCGCCGGGGCTCCCCCGGGTCTCCGAGTCTCCGGGTGCCTTTCTCTCTACTTTACAGTCCAGACTCCCCCTGTATGAGCCTGAGTCCACGGGGTTTCGCCTGGAACTGGGGTTCAGTGCAGTCGGGGGCTTCTTTCCCCCTCCCGCCAGAGAAAGTCAGCCAGGCTCTCAGCCGCCCTTCCTCTCTGCGCACATAAAGACCCTTTGTCCTACCTCCAATTCTTCGTGAGCTTTTCTCTTTCCTTCTAGTTGTAGAATTTCCACTCAGCCAGCTTTCCTGTGGTTCTGGATGGTGTCTGTTCTGTCTTTTAGTTGTAGTTTTGAAATTGTTGTGTGAGGCAGCAGTTTAGGTGCTTACCTATGCCGCCATCTTGGTTTCTCCCTCGAGGTCATGATCTCCTATTTCCTCTTTCTTAACAGCACACAGAGTGGCCACAGATTGGAAAGCACAGCTCCTTCCCTTAGATCCATGGTCGGCAAACTGCAGCTTGCGAGCCACATGCGGCTCTTTGGCCCCTTGAGTGTGGCTCTTCCACAAAATACCACGGCCTGGCAGAGTCTATTTTGAAGAACTGGCATTAGAAGAAGTTTAAGTTTAAAAAATTTGGCTCTCAAAAGAAATTTCAATCGTTGTACTGCTGGTATTTGGCTCTGTTGACTAATGAGTTTGCCGACCACTGCCTTAAATCACTGTCTATTTCACAGCATCCTCAAATTTTGCTAAACTGAAGGATGATGTGTTTATGGCCTTCCCTGTCTGTTCCCTGCAGTGACCTTATGTCTAGAACATAAATTCATTTTTATAATTACTCAAAAAGTTTAGTAGATAATTCAAAGGGTATAAAAGGGTATCTTTCCCTGTGCCAGTCCCTAGGTTTCCTACATACAGGCTACCACTGTCACCATTTTTTTGCAGCTCATGAATTGTTGATGTTATTTGCTAATTCAAACAGCTCTGTGTAAATACTTGAGTTTCCCCTGTGGCTTTAGGCTATTTAAAAGGAAATTCTCTCATTCAATTTAGCACACTTGCATTGCTACTCCACCTTCAGTGTCACTAAAATGGCACTTCCTCCTGGAAGCCTTTCCGGTTCCTCCCCAGCCCATGTCAGGTGACCCTCCTTCATGCTCGTGACACTAGGTGCTTCTCCCGGTCCTCCCTCAGGCTTATCCAGCAGAGTGGAAATTGCCTGTCTATTTCTTGCTTTGGGGCAGAGACCAGGACAGCGCGTGGCACAGAGAATGCATTCAGGAAATAATGTATTATCTGAATACCTATGTATATTCTGAATTGTGCACTAAGTTCTGGGAATACAAAGGTAAATAAAGCATGGTATCTACCCCAACCTTTCTGGCATCTTCACATAATTTACAAAACAAAGAAAAGGCAGAAAGAGAAAAATCCACTTTTATTCATTCTACTCTTAATCACTAGTTCACTGGGTAGCACAATCAGCATTTCTCATCTGCATGATCTCTTCTTGCTCTTGCCATTACTAAGTGGCCTACAGCCTCCCTTTATTGCCAGAATGTGATCTAGGTCTCCCATCAGTTTGTTGGCTGAAGCATCAAAGGCTGAAGATTTTACCTTGCCTTTTTATTTTCTTCAAAGTGGCATCTGAGTGCTAACTACTGAGACTACTGCAAGGCAAGAGTGTACCATCTGTTTTTAAAACTCCCCTCGAAAAGTAACAGTTTACAAATATAATGTCTCAAAATATACTCAGAGACAGCATGCGTGCGTACACTTGAGTATGAGAGCAGTAAGGTGGTGAAAAGGCAGCCAGCCATCAGACCTGGGTCAGGCTGCCTGACAGCTGTGAGCGCCTCCTGTGGGACAGGGACTACGGAGGCTCCCAAAGGCAGAGTCATCACGGGAATACAAATGTCCAGTATACTGTCTGACGCACCCTGGGGGCTCAGTATTGCTAAGAGTGGAGTATCATTCCTGTGAGATGAAGACTTCTTTACACTTACCACTTTTAATTATCTTAAATTATAAAGCTATCTTAACTCTAAACTCCTACTTACAACTGCTGCTCCTTGCAATGGCCTCGGGCAAATCCCCTTATCCCAATGGTATTTTTCTCTTGTCAAAAATGATAAGGTTGGGCTAAAAAGACTGCAGACTCCCAAGAGATCAAATAATCAAATGCAATGGGTGAACCTTAATTAGATTCTCACTTAAAAAAAACACACACACAGCTAAAAATATTCTTGGCTTTAATGATATTTAAATCTAACTCCCTATGAAATATTATGGAATTTGTTTTCTTGGGCATGATAGTGGCTTTGTGGGCAAGTAGAATGTTACTCATAGGAAATGCATACTGAAGTGTCATGATGACTGCAAACGTTTAGGAGAAGGAATATGTGAGTTTGGGTGTGGGTGTTTGTACAGAGCCAGGGAGAAAGAAATAGAGAAAATCTATCTTAAAAATGATTTGTGAATTCACTTTTTGCAATTATTTCAAATTTCTAAATTGCATCAAAATCCTTTGGCCAAATATTGAAGAAAAGTTTTTATAAATCAATAGTACGTCTATCTGAATAAGAAACACATTTATCTTTTTTCTTACCTTTCAAACTCTGATATTTGCCTTTAAATCTACATATTCTGTGTCATCTGTAACATCTTAACAAAGTATAAAACTTCTTAGTGTATTAAAAATTGTATCTTTTAAAAATTATTTCCATTAGCTTTATTTTTACTCCCTTTCCTTCCCTCAATAGCCCTTCATGCTTCAGGCTTTAATCAGGACCTGCCTTGCCTTCTCTCCTTTGATTCTTAATGTGTGCTAGTCTTCATTTGTTCTTTCATATCCATCATTTCCATAGATTTCCCTCCTTCTGGCTGACAATATTTTCCTGTAGATTTGTCTCCTGTTCTGGGCAGTAATTTAGTTTTCTAATTTGCCCTGCCTTCACCACACTTCTTATTACCTCTTCATCTTTTTCATTATCTCCTATCACCAGAGGCTCTCTGGAAAGGGGGGCCACTTGGCACTCCCTGCTCCCTCCCCACCTCTCTGCCTCCCTTCCTTACACACAGTCCTCTGAGTTCCTTTTCAAATCTGGCATGGTTTTCTTTAAAATAGAAATGTGTGTATATATTGCGCATATATATATATATATATATATATATATATATATTAAACAAATGTTTTTTTAAAAAATATATTTTTATTGCTTTCAGAGAGGGGGAGACAGAAACATCAATTATGAGAGAGAATCATTGATTGGCTGTCTCCTGCCCGCCTCACACTGAGGATCGAGCCTGCAACCCTGGCATGTGCCCTGACTGGGAATCAAACCCTGACCTCCTGGTTCATAGGTCAATGCTCAACCACTGAGCCATGCCGGCTGGGCTGCACTTAAACATTTTAACCAAAAAATTGAAATGCCTTGTCAGGAATTTTCATTCTGAGGGTACAACAATGGAGTCTGCCCAGAAACAGTCCTCCACTGTCCTCTCTAACCTGTTTTTTAGATTATTTAGTTGATTAGGCACTTTGAGAGAAAAAAGGCTGGCCCACTTCAATCTGTTTACTTAGGTTCCTTGCCCTCTCCCTATTTGCACCTCCTTGTGGAGCTCACTCTAAATGAGTGCTCCCCTTTCTTCCCCTCCCCCCTGTCTCCTCCCATCCTGCCACCACCACCCCCGTCCCCACCACTCCCAGGGCTCTGTCACTTCACTTTTTCTCTGGTTCACAGAACCTTAAATGATAATCCTCCTTTATTTTCCTGAACTTCTGAACTCTTCTTGAGTCTTGTACCTCCAATCTTTGGCAATCGTTCTTGGATTCCTTGGCCTGGCTAGAACTGCTGCCCAGGGAGAGTAACCAGTTTCCATTGGTTCTTGGTCCTTTCACTCTGATATGCCACACTGCACTTTTCTTTTTCACCGTTCTCTCCTTCCTTTTAGCTAATCGAACTTCTTTTATGTCTATACTCAGAATCCAGTGTTCTTTTTTCGTTTTTTCTTGCTCTTCAATCTCCATTGTGTGGGCTACCTCCCCTACCCACCTCTTCTATTCTGACCCAGTGCAAACTAAAATCAAACTAAAATGTCCTTTAATCCCACAGGGTACAGAGAGATTATTTCACCTCTTGGAGGAAAGGCTCCCCAGCCTACACACTGAGCTGGTCAGTTTCAGGAGCCCCATGTTTAAATGCTCCATCAACCTGTGTTTACAGGCTGTGTCACTGCCTGGGCTCAGTACAATAATCTGGTAACCTGGCTCTGCTCTCAAAGGTGGAAGGATTGCCCTGGCTGGTGTCACTCAATTGGTTTGACATTATCCCTTGCACCAAAAGGTTGCAAGTTAGATTCCTGGTAGGGGGCGTGCAGGAAGCAGCCTATCAATGTTTCACTTTCACGTCTATGTTTCTCTGAAAAGGTGGAAGGATTATTCCACCATCTCCCTGTCATATGCAACTGCACATTCCTCTGTCTACACCCCAATCTGGCTCAGTATTTTACTTGGCTGGCATTGTAGCTGCTTGATAGCCACATTAAAACAGAATATTTTGTAACCATGTTATTTCTCACTGAGGACGTAAAAGCATTTGTTTTGTTTTTGTATATTTTTATTGATTTCAGAGAGGAAGGGAGAGAAAGCGAGAAATAGAAACATCAACGATGAGAGAGAATCAATGATTGGCTGCCTCCGGCATGCCCCACACTGGGATTTGAGCCTCCAACCTGGGCATATGCCCTAACTGGGAATCAAACCATGACCTCCTGGTTCATAGGTTGATGCATAACCGCTGAGTCACGCCGGCCAGACTAAAAGTGTTTGTTTTTAGTCCTGTTTGGTGAAGTGCAATTGAAAACTTAAATCAGAGGCTCCCATTTCTATCCCTAAATATTTTTTTATGATGTGTCATGTATTGTCTTTCTCCAAAAGCTTAAGAAACACTTATTCTAGGAAACGAAATGTCACTAACATGTCTCTTGGGATTACAGTTGAGAGACATGTACTCTAAATTCTTTAAACAAACTCTTGCTTTGGAATGTTTTTCAGATGACTAAACATCCTTTCTGAACAACTGGACGATCACTTCTCTTCAAATCAACCTGTTGTATTGTACCCCGAATCTCACAAAGGACGCCTCAAGAAGTAGAATTATGGAGTCATTTATTAAAGGCCAGCGGCATACGAGGGGCAAAAGTGCTCCAGATCTCGCAGCCCCGATAGGTTTGCCACATCTGGCTTATATGCAGAATATCACAAATATATCGATTACATCTTTGGGTTTGGAATGAGGAACCTGGTTTGCACAAAGCAGTTACAGAAGCAAAATTTGAGCAAGTTAGTTATCTATAAAGATTAAGTATAGTTTGGGTCTACGGATTACTGAATCAACAGAAACACATTATCTGGGGCCACCGAGGCAATTTAGAATAATTGTGCTGTCCAGATTCTGGGACCACTGAGTCAACCGGAATGCATTATCTGTAGCTACTGAGGCAATTTAGGGTAATTGTGCTGTTCTGATTCCAGGACCACTGAGGCAACTGAAACTCATTATTTGTAGCTACTGAGATAATTTAGGGTAATTGAGCTGTCCTGGTTCCCAGAAGAATGTGCTTCAATAACCAGTGAGATCACAATCAATGGGATATTCAAACCACCATCAATGGAGTATTCAATCGATTGGGATAGCATACATAAGTTCAGAAAATCAAAATAACTTTTCTATTGTTTTAGCGAGCAAATAAGTACAGAAGCCAAACAGCAGGGTTAAATTATTAAACAGCAATTTTTACCCAAGCATGGTTGCTACCATGCTTCAAACCAACAACTTGTATAACTCCCTTTTACCTTTGGTGGTAAGTTTCCTTTTTTCTTATAGAAAATGAGAAAAGCTAATAACAGTACCTCTGGCTGGTGTGGCTCAGTTGTACTTTGTACCTCTCTCTTGTCAATAAGCACAGCTTTTCCTCTCTTCTCCCAAGTCCCACCTTACCATCTGCCTGCCTCTACTCCCTTTTCTGTTCTGAGTCTATGACTAAAATTCATTACAAAAATGCTGTTCTTTGCTAATTCTTGTTAGCATGCCATCAGCCAATTGGTCAACAGGTATTTCCAAGCAATTCGAGTGAATGGTCATCACAAAAACAGCCTTGGCAAATTCCCATAATGCCAAGGCACTGAAGCAAGTTCTGAGATGGAACCCTGATCTCCAGTGGCAAAAAGCAGAGCATGCCTCTGGTCTTCCACCTGTTGGGTCTGATCAAATAATTGAATAGATACCCCCTCCCCTGGGAACTGACCTTTAGACTACTTCATAACTGACTTTTTCTTTTGCTTAGACCATATTCCACTTGCTAAGACCAGTATCATTTTCTTCAGGACCCACCAAGAAAATTCTCCACCCAGAAAAAAGCCTGCCTAGAGTCCTTAAAAATCTGACTCCCTGTCCCTGGGTGCTGGCCCATCTGGTATCCAGATGACCTGATAAATTTATAATCCCAACCCACTTTGGCCTCATGCATTCCTCCTTCAACGACCCTAACACCACCCATGTTGTAGGCACATGGTATCAGGGAGGAAAATTTTTTCCTCTAGCCCAGTGGTCGGCAAACTCATTAGTCAACAGAGCCAAATATCAACAGTACAACGATTGAAATTTCTTTTGAGAGCCAAATTTTTAAAACTTAAACTTCTTCTAATGCCAGTTCTTCAAAATAGACTCACCCCAGGCCATGGTATTTTGTGGAAGAGCCACACTCAAGGGGCCAAAGAGCCGCATGTGGCTCGCGAGCCGCAGTTTGCCGACCACAGCTCTAGCCTCTTAAGTTCTGTATGTGGAGGCCTGCAAATAAACTAACAAAAGACAAATTAACAACAAAAAGGCATACACTTTTTTATTAATATTGTACAAGGACAGGAATTCATAGAAAAGAGGTGAAACTCAAAGAGATAAATTTATAGCTCATATATGAGCATTTATTCCAATAATGCTGGCAGTATGGGAGAGCAGCAGGTCATTCACAAAAATCTGTTCTGCACCCCTCCCTAAGCCAGCTGCTAATATTGGGACGAAGATTACATGGGAAAGTAAGCAAAAGAGTATGCCAAATGGGCAGTTTACAGGTAATATCGGCTAGGGATTTGCAAAGGCCTGCAGGTTTACAAAGCGCTGGGGGTCTTCAAAGGGCTGGCGGCTCTGGTTTCTGCAAGAAGGTTGTTAATCTTTCCATGGTAATAAGCTGCTTCCAGGTGTGGAGGATGGGCCACATTTCCAGGTGAGCTCCCAGGTCTCATGTGCAACTCCCAGTGGGTTGGAATGTGCTTTCTTTAATCAGGACAAAACAATCACAGTTAACAAAGCATATTTAATATTTCTTTTAATTATAGCTGGTCCCCAATATTCTATTTCTGCCCCTAACAGAATCAGAGGCTTTATTTACATCTATTTTCTTCTGCCAATGATTCTTCATAGTACCCAAATTTCATGATGTTATTTAAGTGAAATTAAATTGGAATAGCTTACACTATCTGATTAATTAAGAGTTGGCTTTGACTACAGTGATTAATTGGTCCAATCCTGTTAGAGTAATATTCTGTCCATCAGGCTGTGGTTACGTAACACTGTAAAGGGCTGGTAGAGACTGTTGGTCTATTTGTTACAGGAGAGACACCAATTCAGAGGGGGCTCTCCCCTCCTCAGCTCTTGTCACACTTGAGAGAAAGAAGTTAGATGAGTGACAGAAAGCAGTGTTGAAGCAAAGCAAGGGAATTTAATAAGAATAGACTTGGCATAAAGCATATGCAGCAACTCAGCTAGTCCAAGTGCCCTGCCTGGTGGGGGTTCAAAGGTTTTATACTCCTCCTGTCCCCGATAGGTTTCAAGGTTTCCCTGCTGGATAGACTAGATATTAAGGTTCCCCTTTTATACTGTTGCAGCTTTTCCCAGAATTTGTGAGAACATCTGGTGATTTTATATTGGAAAGTCCCAAGACTGCTGACTTCTTTGTTCATTGGGTGAGATAAATTCCCCCTTTCTCCCCTTCCCTTCCTCCTGCCCTCACAGCTATCTTTCCTGCCTAACACATTTGTTTCCAGATAGCAATTAAATTTAATATTGTTTTTAAAATATTAGGAGGACAACACCATAGAATATTATTCAGCCATGAAAAGGAATTAAGTACTGATATATCCTACAACATGGATGAACCTTGAAACACTGTGCCAGGTGAAAAGAAGCCAAATACAAAAGGTCACATACTGTATGATTCCATTTATAAGAAGTGTCCAAATTAGAAAAATCCACAGAGGATACTGGCAGGTGGATGGGTTGCCAGGGCTTGGGAAAGGGAAATGGGGAGTGACAGCTTAATGGAAATGTTTTGGAATTAGAGTTGGTGTTTGCTCAACATTGAGACTGCACTAAATGGCACTGAATTGCTCACTTTAAAATGGTTAGCTTTGTTATATGAATTTTACTTCAACTGAAATACCTAGAGAGATAGATGTACAGAGGGAATGAGAGTGCATTCCAGGTCGGATGGAACTTATTTGGCCTGCAATCCTCATGTTCAATATCAGAGGTCCATGCCACTACCTATAACCCTTTATCAATGAGGGATGTGAGTGCTGGACAGAATATATCCCAGCCAAGGTCATACAATCAAGCTAGAAGCCAACTTCAGGTCTGGTCCTCTTTTTTTTTTTTTTTTTTTTTTTTTAGAAAAGCCAGTGTAAAGCACTTTTATTGCAATAATAAAACTTGAAACTCATATGTAATGCAGGGGAGCGGGTGGGGGATAGGCAGCCATAATTTCTCTCACCAAATCACTACATAGGACAGCAAAGGAGTGAGAGGAGGGAAGGAGAAGCCAGAAAACTTTGAGCTCAGCAGGGGGAGGTGAGCATCCAAAAACAGAAGATGCTGAAGCTGTGATGACCAGCATCATTTTCTTAAGACAACACTCAAGGATCTGTCATGATGGCTGGGCTTTCATTGGGTTTTAAGTGTCTACAAACAGCACCTTCAATTTAAACTTTCGATTAAAGTTCTTAAAATTTAGGGAGTGGAGCCTGGATAGCTATGACATTATAAAAGTCCTGAATATCTATTAGGAAAAAACCACAGGATGGGGGGGAAAAAAAAACCAGGCCATGAAGAAGGCTTCAGAGGTCCCTGCTGGCCCTGGGACAGATACCTGTAGTGTCCAACATCGCAGTGAAAACGATTTGCTTTTAAAAGGCAGAGGGTTTAAGGGGAGAGTGGGATGGGGCAGTGGAGGTGAGGGCTCTCCTCTCTCCACTTCAGTTTTGGGTAGGGCTCTTAATTCAACCCAAAGACATCTCTCAACTTGGAGATAGTTCGGCCCTCAACAGCGCCTCAAGTCTGCTGTGGCTTTGCAGCGCAGCAGCAAGAATGTTTAATATATAATACATAAAAATTTCATCCAAAAAATTAAAATAAAATAAAGATTCTTGCATCCCCCACACACCAATTCCTAGTCTAAAGTTAACCCATTACTTGTGCTGTTAATACTTGACTAATACATAATTGAAAACCTAGACCCAAAAGACTGAAACTGAATCTTCACCCCAAAACAAAAATAAGAGTAACTTGAGGTTTATGGCATGAAGTTTAGGTCAACACACGTACGAGGAGACAGGGGAAGAGCGAAGCTGGGTGACAGAACACGTTCAGTCGGGCAGATGTTTAGACAAAGTGTAGGGGAACATCAGGAAAAGCTCCGCACGGATTCGCATGTGCGCGTCGGGGCTCCAGATCCCTCCATGGCACATCCAAGCACAGGGAGCTCAGGGAGTGCCTGTCATTCCAGTTTTAGAAGTTCCACATCAAAGACGAGAGTGGCATTTGGTGGGTGATGCCTGGTGCCCAGTGGCACCATAGGCATAGTCTGGGGAGATAGTCAGTTTGGCTCTCTGATCCACACTCATCTGAGCCCCTTCTTCCCAGCCTCGGATCACCTCCTGTTTGCCTAGCATAAACTTAAAGGGCTTGTTTCTGTCCCGGGAGGAATCAAATTTCTTTCCTTCTTCAAGCATCCCCGTGTAGTGCACCACACAGGTCTGGCCGCGCTTCGGGAAGGTGCGCCCTCCGGGGGAGATGGTCTCCACCTGCACTCCCATGGCGGCGGCGGCGGCGGCGGCGGCGGCGGCGGCGGCGGCGGCGGCGGCGGCGGCGGCGGCGGCGGCGGCGGCGGGCGGGCGGGCGGGCAGGCAGCGCGATGGATGGCATGGACCGAGAGCAGATCTGGCGATTGCGCGGCTTTGCCCCGTCCCTCTCCCTCGCGCGACGCCTGCGCACGCGCGCCAGGTCTGGTCCTCTTTCCACTATTTTAACCAAAAGAATAATTGTCTTTGTCCTTGAGATCATGTTTGCAATAACTACTCACCGAGTGCCTACTACAAGCCAGATGCTGAATTCTTTTCACTTGAGATCATGGTTATGCACAACCAGCCCTTTTCTCCCCAGTATATGGTTATCATATTGGTCCCCTACTAACAACCTGTTCTAATTTTGATCTTTAATGGGTCCAAACAGTGTATAATCTGAAACTGTTGCCATGACCTAAAAGCGGTGTGATTTTAAAATAACCAGAAGACTGTTTTTAAAAAAAAATATATATATATATATATATATTGATTTCAGAGAGGAAGGAAGAGGGAGAGAGATATAGAAACATCAATGATGACAAAATTGATTAACTGCCTCCTGCACGTCCCCCTACTGGGGATCGAGCTGCCGCAACCTGGGCATGTGCCTTGGTAACTGCCTGGTTCATAGGTCCACACTCAACCACTGAGCCACACTGGCTGGGCTAAACAAATACTGTTAAGGTTAAATGCATATTTGATAAAAGTGTCAAGTTTATAAGACTCACAAAATGTTAAATAAAGTGGCTTTAAGCTCAGAACAAGTCAGCAGATGATGTTCAGGTCAAGGCCACTAGTATTAACTAAGAACCTACAGTGTTCAAGGCAGCAGAGAAATTTGACCAAGCCCCCAAATTCAACATTCTTAAGGAGCATGTGGGCACAGGAATGCACAAAGCAGAATGTAGCAAATGTGCAAATAAAAGTATAAATAAGGCCCAACAGAGGGTTGTTGGCTTCAGTGTCCCTCCATAGGGGCTGCATTGGAGACAGGTCTGGGAGGACTCTGACTCTGACAGGAGGAGACAGTGACGTGCTCCAGGCAGAAGGATTAACTTGATAAATTTGGGAGAGGAGACCGAAGACCATGTTTAGGGGCATCATCTCCAGTTTGGATGTGAAGAATTTGCAACGGGTGAATTATACAGGTATGAAAAGTGGTGTTTTCACTCTCTATTTCCATTTCAATTCTAGTCTGCATTCCACTTTCTTTTCAATCCCATGTCATATTTCTCAGACCCTCAAGCAATGCCTATTTGTACACACACATACACACACACACACACACACACACACACACACACACACCAAGATATCTCAGTATTGATCTGTGGCCTAGTGTTTTCTAGCATACTAGTAGTTTGAGTGTTCTCCCTGCCCCCCAAAATCCTTGCTGACTTGATAGTTATGCTTACATTATTTCAACTGAAGGCAAAGACTGACATTGTATAATTAAAGCTAAGGTTTAAAATATAAGTACACTCAAAGAGGTGACATAGCTTAAAAATATCCTAAATATGAGGCACCAAATTAAAAAATAAACAAATTGGGCTTCGTCAAAATGAAAAATTTCTGTGCTTCAAAGAAAGCTATTGAGAAAGTAAAAAGATGATCTACAGAATGGAAAAACGTATGTGCAAATCATATACCTGATTAAGGTCTAGTAGCCAGAATACATAAAGAACTCTTACAACTCAACGATGAGAGATACAAAACAATTGAAAAAAATGGACAGAGAATTTGAAAAGACATTTCTCCAAAGAAAATATACAAATGGCCAATAAACACATAAAAATATGCTCAAAACCATTAGCCATTAGGGAAATACAAAGCAGAACCATAACAAGTTACAACTTCATGTCTACTAGGATGGCCATAACCAAAGAGCAAGACACTAACCAATGTTAGTGAGACTGTGGAGAAACTGGCACCCTCATACATTGCTAGTGGGAATGTAAATTGGTGCAGCCACTTTGGAAAACAGTTAGACAGTTTCTCAAAAAGTTAAACATTGAGGCCCATGCCATCTTGAAGGGGAGAGTGGCCTCCACTAGGAACCCAGCCTCACCACCACTCAGACTGGCCTTGGACACTGCCGGGGCCCTGCAGCCACTCCAGCCAAAGTCGTGCTGCCTCGCCTACAGACCTGCAGACCCCAGGACGTCTACCTCCAAGGGCTCAAGGCTGCCTCAGCAGAAACTGGGACTTCCCCCTCTCTAGATGCCAGCCTCTGGACACTGGGGTTGTGCCATTCTGGAGAGTGAGCCCTCCGAGCCCACCGCCCCGGCAGATGACTCCCGGGCCCCTCTGTGAGCTGCCTCTGGGTCCGTGCCTCTCCAACCAAGGGCACACAGCTCTCTCAGCAGGATCTACGACTTCCCCTCCTGGCTGCCTGTTTCTGGACACCTTAGTGAGTTACTGAGGACTCGCCTCCCTGAACAAGGCCATGCTGTTTCAGCTACAGACTCTGAGATTCCCACAACCCCAGCCACTGGCTCCTGGATCCCCTTGTGATATGCTGAGGGAAATAACCCTGGCCAGAGTTCCATTGCTTCAACCACAGACTATGGGACAGCTGCCTCCCACTGTCAGGGGCTCCAAGACCCTCGTAGTGAATTTCAGAGTGACACTACCCCAGCAAGAGTCACACAACACCGGCCAAAGTCACACTACCTGAGCCTCAGGCCCCGAGACCCCTTCATCCCAGGCTGTGGACTCCAGGATCTCACAGTGAGCACATACCAGTGAGACCTCAGGCAACTCTTTCCACAAGAGCTGGAACCACAATCACATCCACAACAGCTTGCACAACAAGGCTAGGGGTGAGTCACATTGCCAAACAACCCATGACAAGACTTCATCCACAAATAAGAAACTAACATTCAAGACCCAAAGACATCAGGAGAACCCAACTAGCTCAAGTAGTGGCTCCACTAGAACACTAAGCTCAGGAGATCTGAGCGACTGCACCACTGGGCCCCAAAAATCACCAACTACATAGCACCATCCCCCAAAGAACCTGGGGAGCAAAGCAGTTGGATCTAAGACAGAAACAATTAAAATGTTATAGCAACTATGGGGAGACAAGGAAACAATCTCCCAAAGAAAAGAAAATGAGGAATCACCATAAAATGAATTAAATGAAATGGAGGCAAGTAACTTGTCAGAGAAAGAATTCAGAGTAATGGTTATAACAGCCGTGGGCAAACTACGGCCCGCGGGCCGGATCCGGCCCGTTCGGCTGTTCTATCTGGCCCGTGGAGCCAAAAGAGCGGAGGGTTCTCTTGCTCTCCCCTCTGCTCCTTTACTTTGAATTTATATTAGTTCACACAAACACTCCATCCATGCTTTTGTTCCGGCCCTCCAGTCCAGTTTAAGAACCCATTGTGGCCCTCAAGTCAAAAAGTTTGCCCACCCCTGGAAGGATGATCAAACATCTGGATGACAAATACACACAATTCAATGAGAATTATAAGGAGCTGAATGAGAATGTCACCAACATGAAAAGGAATCAAGAGGAAATGAAGAATGACATAGCTACATTAAAGAACACAATGAAAGGTTTCAACAGTAGACTAGAAGAAGCTGAGGACCACATCAGTGAGTTAGAAGACAAGGTAGAAAAAACACCCAAGCAGAACAGCAACTGGGGAAAAAAACTTTAAAAGCAGGAGGAGAGCCTAAGGGAGCTTTGGAACAACATGAAACGAACCAACATCTGCATAATAGGGGTGCCAGAAGGAGAGGAAGCTGAGCAAGGAATAGAAAACCTGTTTGAAGAAATAATGACAGAAAACTTCCCTGATGTTGGGAAGAAAAAAGACATATAAGTCCAAGAAGCACACAGGTCCCAAACAGGATGAACCCCAAAAGACTCACACCAAGACACATCATAATTAAATTTTCAAATAAAGTTACCTGCAAGGGATCTCGCATTAGACTATCAACTGATTTTTCAACAGAAACACATCAGGCCAGAGGGAATGGAATGAAATATACAAAGTGATGCAAAGCAAGGGACTGAATCCAAGAATACTATACCCACCAAGGCTATCATTCAAAATTAAAGGTGAAATCAGGAGCTTCACAGACAAAAAAAGACTAAAGGAGTTTATTACCACCAAGCCAGCAATGCAAGAAATGCTAAAAGGACTGCTGTAAAGACAAGAAATAGAAAAAGAAGAAGGAACACAGGCATAAAGAATAAAATATCTATAAACAAGTACCTATCAATAATAACTTTAAATGTAAATGGACTAAATGCTGTAATCAAAATACATAGGGTAGCTAAATGGATAAGAAAATATGACCCATATATTTGCTGTCTACAAGAGACCCACCTCAGAACAAAGGACTCACACAGATTGATAGTGAAGGGATGAAAAAATTTTTTTCAGGCAAATGGAAATGAAAAAAAAAGCTGGGGTAGCAATACTTATATTTGACAAATTAGGCCTGAAAGTGAAGGCTATAACAAGAGATATGGAGAGCTACTTCATAATACTAAAGGAAGTTATTCAACAAGAGGATATAACTCTGGTGAACATATATGCACCCAATACATAAAAAAACTTCTGGAAGATATCAAGGGAGAGATCGACAGCAATACAATCATTGTAGGGGACCTTAATACCCCACTGACACCACTGAATAAATCCTCTAAACAAAAAATCAGCAAAGAAATAGCAATGCTAAATGACTCACTAGATCAGATGAAATTAATTGACATCTTCAGAACATTTCATCCCAAAGCAACAGATTACACATTCTTCTCAAGTGCACATGGGACATTTTCAAAGATAGACCACATATTGGGTCACAGGCAAAGTCTCTTCAAATTCAAAAGGTAGAAATCATACTAAGCATCTTCTCAGATCACTATGGCATAAAACTAGAAATCAACTACAATAAAAACAATGAAAAAAAATCAAGCACTGGGAGGCTAAATAGCATGCTATTAAACAATGATTGGGTTACCAAAGAGATCAAAGAAGAAATAAAAAAACATCCTGGAAACAAATGACAATCAAAACACAACAATCCAAAATCTATGGGACACAGTGAAAGCAGTCCTGAGAAGGAAGTTTATAGCTCTACAGGCTTACCTCAAAAAAACAAGAAAAAATGGTAATAAATTATATAACCCTGCAACGTAAAGAATTAGAAAGAGAGCAACAAGAAAAGCCCAGAGTAAGCAGAAGGAAGAAAATAATAAAGATTAGAGCAGAAATAAACAACATAGAGACAAAAAAAAATTACAAAAGATCAATAAAATCAAGAGCTGGTTCTTTGAAAGGATAAACATGATTGATGAACCTCTAGCCAGGCTCACCAAGACACAAAGAGAGAGGACTTAATTAATAAAATAAGAAATGAAATAGCTGAAGTAATAACCGACCCCACAGACATACAAAGTATTGTAAAAAAAAAAAAAAAATACTACGAACAACTCTATTCCAACAAACTGGACAACCTAGATGAAATGGACATATTCCTAAAAAAATACAATCTTCCAGCTCTGGCCGGTTTGGCTCAGTGGATAGAGCGTCGGCCTGTGGACTGAGTGGTCCCAGGTTCGGTTCTGGTCAAGGGCATATGCCTGGGTTGTGGGCTCGATCCCCAATGGGGGGCATGTGGGAGGCAGCTGATCAATGATTCTCTCTCATCATTGATGTTTCTATCTCTCTCTATCCCTCTCCCTTCCTCTCTAGAATCAATAAAAACATATTGAAAAAAAGAAAAATACAATCTTCCAAAACTCAATCAGAAAGAATAAAAAAACCTGAATAGGCCTATAACTACCGATGAAATTGAAAAAACTTCCAGCAAACAAAAGCCTGGTCCGGATGGCTTCACAGGGTAGTTTTACCAAACATTAAAAGAAGAACTAAAACCTATACTACTCAGATTATTCAAAAAAATTCAAGAGGAAGGAACACTTCCAAGCTCTTACTATGAAACCAGCATTACCCTAATCCCAAAATCAGATAAAAACACTACAAAGAAAGGGAATTACATGCCAATAAGCCTGGTGAACATAGATGCTAAAATCCTCAACAAAATTCTAGCAAACCGGATCCAGCATTACATTAGAAAGATCATACATCATGACTAAGTGGGATTTATTCTGGGGATGCAAGGCTGGTACAATATCCGCAAATCAATAAACGTGATACATCACATAAACAAATTGAGATATAAAAATCACATAGTCATATCAATTGATGCAGAAAAAGCATTTGACAAAATCCAACACCATTTCTTGATAAAAACTCTTAGTAAAGTGGGAATAGAGAGATCATACCTCAACATAATAAAAGCCCTATATGACAAACCTACCACCAACATCATATGCAATGGGCAAAATCTAAAACAATTTCCCCCAAGAACAGGAACAACCATTTCACCACTGCTGTTTGGCATAGTACTGGAAGTGCTAGCCATAGCAATCAGACAAGAAGAAATAAAAGGCATCCAAATTGGAAAAGAAGAAGTAAAATTGTCATTATTCGCAGATGACATGATATTTTACATAGAAAACCCTAAAGACTCCACCAAAAAAACTATTAGACTTAATAAATGAATTTGGCAATATAGCAGGATATAAAATGAACACCCAGAAATTAATGGCTTTTTTTGTACACCAACAGTGAACTCACAGAAGGAGAAACTAAAAACACAATCCCATTTACCATTGCAACAAAAAAATTAAGATACCTAGGAATAAACTTAACTAAGGAGGTAAAAGACCTGTACTTGGAAAATTACAGGATGATGAAAAAAGCAATAGAGGAAGACATAAACAAATGAAAGAATATACCATGCTCATGGATTTGTAGAATCAACATCATTAAAATATCTATACTACCCAAAGCAGTCTATCGATTCAATGCAATCCCCATTAAAATACCAACGGCATATTTCACAGATCTAGAACAAACTCTCCGAAAATTCATATGGAATAAAAAAAGACCCTGAATAGCCGCAGCAATCCTAAAAAGAAGAACAAAGTTGGAAGGGTCACAATACCAGATATCAAGCTATATTACCAAGCCATGGTTCTCAAAACTGCCTGGTACTGACACAAGAACAGACATATAGACCAATGGAACAGAACAGAGAACCCAGAAATCGATCCAAGCCATTATGCTCAATTAATATTTGACAAAGGAGGCAAGAGCATACAGTGGAGTCAAGATAGTCTCTTCAAAAAATGGGTGTTGGGGAAATTTGGTCAGATACATGCAAAAAAATGAAACTAGACCATCAACTTACACCATTCACAAAAATAAACTCAAAATGGGTAAAGGACTTAAACGTAAGACAGAAAACCATAAAAATCTTAGAAGAATCCATAGGCGGCAAAATATCAGACATATGTCGTAGCAATATTTTTACTGATACAGTTCCTAGGACAATGGAAACTAATAAGAAAATAAACAAATGGGACTACATCAAAATAAAAAGCTTCTGCACAGCAAAAGAAACCATCAACAAAACAACAAGAAAGCCCACTGCATGCGAGAACATATTTGCCAATGTTATCTCTGATAAGGGTTTAATCTCCAAAATTTACAGGGAACTCATACTACTTAACAAAAGGAAGATAAACAATCCAATCAAAAAATGGGCAAAAGACTTCAATAGACCCCCATATGAAAGAAGACATACAGAAGGTTAAGAGACATATGAAAACATGCTCAAAGTCACTAGTCATCCGAGAGATGCAAATCAAAACAACAATGAGGAACCATCTCACACCTGTCAGAATGGCTATCATCAACAAATCAACAAATAACAAGTGCTGGAGAGGATGCGGAGAAAAAGGAACCCTCTTGTACTGCTGGTGGGAATGCAAACTGGTGCAGCCACTGTTGAAAACAGTATGGAGTTTCCTCAAAAAATTAAAAATGGAACTCCCATTTGATCCAGTAATCCCACTTCTAGGAATATATTCCAAGAAACCAGAAACACCAATCAGAAAGCTATTGTATATTGTGCTGCTATGAACATTGCACCCCTATGTTCATAGCAGCACAATATACAATAGCTAAGATTGGAAACAGCCTAAGTGCCCATCAGCAGACAAATGGATTAAGAAGCTGTGGTACATCTACACAATGGAATACTATGCTGCTGCAAAAAAGAAGGAACTCTTACCATTTGCAACAGCATGGATGGAACTGTAGAGCATTATGCTAAACAAAATATACCAGTCAGAGAAAGATAAATATCACGTGATCTCACTCATATCTATAATAATAGAAGTGTAATATGTTAATTAGACCGGACAGCCGAACGACCTTCTGGATGAAGCTGTGGCTGCAAGGGCAGAGGCAAGCTGCCTCAGCTTCGAGAGCTGAGCCCCTTGCACAAATTCCGTGCATCAGGCCTCTAGTGTGGAATATAATGAACAACATAAACTAATGAAATAAAATAGATCCAGAGATATAGAAGCATCGAACATTCCATCCAACCTCAGAGGAAAGGTCGGGGGGAGGTGTCAGGGGGGTTGAGAAATCAACCAAAGGTCTTGTATGCATGCATATAAGCATAACCCATGGACACAGTCAGTAGGGGGGGGTGAGGGCATTGCCGGGGGGAGGGGGGGGGGAGCGGGGAGGATGAGCAGGGAGATGTCAATGGGGGGGGGAAGATTCATATGCAATACTTTAAACAATAAAGAAATTTTTTTTAAAGTTTAACATTGAGTTACCATATGACTCGAAATTACATTCCAAAAGAAACAAAACACAAAAAGCTGTAAAGGAATATTCACAACAGCATTATTCATAATAGCTAACAGGTGGGGATAACACAAATGTTCATTAACTGATGTATGAATGAACAAAATGAGGTACATACAGACAATGCAGTATCAGCCATAAAAAGGAGTGAGTACTGATGCATGCTACAACATGGATGAACCCTAAAAACTGTATTCTAAGTAAAAGAAGCCAGACACACTGATCACATATCGTCTTATTCCTTTTATAGAACATGTCCAGAACAGGTAAAGCTCTACAGACAGAAACTAGATAATGCTGAGGGAGAAGCAAATGGAGAGTAACTACTAGTAGACACGGAGTTTATTTTGGGGTGATGAAAATGTTCTGGAATTAGTGGTAATGGTTGTACAATTTTGGAATATACTAATAAAGCACATTAAAGGGGTGAATTTTATAATATATGTATTGTATCTTTAAAAAATCGTAAGGTATAAATAACCTTTATCAGCTTCTGAGAGTAAATATTAACTGAGAGGAGAATAAGGTTGAAAGAGCAAGAAGTCACAGGCGCCCCGAGCTGACAGGCCCAGACAGGAGCGTTAGGGCACCTTGCCCTAAACTCCGCTCCCTCTCTGTTTATAGGCTATTTAACCTGCCTGCCTTTTTTCTCCCACTGTAGAAGGAAAGTAACCTCAACCACAGGAGGGAAAGGTACCAAAGTCAACATTCTTTGCCTTAAAAGTTGTTTTGTCACCAAAAAAGGTTCAAGTAACTTTCAAGAAGTGCAATCAAAATACATGTATATATTTTTTTCACAGCTAAGTCAGGGAAAGGATAATAAGGAATCCTGGCTTAATAAAGTGCTTACTTTCCAAAAAATTTATCAAAACGCATGTGGTCCCAACTCAAAGCCAGGATCTCCAGATGATGGAGTGAGTTGTGCAAGTTTACATAAAACAGGTTCCTCCGAGCCCAGCAGATGCCTGTTGCCTCCAAGAGGAGCAATCGGATAGTGGCTTAGTGACATGGCACTGCCATTGAAAAGGTAACTTGGGAAGTTAGTGCTTCAGGAACATTCTCAGGAGATCCACCTTGGATCAGGTGTCTGAACCTGGTCCAACTAATTACACACCTTCTTTCACAACAAAAGGAGATACCCATTAGGTAACCCTAGAGGAGGATCTGCCTTTTAAATTGTTAACAGACTTTAGACCAAGGGAAATCCTTGCGAGGGAAAAGCAAGCATCTTTTGGGAGACTTTTGAGGTAGGCTAGATATTCTCCTGAAAGAGTCCTAGTCTGATTAAACTTCTGCCAACTTCCTTCCTACACTACCATCTGGAACAACCACTAGAGAAAGGCTGAGTGAAGGTCTTTGACCTATGATTCAGGTTCATGGTACTTTATGCAGCACTGATAAAGAACTGCATGGATTAATATGTGGATCATAAAAAGATTTTACAGAGGCATGTGAGAGGAAGTACTTCTGAGCAGGTTAGGAGGAACTAAATATTTCAAGTTTGTTGCTTTTTCTGGCTGGGGGAAGAAAGCTGGTCCAAGGAGGAGACAGATTGGGGAGGAGGGACGGGGAGTGAAGAGAATGTCAGCACACAGCCGCCGTTGGGCACCAAAGAATTGGAAGGAGAAAGCAGCAAAAACGGTCTCTTGCTAAAGAGCTTGAGAAGTAGTTGCTGTTCATACACCTGAATTTTAAATTAAAAAAAAAAATCGCCCAACACTTCATAGCCTCAACCTATAGCCACCCAGAAGCAGATAAACACAAGACAAAACTAAAATTCAAAGCAAGAATAAAAACAAGACAATACCAGCACCTGGCCTCCCCAAGGAGGGGGGAAGGGGAGTGGTTAGAGAAATGCTGAGAGTGGTCATTAACATTCAACAAGTTTTTAATCCTAACTTATTGTCATTAAGCCTTTTCCTGGACAAGTTCTATTCTGAGATTTTGGCCTTTAAATTAACCTAAATTCACCTTCTATTCTTTTTCAATATTTCCCCTTTAACTTTTTCATGACTTTTCAGGTTCCATTTGGGGCTCCCTCCAGGGCACAGATTCGCTGAGCCCCAGCCATCCTCTTGAGATGTGGTTCATTCAAACTGAGGTATAGACCATATTTCAAATATTTAGTAACTAGGGGCCCAGTGCACGAATTTGTGCACCTTGAAAGGAACTGTGGACCGCGAGGCTGCGGTGGGCACAGGGGTGGGTCTCAGCCCATCCTCTGTGCCCCTACCCAGCCCCTCCCACTGCGTCTCCGGTCCCCTTTCTGCCGGCAGCCCCACTCCCACCACCACCACTCCCACATGCTGATGGCGCCAGCCCCACTCACACCCTGCACCCACTGATAGCATGGAGCAATTGGGGCTGGCACCAGCAGTGGGTGCGAGCAGGGCCGGAGCCAGCAGTGGGTGTGAGAGGCAACTGCTGGTCCTGATCACCCCTCAGTGCTGGCGCTGGCAGCGGGTGTGAGAGGCAACTGCTGGCCCCGATCACCCCTCAGGAGCAGGGAGAGGTGGAAAAGCCCTGAGGAGTGATCAGGGCTGGCAGCCGCTGCTGGCACCCATGGACAGCATCAAGCAATCAGGGCCAGTGCCAGGCACTGGCAGCGGGTGCGAGCATGGCTGGTGCCAGCAGCAGGTGTGAGTGCCAGGCGGGACCGTGGCATGCAGGAGCAAAGAATTTTCAGTAACCATCAGAGGCTCGCCCTGATGACAGCAACTAGTGCCCCATCTTGATCTGGTGCCCCCACTCACCTCCTCCACCATCCTGCTGCGACCTATGCCCGCCATATTATGTGCTCTGCTGCCTGCTACTGATGCCCAACATGTTCCACATGTGCCCCCCGGTGTTCAGCATATGTCATAGCAACCGGTTGTTCAGTTGTTCCACTGTTTGGTCTATTTGCATATTAGGGTTTTATATATAAAGATGTGTTTTTAAATTTTTTTAAATATCAGTTATATGTTTAAATCATACCATTCAGGGTATATTGGGCTCAATAAATTATTAAAATTAATTTCATCTGTTCCTTTTTTGCTTTAACGTGGCTGCTAGACAATTTAAAATTGCATCTGTAGCTTGCATTCTATTTCTATGGGATAGAGCTACACTGAGCTTTTAATACACAAAAGCACCTTATGACTAAGAAGAGACTGTAGTAGGCCTGCTTTCCAAACACATACAACCACACAACCATTTTACACATAACATCTTGCGCTAGTTACATACTCTGTCTCCTTTGTGGGGTCCGAACCCAGAACCCAGTCCATTAACTCCTTCAAGCTGCCTGGAGTCTGTTTAGTGCCTGGCAGTCGTTTCAGCACTCTGCCGAGAAGCATACCTCCCAAAGAAACCAATTTATGGCAACAAAGCAGCTGAGGCCCTTCGAGGAGATGTACCTCATTATTCCGACAGCTCTAACATGGTCAAGATCAGCAGGAGCAATGTCCATGTAGGTGTTCAATGTGTGAGTAGTTTTAGCAAAAAACAAAACGAAAGTACATTTTATCATTTCACCAAATCTCACAGAATTGACATTTGGAAGGTATCTAATTCAATACCCTAAGTCAGTGGTCGGCGAACTGCGGCTCGCGAGCCACATGCGGCTCGCGAGCCACAGTTTGCTGCTCTGTTGACTAATGAGTTTGCCGACCACTGACCTAGACTCTCGATTCCAATAATTATAGGCTGTTGTTGTTCCTTGTGATTAAGCCCCGGGCCTAGGTCATATTCCAGATTAGAGGCCAAACATTCAGCTGCTGATAATACACCAAATATTTATTCAGTGTCCTCTGGGCGCCAGGCACTCACTTCATCCTCACCAAAAAGCTTACCAAGTATTGTTATGACCAGTCCAATTTCATAGGTGCTGGGAAGATCAGAGAGGTTGGACCACTTCTCTGACGTTACACACAGGGAGGGGCTGGTATACTTCACTTGCTCTGCTGCCTCTGGCAAGTGGAGAGACCAAGTATTCTTGCTACAGCCGATAGTAATAGGCAGTGTTTGCATTAGACACATGACTGCTAAAATGTATTCAGGAAACTTAATAGTTATTTTAAACAATTTTAGAGCATTAAGGTGATAGTTTGGAAATGGAGACTGTCAGGAAAACCCTTGCTTTTCCTCTTTTTCATACCTACAGGTGGGAGTTTGCTGTGATACTTATTACAGTTACACACACTGACATACTGGAGATCTATCAGGCATCTTTCCCTAACCTACATTTCATCTCTCTTTTGAATTTACATATTAGAGTTTCTATTTGCAGAAATGGGAACAAGACTCACCTGGAGAAAGCTTTGAGTCTTTCAGATTTCAGGGCCCAGTCAGAGCACAGCCCAGAGAGAATGGTGTTCTGTTCAGCTGTGCTTTCTGCAGTGGTGCCTGGCACCCCCACAGAAGTTACTGTTTGAAGATGTTTGGCTATTAGTTAATTCTTACCTTTTTCAGGATAAAGAGAAGGAAACAGGCACAGAACTGATGAGCAGGACTCCTCCCTGGCCCAGAGCTGACTCGAGCAAGGATCCTGACTCACTCAGAGCATTAGGTTCTGCTGCCTCCTACTGGCCAGAGTGAGACTTTGCACAAAACCCACAGGCAGGAAAATTAATTCAGTGCTTCTCAACTTGATTAATACACGGACTCTTTTTAAAGAGAGAAAAAAACCTCTTAAATAGATGTGCTATCCCCAGATTGAAAAACACCATTCTAAATCATGCAAATAGCAACCTCACATTCCAAGAGGTGCTTTAAATGCCCGTGGGAGATCCTGCAGGGCCCAGAGGTTACCTTTGTTCTCAGAATTAGGTACTCATGTAGTTTCCACAAATCTTGCAGTAATGACGACCCTTTGTCAGAGCACCTCTCTACTTAATTTTGGTGTTTATAACTCCATTTTTACAGAAACATACTTTTCTCTTAGTTTCTGTGAAACTACTTATTTCTCTTCCTTGCCTTATATGCATTTGTCTCCCCTGCCCTTTCCCCGAAGATAGGGATGTTTTTGCCTGCCATCTCAGCATTCTGTCCTTTGATGCTCTTTGTTATGATATCCTTACTCCACAGCTTCCAGTATCACCTTCTTTGAAAACTCCTCCACCTCCACCCTTCCACCTCTTCATAAGCAAAATCCGCCCCTCTCCTCCTGGTGACCGTCACCCTGTCCTTAGCTTGATAGCTGCTGTCACCTTTATACCGTAGGTGTCTGTCTCAACCACTAGACCTCCAGCGATTTAAGAACAGAAGTCAGGTCTTAGACATTTTTAAGTAATACACTTGTTTATATCAGTTGAATTTGAAAATATGCTCAGCATTATTAAAGGAACCATCTTGACTAAGATGTTTGAATCAGAGGTTTATGAGTTAATAAAACATAGACATACACAACTGGAACTCAGACGCAATGGGAGAGATAAATGGCAGGTTACGGAGCTGATAAAGCCACAAAACACAAAGAAACAGAAAGAAGCAGTTGCCTCTACCAAGAAGAGGAAATAGAGTTTGAGACTGATCTGAAATGATAAGTTATATATGTGGGACTGGAGGGAGGAGGCTGTCATATATGGAAACTATTCCAGAGAGAAGAAATCCAAGTAAGATATTATACATGCCTGTGAGACAGAAAAAGTGTATTTTCTCTGAGCTAGGAGAAGTGCTATTTTTCCAGAGTCCAAGGTGCTTTTAGGGGAGAGAGAAAGACAGACAGGTCAGGTCACTGAGGGCCTTAAAGACCAAATAAGAAGAGTTGTCTGATGTCTGTACTAGGCAGAGACTGGGTGGAGTGTCTGTGGGCCAATGGAATCCCAATCCAGCTGAATCCCACTCTTCCATGAGAGCTGTAGTGCTTCTGGGGGAAAGACATTCTGTTCCTCTCTTACCCTTTGAGACAGCATGGAGAGACCTGGAGAGTATTACGCTAAGCGAAATAAGCCAGACAAAGAAAGACAAGAATCACATGACCTCACTCACATGTGGAATCTTATGAACAAAATAAATCCAGAGGCATAAATACATGGAACAGACTGACAGAAGTCAGAGGGGTGGGAGGATTGGGGACTGGATGCAAGAAGGTGAAGGGATTGGCCAACAAACATATATACATAGCTCATGGACACATACAAGAGTAGTGAAGGCCAGGGGAGGGGTAGAAGGGGCTGGGTGGAGGTGGGCAAAGGGGGTGGAAATGAGGGGCATCTGTAATAGTGTCAACAATAAAAATAGAAAGAAAAGAAGACTGGTCCTGGAGTTGGGACATACACAGACATGATCTGGGTGGGCAGCTTTGAAGGAGGGTCCATGGAGCTGAGTCTACTTGGTAAACCAGGCAGAGCCCCAAGACTGTGCATAAGGGAGAGGGGCTCCGAGCGCCCCAGGGCAACATGCACCACAGCCAGGACTCAATTGTGAGGTGGCATGTGCAGCTGTGATGAAAGGGCTGCGCACGGGATTCTAAAGAGCATTCTCTTCCCTCTGGACACTTTAAGATACAGAAAACTTTTGGAGGGACACCCCTCCCCACCTCACCTCAGATGGGGTGTAGGGAGGAGGCAGCATTCTCTTTTGTACAAGAGCAGTGGTCCCCAAATGTGAGTGTGTACCCGAATCACCTGGAGGGCTTGTCACAACAGATTGTCCTAACCCAATAGTGTCTAAGTTTAGCAGGTCTGGGGTGGGGCCCCAACTTTTGCATTTCCACTAAGTTACTGGGTGAGGCTGATACCTGATGCTGCTGGTCCAGGACCACCTTTGAAAACTATTATACAAGAACATCCCTGGGAGGAAAATGCTAATAGAATCATGCCTGTTCTGTTCCTCACGGAGTCCCCAGCACCTCCCAAAGTACCCGAAACTAAGACAGCTCCCAAAAACATATGGATATTTATAAACAACTGCACACCAGAGAGCATATGACTATAGATAAAGTCCCGTATTACATGCATTCACAAGAGATTGTTCCAGACTAGTGTAACAAATACCCATTTTGTTTTAACATTTTATTACTTTTAATATTTTTTTATTGATTTCAGAGAGGAAGGGAGGAGAGATAGAAACATCAAGGATGAGAGAGAATCACTGATTCGCTGCCTACTGCATGCTCCACACTGAGGATCTAGCCAGAAACCTGGGCATGTGCCCTGATCGGGAATCGAACCATGACCTCCTGGTTCATAGGTTTGATGTTCAACCACTGAGCAATACCAGCTGGGCTGGTTTAACATTTTAATGAATTTTCTTAGATATTTTTTTAAACAAGAAACTGTTGCAGAGTTAAACCAGAGCTCCACCTCAGACAGTCCTCTTTTCCCTCCCAGAAGTCAGCATGTCTTGCATTTGGTGTGCTTCCTTCTCATTCTTGTCTTTTTACATTAACATATATATGTATATATATATACATACATATGTGTATATATATATATATATATATATATATTCAATAATATTGTGTGTAGGAATATTGTTTAACGTTTGTAACTGTTATGTGCACTTATTCTGTTTAGTATGGATTTATTGTAGTAAAATATACATAAAATTTACCATTTTAACCATATATGTATATATATATGTGTGTATATATATATATATGTGTGTGTGTGTGTGTATACACACACACACACACACACACACACACACACACACACACACTGAGTGGCCAGATTATTATGAGTTCAGAGATCATAATAATCTGGCCAGTGTTTATATATATCCAATAATAAGTATTGTATGAGGAAATTATTTAATGTTTGTAACTGTTACATGCACTTATTCTGTTCAGTATGAGTTTACTGTGGTAAAATATACATAAAATTTACCATTTTAACCATTTTTAAGTGTATGGTTTTGTGGCATTAAGTACATTTCTTGTTGTACAACCATCACCACCATCCATTTCCAGAACTTTTTCATCATCCTGAATTAAAACTCCATAACCCTTAAACAATAATCCTTTAACATAATGTTTTAGGATTTCTTCACATTGATACATTCAGTTATCATTTCAACCACTATATAGTATTACATGATCTAAATAGGCAATATTTATTTTTCCACTCCCTTCTGATGGACATTTAAATTATTTCTAATTTTCATCTATTACAAACATTCTTGTATATGTCTCATTGTGCACACATTCATCTAGAAGAGAAATAAGTGAGAGGACTAATGCATTTTCAACTTTACTAGAGAGCATCCAAAATTCTTTCTGGCCCTGGCCGAGCATCAACCCCATATGCCAAGGTTGTGGGTTCAATCCCAGGTCAGGACACATACAGATATCAACCAGTGATTGCATGGATGGGTGGAGCAGCAAGTCAATGTTTCTCTTTCTAAAAGTCATCAATAAATAGAAAATTTATACAAAACTAGAGGCCCGGTGCATGAAATTCGTGCACGGGGGTGTGTGTCCCTCAGCCCAGCCTGCACCCTCTCCAATCTGTGACCGCTCGAGGGATGTCCAACTGCCCGCTTAGGCCCATTTCCCGGTGGGATCGGGCCTAAACAGGCAGGACATCCTTCTCACAATCCAGGACTGCTGGCTCCCAACCGCTCACCTGCCTGCCAGCCTGATCACCCCCTAACCACTCCCCTGCCAGCCTGATCGACACCTAACTACTCCCCTGCCGGCCCGATTGCCCCTAACTGCCCTCCCCTGCCAGCCTAGTCGCCCCAACTGCCCTCCCCTGCAGGCCTGGTCCCCCCCCCCCAACTGCCCTCCCCTGCAGACCATCTTGTGGCAGCCATCTTTGACCACATGGGGGGGGGGGCCATCTTGTGTGTTGGAGTGATGGTCAATTTGCATATTACCTCTTTATTATATAGGAATACTTTCTATTCCTGAAACACAAAAGTCTCAATTTCCCCATATTTCTAACATTTGGTCTGAACTTTTATTTTGGTCAATCTGGTGGATAGGTTGAGCATCAACATATGAACCAGGATGTCATGGTTCAATTCTCAGGGCACAAGACTGGGTTGCAGGCTTGATCCCTGATGGGGAGTGTGCAGGAGGCAGCCATTCTGTTTCTATCTCTCCCTTGAGCTCTCCCTTCCTCTCTGAAATCAATAAATATATATATTTTTTAAATGACCTCGTTTTAATTTGCATTCTCCTGATTATTGGTAGGTTGAACATACTCTCCTTTATTTATAAGCAACTCAGAGGTCTTATTTTGTGAATTCCCTGTTCAGTTCTTTCCCATATTTTCTATTGGAATGGTTTTATTGTAGTTTTTTACTTATTCTAGAGAACATTCCTTTGTTGATTATGAGTTACAAATATCTACTCCCAGTCTGTGGCTTGTCTTTTTTTATTTTTGTGGTTGTTGTTAATCCTCACCTGAGGGTATTTTTCCATTGATTAGAGAGAGTGGAATGGAAGGTGGGAGCGGGTGAGAGAGAAACATCAATTGGTTGCCTACCACATGTGCCCCAACTGGGGCTGGGAATTGAACCTGCAACCTAGGTATGTGCCCTTGACTGAAATCAAACCTGCCACCCTTTGGTACTTGGGCTGACGCTCTAAACACTGAGCCACCGGCCAGGGCTGTGGCTTGTCTTTTAACTTGGTTTACACGCCTTTTTAGCCCAATTGATTGATAATTTCCTTTCTGATTTGTGCTTTTTGCATTAAGAAATCCTTCTTGTTCTGAGGATATAAATAAACTCTTATACTTTCTTTTATGAATAACTTTTCCTCTATAAAACCTGTAGTTATCTCATAACTAGCACAATTACATCACATTGATATTTGAATGTGAAAATTAATTTACTAATATATACACTTTATCCCATTTCTATTTATAATTTTTGGCATTTCTAATTTTTTAACTTAAAGCTCAAAGAATGGAAGATACACTGGCCAACCTTGACCTCGATGGGTCGCTGACACTCACTTTTCACACTCAAGAGTGAGGACAAGTATCTGGCACTGGCTGTGTAATGGGCACAGTGTGATAACTAGGCTTGATTTGGGAGACATGTAAGACCTTGGACATATGCAGGAGCTTCAGAGAGGGAGACACTGCAAAGGGCAGGATTTTCTTTTATCGGCCAGCTGGGGTCTTGGAATCTTGATACTGGCTATTAATAATAATGGGCTAATGAGTGCTTTACCACTGGTCAAGCATGGCCACTTGGGTTAAAAGATGTGCACCTTGACTCCATAGGCAGTGAGGGACCCTCTAGGTTTGCAGGCAGGCTGTGGTGTGTTCGGGATGGAAGTTGGGGGATATGTGTAGCCGTGTGAGAGGGTTGGGACAAAACTGGAAGTAGAGAAATTAGAGACTGTCTTAGTCAGCTCAGGCTGCTATAACAAAATACCATAGAGCCCTAGCAGATTTGGTTCAGTGGGTAGAGCATCGAACTGTGGACCAAAGGGTCCCAGGTTCGATTCTGGTCAAGGGCACATACCGTGGTTGCAGGCTCCTCTCCAGCCTGGGCCCTGGTTAGGGTGCATGCAGGAGGCAACCAATCAGTGTGTTTCTCTCACATCGGTATTTCTGTCTTTCCCTCTCTCTTCCACTCTCTCTAAAAATCAATGGAAAAATATCTTTGGGTGAGGATTAAAATAATAATAATAATAAAATACCATAGACCAGTGGCTTAAACAAATATTTACTCTCTAGGTTCTGGAGGCTAAAAGTCCAAGATCAAGGTGCTGGCAGACTTGGTGTCTAGTAAAAGCCTTCTTCTTACTTATAGATGGCCATCTTCTTGCTGCATCCTCACATGGCAGAGAACGTACGAGCTCTGGTCTCTTCCTTTTTCATAGGGGCACTCATCCCATCATGGGCTCCACCTTCAAGACCTCAGCTAAACCTAATCACCTCCCTAAAGTTCCATCTCCTAATACTCTTACTTTGGGAACTTACGTTTCAACACATGAATTTTAGGGATTCACAAATATTTAGTCCAGAGCAGAGATCATTGCAAGCCATTCAGGCAAATGAAATGTGAACTTAGGAAGAACCAGTGGAGGACCAAAGTGGATGAGTGTGAGCAATATTCAGAAAAGTAAAACCAACTGAAAAACCAGACTGAGCAGAGGAAATCGTCACCAACAAATTGTCAGGGTGTCCCTCCCCCTCAAATGAATCCCAGAATCTCCAGGTGGAAAAGGATCCAGTCCAAGCACCCATGTGTTGCTTGCAGCTGTCTGCCAAGCATGGAAATGGAAATAGTCCTGCTCATTCTCAGAGTCCCAAGGACAGAGGATTGGCTGTAGGCAGAGAAATTCGAGCCAAGGAGCACCTAACCTGAACAAGACCAGAGATGTCCTGTGTTCCAGATGTGTGTGCTCTGAGTTAAAACAAACCCCGTTTTTTGCCTCTGCATTTTTTCTTATTCCTCATTGTGTATCCTGTCTCTGGTTTTGAGTCTGGATGCTGAGGCTGGCCACTCCTAAACCATTCTCAGCATATGTCGAGCACCTTGCTAACGCAGAATCAGTGCCAGACGAGGACAGCACCGTTGGGTAGGATGAACTCAATTAATCATCCTTCTCTAAGTGGCCTCTGATCAGAGGAGATAATTAAGAAATATGGTGTATTTTGGGGACAAAGGGATTGAGAATTGAGAACAAAGACTGAATAAATAGCTGCTACTTTGCTTGGAGAACAGTAAACTCTAGTTAACTTAGGGCTAGTTCTGGAACCACTTTTATTTAACAAACTAGAGGCCCAGTGCATGAAATTTGTGCACAGGCGGGGGGCGGGGGGGAGGGCGCGTCCCTAAGCCCGGCCTGCACCCTCTCGCAATCTGGAACCCCTCAGGGGATGCCGGCAGTTGGACATCCTTCTCACAATCCAGGACTGCTGACTCCGAACTGCTTGCCTGCCTGCCTGCCTGATCACCCCTAGCAACTCTGCCTGCCTGCCTGATCACTCCTAACCCCTCTGCCTGCCTGATCACCCCTAACTGCTCGCCTGCCTGCCTGATCACCCCTAACTGCTTGCCTGCCTGCCTGATCGCCCCTAACTGCTCACCTGCCTGCCTAATCACCCCTAACCACCTCTGCCTGCCTGCCTGATCACCCCTAACCACTCTGCCTGCCTGATGCCCCTAACTGCTCTGCCTTGGCCCCCACACCCGGGACCCAGGCTTCCCTCCCTCCTGCCAGCCGCAGGCACCCGGGACCCGGGCTTCCCTCCCTCTGGCTGGCCGCAGGCACCCAGGACCCGGGCCAGCTTCACCCGTGCAGGCACCTGAGACCCCTGGCCAGCTTCACCCAGGCCCTGGCTTTGTCAGGAATGACGTCTGTTCTACCTGGTCTAATTAGCATATTACCCTTTTATTAGTATAGATTCTTTTCTGGAACCACTTTTATTTAACAAATTCTTAGAGGAAGAAATAGTCACTAAGCCTGAAACATACAACCACACATATATGTCTCCTCAACTTATCTTTTCTGTATCTCTCCCTTCTTCACTCCTGCCTCTTTTCTCCTCCCCTCACCAAATACTAGGGAGAATTTGGCTTCTAACAATCATGATTCATTCATTACAATGTGACCATGTGCAGAGGGTCTTAAACACAGGGGGACAGGGAGCCAATTTCATGTAATTCAGAAAAAATGTGAAGAATGTACCAGAACCAAGGTACTCAAGACTCTTCATTTATTATATTGCAGAATCCCTGAAGGACAGGAAGCTGGACACAGTTGGGATAGGATCTCCGGCTACAAGACAAGAACAGCTTTCCTTAAGAGAGGAGGACAGGGAATGTAATTGTGAAGAACCGGATAAATAATCAGGAGTGGATGGATATCAAGGTCTCAGGATTTGGGAGGGGGTAGTGTTCTTTTTTTAAAAATTATGTGCAAAATTTCACTCATTTTAATCAGTAGAGATAAGAAGAGTAAGAGATGTGAAAATGCAATAAGAAAATAAACCAGGTTTCCCCCCCAGCACTACCTTTCATGTATCAAAAAGGTAAAGGGAGCCCTGGCCATTGTGGCTCAGTTGGTTGGAGCATCATCCGTTGCACTGAAAGATCGTCAGTTCAATTCCCTGTCAGGGCACATACCCAGGTTGCAGATTCAATCCCTGGTCAGGGTGCATGCAGGAGGCAACCAATCCATGTTTCTCTCTCTCTCTCTCCCTCTCCCTCTCTCTCAAAAAATCAATAAAAAACATAAAAGACAAAGGGAAATGCTAATTTTGTAGCCTTTGATACTCTCTGCCTGCAAACAATGAAATCTTCATTTTCAGCACCAAATTAATAACTTTTGTGGCAAAAAAGGGGGGATTTACTGGAGAAAACACTACAGTATGGTGGGATCTTGTGGAATGTAGCTACATTTTGAGAGGTGCAGAGCCAGAATTGTGGTCAGCGGCTCATTGTTAATTGTATTTCAATGAAGAATACCCCCTCAACTGACCACAAGGGAGAGAGCCTCTGCCCATCTTCATCAGCACAGATGACCCCTTGGTGTTAGTGCTTTGACTGAGCTGGAACCCTTCATCCTGCCGCCAACCTCAGAGCCACACTTGGGGGATGCTGCAAGAAGCAGGTCTCAGAGGGAGCCTAGGTTTGGTGGGGAGGAGGGATACCCTTGGAGAGACCTGCAGGGGACTTCTTAACTACTGTCGACTCCAGTAAGTGTCCTTCATTCAGAAAAATCAATTTGATGCCATTGTAATTAGGAAAGGAGCAAAAGGGAGGCCAGACATTACAGGCATGTCATCTGGGCAGCTTCACCAGGAAGCTGCAACTCTGCACTCCCTGGGGAGCCACCAGTCCGTTACCTGCAGAGCACTGGGGGAAGGGATCCAACAAAAGGAAAGAAGGGCATGAGCAATGAATCAGAGTGATACAGAAAAAGTGCCTCAGTCAAGCCTGGAGAACCATGAATTGGCTAGAGTAGGCAGGGCCACTGCAAGCCTGTAAAAATTTGGGAATACATAATCCCCTGGGGCAGTGGTCGGCAAACTCCTTAGCCAACAGAGCCAAATATCAACAGTACAACGATTGAAATTTCTTTTGAGAGCCGAATTTTTTAAACTTCAAAATAGACTCGCCCAGGCCGGGGTATTTTGTGGAAGAGCCACACTCAAGGGGCCAAAGAGCCGCATGTGGCTCGCGAGCCACAGTTTGCCGACCACGACCCTAGAGTACAAAGAAGCTTTCTCTCTTGGCTCTGGTTCCTTTGGTTTTGCTCTTGCTTCCTTGCATTCTCACAAGTTCCCTCCATGGCCATATGACCATGTGGACCCCACACACAATGGACTAATGGATTGCAGCTGCGAACACAAACTAAGCTAGCCTGGTGCTGAATTAGACTGTGTCCCAACATGGAACAGAAACTCTGGACACTGGCTGTGATGTTAGTTCTGCTGAAAGCAAAATTGGACTTCTATGGCAGGACTGAGGGAAATGGGACCTTGGAAACTCAGAGGTTTGATTCCACACAAATAAAGCTTTCTACAATATCTCATCCTCCCGGGGAGTCTCAGAAAGTTCCTTTTCTCAGGATATTGCAAGAAGCCCACAACCACGAGCAACAGTGGAGACGAAGACCTCTCCCAACTGGTAACAAATTCACCCCTTCCAAAATCAAACACAAAAGTGCCAAAGCCATGACTTGAGTTTCTTGTAACCGTTTTTCCTTGCTAAAAACTATGGTTTTTATCAAAGGTTATAAAACACCACTAATGAAAATGACTAATTATTGAAATTACTGAAGCATTAATAAATTAATGGAATAATAATGTACTCCCTGTATTTCAAATTTCTCCTTCAAATTCAAATTCTGTTCTCATACATTTACCAATGTATCTATCACTGACTCTGGGGTCATAGAACCCCTTTGAGGAGCTAGTGAAACGTAGGAACTCTCTTCCCAGAAACGTACGAGTAGACACAATTTTACACATGACTTTAGAAGGTTCAGATTCTCCTCCTCTTCTCAAAAAAAAAAAAAAAAAAAAAGAAAAGAAAAAAATCCCTAAGACCTTGACCTTGCACTTGGTATTATAGCAATTTCCTTTCATTGGTTGGGTTTTTTACCTGTTTACATGGCTCCTATACTGATCACAGTACCTACAAACTATAGATGCTCAAAGGTAAGGTTTGTTGCTGACCCAACTTTTTAGACAACATTGGTGGCATGAAGAAAATGATACTTAGAAGTAGGGAGAAAGTGTGTTTATGTTGTTCAAGAAAAAAAATTAATGGCCTTTCCAGCTGGTTGGGTTTTTTTTTTTGTTGTTTTTTTTTTCATGCTTACCTGAGGTTATATTTTTATTGATTTTTAGAGAGAGGAAAGAGAGAGATACATTGATGTGAGAAACATCAATTGGCTGCCCCAATGGGGGATTAGACCTGCAACCTAGGTATCTAGTGCCCTGACTAGGAATCAAACCTGCAACCTTTTTAGTGTATGGGATGATGCTCCAACCAAATGAGCCACCCAGTCAGGGCCAGCTGTTTCCATTTTTATTGGGATATGGATCACTTGGAACTTCACAGCATGAAAATAGAAAAGTTTCTCTTGTAGGAACAAGACCCCTAATGCAATCTTAGGCTGCATCTAAATCACTTGGGGCACTCTCTATTTTTCCTCTAAGGTTATTCTTGTAGCCACACATCTTTCCCAAGAACTAAGGTTCCAGTAGACAGCTACTCTTTCATATATACCTTAACACACCTGCAAAGTCCCTTTTGCCAAGTAAGGTAACACTTTCACAGGTGATTAGGATGTGGGTGTCTTTAGGGGCCATTATTCTGGCTACCACAGATGGGGTGGTTGTTTGCCCCCAGAGCAGTCAAAGAATTTTTCAGAGAGAATACTTTTTAAAAGTTGATTTGCTTTTTTTTTTTTTAATTGATTTTTGGAGAGAGAGAAAGGAGGGAGAAACATTGATGTGAAAGGGAAATGATAGGCTGCCTCCTGCACGAGCCTCCCAGGGATTGAACCTGCAGCCTGAGCTTGTGCCTTGACCAGGAATGGATCCTGCAAAGTTTGGGTGCACAGAACAACACCCAACTGAGCCACACGGCCAGGGCTGGCTGAAGAGAAGACTCTTTTTTAAAATATATATATAGGTGGGGTTCCTCGGCCTGGCCTGCGGGGATCAGGGCAAAACCAGCTCTCCAACATCCCCCAAGGGGTCCCAGATTGCGAGAGGGCGGTCCTCGGGTGACACACCCCAGAATCAGGCTCCCTCCTCTCTGGTTCTGGGTGTGTCACCCAAGAACTGCAGCTGCCAAGTCACCACAGCTCGGCAGCTCCTGCATTGAGCATCTGCCCCCTGGTGGTCATTGCATGTCATAGCTACCAGACCGTCCACCAGTCACTTAGGCTTTTATATGTATAGATATAGATATACTAGAGGCCCAGTGCACAAAATTCATGCACTTGAGGGGGGGCTCCCTCAGCCTGACCTGCGCCCTCTCACAGTCCGGGAGCCTTCGGGGGATGTCCTACTGATGGGCCTAAGCTGTCAGTCGGACATCCTTAGCGCTGCTACAGAGGCGGGAGAGGCTCCTGCCACCGATGCTGCGCTTGCCAGCCGTGAACACAGCTCAGGGCTTCTGGCTGAGTGGTGCTCCCCCTATGGGAGCGCACTGACCACCAGGGGGCAGCTCCTGCATTGAACTTCTGTCCCCTGGTGGTCAGTGCGTGTCATAGCAACCAGTCATTCCGCTGTTCGGTCAATTTGCATATTAGCCTGTTATTATATGGGATATTTATTGATTTTGGAGAGGAAGGGAGAGGGAGAGATAGAAACATCAATGATGAGAATCATTGATCAGATGCTTCCTGCATGCCCAATACTCGGGATCAAGCCTGCAACCCAGGCATATGCCCTGACTGGGAATCAAACTATGACTTCCTGGTTCATAGGTCAATACTCAACCACTAAGCCACACCAGCCAGGCTGACGAGAAGACTCTTGATTGGAATCTTGAATAGGTTTACTTATAATTTGCCAGAAACAGGGTTAAAGTGGTACAAGCAAAGGAATTGTGCTTGCAGAGCTGCTAAGCAGAAAAACAGGTGAGCCTGGAAATCTGTAAGTGGCTCAGTATGGCTGTATGGCTAATGATTAGGAAGAGGGCACTTTCTAGAGATTAAATCAGAGAGGAAAAGTAGAAATTGGATCATGAAAGTTTATTTTTTTCAAACCATATTAAGAAGTCTGAAATTTATTTACTTGACCTATGCTATAACTTTTAGCCCGTGCTACTGTTTCTTTAAAACACAGGTCTTAGATGTTAGTAATATCTTTATAATTTGTGTTGAAATGAACACATAAGCATCAAAATAAAATGTTCTTCCATGTACTCCTTAAAGTCACCTGTGCATAACCATAAGTGAGTACCATATTTTGAGAAACAGAATCAGAAGCAATGGAAGCCATGTGAAGATTTTAAGCAGCCAAAGAACACCATCAGGTTTGCCTTGGATAGATATTTTGGCAGTTAATCACTTTGGACTGAATGGAAACAAGTAAAGATCACACACAAAAAGACCACAAACTAGGATACTTCCACAATAGTCAAGGTGAGTAATGGGACAATGAACAAAGACAGGAACAGTGGGAGTGAGGGGAGGGTCTGGATATAAAAACATGCAGGATAGAATAGACCCGTGGTCGGCAAACTGCGGCTCGCGAGCCACATGCGGTTCTTTGGTCCCTTGAGTGTGGCTCTTCCACAAAATACCACGGCCTGGGCGAGTCTATTTTGAAGAAGTGGCATTAGAAGAAGTTTAAGTTTAAAAAATTTGGATCTCAAAAGAAATTTCAATCATACTGTTGGTATTTGGCTCTGTTGACTAATGAGTTTGCCGACCACTGGAATAGACTAATAGCAAAGACTGGGAAAAGGAAGGAGTTGGGGACAAACTCCAGGGTTCTAGAATGGGCAGCGCAGCAGATAACTGTGTATGCACCAGGACAGTAAATGGAGAGAAAGTCGATTGGGAGAGCAGGGCAGGGTTGAAAGGAAAATGATTATTTTGGTCTGCAACACACTGCATTTGAAGTGCTTGTGGAACAGTCATGTAAGTGCTTGAATGCCTGAGTGTGGGGCTTGGGGTGTCTCTAGAGCAGTGCTGCCCAGTAGAAATATATAGTAAGCCACCATATAAATGTTCAAGTGGCCATGTTTAAAAAAGGTAAAAAGATGCATATGGAAAAAAAAAAAAAGACATAAATGAAATCAATAATGTATTTTATATAATCCAACATATCTAAAATATTACACTTCAAGATGAATCAATATAAATGTTATTGAGATACATTTTTTTTCAGTCTTCATAATCCAGTGCATTTTTTTCCACTGAGAGAACATCTCAGTTGACATTCTAAGCATTTGGTAGCCACCTGTGGGGAGTGGTTTACCGTATTTATTGGACAGCATGGCTCCAGAAAGAAGAGCATGAAAGTCAAAGACAACCTAATGAACATCAGTGCCGGGGTGTGTGAACAGGAGTGAGACACTTAAAGAGGACATATCGAAACAGATTAAGATGTAGCCTAAAAGGTTAGAGGGAGAATGAGAGAAGAGGTAACATCAAACCCAGAGAATTTCACAAAGAGGGACACAGAATGGCCTCGAGTGTTGCAGGGAAGTCCTCTGGGTTAGGCACTTGGGCTCCAAGTAGACTTAGCCCAGTTTAAATCCTGGCTTGGCTGCTTACATCTGGGTGCTAGGGCAGAGGCTGTTGACACTATGGATGCCTGGTCCACCTGAAGCTTTTTTTAAAATATATTTTATTGATTTTTTACAAAGAGAAAGGGAGAGGGAGAGAGAGTTAGAAACATCGATGAGAGAGAAACATCAATCAGCTGCCTCCTGCACACCCCCTACTGGGGATATGCCTGCAACCAAGGTACATGCCCTTAACCGGAATCGAACCTGGGACCCTTCAGTCCGCAGGCCGACACTCTATCCACTGAGCCAAACCGGTTAGGGCTCATCTGAAGCTTTGGGAACCGTTTCCAGCCCACTGACAGCATCCCACTTCCATCAACTGCCTTTCTGGTATTCAAGGCTGCTCCACTGGCCAGGAAGTCTGTCTCCCCTCGTCCCGTGAAAGACAGGGGCAATCCTCAGCCACAGAAGGATGTGTCAATGGATAAACACCTCCACCTCCTTGTCTGCCAATGGTACGATTTTAAGGGAGTGTATATGTTTTCTATTGCTGCTGTGAAAAATTACCACACACTCTGTGGTTTGAAACAACACACATTTATGATCTGACAGTTTTGTGAACCCAAAGACTGACATGGATCTCACTCAGCTAGATCAAGGTGCCAGCAGAGTGCATTCCTTTCTGGAAGCTCTAGAGGAAAAATCTTGTTTCCTTACCTTTTCCAGCTTCCAGAAGGCTCCTGTTTTCCCTGACTTGTGGCCCCTTATTCCATCTTCATAGCCAGCAACATTGGACTGAATCCTTCTCCCACCACCACTCTCTGGTTCTCTTTCGACTCCATCTTTCACTAAGAAGGACCCTTGTGATTATTACATTGGGTCCTCCCAGATATTCTAGGATAATCTCTTTTAATTAAATAACTAGCAAACTTAATTGCACATGCAACCTGAATTCCTCTTTACTTATAGACATCTTTGGGGGGAGGGAGGGGGAGATGGAGTGTGGTGGCATAATTCTGCCAATCAAAGGGGGTTCCATACAGTTTCTGAGGTGCCAACTGAACACTGCTGCCCACAAAAGAAACCCACTCATTTACATTCTCTCTGGCTTTCTCCCTCCCTGTCTCATTTTGTCCACCTCTTGACTTGTGCTTCCTGAGATCACCTCCCAAATAAACTCCCTTCCCCCAAAACCTCATCTCAAGATGTGCCTTGGAGGGACCCAAAGTAAGACAGTAACTTTGGGTAAGTTACTCAATCAGTCTAAGCCTTAGTTCCCTCCACCACTAAAGTAAAATACGTAATAGTATTTTATCTTAACCTGAGGCTGTTGGGAGGATTCTGAGATGACCTTCATAAAACACTGTGGGGTGCATCGTAAGTCCACAAGAAGTTAGCTATTGTTGGAGGGGTGGCCGCTGGAGCACAGCAGGCACCAGACTTAAACAGACAGAGGTGGTCTTCCCTCCATGACACTGGCCCTGATGACCAGAGAGGGCTGGGCTGGGGCCAGGGTGGGAAAACTGGAGGGTTTCCTCTGAGACCATCAATTTTCTTCTCCAGGTGCATCTGCTACTGAGGGCAGTAAAGTGTGGTATAGACTTTGGGAGAATAATGAACACTAGGAATACGTACCTAAAGATTTTTGAGCTTCCAGAAAAGTCCGGTTGGCCTGAAGGCTGACGGGGGCAAGGACTGAGAGAAGCTCTCGGGAATGAGCATTTTCTGATGATGCTAGCCTCTGACTCAGCAGGGACCAGATTCCTGCTCGTCCAGCTATTCCATTTGTGAAATCTCCGCTGGGTTCCATCCAAGGTCTCACTGTCTCCCCCTCCTCTCCTCCCCCACTGTCCACTGGTTAATCTCACCTTTTTCCAGGCATCAAATACATTTACATGTTGATGGTACCTACATTTGCATCTCAAATACAGAGCACACCCCCCACCGTATTTTACCAATTGCCTTATGCCTAGACGATCTGGCAGGCACCTGAAACAACATTTCCAAAGCTGAACTCACCCCAAAACCTGTTTGCCTTCCAACAGTTCCTGTTTCAATTAGTAGCATCAATAACCACCCAGTCTTCGAAAAATAGAAATCTAAGGGCCATCTTATGCTCCATCCTCCAACTACACATGAAATCCCTTCAAATCCCCTCCCTTTTCTGCATTCCTGCTGCTTCAGTTCAAATACCCTGGACTGCATGCTTGACTAGTAAGTACCATTACCTCCTCATTAGAGATGTGGCCCCATTTTTCCCTCTGGGAGAGGGCATCCTCCCAGATGTGATACAGCCTTTTTATAAACTAAACTTGTAAAATAGAAATCTGACAAACTCTGCTGACTGCGGCCTAAAAACCGAACTCCTCAGCATGACACATGCATCTTCACACTGAGCCCTAATCACCTCTGTTGCCATCACCTTCCCTAATCCCAGATTCCTGTTTTTCTAGTGTGACTTTTTTTTTGGTTGTGCATTTTTATTTATTTATTTTTTTGCTAAAAACCAAACAAAACTAAAACCCCACAATACCTCACAAAATCAATTTTAAAAGGGAGGGGACCAGGAAAGAAAGATACCTGTATTCTCCTGCCCTGATTCTGGAGTGGTGCCTGGGGATTGTGTATATCTGAGACTTCACGGGTGATCCAGGTTTGTCAACCACAGGGTTATGCCATTCATACACAAGTCCTACAAATCACATCAAAGAACCCAGAGAAAGGACACAAAAAAGAGGAGCCTGTTTCTCATGTTGACACCCGCATCCTCACCTAGATGAAAATCCTGGGTAATTGTCAAAGCAATTTTAAGAACGAAAAGGGCATCCATCTGTAATACCTTAATCAATAAAGAAAAAAGAAAAAATGAAAAGGGCATCTGCATAGCCTATAAACCTGACTGGCAACCTAAAGCACCTATCAGCATCTTTCTGTTACCCTAAAACATTCCTGCCCCAAAATACATTCGGAAAATGCTGAACCAACTCTAGAAGTTTGGTCCTCCACACTCCTTGGTTTTAAGGGAAGCCCTAAAATATATAGTCTGAACCCATTGTGCTTGGTTTTAGTCAGCAATGCAATAGAAAATCGAAAACCTGGAGAAGTTAACTTCACAAAACCGGAAGCTCTCCTATCGCTGTTAATTCAAACACATACACTATTAGCCTGCCATGTTTACTTGGATGTGTGAAGAGTAAACAATATAACTGGGGAACCTTAAGCTCTGATTTCCTCCCACCACATTACAAGTTCAGGAAACTTTGCAGGACGCTTACATATTCACTAAGGCTCATACTAACACCTGAGCCAGGCTAAACAATAGAAGGGAGAGCCGATGAAGTCGTTGGTCATCCAACATGCCGTTGGTGATTTTAAGCCCTTCGTCTTGGCAGAGGCGCCTTTTCCTCTGCTCCCACTCTTTTTCAAATTGTTTCCATGGTCATTGTCTTCCAGCGCCACGCGACGTGCGCGCGGGGAGCAGACCCAGCGTCCCACACCGCGCAGCGCGGCGGAGCCCCGCCAGGTTTTGGAAAACATTCTGAGCCCTTTCCGCGGGTCGAAGAAAAGTAGGTGGCCTGGGCGCCAAAGGCTGCTGCCAATGCAAGTCGCAACTTTTGAAATCAATCCTCTTTGCATCATGCAACGGATGCCACCGCTCCTCGCCTTTGCAACCCCCCACCCCTCCCCCGAGACCAATCATTGCCGCGCTCCGGCCTGCACGGCGCCCCCGCCCCCTTCCCGGGCCGCACGCAGCCACGGAGCCGCTCCGGCCGCGGCCCGCCGCCTCTTAAAGGGAGGTAGACTGCCCTTAAAGGCCCCTTGGGGCGGCGCACGGTGGAGCGCGGCGGCCCCGTTCCCCGCAGGGGCCCGCCGAGCCGGGCCGAGCCTTCGCGGCGCCCAGCGCGGCCCGGACTCTCCCGCCCTCCGCCGGGAGCGGCATTTTTATTCAGGCGACGCTTAAGGGAGCTCGGCGCGCCCGGTGCATTGTGGGAGCGGCGGCGGCCCGTTTTCGGGAGGAGGCGGAGGGCGCAAAGCGAACCGGTAAGCGCCCGGCTCGGGGAGGGGGGGCGCGACACCAGGCTTAAAGGGGAATATTGGTCCGCAGGCCCCGGGCGGCCGTGCGGATCCCCCTCCGGGCCGCCCGGGCTGTCGGGAGCCGTGCACGGCGGCGCGCGCGAGCGCTGCCTGCAGAGGGGCCGAGCCAGGGCTTGGTGGGGCCGCTTTAAAAAAGAAGCACCGCCCGCGCCGCCGCCGCAGCCGCCGCGCGGGGCCGGGGAAGGAGGGAGGGAAAGAGGGCGGGGGAGGAGTGGAGGGGGAGGGCGGCGGCGGCGACGCAGGGGTTAATTTTTTCGCCCGCCGACATTTTTGTGCGGCGGCGGCCCGCGCGCGCGGCGGGAGAACCTAGGCCGGTCCCCTGGCGCGGCGCCTCCCCGCCCCCCCCGCGTGCGCCCTCCGGCCTGCGGCCGCCGACTTAACCTAGGCGCCTCGGCCGGGCGCGGGCCGGCCAGCTGGCCGGGGTCCCGCTGCGCTCGCTCCGCCGTGGCCAGTGGGCCGCGCGTGGTTCCCGCCGTCGCCGTGGTTGGGAGGACGGGCGTGCGGGCATGGCCCAGCCAGCGATACCGCGCTGCCTCCCCCGGCCGCGGCCAGCCCGCCGCGCCGCACAAAGAGCCCAGGCCCGGTCGGCCTTTAAAAGCAACAGCCTGAGATTCAAGGTGTCCCGGAGTTCCGTGCCCCGTGCTCCGGCGGCTTCGATGTGTGTTTCATGGCGAGCGCCTGGTCGGTGCGCCCACGTCGCCGTGTCCCCTCCATTGTTGGTGTCCTGGGCTTAGGGGCTTGGAGGTAGGTAGGTATCGGGCAGGGGCCGCACCCTCTCTCCCGCACTTACTGTGGTCCTTCAGCCGTGCTGCCCGCCTCGCCGTCTAGTTCAAAGAAATTTAAACGTGGCCCGGGAAGGAAAGAGTTAACCGTTACTTTAAATATTCATGTTATTGTTTTAAAGGTGTAAACAGGCGTCTTTGGGGTTGGAGTTGACTGTTATTTTGCACATATGCACATTCCCTCTCCCCCTAGCCTCCATTAATTGCTTATTTTCCCAAGCAGCCCGCCTTCCTCATGCCCTCCCCAAAATATAAGAATGTGTCTCTTTAAGGTTCTGATGTGCGTGGGATTGGTGTCCCTAGTGCCATTTGAAACTTTAAAACTCCTGAGTGCCTCACGGACTTCTGGTGTTTTAGATTTTTTTCACTTTAAAAATCTTGCAAGGTATAAATTATGTTTTAAAGGAACTTTAGTCCCCCAAATTCCAATTCCTCTCCCCGCCTGTTTTTCTTTGAATAGGGATTAGAGTAGGAAAATAACTGGATGCCTCGTGAGTTGGTTTTTTTGTTGTTCTTGGTAGGCGTGTGGCTGTGTTAAATGCGAGGCATTTTGAGAGGAAAGGACTTGTTTTTGTTCCAGACTCTTCCAAGTCAACGTGCTGTTGGACTTTCCTAACTCAAATGGTTCCAAAATTCCATCTCGGTCACTTGTTTTTTGCTCTCCTGCCGTCCTCCTTTTGGACAGGTTGTGTTCTTGGAAAGTTGCACAGTTTGTAGCTTTCAAACCACACTTCTTGCTCACCCAAATATGTTTTTGTAAAGACGGTTTGGATTACTGCCCAAACTCGGGCTTTGTGAGATTTATTTAAATGTGATGTCCTTCCCAGGGGGTCGAAAACTCTATAAATGGGAATTATGTTCTTGATCATACATTTTATAAGGGAAACTGACCCTATAACTTTGGGTGTCTGTAATTCTATGCCCAATAAAATATCAGTCAGGAGGTTTAAGAACACATGTGAGCTTTTGGTTTAGCCCCAAAGGTTTTAAACTCGGAAGTGCTTGTTCCAGAAACTTTCAATGGTACCAAGTACTAGTGATTTAGTACAGCATAAGTTATCATTTTAGTTCTGCAGGGAAATATGCAGTAGCATATTTTGTCAATGATGTGTGTGTACAAGTTTGTTGGGCAGATGTTTGCTTTCTAGGAACTAGCACTGCATTAAAGCTTTCCGCCACTCTTCAACCTTGTTGTGTTAAACAGCCATTCCAGTTTTCAAGTTGTGTTCTTTAGTGAGATTACCTATTAGTTTTGTATACTTCTGGCTCAATTTTCTAAAATTGAATTTAGCATCATGAAGAATTTCATCAAATGCCTTTTCATCAGTGTCCTTTTCCTGCAAAGTATTTAGTAGGTGCTTTATTTTTCTATGTGATATAGCAAAGATATCAGAAAAGTTTTCCAGAAAAGTCACGTTAGCAGAACATCTGATTTCTAAATCACAGTGCTTCTGGGTTGACAGATGAAGTGACTAGATGTTTTCTCATAATGCTTCCCACTAGAAGCATTTGTGACTTTTCAAGATGGCACTGTGTCATGTTAACCAGCTGGCCCATAGTTCCGTCTTCAGAGAGGGTCTTGCTGCCCCTCAGAGCCACAAACATCAGATCTTATGTAGAAGACTAGAGGCCCAGTGCATGAAAAATGTGCACGGGTAGGGTCCCTAGCAGCTGCGGGCCAGGGCCTCCCTTCATTCCATGCCACCCCCTGGTGGTCAGCGCATGTCATAGCAAGCGATTGAAATCCTGGTCAGTCAAACTCCCGAGGGGACACTTTGCATATTGGGCTTTTACGTATATAGAAGCTTGTGATGGTATAGTCCATCCGTGGGCAAACTACGGCCTGCGGAGCCGAAAGAGCGGACAGTTCTCTTGCTCTCCCCTCCGCTCCTTTACTTTGAATTTATATTAGTTCACACAAACACTCCATCCATGCTTTTGTTCCGGCCCTCCGGTCCAGTTTAAGAACCCATTGTGGCCCTCGAGTCAAAAAGTTTGCCCACCCCCGATACAGTCACTTTAAAAAATTGGATTATGCCTCACTGTGACTGAACTGTTATAGCCTCAGATCATCATTTCCCAGTGGTCTTATTGATTTCAGTCCTTTTCACATTTACTTTTCACTTTCATGTATTCACTTGATTCTTGGCAGATACTAGTGAGAAACATTTTAATAGTGTCTTGGTGTTTTGGTGACACTCAGGTCTATCTGTGAAGAAACCAGTGGACTAAGAGAGGGAGGAGAGGAGCCCAGCTGTGAGGTGTGTACGCCCAAGAACCATGTCTACACGGGAGTCTTTTAACCCGGAAAGTTATGAATTGGATAAGAGCTTCCGATTAACAAGATTTACTGAACTGAAGGGCACTGGCTGCAAAGTGCCCCAAGATGTCCTGCAGAAATTGCTGGAATCCTTACAAGAGAACCACTTCCAAGAAGATGAGCAGTTTCTGGGAGCAGTTATGCCAAGGCTTGGTATGTGAACCATTGTTTCTCTATTTCTCTGAGTAAAGCATCTTGGCTGCAGGATAGTCAAAGTAAAAAATCAGACGTCTCTCCTTCCATGTTGCCTTTAAAAAAAATTCTGAGAAAGTTTCAGAGGCCCTAGCTGGTTTGGCTCAGTGGATAGAGCATCAGTCTGCAGACTGAAGGGTCCCGGGTTTGACTCCAGACATGGGCACATGCCCAGGTTGTGTGCTTGATCCCTAGTAGGACATGCAGGAGGCAGCCAATCAATGATTCTCTTATTGATGTTTCTCTCTCTCTCTTCCTCCCTGAAATCAATAAAAATAAATTAAAAAAAGAAAAGAAAAGTAAGATTCAAAGGATGAAGCAATGGTAACTTACATTATTATAATTTTTGGAGGAGGAAGTACTTGAAAATCATCAAGAAATGTGCCTTAGCCATTTATAAACTATTAAGTACATGATTGAGACATACTACAGTAAAAGCATTTTTTATTAAATTGATTTTTCTGGTTAGCTGAGGATTAAGCAGAAACTCCTTGATGCCTTTATCCTAAACTTCCCCTTAAAATGCTTGCATTCTCTTCATTGCCTTAGGAAAGGAGGTGCTTAAGTATCATTGTAAATTGAGAGTTTTGACTGGGTTGAGGGGGGCGGGGATTGGGTATTTCTCCTCAATATGCATTGCTTGAAAAGTTCCTGCAGGCAGGAGGGAGAAGAAAGCTGTCCCAGACACAGAAGGGAAGAAGACAGGCCTGAACCTTTACTTGACCCCAGACGTCATCTGGAATTGAGAGCCATGTTGTTTTCTTCACTGCATTCCCAGTGTCATCAGTGGTTTGCCTTTTCCCAAACATAGGTCTCAGAAAGAAATTCTGAGTTATTGGGATATTGTTTGTTAGCTTTTGTTGTGTGGTTTGTCAGTACATGATGCAAGACTGATCACTTTGCCATTTGAATGTTGGGCGTGTATTCTAGGAATCTGGATGTTTTGTAGTTTGAGTGTGTGACTTGATCAGCTTTCTTATTTTCTTATCATCTTTATTTATTTATTTTATTTTTTTGTTAATCCTCACCTGAGGATATTTTTTCCATTGGATTTTCAGAGAGTAAAAGAGAGGGAGAGAGAAACATTGATGTGAGAAAGAGGCATATCGATTGGTTGCCTCCGGCACTTGCCCTGGGGACAGGGTACAAACCACAATTCAGGTACTTGCGCTTGACTGGAATCAAACCTGAGACCCTTCGGGCCACAGTCTGCTGCTCTAACCACTGACAAACACCAGCTAGGGCTTGGTCAGCTTTCTTTTTTATTTTATTTTTTTAAAGCTGCTGAGAGGCCAAGTAAAATGAAGTCTTGAGGAGAGATATTTGCACAGTGTTCTAACTGCATTTTACATATTTTTATTGATTTTGAGAGAGGGAGGGAGGAGGAGAGAGAGAAATATTGATGCAAGAGCAACACATCAACCAGCTGCCTCTTGCACGCCCCCTACTGAGGATCAAGCATGCAACCTGGGCAGGTGCCCTTACCGGAAATCAAACTGGCCATCCAACCAACTGAGCCACAACAGCCAGGGCTGATCAGCTTTCTTACATAAGGTCGTGTGTGTGTTTGTGTGTGTGTGTTTTAGATATATTTTTATTGATTTCAGAGAGGAAGGGAGACGAAGAGAGATAGAAATATCAATGACGAGAAAACCATCATTCAGCTGCCCTGTACACGCCTCCCCACTGGGATTCGAGCCCATAACTGGAGCATGCATCCTTGACTGAAATCACCCCCAGAACCCTCCAGTCCACAGGCCAACACTATCCACTGAGCAACCCAGCCAGGGCCTTACATAAGGTTTTTTTTTCACTTATTTTTACCCATTATCATATTGTGAGTACAACATTGGTTTCAACCAAGGGTACTCCTTTCTTCCCTAATATACAAAGTAGATAAAAGCAGAGTGACTTTGATTTGGAGAGAGGAAAGCTCATAGGCCAAACTCTAGGGGCCTCGGGACTCCCAGGAGCTCAATTTGAAACATCCTCATCTAGCTGATGTCTGAGTGTGTAGAAATACCACATAAATGAATTGGATTGGATAATAGCTTACTTGACAAGAAGTAAGAATACAAATAGTTCCTGATTTATGATGGTTCATTTCATGACTTTTTTACTTTATGATGGTACAAAAGCAGTACACATTCAAGTAGAAACTGTACTTGAGCCAAAACCGGTTTGGCTCAGTGGATAGAGCGTCAGCCTGTGGACTGAAAGGTCCCAGGTTCGATTCCGGTCAAGGGCATGTAACTTGGTTGCGGGCACATCCCCAGTGGGAGGTGTGCAGGAGGCAGCTGGTCGATGTTTCTCTCTCATCGATGTTTCTGACTATCTATCACTCTTCCTTCCTCTCTGTAAAGGATCAATAAAATATATTTAAAAAAAAAAAAAAAGAAACTGTACTTGGAATTTTTAATTCCAATCTTTTCAAAACCAGGCTAGCGTTACATTGTATGATGCTCTCTCATGATGCTAAGCAGTGAGCCACAGTCACGGTCAGCCAGGATATCACATCAGGGACACAACTGATACTCTACATTGTATTCATTGTGTATGTTCTAAGCATGTTTAAGGTAGGCTAGGCTAAGCTATGATGTTTGGCATTTTTGACAGGATATTTTCAAGTTACAATGGGTTTATTGGGATGTAGCACCATCATAAGTTGAGAAGCATCTGTATACTGAAAAAACTCTTAAATAACTTCGTCAAGAAAAATAAGTTGCCGAATGGGGCAAAAACAATGCAATTAAAACCTTGTGGATAAAGTAATAATTTCTTTTTATAACTTCCCTCTGTTGACCTTATTGAGCAGTTGGGTGTGCCATGCACCGTTAAGTGCTTTGATAATGGGTAGGGGTAGGATCATTTGCTCCTTTCAGCAGCCTCATGATGGTTGGCCAGGGTCCAGATCTGGAATCCACATCTTCCCATTCCTCTGCCCTCTGTCATCTGGTTTCTAAGTCCAAACGTGTTCAAAGTGGGCAGAGGAGCTGCACCATCTATAATCCTTAGTAGCGGCAAAAGGGACAGATGTCACCAGCAAGGGAAGAGGCAGGGAAAAGAATACAAAGGCAATGGGCTTTGTTCACATAGGAATTTTGAGAAGTAAATGAAAGCTGTCCCTTTCCCAGAAAAATGCACATCCACAAAATTTGCCTTTATGGCATTTGGTAGGTGTAGCTGTGGACCCCAGGTTACAAGCAAATAGATGCTAAAGGAAGCATCCTATCTAATAAAAGAGTAATATGCAAATTGACCATCACTCCAACACTCAAGATGGCTGCCCTCATGTGGACACAAAATGGCCAGCAGGGGAGGGCAGTTGGGAGGGAACAGGCCTGCAAGGGAGGGCAGTTGTGGGCGATCAGGCCAGCAGGGGAGGGCAGTTAGGGGTGACCAGGCTGGCAGGGGAGCAGTTAGGCATCAATCAGGCTGGCAGGGGAGTGGTTAGGGGGTGATCAGGCTGGCAGGTAGAAGCAGTTAGGGGCAATCAGGAAGGAAGGCAGGCGAGCAGTTGAGAGCCAGCAGTCCCGGATTGTGAGAGGGATGTCTGACTGCCCGTTTAGGCCCGATCCTACTGGGATCGGGCCTAAACGGGCAGTCAGACACCTTGAAGGGTCCCAGATTGGAGAGGGTGCAGGCTGGGCTGAGGGACACCCCCCCCTCCCCCGTGCACGAATTTCGTGCACCGGGCCCCTAGTAGTATTAAAATTGAGTACAGAGTGGTATGTCCTGATGGCATAACTTTCCTTTGGAATCATATCTAGATTTATATCCTGACACAGTCACTTACTAGTCAGTAATGTTACTCTGCATGTCTTTAATCCTCCTGATGCCTCAGTTTCCTGATCTATACAATGGGATAATAAATTACTGTACCAGAACTTGTTTGTACATGCACTATGTATTATATATATATATATATATATGTACGTATGTATGTTTGTTTATAAATTCATGTATGTATGAATGTTTGTCTATAAATTAATCCACACAAATGTGCTTATTTGTTTTTTAATTTTTTCCTAAAAGTGGTCATATTTCCTGTATTCTAAGATGCTATTAATTGAAGGACAAACCATACATTGTTGTTAAATGTATGCATATTAGATGTATTCTAACTAAAGAAATGTTAAAATAAGTGTATCTGAGAACCTGGTACATCTATTGTCCGGTACTTAAGAGCTGTCAAGTATTCATTCCTGGTGATGGTATGATGATTTGGGTTTTCTTGATGGATGTTTTCAGTCTTCCTAAAAAACTAGAATTCCCCATTCCCCACTGATAATTGAACATACACTGCTCAGATTGGTACTTGAGAAGCTTCCTCCAGTCCTGGCATTTCCCTTTGTTCCCACTTGCCCTCATACTGAATTGTCCCTCTCTCTTGATATTCTGTCTAGTTCTTTCAGGCCCATGGCCCATCTCAGACTCACGCTTTCTTCCTTCCTTGAATTTGATAGGTGATTTGTAAACCAATTACTATGGGCCAGTACTGTCCGAAAAAAACATGTAAACTATATGTGTAATTTTAAATTTTCTAGTAGTCACATTTTTAAAAAAAACAGAATTAGGTGAAATTCATTTTGATATATTTCATTTAATCATATAAAATATTATTTCAACAATTAATATAAAACATGAGATTTGGGGTTTTTGGTACTAAGTGTGTAAAATCCGATAAGTATTTTACACTTACTATGCATCTCTATTTGGAATAAACACATTTCACATGCACCGTGACCACATGTAGTTAGCAGCTTATGAAAGAAGAAATGGGGATAATGTGAACTTCTATTCAGCCCTCGGAAAATCCTCATGAGTCATCAGTTAAAATGCTCTGATGCTAGTTATAAATAGAAATTTAAAACTTTACAAATCAAATATATGTAATTCAAATTTAAGATTACTGAAATTAGAAACATTTAAAGCTAACATTCAGCAACTTTTTTAAAAATAATGTAAATTCTGTAATGCTTTGAATAGATTATATCTTTATTTTCTGTGGGGGTTTTTTGTTTGTTTTTTAATATATTTTTATTGAGATCAGAGAGGAAGGGAGAGGGAAAAAGAGATTGAAACATCAATGATGAGAGAGAATCATTGATCAGCTGCCTCCTGCACATCCCCTACTGGGGATTGAGCCCCCAACCTGAGCACATGCCCTTGAGCGGAATCAAACCTGGGATCCTTTAGTCCACAGGCCGACACTCTATCCACTGAGCCAAACAGGCTAGGGCTCAGTGACTGTTTTTAGTGTCTCTTTCTGTAGTCCTATAGTTTATGTGAAAAATTAAAAAAACTATACTAATTTCTAAAATAAATAGTCATACACTCGGAATAACCAGTTAGAATGATCAGTTTAGGGATAATCAATATGTTAAATGTGATTCTTGCTCTATTTCCACTTAAATGCTAAAGAACAGTAGTTAAATGAAATTTCTGAGAGTCTATACATATACATGGTTTAAATGAGTCATGTGACTGGCACCATATAGAATTTCTTTAAAGATGAGAATAGCATAAATGGAGCTTGGGTTATTTTATCTATAGTTGATTTTAGTTTATCTTTAGGCATTATTGTTTTCCCAACAGAAAATCTGTAAAATATATTACACACATAAAATGGTAATATTACTTCCCCATTTTGCACACATTCTTGTCTAATACACATGAAAACCAATCACTGGTAAAGTGGGTTCCATTGTCACATATTTGTGAGACTTGCCATTCTAAAAATAAGCTCTCTATTTCTTAACAATCTCCCACCAAGAGTTTGCTTTCTGGTGCAGTGGGGTGGGGGGGAATCAGTCTGTCTTCACAGTGTTTGTGACTTTTTAATAAACTTGATTTTATTTTTGTATTGGTAGTGATGGACCAAGACCTGGGGAAACAAGGTGCCCCTCTATCCTGGGCTCTGTTAGGTATATTGCTGTGGTGGTGCTGAAATAGTTGTGCTTCAGCATTTTACTAATGCAAAATATGAATGGTACATAAGTCCTGGTTTCATTTGGTTCAATGTGATTTATTCTTGTTTCCTTTGGAATTCTGAGTTGAGATGGTGGCATCCCCTTGCTTCCTTTTGTACTTCATTCTGCCTTTTTCTCTGCCGTTGGTTGATGGACTGCACAAGTGAAGTCAGCAGGCGGTATCCTTTTGAGAGAGGTGTAGGAAAGTACTCTATTCAGCCTACTTGGTGGGAAGGCCAAATTAAATTTGTAAAATGCCTGCATTACAGATGATTTTTAAAGAAATATAACTTACAGGAGCTGGTCTTGATGGTTTCTAAACTAATTTCAGGAAAAGAGAATTATATCTTAGCCTATCAATTATCTATATTTTATTCTAAATGTTTAGCAACAATTTTAATATATTGAAATACTTCCAACAGGCTTTTTAGCACATTTCCCCCCCTTCATATTATAAATTAGTAGAAGTGACATATGTAAGGTTTCCTCTTTAAAAATGCTTTTAGGTGCTACAGTGTTTACGTACTTGCTTGGTTGGAAATGATGGATTCCTATTCTGGCTTTGTCTTCTTTTTTTCTAATTGTTTACATGTTTGACTAAAATGGGGAAGTAATATTACCATTTTATGTGTGTAATATATTTTACAGATTTTCTGTTGGGAAAACAATAATGCCTAAAGATAAACTAAAATCAACTATAGATAAAACAACCCAAGCTCCATTTATGCTATTCTCATCTTTAAAGAAATTCTATATGGTGCCAGTCACATGATATAGTAATACAAAGGAAAGAGTCTGTTCAAGGCACCATTAAGGGCTAAAATTATAGCATATTGAACGTGAGTCTTCAAGTCTAACAAATTTTACTCTTCTATCTTTAGCTAGTTATTTTTCACATTTGTTTCAGTTATCCTTCTTGATAGGAAACACATTGCTGTATTGGCAGCATGCAGTATTCTGTAAGTATCTCATACAAAACTCTACTATTCGGAACACTGATGGCATAAGATGAAATGGCGTTTCCTATTGACTTGTGGATTATGATGACTTCCATCTTTGCAGGCATTGGGATGGATACTTGTGTCATTCCTTTGAGGCATGGTGGTCTTTCCTTGGTGCAAACCACAGATTACATTTATCCTATCGTCGATGACCCTTACATGATGGTAAGTTTGACCTAATATGTTTTTACATCTCGAACTACTGTTCAATTGGTTTTGGGTTGTGGCTGAGGTTTTTTTTTTTTGTGTGTGTGTGTGTGTGTTTCTTATTTTTGTTACATTCAAATTGTTCTCATCCCACCACTGATCTGACTCCTGCAATTGCAACCATTTGATCTATTTCCTGCTCACCCTTTGTACTGCACATGAGCAATTAGACAGAAATCCTTCTGCTGCTTTTGTGCAAGAACACCTGCTGTCTACTAACAGTGTCTGTTGACTGGCATGTTTGTAATTTTTTTCTTTCTTTGATATTTGTAAACCCCTCATTCCTGTGTTTCAGGCCAGAGATGTTGCCATACCCTGGATAGGTCTAATCCTAGATGTTTCCATCCAGAATAGAGCTCATCACAATTTAACTTCTTGACCATTTATTCTGATTCTGGGCATTCTCCTCACCCCCAATTGTGTTTTATACTCACTGTGTAGAAGATGTGTCTGAACTGCTGGATCCAAGTTCCTGTGTGCCAAGGGCACTGGGATCAAGCTGCACACATAGAGACTTGGGCCATGAGGCAGCTAAATGGGGGTGGGGGTGGGGTGCCAGTGACAGGCACACAGGTTAATAGAAACCTGTTTTCCCTCCACACATCCATCTGTTCTCTCCTCTAAAGCAGTGTTCCTGAGAGACTGAGGTATGCCACACCCCAGGTGTCCCATACCTGACCAGGTGGCAAAAGTAGCTAGAACCAGAATTCATCCCATTTCCAGCATCTACTAAAAGCATCTGAGAGAACCCAGAACAGAAGGGGCAGTAAATCACTGTAGCCCTAACCAGCACTTGGCACCCAAGTTGTAAACCACTTGTTGCCTCAGTTAAAAGAAGGTACAAAAATTTCTCCATCCAAGTATATAGAAATTACCTTCTTTTTTTTTTTTTTAGAATATGTTTAGGATAAGTGGCTGTTTCCAAGTTTTCTTTCAGACACTTGTTTTCACTCCACAGCTCTTCCAAACTATCCCTCCAACCTTGCTCCCCCTGACATCTTCCCACTCCCCGTTTTCCATCTAAATAAACTGTAGGCTTCTCCCAGTATTTAGAATGGGAATTGTCTGAGAAAGAAAGGTGGGAATGGGAATAACTTGGAAAAAAATGAATGGCTTAGTGCAGTGGTCGGCAAACTCGTTAGTCAGCAGAGCCACATATCAACAGTACAACGATTGAAATTTCTTTTGAGAGCCGAAAACCGACTTCTGCGCATGGGCCACGAAGTTTCAATCGTACTTGTGCGCCCGCACGTGGTATTTTGTGGAAGAGCCACATTCAAGGGGCCAAAGAGCCGCATGTGGCTCGCGAGCCGCAGTTTGCCGACCACTGGCTTAGTGGTTCTGTGATTGAGGATAGTAACCAGACTGCAAATCACAGAAACAGGACCCCATACCAGTAGCTGCTATTCCTGGAAAGTACCTGGGTTCTCTTGGGAGGTATTCCGTAGGCTCCCTTTCTTTCAACACATGGAAAGTCCTCGTCCTCCTCTTGCCCTTTTTCATTTTTCTGCTTTCTTCCAGGGCAGGATAGCATGTGCCAATGTACTCAGTGACCTCTATGCAATGGGGGTCACAGAATGTGACAATATGCTGATGCTCCTTGGAATCAGTAATAAAATGACCGATAGGGTAAGTAGGAGATGGGCCAGCTGCTTACTCTCTGTTGTCTTGGTCACTTCACTTGGCTGGTCAGCCCTTCTTTTCCCATCTGTAAAGTGAGGAGCCTGGGCTGCATGGCTTCCATATTTCATCCTGTGTTCCACTTTTGGCAGTTATTAGTGAATTAAAGTAGTCTGGCCTATTCATATTTTCATTTCCACCACCTGCTTCCCTTTCTTCTGGGTAGACTAAAGCCAAGACATTTAGGTTTGTTTTAAAATCTAGGCCACAGTAATAACACCTTCATGCCAGGCCTGCGGACTGGACCAGCTTTTTACAGACCCAGGGCATGCGGCCCCCCAGGGGCCAGGCCCTTTGGTTGCTGGTTGGGCACTGATGTAAGACAGTGATGGGGCTGGGGAGTCACGTGTGTTCCCGTGCTTACCTGGCAGTATCTATAGCCTTGCTACCTGTACCTGTTCTCTGACCCAGAGAAATGAATTCTCTCAGATTATTTTTGAAAGGTACTTGTTTTTGTCCCCCACAAGAAGTTTGTCCTGCCTCTTAGAAATGAGAGTTTTCAGTAGGCCCTTTTCTGCCAGCACAAATGTGCATTTGAGCCATTGTTTGCACACAGCCCTCTGGGGGAGGGTGTTGGGTGCGTATTAAATGAGTCTTAGAGTTCTTAAGGACCATTTAAAGAGTTGGCTTAGCTCTCGGGTAGCCCTGTGCACCCAGTCACATTCCAGTTTTTATTTCTCTGTTGTCCGGGCTTCATTCACATTGTAACCTAGAATATCTTCCAGCTCTTGATAAAATGGCTAGTGTAAACTATTCCATCTCCCTTATTCCCTGTATAGTCTATGAACTTTAAGAACATCCATTAGGGTTTTATGATCCTCTTTATAACTACAAGTGTAGACTCTTTTCTTGGTTTTGAACTGAATTATGTGACTTTTACTTTGTGTCCTTTTAAACCCTAGGAAAGGGATAAAGTGATGCCCCTAATTATACAGGGTTTTAAAGATGCAGCAGAGGAGGCAGGAACATCTGTAACGGGCGGACAAACAGTGTTAAACCCCTGGATCGTTTTGGGAGGAGTGGCTACAACTGTCTGCCAGCCCAATGAATTCATCATGTAAGTTGGTTTTGTTCCATGTCACCTGGCCTGGTTCTCTTTCTTTTCTTAAGATAGATTCATTGAGATATAATTTGCATACTATAAAATTCACCCATTTAAAGTATATAGTTCAATGGTCTTTGGTAATAGTCACAGTTTTCCAACCAACACCAGAGTCAATTTTAGAACATTTTCATCACCCCAACAAGAAACCCCATTCCCCTTAGCTGTCCTGGCTTTTTTTACTTTACATAATATTAGCATAATATTTTTAAGGTTCATCCATTTTGTAGCATGTATCAGTACTTTGTTTCTGTTTTTGAAAGTTATTAATATTTTTAATTGAAATATACATATAGCGAAATTTTATATAATATAAAACCCAGTGTTTTAAAGTATAGAATTCATTGTTTTTTTTGTGTGTGTGTTCATAAGATTGTGCAACCATTATCACTATCCAATTCCAGAATATACCAATCAATTCTTCCCCCAACCCCCCAAAGAAGTCCTATATCCAAAAGCAGTCACTCCCAATTCCCTCCTTCCTCCATTCTCTGGAAACCACTAATCTACTTCCTGTCTCTGGATTTGCCTATTCTAGGCATTTCATATAGATGGAATCATATAATATGTAGTGTTTTGTGTCTGGCTTCTTTAGGCATAATGCTTTCAAGTTTCATCAATGTTATAGTATGTATCAGTACTTCATGCATTTTTATGGCTGAACTAGAGGCCCAGTGCACAAAATTCGTGCACAGGGGGTGGTGTTCCTCAGCCCAGCCTGCATTCTCTCCAATCTGGGACCCCTCGGGGATGTCCCTGTGGGATTAGGCCTAAATCGGCACTCTGACATCCCTCTCACAATCCGGGACTGCTGGCTCCTAACCACTCGCCTGCCTGCCTGCCTGATCGCCCTTAACGGCCTCTGCCGGCATGATCGCCACCTAACTGCTCCCCTGCCGGCCTGATGGCCCCCAACTGCCCTCCCCTGCCAGCCTGATCACCCCCAACTGCCCTGCTAACCTGATTTCCCCAACTGCCCTGCCCTGCCCACCTGATACCCCCAACTGCCCTCCCCTGCGAACCTCATGTTCCCCAACTGCCCTCCCCTGCTGGCCTCATGGCCCCCAACTGCCCTCCCCTGCTGACCTGATGGCCCCCAACTGCCCTGCCCTGCCCACCTGATAACCCCAACTGCCCTCCCCTGCCAACCTCATGTTCCCCAACTGCCCTCCCCTGCTGGCCTCATGGCCCCCAACTGCCCTCCCCTGCCGGCCCGATCACCCCTAACCGCCTCTGCCTCAGCAGTTAGGACATCTAGAAGATGGCCACATCTGGTCACCCGGTCTAATTAGCATATTGCCCTTTTATTAGTAAAGATAATGTTCCATTGTATGGACATACCACAGTTTATTCATAGGTGATAGATCTTTGGGTTATTTCTATTTATGAATGATGCTGCTATGAACATATGTTTTGTTTCTCTTCGGTATATACCTAAGAATTACTGGGTCATGTGGCAACTGTTTTAACTTGAGCAATCGTCAAACTAGTTCCCAGCAGCAATGTAGGAGGATTCTAATGTCTCTACGTTCTCTCTCCAGTATTTGTTACTGTTTTTATTTTATTTTATTTTATTATAATAGTTATCCTAGTGGGTTGGGGTGATACTCACGGTGGTTTGATTTGCATCTCCCAGGTGGTTAATGATATTGAGCACCTTTTAATGTGTTTTTTAGCCATATCTAGATCTTTGGAGAAGTTTCTCTCTTAACACCAGTTATCACTTCCCATATTTCATGTCTTATTAAGAAAAGCCACCCTGTTCTATTTTCTCAAGGAAGTACAAACTCCATTTGTTTCTCTGATTTTGTGAATAGGTACTGATAAGCACTGTGTTCACATGGCTCAGAATTCAAAAGGTATAAAAGGCTTTACATGTAGTCCCTCACTCATCTGGCATCACCAGTTTCCCTTCCTGGAGACAACCATTTGTACCAGTCTTCAGTAATCTGAGTGCCAAGTAAGAAATACTACTGGTCAGTCTGAGTTTGAAACTTTGATGCTGAAATCACCAAAACATTAGACCCACAATTTGAGCCAAATCCCACAGCCTGAGAAACAATCTGTTTCTGAAGTCTTATTGCCTCAGAAGCATGGTGGGTCTGTATTGAAAATTACACAGCAGCATGGCTGAATCAGGGCCTGATCAGGCCTTTTGCCTTTGAAGGCTAAATGATTTGCTTCTTTATACATTTTATTGGAGGGCTGGATCTAATAGATAATTGGCAGACTCTTCCATTCTCTTTCAATGTTCTTGTTCCTGTAGTAGTAGTAGCTTCAGTAGCAAGTTGCAAGGCTGCAATACTTGGTTGTGGTGGCTTAAATGTAAGTGCTTGCAAATGCACTGTTTTTTTACCAGCCTTTTCTTTCTCCTATTTAACTGATGATGAGTTTACCTCCTTGGTTAATTTGGCCAGACCATGCCCTTGTTCTTTTTTTCAGGCCAGATAACGCAGTGCCTGGGGACGTGCTGGTTCTGACCAAACCCCTGGGGACACAAGTGGCCGTGGCTGTGCACCAGTGGTTGGATATTGTAAGTAGCCATGCCTGCAGGGGGTGAGGGGAGCTGAATAGAAGTTTTCGGGATTGTGGTAGTTTTCCTTGTGGGATTTGGAGAAAAGGGCTTTCATTTGCATTCAGATCAGGTGTCTCTTTAAGATGTATCTGCTCCTGGAGTAAGTGCCACTTCTTATCCATACAGGAAGCCCTTGGACATGTTTAACATGTTTCAGGTCTAGCGCTTCTAAATGTCACCAGCTTGTCTTCTAAAAAGGAACTCCTTTAGAGTCACTACCAGGGAGTTTGGTATCAGTCACACCCTTATGGAAATACTAGGAATTGTCCATAGTTTTGTTTTTTATTAAATCGGAGTATCATGTACTGAATACTTAAAGGAGGTAAGCCCCAGCTTGGGGCTTTAACGAAGCTTCATAAAAAGAATTTGTGAGGCAGAGAGTTTAGTTTATTTGGTGCTGAAATAATAACTCAGAACATTAATAAATAATTATCTTGTAGAGAAAACATCTAGAATACACAGATATTTATCTTGAGTCACTTTTCCACTGAGCTAGAATCATAATTCATTTAATATTTGCCCATTGTCATTACAACTCAAAAATTAATATGATTTGTGGTATATCTCACATACCTTGGTGCTTTTAATTTCTACAACTATCATCTGAAACTACCAGTCCTGATGAACAGTTAAAAAAGAAAAACAATTTTATGTTATTCATAACCAAGTATATGTTGGGTTGATATGAAAAGTAGAGAAAATCTCTAAGGCTGCCACAGTCTAGTCATTTTTCCCTTCTCATCCAGTGATGATGGGGAGATTTCCCATCAAGTATGATCATCTGTAAATCTAATTGGAAGGCCATTACAGGGCAGTGATCCACAGAGTTGCTTTGCAATTCAACCAACTCAGATCTGAGTAATTCAGCAAAGCAATCAGAAACAGGTGTGGCAGAGGGGCATAAAAAATGAGGGGTTTGGGACCTCACCCCCAACCTGACACCTCCTTTGCTTTTATACCTTGTTTTTTTCAATTTTGAGCATTAAAAAAAAGAAGTTCCAAAGACTATGTAACAGCACAATACCCTTTTCATAAAAGTCAGAAGCAACCAAAGAGCATATTGTAGGCTTCTATATGTATGAGAATACTATTTTTTGAAAGAAAGGGGAATGACGAGTATAAAATTTAGAGTAGTTGTTACCTCCGAGGAAGAGTTGGGGAGCAGTGGGATTAGGGGGGAACACATAAATAGACTTGTTATTTCATTTAGTGGTAGATTGTTGGGTATCATTAAAAAATAAATGAATGCATGCATGAATCATGGCCATTAATATACCATGATGACAATCTATCAAGAACACGTAATCATGCCCTGGCCGATTTGGGTCAGTGGTTGGAGTATCGGCCCACAGGCCGAAGGATCGAGGATTCAATTCCTGGTCAAGGGCACGTACCTTGGTTGCAGGTTCTCCAGCCCTGGTAGGGACGTGTGCGGGAGGCAACCAGTCGATGTGTCTCTTTTATGTTGATGTTTCTCTCTCTCCCTCTCTCCCCCTCACTACCTTTCTCTCTCTCAAAAATCAATGGGAAAAAATATCCTCTAGTGAGGATTAAAAAAAAAAAAAGAACCCATAATCATGATGCTGACTTCTTTGAAAATCAATTTCGGAAAAAAGGAACAACTTTTTCTCCTTCCTTTTATGATATATCCTTTATGGTCACGACGACTGTCCTCAGTGCTAATGCAATCGAAGTTGCTTTCCCCATTCATTTGTCTATAAGATGCCTTGATCCAGAATTAGGTAAAGTCAACAACAGTATAATTATATGAAAAATAAAGTCATCAGATTTATAGGAGAGTGGAGAGGCAAACCAAAGGACATTCAAAGCTTATTCATGTGAGATCTACACCCTACCACAGAGAAGCTGCCCATGCAATACCTTTTATTGCATGCGCACTGCAGCCATATGTCCTGCTGCTTTTACTAGCTAATAAATTGCAGTATAGTATTTGACTACAGAAATGTGGGTCAAGAACACAAAAGATACCTCAATGACACCTAAAATGGCTAATGGACACCTAAAATAATAGTTATGGGGGGGGGTAGAAAATTTAATTTTGCGTACAAAATTAGAAAAATAAGATTCCCTACAGGTTGACTAGAGAAAAATGGGCTTTTTCTTTCAGTCCTTAGAAGTAAAGGTTAATCACATTCTTCCCCCCCCCTCTTTTCTCCCTCACCTATGTTCCTATATTAGCCTGAAAAGTGGAATAAAATTAAACTAGTGGTCACTCAAGAAGATGTGGAGTTGGCATACCAGGAGGCGATGATGAATATGGCAAGGCTCAACAGAACAGGTATTGGGACGGAAGGTTGTCTGTTGCAGGGGTTGGCAAGTTTTCAGAACAGAGTCAAGATGGGAAATATTTAGGCTTTACAGGCCACATACAGTCTCAGAAGACCATTCTTAGCTGGAGGAACAGATCATGGTCCAGATTGGGCCAGTGACTGCAAATCCTCCTGTATTGGTCCCTGGTTTTTGACACATTTGGGTTTGAGAGCAGGATATGCATGTGTTTCCTTTCAGCCAAAGGGGCAAGACAGGATCTTATTCAGAGGATTATTAAAAAGAAAAAAATGTCAATGAAGTACCAAAAAGAGTGACTAGCATGTGGTGTACAAAGTTCACTCAATTTCTATTTCATGAGCACCTATAGTGTGTCCTTCCCTCTTCCAAGTGCTAGGGAGACTGCAGTGAACAAACAGACAAAAGTCCTTGCTCTCTTAGAGCTTACATTCTAAAGGCTGGTTTGAGCCTGGCCGGTGTGGCTCAGTTGGTTAAATGTTGTCCCATGCACCAAGAGATTGTCCTAGCCGATGTGGCTCAGTGCTTAGAGCATCAACTTCCACACTGAAGGGTCACAGGTTTGATTCCTGGTCAATGGCATGTACCTGGGTTGCGGGTTCAATCACTGCTACCTGCTGGGGCAACCAATCCATGTGTCTCTTACATCAATGTTTTTCTCTCTTTCTCTTTCCCCCTCCCTCACTTCCATCACTATCTCTACAAAGCAATGGAAAAAAATATCCTCGGGTGTGGACTAACCAAAAAAAGGCTGCCAGTTTGATTCCCGGTCAGGGTACATGCCTTGGTTTCTCATCAATGTTCCTGCCTTCCTCTCACTTCCTCCCTCCCTAAAAAAAGCAATAAAACGTTTTTTTGTTTTTTTTTTAATTTTAAATATGTTTTCATTTATTTTAGAGAGAGGGGAAAGGAGAGGGGGGGAGAGAGAGAAACATTGATGAGAGAAACTGATTGGCTGCCTCCTGCACGCCCACTACTGGGGGTGGAGCCTGCAACCCCAGCATGTGCCCTGATTGGGAATCAAACCAGTGACCTCCTGGTGCATGGATTGATGTTCAGCCATTGAGCCACACTGTTTGGGCTCAATAAAACATTAAAAAACATTTTTTTAAAGGCTGGTTTGTTTCCTAATTATCTGCACAGAGCAACCCACACTGGTGTTTCTCTAAGAATAAAATATGTGCAGGGCTTAAGGAACAGCAGTGTAACACCTATGTGCCCACCATCTCATATGAGAAACACAGTGTGGCCTTGGAAGCCCGTAGGTGCCCCTCACATCCATTTTGTAGGTTCCTGCTTAGGGGTAACCATTGTTCTGAATCTAATGTTTATTCTCATGCTTTTAAAGTTTTTAATCACATAGACTTGTATTCTTAAGCAATATACTAGTTTTACATTTTTTGTTTCATTGAATCATACCTGTATCTGTTTTTCTTGCTGTTCACTGTTTAATGTTCCTGAGCATCATCCCTGGTGTGTGTACCTATATTTCCTTCATTTTCCCACTGTGTAGTTTTCCACTCCGTGACTTGTTTATCTGGCCTACTGCTTTTGGGCATTTGGGTTGCTGCTGAGAACTTCCTTGGTCAATGGTGTGCTACATTTTTAAAAATTCTTTAATATGTTTTCTCTTCCTGTTTATTGTATATATTTTTCTGCTGTAAAAAAAAATGTTCATTATGGAAAAGATTTTAGAAAATGAAAAAAAAGAAGAGAAAAAACATTGTCCATAGTCCCAGCACCTCAAAATGGCTTCTGTTAATATTTTTATGTATTTTTCTAGGATTTTTTTCTGTTGGTTAGTGGTTTACTTTTGTTTTATTGTTAATATTTTAAATTTGTGGTTGAATATTTATATGTGTTTGGAATCTGCTTTTATTAATATTACTAATTCTTTTTTCCATATTATATAATTCTAGTACACATAGTTTTTAATGGCTAGATATTCTATCAGAGAAATATATCATAGTTAATTTATCTTTTGCCTACTTTTGAACAATTGATTTGGAGATAAAATTTTTCCCATAAATTTTTTTCCTGTATTACAGGAATAGTTTTTTGGCTATATTCCAAAGTTGAATAGTAATTATTTAATTCTTTGTCCTGAGGTGCCTCTGCACGAAAGTGATTGATAGTGGATTTATTTTTACCTGTATGGATTATTTGCTTATATTTGAGCATTCATGTTTCCCCATCCTTATTTTTTTTTTTTAATATATTTTATTGATATTTTACAGAGAGGAAGGGAGAGGGATAGAGAGCTAGAAACATCGATGAGAGAGAAACATCAATCAGCTGCCTCTTGCACACCTCCCACTGGAGATGTGCCCGCAACCAAGGTACATGCCCTTGACCGGAATCGAACCCGGGACCCTTCAGTCCGCAGGCCGACGCTCTATCCACTGAGCCAAACCGGTTTCAGCCCCATCCTTATTTTTTATACGTTGTTGGTAGGGATAAATATGGCAGAATGCTTGTGGAGAAATATTTGGTCATATCTAGCAAAAATTATGCATACATTTATTTGACCTATCAGTCCCACTACTGTGAATGTCACAAAGCTACAATGGCCAAAATATAAAATGACGTATACAAAGCCATTCATTGAAGCATTATGTGTAATTGCTCAAACAATCCACATGTCCATGGATAGGTAGCTGAATTATCTAGTCTGTATTTACACATGTAGCTTGAAAAGGGATGAGAGGTCTTTATCACTAGGGAGCTGTCTCAGATATGAGTAAATGAAAAAAGCAAGGGCAGAATGATGTATACAGTATGCTGTATTTTGTTCATTCATATGAATATGAAGTAATGTGTGTTTTATACTTTCAAAAAGAAGCAATGGAAACAAATCATTAGTAAAAATTGTTACATATAAGAGGAATTAGGGAGGAAGCAGACTCTGAACATGCATTGTTTTATAAGTTTGACTGGAATTTTTTATGTGATTTTCTATAGGTCAGAAATTTTAATTAAAAAAAATAAAAAAAGAGCAAATACAAATCCAAACCACTTTTTTTTTTTAAGTCGCCTAATATATATCAACTTAATGACAAAACCACATGGAGAAGAATTATATGAAAAATCTAAGTAAAAACTGTAATCTTTAATTTGGAATTATCAGTATAAACTCAGCATTTTTCCCCCCTTTAAAATGCTTATTGCCCTAGCTGGTTTGGCTCAGTGGAGAGAGTGTCAACCTGGGGACTGAAGGGTCCTGGGTTTGATTCCAATCAAGGGCACAAACCTCAATTGCAGGCTCAATCCCCAGGCCTGGTCAGGACTCGTGCTGGAGGCAACCAATCGATGTGTCTCTCTCACATCAATGTCTCTGTGTCTCTCCACTTCCCTTCCAGTCTTTCAAAATCAATGGAAAAATATTCTTGGGTAAGGATTAACCAAAACAAGCAAACAAAAAACAACACCAACTTATTTCCAAGTCTATCAAAAAGGCCTAAAGCAATGATAACCCATTAGTAATGAACACCTAGTGCCATCATTCTGATCTGAAAATTATTATTTTCCACTGAAAAATGCCAGGACTCCTTGGGGAAATGGCTGATTCTAACTGGGACTAGAAATACAAAAGGTAAGCCTAGGACATCCTCCTACCTGGAAGTAATGGTGTTATCAACAGCTGTTGTTACCATGTCACTTCACATAACTCAAAGAGGCTCCCAGCAGTCAAATTGGAGGGGCTGGACAATGTATTAAGAAGAGTGACATAGTCAGTTAAGTATATCAAGGATCTAAAAATCAATGACATCATAGAGATGAAATGTTTTTGGTCACATTTGGAAGTTGCTGGGCACCAACTTGTTCTAAAAATAAATAAAAGGAATCAACCACACATTTTACTGTTCTTGTATAGGCTGTGCTTTGGGGAAAAGCAAATACATTTTTAAAAAATTCTTTATAGAAGAGTCACATCTAATAAGTGCAGGAAGAATGATTGGATTACATATTTGCTATTTTTTTGCTACCCCTTTGATGTAGTAAACATCAGTGGCAGTTAAAACTACAGTCATTAAGACAGTGTGATATTGGTGAAAGAACAGAAAAACATATCTAGCTCTAGCTGGTTTGGCTCAGTGGATAGAGTGATGGCTTGCGGACCAGAGTCTCGGGTTCGATTCTGGTCAAGGGCACGTTCCTTGGTTGCAGGCTCTTCCCTGGCTGGGCCCCTGGTCAGGGTGCGTTCAGGAGGCAAGCAATCGATACGTTTCTCCCACATCGATATTTCTGTCTTTCCTCTCTTCCACACTCTAAAAATGGAAAAATATCCTCAGGTGACGATTAAAAAAAATATATATATATATGGAACAGACTAGAGAGTCCAGAAATAGACTCCCTTAAGTATAGTTAACTAATCCTTGACAAAAGAGCAAAGGTAATTCAGTGGAGAAAGGATAATCTTTTCAACAAATGGTGCTGAAACAATTGGACATCTACAGGCAAAAAATGATTATAAACACAAGCATTATACCTTTCATAAAAATTAACTCAAAATGGATTATAGACCTAAATGTAAAATGCAAAACGGTTGAACTCCTAGAAGATAAGAAAATTTAGGTGACCTGGGTTTGGTGATGCCTTTTAGATACAATACCAAAAGTACTATCCATAAAAGAAAAAAATTGAAGTTGAATTTCATTCATACTAAGAACTTCTGCTCTGTGAATGACACTAAGAGAATAAAAAGACAATCCACATACTAGAAGAAAATCTTTGCAAAACACAATTCTGACAAAGGACTGGTAGGTATTCTATGTCATTAGGGAATGGCAATATAAAACAAGATACTAGTACGTGCCTACTTAAAAGCCTAACACTGACAATACCAAATGCTGACGACGATGTGGAGCAATAGGAACTCTCATTCCTTGCTGATGGGAATGCAAAATGGAGCAACCACTTTGGAAGCCAGTTTGGTGATTTGTTACAAAGCTGAATGTATTATTATCCAGCAGTTGTGCTCCTTAGTATTTACCCAAATGAATGGAAAATTTCTGTCCACTCAGGAATCTGCACAAGTTGTTTGTCACAGCTTTATATAATTATTAAAACTTGGCCCTAGCCAGTTTGGCTCAGTGGATAGAGTGTCGGCCTGCGAACTGAAAGGTCCCAGGTTCAATTCCGGTCAAGGGCACATGCCCGGGTTGTGGGCTCGATCCCCAGTGGGGGACTTGCAGGAGGCAGCCGATCCATGATTCTCTCTCATCATGATGTTTCTATCTCTCCCTCTTCCTTCCTCTCTGAAATCAATAAAAGAATTTTAAAAATCTTATTAAAAAAATCTTGAAAGCAGATCCTTCAGTAAGTGAAGGTATAAACTGGTGCATCCAAAAAACAATATTATTGATAGCTAAAAAGAAAAGAGCTTTTACGACATGAAAAGATTTGGAGGAACCCTGATAGAAGCCAATCTGAAAAGACCAAGCACCATAATTCCAACTATATGCCATTCTGGAAAAGGTAAAACTACAGACAGTAACAAGATCAGTGGTTAGCAAGAGTAAGAGAGAGGGAAGAACAGTGGAACACAGGATTTTTAGGGCAGTGAAACTTCTCGATGATAATGTAATGATGGATACATGTTATATATGCATTTATCAACATCTATAGACATCAAGAGAACCCCAATGTGAACAATGAAATTTAGTTAATGTATCAATATTGGCTCATCACATAGCAAATGTACCACACTAATGATAAATATTAATAATAGGAGAAAGGGGGTATATGGAAACTTCCTGCACTTTCCACTCAATTTTCTATAAACCTAAAGCTCCAAAAACAATTTTTTAAAATAAAAAATTAGCCTGGCTGGTGTGGCTCAGTTGTTTGGGCATTGTATGTGCACCAAAAGGTTGCCGGTCTGATTCCTGGTCAGGGCCCATATACCTGGGTTGCTGGGTTGATCCCCAGTAGGAGGCAGTTGATTGATGTACTTTTGCACCAATGTTTCTTCCTCTCCCTCTCTAAAAATCAATAAATTGTGCTTTTAACAAGTCCTCTTCTTTGATTTTAGGGTGGTTTAGACAGGTTTACCTTTTGTTGTGATTGTAATTTTTCCATACAGATTTTTTAGCTTACTAAGAAGTTACTGTTAATTGAAGCAGCTGATAGTTCTAAGTGGTTGAAATTGAAATAAACTAACTTTCACAATTTCACTGTGGGTTTTGTTAACATTTCAAAATTACATTTTGATATACCATCTTCCTAACAATTAGGAATTTTGAGATCAAAGTGTATTTAAGATTTTCACTTGCGGAATGATAGGGTGATGTTTGTTTGTTTGTTTGTTTGTTTGTTTGTTTGTTTGTTTGTTTTCTCAGAAAGTCTCCATTTATTACACCAGATAATAAATTTCTTTTCTGGTCTCTTAGCTGCTGGACTCATGCACACGTTCAATGCCCACGCTGCCACTGACATCACTGGCTTTGGAATTCTGGGTCACGCACAGAATCTGGCTAAGCAGCAGAGGAACGAGGTGTCCTTTGTAATTCACAACCTCCCTGTCCTGGCCAAGATGGCTGCTGTGAGCAAGGCCTGCGGAAACATGTTTGGCCTCATGCATGGGACCTGCCCGGAGACATCAGGTACAAGGATCCTGGGCCCAAATCTGAGGATTAAACTAGTGAGGCTAGTGGAAAGTTTCATGAAAAAGAAGAAGCCAAATACATGAGCATGACCCTATTTTGTGTGAGGTCAGTGCTGATAACCTTGGTGGTCTTGGCAACAAATGTTCTCAGCCCCTTTGTGCTGTACGTCTGTACGTTACCAATCTCCTGCCATCCTGTGTGTGATGGAGCAGTCTTGTTTAAGTCCATTGTTTCCTGTGTTTGATGACGGAATGGGAAGAAGGAAGATTATGGGAAAAAATAAGTCACTACTCAATTTTCATTGGAAACCTCGCATTTAAAATAAGTAATAATCATAGGTTACACTGAACAGGCTGTTTTTTTCCTTGGGGAGAAAAAAAAGTCTAAAATTGCTTTAACAATGAAATAGTATAGTATGTTTCCAAAGTGCCATTTTTTCTTTTGACCCATTTTTTCCCCCTTTCCCCTTCACTCTTGTATTTTATTCTTTAAGTCATCCTTTTATTTTTTTCAGTCTCTTGTTTTTATTTTCTTTCCTTGGTAATAGTAAAGTAGGTTTTCCAAATGCATATGTTAAAAAGTTGACAAATTTTAGTTTACCTGTTTTTATAGATTTTTGTAATTAAAATTAAGTATGTATGTAAAGCTTAACAGAAAAGTTTTCTATATGTATTACAGTAATTTTTAATTTGTACTGAATAGGTCTAGTGAATGTGTACATTGACCAGTCACTGCGAGTAAGCAAATGCTCACGGCTGGAGCATATCTTAGCACACATGGGAACATTGGCCCCAACATGTTAAAACTGCTGGGCTACATACGCCCAGCGTCGATCCATGAGTCAGAGGATCACAGTTTGCTTCCAGGTCAGGGCACATACCTAGGTTGTAGGCTCAGTCTCCAGTAGGGGGGTGTACAGGAGGCAGCCATTTGATGATTATCTTTGAACATTGATGTTTCTATCCCTCTTTTTCTCTCTAAAAATCAATAAAACCATATTTTTAAAAAACTGCTGTATAAAGTCATGCTACGTGCTATGCAGTGTGATCACATGCTAATCATTCACCAAGTGTTTACGAACTATGACTCCAGGATTTCAATATGTAGACTATAGTTATAGACATGTAATATTTATTTATGTTAGTGTTTTTTCCAACATATGACCTATTTGCAAAAATTTGTTTAAAATAATAGTGAATTGCCCTAGATGGCTTAACTCAGTGGATAGAACATTGGTCTGAGGACTGAAGGGTCCAGGGTTCCGTTATGGTCAAGGGCACATGCCCAAGCTGCGAGCTCGATCCCCAGTAGGGGGTGTGCAGGAGGCAGCTTATCAGTGATTCTCTCTCATCATTGATGTTTCTCTCTCTCCCTTCCTTTCTGAAATCAATAAAAAAAATTTTTTTAAATGAAAATAATAGTGAATTAATAACAAAAAAAACCCTGTTAACTTAGTTATAAGCAAATCTTGGTTAAAGCATTTTAAAGTTAACAGAGTATTAATTTTCACATATGACATATGGACCAGAAATTTTGTCCCTTAAATCCAAAGTCTGTTAAATCAAGGTCCACAAAATGGAGGGTTTATTGTACCTCAGTAATTTCCCTATCCTGGCAAGAGTTGAATTATCTAGGGATTGCACATGCCAGGCCTAGCCATGGCTGGTGTGGCTCAGTTGGTTGGAGCATCATCCCATATACCAAAAGGTGGGGAGTTCGATTCCAGATCAGGGCACTTACCCAGGTTGTGGGTTCCATCCCCAGTCAGAGCAGGTGCAAGAGGCAGCCAATTAGTATTTTTTACTTTGATATCTATCTCTCTCTCTCTCTCTCTCTCTCTCTCTCTCTCTCTCTCTCTCTCTCTCTCTCTCTCTCTCTCCCCCCCCTCCCTCCCTCCCCCCCCTCTCCCCCCAACCTTTCTCTCCCCCCCTATCCTTTCTCCCTCTTCCACCCTCTCCCTCCCCTCCTTCTCTCTAAAATCAGTTTTAAAAAATTAAAATATATATGCATACCTAGACCCAATCCCTAGGAAACTCAGTTCATTCAGTCAGACAGGGGTGGGCCTGGTCATCAATAATTATAACAGCTCCTCAAAAGATTCTGGAGTGCAGCCAGAGGCAATGACCACAAAGCCCTGCTCACACGTCAGTCCTGTAGAAGAGTTGTGGTTCTCTGGTAAGTCTCTCAGTTTAATAGAAGATCCTGTCGTAAAGAAAAAAGCAAAATCTGCTTCCTCTTCCCATAAGTGGCCTAAGGTGACTTCTAAAAATGGTTCACTATTCACTTCTCCCAGAAAACCCCACAAAATCATGCAGATTAAGAGATTCAAATCTTCATGTTGACTTTCCATAAAGAGTGCTGAATTTTTGCCACACATACTTGAAAGTGCAGAGAGTAATGCTGAACTTAAGGGTTTAGATGTGGATTCTCTGGTCATTGTGCACATCCAAATGAACAAAGCTCCCAAGATGGGGTGCAGAACTTACAGAATAGATTGTTCCTAAACCATAAGAGGAGGTTGCACAGGAGAAAAGATATCCCAGAATAAACTGAGGAAACAAAAAGTTAGGGCCCAGGCCCTGGCTGGGTGGCTAGGTTGGTTTGATCAGAGTTCTGTACACCAAAAGGTGGTGGGTTCAACTCTGGTGAAGGCACATACCTAGGTTGTGGGTTCCATTCCCAATCATACAGGAGGTAACATTGATGTTTCTCTCTCCCTCCCTCTCTAAAAGACAGTAAAACATATCCTCAGATGAGGATTTTTTTTTTAAAGGAAACTTCGGTTTTTAATACATTTTTATTGGTTTTTGAGAAGAAGGGAGGAGGAGAGAGAAATAGAAGCATCAATGATGACAGAATCATGGATCAGCTACCTCCTGCACACCTCCTACTGAGGATCAAGCCCGCAACCTGGGCATGTGCCCTGACCTGGAATTGAACTGTGACCACTTGGTTCCACCGGCCAGGTGGAAGCTTATGTTTTTAAGTATTTCTTTCCCTGTGGTAGGAAAAATAGCTACCACATATGTTATTGAGGCTTCAAATACCTACTCCTACACAGCAGTGGTTCACAAGTAAGTTGTTTTCACAGTGTAAAGTTTCTTATTCTGTATATGTTTTTTACTACAGTAGAAGTTTTCCAAGAAATAGTTTAATTACAGTTTAATCTGGAATAGATGAAGGAAGAACGGCACAGACTTCATTGGAAGGGGCAACTTGAAGATAGAAGTTCTTGGTTGAGCGTAGATCTGTGCAAGATTTTTTTGGAAAGATAGTGACGGAGAAACTGCTCACAGGGCATCACAACTAATGATAATCATTTTTTCTTTGCCAGGAGGCCTTCTAATCTGTTTACCACGTGAGCAAGCAGCTCGGTTCTGTGCAGAGATAAAGTCTCCCAAATATGGTGAAGGTCACCAAGCATGGATTATTGGGATCGTAGAGAAGGGCAACCGTACAGCCAGAATCATAGACAAACCCCGGATCATCGAAGTCGCACCACAGGTGGCCACTCAAAATGTGAATCCCACACCTGGTGCCACCTCTTAATCTAGACCTAAATAGCTATTTGGTTTTGTTTTTAAATAGATCTATTTCCTTTATCATCATTTCAATTAAAGACTATAAACAACAACAAAAAAATCTCATTGTGTCTACACATCTGGTGACCTGAGGTCTATTTGTGAATGGATGCAATTAATAAGATAAAATCCATTGCCTTTTTTTCCTGTTACATTAACTGAAGATGCACCTAATCTTGAGGCAGCTTCTGAGTTGAGAATTATATTGTTATCCAATACTGTTGATTCATTTTGAATCTTTAGACACTTATCTCTTGCCGCATAGGCTCTTTTTAAAGGTGCTTTCACATAGCACAGACATTACCAGTCGTAGTGTCAAATTGCAGTTTGTGTCTTTCATTTCATGTATATTTATCATCAGTTTGATCTTTTTTAAGTGTCTTGAAAGGTATTTTGGAAAGATGGAATTGGTGACACAGTGGTATCCCAGTAGGAAGAAGGTTGCATGATTCCTTTGAGTTTTTGATTTGTAAAGCCTCGTCTTCTAATTCAAGAGCATCTCTTTGACCCAGGATGTTTCCCAATATGTATTCAGTTAAACAAGGCAGGTGCTTAACTCTGCATGGAAAGCACTTAGAAGATAAAAAGGAAATTGTCTTTCTTTTTTCTTTTTTGTAGCCTTCCTAATATTTACAGTAATATCATTAACTGCGTTCTTTATCAATAGCAAAAACAGGATACTTTTTGCAATGTAATTAGATGTTCTATAGTGCAACAAGAAATTGCCTTCTAAAAGGGGGGGGAGGGTTCATGTATAATATTCATTTACAATTCAATATATAATTACACAAATAATTTTTAAATAGAATCAATAATAAAGACTGTTCTGTGGATGGTAGTGCTTAATACATTTTATATTTTGTATAGTGATTTCAGGCCTTTTGTTTTCTTAAAATCAGCAGCTATTTAACCTAATTCTGAGCATTACTTTGTCCTTGGCGCCAGAACTATTTTGTGCACGCTTTTTGTGATGTGTTAAAAATCTGCATTGCCAACATTGCAGCTCGAACTTAAACTTGTTATTCAAGTAAATATTTAATTTTTGTAATTGCTCTTGTATAATCAGATTTCCCTTTTAGTATTATTTTAGAAGCATTGGGAGGGTTTTGGCTAAAGTACAATTTATTGGGGAAAACTAGATTTTAGTTTTATAAAACTTTTAAGTCTTTCATGGGACCTATATTTTCTTGAATTAAATTTTGTAGTTCTAGAAAAAATAGGCGATCTGAAAAGGTGTTTATCTGTGTTACTTAGAAGCATAGGCTTCCTTATATTGTAACCTACTAAGCGATCTGGAGGGATTCCTGTCATTAAGCACAAGTGCACTGACCCCTCAAGTGTGCATAGGAGAGCAAGCACCACATCACTGCAAGTTTCCAAATGCTTCCTACATACAGGCCCCAGAGCCATGGAACCCATCAACTTCTTGCCAAAGGAAACCGCCACTGGGGAGAGAAAGCCCTGAAGAGGCTTTACCATGGACACTCCCCCCTTTCGGGAGCCCAAGAGCAGCCTGTCTGGCATGTGTCGCTGGATCTCAAGCCATAGGATGGTGTGCAGTACCTGAGAGGCTGCTACAGAACTGAAGTTAATTGGACATTTTATAGGGATTTATACAGATGTTGGTCCTCAAAAACTACAAACCAGTAGTCTGCAAAATAAAATGTGTTGGGAACCTCTGAGATGAACATGCTGTCAAACTTTTTTTTTTTTTTAAATACACTAGTGATGCCTAAATCTGAACAACTGTCAATGTAGATCAAATCTTGAAGACTGATGATTTCCTTGGTGGCAGGCCTGCTGAAATCAAGATATGCTTGAGGAAATCATCTTTGAGAAGATTTATATATATGATAAAATGTTGGGTACTTAGAGGTTGGTGTCATTCACGGGATCAAAGGAGGAAGAGCTGATCTTAAAGGAGTGTTTCTCAGCAACCAGGTCCAGCTCACCTGTGTTAGAACCACTTGGGGATTCTTGTCAAAGGCAAAATCTTGGGCTCCACCCCAGATCTGCAATTAATATGGGGAGCATGGGACTAGGGACTCTCTTAAGCACCCTAAGTGGCTATGTGCACTAAAGTTAGAACCACAGGACTAAAGGAATGATGCAGAGGGCTGGGAAAGGCAAGAGAAGGAAGGAAAGTGAACTTGTTCTTAAAATATACTTTTCCAGGAATTTTTCTTTTACATCTTGACCATTCTGTTTACTGACATCTGGGCCCAGCAAAACTAAAAAGCCCAAGTGTCTTGAAAGATCGTTGAAGAATCAGGTGATTGTCTTTGAGAATTTGTGATCATAGTACTTGACAAAATCTATGTAGACTATCTTTAAGTTAAGTGAGCTATTAATAAATAGACAATTATCTGGCTTCCTGGAAGCACTTTAAAACTTCACATTGAGATGTGTTTATCTTGGTATAGGGATATATTTCCTTTAAGCCCTATGATAGTTGCATCCAAAAGTACAGTGTGTTAGAATGCAGAGAATTAGTGAATACAGCCTGAACAGGCTGGGCCCTGGTAAGGTCAATTTCTTCAGGCAACAGGAGGTATTTACCAAGGAACATCAAAGTTAAGCTTATTTGCTGTGTTGAAGCATTTATTGTGATTCAACACAGGAAAAGAAACTGAAATACTTTGCAAGCAATATGTATTTTTTCCTATTTTTTAATCCTTGGGAGAGGATAGGTTTATTGGTTTTTGTTTGTTTTTTTGGAGAAAAAGAGAGAGAAACACCGATTAATTGCCTCCAGTATGTTCCCCGAACCTGCAACCTGGGTATGTGACCTAATCAGGAATTGAACCTGCCACCTCTGGGTGTATGGTAATACACTCCAACCAACAGAGCCACACCAGCCAGGGCAGCCCAAGAGCATAATTGGCTAAGACTTTAAAATAGATCAAATCCAGGGTTTTCTTACCAATGCTCATGATTATTTTCAAATGGTTGGTTGAAAAACAATTAAAAATTTTAAATTACTGTATCTGTAAATGGAGAGTAGAGATGGTTGCCATGGGCTGGGGGAGGGGGAAATAAGCAAATGTATAAACTTGAATGTAAAAGATGAGTAAATTCTGTACAGCATGGCAACTGTAATTAATAACAACATATACTTGAAATTTGCTAAGGGGGTGGGTCTTAAGAGTTCTCACCACACACACAGATAACATGATATGTTAATTTGATTGTCATTTTACAATGCATACATATATCAAATTATCCCCTTGTACACTGTATATAATTTTGTCAATTACACCTCAGTAAAGCTAGGGAGAAAAAAGATATCTGTAACCTACAACCCAGGAAATTGTGTTTTTGAAGAATATTGATGGTAAAATTCTTATGCTATAATACAAGGCAAAAAAAAGATACCAATTTTATAAAATATATATATATGTGTGTGTGTGTGTATATTCCAAGTATATATGAATGGAGAAAAATACACGAAAATTTAAATGACTTTCTCCTAGAGACTAGGAGCATGAGTGAATTTGTTAAAATTCTATATTTTCAGTTTTTCCATGGCATATGTATTATTTGATCACAAAACACTGAACCATTTAAATATTTGTTATATATTTAAATATATTAATATGATTAATGGAAAAATGAAATATACATGAAGGGCCATGGAAGCACAAAACTTTCTTGGGAGACAGGTCCCTTCCTTCATTTTTGGGCAATTTAGCTTTAGGACAGAAACCCTTCTTGCCCCAGCAGAGTCCCTGGTTCCACCTCCCTCCCCTCTGTGCACACACTGCCTGTGGAGAAATTCTTTGTGCAGATTGTTAAGCCCTCACCAGCTACTTACTGCCTTTCTCTCCAACCAGCTGTGAACCCTCTGCTACCATGAATGCTTGTCTGCACCCCCTCTATTTTCCCCTGGTAGACAGCCTTGCACAAATTAGGTCCTTCCTTAAGAAGCGTCTAAGGTTTGTTGGTTGACTTCATGTGGTGCTAGATAATTTACCTGAGTCCTCTTGACATTTCTCAATCCAGACAATTCATTTTATCTTTTCATCTTCTCTCGGATTCATACATAACTCTTTAGTTCCTAGTTCAGGCCGAAAGATTAAAAATCTTTGTACCATACATTATCTCAGATTTTCACCCTTGTTTTAATTATGGCTGACACCAGATAGGGGCTTGGAGAAAATAAGCTTACATCTCTTTAGGAATAATTTATATAAAGTTTGTCTAATAGCTACCAACATACAGCTTATAATTGTGTCCTTATATCCTGCTTTTCTTAAATTATTTTCATAAGAAACTGTGATCTTTATGGGACATATTCTGAATTCTAATTCAGATCTAAAGAAATGATAGTGGAGTGCGTGCACGTGAGTGTGTGTGTGTGTGTGTGATTTTTTTCTTGTTTCCATTACCACAAAATACCAGAAATGGGGGTTCTCAGAGGATGAGAGTGGAGTTAGTGATATGTCAAAGTCACCTGGAAAGAGTTCATTGGGGTTAGGTCTCACCTAGGTAATCTAGGATGAGCTCATCTAGAGATTCTTAATCATATCTATCAAGACCCTTTTTCAAAACAAGGTCACACTCACCCTTTCCAGGGGTTAGGAAATGGACATATCTTTTTTTAGGGGAGGGCAAGATCTTTAGGGGGAAAGATCAGGAATTTTTGTTTGAGATGTCTGTTAGAAATCCAGAAATCCTAGTGATGATGTGAAGTAGACAGCTGGATGCAAACAGTCTGGAATTTATTGGATAGTACAGGGCAGATACAGATTTGGGATACAGTTTACAGAAGGAACTTAAAGTCATGAGACTGGAGGAAATTTCTGAGGAAAGTAGTGTTTATAGAAAGAGTTATCAAAGGACTGAATTAGGAGCCCAGTGAATAAGGAAGAGCCAGCAAATGAGGCTGAGAAGAAGCAGGGAGTGAAGTTGCTTCATTGTTTCACTGAGTCCAATAAGTTTTGAAATGAGAATCGGCCATTGGATTCTCGACATGGTGGTCACTGATGAATTTGATGAAAGCAATTTCAGTGAAATGATGAGTGTAAAATATTGACTGAAAAAGAAGATTAAGGAGAAAAAATGGAGACTGAATTTATGCAAATTTTTTTCAAGTTTTGCTACAAAAGGATGTGTGAGTGATAGATAATTAGAAGAAGTGGGGTCAATAGGAGGCTTATATAAAATGGGAAATAACAGCATGCTTGTTTGTTGATTGGGGGTAGGGGATAATCAACAAAGACAGAGAAGAAGTGCTGAAACAAGGTTCTACAACAGTCCAGGCAGGGGGTGGGAGTTAATGCACAAGGGGAGGGCTGGCTTTCCTAGGAGCAATGAATGGTCCTGTAGTTGCAGAGAGTGCTGAGAATGGGCAGAGTTGCAGGAAGATGGCAAGTATGCTTGCTTCCTTTGGTGCATGAATGAATTAAATGAACTTTAAAACCTGCTACCAAATTACCTGACCTACAGTCATATCTACTCTTCTTAGGAGGGAATAAATGGCATTTGGGGGGAGGGAGGAGTCAGGGGGCATTTTTCAATCTGGAATTGATTACAAATTCTCATTCATATGATGACATTTTCTTAAGTGTGAACAACACTTGAACAATTTCATCCAAGGTTTTCTTAGGTCATACTCCTTTTTCTTAGCTGCTCAAATATAGCTATTTTAAAAAATCATTTTCTGCCAAAACCGGTTTGGCTCAGTGGATAGAGCGTCAGCCTGCGGACTGAAGGGTCCCGGGTTCGATTCCGGTCAAGGGCATGTACCTTGGTTGCGGGCACATCCCCAGTGGGAGGTATGCAGGAGGCAGCTGATCGATGTCTCTCTCTCATCGATGTTTCTAGCTCTCTATCCCTCTCCCTTCCTCTCTGTAAAATATCAATAAAATATATTTTAAAAAAAATCATTTTCTGCCCAGCCGACATGACTCAGTGGTTGAGTGTTGACCTATGAACCAGGAGGTCACGGGTTTGGGCTTGATCCCCCACGTGGGGCATGCAGGAGGCAGCTGATCAATGATTCTCGTCATTGATGTTCCTATCTCTCTCCCTCTCCCTTCCTCTCTGAAATCAATAAAAATATATTTTATGGAGGAAAATCATTTTCTTTAACTTATACATTTGGGGGAAACTTGAAAATTCTGTTTCAACATTTATCTTCAAGGTCAGTTTCAATATTTAGATAAACTAAGCACATTACTTGAAGAAAGAGCTAAATTTGAAACAATATTCAAAATTCCAACTTTAATAAGAAATGAATAAATACCAAACTCTGAAGGAGGAAGAAATGATCATTCTTGTGATAATGTTTACGTTCCATTAATGTTGTTTCAATAGTTCTAAAAATATTTTATATTCACACAATTACTAAATATAACTACTTAAGGCATTTCCAAATAATCCTAATTGCTATTTAAAAAAACTAGCAAAATCCATCAAATTACCTCTTTACCTAAGGAGAAATTACTGTTTTAATTCCCCATGGGATCTTAAATAAAAAATCTTAAACCCAACACCCCTCTAATTTTAAAAAGACAGATAACAATTGGAAGTATTCAAGGATTTCCTTCATCTCTTTAAATAATCATAAACTTAAACGCATCCTTTGTATAAATGCCTTATGGTAGGGAGGGCAGGGATTTTCACACACTTGTGAAATGAGGGTATTTTAAGGGAACATTAAAATTACAGGTGTAGACCCGCCAGCACAGCTCAGTGGTTGAGTGTTGACCTATGATCCAGGAGGTCACCGTTCAATTCCTGGTCAGGGCAAATGCCCAGTTTGCTGGCTCAATCCCCAGTGTGGGGCGTGCAGATGGCAGCCAATCAGTGATTCTCTTTTAGCATTGATGTTTTTATCTCTCCCTTTCCCTTCCTCTATGAAATCAAGTAAAAGTAATTTTTTTTTAATTACAGGTGTAGATAGCTTCATCTCACTTGTATTTCTCATTGGTCAGGAAGTCCATAACTTTCAGGGCCTGTGAGGGTAAAAGTCCAGATTTTTAAATAATTCAGTTAGGTGTGAATTGAATTTACATTTTTAGCTTTATTTTTCTCCTCCCCGCAGTCCCCACTTTCACCAGGCGGGGGCAGTAAGGAGACACCTAATGGTCTGTTCCCAGTACCTTTAGGGTTTTCCTCAGAAGCAGAGTCTATTTCCTGTACCTGCCCAAGGCCAGATACTTCATTTTAAACTATGATAAACCTAAGGGCTTTTCCTTATCCAGTTGACAAGTTCAGGGTCAGGTTCAGCCATGGGATGATCAGTCTGGGGGCATGAAGTTAAAGGCTAATGAGAGAAGGCCCCAGGCATTTCTGTTAACCTAAAGGAATCTGGGAGTCTGGTAGGGAGGAATCATGGAAAAAGAATCAAGAACCCAGAGGTGAAGGCCAAAGGACAGGCCTTGCTCAGATGCTGACTTTCTCCTTTCTGCCTTAGAAAACAGGCAGTAGCTAATAATTCAGAGCTCTGGACTGCTTCTCTCCTTAACTATAGCAGTTTCATCATATTGAATAAACTCATCACTTAAGAAATGATGACATGTTTATGAGGGGGAACATTCTGGAAGTAACTCTTTAAGCTAAAGAAACAATGAGAAAAATGAGAGAAAAAAGAAACAATGAGATCCTGAGTGCATCGTCTGTAGGTATTGGAGGAAACGGGATTTCACAGAAAGAACTTACAGTTCTTATAGCTACTATGGAAAACAGTATGAAGGTTCCTCAAAAATTTTAAAAATAGAACTACCATATGATTCAGCAATCCCACTTCTGGGTATTTATTCAAAGATAGTGAAATCAGGATCTCAAAGACATATCTGCACTCCCATGTTCATTATAGCATTATTATAATAGCCAAGCTATGCAAATAACCTACATGTCTATTGACAGATGAATGGGTAAAGAAAACGTGGTATATACACTAAATGGAATATTTTTCAGCTTTAGTAAAGGGGGCGGGCCCTGGCATAGCAGGTCAGCTCAGTTGGTTAAAGCATCATCCTGATACCCCAGGTTTGATACCTGGTCAGGACACACACAGGAATCAACTAATGAATGCATAAGAAGCAACAAATCAGTGTTTTTCTCCCTCCCTCCCTTTCTAAAATCAATAATAATAATAATAATAATAATAATAATAATAATGGAGGGAGTGTAAGAGAGCAACCAAAGGACTTGTATGCATGCATATAAGCATAACCCATGGACACAGACAGTAGGGGGGTGAGGGCATGTGCTGGGGAGTGGAAATAGCCGGGAGAGATCAATGGGGGGAAAAGGAGACATATGTAATACTTTAAACAATAAAGAATTTTTTTAAAAATAATAAGAATAAAGAGGGAAATCCTGCAATTGCCACAACATGGATGGACCTTGAGGACTTTATGCTAAGTGAGAAAAGCTAGTCACAAAAGGACAAATACTACTTATATGTGGAATCTAAGAGTCAAACTCATTGAAGCAAAGAGAGAAATGGTGTTTGCCAGGGGCTGTGGGGAGGGGAAAATGGAGAGGTGTTAGTCCAAGGGTACAAAGTTTCAGTTATGCAAGATGAATAGTTCTAGAGATCTACAATGCAGCCTAGTGCTGAAAATTTGCTGAGAGAGTAGATTTTATCTATTACCATAAACACAAAAATAATGATAAAGCATGTGAGGAAAATTTGAGAGATCTCCTCTCACATGGATGTTCATGGCCTTGATGGTAGTGATGAGTTTCACGGGTGTATGCGTACTTATCCCCAAATGATAGAATTGAAAAAAAAAAATTCTAGTTCTTTAGGAAATTTAAAATTATACTAGACTGTGTGGATCAGACATTTCTGTGTCATTTATTTAATGCTCTTCCTTTTTGAGGACCAGCTTCTAATATTTGGGACTGGACTCCCCCGAAATTAAATGCCTCTTTTAACAGCCTGTTACTTGCAGAGCTGAACATATAAATTTTTATTCTTTCAGCAGCTTAGTGGAAGGAACAGTCACGTGGAACAAAATATCCGAAACTACGCAGTTAAGAATGTGCGTCACGTTTCGGTTCAATTTCTTATTGGGTGACCTTCAAGCTGAGGAGGAGGGGCCCCTCGCAGGCCGCGCCCCCTCGGGGCCGGAGGCGGGGCCGCTCGCAGAAGCCTAGCAGAGGCGCGGTCCGGCCGCCTTCCTTCCCGCTGCTGCCATGGACGGGGCGCGCGCTGCCTCTCGCCTGCGCGTCGTGCTGGGCCACCTCGGCTGCCCCTCGGCCGGGGCCGTCGTATCCTTTGGGCTACGCGGGGCTCGGGCTGGAAGGGTGTTGGCCTCAAGGGCGATCGCAGACCGGCCGCGTAGGTTCTTCCTCTTCCTCCGCGCCCCGGTCCCTGAGATGGGCACAGCCTTTCCGGGCGCCCGGCGCCAGGGGGCAGGAGGAGGGCGCATCCCCAGGCGCCAGTGCCGGCTGCAAGGGGCGACGTGGCGTCACTCCAGCCCCCGGCCCGAGGCTGTCTCTCTGCTTGTCACCAAGGGGGTCGTTTTCTGAACTGCGCCGCGCGTGCCCTCCGCGGCTGCCCGGACACCTAGAAACGTCCCCGCGCAGTCGCCCGGGGGCCGGGCGCAGAGCGGCCTGGAGGAGCCGAGGCGGGCGGCAGGGTCTCCGCGGGGCACACACCCGCCCCTCCGTGCTGGGAAGGGAGCTCGCCTGTCTGTCGCGCCTTCAGCTCTTCTCGCTGAGCTCGGGGCTGCGACCCCTAGGCGTTCACACGGTCTCCCGGAAAAGGACTTGGCGCCTGGGTCCGCCTCTGGATTCGGCATCAGAATTAATCCGGGAGGGAATGGGTGCGCAGCGGTGTTGGGTCCAGAAAGATGTCACTGCAGCATATGACACGTAAATCAAATCCCTTTATAGAGTTGTACTTGATGCTCAGATTGAGGGTTCTCTTTCGGGGCGCACTTTGGGAAGCTCCCTATAAAACTGCCTGGGATTGCTCCTTAATACGACCTGATTCGCCTCTGTCCGGCTGTATATCAATTATTCTCAGAAAAAAATGTGATTGCCAGGACAGTTCCTGAAATCTCATGACTATACTAGCTGTTTCTTTTACTTTCACTATTGCTCTCCAGCTGAGTTCCAAGCAGCGATGTATCAGAACCACTGTACATTTAAAATCGCGTCCATAGACTGATGAAGGGAACCAGGGTATTACAAAATCTCATTTTACAGGTGAGAAATTTGAAGCTGGGCGAGATTAAAACTCTGGACCAAGGTCATTTAACTAAAGCAATGTTTGTCAGAGTGTGGTCCTGGGACTTCAACACCACATGGAAGCTAGTTAGAAATGTAGATTTTCAAGCTCATCTCAGACCTAGGGAATCAAAATCCCTGAGGATGGGTCGGTCCACTTGCTGTTTCTGACACTTGCTCAATTGAGAGAATCACTACTATATTGATACTAGATATAATAAATTGAGGTTCCTCTCCAGTCTGTAACTACTTTGAAATTTGATATTCTGATCTTGCTGTTTCTTGCTATAATAGTGTCAAGGTCAGAACTCAGTGTTTTCACATGTAATTCCCTTTTTTTTTTTTTTTTGGCACTGGACTGTTGACCTTTGAACTGTCCTGGCAATCACATTTTTTTCTGAGAATAATTGACAAAGGTCATGAACTTCTCTGCCACATGAAAAACAGACAGTAGCTAGTAATTCTGACTCCTGGCCTGCCTTTCTTTTGGACTATAACATTGTTCCAGTTATATAAGATGTCATTTAAAAATAACATGTTTACGAGAAGGGACATTCTGAAAATAACTCTTTAAACTAAAGATATGATTTTTAAAAATGAAGAAAAGAAACAATAGATGCTAAATCAACAATCTATGGTTACTGGAGAAAAAAATTAGAATGAATTATTGGTTCTTTAAGATATTTAAAATTATATTGGACTGTGTGGATCATACTTTTCTTGGAATCATTGCTTATTTTATAGGTTTTTTAAATGACTAGCCAAATTGTTTCTAATACTTTGGCCTGGACTCCAAGTAAATTAGATACCTCTTTTGACTAGCACATGTTTCTCCTTACTTCCAGAATTGACCCTTTAATTTTTATTCATTCAGTTTAGTGGAAGGAATAGTCATGTGGAATAAAATAGATGGAAGCTATGACGTAAAGGTTGTGGATCAAGTCTTGGCTCAGCCATTTTCTGTTGGGTGACCTTGGACCAGCTGCTGAGCCCTCCAGGCCGAGGTTCCCTGCTCTGAGTGGCAGGACTAATCTCAGAGCTTCCAGCCCGCTCCTCAGCGGCTGTGGGAATGAAATGAAGTGAGGAAGCAGCAGTATGTGACTGTCAGAGGTTATCTACATAAGCAGTTTGATATCTGTTTGGGATCAGTCTGCCCATGTGAGAGCCAATCCAGTTTTCTAAAAACTGTCGTTTCTAGAAAAGTCTGACTCCTACATTTTTATTTGCCTTAATTCACATCCTAGATAGCTCACCCCACTTCAGGGGCTGTTTCTTCTGCCAGTTTCCATCCTCAATTCCAGTAAGTAGATCTAATTTTAATTTTTACCATACAGTGCATATAAAGGCTCTTCTAGTGGTAACTAGGATATAAAACCCAATATATCCTGTTGCCTGGTAACATTTCATTCTGCAAAGCCTCCATTTCCAGGACTTGTTTTAATGAGAACACTTGTGGAAATTTTTGAAGATCCTGACTTTTTTTTTTTTTTAAATATATTTTATTGATATTTCACAGAGAGGAAGGGAGAGGGATAGAGAGCCAGAAACATCGATGAGAGAGAAACATCGATCAGCTGCCTCCTGCACACCTCCCACTGGGGATGTGCCCGCAACCAAGGTACATGCCCTTGACCGGAATCGAACCCGGGACCCTTCAGTCCGCAGGCCGACGCTCTATCCACTGAGCCAAACCGGTTTTGGCATAAAGATCCTGACTTTAATTTTCTATTTGTATTTTAAAATTCAGAAAGGAAAAAAACATCAGAAAGGTTGCAATCTGGTGTTTAATATTCAGGCATGCTATATCTTATTTAAATTCACCTGTCATATGGTCATAGGATGTATCAGCTAACATCTTTATCTCAAGTTACCTTTAAAGAAAACATCTGATCTCCAGGAGTATTCTCACAAAGCCACAATTCCAACTAGAGGAATGGACTGGGTGATTTGAGTGTGTGTATATGCTGTACAGTACATGTATGTGGATTTTGTTATTTTGATTTCTTTGGAGAATGCATGAACTAGACAATTAAAAATATAAAATCTGCCCTGGCCGCAGTTGCTCAGTGGTCAGAGCATAGGCCTGCACACTGGAGGGTCTCGGGTTCGATTCCCAGTCCAGGACAAGTACCTGAGTGGCAGGTCCCATCCTACCCCAGGTCCCCAGGTCGAGACTCATGTGGGAGGCAACCAATCAATGTTTCTCTCTCCCGCCCTCCCTCCTCCCTTCCATTCTTTCTAAAAATCAATGGGAAAAAATATCCTCACTCTTTGGGTGAAGATTAAATATATATAACCAGATTGTGCCCTTTCTGATATTTTTCTCCTTTCTGAATATATATATATATATATATATATATATATATATATATATTGCCAATCTGAAAAATTATACCTATTCATTACAAAACAAAATTTAAAGTCAGAGAAATAGAATGTTTAAAAATCATATACAATTTCATTACATAAAGGTAATCACTGTTAAAATTTTTTTGTATTTTTGCACTTTTTTTATAAAGTGTCTTAGCTTTATAAATTTAATCATATTTTATTATAATAAGCATTGTCCCTGCTATTATATGCTGCTTATTTTTAATGCCTGAGTCATATCCCATTGAATGGAGATGATATAATTCGTTAATTCTTTCATTTCTTTTTTTTTTTTTTTTTTTTTTTTTTTTTTAAATATATTTTATTGATTTTTTACAGAGAGGAAGGGAGAGGGATAGAGAGTTAGAAACATCGATGAGAGAGAAACATCGATCAGCTGCCTCTTGCACACTCCCCACTGGGGATGTGCCCGCAACCAAGGTACATGCCCTTGACGGGAATCGAACCTGGGACCCTTCAGTCCGCAGGCCGACGCTCTATCCACTGAGCCAAACCAGTCAGGGTAATTCTTTCATTTCTTTGTGACAGTAATTAATGCTTTGGATTTAAAGCTTTACTTTTTTTTTCATATTACTTCCTTAAAGTCTTTGAAATAGAAATGCTGGATGGAAGGGTATCAGCATTTCTTGGGTTCTTGATACATACTGTTAGGTTGTGATTTGTGATTAAGATGTATTTTTCTCCTTTAGGTATACTCAGGATAATAATGTTCTAAGCCTAGAACAGAGAAAATTTTATGAAGAAAATGGGTTTCTTGTCATTAAAAATTTGGTATCCGATGCTGATATCGAACGCTTTAGGTATGGTAACTATTTGTTATTTTACAGAAAGTATATGTTTTATGCACGTGATGGGAATATAGTAAGATTAGCTTGTGCACGTTTAGTGATTTGGCTCCTTAGGAAACTGGGCTCTGGAGCCAGACTGGCTGGCTTTAATGTTAGCCCCACCACTTAACATTGTTTGTCCTGGGGCCATTTACTTACCCTTCCCATTGTCTCTGTCCCCACATCTGTAAAATGGGGATAATAATAGAACTTATGACCTAGAGTTGTTGTTAGGACTAAATAAGGTAAACATATTGAGAGAAGACTTGGAACAGGGCCTGAAGTGCTGCTAGTGCTACAGAAGTGTTTGCTGTTCTTGAGGTGTAACCAAATCACATGTATTTCTTCAAATGGTCTTCTAAGCTAAGGAGTATTTGAATTCTGGTAGTGAATTCCAGCCTCACAGTTAGGAGGCAGGGACTTCTGAGTTGGCCATTTTTTCCTCCTTTCCATCAGAATTACTCAACCTGGGGCTGGAGGCCAACTTAGTGCAGAGGGAATGCCCTCCACCCCAATCTGTGAATTTTTCCCAGAACAGACTCAGGCAGGTGCTTGGAGCCAGCAGTAAGGACATCATTTGCCAACTTAATTTTCTAGGAATGAGTTTGAAAGACTCTGCAGACAAGAGGTAAAACCAGCTGGATTAATGTTAATGAAAGATGTGACCATTGCGAAGTCAGAATGTGCTCCAAGTGAAAGAGTGATTACCAAGGCCCAAGATTTCCAAGAAGATGAGGAACTCTTCAGATACTGCACTCTCCCTGAGGTACAAGACCTTGAATATTTTTTCCTCTAAGCTAATAGCCCATTTGCATGCTTGCCTCCGAAATCTGTTCTTTTTACTTTACCTAGCTCCTTTCTGATGTGGTCCTAGAGCAGTGGTTCTCCATGGGAGATGATGGTATTTGCAATGTCTGGAGACATGTTTGGTCATCACACGTGAACGAGGAGGGATGGTGTGCTATTGGCTTCTAAGGTGTAGAAGCCAGGATGATGCTAATGGGGCTCTAGGATCCTATAATGCACAAAATAACCCCCTCCCCGAGACAAATGATTATTCAGCCCCAACTGTCAGTAATGCCCTGATTGAGAAACCCCACTGTAGAGTTTGCTAATTACCTTTGGTTGAGAAGGGAAGGAATTCTGTGTTAAAGACTTGATATAAGCGTATCAAAGGGTGAAATTGCTGAAGCTATTCAGTTTAAATTCATTTATTTTTTGTTTTGTTTTGTTTTATGAGGCTGGTCAGCAGAACTGTGAGTTTGATTTTAAATTTAAACTAGTTTTTAAAATAATTATTATTCTTTAAGAGCAATTCATACTTATGAAAATATCCAAGTAGTCCAGAGGGGCATAAAATGAAAAGTAAAGTCTCCCACCCATAGCCTTCTTCACTGCTCAGCTTTCTTATGTACTCATCTCGAATTATTTTGTGTATATGCAAGCATATTTGTATGCCCCCACCTTATAACATGGGAACATACTGGTTGTTACCTTGTTTTTCCAATTTCTGATAGGTCTTAGACATCTTTCCATTAGTATCTCTGGATCTACTTATATTTTTAAAACTACTGTGCATTATTCCACTGCACACATGTACCACAGTTCATGAACCATCCATTTAGAATGGTTTTAAAGGAGACATTACATATAGTACTTATTAGAAATTATAACCCAAGGGCTGTTAGAGAATTTGACTCATAAAGAAAGATTGTACAGATCTGTGGTGTCCAGCCCCATGCGTTGGTGGCCAGAGGGGAAGTGGCCCTTCTGGACCATCCGTTCATCTCAACCTCATGTTATGTGATGGACATGGAAGCTCTGTGGGTGGTTTAAGGATGAAAAGCTCAAGATTGGAGGCCACCTGTGGTAAATGAAGCATTATCAGGATTTTCAGGTTTCCTACATTTCTAAAGTATAAACCATGTCTCTGGTGGTTCATGCAATAATTTTTAGAAGGTATGGAATATTTTAATAGCTATCTAGTTTAATGTGTATTGAAAAATAACCAGCACATCTAACCCATGATCTCGAGGATATTATTAATCAGGATAAGACTAAGTTAAAAGGAGTTAAAGAATTATTAGCTAACTATATTGGGAAAGTACGGCAAAAATGGTGAGGATGGCTTTTGAATGACCTAAGTGAAAAATAAACAGAAAAACAACAGGCTTTATAAAAAACAAGGATCAGGCCTGACTCCTCAGGCTTATTCCTCATACTCAAAATAATTCCAAATGAGTACGAAATTCGTGCACAGGTGGGGTCCCTACGTCTGGCTGGCGATCAGGGATGATCAGGTTCCCCACCTCCCTGCCTCCCCGCCTCCTTCCCTTGATGCCCCCATCGCCACTGCACAGTTCCCCACCTTCCCGCCTTCTCCTTCCCTTGCTGCCTGTGTCCTCCACCACCCACCCCCAGTTTCCCAGCCCAGCCCAGGCCCGGCCCTGATTGGGCACAATTGGGACCTGCCAGCCAGGGCGGGTGATTGGGAGGCTGGCTGGCAGGCCCCGATCTTGATCAGGGCCTGCTGGGCCAGGAGGAGGGGCCAACCACCACCGCGGTGGGCCGATCGGGGCTTGCCAGCCGGAGGGGAGGGACAGGGGAAGGGACTCGGGAGGTTGGCCGCTGGCCACGAGGAGGGAGCTGGCCCTCGGCCCCCCTGGGAAAGGGCCACGTCCACCGCCACCCACCCCTGGTTCTTCATCCCAGCCCAGGGGCTTGGCCCCGATTGGGTGATTAGGGCCTGCCAGCTGGGAGTAGGGACTGGGAGTTTGGCCAGCAAGGCCCATTGGCGATCAGGGCCTGCGGCCGGGGGCAGCTCCTGCATTGAGCGTCTTTCCCCTGGTGGTCAGTGCATGTCATAGCAACCGGTTGTTCCACTGTAAAGGTTGCTTAGGCTTTTATATATATAGATTCCTTATACACAAGATACCAAATAGCGAGGAAGCAGTGAAATGTGCTTCATTTTCTGGAGTCAGACAGAATTGGAGTTTGAATATCAACTTTTTCATGTAGCTGACTCTGCCAGCTTGGGCAATTTATCAGCCTCAGGCTTATTCATGTGGGATATTTGTTTTAAAGGATTATTATTTAGCAGGGACATTAATTTTCAGGGATTACTGTGAGGCTTAATTTGGCTTATTTCATAAAGCCCCTGGCAAGTAGTAGGCATTCAAGGTTGAGTCCTTTCTGTACTTCACACTTCCCCAAAAGGGTTAGGTGCTGGAGGCAACACCCCAGCTGCTGGAGCCTGTGACTAATTCAGCTCTCCCCGTCACATGCTCTCATTGCGACTTATTCTTCATAGCATGTGTCTCAACCACAACTGCCCGTGTCATCATTTGTTTTAACATCTTTCTTCCCACCAGACTATAATATAAACTCTGTGGGGCAGCTCACTGTTGTGTCCCGTTTCCTGTCACTCTGCCTGGTTCACAGACCTCAGTAAAGAGCTGAGTGAATGGTCACACTGACTGTGAGGGTCCTCTGAGCCGCTGTTCTCCTTTCCTTTGGGCTCCTCATGACAGCTGCATGTGGGTTGGGTCCGGTCATGGTCCCTACCCATGCACAGTCTCCATGAAGGAGGAGGAAGCTAGCTTCTCACTGGGCAACTGTCATCAGCTTTGATTGAAAGAAGGGTATACCTGTCCTTCCCAGTTGGTCTCTCATAGAAACTTCTATCTCTCTTGTAGAAAAAGTGGTTAAGTTTCCAATAGGCTCCGAAAAGCCTGTTAATTCAGAGTGTTAGAAATTTCCAGTGATTTCCAAGTGCTCACTTTTTCAGGCTTTGTTTGCAATATTGTGAGATTGGCTTTTTTAAACTATTTGTCATCTTGGTTCTCATAAAGATAGTTGTACTTTGTCCCACTTGCTTGTGCATCTGATTTCTCATGAACTCTTCCCCCTCCCCCCACATTTCCTTTAGATTCTGAAATATGTGGAGTGCTTCACTGGACCCAACATTATGGCCATGCATACCATGCTGATAAACAAACCTCCTGATTCTGGTAAAGGGCTCTTATTTGTTCAGGGGAAGGAAAACATGTTTTATTAAATACGTAAGGTTGATGTTCTGACTATAGCCATGTCTATAAATGCTACACTTTGCATAAGTGAGTATGTGTACTGTTAAAAGAGAGACAACAGGCCTAAAATGGAATCCCTTGTGCTGGCCCACATCCGCACGCTAAGCCTTAATACCTAACCACATTGCATTTCAGTTCCTCCCAGGAATGAAATCTTAACTGGTCAATCTGGGTTTTCCTGGTCAGCACTAGTGAGGTCATCCGCCCAATAGTCCCCCTGCCCCTCCCCTAAAAGAACTGCCTGAACAGTCCTCTTCTCTAGTAACTTCCTTCTCCCTCCACCATCTGCCTACCAAAGCCTTCCATTTGGCACAGCCCCTCCGAGCTCCTTCTATCTGCTGCATTGAATGCTGCTCAGTTCGTAAGTCATTCAATACAGCCAATTAGATATTTAAATTTACCCACTTGAATTTTGTTTTTTACAGTACTTTAATTCAAAATAGCTTATATCATAACAACATTTAGTATAATAGTGATTTCATATATTAACTGTAGGGTTATTACCGCTGGATTTTCAGATGGCAGGATTCTTAAAAATTCAGGTTAATAAACAACTGTTTATATCACATAAGCTCCTATTATTCAACATTTCTAAGCTTTATTTAACCATCCTCACCTGTGATAGTGTGAATTTCACCTTTATTATTATTATTATTAACAAAATTTAAACTATTTTTATAAATCACATACTACAGTTGTTCTTAAAATTTATTTTGCTTTCTAAAATATAGCTTCTAAAACCTTACTTCCTGAGAAACTAATTTAGATGGTAGTACTCAGGAATCTGCATTTTATTTACCATCCCCTGATATTCTTATGCAGATGGCTGTTGGGCCACGCTGAGAAATTTTGCTATACCAGCAGTAGTAAATTGGCCATCAGAGATCTTTTCATCTTTTCTACTTTTTCTTCCTCGAGGGCTGGGAGAGGCTTATGTGACAGGCCTGTAGCTCAACATCACCAAGTCTCCTCCCTAGATGTCTTGCCTGGAGAGATCAGGGGGCCTGGGGAATCAGATTCAGAGAGCAAAACCAGGGCGAAATGTAAATGTAAACGTGGTCATGGCATCTCTGATTCTGCACAGTGATTATATACCAAATGCTTCTAGTTTGGTGAGGAAACCTCTTAGGGGCTTTTTTATTTAGTTAGCTAATTAAAAAATGTTTGCAGACTATCAGGGACCTCAAAGTTGACCACTCTCTTCAATGTAATTAATTAAACTTTGTTTTTTAACACTAGGCCCTGTGCCCAAACCAGAGTTAGAAAGGAATAAAGCACAATAGAGATGATGACATATGTATGACTTGCTAGAAAATAGTGTGAGTACTTGGCTACCCGAAACCCAGAAAAAAGTAGAGGATCTGGAGTCCCTGTGTTGATTTGATATTCCAATTTGGTGCTTATCGCCTGAGGCAGATTATCTAGAATCTAGGACATTGTTTCATTTGTTTGGTTTTGCATTGGTCACTATTCTGGTTTTTCTGGCAGAAGAGAAGAATTCTGAGCGTCTTCTAACAGCAGGTTCCCTTTCAGGCAAGAAGACATCCCGCCATCCCCTGCACCAGGATCTGCACTACTTCCCCTTCAGGCCCAGCAATAGCATTGTTTGCGCTTGGACAGCCATGGAGCACATTGACCGGAACAACGGCTGTCTGGTGGTGCTCCCAGGCACACACAAAGGCACCCTGAAGCCGCACGATTATCCCCAGTGGGAGGTAGGTCTGCTTAGCAGCTGAGCCTTGATCAGAATCTTTCGTTGTTTTAATTTCCCATCACTCTACATAAAGAGCTTTACCCATGAGATGGCATTTCCTCTCACAGCCAAACATTGGTCTAGGATTTGGAATCCTAATCAGGGAAAATTCAAGGATGTTAGAAAAGTACTCATTTTTGCACTTTCAACAAGGGTTTGAAAGCCAATCAACCTGGGGAACTTTGGTAGGTGCTGTAGGATCTGAGATTATAGAGCCTAATTTGCAAAGGTAAGACATACACATTGCACGACCAGATGCATGTGCCAAGCGCCAAGTAATTCTTACACAGGGATTGATGGCTCTGGGAGTGAAAAAGAGGGAGGGCTCATCTTCCAGCTGGAGAGACCAGCAGAAGCTCTGGGGAGGATGGAGCAGTATTCCATTGCGTGGCTGTCCCATGGTTGACTGATTCAACTGTTGATGCTGAAGGACAGTTAAATGCTTTTGAGCTCAGAAGTGATGATACCAATCTGGTTCTTCGAGACCAATAATCTTGGGGTGCGGCACAGGATGTATTGAAGATGTAGGAGTCCAGAGGCAGGGAAACCATAGAGGAGACTTCGTGCTTTACATGTAAGGCAGTACATCTTGCAGCCCCATAATGATGGTCAGAATGGGAAGAGCACCTGTTATTAAGGCAGGAAGAATGAATGTGGTCCTGTAGGAAGTAAAGAGAATATAGCTTTAAAGACTTCTGTCTTAGTGAGACTTTGGTGCACTGATGATTAGTGCTAAGTAAAAAAAAAAAAAAAAAAGAGTCTGGATTTTGATATAAAATCTGAAATTGTGAGATTTGTCAATTAAGGTGAGGTTTAGGGAAGGTTTGGTGCAAGCAAAGGGGAGTTTTGGAGAGCCGCAGGGTCTTGCTGAGTCCCTGGAAGGCTGGCTAGGCCTGATGGGCTGGAAAGTGGGTGTTGTAGCTTGGCGGGAAGAATGGGTTGGGGCACCTGGTATGGGCAGTTGAACCCTGACTATGTCTGGTCTCTTCCATCCTCTGCTCAGATTTGAATCTCAGTGGCTGAAATGGGAGGTCAGTTTGGCTTAGCTTGGGGCATATCCACCCGGCCAGGAGAGAAGTGCACTGGATCAAAGTCCTAACGGAGTTCAGTCTTAGGAGGGGAGATGGGATGCTGCCTCTACCCTGGAGCAGCAGCCCCACCCCTCATAAAGGCTTGTAAACTTTAAATCACTTCTCACTGTAGTTTTTAATAAAGACATAACCTTTCCCTAAAGCAGTGGTCGGCAAACCGCGGCTCGCGAGCCACATGCGACTTGTGAGCCGCAGTTTGCCGCTCTGTTGACTAATGAGTTTGCCGACCACTGTCATATACTTCCCTTTACCTCTTTGCACACAATATGTCACAACTGCCTAATCCTCACAGCTCCCAACTAACATTTAGTCTAGTCCAGTGGTCGGCAACACATTAGTCAACAGAGCCGCAGTTTGCTGACCACTGCCCTAAAGCAATAGCTAACTTTGGAAACAGTTATAAACAAATAGTGTTATAATTTGCGATTCTTCTTTCTTTACTCTGGACGAGACATGAGCTCAGAAAAATTGAACATTTTTTCTCCCCTAGTTTTGGAGAATAGTTTCTCAGAGATACTCCTGAATCATAGGAGAATGATTTATGCAAAGTTCCAGGTGAGGAGACTATCATGCTGAGAAAGAACGATGATGGGTTCGGGCTGGAAAGTTCTCCTGCATTAACCGAAAAATGCAAAGCTGACCTAGAGCTTCACTCATTATTCAGTAACAAAGGGTAGGAGGAAATTCCAAAGTTTTTATTTGGTCAAAAAAAAATCTGTGATTCTAGCATCAACAGGTGACTTTTAAAAACCAGACATCTGACAAGCTTTTGCACAGTTACATTTTTTAAAAGAATCTAACTTATTTATCTCCTCTTGGAAGAACTTAGAGTACCTTTGCTTTTCCTGATGATCTATAAAGTTTATTAATCACTGGCTTCCTCAAATACAGACTTGGCTCTCTTTTGTGTTCTAGGGGGGAGTTAATATAATGTTCCACGGGATCCAGGACTATGATGAAAACAATTCCCGGGTTCACCTTGTGATGGAGAAGGGAGACACCGTTTTCTTTCATCCTTTGCTCATCCATGGATCTGGTCAGAACAGAACTCAAGGATTCCGGAAGGTATGCATTAACAGCACTTTTCAAAGATGAATGGTCAAACACAAAAATGCCAAGATATATTGAAATTTAAAAGATTTGACACTTTTACCGTGGCTGGTAGCTCAGTGGTTAGAGCATTGGCCTGTGCACCAAAGGGTCACGGGTTCCATTCCCAGTCAAGGACAGGTACCTGGGTTGCAAGTTTGGTCCCTGGCCCTGTTTGGGGCATGTGTGGGAGGCAACCAATCCATGTGTCTCTCTCAACAACGATGTGTGTGTGTGTCTCTCTCCATCTCCCCCCCTCTCTCTCTCTCTCTCTCTCTCTCTCTCTCTCTCTCTCCTCTCAACCCTCCCTCCCCTTCACTCTCTCTCTCAAAAAAAAAAATCACTGGAAAAAATATCCTCGAGTGAAGATTAACAACAACAAAAAAGATTTGTGACTTTTAACTAAACTAGCCTTTAGTCCAATTTAATTGCCAGGATATATATTTCATGCTTTTTTTTTGCTTAGATCAGTAAGAAGACGGGCAACCTCAGGATCCCATTCATGATTTGCTTCAGAGCCAGAGCTTACTTAGGAGCTGACAGCCTGTGCTTTGGAGGCAAAAACCATTGCTGACACACTGAAATAATAAAGGTTTTGGATGTGGTATATAGCTCATAGTAACCAAGTAACAGAAAAGCTTATAGTATCATTGCTATTGAGAAAAATATTATTGATAAAAAAAAAAAAGGTTCTGAATTGGCTGTCCAGAAATCAGTTAGCAGGGAGTCATTGTTTTCACCCCTCAGTGTTAGAGCATTTTAAAAATATATATTTTTTTATTGATTTCAGAGAAAAAGAGAGAGGGAGAGAGATATAGAAACATCAATGAGAGAGAGAATCATTGATTGGCTGGGGATCTAGCCCACAACCCAGACATGTGCCCTTGACAGGAATTGAACCTGGGACCCTTTAGTCCGCAGACCGACGCTCTATCCAGTGAGCCAAACCAGCCAGGACTTAGAGATTTTAAACTTAATTATTTCATTGCTTACATTAAAACTTGACAAATTTCTCATAAATTCGCAATTTTTCATTTCTCTAAAATTCAGCACACCTGGCAGTACTGTGGTGTGGACTCACATTTCCCCCTTGGTAACATGACTGTCAGTACTAAATATCGGGGGCTTGTTTGGGCTGAGTGAGGCTGTTCGTTGGTTACGCCAACCCCAGTTGTCTCCCTGAGGCAAAGGGTTCATTGCCAGGTTTCATCTTTCATTCATTCATATTTCCACTGGGCTCAGCAGGGCCAGGATGAGGGTGAGGTGAGAAGGCACTCTCTTCAGGGGCAAAATTTAAGGGGCAGCAACTAAAAAAACTAAAGAATCCAGTTAAATAATATTTGTTACAATAATATTTTGAAAAATCAAAATCACTGCAAAAAAATCCATGATGAGCACAGTGCCAACATTGTGAATCTGAGTGGCTGCAGTGGGAGGTTCTTCACCAGGCAGGCTGTTCCCTAGCACAGACCTCAGCACTGCCAAGCGGGGTGTAGGCTGCACAGTACAAAACATGAGGAGTTTAACATGCTGACTTAGCAACTTTTCAATATTTTTTCAACTACTTTAATGTTTGGAAAAACACTAACCTTTAAAAAATACGTAGAAGCATGTATAAAGGATGCACATTTCCCCCTTTGCCTCAGGGTCCAGTGTGGCTCAGCATGGCACTGGGGCTCTCACATGGGACATGGAGTTTGTGACCACACTGCCTAGAAATGTGATGTTTGGGACAAAGTAGGAAGTCCTTCTGACAGGTGTGGTCGCCTTAAGATAACTAACCTGTGACTGGGAAGGGGAGTTTTAGGTAGTGCCTTGCAGCAGATCTGTTTATAACTTTTTCAAGAATGGGAAGGGTCAAGTAACTTCTGACTTGCCTTCATAAGAGAATAAGACAGGTATCATATACTGTCAGACTTCAAATGTCCTTTTGATTCAAGAGGGGGTTGTATTATTTTCCTTTGTAAGGTATCTTCTCCCCCCGCCCCCACCGCCCATAATCTGTGGCCATTGAAATAACAAGCCATCACAAACTTCATTGAGTAACTTTTGTGACTAAGATGATGAAAAACCCTGGAATATATTCCCTGTTAGCATTTGGGGATATCTACTCCTTAGAAAAAGCAAATGTTAAAAAGTTAAAGACCTCGCCGAAACCGGTTTGGCTCAGTGGATAGAGCGTCAGCCTGCGGACTGAAGGGTCCCGGGTTCGATTCCGGTCAAGGGCATGTACCTTGGTTGCGGGCACATCCCCAGTGGGAGGTGTGCAGGAGGCAGCTGATTGATGTTTCTCTCTCATCGATGTTTCTAGCTCTCTATCCCACTCCCTTCCTCTCTGTAAAATATCAATAAAATATATTTAAAAAAAAAAAAGTTAAAGACCTCTGACTTAATGGAATTATATCCCCTGCCCTATAAATGCCTTTTGGAAATAAATACCACAGCTAGTTAAAAATCTCTTGTAATTTCTCAAGCAGCCTTTAGCTGGGAGGAGAAAAAACTACTGAGCCACAAAGAGACTGATTTAAGGCACCATGGAACAGCTTTCAATCTAGAAATCAAATGCTGAGTGAATAACTGACATGGGATTTTACCCCTTAATATTAATTGGTTCACTTTGCCCAGGCAATTTCCTGCCATTTTGCCAGTGCCAACTGCCACTATATCGATGTGAAGGGCACCAGTCAAGAAAACATTGAGAACGAAATTGTGTCGTTAGCAGAAAAATTGTATGGAGTGAAAGAAGGTGTCTCCCTGAAGGTATGTGTATGAAATGACAAGATAAAGATCTCAGTTTTTGTCTTTTCTTCAGATGCTTACTAATCCTCCTTGTTGATTTAATTTGAGGGTATAGAGTGCTTGTGGTGAGAGCTCTTTGCAGAAACGTGGCTGGGACCCATGAAGAACGCCCATGGAATTTCAGTTTGTACTTGCTTCCCCGGTGTGGGGAGCTGATGGCGTGCTGGCTTCTCTGTGAATTTGGGCTGTCCTGGCGTATGCAGGCTACCTTGTTCCAGGACAGTCAGATAGGATAGAAAATAGAAAACATATTTAGAGGACAGGAAATGAAGGACAACAGGCTACCTCCTGAATGCACACAAGGAAAGTTAAAGGTTTGGACTAGCAATCATAGTCCTCCTTTATTTGTACAGAATAGAAATTTATACATTTGGAAATCCAATAAGACTCCCAGGAAGCAATTCTTAGGCAAGTGTTTGTTTGCATGTACAGAGATAGATCGCTAATGCTTATCAATAAGAGGTGTGAGATACTTCATATGCTTTCCTAGTTCATACACATCACTTGTAAATTATTTGCTTTTAATTAGTGGACATTCAGTGCTGATGAGGATCAATAGAAAAATTATCAGTCAAGGCAAATAGACATATTTGCTTTGTAAACTATGTACATTTTAGCCTGGGAACCAGAAGCTGATCTGTTTTAAATTTACATTAGGTAGTCATAAATGCATGCATTTCCTCTAGGGTGACATGACCCTCGCACAGACGGAGCCTTCCAGTTCAGAGCAGAGCACTACACACCAGTCTGTCAGGATCATTTCCTGAACACCTTCCCAGCTCAAGAATCTTACTTTGCCCTGTACTCCTTTCTCCCCTTAGGACCTATGAATGTACCCCATCTCTGAAAATGCTCTGATCTCACATTTGCAGATTCTAGAAAGTATTGTCCTTCTCCTTTGTCCAGTATGTAAAATGGCTTACAGAGGCAACGTAGTTTGTCAACATAGTTGTGGTTTCCGTCCAACACCCTGAATTTTAAGGCAGGAAAAAAAGTATACATTCAGTTTGAGGTTTGTCATTATTGCACTAAATGAATTACCTCCTGTATTTATTTTAGTTACCTTCAAAGTTACAGTTTATCAACTTTATTTACAATAACAATACAAACTTTTGCTCTATAGTTCTTTTAAGGTACAAACAAAAGCATTTTCATACTCTTTTTCTTATTTTCTTCACCAAAATCCAATGCAGCAGTCATTAGAGCTGCATGCTCCTAATGGGAAAATAGTCCAAGAGGTGGGCCTGTTACGTGACACAAGCTAGACTTCAGAGTCAGGTTGAATTCCAAAATCGTTCTTCTCTCTATACCTTGTTGGTTGCTCAAAAATAAGGAAGAAATAAGAAATAAATTTAAAAGTCTGAATTGTTTTATGAAGAACAAAGAAAAAGCAAATAAACCAATAACCTATAGCATCATTGGCATGATTATGACCTAATCAGGAGTAGATGACTCAAAATGAGTCAGGCAAACCACCTAACGGAAGGCAGGAAGATGGGTAGTGAACTGTTTGTACTGCGACCGAGCATAATAATCAGCCGGCTGCGGACCTGTGATCAACAAGGGGACCCAGTACAACAGGGCTGACAGCTTGGGGACTCCCTGCCTTAGATTGTTTAACATGATATTAGATGTTGGCAAGTAAATTGGAGTCTCAGAATATGGTTTATCTTTTAACTGATATGACTATTGTGGAGGCTTCCACGTCGTTGTCCCCCCGCCCCGCCCCCCATTTAACCATTTGTAGATGCTAGAAATTTACTTTCTTTTATGCTGAAGAGACAAACTGAACTCCTTTTGTTTGGCATTATTTCCAGGATATTTGGAGATTTCGAGGACGGCTTGTGAAAGGACAAAGAGTCAACCTTTGAAACAGCTCTTGGCTATAACTCTTTTAAAGAAATCAAAATGAAATGAGGTTTCTAAGGAGAATATTTTCTGAATGAGATGACACCACTTGTAACAAATCAAAATGCATATATCTTTTCTATCACTTGTAACAAATCAAAATGCATATATCTTTTCTATCACTTGTAACAAATCAAAATGCATATATCAGGTACCTAATCGCATGTGGGCAATTTTGCAGTGGTGGTGTTGCTTTCATGAATGTAAAAACGTAAAAGTGAAATAGTATTTGTTTTAAGGAAAATGAAGTTAGGGTTGCAACCAAATAAAGGTAATTCTGTATAATGTGTGTTAAATCCGTTTGTTTATTTTTTCATTCAATTCGCTCTTTTAAAAAAATTATTTATTAAATTGACTGGGGCCAATTAGCTCTTTACCCAAGCAGAAATAAATGCTTTCAAACTCAGGTTGGGCTGAGTTTTATATCCCTCTCCTGGAAAACACACCACCTACTTACTTCATGTCCCGAGAGACTTCTTTTCAAATATCAGACAACGTATAGCGCAGGCAGGATGCCTTCCGTGACTTCTCCACCCAGCCACCCTCCCTAGGAAAACGGACTGTCCACGTCTTTCCAAAGGAGGAAGACAAGGGTAACATCTGCTACTCCTTATTGGGTAGGGCAGCCGAAACCCTTCAGTGTTTATGAGTGAAACCTAACCTCTTCCAAGGTACAAGGAAAGTTTTAGATACTTTTGGTGTGGTAATTGAATGAGCAAGAGCTGGAGGAATTTATCCTAACAGAGCATCGTCTTTCTATACCAGCTGAGGGCAGCAAGGAGACATAGTCTTTCTCTTTCTTTCTTCTTTTCTTTCTTTCTTTCTTTTTTTTTCCAGTTTAGTAAGAAAGAAATAGAGTCCTTTTCTTGTCATTCCGCTGAACACAGTTTTTCTAAAGCTAGCTTCATTGTGTGTGGGATTTTTTGTCAGTTTCCCTTGTAAGGACATGCAGTTGAAGCTCAGTTCCACCTGCAAACTGGGGAGAACAAGAGTATCACTGATGGGGACTAAGGAAATTGGATTATGGAATAATTGAAAATAAAATGTACATAAGGAATGCCCGTGTAACAGCAGGTATGGAGCACTGTCCAGCTATTCCTTGGGCATTTTGTCCGTGGAACAGAAAGAGCTGATCTTTTTTTTTTTTCTTTTTTTTTTAAATATATTTTATTGATTTTTTACAGAGAGGAAGAGAGAGGGATAGAGAGTTAGAAACATCGATGAGAGAGAGACATCGATCAGCTGCCTCCTGCACGCCCCCCACTGGGGATGTGCTCGCAACCCAGGTACATGCCCTTGACCGGAATTGAACCTGGGACCCTTCAGTCCGCAGGCCGACGCTCTATCCACTGAGCCAAACCGGTTAGGGCAGAAAGAGCTGATCTTGATGATTGCTGAGATACGTCAAACCTTGGGCTTGAGACCCAGACTGAGTCTCCTGGGGGCTCATCTCTCCCCAGAGAAATGAAGGGAAGGCCCTTCCTTCCTGGGCAGCAGCTAGAGCAGAGCACTCGGTCCCCACCATCCAGCCTCCCACCCCTGGGGGCGTTATGCCAGCACAGGCCTGGGTCCCTCTCCAGGAGCCTGAGCTGACCAAGACTCTCTTGCTTCCTCTGCAGTCTCCTGCCTTTTGGCCTAAGACACTGAACCACAGCCCATTTCCGAGCGCCCCAGCTTTGGGAGTGGCACCTGGGGAGGGGCCTGGGGTGGTTGGTGCACCAGCCTTAACCTCCATCGCTTGGAAGTTGACCTGTCAGGGATCTGAAGAGCATCCCGGTCAGGGTGGCTCTGAGCCCCTCTCCCGAGGGTGACACTTGAGGGTGAGAGGCCCACACCCAAGGTGTCACTGCTCTAGAAGAGGATGACAGCTTCGCAGTTGCAGCCCGTTTAGGAACTAAAGACTTGACCCGGGTGCTGACTTGGACACAAGTCACGGAGGCCAGGTCCAGCACAAACCCCAATCACATCAGGCCGTTGTCCCCAGGTCAGCCTCCCAAGATGCAGCTGAGGCAGGTTGTACAGCTGCCCACAGATCCCTGGCGTACAGCGGAAGAGGGTAAGCTTCTGGATTCTGCTGTTGCCTTAAGGTGGGGAGGCCTGAGTGCTCTCCCTCTCAGAATGGGTGGAGGTGCCTTAGCTTTAGCAGTGGTTCTCAACCTTTCTAATGCTGCGACCCTTTAATACAGTTCCTCATGTCGTGGTGACCCCCAACCATAAAATTATTTTCGTTGCTACTTCATAACTGTAATTTTGCTACTGTTATGAATCATAATGTAAATATCTGTGTTTTCCGATGGTCATAGGCTCTACAGCAGCGGTTCTCAACTAGCAACGAAAGTAATTTTATGGTTGGGGGTCACCACAACATGAGGAACTGTATTAAAGAGTCATGACATTAAAAAGGTTGAGAACCACTGCTCTAGAGGGACTAGGGATGTGCTTCTCAAACCTGACTACACATTCCAATCTCCCTGGTACTTTAAAAATACCAATGCCTGGGTCTCAGCCCCTACAACTATGTGTGTGTGTGTGTGTGTGTAATTTTAAAAATTCATGTCTTTTTATCAGCAAGTGCTAATTAAAAAGTCTCTGAATCATTTAATTTTTCCAGCTTTATTAAGGCATCATGAACAAATAGAAATTGTATATATTTAAGATGTACAATTTAATGTTTTTATGTACATGTACTATACATTGTGAAATAGTCATCACAATCAAGCTGGTTAACATATCCATCACCCCAACTTCTAAGGTTCTTATTCAATTAGTCTGGGGTCTGGGCATCAGTATCTTTTTTTTACAAACGTTTGAGGTGATTGTGATGAACAGCTAAGGCTGAGCATCAACCCATGAACCAGAAGGTCACTGTTCAATTCCTGGTCAGGGCACATGCCCAGGTTGTGGGTTTGAACCCCAGTAGGTGCATGTAGGAGGCAGCCAACCAATGATTCTCTCTCATCATTGATGTTTCTATCCTCTCGTACTCTCCCTTCCTCTCTATGAAAGCATATATATTTTTTAAAAGTCCTTGAATCATTTCATCTTTTCTCTGCGTTAGTGAGGTATAATGGACAAATAGAAATTGTATATATTTAAGGTATATAACATTGGCCCTTCCATTTCTGTGCTCAGGATGTCATCACCTCCCCCTGCCTAGACAGACTGGGATTGCCCCAAAGCAAGGTCAAGTTGCTAACACTTGTATCATGCCTTACTATGTGGCAAGCACTTAACTTCTACTGATCTTTTAATCTCATAACTACTTTACAGGGAAAATGCAATCATTATCCCAATTTTATATATGAGACAATGCAGGCAGGCACAGAGAGGTTCAGTAACTTGGCTAAGGTCACACAGCAAATGGTGAAGCTAGGATTTGAACCCCAGCAGTAGGGCTCCTTGCCACTTTGTCATTGGAATAATGCATCAGAAGATCACATATGACTTCATTTATATATTTTTTAGCTAATGACTTTTTGTATAGTCTTAAAACTTTTACATTTTTTTTTTCAAAATTTTAGCTCTACTACAATTCAACTTATATTTCTTGAAATGTAACAGGGGCAGACAGTAAGTGATCTCTAATAAAGATATTGGTTGTGTTTATGGAAGCCAGTGTTATAAAGGGATTCTATTGTATGTACAGAAACTGTCCAGAATCTGCCGATAAAGAATTGTCAGCAAATGAACATGATATAGAATCATAAAATATACTGAACGTAAGAGCTGGAGAGGGTCCTATGGATCATGTAGTCCAACCCCTTGATTTCTTTCATTTATTTGTTCGTTCATTCATTCATTCATTCATTCATTCAAGTATCAGCACTCTTTAAGGACTTTTCATGTGGCAGGCATGTGCTGGGTGTGAAGCACATCAAGATGGCTAGAGCACCTTTTCTGACCACAAGGAGATCAGCCCCAGGCTCTGAAAGTCCTGAGCTCAAAGAAACCTCTGGACTGAAACATGTATCGGCAATTGCTAATTGTGAAAGTAGAATTTAAAAAAACCAACAATACCTTAAAATGATCTTTTCATTTCTATAGAGAATGTATTCAGCCCTAGCCGGTTTGCTCAGTGGACAGAGCAGTCCCAGATTCGAATCTGGTCAAGGGCACGTGCCTGGGTTGCGGGCTTGATCCCCAGTAGGGGGTATGCAGGAGGCAACCAGTCAATGATTCTCTCTCATCACTGAAGTTTCTATCTCTCTCCCTCTCCCTTCCTCTCTGAAATCAATAAAAATGAAATATATTTTTTAAAAAGAATGTATTTGTATACTGTATTAATGTATTACTGTATCTAAAAATTAATTTTGAAAAGTTCATGCAAATTATCCTAGTTAGTAAAAACACAGTGTAATTCATTAGGCTAAGCACAGGGTTTTGAAAGTTGTTTTTTGGTTTATGTCCTAATGAAAATAGTAGATACTACTACAGAAACAAGTCCTTAAGTGAAAAGCCTACTTAGGTTGGGCATGCCTGTTTGAGTTGAGTGCACCTGTGCACTGGCTAGGACCTTGGTGTAGGAACCAGCTTGAGCACAAGGGGACCTACACAACAAGGAGACCGGCCAGTCCATGACCTCTAAGAGAGTTGGACTGCAGGCCCGCTGGCCAGGGACACAAGGGCTTTAGGGAACCCAGGACTCTCCTCTCCCGTTCCTAATTCTGCTTTTCTCTGTGCAGCTGTTTCCTTCTCTCTCAGATCAACTTCTCCTGACTCACAAATATGGTGGAGACTGGCTTCTGCCAACAGTTCTGAATTTGAAACTCCCCTTTCCCACAGAGCAGTCAGACTGTGGAAACCTCTCAGTTTCAATTTGGATTCTTAGGGAAGGGGCTCACTGGCTCATTTTAGGTCAGGTGCCCTGCCCTGATCTGATTATTTTTTAACATTGTAAGTTTCTCTCTTAAATAATGCTAGCAATAGCAAGTACTCCCAATCAAGTGTGCAGGAGATGAAGGTCAGGGGGAAAAAGGTGTGTTAGGTGAGGCAAGGGCAGGGAAGAGAGCTGATCAGAGAAAGTACAGGACTGTCTGTTCATTGGGCAACACATCTCTATTAAAAATACACTGATACAACAAAGAAACCAAGATGGCGGCATAGGTAAACACCTAAACTGCTGCCTCTCACAACAATTTCAAAACTACAACTAAAAGACAAAACGGACACCATCCAGAACCACGGGAAAGCTGGCTGAGTGGAAATTCTACAACTAGAAGGAAAGAGAAAAGTACATTGAGACTCAGAGGAGCTGCGGAAGGCAGAGGTCTGGAGGCGCTCGCGTGCAGAGAGGACTGACTGCTGAGTGCGCAGCTGGCTTTCTCAAGTGGGAGGGAGATAGAGGCTCCCAACTGCGCTGAACTCCAGTTCCGGGCGAGTTTCTGGGAACCCAATCTCATTCGGGGAGAAACTAGACTGTCTGGCAGCGGGTGAAACTCGAGGGCGGCTTTCTCTCAGAGGTGCTTGCAGTGATTACCGTGGGACACTGAGACCCAGGGGCCTCATAGGGCAGGGCTGACGGGAAGCCAAGGCTGTCTGCTCCGCCCTGAGACTCTGCCCCATCCAAGCTGAGCACAGAGGCTTTTGCAATTTTGCAAGTCTTGTCTCATAAGGGTGTCTCCAGCACAGAAGTTCTCCCAGCATAGACACAGCTGATCCTCACAGCCAATTGGCCTGGAGGTCAATTCCTCCCAGTGATACCAACAACAATCAAGACTTAACTGCAACAAGGCTGTACACACAGTCCACAAAGGGGTGCACCAAGAGTGTCCACTTCAGGTAACTGGGGAGGCTGAGCCACTGGGCCCTTAGGACACCTAGCACACAAAGCTACTCTACCAACTCAGGGAAGCAATGAAAATGCGGAGACAAAGAAACAGATCACAAATGAAAGAAATGGAGGAAAGCAAATGACTGGATATAGAGTTCAAAACCATGGTTATAAGGTTTTTCAAGAATTTCCTAGAAAAGGCCAATAAATTTAGCGAGACCCTCGAGGATATGAAAAAGGACCAACTAGAAATTAAACATACACTGACTGAAATAAAAATATTATACAGAGACCTAACAGCAGACTAGAGGACTGCAAGAATCAAGTCAAAGATTTGAAATACAAAGAAGCAAAAAACACTCCACCAGAAAAGCAAAAAGAAAAAAGAATCCAAAACCTTGAAGATAGTGTAAGGAGCCTCTGGGACAACCTCAAGCGTACCAACATCCAAATTACGCCGGTGCCAGAAGAAGAGAGAGAGCAAGATACTGAAAACCTATTTGAAAAAATAATGACCGAAAACTTCCCCCACCTGGTGAAAGAAATAGACTTACAAAGTCCAGGAAGCACAGAGAACCACAAACAAAAGGAATCCAAAGAGGACCACACCAAGACACATCATAATTAAAATGCCAAGAGCAAAAGACAAAGAGAGAATATTAAAAGCAGCAATTACCTACAAGGGAGAAAAACAGTTAATTACCTACAAGGGAGCACCCATAAGATTGTCAGCTAATTTCTCAACAGAAACTATGCAGGCCAGAAGGGAGTGGCAAGAAATATTCAAAGTGATGAATAGCAAGAACCTACAACCAAGATTACTCTACCCAGCAAAGCTATCATTCAGAATTGAAGGTCAGATAAAGAACTTCACAGATAAGAAAAAGCTAAAGGAGTTCATCACCACCAAACCAGTATTATATGAAATGCTGAAAGGTATTCTTTAAGAAGAGGAAGAAGAAAAAGGTAAAGATAAAAATTATGAACAACAAATACATGTCTGTCAACAAGTACATCTAAAAACCAAGTGAATAAAAAATCTGATGAACAGAATAAACTGGTGAATATAATAGAACCAGGGGCATAGAAAGGGAGTGGACTGACAGTTCTCAGGGGGAGGGGGGTGCGGGAAGAGACTGGACAAAAATCATACACCAATGGATGAGGACAGTGGGGGGGAGGTAAGGGCAGAGGGTGGGGTGGGAACCGAGTGGAGGGGAGCTATGGGGGGAAAAAAGAGGAACAATTGTAATAATCTGAACAATAAAGATTTATTAAATTAAAAAAGAAATACACTGATACAGCCCCGGCCTGTTGCCTTGGTTGGCTGGAGTGTCATTCAGTGCATTAAAAGGCTGCAGGTTCAATTCCTGGTCAGGGCACATACCTGGGTTGCTGGATGGGTACCCCCCCCCCCAACTCCCCACACCCCTGTTATGGCTCATATGGGAGGAAGCTGATCAATGCTTCTCTTCCACCTCTCTCTCTCTCTCTCTCTCTCTCTCTCTCTCTCTCTCTCTCTCTCTTCTAATCAATGAACATATCCTTGGGTGAAGATTAAAGGGAAATGGAAAAATAAATACAATGATCCAATCAGCAATTCTTCTTCTGGGTAGTTACCTAAAATAATTGAAAATGGTGTCAAAGAGATATTTGTACAGTGTGTTCATAGTGGCATTACTTACAGTAGCTGAAAGGTGAAAGCAACCCCAGAGTTCATCAAAGGATGAGTGGATAAACTAAATGTGGCCTATACATACAGTGGAATATTATTCAGCCTTAAAAAGGAATAAAATGCCAACTCATGCTACAGTGTGGATGAACTGTGAGGACGGTATGCTAATACTCCGTCAGAAAAGGACAGATCTTGTATCATTCTACCTGTTTGAGGTACCCAGAGTAATCAAATTTATAGGATAGAATGGTGGTTGCCAGGGGCTGGGTGCAGGGGTGGGGGTGGGGAGGGGGAAATGAGTCTTTAATGGGCAGAGTTTCAGTTTGGGAAGATGAAAAAGAGTTCTGGAGATGGATGGTTGTACAACAAGGTGAAGGTAGTTAATGCCATTGAACCGTAGACTTAAAAAATGGTTAAGATGATAACTTGTATGTTACGTGTATTTTACCAAAGTTAAAACAAATAAAACAAAAATAACTTAATCATTGATAAAGAAAACACATCCAAATTTCATAAGATGCTAGGAAGAAGTATACACTCAACTTTGGCAACCTGATGGAAAAGGCTGCTCCCCACTTAGAAAGACTTGGAAAGGGGCACAGAAGGAGTCCAGCCCACCTTTGGCTGGGCCCCTGACTAACTGGGTCAGCCCCAACAGAGTTAGGTCAATCCTTCCTGCACACAGGTCAGCACTGGCGCCTGGGCTTCCTGACTCGGCCCTGGGGGTCTGGTCACGGCTGACGGGGCTCGCCTCTGAGGAAACATCTTTCTCCTCTCCAGATCCCTGAGCAATCTTCTCTTGGTCCTAAACTTGCCTGTGCTGGTCTGTGGGCAGTGAGAGACCAGTGAGAGAGCCAAAGACACAAAAACAAAACAGGACCCAGTTCTCCTCAGGCGCTCCCTTAAGAATCCTCCTCAGCCGAAACCGGTTTGGCTCAGTGGATAGAGCGTCGGCCTGCGGACTCAAGGGTCCCAGGTTCGATTCCGGTCAAGGGCATGTACTGTGGTTGCGGGCACATCCCCAGTGGGGGGTGTGCAGGAGGCAGCTGATCGATGTTTCTCTCTCATCGATGTTTCTAGCTCTCTATCCCTCTCCCTTCCTCTCTGTAAAATATCAATAAAATATATTAAATAAAAAAAAAAGAAAAAAAAAAAGAATCCTCCTCAGACAGGCCGGAGGTGAAATCCCAGCTCCATTGTTTGCTCTTTGTGCAAGTCACTTAACATCTCTAGACCTCAGCTTCTTCATTTATAAGACAGGGTTTCATGGGGTGGCCTTAAGGATTAAATAAGAATGTTGGGGCCCTAGCCGGTTTGGCTCAGTGGATAGAGTGTCATTCTGCAGACTGAAGAATCCTGGGTTCCATTCCAATCAAGAGCATATGCTCGGGTTGCAGTCTCGATCCCCAGTAGGGGGCGTGCAGGAGGCAGCCCATCAATGATTCTCTCTCATCATTGCTGTTTCTATCTCCTCTCCCTTCCTCTCTGAAATCAATAAAAAAAAATTTTTTTAAAGAGTGTTGGCTATATTTCTTTTCTGTTCTTATTGTTTGTTGAAGAGCCTATTCAGACTTCACTTGGTAAAGAGATCTTAAAAAATGAGGTCTATGTTACCAATAAAAACAAAGAAAACCACTCCCAGACCTGTAACAACTATGCCTAGGATGTTGCTAGAACCTTGCAAGGAAGAGAGGTGCCTCAGATCAGCTTCAGTTAGGATGACCCATGGCCGTAATTTTGTGTTGGTCCCTCGTTGCTCTCAAGGAATCAGGCATCTTCCTCCAAAACAAAAAACAACACAAAACACCCACATTTCTTCCATCATACAATGGTTGGGAGGCTTTCAAATTGTTTCCATTCACTCATCATAATTAAAAATAAATTAATTAACACCAGGGTTTTATATATGTACTAGTGGCCCGGTGCATAAAATTCGTTCGGGGCGGGGGGGGGGGGTGGTTTCCCTCAGCCCAGCCTGCACCCTCTCCAATCAGGGATCCCTTGGGTGATGTCTGACTGCCGGCAGTCGGACATCCCTCTAGCAATCTGGGACCGCTGGCTCCTAACCGCTCGCTTGACTGCCTGCCTGATCACCTCTAACTGCCTCTGCCTGCCTGCCTGATTGCCCCTAACTGCCTCTGCCTGCCTGCCTGACCACTCCTAACTGCCTCTGCCTGCCTGCCTGACCACTCCTAACTGCTTCTGCCTGCCTGCCTAATCGCCCCTAACTGCCCTCCCCTGACAGCCTGATCTTGCTCTCAAGTGCCTTCTCCTGCCAGTCTGAACTCACCCCCAACTACTCTCCCCTGCTGGCCTGATCACCCCTAACTGCCTCTGCCTGCCTGATCGCCCCTAACTGCCCTCCCCTGCCAACCTGATATGCTCCCAACGGCCCTCCCCTGCCGGCTTGATCTCGCCCTCAACTGCCCTCTCTGCCTCGGCCCCCACCACCATGGCTTTGTCCAGAAGGAAGTTGGATGTCCAGAAGATGGCTGGTCGACCTGGTCTAATTAACATATTACCCTTTTATTAGTATAGATAATAAATGATGATCTGCTCATTATCAAGATATTTATCTCATTAAATTCAGGTCACTTGAAAGGGATGTGGAAAAACTTGGGCAGGGTGAGTGGGAATGAAAATAATTAGAGGGTTGGAAACTAGGACTTAATAGATGGCAAAGACAGCTTTAGGAAAAAATATTAGGCTGACCAAAATTTTGAATAATCTGAAAATTTTTTATATCTTCCTTTCACATTTCAGAATTTCACTCCTGTCTCACAGGCTCTCTCAGTCACACAAACTCCCTTTCATACATCCCTACACAGAAGTCTTCACTCACACAAGCCCACATTCACCACTTGTTAACACCTGTCCTGTTCACACAGACACTCTTTCATAAATTCCCTCAACAGAGGAACCCAGACACCAGTCAATGCATGTGTACACACACACACACACACACACACACACACACTCACACACTCACACCATATACCAACATTCCAGGTCTCAGTCCCTCAGATTCACCTGACCATTATTCCTGCTTCTCTCAGTTTTCATCCAAGCTCTCCACACAAACCCCCTTCCACAGAACTTATTGAGGGACCATGGCCAGGTGCTGTCGTGACCCCCGGGGGCAATAAAACCAAGTAAGGAACTGGTCTTTTGCTCTCAAGGAGCACCGAGTTTGCTTGAGAAAGGGGTTGGGGAGGAAGGGAAATCATGTAAAAGTCTAAATGCGTGGGGTAAGGAAGGCCCTAAATTGAAGTAGAGCAAAAGGAAAGTGAGGGCAAAGGGGAGAGAAGGGGAAGTGGGGACACAGAAAGAGGCCTCTCCTACCAGGAGAGGTCAGGAAATAGATGTAATGAAGAGAAGGAAGCGCTTGAGAGTAATCTTGAAGAATTAGAAAGACATTGCTAGGTGAGCAATAAGGACAAGGTTGTTCACCAGAGAGAGAATGTGAAGAAAGGGAGAGCCCACATGGCATGACAGGATGTGATATACCAGAATTCAGAGGGCAAGACAGAGGAGATGGGGGTGGAGAGGTAAACAGGGACAAATAATGAAAATCTTTCTATGCCACGCAAAGTAATCTGGAATTTATTCAATATTCAGAGGTAAGTCACTCAGGATGTTTGTTTGTTTGTTTGTTTCACTCAGGTGGAGATTTAACTAATAAAACAAATGGATTAACTCATATAACTGGAAGCCCACAGGAGAGGCACACTATGCTCAGTGTCATTTTCACCTGTTTCCTACTCCATCCTCATCATGTTGTTCACTCTTCTCATGATCACAAAATGGTGGCAGTGGCCTCAGGCACTGCATCCTCACACAGCAACACCCAGAGGCAGAAAATAATTACCTCTTTTTGTGTGTGTCTCCTTTTGAGGATTCAGAATCCTATCCTTGTGTCTCTTTTTAAAAAACTAAGATCCTTTCCCAGAATCTCCCCTACTCCAGCTTCCTCTCACCCCTAAAGTTCACATGCCCTTTCCTAAGTCAGTGTTTAGCAAGGAGATTTACTTGATTAGATGACTAATCAAGGCCTTGCATATGGAGTCCAGGGCTCTCTGAAACCCAGAGCTGACAGAGAACTGGACAAATCTTGGCTCTGTTGGTAGAAAATGTGGTGGCAGTTGCCATCACTATGTTGTGCATCCCTGGAGGGTTTTAGGTGGTGGTGTGGTATAATAAAATTTGCACTGTAGAAAGATGAATCTTACAATAGTTCACAGGATAGAGGAGAATGAGACTAATGGCAGGAAAGCCAGCATCAGAGGGTTTGAAATGATAGCCTATATTAGAGCAAATGCATTCAGGGAAACGGGGGCAAAAGTGGATGGTATTTAAGATATGGAAATGATAGAAGTTAGATACAATGATGAGGGAGAAGGAGGAGTCCAGGTGACCCTTGGTTTCTTGGGGGTACTCCTGTTTCCCTCTGCCAAATTCACCTGAGAGACCCCAGCAAAGCCACCTGGGGATTCTTTAACAGAAGGGCTTCCAAACCCTTATAGATTCCACTGAGAATGAGTGCCATGTGTATATGGTTCCGTCTGTCACCAGCTCATCTTCTTTTTGAATGTTCTAAAGGGGTCCTCAAACTTTTTAAACAGGGGGCCAGTTCACTGTCCCTCAGACCGTTGGAAGGCCGGACTATAGTTAAAAAAAAAAAAACCTATGAACAAATTCCTATGGGCACTGCGGGCCCAGGACGAGTCGGCTGCTAAGCAGGACAGGCAGCGGCACCCAGCGGGCTGGATAAATGTCCTCGGTGGGCCGCATGTGGCCCACGGGCCGTAGTTTGAGGATGCCTGTCAGCAGCTCAATCACCTTTGCTGGTTTCATGCCCCTGATCTCCAAATCTGTGCTTGCCTCAGATCTTTTCTCCTCTCTTTCTGCTCATTCTCAAGGTCGAGAACTCTAGATGGGGTTTCTGAGGTCTTTCTAGGTGTGTGGGCCACAGAGGGTTTTAAGGTGATCAAGACTTAGCTCCACAGCTCTCAGATGTCTTCTTTAAAATCTGTCTGTCCAAGAATGTGCCTGGATGGAGGTGTGAATTCTCCGCTCCCCTTTCCACTTAAAAAAAAATCTTTATTGTTGAGAGAATTACAGATGTCCCCATCCCCCCCACCCCATTGTCCCCCTCAACCCAGTTCCCACCCTGCCCCAGGCCTTCACCACCCTACTGTCTGTGCCCATAGGTAAGATCTTTCATTAATCTCTTCCTGCCTCCTCTCTCCCCTTCCCTCTGAGATTTGTCAATCTGTTCCATGTTTCCATGCCTCTGATTCTATTTTATTCACCAGTTTATTTTGTTCATTAGATTTCTTGCTCATTTATTTTGATTTTTAGATCAATTGTTGATAGAAATGTATATATTGTGATTTTATTGTTCATTTTTCTCCTCTTCCTCCTCCTCCTCCTCCTTCTTGTTCTTCTTCTTGTTCTTGTTCTTCTCCCTCTTCTTCCCTTTTTCTTCCTCTTCTTAAAGAATACCCTTCAAAATTTCATGTAATACTGGTTTAGTGATGATTTGCTTCTTTAGCTTTTTCTGGTTTGTGAAGCTCTATATATGACCCTCAATTCTAAATTAGAGCTTTGCTGGGTAAAGTAATCTTGGTTGTAGGTCCTTGCTATTCATCACTTTGAATATTTCTTGCCACTCCCTTCTGGCCTGCATAGTTTCTGTTGAGAAATCAGCTGACAGTTGTATGGGCACTCCCTTGTAGGTAACTAACTGCTTTTCTCTTGATTCTTTTAAGAGTCTGTCTTTATCTTTAACCCTTGGCATTTTAATTATGATGTATCTTGGTGTGTGTCTCTTTGGGTTCCTCTTGTTTGGGACTCTCTGTGCTTCCTGGACTTGTAAGTCTATTTCTTTCACCAGGTAGGGGAAGATTTCTGTCATTATTTTTTCAAATAGGTTTTCAATATCTTATTCTCCCTCTTCTTCTTCTGGCACCCCCATAATGCAAATGTTGGTATACTTGAATTTGTCCCAGAGGCTCCTTACATTATCTTTATATTTTTGGAATCATTTTTCTTTTTACTCTTCTGATTGGGTGTTTTTTGCTTCCTCTTATCCAATTGTTGATTTGATTCTTGGAATCCTCTATTCTACTGTTCAATCCCTGTAAAATATTCTTTATTTCAGTTAGTGTATGCTTAATTTCTGACTGGTCCCTTTTCATGTCTTTGACATTCTCACTAAGATCCTTGAAAGTCTCACTAAGTCCCTTGAAGCTCTCATGAAGATCCTTGAGTAACCTTATATCCATGGTTTTGAACTCTGTATCCAGTAGTTTGCTTGCTTCCATTTCTTTCATTTGTGACATATTTCTTTTTCTCCACATTTTGGCTGCTTCCCTGTGTTTGTTTCTATGTCTTAGGTAGATCTTCTATGTCTCCTGGAATTGGTAGAGTGGCCTTGTGTAGTAGGTGTCCTGTAGGGCCCAGGGGCTCAGTCTCCCCAGTCACCTAAGCTGGGCACTTGGCCTGGAGGTCAATTCCTCCCAGTGATGTCAACAGCAATCAAGGCCCTTTTCACTTTTTGACAAAAGACCAGCACCTCTTTCCAAAACCTTCCTGAACCTTATTGAAAGTCATTTCTCCAGAGAGTAAAAAACTCCATGGGTATCTGCTTCTGAGGAAAGTTTGGTGAGAATAAAGAAAAGGGAGTATCAGAGGAAAAAAGTTGTGGGCAAGGGATTTGATTTCATCACAGAGACAAACTCATGGTGAAGCTCTGTGTCTTACCTAATTATCTTAGAATCAGAACTCAGAAGGAGATGGTTGTCCCAGAAAGTGTATTAACAGAGTTATTTCATCTGAAAAATAAAATCAAACTTTTGATGACAGAAAGTCTGGATGGACTGGTTTGACTGTAAGAGGGGATGATACAAGGTGCCTTATAATCTGGTTAGCTGGCAGGCTTTCCCCTAAACCAATGAGTAAAATATGCAGCTCCAGTGCTTGATAAAAGCATATGTAAAGCATGCTTATGATGAAATTTTTGTTAAAATATTTTATTAGCAAATGTTCAATAATAAATACTTTTAGAAGTCTTTTTTTAAAATATATTTTATTGATTTTTTACAGAGAGGGAGGGAGAGGGATAGAGAGTTAGAAACATTGATGGGAGAGCAACATTGATCAGCTGCCTCTTGCACACCTCCTACTGGGGATGTGCCCGCAACCAAGGTACATGCCCTTGACCGGAATCGAACCTGGGACCCTTCAGTCCGCAGGCTGACGCTCTATCCACTGAGCCAAAATGGTCAGGGCTACTTTTAGAAGTCTTGATAAAAATCCTTCTTATTCTATTTTCCAGAAGCTGGGAAAGCAAATGACTTTGATGACAGATAACAAATCCTTTTCTAACTCTAGTGGTTTCCAAATTCTTAGCTTTGATCAAAATTGAAAAAAGATTTAATAGACCTGTCAGTTGATAGCTCCTTACAAACAATATTTTTAAAAAATATGTTTTAATGATTTTTAGAGAGAGAGGAAGGGAGGAGGATAGAGAGACAAAACATCGATGAGAGAGAAACATCATTGATCGGCTACATCCTGCATGCTCCTCTCCCTCTCCAGGGATCGAGCCTGCAACCTTGGCATGTGTCCTGGCCAGGAATCAAATAGAGTTCTCTTGGTTCCTGGGTTTATGAGTAACTACTGAGCCACACTGGCTAGGCAACAAACAATATTTGATAATAGATTGCTAATGATTTTTGGCATATAATTCAGAAAACTTTCAAAGAATTGAGTGACATTGCTATAATAAAACTTCTTGCTTCATCTATTTATTTATGAGAAAAACTTCACCAGCTCTTCTAGTCATAAAAATTAAAAAATAGGAAGAATATTGTTGCTGAATCTTTTCTCAGTCTAACAATAATAATAGTTAACCACATATATAAATTAATTTGCAAAAACACACTCATTTCATGAAGATATGCTTAATGACTATTAAACATCTATAATGATTTGCTATCAATTATTAGATAATTATGTTGTTTGCCCAGTTATGCACTAATATTAATTGTAATAACAATTCAACCCAAAAGAAAAAAAATTTAACACTAGGGATTATGGTTTCAGAAACAATATAAACTGGCAGAAAAAGTGTGATAGGGTGATAAATGAAAAACTTACAAGCTTAAAGATATATTGCATTAGAAAAATATTTTGTGAAAAAGTGGAATGGAAAGGTCCTAGGGCCTTGGCACTTGCCATTTCATCCCAGTGGACTGTGGACTGGAAATAAGAGTTAAATGAGAAAGAGAAAAAAAATATGTCAAATTTCCAACTATTAAAGAAGAGCATGCTCATGTGTGGGTTTTTAATCCTCACCTGAGGATATTTTTTCCATTGCTTTTTAGAGAGTGGAAGGGAGGAAGGAAGGGGGGGGGGGAGAGAGAGAGAGAGAGAGAGAGAGAGAGAAACATTGATGTGAAAGAGACATACAGATTGGTTGCCTCCTGCACGCACTCGACGGGGGCCAGGGATCAATCCTGCAACTCAGATATGTCCCTTTGACCAGAAATCGAACCCACCACCCTTTGCTTCCCCGGGCTGACACTCTAACCACAGAGCCACACCAGCTGAGGTGTTCATATGGGTTTTTTTTTTTTTTAATGAATAAAGGTGGTTCTAAAATCACTACTATATTTGGATTTCATTGGAGACACCTAAAAGAGCAATGTAGCAACTTTACTTAAAAATGTTAGTGCCTCATATGACAAACCTACAGGGAACATCATACTAATGGGTAAAAACTAAAACCATTTCCTCTAAGAAAAGGAACAAGACAGGGATGCCTACTTTCACCATTCTTATTCAACATAGTACTGGAAGTCCTAGCCACAGCAATCAGACAAGAAGAAGAAATAAGAGGCATCTAAATTGGAAATGAGGAAGTAAAACTCTCATTATTCACAGATGACATGATATTGTATATAGAAAACCCTAAAAACTCCACCAAAAAACTACTAGATTTAATAAATGAATTTGGCAATGTAGCAGGATATAAAATCAACACCCCAAAATTGGCGGCTTTTTAATACACCAATAATGAATTCTCAGAAAGAGAAACTAAAAAAATCTCATTTACCATTGCAACAAAAAAAACAAAATACTTAGGAATAAACTTAACCAAGGAGGTAAAAGACCTGTACTCAGAAAACTACAAGACATTGAAAAAAGAGATAGAGGAAGATATAATCAAGTGGAAGAATATACCGTGTACATGGATTGGCAGAATCAACATCATTAAAATGGCCATACTACCCAAGGCAATATACAGATTCAATGTAATCCTTATTAAAATACCAACGGCATATTTCACAGAGCTAGAACAAATATTCCAAATATTTATATGGAATCAAAAAAGGCCCTGAATAGCTGCAGCAATCTTGAGAAAGAAAAACAAAGCTGGAGGAATCACAATACCAGATTTCAAATTACACTAAAAAGCCACCATAATAATAAAAAAAAAAAAAAACCTGGTACTGACACAAGAACAGACATATAGACCAATGGAACAGAACAGAGAACCCAGAAATTGACCCAAACCATTATGCTCAATTAATATTTGACAAAGGAGGCAAGTACATAAAATGGAGTCAAGAGAGTCTCTTCAATAAATGGTGTTGGGAAAATTGGACAGATACATGCCAAAAAAAAAAAAAAATGAAACTAGACCACCAACTTACACCATACACAAGAATAAACTCAAAATGGATAAAAACCTTAAATGTAAGTTGTGAAACCATAAAAATCCTAGAAAAAACCATAGGCAGCAAAATCTCAGATATCTCTCATAACAATATGTTCACAGATACATCTGCTAAGGCAAAGGAAACTAAGGAGAAAATAAACAAATGGGACTACATCAAAATAAAAAGCTTCTGCACAGCAACAGAAACCATCAACGAAATGAAAAGAGAACCCACTGTATGGGAGAACATATTTGGCAATGATACACCTGATAAAGGGTTAATATCCAGAATATATAAGGAACTCATTCAACTTAACAAAAGGAAGACAAAAAATCCAATTCAAAAATGGGCAAAGAACCTAAATAGACACTTCTCCAAAGAGGACATAGAGACATATGAAAAAACTCTCAAAGTCACTGATCATCAGAGAGATGCAAATTAAAATGACAATGAGGTATCACCTCACATCTGTCAGAATAGCTACCATCAAAAAAATCAACAAATGACGCTGGCAAGAATATGGAGAAAATGGAACCCTAGTACACTGTTGGTGGGAATGCAGACTGGTGCAACCATTATGAAAAACAATATGGAGTTTCCTCAAAAAATTAAAAATGGAACTGCCATTTTACCTAGTGATCCCACTTCTAGGAATACATCCTAAGAAACCTGAAGCACCAATTACAAAGAATGTATGCACCTCTATGTTCATAGCAGCACAATTTACAATAGCTAAGATCTGGAAACAGCCCAAGTGTCCATCAGTAGATGAGTGGATAAAAAAGCTGTGGTACATGTATACCATGGAATACTATGCAGCAGTAAAAAAGAAGAATTTCTTACCTTTTGAGACAGCATGGAGGGACCTGGATAATATCATGCTAAGTGAAGTCATTCAGTCAGAGAAAGATGAGCATCAAATGATCACACTCATATGTGGAATCTAAGTAACAAAATAAACTGATGAACGGAGTGGATCCAGAGACATGGAAGCATGGAACAGATTGTGGAATCTCAGAGGGAAGGTGAGGGAGGATGGGTGGGAGGTAATCACCCAAAGACCTTGTATGCATATATGCATAACACATGGACACAGACAATGGGATGCTAAAGGCCTGGGGCAGGGAGCAGGGGCAGGCTGAAGAGGTCAGTGGGGGAAAAGAGGGGACATATGTAATATTTTCAACAATAAAGAATTATTAAAAAAAAAAAGTTAGTGTCTCAGACCTGGGTTGCAGGTTTGATCCCCAGCCCTGGTTGGGGCTCGTGCAGAAGGCAACTAAATCAATGTGTCTCTCTCACATCAATGTTTCTCTCTCTCTTTCTCTCCACTCCCTCCCTCCCTTCCACTCTCTCTAAAAAAAAAATCAATGGAAAAAATATCCTCAGGTGAGGATTAAAACAACACAAAAATATTAGTGCCTATAACATGCCTAAAATTATTATAATTATTTAAATTTATAACAAAACTGTAGAGATCAGCTTAAAATCTGTGAAGAGAATCAAAGTTTTTCTTATTCTTTTGGAGGCTAATGGACATTATAGAACATTGCACTCAACAACTGCAGGGTGCATTTCTTCTCTACAAGTGAACCAGATGTTTATCATGACACACTACGTGCAGGTCATAAAGCAAGTCTCAATAAGTTCCAAAGGACTGAAATTGTAGTAAGCATATTCTCTGACCTTAAAATCGATCCAGGAGATATCTGGAAAATCGGTAACTATCTGGAAATGAAATAACACGTATTTATATAACACATGGGTCAAAGAAATCACAGGGGAAATTAGGACACATTTGGGAATGAATGACAATAAAACAATATATCAAAATTTGTGATATGCAAATAAAGCATCATCACTGATGTTTCTCTCTCTCCCTGTCCCTTCCTCTCTTAAATCATAATAAAATATTTTTAAAAGGAAAACTACAAACCAATATCCTTGAACACTGATACAAAAATCCTAAACAAAACAAGAGCAGTAGAACTCAGCAACAACAGGAAGGATAATTCAGTATAACTACATAGGGTTTACCCCAGGAATACAAGGTTGGTTTAACATTTAAAAGTCAATCAATGTGCCCTGACCAGTGTGGCTCAGTTGGTTGGAGCACCCTCCTGTACACGAAAAGGTGGGTTTGATTCCTGGCCAGGGCGCATACCCAGGTTGGGGTTTTATCCCCAGTTGGGGGAATGCAGGAGGCAGCCCAATAATGTTTCTCTCTCACATCAATGTTTCTCTCTCTTTCACTCCTTTCTTCTCTCTAAAAATTAATTTTAAAAAGTCAATCAATCTAATATGTAATTCATGACAGAATAAAAGAGAAAAATTGTATGATTATCTCAATAGATGCAGGAAAAGCATTTGACAATATTCAATAACAATAACAACAAGCCTCTCAGCATTCTAGGATTAGAAAGAAACTATCTCATTCTGATAACATATGTAAAAAAAACAACTGTTGACATCACAGTGATGAAAGACTGAACACTTTCGCCTAAGACGTGCTCACCCACTTCCTTTCAACATTGCACTGTAGACTTTAAGCATTGCAATAAAGGAAGATAAATAAAAAACATACAAATTAGAGGGGGGGGGGAGAAAGGTTAACTTTTATTTATAAGTGACATGACTGTGAACATAGAAAACCCCAAAGACTATACAAAAACAAATAGCACTTCTATATAGTAGCAGCAAATAATTAGAAAACAAAAAATTTTAATTCCATAAACTTAACAAAAGCTGTGCAGGGTTTCTACACTGAACATTAGAAATTGCTGCAGAGAGGAATTAATGATAAAAATAAGTAGAGAGCTCATGCTCATTGATTAACAGACTTCATGTTGTTAAGAATAAAATTATCGCCAAAACCGGTTTGGCTCAGTGGATAGAGCGTCGGCCTGCGGACTGAAGGTCCCAGGTTCGATTCCGGTCAAGGGCATGTAACTTGGTTGCGGGCACATCCCCAGTGGGGGGTGTGCAGGAGGCAGCTGGTCGATGTTTCTCTCTCATCGATGTTTCTGACTATCTATCCCTCTTCCTTCCTCTCTGTAAAAAATCAATAAAATATATTAAAAAAAAAAAAAAAAAAGAATAAAATTATCTCCAAAATGTTTCTAAAGTACATGTGAAAATGTAGAATAACTTAGAATAACAGAGGAAGAGCAAAGTTGGAGATCTTATACTACATAACTTTAAGACACTATATAAAGGTACAAAAATCATGCAATGTGGTATTCACATAAGGGGAAGACAAAAAGATCAATAGAACAGGATAATCCCACAGATATATGGTAAACTGATTTTTGACAAAGTCATCAAAGCAATTCTTGTGGAAAAAAATTTAATCATCAAATGGTGCTAGAACAATTGGATATCCATAAGGAAAAGAAATGAATGTTGACTCCTATCTGATATCATACAGAAAAAAATTCAGTATGGATCATAGACCAAACATAAAACTTGTATAAGAAAATAGAGAAGATATTTGAAATCTTGGAGTAGGTAGAGTTCTTAGAACATAGAAAGCAAAAATCATTAAAAACACTAATTGTACTTCATTAAAATTAAAAACTGCTGCTCATCAAAAGACGCAGTTATAAAAATGAGCAGGCAAGCCACAGGTCTAGAGAAAATATTTGCTGTCAAAGTATTTTAAAAATATATTTAAACTTTTTATCATATAAGATCTATAGTAAAAAGACAAACCACACACACACAAAAAAAAATGGGCAGAAGACCTGAACAGAAACTTTACAAAGGAATATATACAAATGGCCAATAAGAACATGAAAAACTGCTCACTATCCTTTCCATCAGGGAAATGCAAATAAAACCCTAATGTAATATGGTTTTATCAGCACCCACTTGACCAGCTCAATTAAAAACACTGACACTACCAGATGTTGGCGAAGACGCAGAGCCGCTGGAACTCATACACTGCTGGCTCCTCACACTCTAGACAAGTGGTTCTCAACCTTCCTAATGCCGCGACCCTTTAATACAGTTCCTCATGTTGTGGTGACCCCCAACCAGAAAATTATTTTTGTTGCTACTTCACAACTGTAATTTTGCTACTGTTATGAATCATAATGTAAATATCTGTGTTTTCCAATGTCTTAGGCGACCCTGCTAGCAGTTCTCAACCTGTGGGTCGCCTAAGACATTGGAAAACACAGATATTTACATTACGATTCATAACAGTAGCAAAATTACAGTTGTGAAGTAGCAACGAAAATAATTTTCTGGTTGGGGGTCACCACAACATGAGGAACTGTATTAAAGGGTCGCGGCATTAGGAAAGTTGAGAACCACTGCTCTCTAGACTTTTAGTCATAAAGGTGACAGTTTAACCTTCACCCTCCACTTTAATTTGTACAGGACCCGGGCAAGAAGAGGCCTGTCTCAACTTTTCTCTCATCTATAAAATGGTGATAATCTCCACCTTCCCCAATGGGTTATACTGAGATTTAAATGTGGTAATTTAGGTCAAGCAATCATACATACGCTTCCTTCTTAACTTTTCCTTGAACAGCTGACTTTATGCTTGGAAAAGTACATTCTGTCCCACCCTTTCTTTATTTATTTTTCTTTTTTAAAAATATATCTTTATTGATTTCAGAGAGGAAGGGAGAGAGAAAGAGAGATAGAATTCTACATCAATGATAAGAGAGAATCTTTGATTGGCTGCCTCCTGCACATCCCCTACTGGGGATCAAGTCCGTAACCCAGGCATGTGCCCTTGACTGGAATTGAACCTGGGACCCTTCAGTCTGCAGGCTGATGCTCTATCCACTGAGCCAAACCAACTAGGGCTGTCCCCACCCTTTCATGCCACAGGACAGCTAGTGTCTGCTTCTCTCTCCCTAGCTACTTCCGGAAGGAAGAGAGTCTCAAAGATCAGTACCTGCCTCCCTCACACCCAGATTTCCAGCTGCTGCTTCTCTGCCTGTCCATCATTAGCTGCCCTCCCTGGAACTGCTTGTGTCAAAAAGTGCAAGTGGCAGAGATCTGGGCTTTTTTTTTTTTTTTCCTTTTTAATTATAATTTCACTAGAATTGACAACTTATGCTCTTAAGGCACTGTAAGATCCTAGAGTAGCCACTTCCTTGCTATACTTCAGTGAAAACAAAAAACAAATCAAATAAAAATTTTCTGAGGTAGAAGGCAGCAGCCTTTCTTGGGGATTGGCAGCGAACTGGCACGGAAGGTGCCCTGGCAACAGAGATTGCCACGCTCCAGCAGAGATGGCAGAAGAACTGATGACATGAAGGATGCTGCTTTTGCCACAAGGTGCCAAGGGCTACTGTGGGTTTTTTTAATTGTCACCCAAGGATATGTTTTTTAATTGATTTGAGAGAGAGAGAGAGAAACATAGATTGGTTGCCCCTTGTATGCACCCCAACCAGGGACTGAACCTGCCACCTATGTATGTGTCCTGATCGGGAATCAAACCTGTGCTTTTTGGAGTATGGGACAAAGCTCCAACCAATTGAGCCATGCCAGCCAGGGCAGGGCTACCCCTTGAGTCTGCACAGACCTCTACACCCCGGCTCAGGCAGCTGACTCCTGCGCAGGGAATGAGCTCCAAGGGTGAGGTCACAGGGAGTCCAAAGAGTGGGGCTATTGCTTCCCCCCAGGCTGATGCTGCATGGAGGGGAGTGCTTTAACCAAGAAAGATGGTGTCTGCGGTGGGAGAGGAACTCAGCACAGGGATCTTGGCTGCTGTTCCTTCAGCTCTCTCCCCCGAGCCACAAACCCCAATCTCTCTTCACACAACTCTAGTCTTCTCTGCTCTACCTCCACTGGAGCCCAGGGTGAGTGGCTTCAAATGAGATTTTGTGTGTTGGCCCTTTAAAAGGGCACCTCTGTCTCTAGCTGACTTACGTCTCGTTGGCAGAGAATCCCTGCTGGTTTTCACAGCCAGATGTTTTATGGGTGCCTCTACAGCTCTGGCTTGGAGTTGAGGCCCCACATTCCTCAGAGGGAACTTTTGCAGCTGAGATATCCCTCCGGATTCTCAGCCACCATCCATGAAACTGGGCAAGCCTTTTCATAGCTCCATTCTTCCTACCAGTCTTGATGTGGCTTATTCTGTAAATCCTTGGTTAAAAGATTTCTGTTCAGCTAGTCTTTGGTTGGTTATTCAGATTGATTGTTCTATATTTTAGTTGTAATTCCAGTTTGGTTCTGGGAGAAGGTGAGTATAACTTCTACCTACACTGCCACCATCTTCACACCCCATTGTAAGACAAGTTTAGATTGCCTGCCTTGCTCTCCCTCCCAAAGCACCCTGTGTTCACCCTCCGAAAATTCTTGTCTTCCTTTACATAGGGGCTTTCTTAGAAGCTTTTCTGCCTGCACTGACCTTTCCAAGAGAATGCTTTGTTTTTATCTATGCCTTTGGTGCACACAATTTACGCTGTCATTAAAAAAACACACACAACAGTTTCCAGTGTGTATATCTTCCAGGTTGGACTGTATACTATTGAGGGCAGGGACCCAATTATGTAATACTTATTAATTGTTCCTGACAAAAACCATTCTAGATATAGACTCTCATCACTAAATGACCAGTTCAGATGTCCCCAAAGTGGTCCATAGAATGTTAATAAGAACTCCATGAATGAAGATGGTGTGGTCAATTACATTTGGATAATGCTAAACAAAAACAGATTTTCCAGCCCTTTCATCTTGGAGCATCTTGGAACACTAGTGTGTCTAAACTTTGGGGAACCTATGCCTTAACATATTCCCCAGTGCTGTAGGATAATGCTCTGGTAAGATGCATTTTGGCATCTAGTAGGAGGAAGCGGGCCAGGGATCACACCTGCCATTTTCCAGTCCTGTGGTTCCCCAGGCCTGTTGTGTAGGGCTTAGCCCAGCAGAATCCCCACACAAGCTTGCCTTCAAAAGCATCCTCAGGAGGATGGAAAGATGGGATCCTGTGTGTCTTTTTCCTTTGCCATGGCTCAGTCTCTGCTCATGCTTCCTGAGGTGACTCAGTTCCTCTCTTCTCTTTGCCTGCCTCAAGCAGTGCCTACACACAGCTGTCTGTCTGGCAGAGTACTGGCCCAGCTGCCCAGGACCGTGGCTGACTCAGAATACAAGCCATACATTCACTGGATTTCTGGACAGCCAGGGACCCCAGCCAGCGAGGCCCACACTTCTTATCCCACAGACCTCATTTATATGTTCTTCCATGGGCTTTGCCAATGCAGCCTTTCCTTTCCTTTTGCCTAGAGAGCCTATCCTGAAAGAAAGCAGCTGTTTCATCTGAGAGAGAGAGAACGAGTGAGAGCCCTTTGTTCAAAGACATAGCCAACTCTCCAGGTGCTAGCTCAGGCCCAGGTTATCAATAATACCTCTGTCCCTGCAAAGGTGTGCAGGATCCTGCCCTCCAGGCACTCTCTGGCTAGGAAAGTGCCTGATACCAACATGGAACAAAGAGCAAGCATCTGCTGGTCTCTGTGAAGTGCTGGATGCACCAGACTGACAACAGGCCGGGAGGAAGTCGGAGCAGAGAGACAGCAGGGTGGTGTTGTGGCTACAGGATGGCTCAGAGAGAGATGAGCGGAATCTAGACAGATTGGTAAAATTTTTGTGTTTTTTTTATATAGCATCTTCACCTTTTTTTCTCTCTGGATTATAAAATGATTGCATGATCACTGTCCAAAACTTGAAAAATACAAAAACTCTCAAAAAAAAAAACAAAAAAACACTAAAGGAAGAAATGGACTACTAATACTGTAACTTTTTCTCAATGCACATATATGTATTTTTAATACAAAATTGGATGAAAAAATTGGATGAGTCTGTGAATGCGTGTGTATGTATATATACAGGGTATCCCCAAAAATGTATACACACTTTGAGTAATTATTAATTCCAAAGGGTTAAATCTAAAAAGAAAGAAACATTAGAATTAATAATTATTCAAAGTGTGTATACATTTTTGGGACACCATATATATATGCACATGCACATATACTTTGTATAATCAGAATAAACATACCAGGTACGCTTGGCAGTGGTTCTCAACCTTAACTGTTCATCACAATCACCTCAAATCTTTGTTAAAAAAAAAAAAAAAAAAAAGATACTGATGCCCAGACCGCAGACTAATTGAATAAGAACCTTAGAAGTTGGGGTGATGGATATGTTAACCAGCTTGATTGTGATGATTATTCACAATGTATATCAAAACATTAAATTGTACACCTTAAATATATACAATTTATATTTGTTCATGATGCCTTAATAAAGCTGGAAAAATTAAATGATTCAGGGACTTTTTAATTAGCACCTGCTGCTAAAAAAGACATGAATTTTTCAAATTACACACACACACACACACAGAGAGAGAGAGAGAGAGAGAGAGAGAGAGAGAGAGAGAGAGAACTGTAGAGGTTGAGACCCAGGCATTGGTATTTTTAAAGCACCAGGGAGATTGGAATGTGTAGTCAGGTCTGAGAGCACATCCCTAGACCCTAGAGTAAAGCTAAGGCACCTCCTCCCATTCTGAGAGGGAGAGCACTCAGGCCTCCCCACCTTAAGGCAACAGCAGAATCCAGAAGCTTACCCTCTTCCGCTGTACGCCAGGGATCTGTGGGAAGCCGTACAACCTGCCTCAGCTGTATCTTGGGAGGCTGACCTGGGGACAACGGCCTCATGCGATTGGGGATTGTGCTGGACCTGGCCTCGGTGACTTGTGTCCAAGTCAGCACCCGGGTCAAGTCTTTAGTTCCTAAACGGGCTGCAACTGCGAAGCTGTCATCCTCTTCTAGAGCAGTGACACCTTGGGTGTGGGCCTCTCACCCTCAAGTGTCACCCTCGGGAGAGGGGCTCAGAGCCACCCTGACCGGGATGCTCTTCAGATCCCTGACAGGTCAACTTCCAAGCGATGGAGGTTAAGGCTGGTGCACCAACCACCCCAGGCCCCTCCCCAGGTGCCACTCCCAAAGCTGGGGCGCTCGGAAATGGGCTGTGGTTCAGTGTCTTAGGCCAAAAGGCAGGAGACTGCAGAGGAAGCAAGAGGGTTTTGGTCAGCTCAGGCTCCTGGAGAGGGACCCAGGCCCGTGCTGGCATAGCGCCCCCAGGGGTGGGAGGCTGGATGGTGGGGACCGAGTGCTCTGCTCTAGCTGCTGCCCAGGAAGGAAGGGCCTTCCCTTCATTTCTCTGGGGAGAGATGAGCCCCCAGGAGACTCAGTCTGGGGTCTCAAGCCCAAGGTCTGACGTATCTCAGCAATCTTCAAGGTCAGCTCTTTCTGTTCCACGGACAAAATGACCAAGGAATGCTGGGTCAGGACCTCCCCAAGGCCCCTATCCCTGACCTGAACCAACTCTTCACCTCACCTCTTCCTTCACTATCCCTCCTTCCCCTCCCATAAGACCTGACAAGGTGATTCATTTTCAGAACAATGAAGATCTACCCATTCAAGGTTATCTTCTTTCAGAAAGATAACCCTTCCCTTATATCACTTGCTTACCCTATCCTACTCTAAAGTGACTCTTCAGCTAACCAAGAGAACTTGCTCTTGGGATACCTTTCTGGTAGAGCATTTGCTACCTACACACTCTTGTAACTTCCTCTTGTCAATACTATTATGATATTATCATGTTCCCATGTCTTTCAAAACATTTCTGATAGATACAAACTCCTCTCATACATGCACCATAATGTGTGCCCTGCTGTTTTATTTAGATTGTTCCAATTTTTCACTTTTGTAACAAATATACTTTAAACTCCCTTGTACATGAATTTTTGTACATGAACTAATAAGTATGGGATTTTTTGATGGGGTTGGGAGTTGTACTTTAGTATGAGAAACAGTACAGAGGTGGCAAAAAGAGGTGGAATAAATATAAGACAAATTTAGGGAACCAGGGAATTATAAAAGAAAAACAACCCTTGAATTCAGAGTGATGTTAAAAATATTTAATTGGCACAGGATTAACACTGACCAATCTGAATCAAGGCTAGCTGTGAGAACAGAGAGCAGGGTTCTCAAGGTTCCCTGTTGGGCCAAGCATCACCCCTCTAGATAATGGATTATGGAAAGTGGGGGTTCTAGACGAAAGCCTGGGGCACCTGGGGTAATAGAGGGCATTAGGAAGATGGCTCCGGAAAGCAGCTATTGATCAACTGGTGAGGAAGTATTTTGATATTTTCTTTTATTTATCTATTAGATCTTTATTGTTGAAAGTATTGCATATGTTCCCCCCCCCACCCCCACCCATTACCACTTCTAGCCTGCCCCTGTCCCTGCCCCAGATTTGCACCACCCTACTGTCTGTGCCCATGGCTACGCATATATGCATACAGATTCTTTGGTTGATCTCTCCCCATCCACCCTCCCCCACCTTCCCTCTGAGATTTGTCAGTCTGTTCCATACTTCTGTGTCTCTTGATCTATTTGTTCAACAGTTTATTTTGAAATTTAGCAACTTGCCATAACAGTACTTGCGTGCAGAATATCAGCTCCTTTATGGGTGATCTCATGGCAGTACTCCACGCAGCTGTAGAATGTTCCATGTCTTTTTCAAAGCTTTTCTCAGCTAACACATCATCCGTCCTAATGGTGATGGTGGAGGGCAAATGTTTCTTGGCTTCCTTGTAGAGATACAGGAAAAGCGAGACACAAAGAAGGGCTTATAACTGTCTCTATAGACTCAAGGAAGTCATTGGTCATGCTGGGAATAGAACATGAGGCTAGTGATGCATATTCGCTCGGAATGGAGACAGCTCCTGACAGACAATTTCACTGGGAGGCTTCTAGCCAGTTTCCATCAGGACTGATAATATTTCCATGACACACAAAGGCAAAAAGCTATAAAGAAGCTCATGACACTCTGGCTAGGTCTTAGAGAAATGAATGTCTTTCATAGGGAAGTAAGAAACCAGAAAGGTTTTAGAAATGTTGTCCTGACTACCGAAGTCCTCATTTTCCACACCGTGTCAACATAGTCAGCTCTAGAGGGACTTCAAATGAGTTAAAACTTTTTTGCAAACTGTCACTATCTTGTTCAATAAACAAGCCTTTATATTTACATCTAAGGTGTTTCCTTTGCACTGATCCTGAGGCTTGAGGAGGTGGGAGGAAAGGTGTTCATATATATTCTTCATGGGGGCTCCTAAGGAAGCTGAGTTCTGGGGACCCCCTGGTTTCAAGGGTTATGAGTCTCCTTCTTGGTACAATCCTTAACTCACTCTATCAAATGGGCGGTGGTGGGAGGTAGGGCTCAGGAGCATAATTAGTCTATTGGAAAGAAAGTGAAATAAAGGAACATGTTATAGCCGTGTTTTTTTTTAGGGTTTTTATTTTATTTTATTATTATTTTTTAATTTAATAAAACTTTATTGTTCAGATTATTACAATTGTAACTCTTTTTTCCCCCCATAGCTCCCCTCCACCCGGTTCCCACCGCACCCTCTGCCCTTACCACCTCGCCCCACTGTCCTCATCCATAGGTGTACGACCTTTGTCCAGTCTCTTCCAGCAACCCCCCCACCCCTTTCCCCCTGAGAATTGTCAGTCCACTCCCTTTCTATGCCCCTGATTCTATTATATTCACCAGTTTATTCTGTTCATCAGATTTTTTATTCACTCAATTTTTAGATTCACTTGTTGATAGACATGTATTTGTTGTTCATAATTTTTATCTTTACCTTTTTCTTCTTCTTCCTCTTCTCAAAGAATACCTTTTAGCATTTCATATAATACTGGTTTGGTGGTGATGAACTCCTTTAGCTTTTTCTTATCTGTGAAGTTCTTTATCTGACCTTTAATTCTGAATGATAGCTTTGCTGGGTAGAGTAATCTTGGTTGTACGTTCTTGCTATTCATCACTTTGAATATTTCTTTCCACTCCCTTCTGGCCTGCATAGTTTCTGTTGAGAAATCAGCTGACAGTCTTATGGGTGCTCCCTTGTAGGTAATTAACTGTTTTTCTCTTGCTGCTTTTAATATTCTCTCTTTGTCTTTTGCTCTTGGCATTTTAATTATGATGTGTCTTGGTGTGGTCCTCTTTGGATTCCTTTTGTTTGGGGTTCTGTCCACTTCCTGAACTTGTAAGTCTATTTCTTTCACCAGGTGGGGAAGTTTTCAGTCACTAGTTCTTCAAATAGGTTTTCAGAATCGTGCTCTCTCTCTTCTTCTGGCACCCCCGTAATTTGGATGTTGGTACGCTTGAGGTTGTCCCAGAGGCTCCTTACACCAGGGGTCCTCAAACTTTTTAAACAGGGGGCCAGTTCACTGTCCCTCAGACCATTGGAGGGCCAGACTATAGTTTAAAGAAAAAAACTATGAACAAATTCCTATGCGCACTGCGGGCCCGGGATGAGTCAGCTGCTAAGCAGGACAGGCAGCAGCACCCGGCAGGCCAGATAAATGTCCTCGGTGGGCTGCATGTGGCCCGTGGGCCATAGTTTGAGGACACCTGCCTTACACTATCTTCAAATTTTTGGATTCTTTTTTCTTTTTGCTTTTCCGGTTGAGTGTTTTTTGCTTTTTTGTATTTCAAATCTTTGACTTGATTCTTGTGGTCCTCTAGTCTGCTGTTAGGTCTTTGTATAATATTTTTATTTCAGTCAGTGTATGTTTAATTTCTAGTTGGTCCTTTTTCATATCCTCGAGGGTCTCGCTAAATTTATCGGCCTTTTCTAGGAAATTCTTGAAAAACCTTAAAACTGTGGTTTTGAACTCTATATCCAGTCGTTTGCTTTCCTCCATTTCTTTCATTTGTGATCTGTTTCTTTGTCTCTGCATTTTCGCTGCTTCCCTGAGTTGGTAGAGTAGCTTTGTGTGCTAGGTGTTCTATAGGGCCCAGTGGCTCAGCCTCCCCAGTTACCTGAGGTGGACACTCTTGGTGCACCCCTTTGTGTACTGTGTGCACAGCCTTGTTAAATCTTGATTGTTGTTGGTATCACTGGGAAGAATTGACCTCCAGGCCAATTGGCTGTGAGGATCAGCTGTGTCTACACTTGGAGAACTTCTGTGCTGGAGATACCCTTGTGAGACAAGACTTGCAAAATTGCAAAAGCCTCTGTGCTCAGCTTGGATGGGGTGAAGTCTCAGGGTGGAGCAGACAGCCTTGGCTTCCCGTCAGCCCTGCCCTATGAGGCCCCTGGGTCTCAGTGTCCCTCAGTAATTGCTGCAAGCACCTCTTAGAGAAAGCCGCCCTTGAGTTTCGCCTGCTGCCGGACAGTCCAGTTTCTCCCCGAATGATTGGGGTTCCCAGAAACTCACCTGTAACTGGAGTTCAGTGCAGTTGGGAGCTTCCTTCTCCCTCCCGCTTGAGAAAGCCAGCCACGCACTCAGCCACCCGTGCACTCAGCGGTCAGTCCTCTCTGCACGTGCGCATCTCCGGACCTCTGCCTTCCGCAGCTCCCCTGAGTCTCAGCGTGCTTTCTCTTTTCCTGACAGTCCAGATTCCCCCCTAATGAGTCTGGTTTCCCAGAGTCCTGCCCGAAACTGGACTTCAGTGCAGCCGGGAGCTTCCATCTCCCTCCCACTTTAGAAAGCCAGCCGCGCACTCAGCTGCCCGTGCACTCAGCCACCTGTCCTCTCCGCACGTGTCTCCGTACCTTAGCCTTTTGTAGCTCCTCTGAGTCTCAATGTGCTTTCCTCTTTCCTTCTAGTTATAGAATTTCCACTCAGCCAGCTTTCCTGTGGTTCTGGATGGTGTCCATTTTGTCTTTTAGTTGTAGTTTTGATATTGTTGTGCAAGGCAGCAGTTTAGGTGTTTATCTATGCCGCCATCTTGGTTTCTCCCGCATGTTATAGCCTTAACATTAGGTATAGGCAATGGGCTTTTATTTATTTATTTCAGGATAGAGCTTACTGTTGGGCTATGGCATCTGGTGATCTCACTTGCATGAAAACCCTCTCACCAAAGATCATTTCCACCTACAATTATGATGGATCAGGTGATATGTTGAGTTGCTGCCCTTATCAAAGTTAAAATTGCACTGACAAAGTTAAACAGGAAAGGAGGACTTTATCCCAGACTATTTCAATAGAAGAGAGAGAAGAGCTGGGGTGGGGGGAATAGCAGGACACCTGTGTTTGCTAGTTGGCCTTCACAATTGGAGTAAGAAACCCACCAAAGTCAGGCATGTACCCTCCTATAGAGACTGGAAGGAGAAGGTGTTGTCACCTCCAATGTTTTCGTTTCAAAAAGATGGTTCCCAGGTCCCTGGGAAATAAATTTCCTGGGTTGCAAAACTAGCAAGAAGCTGATCTCTGAACACATAATAATCTGGCCACTCAGTGTGTGTGTGTGTGTGTGTGTGTGTGTGTGTGTGTGTGTGTGTGTATTAGAGGCCTGGTGCATGAATTCGTGCATGAGTGAGGCCCGGCCAGCCTGGCCCGGGGGTGGGGGTGGGGGGGGACTTGGGCAGTTGGCCAGCCTACCTGCTGGTCGAACTCCTGGTCGAGGGGACAATTTGCATATTAGCCTTTTATTACATAGGATATACACTGAGTGGCCAGATTATTATGCGTTCAGAGATCATAATAATCTGGCCACTCAGTGTATTTCAAAAGGACAGAATAATTGCAAGTTATTACTTACTTAATTGCAAGTTTCCTAAAGTAAATGCTCTAAATAAAGAAAGGTCAGGGGCCATAGTCAGGAAGAAACCTGTGCAAAGTTTAGTCAAGGTGAAGAGAATGTTAAGGCTGTCTTGCTCGCCCTCTAAGGCAATTCATAAATTAATTTCTTCTGATTGAGGAGAACCCTTAACCCAGTGATACACAAACTTGGACATCTGAAGTCCCTGTACAGGTACCTTCTTCTGAATAGTCCATTGAAATGAACTCATAAATACTTCCTTTTAATGCCTTCAACTAAGAGTGTTTTCACTGATTAAGTCAACAAACATTTATGGAGTATCTATTCTGTGCCAGACACCATTTCAGGTATGAATAAGGTGGAAACTTCTCCTAAAAGAGACCTCACAGTAGTGAAGGAGATAGAGGAGTAAATGAACATTTAACATATAATGTAAAAATTCCTCAAAAAAGCCAAACATGACCCAACAATTCCATTCTTAGGTATCTACCCAACAGAAAGGAGAACATCTGTCTATACAAAAACTTAGGCAAGAATGTTCAGAACAGCATTATTCATAATAACCAAATGGTAGAAACAACCCAGATGTTCTTTAACTGGTGAATGGATAAATATGGTCTATCTCTACAATAGACTATTACTCAGCAGTAAGAAGGAATGAGGTATTGATACATGCTACAAAATGGAGGAACCCTGAACACAGTGTTATGAAAGAAGCCAGTCACAGCAGGTCACGTGTTTATAATTCCATTTAGATGGTGTGTCTAGAAAAGGCAAATCCATAGAGACAGAAAGCAGATCAGTGGTAATCTAGGGCTTTGGGGGTTGAGGGGCAAGGGGGAGTGACTGCTAATGGGTATGAAGTTTCTTTTGGTGGTGATGAAAGAGCTTCAAAATTGACTGGTGATGTTTTGGTATAGTCACAAAATTATGGTTATGGGAAAATGGAAAGAGCCCTGGATTTGACCCCAGAAGACCTGGTTTGAATCCTAAAGTATTGTAGGCTTGATTTTTCCAATGACATGTCCTTTGAGCTTTCAGCTTTCTCTTCTTTCTGTTTTCTCCACCTCACTGAATGATCTCACCACCCATCTACCCAGTTACCAAACTAGAAACTCGGGAGCCATCTGAAATGCACACCTCCAAACCTCTCACTGCCCCTAGATAATCAGTCATCAAGTCCTACTAATTATATTTCTTCAACCTTTTTAAATGCTCTGTCCTCTCCATTCCTGCTTTCTCCTGCCTTTTGCCAACATCATCTCTCACCTGTACTATTGCAAAAGCCTCCTCTCAGTCTCACCACTTGAGTCTAATCTCTCTCATTCTCCAGATGGCTGGGAGGGTGGTGTTTATAAAAGAAACCTCATGTCGCTTCCTTGCTCAAAATCATTCAATGGTCATTACTGTCATGATAGCAAACATGTATACAATGCTAAGAATTTTGAATGCATTAACTGGAATGCTCGCATCAATCCATTGGGAGAGGAAGGAATGGGGCAGAGAGGGGTAAAATGACTTGCCCAAGGCCAAGCAGCTGCTTAAGTCTAAAGCTAGGATTGAACCCAGGGAACCTGGCCCCGGGTCTGTGCTTATAGTCACACTACACTGCCTCACAAAGGGGGAGGCCAAAGTCATTTCTGTGACCCAGGCCCGCCTGTCTCCAGCCCTTCTGTGGCGCCTGTGCCCTGGTATACTGCACTGCCTGCAGTTCCTCAAAGGGGCCTCACTCCTCTGCACCTTTGGACAATGCCTTCCATTTTTTTTTAATGCCTTCCATTCTAACTGGACTCTGGAAACCCTTGTCCTTGGAGATGTTGGACAGGTAAATACATGTGATTGAAATAAATGGAACTAAAAAAGGCAGTGAGAGGAATTAGGGTATCAAGATGTCACAGGTATTTCCCATACCCCCTTTTCACCCAGGAGTCCCGTCAATATCACTCTGTCCTATGGCCGGTCCCTCTCTCAGGGACATCTAGTTAATCTGATAAATAAGTCCTTGTCGTGTCCTCATGCACATGGCCCCTCCTGGGTGGATCATGCAGAGCCCACCCCCATAGGTGGGGTCAGCCATGTGGACGGGGAGCCCTGCGTATGCTCCCAGCCACCCGGGGCCTGGACAGGTGTCTGTGGCACTTTCCTCCACTGGAAACCAACCCATTTATTTTGTTTACTCTGCCAGTTACTAGTATTTTCCTGCCATTAACATTCTTTTCCTGGCCAATGGTCTAAGTACACAGGGATGTTACCACGCAAGCCTGGTGAAAGGAGAGTTTCGGGTGGGAGTGTTGGCTGTGTCCTAGTCTAGTGGTGCGCCATTAGGGAAATTCTAAACAAGGCCAAAATCATCTCTTTAGCTGGTAACGAAGACTTGAGGATGATTCATAATAGATGACAGTGTCAAGACATCTCCAAAGGGACTGTGCTCCCATGACCCCGTAGAGCTCTGGTTCCACTGGCATCCCCAGTTCTGGAGCCCATCTCCTCCCCTACATGGGCTTTGCCTTTGTCTCCTTCTACAGAGGTATGCCCAGGGGGGCTCTGTCCACGCGGTGACTCTCCCTCTAAGAGGAAGGCTGACTGCCTGTCTTCCTTAATGTCTTGAAAGGGCTGTGGGACCGAAGCTCCCTGCTTTGCTTGACAGTAAGCATCAGCTGGGGACAAAGTGTCAAGGTGAGGAGTACTCTGATGACCATCAGGATGGTCCACCTGTCTATGCAAATGTCACTCTGATGGGGGGGTCTTCCTGCCTTCCTGGTCCCTCTTTGCTTGACTTCTGAGTGGAAGTCCCCCTCGATCCCCCCCTTGGTCCCTCCCACGGGCTGCAGCCACAGGCTGCTGTCCCCACCTCCTCTGCAGCAGATGCCAGGAGCTCTTTAAACTTGCCCGTGGTCTCTGGAATCCCGACTCTGAGGCTGGGCATTCCAACAGCAACTCCTTGGGTGCAGATCTTGGAAAGGTCACTTCAAAACTGTCTCAGCCCAGGCCCCAAGGACAGGCTCTGCTTCTGTGAGGTTTGCAAGGTGCCAAAAACATCTCCAGTGCTCAGGCTGGAGCAGCCAATGGAAGCCATGACCCAGACCCCTCCCACTCCCTCCTCAGTGGCATCCCAGCCTCCTGAGTCTCTCCTCCCTCTCTCCCGGCTTGTCTGACACAGAAGTGAGGACCCAGAGGACTCGGTCTGCAGAACCCTCTCCACCTGCCCTGTGGTTCCCGGACGGAGCCTCATCCTCTCCAAAGATGGCCTGGAGACAGCTGCTCCTTGTCGCCTGTTTCTCGGCCGCTATGCTCCTGTGCAGTGAGTAAGGGGAGGCTCCAGGATGGACTGGTGTTAGGTGAGGCTGTCAGGTGGCTGGCCCAGAGAGAAAGGGGCGGGGTGCTTATCTGTAAGATGGCTGTGCTGTGTGTGTGTGTGAGACCCAGGACCCCCACCGGGGGCCTGGCAACCACTGTCCTGGGAAGGACTGGCCTTGCCTGGTGGGGGTGAGGGTCCCTTCGGTGTGCTGCCGCCCTCACTCTATGCTCGTGCCCACAGTGCTGCAGGAGGGGACCGGCGCATCAGTGGGCACCGGGCAGGGGGCCGGACAGGAGGCCCAGGAAGGTGAGTGCGGGGCCACCCAGGGGTGCAGGGCAGGTTGGCCAGCCCCTGCGGTTGCCCTGGTGAGCCTGTGCAGGTTGTGACTGGCCTCCTTCGGGTTCCAGGTGGGGAACAGAAGATTTTCATGCAGGAATCGGATGCCTCAAATTTCCTCAAGAAGCGTGGCAAGCGGTCCCCCAAATCCCGAGATGAGGTCAACGGTAAGGATGCTGACGACCTGCCTTCTGCTGGCCCCTCTGGTTCCTTCTCACTCCCGGTCAGCTGGACTGTGGGGACCTAGCTCCACGGGCATCAAAGGGCCTGCAGCTCTTAGTTAGAAATCCCACGTCTCCTGGATTGCAGGTCACATCTGTTTCGACTGACTGTTGTCAGGGTACGAAACAAAGAGATGATGAGATACATCCTGATTCCAGAAAGTTAGAAACATACAAGGGAAAATCTATGTTCTAGTTGGGACAGACACAATATCTCAGTGTGTGCTTTTTGGGGTACTGAAAAGTGAGCCCTTATATGCAAGAGTAATAGCATTGCGGGCAGGGAGAGGGCACATGGTACTCCAAGGCAGGATTGTGGGTTTGGTGACAGCTTTACTACTAAGTGGCCTTGGCCACTTCCTCTCCCGGGGCCCAAGTTTCCTTATTTACAAGCCCCTGAAAGTGTGGTGTTCAGCCAGCAGTGTTGTTGTTTTTTAAGTTCTTATTTCCAATGCATTTGGGAGGCTTTTGAGCTCAGGGGCATGTATCCATTCAGCCTGAAGGAGCCCCTGCCCAGCGGGGCCCCTCATTTCCATGACCTGTAGACCCTCAAAGGCATTTGCATTTTCTGCCCTTGAACCAGATTTTTCCAAGGGCTGTGGGTGCTGACTGTCTCCCAGGCCGGGGCCGGATTCATTGCTTGTGTGTGTGTCTGAATAAACTCTTTGTGTCGCTCAGCAAAGTAACTTGCTCCGTAAAAATAACAGGAGTGTTTTCAAATGATGGGGAAGAAGAGAGTGGAAAATGCTGGGAGATAAAATTCCTTTTTTTAAAAAAAAACACCTGGATAAATATTAACCAAACTGGGAAAATTTCCAGGCCTCATACAAGTTGAGATTTAAAAGCTTGCAAATGTCAAGAAACACTGAAAAGACTGATGGAGATTGGGCAGTTCTTGATAGAAATCAGAGAAGCAACCTCTGGCAGACTCCCAGTGGGGAGCAGGTGCGAATTTTAGGGCAAATAGTTTCCATCCTTGGAAGCTGAGCAGAACAATGAGGCACACGACTAAGCCAGAGGTTCCTCACCTCAAACAGAAGCTCAGGGTGTTGGTCGTGGGGAGCCCAGGGCAGCCGGGAGAATACCTAGGGTGCACCTGAGTTCATGTCTTGTCCCCTTGTCAATTTCAGTGGGTGAACAGGAGATCCGTGCCCAACTGTGTCTCGGGTTGGGGAAAAGGCAAGTGATAAACTTGAATTTGGAACCAGGGGACAGGCATCTTACACCTCTAAGCTTCTGGGTAACGATGCAGGTCACTTTAGGGTGAAAGGAGGAACTAATCCGATAAATGCAGGTTTTTGAGAAGAGATGTACCTAACACCCAGTGTAAAAATAGCATCTTGTCCCAAGAATTAGTTTTTATTTATTGTAAGTCAAATGTCCAATGTGGCACCTCCAAAAAAGCCATTTGGGAAGATTGTTGCTTTTCTGGCGTACATAGGGATGGAAAATGCTTCTCTAGGAATTGGCATGGCTCATTAAGCACCTGCTTAGAGTCCAAAGCCCTGCCTCTCACCCCACCCCCACCACACCCCCAGCCCCACTCCCACCCCCAGCAGCTTTCTGGTACCTGTAGCATCGTCGGAGCTTGTGGTGGGTTGTAAGATTCTGCCATACACAGTGTGTTCTGTCCAGTAGTGGAGTGTGGGTGCCTGGAGCTCAGGCCCCAGTCCCAACCCGGCCTTGACCAGCTGTGTGGCCTTGATTAAATCACTTCACCTCTCTGAGTGAATTGCCTCCTAAGAAATGTGTGGATGTGGGGCAAGAGGTGAGGCATGGGGATGGACTGGAGTACCAATGCCTTCTGCCAAAGTAAAGATTCCTGCAATATGTAGGTAAAGGCACAAGTGTGGGGAAAATATGGGATTTACCGAAGGAATCTGCACTGAGACCAATTCAAATAACTTGATTTTTCATCTGAGTTAAGTTAAATAATATGAACCTAATATAAATAACTAGTACTTAATTAATGTATTTACTCTTGTAAGTTCCTTACTTTCAAGAAGGGTTTGAGATGGTTTCCGGTCTTACCATCACAAAGAAATACTACTTGTTTCTCCAGCACCCCTGTACTGTGGGGTGGGGCAAACAGCGATGGCTTTCCTGCTTCCATCATAAACCCCCATCTCCTCTTGCACATCCAAGCTGGTGGGGGCAACAGCACCTCAGTCTCCCCCTTTGATGTGAGGGGAATCACACCTCACCTCCTGGGAGGGATGGGCGTTCTGAGGCAGCAGTTCCTCCTGCACCAGACACAGCCTCCTGCTGCCTTGGATGTTCCAGATGAAGCCCAGACAAAAGAAATGTCTTGAAACCAAGAGCACTTTAAATCATTCCACATTTAATTTCCACAGCTCTCGCACCAAAGAGGTCAATGTGCAGATCTGAGGGCAGAAATGGATAAACTTGGAATCTAATTTATTTTAGATCTAAAACGTAGAGGTTTTATTTTTCGACTAAATTAGAGCAGGTGAGAAACAGCTGCACCTGCTAATAAGGTGGGATGTGGTCATTCAGGTGGGATTCCCTTTGGGCTCAAGGTGGTGTTGGTGAGCTTCATTGTTCAACTGCCAAGGAATGATCGCCATCTTCATGTGTTCTCAGTGACAGTCTTCAGCTTTTACTGGGTGTATTTCTTGCAACCGTAGAAGTGTACTTCCAATTTTGTAATGTGGAACTCGGATTCCTCATAAAAAGGTTCACAGCCAACTTACTGGAATGCATTGCCTTACAAAATAAGGGATGCCTGCGATTAGTGTTTCCATCAGGAAGTTTGACTGACCATCCAAATCCTGTACTAGTTATATATTGCTATATAACCAACAATCCCCAACCTAGCAGCTTGAACAAATTACCTCAACATTTAGCAGCTTAAAACATTTGTTGTTTCACATTTTCTAGAGTCAGAAATCTAGGGCTAATGAGCTGGTAGCCTCTGGGTCAGGTTTCTCAGGCTGCAGTTATCTCAAAGCCTGACTGTGAGAAGATTCCTTTTCAAGCTCATTTACCTGGTTGTTGGCAAGCCGGAGGTCCTTGCTATTGGTCAGGGACACCAGTGTCTCGCCATGAGTGGGCCTCTTCATAAGACAGCTTATAGCATGGCAGCTGGCTTCTCTGAGTGGAACAAAACAGAGAAAGAGGCCAATCAACCCAAGACAGAAGCCACAGTCCTGTTTGTAAACTACTAGTATGTGGAAAATCTATTCCACAACTTTTACCATATTCTGTTCATTAGCAGCGAATCACTAGACCAGCCCTACACAAGGGGAGGGAATTAGCACAGCTAGGGGCATGAGTATCGGGATCATCTTACATTTCTATCAGCAGCTATAATGCCTCTTAGTAGAGGGACAGAATCTCTCTTACTTGCCTCTTTAACACTAGTGTGTATCATACATTCTGACCATGATAGGTGCTCTAAGATGTTGAATGAATTTGAAGTTATTAATTAATGTAAAATGAACTTTAAGTTGGATGACTCCCTTTTATAATTCACTAGTGACCTGTCACGCGAAATTGTGCAAGACCCAGGACTCCTCTCCACCTTCCCTGCCCCCCCCCCCCCCCGCACCATGGGACTGCCCCGAGTCCTGGAGTACCACCCCGTGTGGCCGGCGCACTGTGGGACAGCCCCAGTCCTGGAGTGCTGCCCTGATGCCCTGCCTCTGGGCTGCATGGAGTGGCCTCCAAGCTCTGCCCCTGTGGCGCGCACTCGGGGCTGCGGAAACCCCGGCAGAAGTTGCTGGCCCCACCTCCACTGCCCCGTCTCCACTGTGCGCATTGCCATCTTGTGATGTGTTATGGCGTGAGGGTCAATTTGCATATTACCTCTTTATTATATAGAATTTCTTTTTTTAAATATATATTTTTTATTTCAGAGAGAGGAAGGGAGAGAGAGAGAGAGAGAGAGAGAGAGAGGGATAAAAAGGTCTAAAATGAGAAAGAATCACTGATTGGCTGCCTCTTGCATGTCTCCTACTGGGGATCGAGCCTGCAACCCAGGCATGTGCCCTGATCAGAAATCCAACTGTTACCTTCTGGTTCATAGGTCGACACTCAACCATTGAGCCACACCAACTGGGCTATAATTAATTTCTGATCATTGGACTTGTAGTTTTTAAGTGGCCTAATATATCTGGATATACCACTAATTTTATGATTGAAACTAAATTGCTTCATCTTTTGGAGTCTCAGTCTTCTCATTGGCACAAAGAGGCAGCTGGATGGGAAGACCTCCTAGGTCCTTCAAGTTTGAAGTCTATGTCAGGAGTACACCATTTCAATGAAGCCCCCATCCTTAGCCCTCCCAAATAAGTGCTTCCCAACCAGATTACATTTCTTAGGCAAAATATTAGTAATGGGTGTTCCCCTAAATGTGTGCAGATATCCCTATTCTTGGGGGCAACTCTCATCTCTTACCCTTCCACAGCGGAGAACAGGCAGAAGCTGCGGGCTGATGAGCTACGAAAAGAATATCACGAGGAACAACGGAACGAGTTTGAGAACTTTGTGGAGGAGCAAAATGATGGTAAGAGCTCTTCAGCCAGTGTCTCCAGGGAAGTGGGGCTTTGCTGGAAAACCACAAGTTGTCTCTACTTCTCCCTACATTTTAGAGGAGAAAGGGAAGCTCTACTTTCATGTTTATGGGAGTCTTTTTTTTTAAAATATATTTTATTGATATTTCACAGAGAGGAAGGGAGAGGGATAGAGAGCTAGAAACATCGATGAGAGAGAAACATCGATCAGCTGCCTCCTGCACACCCCACACTGGGGATGTGCCCGCAACCAAGGTACATGCCCTTGACCGGAATCGAACCCGGGACCTTTCAGTCCGCAGGCCGATGCTCTATCCACTGAGCCAAACCGGTTTCGGAGGTGTTTATGGGAGTCTTGAAAAGAAGGGAGAAAGTCATAAATGGACATAGAACTTAAGAAGGGACTGAAAAGGATAGTACCCTCGGGCTCAGGCACTGTGGAGCTAACTGCATTTTCTCCTGCTTGGGGATCACTGTGGTGGCCTGTGTTCTCTGTATTGGTGAACTTGGCACTGGAAGAGTTGGATTGGGAGGATTTCAAACTCAGTTTTAAGTGTCTTGGACTCACATCAATGTAATGGCTTTAGGAACTACCCATCCTGGGAAACCAAGGCCTCCCTTTACTTATTCACTATGATCAGCATCTTATCTGATGGGTGGAGATAAACCAGGAAAACTCACCAGGTCACTGGTGCCTGCCTTTACCCTTCCCCACCTCCAACACCAACATCCACAGGTGACATGAAGGCTCCAACACATGCATAACATTGGGCATCGGCATGCTTCTATGTGGTTTGCTTGTGCCCTTACCTCACTACTTTAGTGTCTTCCCTGCTAAGCTGTCACCTTTTTAAAAATATATATATATTTTATTGATTTTTTACAGAGAGGAAGGGAGAGGGAGAGAGAATTAGAAACATTGATGAGAGAGAAACATCAATCAGCTGCCTCCTGCACACCCCCCATTGGGGATGTGCCTGCAACCAAGGTACATGCCCTTGACCGGAATCAAACCTGGGACCCTTGAGTCCACAAGCCGACGCTCTATTCACTGAGCCAAACCGGTTAGGGCTAAGCTGTCACCTTTGCCTCAGTGTCTCACTAGGCAATCAGCACCTCTCATTTCTGCCCTCAACCCTTGGGCAGATAGGGCTCCTGCTTCCCCAAGGAAATGCCAATTTCATCAAGGCCTCACTGAGGCAGCTGGGAATGGGTGTGAGTGAGGGAAAAGGGAGGCTCTGTCTTTGAACCACACAGTCTTCCACCGGGTTGCATTTGACCTTGGATCTACTGAGTACCCTCAAATAAAAATCCTTTGGTACATTTATTTTTATTTTAAAATATATTTTATTGATTTTTTACAGGGAGAAGGATAGAGAGTTAGAAACATCGATGAGAGAGAAACATCTATCAGCTGCCTCCTGCACACCCCCTACTGGGGATGTGCCCGCAACCAAGATAGTTGCCCTTGACCAGAATCGAACCTGGGACACTTCAGTCCGCAGGCTGACGCTCTACCCACTGAGCCAAACTGGTTAGGGCCTTTTGGTACATTTAATAGTGATCAGACCAGCAGGCCCGTGTGTGTGCATGCTCCTTTTTTTGGTTTTTCAAGACTGCAGTGCTCCTGAACAAGCTCCGGGCTGCATGTGTGCTTAGACATAGGCCCGGTTTAGGTCACCTTTGTTAGAGAAGGTCAGCAGTTTCTGTTCTGAAGTTGTCATCTCCTGGCTTGTTTGCACTGGTGGGTTTGAGAGGTAACACCCTCTTAGGGCAGCTGGTAGTGAAGAGGATAGGATCACCAGATACCCGGGGGCTGCAGGCCAAGCCCTTTGCCCTGTGGCGGCACCTGGCTGAGCCTGCAGCAGGTGTCAGGCTTGGATCCTGGCAAACCAGACTTTTCTGGGAAGAACTGAGGCGTCATAACTCAGAGGCAAGCACTTCTGTTTACCTTGGTGGACAGCTTGGGGAGAGGCATTTTAAAATGAGAATGTGGCCTCCAAAATTCCTTCAGCGTTTTTTTTTTTCCCTCATAGCATGAATAACAGCATTTTATTTTGTGCCTTTTTAAATGTTTCAAGTCCAAATCCTTGGCATCTGGATAGAAAATCCACTGTTTTTCCTTTCATGATGAAATTAGGATGAGAGGTCAGGTGCCTTGGGGATGACGGGTCCTCCACCAAAGCCAGAGGGGACTAAGATCAGGGACCTCAGAGCTTGCCACAAAGATGCAGACATTGCAGGGCAGGGCACAGGCCTTCCGGGAAGGCAGTGCAGCCACGGTCATTGCTGAGCACCTGCTCCGTCAGGCAGTGGGCTGAACCGCCCAATCCTCACCACCAGCCTCTGAGGTCTTGCAATCTCCATTTTACAGTTTCAAACCTCATCCTGAGACAGGATACATGACTATCCAAGGTGGCATTGGTGGTAAAGGGTCTGAACCAAGCCAGCAAACTCGTGTTGTTGTAAGTGAAGGATAATCAACTGTGTAAGGTCTGGAGATATTCGCTGCAGGGACTGGCTGTGAGGATGGAGTGAGGAGGGCAAAGCAAAGGGGCCCAGAGAGGGTCACCCCAGAGCAGCATGAAGGAGGCAAACAGGTGGAGCAGGCGCGGCTGGCCTGAGGGTACAAGTTCACTTTTCTCCCCGACCCCTGCCTCTGCAGGGAGCACTGAGTCATGAGCAGTGGCCAGGCTGCTGGAAACCTGCACCCAGGCCTGCTCCGAGCCCTTCCCTGAGGCCCCCACGCCCACAGCTCCCCCAGCCCCTGCCCCCACCAGGACTCTGGTTTCAGTTAGCTATCTTCATCTGACAAAGTCACCGGTTCTCAGAATAGTAGAGAGCAGTCAGATGTTCCTCCTCTCCCCGAGGTTCTTGCTTCATAAAAGCAAGTGCTGAGGCATTCCCTTGGGGAACGAGGAGGACTCCGATTTCCAGTGGAGGAATTGTAGGCAGTGGTCTGGAGGGGGGTTTCTGGGTAAGAGTGGCCTTCCTGAGGACCTGGAAACCCCACCCCAAAGGCCTCTCTATCAACCTACCCAGGCCACCGGTCCTGGTTTGGGGAATGTGGGCGGCCAAGTTTAGCACCTCACTCAGCTCTGCCATGGCTCCTGGTTGCAACTCTACTCAAAACCACCAGCGTCACAGGCAACAATAACAGGTCTGCCTCCGAAGCTCCAGGACCAACGGTGCTGAGCTCCCACTTCTAAGGCATAGTGGGCTTCCACCTTCAAAGCCAAAGCCGGTCAGGCCATCTGAGGTTGGCTGCATAACAAAGGATCCTGGCCACACGTGGTCCCTACAAGAAAGCCACACTCTCAGGGCCTCTGGTCTTTACCAGGGAGGCCCGTCCCTTTGTCTAAGTAAAATGGTCTAAGAAGAGTCTGGCATGGTCTGGGGGGAATCATGCTCTCAAGATTGGCAAAGAGTGACTGGTCTATGCAGCCTGAGAAAGGTCTGAACAGTGACAGCTAACACCCAAAGCTAACATCCAGTCTGGGCCTGACTGTAGCCTCAAGTCTGTCTCTGGGGGCCAAGTCCCTAAGTGGAATTTTAGCGCCAAGGGCTCACATAGGAAGGAAACATTCCCAGCAGCCACACGGCCCGAACACCCATGGGTGACGAGGCCCTGCTGTCGAGGTCACCTGGCTCTCCCAGGTGCTAAGGGCACTCTCCACACGCTGAAGCCGCAGGCCATGCTGTGAGCCCAGTGCCACGAGGAGGCACTGCACGGGCACTGAAGTCAGGTTCACAGGCTTTCTGATCCTCGGTGTTGCCTTCTTTCGTTAGGGCTTCCCATCCTCCAACATTTTTCAAAAATACTTTTAAAAAATTGTGATAAAATATATATAACATAAAATTTGTCACCTTAACCTTAACGAATTTTAAGTGCATAATTCAGTGGCATTTAGTACATTCACAGTGTTGCACAACCGTCACTATTCCCAAAACCCTTTAGTTACCTCAAACAGAAACTCTGTACCCATTATGCACAGCCATTGGCACAGCCTGGTGACCACTAGTTCATGTTCCGTCTCTGAATTTGCCTATTCTAGCTATTTCATAGAAGTGGATTTACACAATATTTGTCTTTTTTGTGTCTGGCACATTTCACTTAGCATGTTTCAAGGTTCCTTTATATTATAGCACGTATCAGGTCACCCTTTTCATCCCTGAATAATACATACATACATACATACATGTAAACATATATCTCACATTTAAAAAATGTTTTTATTGATTTTGGAGAGAGGAAGGGATAGAAACATCAATGATGAGAAAAAATCATTGATTGGCTGCTTCTGTATGCCAGACCCCTCCCCACTGGGGATCGAGCCTCAACCCAGGCATGTGCCCTGACCAGGAATTGAACTGTGACCTCCTGGGTTGACATTCAACCACTTAGTCACACTGACCAGGCTAAACACATTATTTTTAAAGCTTAGAAAACACAGAACAGTATGGATATAACAATTACTCATAATCCCATTATTCCAAATTGACAATGATTTTTTTGGAATGGTATGGCTTAGTCTATTTTTATTACTATTTTGCTACTTCTGTATTTTGTGTCTTAGGTATTATAACTTTGAGCTAGTTTCTGCATAAGGCTCTCCCCGCTTCGCTGGCTGTGCAGGGAGCACCGAACTGGAGTGCCAGACCCTGGTCTCGGCTCCCCTGTGACCTTCACCTGTCTGGGCCTGATTGGTAAAATAAGACCTTTGGATTCGGTGTTTCCCAGGCCCTTCCAGCTCTAACCTTTGATGTCTGTCAGCAGTGCACACAGGTGTTGGTTCATGGCACCGCGGGTGGGAGGTTTGGGTTGACAGCTCCAAGAGAGCTTGGTGGCTGCCTTCAGGTCAGAGTCCTCTCTACCCTAACATGATTTCATCTCTCCTCCCAGAACAAGAAGAGAGAAACCGGGAGGCTATTGAGCAGTGGCGCCAGTGGCATTATGATGGCCTGTACCCATCATATCTCTATAATCGCCACCACATCTGACCTCATCCTGATGAACCTAGAAGATGGAGCTTGAAATGCACATACTCACCCAGGTGTTCCACCCCAGGTGTCAAGCAACTCTCTCCCACACAAACAGGCCCCTTCAAAGGGTCTCAATTTGGGGCCTGCTCTGGTAAACACATAAGGCCTTTCATTCTGATGGATTAAAATGCCCTGCCTTTCGCTTCTTTGCAGATGAATTCTGAGGTGAGCAAATGCCTATGGGGCCGCCTAGCACCAAATGTACAGTTTCCCCTTGCTTAGCCATTATTCCCAAAGTAAGAGTCCCATTCCATAGAACAATGAAAAGAATCACAGTAAAGAGAGAAGATTACATGTTTGCTTACAGCTTACAAATAAAAATGCTGAGTCAACAATAAATTATCTCTCTCTTTTTTAATCCTCATGCTTAGAGAGAAGGGAGAGAGAAACAATGGCGTGAGAGAGATATATTGATTGGCTGTCTTCTGTACATGCCCCAACCGAGGATTGAACCTGTGACCCAAGCATGTGCCCTGACCGGGAATTGAACCGGCAACCCTTAGGTGGACAACGCTCAACCAACTGAGCCACTCTGTCCAGGCCTGAATTATCTTCTCAAATCCCAAACTGAGGGGTGTCAACCTACCAGCCCTGAGTGACAGTTACTCACACTGACTTGGGTGTTTGAAAGCTTGAACTCAGGAGTTTTATTCACTATTTCCTCAGCATGTCTCAGTAGTCACATGAAAAACAACTGTTTTGGCAAAACCATTCTCTGAGCCCAGGTGCTTCTCTGAAAAGTGTTAAGGTCCAACTGTGGTTTTTTAAATTGCACCCATCAGAAGCCAGGTTACAGCAAGGCCAGTGGTAACCCAAAGTAGAAAACAGAACTGAGTTTTGGTGTCATCTGCGTTTTCTTCACAGTGCCTTTATTAGTTTGTTAGGGCTGCCATATCAAAGTACCATAAACTGGGTGGCTTAAAATGATGCACATTTATTCTCTCACAGTTCTGGAGGCTAAAAATCTGAAATCAAGGTGTTGAAAGAGCCATACTCTCTCCCAAGGCTCTAGAAGAGGGTCCTTCCTAGCCTCCTCCAGCTCCTGGTAACCCAGGCTTCCCTGGCTCATGGCAGCATCCCTCCATTGTCACATGGCTTTCTTTTCTCCCATGTCTTCGCATCACCTTCTTTCTTTCTCCTCTTCTTATCAGTCATATTGAAATAAGAGTCCATCCTACTAACCTCATCTTAATCTGATGACATCTGCAAGGACCCTATTTCCAAATAAGGTCACATTCACAAGTTCCAAAGGTTAGGACTTCAGCAAATCTTTGGGGGAGGAGGACACAATTCAGTGCTAGCAGTGGTCCCTTCCTTCTCTCCCAACCACTCTGTCTTCCTGCCCCAGCCTCAGCATCTCTCCTACTTCTATCCTTGCTCTCCACTCCCTTCAGGAATTCCACACTAACAGAAATTCCACACTAAGAATGTAGAATAATGTACATAGGAATCTCTGCAGAGTCACAGCCCTCGGGAGGATAAAGAAGACCCTGGGTGGAAAATAAGCATCCACCCTTGACCTCTCCCTGTCCCCACCCCTGGGCCCTCTCTTCCTCCATGGCCTGCTAGTCCAGCCTGCTTTTGAGGTCGAGCTTCCCATACACTATAGGTCAACTTTCCTTTGAAGAAAAGCTGCTCATTATGGTACAATACTCCACCAGAGGTGGGGCTATTTATTAGATCAGGATACTTTGCAACAAATGCATGTATTTTAAAGTAATTTTTAAAGATTGTTAAAACCTTTAAAAACATTCTGGTAATGAAGCGATTATGCATTTTCCAAATCACCTTATATATGGTCAGCACTGTAGGTTGGTAACCCCAACTTAGGAGGGGGTATCTGTTTTCACACACCCATTGGGCAATAGAGGCAAGGCAAAGCATTGCTCCCCCACTCTGCCAGGAAACAGGAGCCACAATCTGGTCTGTTGTAGGTAGCTTTGACACATCCACATGCTCTCTGGCAAGGCCAGCAAGCAGGCAGATGATGGCTAAAGCATTCTCAGTCCAGTCCCCACATCCAGTGTCTCAAAAGGCCTGCCCTGTCCACAGGAAGAAACACGGGGCGGGAGTGGGGAGGGAGGCAGCACAGATGTAAAAAACCAAGAATGGTCTGGGTGTGGGGCCAATTTAAAAGAACAAAACAGCCTGTCCTTGCCTCTTTAATGTCCACACTTGGAGTGCTGGCTCTAGATAAACAACTCTGGCACAAATGGGTGGGCCCCCTTATTTCTGGCAGAAATAAGAATTCTATTACCTCATTCTACCCCTGTCTTTAACAAGGACCCTATTATACTTCAGGGTTTTCAAATTCCACCCAGAATTCCTTCATTAAAGCCAATCAGAGTCATTTCCTGGGCAGGGGGAAGCATGCCAAAGGTAACAGGACCTGGAATCCAGGCAGCCACATTCAATAGGAAGTTAGTAATGGAGCAATCTGTATTTTTAGAGACTGGCCTTGTCAAAAGTGTGGTCTTTGGGACATTCTACCCCCTAGCTCTTTAGGGGTTTCAGGTTAAGTGGCTGAAAACAAAGCCTTCAAAGGATGGACTGATAAACTCATTTTTTATTCACTACTTTTTTTTTTTTTTATGTGTACTCCAGGGAAGATACTGCAACTGATTGGACCATGTGCCTTTAGATTTTGGGGATGTGGTCATTTTCATGAGCCTCATGATTTTTAAAATTTAAAAAACTTGTTATATAGTTTTTATCAGTTTCATTTTGTTGGGTTAATTTCTAATTCATTTTCAACCAACTATGTTCTAATTCTTTGGTAAGGTTTTCATAATTTGCAAGTTCTTAAGGGATTTGTCCCAAAGCAAATTGGTTAAATATGGAGGATCTCATTCAGAGTAACTCTGCTACACTCTGCGATCTTATCATGTTCTTTGGCTGCCTCCTGCACGCCCCCTACTGGGGATCAAGCCTGAAACTTGGTGAATGTGCCCTTGACTAGACTCAAACCTGGGACCCTTCAGTCCACAGGCCCACGGACGCTCTATCCACTGAGCCAAACTAGCTAGGATTGTTCTAACCCTTTTTAAAGGTTTGCCCACTTTCCACATTATTTTGATTTTTTTAAATGAAAAATATTTTGAATGTATACAAAGTTTAAAGAATGTAAAGGATGAAAAGGAAGTGTCCCTCCCCTGTCTCCCAAAGGAAACAGTCTTGAGTATTCTTCAAGTTGATCTGTGCACATCTAGGTATCTAGCTATACTTTTTCCATTTTTATTTTTTAAACTTCAAAATTCATTTTTGGTCAATAATGCCTACTTTTACCTATTAAACAAATTTTTTACCATTAAAAAAACTGTATAATTAATTTATATTTAAGCAGTTTTCAAAAAGCTTTCTCAGATAAAAAGCCTCCTATAGGAATGGTAATGTTGGAGGGGAAGTGCCTGACAAAAACACTTATTTAATGTGTAAAAAACAGGTGAAAAATATTTATTTATTTATTTATTTATAAAATATATTTTATTGATATTTTACAGAGAGGAAGGGAGAGGGATAGAGAGTTAGAAACATCGATGAGAGAGAAACATCGATCAGCTGCCTCCTGCACACCTCCTACTGGGGATGTGTCCACAACCAAGGTACATGCCCTTGACCGGAATCGAACCTGGGACCTTTCAGGGTGAAAAATATTTAGACAAGTTCTCACTAATTTTCACACTCTAATAATGCAAATTAAACTACAATTTCATATTACCATGAACCTATCAGGATGGTTAAAATTAAAATACCTATAAAATACCAGTGAGGATGTGGAGAAATGGAACTCTCATACATTACCAGTGGGTATGTAAAATGGGACAATTACTTTGGAATATAGTTTACCAGTTTCTTACAAATCTAAACATACACTTAGCATCCGACTCAGAAATCCCACTCCTATTTACCTGAGAAATGAAAACACATAGCCACAAAAAGACCTAACACTGGCAGCAGCTTTACTCATACCTGCCCCATAGTGGAAACAATCCAACCCGAACACATTCATTGGGGGGCATATCCACAGTGAAATACTCAACAAGAACGAACTGCTGATACATTCAAGAACATGGATGTACTTCAAAAATACTATGTTAGTCTGGCTGGTGTGGTTCAGTGGTTGAGCATCATTATGAACCAAGTCACTGTTTGATTCCCGGTCAGGGCACATGCCCAGGTTGCAGGCTCGACCCCAGTAGGAGGCATGCAGGAGGCAGTTGATGAATGATTCTTTTTCATCATTGTTGTTTCTATTCCTCTCTCTAAAACCAATTAAAAAAATACTATACTAAGTGGAAAAAGCCAGATATAATTTCAATTTATATGAAACTCCAGAAAAGACAGATCTAAATTATAATAACAGACCAGTGATGGCCAGGGACATAAAGTGTGGACTGGGAAGTGGCAAGAGGCAGCAAACAACCTTTTGGGGTGATAGAAATATCTTCTATCTTGCTAATGGCAATGATTACATGGTATACCTATTTGTCAAAATTTATTGAACTGTACACTTAAGATGCATGCATTTTACTGTATGAAATTCAGACCTTAATAAAGTTAATTTTAAAAAGTACCAACAGAGAAGTCTTTGCTTGAGCAATATTACTATAGACTTAGTTCCAACGCATAATTTTCAAATTACTTAACCAATTCCTAATCTGCAAAATGGGGACACTCCTAATTATCTGTGGTCTTACCGAATTGCTAACATTTATTTGTAATTCCAGAATCAGTACTTACGGTGCTTTTGTGGTCACTGGACACGTACATGTACAGAGCAACAAAAATTTTGACTTGCCTAACACACATGATCCCAGCTGAGGTCAAAGCATCACTCTTGTTCAGCTACCTTAAACAAGTATCGTTTTTGTGACGTTCCTCACATTTTTGTGCTTTTGCTGTTTCAAATGGCCCCCAAGCATAGTGCTGAAAAGTGCTATCTAGTGTACCACAGCTTTTTAAAACTGCTGTCAACTTGAATGAACTTATTTCTTCTTTTGTGTATTATTTTCTTTAGGTGTATTATCTTCTTTCCTCAATAATGGCAAATATAGAATTTCACTTTTTGAGCCACCCATCCTTCTTGAGAGCTGTGTTGTTCCCAGATCTCCACTCATGAGATCAGGGATGTCTGAATTACTTATAGATGGCTGCTATCTGTGACACAGACTTACTCTCATTTTAAAAAAGTAACGTTATCAGAAATTTAATGTTATAAACATCAGACTTTACTTGTATCATCATCTATCTCTACACAAAAGCCCAATTTAGGAACTATAAACTTTGCTGTACACATCAGCCAACATGTAATGATTTTAAAAGTTGAAAACCTGAAAATTTTTAAAAGTTGTGACTTTTGTTTTCAGTTCTCTTTGGGGAAGATTCCACACCAATCATTACTATTCTATATCATTGTTTCCTAAATTACTTGTTTTCCTTTTGTGGTTCAGAAGAGAAAATGTATTTCATTTATTTCGACAAAACTCAAAAGATGATGTTCTTTAAAAAGCCACTTATTTCCTCCAAACAGAAAAAGGCAAAAAAGAAAAGAAAAATACTTTATCGTGAAGGTCAGTACATTCTCCATGATTCTCCGTATAGGACACAGCCAGTTTTGTTCTGTATACTGAACCTGTTCTGATGGCCCATGATTATACAATAAGCCCTACATTGCCAATGACAAGGTAAGAAAAATTAAACACTTTGGTTTTATATGAAAGCATTTATTACATGCTGATAAAGAAGGTAGGATTAAAAGACTGATCTCACTGATTAATCCTATTTTCAATGCTAACAAGTCGCCCTGTCAGCCCATGTACCCCTTCTAGTCCCTGAATATTTTAAGAAAGCATGGTGCGGAACCAAGATGGTGGCATAGGTAAACACCTAAACTGCTGCCTCGCACAACAATTTCAAAACTACAACTAAAAGACAAAAAGTCTATCACCCAGAACCATGGGAAAGCTGGCTGAGTGGAAGTTCTATAACTAGAAGGAAAGAGAAAAGAGCAATGAGACGTGCACAAGCGCTGAAAAGCTGAGGTACGGAGGCGCATGAATCGGGCTGGCGGCAGGAGACTGGGTGTGCTGCCTTTTTCAACCCGAAGGGAGACAAGCTCCCGATTACTCTGAACTCCAGTCTCTGGGGAGACGCTGGAGACCCAAACCCCTACGGGGAGAAGCTGGACTGTCTGCCATCAGGTCGGAAAGTGAGGGTAGCTTTCTTGCAGAGGTGTGCGCAGCAATCATTGTTTACTGCGCTGGGGCGCAGGACGCGGGGACTTGGAAACGCGGAGACGCAGAGACGGCTGACTGGCAGCCATCGCTCTTTGCCACGCCCTAGCCTAGTGACTCCCTGAGACCCCACCCCGCACAATCTACAAACCCACCCAAGCTCCACTCAGCGGCTTTTGCATATAAATGGCCTGCCCTATCGCAGCTTAACCAAACAAACTGCAGCTCTGGTAGGACAGCTCCAAAACCTCCAAACCCCAAGCAAAGAGGAGAAAACTGTAGTTCTCACTGTAGCTCCTGCTGGGTGGCCTCAGACAGTAGCTGACCTGCACCCCATTGGAGATCCAGAAGCTAGTGTATCTAGTGGTCAGTGTGAGATGACACCAGATTTCAACTACTCACATCCATAAGTGACACATTCAAGAGGCAGACTCAGTGAGCACCAAAGCCCCACTGAAGCAAGTCCTGCCCCATAAGGGTGTCTCCAGCACAGCAGTTCTTCCATTATAGACACAGCGGGTCCTCACAGCCAATTGGCTTGGAGGTCAATTCCTCCCAGTGTACCAACAGCAATCAAGGCTTAACTACACCAAGACTTTGCACTCAGCCCACAAAGGGGTGCACCAAGAGTGTCCACCTCAGGTGATAGGCTGAACCATTGGTCACCTACCACAGAAAACCACTCCATCAACACAGGGAAGCAGCAAAATGCGGAGACAAGGAAACGTGTCATGAATGAAAGAAATGGAGGAAAGCAAACTACTGGACATAGAGTTCAAAACCACATTTATAAGGTTACTCAAGAATCTTCTAAAAACTGCCGAGAAACTTGATGAGACCTCCGAGAAGCTTAGTGAGACCTTCAAGGACCTTAATGAGAATGCCAAAAGAAATGGAAAAGGACCAGTCAGAAATTAAGCATACACTGTCTAAAATAAAGAATATACAGAAACTCAACTGTAGATCAACGTACCCCAAGAATCAAACCAAAGATCTGAAATATGAGAAAACAAAAAACACCCAACCAAAAAAACAAAAAAGAAAAAAGAATCCAAAAATATGAAGATAGTGTAAGGAGCCTCTGGGACAACTTTAAGTGTACCAACATCCGAATTATTGGGGTGCCAGAAGAAGAGAGAGAGCAAAATATTGAAAAAGAAATAATGACAGAAAACTTTCCCTACCTGGTGAAAGAAGTAGACTTACAAGTCCAGGAAACGCACAGAACCCCAAACAAGAGGAATCCAAAGAGGACCACACCAAGACACATCATAATTAAAATGCCAAGGGCAAAAGACAAAGAGAGAATCTTGAAAGCAGCAAGAGAAAAACAGTTAGTTACCTACAAGGGAGCACCCATACGACTGTCATCTGATTTCTCAACAGAAACTATGCAGGCCAGATGGGAGTGGCAAGAAATATTCAAAGTGATGAATAGCAAGAACCTACAACCAAGATTATTCTACCCAGCAAAGCTATCATTCAGAATTGAAGGTCAGATAAAGAGCTTCACAGATAAGAAAAAGCTAAAGGAGTTCATCACCACCAAACCAGGATTATATGAAATGCTGAAGGGTATTCTTTAAGAAGAGGAAGAAGAAAAAGGTAAAGATAAAAATTATGAACAACAAATACACATCTATCAACAAGTGAATCTAAAAATCAAGTGAATAAAAAATCTGATTAACAGAATGGACTGATGAATATAATAGAATCAGGGACATAGAAAGGGAGTGGACTGACAATTCTCAGGGGGAAGGGAGTGTGAGGGGTGCGGGAAGAGATTGGACAAAAATCTTACACCTATGGATGAAGACAGTGTCAGGGGGTAAGGGCATCGGGTGCGGTGGGGAATCAGGTGGAGGGGAGCTATGGGGGAAAAAATAAGAGGAACACCTGTAATAATCTGAACAATAGATTTATTTAAAAACAAAAAAAGCATGGAGCGCGCGCGCACACACACACACACACACACACCTCAAATGAAAACTCCCCAAGATCTAGAGTAACTGAGTAGTCATTCAATTATTGGAAGAGATAGATAGAAACATTAATGATGAGAGAGAATCATTGATAGGCTGCCTCCTGTATGCCCCCTACTGGGGATCGAGCCCACAACTGGGGCATATGCCCTTGACTGGAATTGAACCTGGGACCCTTCAGTCCGCAGGCTGATACTCTATCCACTGAGCCAAACCGGCTAGGGAGTCATTATTATATTTTTAAATCATATTTACATTTTAAAATAATTTTAAAATTTAAAATAAAACTTTAAAAAAGGAAAGCATCAGATTCAGCTCACCATCAATCTTTATAAGAATATTACACTACTCACATACAAGATTCAAGTGAATATGGACTCGGATGCCCTTGTTTCAAACATGAACATGTTCTCACATAGGAAGGGAATTTCTCAATGAGCAACCTGGAGTTCAAGTTCTAGGCAGCTGCTCAGTTGTGACCTATTTCAAATACATAGCTCTGTTTTAAGTTTATGAGACAAATAATCTCCTCTAAGCGAACCATTAAAAATACCAGTTTCAAGAGGGTTTAGTTCTAATTAAGAATTAAGCACTTTATTGTTAGTTAAAACAGAAAACCCAATACCTCCTGGAAATAAAATACTCCTAAAAATACAGTTATTAGGGTATGACCTTAGGGGGAAGCCCAAGGGCAGACATAACACCTTTTACTCACAGAGAGTTTGATGAAATCTAAGGCATGTGAATTTTATTTGACTCTTATATATCTAAATCACCTCCCGTAATTGTCATGTTCCTACCATAACACCATCTTGGGAAAACCTAATCTACTTCGACCTAGAGCTCAAATCCCAATACAATAATCCTACCAATTTACCTGATCGTTAAGTGATATTAGCAATCATTTGGGTCAAATGGTACTTGGAAAGCCAGGTTGCACAGGCAAAGGAATCTCCTAAATGGGATTTTCTGATGATAATTTGCCGGAGCTTGAACTATAATTCTTGATGTATATAATAAAGTATATGTGCAAATCCCAAACTCCATTCTTTATGGAATGCTTCTGTTTTTCAGTCATGCTTCATAGCTTCTCAAATGTTGCATTCATTTTGGTTAAAGGTTTCAACTTCTTCAAACAGTATTTTAAAATGAGATTTTTAGGTATTTGCATTCAAAGCTCCACAATATTGTATGGGCAGAGAGCCATACAGATAGAACTTGAAATGCCAGTGGTTCGGTGACTTAATCAATTAAAAACAAACAAACGAAAACAGAGATAATAGAACAAAAAGAAGGAACCTGGCTTATAATATCAGCATATCAAAACTATATTGCTATACCAAGGGCAATGATCATAATTATCTAGATGAAGAAAAGCTATACATTTATAGAATATGAATGCTAAAAGACACATTTCAAGATCAGTCAGTCCAACTTTCCTCCTTTTACAGGTAAGGAAACTGAAGCCCAGAATTTAAGCGACTTGTCTGGGGTAAGCTAAGTTAATTCTTTTGCCTCTGTGTCCATATAAAAACCAGAACTTTATTGCGATAAAGAAGTGATACTGCACACTCTATAACCCAAGAGATAAAAGAAATACAGAATCTCAATTTACCTTCCAGTTTTTGGGCAAAGAATTTGTATGAATGTGGTCATCAGTACTAAGAACACAGAAGATAAAGATATCCTGACTTTCCACTTACGGGTTAATGTTAAATTTGGTGTTCAATCAACACAACGAAGGGGAGTATGTAGGTAAAGCTTGTAGGCTTAACCAGCACTTGTTCTGACTGTGTCAATGAGGAACCTGGGCCACACAGAACCAATTCTTGCTTTCCCAGACCCACAGGAAGCAATGCAGGTTGTGGGTATCTGTCAGAAGTCAGGGCTATTTAAGGCTATTCAGGAATTTGGCATGTTCTTCTCCTCTTGGTAACAGAGTTTCTCCTCCTATTTTTGGACCTGTCTTTTCCTAGAAAAGTGAAAATAGTTTCATAAGAAATGGGTCAACATTATTTGCATGGGTCACTAAAATCAGTCATCTTATAAATGCCATACCTACCTTTAGCATTCTGTCCCGTTCCCATTTGAAGAGGCCACAGTTACTGAAACAGAAAAGATGAGATTTACTCAGCAGTCAGATATGGACCCACACACGTACAGATCAAGCAGAAGCTGATCAAGGTGACACTCGTATTACAGGCTATGGTCAAATGGTACTGACAATACACACTCCAGTGATTTCAGAAATGGTCTTTAACTCTGTAATAAGCCAGATACATCAGAAATGGAATTTCTAATGATAGAATGGCAGACTTGTGCACATGGTAGGTGATGAATGCAACCTTGGTTCCTACTGACAGTCACTAAGATGACACTGGGATTTAGGAAGCTAGCCTAAGGCTTACCCGACCCCCGTCTCTTTTTCTGGAACTAAAAGATTGTGATAAAAAAGAATTAATCTTGCCCAGCCAGCATGGCTCAGTGGTTGAGCATCAACCTATGAACCAGGAGGTCATGGTTCGATTCCCAGTCAGGGCATATGCCTGGGTTGCAGGCTTGATCCCATGTGGGGTGTGCAGGAGGCAGCCCATCAAGGATTCTCTTTCATCATTGATGTTTCTAGCTCTCTCTCCCTCTCTGAAATCAATAATAATAATAATAATAATAATAATAATAATAATAATAATAAAAAAAAGGATTAATCTTTTTCTGGTCTGAATAATCTTTCCTCCTTTTTCATAACCCAAACAGGGTCACTCTCTTATTGTTCAAGTGGCCTAAAGATGCTTGTTCTCCTTTTTTAACTTGGTGGATGAGTCCCAACCCTGAGAAGGGATGTGGCTACTATGGGGAAAGTTTATCTTCTGTAGAATTTACTCTGGGGAAGAAAGAGAGGAACAGAAAAGAAATACAGAAAAACATAGAAATATGTCTTACACTTGGGTCTGGGGCATCAGGGACTGCCTTATCTGCCTCATTCTTCTTCCCTATCTAGTTTTGTAGAGGAAGCCCTGGCATTTGTCTTTTCTTTTCTTTTTATAATACAAGTGCCTGACTTAAGCTTTGATTGCTATTTCAAAGAAGCAACTACTTCAAAGATGGCTAACTCAACAAACACATTGCTAGCCCAGCTGCCTGCCTCCCACAATGAGATTCCTTTGTTTTAGAGATCTAATTTAAAAAACTGACCATTTGGGCTACTTGTTTTCTCTTCCTGTGCTTTAAATTCCCCCTCATGTTTTAAATTCACTAATAAAGAGTGAGCCTTGGAAACCCCAGGCCCCACCCTTAACCCCAATAAAAGCAGGACCCCAGACCAGTGTGCTCTGTCTCCAGGCTTTCCACAGGGACCTTGCTGTGTGGCCCCAGGTGTGCTGTGTAATATTTAGGTCTCCTAAGTAATAGACCTGTATCTTTTCAGAAATGGCATCTTGCAATCATAGTAAGAACTACTAGGGCTGGTCCAGCCACAACACTGGTTATTGATAGGCTGAGACCAATACAAAACAAAGTTAGATGATACTAGTATTACTAAAAAAAAGAAAATCACTGTTCTAGTCAGGGGTCAGCAAAAAAAATTCAACCCATGGGCCAAATCCAGCCTGTACTTGTTTTCGTAAATAAAGTTTGATTTGAACAGAGCCACAATAGCAAAGCTGAGTAGTTGTGAAACAGACCATGTGGCCTCTTTGCAAAGTGTAATATATTTACTATCTGACCTTTTACAGAAAGTATCTGCCCACTTCTGCTCTAGATCTAGAATTGACAAGAGAAGACCAGAGAAAGCAGCTACTCTTACAAAAATAACAGTGTCACCTGGAGGCCAAAAAGGCATCGTGTGCTTCCATTTGTGAGCTGTACTTAACTGCTTATCCTTAATGAACGGAGTTTGTCTGTACTCAAATGTTTTACATAAGCGGATGTCCCAATATTTTGGAGAGAAGTCAAGTAATATATACATAGCTACTTAAAACAATTATCTAGAATGAACAATTCACAAATCAGCTCCTGACAAGGTGATGTACTAGTATGATGTTCAGTTCAAGGCCCCTTCCTCCCAAATCAGACCTGGGGTAACTTGAAGTGAGAGTGAAGCATGGGTTTCAGAAACAAACAAGCAAACAAAAAGGTAGTGTGAATACTCCGGTGAGATACTCTTGGGAAGACTAAAGGTGATCCTGAAATTGCCTCAAATTCCAAAGGATCAATATCATACAAATTATGTCTTTTAAGAACCATGTAATAAAGTTAGAAATTAATGACAATAAAATCAATCATACATATTTAGAAATTAAACATTACTAACCCTTGAGTCCAAAAGGCAATCATCAGGGACAGTAAGAAATATAACTACCCTTTAGACTGCTAGAGCAGGACTACTTAGAGGGAAATGACTGGCAGCACAGGTCTGTTTACACCAGCCTCACCACAAACACAGGAGGACATGGTGGCTATGGCATTATGACAGATACCATGTCATGACTAATATGTGATTATGCAGCACATGTGATGGTACATACATAAGGAGAGCACCAAATGGACCAGTGATGGTGTACTACAAGCTGCGTGTGATCAGCCACCCTGAACTCCAAAGGGTGTGATTCACAGTGTGTTCTATGTGAATAACACCCAACACAAAAGCTGTCTCTATATCTGAAGTCCCCCCCAAAAATAAAAAGAAAACTCCTTAAGAGTAGAAGCAAATACACATATTCCCCAACCCACCTTATCCATACTTCATTTATTTAATCAACAAACCTGAGGACCTACTAGAGCAGCGATCGCCAACCTTTTGGATCTAACAGACCACCAGTGGTCCGTGGACCACCAGTTGGCGACCACTGTACTAGAGGTCAGGCAATGCGTATTGGGGATAAAGCAGTGAAGAGGGCAGGATCCCTCCTCTGCAGGAGCTGTAAGAAGGCACAGAAATAAGGCTTGACTCTCACAAAGGACTGTCCAGTGTTTCAATGGGACAGCATCACGTGGGAATTGAAAAAAAGGGTTCAAGAAGTCCAGATGGGACAAGAAACTCCAGGCAGTTCTCATACCTGCAATGCTTTTTGGGGAGCCTGTCAAGGGAGATGCATCTGTTTCCACAGGGACACTTGAAAAACCTTTTGATGCCGTCGTGCCAGTGGTAGTCATGTTGCTCACTGATGCAGGTCTCCAAAGGCTTGAAGTGGGTATAGGCACACTGCATAAAACCAACACATGCGGTCAAGAGTTTGAAGGAGAAACTGTGAGCTACGACAGCAATCTGTCCTCTCGTCATGACCCAGGTACTTGCTAGTGGAGTGACCACCTTCTTTCAGCTGCCATGAGCCCTGTGATTTCCTGGATCCTCATTCTGATACCACCTTTTCTCATGTTTGCCTCAATTTCTGGTCAGGCACTAAGTACACAATAATCTTCTCTGACATCAAGGCAATAGCCTGGGCAGGGCTGTCCTGGACTCACTGCAGTCCCGGGTTTCAGGACACTGAGGCATGGGGCCCACTGAGGAAGTGGATCAGCAGCTCGTCCACTTTCTCTTACAAGGCCTCTGAAAGGATATAAGCTTACTAATCCTATTTTTTTAAGTAGCAAAACCAAGACAGATATTAAATAATTCATTTAATTTTGATTCTCAAAAGGACTGAAGAGAATAAGAAATGGTGGCTGAAACTTGAAAAAGATGCTGGGATAGTACAATGTTAATTTCTGCTAATTACACTGAGTCTAGATAAATAATTCCAGACTTTGACAACCTCAACAAGTGCAGAGCAGCCCTGGCCCAGTTGGTTGGAGTGGGGTCTCGTGAAGGTTGCAGGTTCGATTCCCGGTTGGGGTGTGTATGGGAGGCAACCGATTGATGTTTCTCTCTCTCTTTCTAAGATAACCCCCCCCCCCGCCCCCCCAAAAAGAAACCAGTGCAGAACAGAGTGGTATGCCAGCTGTCGTAGGCAGAATAATGCTCACCCCCACACAAAGATGTACACACCTATTAGGTGATTTTAAGATAAGAAGGTTATCCTGGATTATGTAGGTGGGCCCAAAGGAATCACAAGATGTTCTTAAAAGTGGAAGTGGAAGTGAGACAAAGGAAAGGAGGTTTGAGTGATGCCATGAGAGGGTCCAACCTGTCATTGCTGGCTTTGAAGAGGAAGGAAGAGGTCATAAACCAAGGAATACGGGTGGGATCTCAGCCAGGAAAGGCAAGGAAATGGTTTCTCCCCTGGAGTCTCCAGAAAGGAATATAGCCCTGGACTTTAGCCCTGTTAAACCCACACAGACGCCTGACCTACAGAACTGTAAGGTAATAAATTTGTGTGTTTTTTAAATATATTTTTATTGATTTCAGAGAGGAAGGGAGAGAGGAAGGGGGGGGGGGAGAGAGAGAGAGAGAGAGAGAGAGAGAGAGAGAGAGAGAGAAAAACATCAATGATGAAAATTGTTGATGGGCTGCCTCCTGCATACCCCACACTGGGGATCAAGCCCACAACCCAGGCATGTGCCCTGACCAGGAATTGAACCATGACCTCCTGGTTCATAAGTCAATGCTCAACCACTGAGTCACGCTGGCTGGGCAATAAATTTGTTTCAAGCTACCACATCAGTGGTCATCTGTTAAGAGCAGAAACAGGAAACTAATACACCAGCTATATCCTTAGGTTTGCCACTTTGTCAGAGTAAAAGCTATCATTTGAGGTAAAACCTTTACTTATTCTCCAAGGTCTGAACTTTCTTAAGGAAGCTCTTTTAGTTGTGGATGTTTCAGGGCCATTTTCTAAATGTAAAGGAAAATCTAAGGCTTTAAAAAGAATAAAGATATAAAAAATTGTTTTTGATAAGCTAAGCCTCTTCTTCTTACATGCAAATAAGGCTGACTAGCAGGCAGGGAGAAAATGACTGGTAATGATATAATACAGTGCTCAGCAAGAGCTTTTTTGGGAGCCAGTTTTTTTTAAATTTGTTTAGAGTTTTTTTGGGGGGGAGAGAGAGAGAAAAAAAGAGAAACATTGACTTGTTGTTTCACCTATTCATGCATTCATTGGTTGATTCTTATAGATTCTTATATGTGCCCTGATTGGGAATTGACCCTGCAACCTTGGCTTATGGGAACAATGCTCTAACCCACTAAGCCACCTGGCCAGGATGGGGGTGGGGAGTCATTTTTACATTAATGTTGAGGAATAGGGAATTTATTATTTTCTCAGACTTAGGATAAAAATTCTGCAGACAGACAATAATACAATTCACACTGCCTTGGGATTCAATTTAGTAGGTTAAGTCCTGAGTAGAAAGAGACAACAGTTAATTGGTCATATCATGATAATCCAGATCAAGTCGTTCAACCAAGGTCCCAGGATCTGTGAACTGAGGATGTATGAGAAACTTGAGAAAGACGTAATAACTTGGGTCCAATGGGCAAAGGGGAAGAGACTTTAAAGGCTCATCTGCAGAACTGGGAGCTGAGGTCAAATGAGAGGAAAACCTCACTACAAATGCTCCCCCTTATCAGAGCTCACTGGACAGTGGGCATAAAGCCAGCTCCTGGGCTATCGTAACAGTTTTGTTTTCAGTGTAAATAAATGGCTTAAGCAAGACTCTGGTCACAAGATATGGCCCCATATTCCACAGATTCACCATGTTCCGCTGAGTCACAACAGCACAACATAGGGCCCACAGTCAGACCGTCTTCCTGCACTCACCGTCTTGCATGTCACCACTCGACATTTCACTTCTTTGATGTTTCTCATCTTTTCTTCCATTTGTTCTTTTTTCACCAGTGGCTCAAAATAGAGTTCTTGCAGCTCAGCCTCGGCCTGAAATGGCAAGGCATACAGGAGACCTTTATCACATCCAACATATACTCAGACAACAGTTCAGTAATAGAATGGAACCAACTTCCTGTCAATGAGGACCACTTGATAATAGCTTGGTAAATGCAAACCAAAAGATGATCATAAGTAGACACAAGTTCTTGACATGCAAAAAAAGGGTACAAGAGCATGTGATTTTTTAAAAAAATATATTTTTATTAACGTCAGAGAGGGAGAGGGAGAGAGAGATAGAAACATCAATGATGAGAGAGAATCATTGGTTGGATGCCTCCTGCATGTCCCCTACTGAGTGAGGATCAAGCCCGCAACCCAGGCATGTGCCCTTGACCAGAATCAAACCCAGGACCCTTCAGCCCGCAGGTTGACACTGTATCCACTGAGCCAAACCAGCTAGAGCAAGCATGTGATTTTTAAAACACTAAATACAAACTTAAAATATTACCATTACTAACAGTGTCACCATGTAAAGTGTGCACCAGAAGGGAACTAGTCCTACTATCCCAATACAGACTCCAGCTATGGAAGATACTCAATGCCTCCCCAGCAATGACAGCCCACTCTATTCTATACTCTTCTCCAGACCAAGCACTTGGTAGGAGCAATTCTTCCTGTTTGGAACAATAGGGAGGAGATATGAGGGCAGTGAGGTATTTATAGCAGAATGTGGTCACAGGTCTGGAGTTAGTGCAGCTAAGACATAAAGTCCCAGGGTCTTTGGTGGCCACAACAGGAAAGAAGTTCAGCTCTACAGTCATTTGAGCATATTTCCTGATTTCAAGTCCAGTAAAAAGATATGATATATAACCTTCTCATTAGTCATTTGCTAATCCAAAGAATAGCAGATCATTCAGAGTACTGGCACTAAATGGGGGTGATTAGTGCCCCCAAGAGGACATTTGAAAATCTGTGGGCCTTAACCAGTTTGGCTCAGTGGATAGAGCATCGGTCCGCAGACTGAGGAGGGTTTCGGGTTCCATTCCAGTCAAGGGCATGGACCTTGGTTACTGGCTTGATCCCCAATAGGGGGTGTGCAGGAGGCAGCTGATCGATGTTTCTCTCTCATCAATGTTCCTAACTCTCTATCCCTCTCCCTTTCTCTCTGTAAAAATCAATAAAATATATTAAAAAAAAGAAAATCTGTGGGAGCGCTTTTTTGTTATCTCCGTAATTGCTACCCTTGTTATTGGCAGGGGCCAAGGCTGCTACGCCATCTGCAATGCACAGAACAGTCCCCCATACAACAAGGGTTTTCCTGAATGTTCTTTGGGACATGTGGATGAAAAATCTGATTATCACCATTGAATCTAACTGCTTTATATAAAACCCTATAATATGTGTGCATGGTTTTAATATACACTGAATATTCTAAGAGTGCATTTAGGCAACTCTTATGTATATGGAGGGACAACTGCACATTGGTGTCTTCAAAACTTTCCCAGGATTATTCACCATTGAAAAATCACATTTTGAAAGAAATAGGCCCATGGTATTTAAGTTACTAAGAAAACATATTTCTATGTGTCTTCCTTAATATCTGTCTCAAATATTTACAACACTTATAAATCTAACACTCTACTTCATACTTCAATATTTCTTCTAGGGTGTTGTGTCCATGTACTTACATAATAAAATACATATTTTTAATATAAATATTTTCCTTTTTCTCTTTACATTACATTTAAGATATTAACATTTCAATAAAATTCAACTAGTTAGGTGATAACATCATCATAAATGTTATTTCAGGATAATAAGGGAACAATACAAAATACTTATTGTTAAAAAGGGGCACTGGGAGTGTTGGGTTGTTAGCTGCTGATTTAGAGCATTTGAAATGCCAATATAAAAATATTTGAATGGAAAAATCCCTTTCACGTTGCAAGGCAGAAAACAGTAGATAGTGGTGATCCATTTAAAAAAAAAAAGTTAGCCCTAACTGGTTTGGCTCAGTGGATAGAGCGTCGGCCTGCGGACTAAAGGGTCCCAGGTTCGATTCCGGTCAAGGGCATGTACCTGGGTTGCGGGCACATCCCCAGTAGGGGGCGTGCAGGAGGCAGCTGATCGATGTCTCTCTCTCATCGATGTTTCTAACTTTCTATCCCTCTCTCTTCCTCTCTGTAAAAAATCAATAAAATATATATTAAAAAAAAAAAAAAAAGTTAAGTTCACAAACTGACATGCAGCTACATCCTGGTTGAAGTAAAAGAAGCAAATTCTTAGTCCCACAACAAAGCACTGCGAGTTTGAATGGCAGCTCTACCATCTTTAATCTTTCGGGCTCTTACCTCCTTTAGGATCCCTGTGTGCTTCGATTTTGCTTTTAGAATTTTCTGAAATTCTTCAGATTCCAGGTAGGCAAGCTGTTCTCTCCTTTTTTTCCTGGCAGGCTCTAATTCATCCTCAGCTAGAGCAGAAAGAAAAAGCAGCTTGTATAGCCCACCTACTGTCATAAAACAGTGGGCCTCATCCACTCAGTTTCCTTCATTCTCTCTGTCTCTGCCCACCGGTCCCTTCAACCTTAATTCACCCCACTAGCTACCAGCAGAGGAAGGCGCTTAAAAAGTGAGCTGAGATGCAGAAACTAGAATATGGGAGGCAGCAAATTTGACCACTGAATTAAAATATTTTTCACCTTAAAACAGGTACACTGACTATGAAGAGAGATAACAAATATCCTATTTACAAACTGATGATAAAACGACGTTGCCAACTTCAGTTTTTAAAATAAAAATAGGGCAGCCCTAGTCGATTTGGCTCAGTGGATAGAGCGTCAGCTTACAGACTGAAGTTGTCTCGAGTTTGATTCTGGTCAAGGGCACATAGCTTGGTTGCAGCTTGATCGAGTATGGGAGGCAACCAATCTATGTTTCTCTCTCTCTGTCTCTCCATCCCCCGCCCTCCCTCCCTTCCACTCTGTCTAAAAATCAATGGGAAAAAAATCCTTGGGTGAGGATTAAAAATAAAATAAAAATAGGACAATTCTAAACAACGGAATTCTACTTCTTTCAAAGTAAACCTTTATATTTATACATACAAAGATCCAATGAGTAATCCTTTATTCAAGTTTTCAAATTGTGCATAATTTCAATTTAATGCGATTATAAAAAAACGAACAGTTCCAGTTGTAGAAATTCTATTTAGGGATTCTACCCAGAGGTAAACTGAAATAAAATAATAACTTGATATCAGAAATGCTGGTTATGGCTTAAACACTTCCTTCTTTTACTGTGAACTCTGAAATCTGCAGTACCTTGTGGAGAGAATGTGGTATTCTTTTCTACACGTGCCTTCACTTCCAGGACATCTTTGGGGTAGTTTTTCTTCTTTTTAATGCTGTTTGGGTCTGTTTTTGAAAGAATTTGGCCTTTTGCCCTTAATTTGGTTATAGCAGCTAACTAGAAAAAAAGAGAAGAGAGGGAGATAAAAATCTAAACAATGAGAGAGGCATTTTAGCTCCATACCCTTTCCAGTTATTAACCAATGAATTCTGGCAGCTCTCAAATATAAATTGGCAAAATATATCTTCATTTTATTTAACATTATTAAAATTTAAAAGCATGGGAGACAGGTCTTATAACTTAGTAAATAAAGTCTCAGCTTATTTAAGTATTGTAAGTTTAACATCAGCTAGTCTATAGGCTTCTAGACCCCTAGAGGAACAGCATAAACATTTTGGAAATTTGTTTTAGAATCAGACAGAATTAGGATAGAATTCCAGCTCAGTCACTTACTGGATTGTAACCTTAGTTACTTAATTGTTCAGCCTCAGTTTCTACATTTCTAAAACAGGGATGATAGCACTTCCCTATCTCTGAGGGTTGTGTGAATGAAATGAGATACTGCATGTGAAACACACACTTGGACACAAAAAATAGCATTGGCACATCTATCACAGGGACAGTAACAGTGATGAAGACATGCAATTATTATTACTGTAGGTACAGCTTTGGCTTACGAGCTCGCCTTTGCCTTCCATGTGGTTATTGCTGCTACTACAGCAAAGAGAAGACAACTCAAGACAGGGTGACTCAGGAAGGGGAGTGGTGGAACGTGCTGAGCAGTGGGGTTTTAAGCATTCCCACTCCCACTTCAATCAGAGCAACTCAGTTATTATGTCTATAGACTAGGCTTCTGTGTAAGATTTCTTTTAAAGGATTCTTTAAACCACTATTTTACCATCTTGCCTTAATAATTTCAAGAATTTCTTTCCCTAATGCCAGTGTCTCCAGTTATAAAACAGTATCTTCTTCTAGGCCCGTGGTTGGCAAACTGTGGCTCGCGAGCCACATGCGGCTCTTTGGCCCCTTGAGTGTGGCTCTTCCACAAAATACCATGGCCTGGGCGAGTCTATTTTGAAGAAGTGGCGTTAGAAGAAGTTTAAGTTTAAAAAATTTGGCTCTCAAAAGAAATTTCAATCGTTGTACTGTTGATATTTGGCTCTGTTGACTAATGAGTTTGCCGACAACTGTTCTAGGCTATCTCCTTCAGCCTGACAAAAAAGTGTTGAGATAATGGCTAATTTTTTTGGACTAAATTAATGGCATTATGTTGACATCATTATCATTTAAAATTTCATTGACTCTAACGATCATGATCAATAAATAGCTACTGCGTGGCTGTCATTCCTGATCATAGATATATAAAGTGAGAAACTCCAGCCATGTCTATAAAAAGCAAATTCAAACGTTGAAGAAAACAAATACCAGTTACCTTTTTGGCTTCTGCTAAAGCACTCAGTTTTGGTTTTGGAGGTGGTGACACATCAAAAAAGAGAACATCATCTCCTTCTGAGATGCCTCGCCCCAGCTTGGGCACTGGTGTGGGTGGGGTTGCTTCCAGCCTGGGGAACTCGGCCCCTGTTGGTGGAGACCCAGGAGGGGGCTGTCGAGAAGACGATGGCACAGCTGGGCTCGAGACCTCATTTGAGCTTTGTAAAAATCTTTAAAGAAATATGCAATCACAAACTTTGTAAGAAGTAACAGACTGAGAGACTGCCGGTAGGCCACCAGCTGATGAGTAGTTGTCAGTAAAATTTCCCTTTCTTGGTTAATAATTCAGATTAGCATGCTATTAAGAAGAATGCTAGTTTCATTAACTCTTCACTCCTCAGTTGTCTGATTTTTCATTGAAAAAGCTCTAATTGTTTTATCAATTTAGAACTGATTACTATTTTTATCAATTAGCTTTCTAGTGGGTACTGTCTATAGCAGCGGTCACCAACTGGTGGTCCATGGACCACAGGTGGTCTGTGAGGTCCAAAAGGTTGGCGACCGCTGGTCTATACAACACAGCCCTGAAGGTGAGCTATGGACTATATTCCTAGCCCTCTGATTAGTCTAGGAATTCACCTAGATCTTTAGGAATTCACCAAATCGCTCTGTATTTTAGATTACTCTACTGGAAAGAGATAACTCATATGATAAATTTGGAAGTCCTTAACAGATAGGTTTTATAATTCCCATGGTGACTACTTTACATACAGTTTTAAGAGCTATTTAAAAACAAAAATCAGAAGTCATCTAGTCCAAACCTCTCACTGTATATATGAAGAAATTGAGGCCCAACACCCATTTGCTCATAGCGACAGGCTCAGGATTAGTACAAGATAATCCCAGGCCAGTATTCTTCTTTTCTTTTTTTAAAATATATTTTATTGATGTTTTACAGAGAGGAAGGAAGACAAATAGAGAGTTAGAAACATCGATGAGAGAGAAACATCAATCAGCTGCCTCCTGCACATCCCCTACTGGGGATGTGCCCGCAACCCAGGTACATGCCCTTGACCAGAATTGAACCTGGGACCCTTCAGTCCGCAGGCCAACGCTCTATCCACTGAGCCAAACCAGTTAGGGCCCAGGCCAGTATTCTTGTCACTACCAGTCTCACTCTTGTCAGCAAACTGCCTATTACATCCTGCCCAAAGATTATGTTTAACTTGTTCAGCCAAATTCTGAAAAACTACAAATTATAATGCCTTTAAACTCACAGGTGCTCTTTTATTTCCCACAAGGTCCACAACTCCACATATATTTTTATGTCCATATGTACACAACACATACACACACACTTATGTCATCTGTTGGCACATGATGAATACCTCTACAGATATCCCACCCGCACATCACATATTATTGTAAGGTACAGACGAAACACTGTAACACAGTGCTCAAGGTACATGTTAAGCACCTGTAAGTGATAGCTCTTATTACTATTCAGATAATTTGAGCTAAAGAATTTTTGGGATAATCAGTAAGTTATATAATGTCTAATCACTGGATTGTACACCTGAAACTAATATATGTCTACTGTAATTGAAAAATAAAAATTTATTTAAAGTAAAAAAAAAAAGGATCTTTGATTAATTTACCTTCCATATTCATGCCCACTTGATTTTGTCTCTAAAATGACTTCATTTTCAGTGCCTCATTTTTATCATTTACCTCAACAACTGCAAAATCTACTCATTGTTTGGCCTGTAATTAAAAACCTAATTGTGGTGCCGAAACCGGTTTGGCTCAGTGGATAGAGCGTCGGCCTGCGGACTGAAGGGTCCCGGGTTCGATTCCGGTCAAGGGCATGTACCTTGGTTGCGGGCACATCCCCAGTGGGAGGTGTGCAGGAGGCAGCTGATCGATGTTTCTCTCTCATCGATGTTTCTAGCTCTCTATCCCTCTCCCTTCCTCTCTCTGTAAAAATATCAATAAAATATATTAAAAAAAAAACAAAAAAAAAACACAAAAAACCTAATTGTGGCAAACTAAGAAATAGGAGTCAAATAGGTCAATACATACTTTCCCCTTCCCCAGACCCTTTTCAGATGTCATTCCTTTCTTTTCCACAGTGATATTAATTATTGCAACCTGTATTACTCAGTTTCAGGATTCACTAACATAAGTCAGAAATATGTAACTTTAAATGCTATCTATTTAGGTTATGTCAAAATTATTTTAACACTTTTAAAAGTTAAAAAAAAGATATCCAACCATCCAAAATGTAAAGTGTATTTCTGAAATCTCTGGAGACATTTTGAGGATTCCTGAATGAGTTATCCAAGCACGGATATTAAATGTTACTCTTACCGTTTCTCGATTTCTTCTGATCTCTTCTTCCTCATCTCCAACATAAGCTGCTTCTGTTGCTTCAGGAGGGCTGATGCCGAGATAGACTGGAAAGCAGGTTTTGGGCTTCCCATGATCCCTAAAACACAAGTCATAGATTGAGGGGATTCTGAGAGGCAGCAGGAACTCAGATATGAATGCTAAGCAGGTACAAGCTGACTCTACCTGATGATTTGGCTTTGGCTAAATGTTGTTTCAAGTTTCTGGCTCCAAATGTGGGCAAGTCCATCAATTCTCTGAATTCCTCAGAGCAAGACAAGCTCTTCTGGGCTATTCCTGGAATATACAAATATCAGCTTTAGAGGATCTGAAATTTAAACCGTTCGATGTTATGTGACATTTATTTTTTTTTATATTTTAAATATATTTTTATTGATTTCAGAGACGGGAGAGGGAGAGATTGAAACATCAATGATGAGAATCACTGATTGGCTGCCTCCTGCATGCTCCTACTGGGGATTGAGCCTGCAATCCAGGCATGTGCCCTTGACCAGAATCGAACCCGGGACCTTTCAGTCCCCAGGCTGATGCTCTATCCACTGAGCCAAACCACCCAAGGCTGACATTACTTTTAAACTCTGCCTTCATAACTTAGTCATTTGTAAATGAAATAGATGGAATGCCAAGAGAAAAAAGGATCCTTAACCTCTAATCAGGCTAGTAGGACAAGGGGATGGCAAATATAACTTATTTTGAGTAATGATTAGAATACTCATATCTGTGGGGTCACATCATACACTATTTCTGGAATATGCACTATGGATAAGGGTCCACATTAGGCCCTGACTGCTGTTATATGAATAAAGCCCCAAGTACAGGGAGAAGGCAGCATTTTCTGATCTAGACCTGTTTTAATGAAAGATAACAGATGGGTTTGACCAGGAACATGATACTAATGATTCTAATACTAGACATTAAGAGTTAGACCCAGATACATCAAGAAATTTTAAAAAGCATACTAAGCTAAGACACAGCCAAGATGAATATGCTGTTTTCTCTTAAGATGCTGCCAACTAAACTTGATTCCTTCAGCTTAGGCCATATTACTAAGATAGTGAGGAATGGATACTCCTAATTTAGAGTACAAAATGTGACCGCTTTTAATCCTAAAGACTACACATTTAAGCAACAGAAAGAAATGTAGTTTTGAGAAACAGTTACCTAGTTTTTGTTGAGTTTCCTGAATGATCAAATCTGTGCCCTTCACAACCAGATTAGACAGAGTGGTTTGAATCTTCTTTTTAGGAGCACCAGCTGCTGCACTGTAATGACAAGTCACCCCCCAAGGAAAATCACTCAACTTCAGTGTTCTGATAAAGTGAAGACGGCACAGAAGTATGCATATTACAAACTGTCAAAGTTTCTCAAAACAGCATATAACTAGACTCTTAATATCATGACCCTACAGCATAACTGGTGAAAGCATTATGTCACAGATGTGAAAAACAGCAACCTGAAAATTTGCGAGGCCATCTGGAAGGAAAATTTGACAAAAGAAATAAAAAATATGCCAACACTTTAATCAAGAAATCTAGGAATTTATCTTAAAATAATTAACGACTATGCAAAAAACAGGATATTAACAAAAGCTTTATAACATTAAAAATCAGAAACAACCATTAAGGTTTAACCATAGGAAATTGTTTAAATTATTGCAGTCATGTAAAAGAATACTATGTAGCCACTAAAAAATAATGCCACAAGTAAATATTTGATAAAAACATTAATTTTGTTAAAAAGTTATAAACTATAGATACAGTATGATTTCATTTTAAATTACTAAAAATTTATACATATGGAAAAAGAAAAACCACCTAGAAGCAGCTATAACAAGGAGCTAACATATACATACATATGTATTTTAAAATAATGTTTATTGCTTTTTGCAGTTTGGAAAATCACAGAAATTATTTCTAATTTAAAAATGAGTTTGATATTACAAAATAGGCAGAAAGTGAGAGTCCTCTTGCCTAATTTCTGTTGGACATGGGACAAAATCTATGCTTTGTTCTTGGATCAACTATAGCTCCCTTGTGCCAAGTCCCCAGACATCACGTACCCAGATGTGCTTTTCACAATAAGGGACACGGTCATCGATCACCTATTTCAAGGACTCTGGAGAGGCTGATCCCCAGAAAAGAGGCCACAAACGCCCGCCTTCCATGCCCCTTTGTGAAGCTGCATATTCATTCACTGAATTAAATATGGATTTCAAGAGGTTTGCAACCTTACTCTAATCATTCATAATAAGGGAAATGATTTAAAGGATGTCAATACAATGATTAACAGTCTTTTAACTATCAAATAATCAGCCCCTGACAAAGTTCCACTATTCACATTAGAACCCAAACAGGAAGCATGGGCTTTTTGTTAAAGACCATTGTGACATGGCTCAATTTCTCCCTGTTCTGTGGCTTTTCTCTCTACCTGGGAATAACAGAGGCCTTCATCTACCTGGTTCTAGGCAGTGAATTATTAAAGATAAAACCTGCACAAGTCTTCTAGGACTATTACAGAAATGTACAATTACTAGGTTTATTCTTATCAGATAAGCAAGATCCTGGTCTCAAAAGCAGCTCAAGAATGTCTTACACTGAGGCTGCATATGATGCTGAAGAAACCCCTCCATAGTAAAAACCATCTTGACACAGCCGTTCTCTCAGACTGATGCCTTTGCTTGCAAACTTCTTTGGAATTCGTCCTCCGGAGAAGGTGGACTGCAAGTCAGCTCGTTTGGCACTGAGCTTCTTATACTGGGCCTGGATGTGATACTGACAGTATTCGCAGTCCTTCTGCAAAAAGGAAGAGAGGCTGCCTCAGGATTAGGGTAACAGGCCAGAAAATATACACCCACAGGGTCCCTTTCTCCCAGCTTTGTGAGACACCATTCTGTGTGCAGAGCCCTCCCTACTGACCTCAAAGGCCATTTGCAAAGTGTAGTCATGCAGTGACCAGGGGAAAGAAGTTCCCTTAAATTCTAATTAAAGCACTAGTTAGGTAAAAAAGTGATATGGTTCACTCCCTTTGCACTCTTTCTACAATCAAAATAACACCAAGTGAAAGAAGTCAGACACAAAAGGTCACATAACATATTGTATGCCTCCTCATATGTCACATATCCGGAGCAGGCAAATCCAGAAACAAGAAGCAGGTTAGAGGTCACCAGGAGATGGAGGTAAGGGGGACGAAAAATGTTTTTATGTGGTGATGAAAAAGTTTTGAAACTAAGAGAGCTGGTGGTTACACAACAGTGAATATACTAAATAACACTGAAGTGTACATTTAAAATGGTTAATTGTATGTTATGTGAATTTTACCTCTATAAAAATTAATTTTAAAAATAAGACAAAATCAGCTTCTAGTGAGATTTTTCTATTTTTATGGTTGACTCTTGGACAAATGTTCCTTCAGTGAAAGGAACAAAAGAGAAACAGCATACTATTATTCTACTGGGTGAGTCCTGATATGGTGACAATGCTCACTAGTTCACCTGTGAAGCAGGAATGAGGAAAAAAAAGGAGATAAAACCAAAACCTGTAATTTAATCCTTTCAAAGAGCTCTACGACATACCACTACATATCCACTAGGATGACTGTAATCAAAGACAGATAGTAGCAAGCAAGTGTTGACTGGATGTGGAGAAACTGCAACCCTCACATACTGCTGGTGAGTAAAAGCCACTCTGGAAACCACTCTGGCAATTCTTTAAAATCCTAAACAGAGAGTCACCATACAACCTAGAAATTCCATTCCTGGTATATACCCAAGGGAACTGAAACATACATCGATACAACAAAACCTGTACATGACTGTTTATGGCAGCATTATGTATAATAACCAAAAGGTAGAAGCAACCCAAATGTCTACTTACTGATGAATACACATGGTATGTCCATATAATGGATTATTCAACCATAAAAAGGAATGAAGGGCTAATGAATTGTACACCATGAATGAATCTTGAAAATATTATGCCAAGTGAATGAAGTCAGACACAAAAGGCCACATGCCCAATTCCACTATATCAGTCAACAAGTGTGCCACAGAATTTTAAAATATACAATACCTGACTAAATAGTCAAGGGCACTGAAATCTTTTCCTTTAGACCCGTGGTCGGCAAACTGCAGCTCGCGAGCCACATGCGGCTCTTCGGCCCCTTGAGTGTGGCTCTTCCACAAAATACCACGGCCTGGGCGAGTCTATTTTGAAGAAGTGGCGTTAGAAGAAGTTTAAGTTTAAAAAATTTGGCTCTCAAAAGAAATTTCAATCGTTGTACTGTTGATATTTGGCTCTGTTGACTAATGAGTTTGCCGACCACTGCCTTAGACTGTCAAATTAAAAAATGGCTTGCAGCCCTAACCGGTTTGGCTCAGTGGATAGAGCGTCGGTCTGTGGACTGAAAGGTCCAGGGTTCGATTCCGGTCAAGGGCATGTACCTTGGTTGCGGCACATCCCCGGTGGGGGGTGTGCAGAAGGCAGCTGATTGATGTTTCTCTCTCATCGATGTTTCTGACTCTCTGTCCCTCTCCCTTCCTCTCTGTAAAAAATCAATAAAATAAAAAAAAAAAAAAAAAAAAAAAAATGGCTTGCAACAGCATGGATGGACCTGGAGAGCATTATGCTAAGTGAAATAAGCCAGCAGAGAAAGACATGTACCATATGATTTCACTCATATGTGGAATCTAACAGGATGAACTAAGAAATATATGGAAAGCAGGCTGACAGCTGTTGGAGGAAGGGCAGGGTAGGGGTTTGGGAGGCTGGAGTTGGTGGTGGAGGGACTGAGCAAAAAAGAAAAGAAAAAAGAAAAAAAAAACCTCATGGACATGGAGAATAGTGTGGTGATTACCAGAGGCAATGGGGGTTTGGGAAAGGTAGAAGAGGGTATAGGTGGAATAAATGGTGGTGGAAGGAAACTTGACTTGGGGTGGTGAACACACAGTGCAATATACAGATGATATACTACAGAATTGTACATTTAAACCTATATTAACCAATGTCACCCCAATAAATTAAAAAAAGAGAGAGAAAAAGACAACAGCCAACATAATTATAACCCTCAGGTGTGGATTAATCAAAATTATACCTTTCTTTTTTTTAAGACTGAGAAAAAATATATTTTTTGGTGTGCTGCAGAATTTTAGTAATTAGTTTATGTGTGCCATGAGACGAAAAAGGTTGAAAATCGCTGCACTGAAATGTCCAGAACAGGCAAATTCAAAGAGATAGAGGGTAGATTAGAGCTTACCAGGGGCTGGATGAAGAGAAGAATGGGGAGTGGCTGCTAATGGGTATGGGTGTTTTTTTGGGGGGGCGGGGGTAATTGAAAATGTTCTGAAATTACATAGTGATGAAGGTTGCACAACTCTGAATATATTAAAAATTATTAAATTGTACACTTTAAAAAAGTGAATTGTATGGTAGGTGAATTATATCTCAATGAAGCTATTTTTTTTCAAATTCTAAGAGAAGGTATAGTAAGCATAGACTAAACTAAGGTGTGCAGTGTATTACATCATAGTGTTTGATCTTTGGCCCTACAAAGAATGGATAAAAGAATGGTGTAAGTTTAGAATTGAGGGTGAACTAAAATTCTGTTTCTTATACCTCCTAGTCAGCTGGCAATAAAATATCACTTTCCTAAGAGGTGAAATCCTTCCCCTACTCTCAGCTTTTCAAATTGGCAATTATTAACCACACGTTCAATTTTCTCACTTTCATGCTTCCTGTTATGCAGGAAACTCAGTTCCAGAGTGGTTGTTACCACTAAAGTACCTATAATTTATTCCTATGAATTCCTTTCTTTAGCAGAAAGCATCCTAACAAGGCTGAAACCAACCAAATTAACAGTCTGTGTACATGGTTCTCCATTCTTCTTCTTTGCTTTACAGGTTCCCAGGTCAAGAGCTTCACCCATAATTAAGATCTTTTGAGGATGATCAATAGATAAGCACACCTGTAGAAAAGAAGTGGAATGGGAGTTAAAAGCAGATGAAAATATGATCTTTTATCAGCTAGAATGGATAAAAGAATGGTTGGTGTGAGTTAAGAAGTCATTCTCAAGGAATTTGAAGTCAGTGCCCTATAAAATAGTTTTAGAAATGGGAGGTGTAGAAGACATTTAGCTCTCTACCAATATCCATCCTCTCCTGTGTCTTTGCTATCAAAATCTTGATTTTATTTTGGTTGGCAAAGGCTGAGCATAAGGTAATGAATCCTATGCCCAGTTTTCCTAGCACTACTTACATATAGCAATGGTCATGTGACTATATTCTTTCCAATCAATGAGACCAAAGCTGGGATTGGTACAGAAGGTATTGGGGAAGCTTTTGCTTTACCGATAAAAGCCTATAGAGGAGGTTGGCTCAGTTCCTGCCTTGAATGGAGAGGTGATGACAAGAGCTTCAAAGCCATCTTGTGACCAAGAGGAAAAGGCTGAGAGACTGGCAAACTTTGGTCCTGATATCACTACAGTGCCTATGTCTAGGTATTTTTTTAAATTATGTGAGAAAAACAAACCCCACTGTTTACTGTAAAAAGAAACTATAGTGAAGTTTTCCTGTTACTTGTAGCCAAACACATTGGAACCAATAGGTGAAGATTTGTTGCTATTCTCTGGTAAAAATAAGGACTGAAAAAACTTTGTCTCTCACTACTCCTGATAATAATAATAATCTGTCTACAACAAAGTTTAAAGTGTAGCTTTGTGCTGGGTCAGATGAAGAAATGGTATGCCCCCATTCACACCATATTAAGATTTACAATTTACTAGAGAATCAGTGGGTAGTACCAAAACTCTAATGATGCTTAAGAAGATAAAAATTAACTATGATTCTAAGTTGCAACTATGGTTGTACTAATCAGTGGAGCAAAGTCCTCTCAACTGTCAAACTGTAAGACCTTGCCATCTTGATATACCATGGAAATTTATGAAGGAGAGTTAAGGAGACCTGAGTTAAGAGTTCAAAAAACTCCAGGAACTTTGGAACTAATTCAAAAGGATATAATGAAAGAAGCTGATACAAAACAATTTAGAGCAGGTGGAAAATTCAGAATACTGGTGGGTGAAGAATGAACAAGCAAGCAAAAAAAAAAAACAGATTCACGGAGGTAATACTTTAAAAGCATGATCTATTATCTGAAAGTAGATAATCTTGTTGACAGAATTTGACTAAGCTGCAAAGGCATTTCCCTCAATAATCACAGAAACAGATTCTTACCTCATCTGAACCATCCTTGGGCTTCATGGGGTTAGCATTGAGTAGCCCTATGACAGTACCCTGTTCAGTCTTCCAGAGTTCTCTGTGAACTTCTCCAAACAAGAACAATGACACATATTGTGTCAGGTCACGAAGATCATTTAGTCGCCAGATGCTAAATGTTTTCCCCTGGAACAAACATTTATTCTTAATTTTAATTATCTTTGAATAATGAGGTAGACTGTCTCCATTTACCGTTCAAGTGTTCTATTGTGGAAAAATATATAATTATAATCCACCCTGAATATATAATCATCAGAATTTCTGTTAATTATAATCCTTTCTCTAGGTATTAGTACTACCCTTCATTTTAGAGATGAAGGTAAAGTTAAGGTAAGGCAGTAGCAAACTTGTTACTAGAGTCTCTAATTCTCAGGTCTAAGTAGTCAATGGGATAGCAGCACTGCCTTTCTAATCTCTCTCACTGGAATATTCAAACACACACACTCATGTGCATACCACACTGATATATATTTGGTAACTTATCACTGATTAATTAAATTAAAACTACAATGAGATATCACCTCACATCTGCCAGAATTGCTACCATCAGGAAATCAACAAACAAGTGCTGAAAAGAATGTAGAGAAAAGGGAACCCTTATGCACTGCTGGTGGGAATGCAGACTGGTGCAGGCACTTGGAAAACAGTGTGGAGTATTCTAAAAATATTAAAAATGGAACTGCCATTTGACCCAGTGATCCCACTTCTGGGAATATATCCTAAGAATCCCAAAACACCAGATAGAAAGATATATGCACCCCTATGTTCACAGCAGTGTTATTTACAATACCTACAATCTGGAAATAGCCCAAGTGCCCATCAAAAGATGAGTAGATAAAATAGCCATGACACCTTTACACAATGGAATACTATGTGGCTGTAAAAATAAGAAGGGTCTCTTACCCTATGCAACAGCATGGTTGGACCTGGAGAGTGTTATGCTAAGTGAAATAAGCCAGTCAGAGAAAGACAAATACCACATGATCTCACTTATGTGGAATCTAATGAACAAAACAAACTGATAAACAGAATAGGTCCAGAGGTATGAATGCATGGAATGACAGATCTGAGGGGAGGGAGATCAGGGAGATGGAAAAAGATTAACCCAAAAAACATATATGCATATATGCAAAACTCAGGATACAGACAATAGTGCAGTGCAGGCAGGGTGGAGGGGAGCAAAAAGGGGGAAAATGGGGGACATCTGTAAAACTGTTAATAATAATAAATAATAATGATAATAAAAAAGAAAATGGCTCACACTGTTACAGCTCTGCGGAGTGACTTTCTTCAGTATAACCCCAAATGTTACCCAATCTACTTCTTCTAGCTTTTCACTTGCCATCTTTTCCTTGAGCTGAGACAGTCTGATCAGTTTTCGACCTGTCATTTTCTTGTTCATTTCTGTGGAGGACACTCGAGGCCGTCTGCATCAAGAAATCAGCAATTAGTAGACCATCTATCTATATCTATATCTATATCTATATCTATCTATATATATAAAACCCTAATATGCAAATAGACCGAATGACAGAACAACCAAACAAAGGGTCGCTATGATGTGCGCTGACCACCAGGGGGCACGTGCGGCACATTGCAGGCGTTGGCTGCTATGGGATGGTGGAGCAGGTGAGCGGGGGCACTAGACCAAGGTGCCAGTTGCTGTCATCGGGGTGAGCCTCTGGTGGTTACTAAAAATTCTTTGCTCCCTCATGCCACAGTCCTGCCTGGTGCTCGCACCCACTGCTGGCTCTGGAGCCACCACTCGCACCTACTGCCAACGCTGGCCCCACTTGCACCTGCTGCTGGCGTCAGCCCCAATCGCTCCACGCTGTCAGCGGTTGCGAGCGGGGCCGCAGCCGTCAGCACATGGGAGTGGCGGCGGCGGGAGTGGGGCTGCCGGCAGATAGGGAACCCGGGGCCACAGTGGAAGGGGCTGGGCGGGGGCCCAGAGAATGGGCCAAGACTCGCCCCTGTGCCCACAGCAGCCTCACGGCCCACAGTTCCTTTTAAGGTGCACGAATTTGTGCACTGGGCCCCTAGTCTATATATATAAAAGCCTACGCGACTGTTTGACTTTCCGACCAGTAGCTATGACGCTCACTGACCACCAGGGGCAGACGCTCAATGCACAGGCATGGAAACATGGAACATACTGATGAATATCAGAGGGAAGGGGGCGGGGGGAGGGCAGGAAGATATTAACCAAAGATCGTATATGCATACTAGAGGCCTGGTGCACTGGTGGGGTCCTTCAGCCTGGCCTGTGGAGATCGGGCCAGAACCGGCAGTCAGACAGTTAGTCTAATAAGAGATTATGTGGCACTATAGCAGGTTGGTTAAAAGAAGTGTTATAGGCAGAAATCTCTAAAGAACCTGCTTTCAGGGAGGTTTGGTTACATAGTATGGATTAGGTGGATATTTTTATGGCAGATAAATAAAAATGACAATTTTTAAAGCTAGGTTTATGTTTCCTTGGATACAGAATTGGGGCTTATATAGAAATAAAAAAGATAAATTCTTTAAGTTCATATCAATTATAATTTATACTATCCCTTAAAAATGCCTTTTGGCCCTAACTGGTTTGGCTCAGTGGATAGAGCGTCAGCCTGTGGACTGAAGGGTCCCAGGTTCGATTCCGGTCAAGGGCATGTACCTTGGTTGCAGGCACATCCGCAGTAGGGGGTGTGCAGGAGGCAGCTGATCGATGTTTCTCTCTCATCGATGTTTCTAACTCTCTATCCTTCTCCCTTCCTCTCTGTAAGAAATCAATAAAATATATTTTTTTTAAAAAAAAATGCCTTTTGACTTTTATATAATACTAGGGGCCCGGTGCACGAAATTCGTGCACTGGGGGGGGGGGGGGTGGTCCCCTCAGCCCAGCCTGACCCCTCTCACATACTGGGAGCCCTCAGGGGATGTCCTACTGATGGCTTAGGACCGTTCCCCATGGGGAGCGGGCCTAAGCCGCAGTCTGGCCTCCCTTTGTGGGAGGCGACCGGGCTTATCAGGGAAAGGCACCAGCCCCATCACCCCGCTGCTGCAGCCACTGCCAGTCACCGCAGCCACCAAGGTGTTTTCATCAACACGGACTCCGATCCCTTCACCATGAAAAAATGACAACTTTCTTTAGGCATTTTCAAGATGTGTCTTTCATAGGATATGACATTTCTTTCTTTCTTTTTTTTTATCCTCACCTGAGGATATGTTTCCATTGATTTTTAGAAAATGTGGAAGAGAAAGGGAAAGACAGAGAGAAACATCCAGAGAGGAACACTTTGATTGGTTGCCTCCTGCATGAGCCCTGACCTGGGCCCCAGACAGGGAGGAGCCTGCAACCTAGGTACATGCCCTTGATCAGAATCTAACCCGGACCCTGCGGTTGGCAGGCCTAGGCATTATCCACTAAGCCAAACAGCCTAGGGCAGGATATGACATTTCTTAGCCCTCCAGCAGCTGACCTTCGTTTTTTTCTCTAGGAGTGTGGTGGAAAAGCCCTAGATCACCTTCTTGGATTCTTATACCCAAGTTACTAAGATTATTACCAGTGGCATACAGGGAGCTTAGCTAATGAGCAGTCAGAAAAGGTGTTTCCTTTGTAGTTCACACCTATCCCTCCGATCTCCGGCTCCACCCCTGACAAGGCCTAAAGCCTCGGGGACTGGGCAGGGGCCCTCCAGTTCCCTCCAATCGCCGGCTCTGTCCCTGCCAAGGCCTAAAACCTCTGGCCCTGGGCAGGGGACCCCCAGCTCCCTCTGATCGCCCAGCTACGGCCAAGGCCACAAGCCTCTGGCTGAGGCTCAGGCCCTGGGCGGGGGACCCCCAGTTCCCTCCGATCGCCCGGCTCCGCCCCCTGCCAAGGTTGCAAGCTTCTGGCCGAGGCTCGGGCCCTGGGCAGGGACCCCCAGCTCGCTCCGATCGCCCGGCTCTGCCCCCAGCTAAGGCCGGCAAGGGCAGGCGGAAAGCTTGGCTTCCTCCATTGCCGGGGAAACCCAAGCCTCCCTTCTGCTCTCTGTGGCCGCAGCAATCTTGGTTGGGTTTATTTGCATATTTGCTCCTGATTGGCTTGTGGGCATGGCTTGTGGTTGTAGCAGAGGTACAGTCAATTTGCATATTACTCTATTATTAGATAGTCCTAGAGGCCCAGTGCACAACATTTGTGCACTGGGGAGGGGGGGTGTACCTCAGCCCAGCTTGTGCCCTCTTGTAGTCCAGGACCCCTTGGGGGATGTCTGCCTGCCCGCTTCGGCCCATTCCCCGCAGGCGGCCATCCCCAAGGGGTCCTTAGTGCTGCCGCAGAGGCGGGAGAGGCTCCTGCCACCATTGCTGCATTTGCCAGCATGAGGCTGGCTCCTGGCTGAGCAGCGCTCCCCCTGTAGGAGCACACTGACCACCAGGGGGCTGCTCCTGCATTGAGCATCTACCCCTTGGTGGTCAGTGCGCGTCATAGAGACCGACTGTTCTGCCGTTCAGTCAATTTACATATGAGGGTTTTATTATATAGGATCATGAATTTGATATAAGTAAATAAGATTTTTAAATTTCATGTTTTGCAGGAATTGCACTGGTTCTACCATTTCTAACCAGATATTTTTTAAGCCAACATTTCCACATCCATCCATCCACGTATCTATCTATCTAAAAGTCTAACTGACCGTCTGACCGTTAGCTATGACGTGCACTAACCACCAGGGGGCAGGTGCTCAACCCACAGGTATGGAAACATGGAACAGACTGATGAATCTCAGAGGGAAAGGGGAGGGGGGAGGGCATGAAGAGATTAACCATAGATCTTATATGCATACTAGAGGCCTGGTGCACCAGTGGGGTGCCTCGGCCTGGCCTGTGGGGATCGGGCTGAAACCTGCAGTCCGACATCCCCCAAGGGGTTCTGGATTCTGAGAGGGCACAGGCCAGGCCAAGGGACCCTAACAGTGCATGAATCCGTGCACTGGGCCTCTAGTAATAAATCCTGGGACTTAATCCTATTTTAATTGAATATCTTAGTTTTTCCACATAACAGATGCAAAGAATATAAATTTACCTTAAAAGTTATTAGGATAAAAAGAGCACAGCTATTTTCTTAACATCAATTACAAGATACTATTATCCTGGTTAAATTGTATGTTTCTTTATGTATTTAAAAATAGTCTCTATCACTGCTTCTTTCTGTCAGTTTGATTAAATATAATTTCACATCTATTTACCTATCTATCTATCCATCCATCCAAGCAAAAGTCTCCCTTAAATACTTCATATGCAAATGTACTGAATCACAACCAGTGCTCAATGCCAAGTTTTGTCAAGTTCCAGAGTTATTGGTGTTATGTGGATCTGCTGTACAAATACACCATTTCTAAAAGGCTCAGCCCTCAGGCAGGAGGACAAGGCATCTGGCGGGGCATGTGATCAAGTGAGGGGCTGTCAGTTACTGACCTGAGCCTCAGGCCAGAGAAGGCTTCTACCGAGACCGGCTGAGCCACGTCCCCAGAACTCCTGGCGGCCTCCACACCCTGATCTCTAGTCATCCAACTAGGTTTGTTCCCAGGAGTCATTCGGAGTGGTTGGGAGGGTGCATATATCATCTTTGAAGGTGAGCTTTTGGGCTCTAGAAAATTAACATAAAAATTAAGTGAAAAGAAAACCACACTGATAACTATAACATTTTTAACAGTTTTTCTTTTTTTCATCCACCATATAATAACCAAATATTGAGAGAACAAAGGAAGCCTACAAGATCATTTCTGTACTACCCTCAAATCTCTGTAATGATGAACATGTTTGATACTGGTGCTGTCTAATATGGCAGCTGATTACTTATAATTGACGACTGTTTCTAAGGAAATGAATGTCTAACTTAATAAAATTTAAATTTAAATAGTGACACGTGGCTAGTGACTGCTATATTAGATAGTGCCAATCCCCAAACACTGTTCCTCGCCTGGCCAGTGTGGCTCAGTAGTTAAGCATCGACCTATGAACCAGGAGATCACAGTTTGATTCCTGGTTAGGACACATGCCCAGGTTGCGGACTCAATCCCTGGTAGGGGTTGTGCAGGAGGCAGCCAAACAATGATTATCTTTCATCATTGATGTTTCTATTTTTCCTCTCCTTTACTCTCTGAAATTAAAGTGTGTGTATATATATATATATATTTTTAAAAAAAACAAACCCAAAACACCTTTCTTCTGCAAAGACATTTATTGAGTATTCACCACATATGGAACACTGTGGTAGATTTTATGAGGGAGCAAGAGCTCTCCTTCAGAATTCTATAATTAGTGGATATTTGTGCACAGATCAAATTCCACCTGAAGAAAACCCAAAGTTCACTTTTCTCCTTGTTTGTTTCATTTTATTTCAATCCATTCAATTTTGTTCATGGGGTAAGGAGAATTGGGGATGATCAAAGTATTCTACTGACAAGGCTACTTTTCCTGTTTTAGAAGTATTTGACAGTACTCCTGAAGGTCAGAAAGTTTGAGTATTTTCCTTAATAAAATATCACTTTCTCTTCAACCAGATTTTTGTTTACCCTCAGAGAGACTTTGGATCACTGCTTCCAAACTAGGGCCAGGGCAACCCTGAACTTTAGAATCTCTAGAAACCATGTCCATGTCCCACCCCTCAAAACTGAATTCTGAAAGCTACCTAATGAAATACCTTAGTAATGCCAAAGGTCCTAAAGGGATGGACACTACTCATAAATAGATATATAAAGTATAAATTTGTTGTCAAATAAATATGAACACTCAGAGGCTGCAACTATTCTCTACTATTGTCCCATATATCAATGCTATTCAAAAGGGCCTTTTTAATCTCCCATGGTCAAAAAAATACTGCTTACTCTTAGCTATGTTATCTAGAGACCATTTTGTCTTCTAAAGAATAATCACTTTGGGCAAACTGAGGCAATACAACAAAATCAACAGAGAGCTTATAAATCTCTTTCATTTTATTGTGTGTGTATGTATATATGTGTGTGCTGAAATAGGCTTTTATTTGAGTACTATTCCAGACTACTGGCAAAGAAAATTTTTCTCAAGAATGGACCTTCTAATTTAATACAACCTAACTTCAAATAAAACCTGATTACTTTATAAGAGAACCTATGCACCAATCTGACAAGTCAAAAGATTAAATCTCTAGATTGCTAGCATGAGATCCAGTGGTTAATTTTTACTATAGTTCAAATCAACTACAAGACTACAGAGTTTTAAAAAAAAAATTCAACCCATGAAGTGTTTAGTACATACCTACTCTCTACCTAAAAATTTTCTAAGCACTTTGAGATGTGGAGAAAGAGTACATAATAGAGCATATGGTTCCAATTCCCAAGAAACTTTTCTCAGGGGGCAGATGAAGCAGACACACAGAGACACACACACACAATAGTGCCAAAATATATTTCAACAGAATCAGAGTAGTGAGAAACCAGGAGGCCTTGAGTACTTCACCTGCAGGTAAAACTTTTGGTGTCCGAGCCACTCGCTTGGTTTTTGGTAGAGTAGGGACATCAAGCTCTGCAGAAAAGCATGTCGACTCCTGAATTCTCCGAACTTTCTTCTCCTTAAGAGGGGGGTGTGGAGACTTCTCTACTTGATTAAAAGTAAAAGAAATTAGTAATGAAAGTTTAGAAAGGGGCTCAGGAGCAGTTTTACCAGGAATTGGATGCAGAAATGTTATAATTTCTTAATATGAGAAATGCATACTATTACAAGAATTACAGTCTGATTACCAGATTTATGCAGACAGGCTGGACTTGTAGGCTGTTTAATTGTCGCCATTTTTAGCTGTTCTTGTAAGGACTTCATTTGCTCTTGCAACTTCCTTAATTCATCTAGGGGGGAAAAATAATGACTTAAGAAGCAAACCAGAAGAAATATTATACATGACAAAAGTGCTGGAATTATTTTTGGTGTCCACCCATCTTCCCCCCAAACCTCGAGACCCACAATATAATCACATACTAAGAACTCAATTAACTTTTACACTTCGAAGGGGTCCCTTTAGAGAAATAAACTTATTTCCAGTAATCAAGCCTCTAATACCAAAGCTACTTATGAATTTGTACTACTGACAGATATCATAGATACCTATCTAGAGTTAAGTTTTTAGGAATCAAAACATTAATATCACAGAATATCATAACTAATACAACAAATGCTTGGTCCTGTATCAGAAGAAACTGCCAACCACGGAATTTTATTATAATTAAAAATATAAGAGAAGATGCCAGGGATAAGAAAAGTACACTTCTCAAAGCTTCTGTTCAGAAATGGTCTCCTGCTCAAATAGAATGTGCAATAGCTTTTATAGTCTTGTGTCTGGCACTATTTGCATATAAATTCCAAAGTAATTTTTTCGTAATAAGCATGAAAAGTGTTAGAGTCACCCTGTGAAGGACCAACTATAGCTGCTGTCCCTGATACATATATACGTTGCTGGCTGGCTATCGCTTTGTGTGCTGAAATGCTGGCCTTAAATGTTTGATATACTAACTCAGACAATTTTTTTTTACAAAGTCATTTATCTTCACTCTTGACTCAACAGTTATCTTAATGAAAACTGTCAGACTGGTGGTCTTCTTCTAGTCTAGAGAAAGCAAGTAGTTTGGGCACCTTGTAACTCTTGATTAGTTTTCCCTTGATTGAGAGCAGGAGCAGGGAGGGCTCTGTTTTTAGTTGATTGTAATGCAGGAACTTCTTCATCTGATAAGTCCTCCATATCTCCAAAGAGAGTAGCCAAATTTTCTTTTTGGTCTTCAGTCTTTTCCACTTCACCATCATCAGCTTCCTCTGTGTAAGATTCACCATCACCGTCAGCATCGAAGAGCTCATCAAATGTATCAGGTTTACCATCATCCTGGGTGGAAGGGTGGCTCTCTTCTGAATGACAATCCAAGGCTGACTCACTCTCTTCCAGTAGTGAGGTCAGCAGAGACAATTCATCTTCACCCACTAGGGGAAAAAGAAGAAAAAGGAGAGAAAATAAGCCTACCTGAGAAGAACTGCTAATGAAAGCATAGTTAATTAAAACATGCAACATTCATAACGCAATTAAAATGACTATAAATTTAACCAATTTTCCTGGTATAATCACTAGTCTTATCTCCTAAGTGCTTCTTGGAGGGCTCTGGGCTAAGGAAGAAGGGGCCAATATCTGCTTAGTAATCACACTGGGCCAGTCACTAGGCTAGATCTTTCCCCCTACACTACATCAGCTAATGAGACAACTTCCTGCATACCAACTTTAACCCACAAGGGTGTAACTGAAAAACACACTAAACATACACTGAGTGGCCAGATTATTATGATCTCTGAATGCATAATAATTTGGCCACTCAGTGTGTGCGTGCGTGTGCGTGTGCGTGTGCGTGTGTGTGTGTATTAAGAGGCCCAGTGCATGAATTCATGCATGGGTGGGGTCCAGCCAGCCTGGCCAGGGGGAGGGGACATGAGCAGTTGGCCGGCGTGCCTGCTGGTCGAACTCCTGGTTGAGGGGACAATTTGCATACTAGCCTTTTATTATATAGGATATACACTGAGTGGCCAGATTATTATGTGTTCAGAGATCATAATAATCTGGCCACTGTATATTTAGGCCCTAGATGTATATATTCCCCCAGTTTTTTAAAAAATTATTTTTAAAAAATATATATTTTTTATTGATTTCAGAGAGGAAGGGAGAGGGAGAGTTAGAAACATCAATGATGAGAATCATTGATCGCCTGCCTCCTGCACGTCCCCCACCAGGGATCAAGCCCGCAACCTGGGCATGTGCACTGACCGGGAATTGAGCTGTGATTTCCTGGTTCATAGGTTGATGCTCACCCACTGACCCACACTGGCCGGGCTATTTCTCCAGTTTTTAATTGTTTGAGCAATTTTTTAAAAATATAGACAGGTACATACAATTACATAAAAAGTGCTCATATCCCGCTCGGCCAGTGTGGCTCAGTGTCGACCTATGAACCAGGAGGCCAGTTTGATTCCCAGTCAGGGCACATGACGGGTTTGCAGGCTTGACCCCCATTGCGGGGGCATGCAGGAGGCAGCTGATCGATGATTTTCTTTCGTCACTGATGTTTCTATCGTTTCCCTCTCCCTTTCTCTATGAAATCAATAAAAAATATATATGTTTAAAAAATACTCATATTCCATCACCGAGAATTAGCCACCACTAACATTTTGTCAGGTTTTCTTTGACCTTTACATTAATTTTTTAAAAGCTTAAAACAAACAAACAAAAAATACTTATGCCAAATCTTATTCCAACTCCACATCACTACCTCCAGGCCCCACTACAACCACTATCATAATTTTGGTATACCATTCTAGTCAATTTTTCAAACTTTTAATAAATATATAGATACTTATAACTAACACACAGTATTTGGTTGTTTTACAAATATCTATATAAATTATTTCATACTATATGTATTACTCTGTATCCTGTTTTCCTTCAGGATACAGAAAGATTGCATGTAAGACTGATCCAAATCAAAACATATACTTATTTCTTTCAATTGCTGTTTAGTAGTCCACGATAAGAATGTATCACATTTTATTAATTCATTTTCCAATAAAAAATATATGAGCTATTTCCAATATTTTCACACTACAAAGTATGCTATAATCATGCTTACACCTTGTACATGTGTGAGAGTTTCTTGGAAATACATATCAAAGGTGAAAGTCCTGGATTTTGGGGAATGCATGTTTTCCAAATTTACTTGATACTGCCAAATTGTTCTCGAAGTGGTTGTACTCTCACTAGCATTGTACTCAAGCACCATTTCTCCCTAGCCCCTCACCAATATCTGATAGGTCACCTAAGATATTTTGCCAACCTGCTGGATGATTTTAAAAGGCAGGTAGCTCATTGTTTTGATTTGCATTTCTAGGATTACTAGTTGAGGTAAATTCTTGCTTATGTTAACTGGCCAGTGGATTTCTTCTTTTTTGATTTGTCTATTTTCTTTGCTCATTTTTTCCCTGTTCAGGCATTATTCCTTTAAGAAATCAGAAGCATTTAAAGCAAAACGTTAAGGATATTTCACTCCCTCACTGGAAAGACAGGAGCTGAAGTCCAGACAGGGCAGGGGCCTGCGGTGAAACAGGTCAGCATAGGAGCCTGGGCTAGGATGGAGAGCTCTAGATCAGGAAATCAGTATCCTTTCTACTGCTGTACACTCCCATACCAGATGGGAAAGAGCCAACAAATTTAAGGCCTAGAATTTAATGAAAGGGTCTGAAGCTTAAAGTCAGAGGTTGTACAACAATTAGTTTTGAATGCTTAGTCCGCAGACTCTAGGATGACAGGGTGCAGCAAGAGAGAAAAGGCAATTGGTTCCCTGTGCTCCAGGTGAGATGGTCACATCCTGGCAAGGGAGCCTTTCTCTGTTCCCAGCTGCTGTAGAGAGCACCCCGCAAGAAGAGGCCTTGGCCCACACCACTGGGAGTCACGAGTGAAAAATGTTACCTTGTGGTTCCATACTCTTGGCTTTGAACTCACTTTCTTTCATGAGAGCAGTCAGACTAATCCATGATGCCACTATCCCAGGTTATCTCAGTCACCACCAAAAATCATGTTTTCCTGATGTTATGTTGACCCATTTTCCTGCCTTCCTACTCACAAACCTCTGGGATCTGCTATGTGGAACACAGAATCTACTACCAGCAAGTTTCTCTATACCCTCAGTGGCTGTTAGAAATCAAGCTGCCCCGTCGAAACTGGTTTGGCTCAGTGGATAGAGCGTCGGCCTGCGGACTGAAGGGTCCCGGGTTTGATTCCGGTTAAGGGCATGTACCTTGGTTGCAGGCACATCCCCAGTAGGGGGTGTGCAGGAGGCAGCTGATCGATGTCTCTCTCTCATAGATGTTTCTAACTCTCTATCCCCCTCCCTTCCTCTCTGTAAAATATCAATAAAATATTAAAAAAAAAAAAAAAAAAGAAATCAAGCTGCCCCTTGAGTGGAATTGTTGGAATTGTTTAACTGCACACACCTCATATTGCAAATGATAGAACAGTGTCCAGCACACACCAGTCATCCTATATAATAAAAGCCTAATATGCACATTGTCCCCTTCACCAAGTGTTTGACTGGAAGTTCAACCGCTTGCTATGACGTGCACTCACCACTGAGGGGAGAGGGCAGTGTTGGCAGCGGGCGGCAGTGGAGGCACTGCTGGCCCCGATGAGAGCAGAACCACGGCTGGATGGTGGAGCAGGTGAACAGGCAGCGCCAGGCCAAGGCGGGTGCGAGCAGGGGCCCAATTGCCCCGCAGATGGTGACCAGCGGCCGGCAGGCCCTGATCGTTGAGCTGGGGACAGGGAACTGGGGGTGGGTGGTGGGGGACTGTGATCTCACGCTGGCTACCTGGGGGGAGGGGTGGTGGGATGGAGGTGTGGTGAGAATGAGGGGTGCCCACTGAGCTCGCTCTCATTCCCCCTGCTACCCTCCCCTGGGACGCCAGGGCTCGCGTGCCAGGAAAGCCCCTGCGTTCAGGTACCAGGTGTCCGTGAGGAGCCCCCCCCCCCGCCCCCCCGCACCCATGTGGCCTCTTCTGGGTGAGCAGGGCCGCAGCCACAGGTCGAGCTCCCTGTGGGTTTGCGCAGGAGCCAGTCTGCGAGGCCAGTTGGGAGAGAGCGCGCTGCCTGCCAGGCTTCTGTGTGGCCTAGAGGCCCATGCTGTGCCCTGGCCCGCGGTGTCTGGCTGCACTCACCGCACCTCTGCATGGGGACTTGGGAAGAGAGTGCACAGGGGCCTGGGGGCCCAGGTGCTGCCCAGGGCTCAGGTCAGCTGGGACCTGCCCTTCCACGCCAGACGTTCACGCTTCCGTCGGCCCGCCAAGCCTAGGGACCACACCCATGCACGAATGTCGTGCACTGGGTCTCTAGTGTAATAAATATTTGGTAATCAACTCAAGGGCCCTGATGTCTTCTTGCTTATCACTGTCACTCTGGAACTATTAACCTTTCTTCAAAACCACACAACATGACATCAGATTTTTTTCATCAGGAAGTCCTCCTGGTTGCTGTCATTTACTAAATTAAATTCCCTTGGGATTCCTCCCACTTCCCCTCCGTCTTTTTTGTTTTCTTTTGTTAATCCTCACCCAAAGGTTTCTTTTCTTTCTTTCTTTTTTTTTTAAGAGAACGTGGAAAGGAGAGATAGATGGGGAGATGGAGGGAGAGGAGAGAGAAACATCGATGTGAGAGAGACCCATAGATTGGTTGCCTCCTGCTGGGGTCAAACCTGCAACCAACATACGTGGCCTTGCCCGGGAAATGAACCTGGGGTGTGCCCGGCCAACGCTCTAACCACTTATTAAGAAGGACAATCCATCGACTTGTCTATAATATTTTTAATATCCCTCATACCCCATTCCTTCAGTCCCCACTTTGGATCCATGTTCCATCATTATAATCACTGCCTTCTAACAACTCTTCATTCCATTGCTTCTCTCGCATGCCCTCAGGTTCCTTGACAGAAATCTTTTCTTTTTTATAGTGGCATGTGCTGTTCTTAAAAAAATACAAAAGTGCCTTGGCTGGTGTGGCTCAGTTGGTTGGAGTGCCTTCTTATGCACCAAAAGGTCTCTGGTTCAATTCTGGTCAGGGCACATGCCCAGGTTGCAGGTTCCATCCGTGGTTGGGGTGTGTGTGAGAGGCAAAAAATCGATGCTTCTCTCTCATATTAATATTTCTCTTTCTCTCCCCCTCTCCTTTCCTCTCTCTCTAAAATCAATAAAAAAAGATATCCTTGGGTGAGGATTAAAAAATATATATATATGTACACGTGTACACACACACACACACACACACACACACACACACACAGTGGCACAAAAATTGTATCTCGAGTCTAATTCAGTTCTAAAGGTCTGTGATAACCTAATAGTACTCTCCTAACTACAATCAAGTTACACAGGTTAAATGGTGTCTTTCCTACTTTAGAGTACATTATTTTTTCTATAATCACCTTATAGTCAATTTTATCATTCACTAGAGGCCCAGCGCATGAAATCACATGAGACCCCAGACCCGCCGCATCGCGAGACCCATCAATGCACCTCCTGGTGACCGGTTGTTTGGTTGTTACGGTCACTGGCCTTTTATAATATAGACTGAGGCCAGGTGCACGAATTCATGCACGGGTGGGGAGGGACCACGGGAGGTTGGCCCTCAGCCCTCCTGGGAAAGGGGCCACGTCCACCGCCACCCACCCTCTGGTTCCCCGTCCCAGCCCGGGCCCGAAGGCCCCGGCGGGGTTGGAAGAGGAGGTGAGTCACTAGGCCAGGCATGGAAGGAATGGACGCCGATGCCACGGTTGGCGCCCCGCCACCACGCGGTTCCCTACCTTCCCCGCTCCTCCTTCCCTCGCCGCCACTGCGGCGGGTGGGCAGCCCCTGGGGAAGAGATTGGACGGGAGCAAGACAAACCCTTGTACTGAGGGCAGACTTTCAATAGATCGCAGTGAGAGAACTGCTCTCTATGTACAAAACCCTGACCCAGAAGCAGGTCTCTACAAATGGTTTAGCATCAGGGGCTGATGGGGCCGGCCGGACAGGGGGAGGGGCCGAGGGAGGTTGGCTGTGGGAGTGCACTGACCACCAAGGGGCAGCTCCTGTGTTGAGCGTCTGCCCCCTGGTGATCAGTGTGCGTCATAGTGACTGGTCATTCCAGTCGTTTGGTCATAACAGTTGCTAGGCTTTTATATATACAGATAATTCTTTGTGAATATTTCCTATAAACTTCTATCTTTATACAATTTATAAAATTTTATGAATGTTGACCTTGATTAAACCCAAGGGACTGCCACTTCCACACCTGCAACCCAACCGGTGAACTATCCTAGAAAAAGACCACCATACTGATTGGTTAAATATACACTGAGTGGCCAGATTATTATGATCTCTGAACGCATAATAATCTGGCCACTCAGTGTACGTGCGAGTGAGAGAGAGAGAGAGAGAGAGAGAGAGAGAGAGAGAGAGTGTGTGTGTGTGTGTGTATATATATATATATATATATATATATATATATATATATGGAGAGAGGGAGAGGGAGAGGGAGAGAGAGAGAGAGAGAGAGAGAGAGAGAGGGGCCCGTGTATGAATTCATGAATGGGTGGGGTCCGGCCAGTCTGGCCAGGGGGAGGGGACATGGGCGGTTGGCCGGCCTGCCTGCTGGTCGAACTCCTGGTCGAGGGGACAATTTGCATATTAGCCTTTTATTATATAGGATATACACTGAGTGGCCAGATTATTATGTGTTCAGAGATCATAATAATCTGGCCACTCAGTGTATATTGCCAAGAACAAATAAGCATTCAGTAGTGCTTAAAAATCCCCACATTTCCCTAATAATTGCTTTCCTATTTTCTAACCATTCAGCCACTTCTCAAACCTCTGATATCCATCCTCTATCTTTACTCTTAGCTGACCTTGTCTCACACTTAAAAAAAAAAAGAGGAAGTAATCAGATTCCATCATCTTTCCCTACTCAATCTGAACATATATTCTCTGCTTTTCCTCCTATGAAAATGGATGAAGTGTCTAGTCCTATTTATGGCCAGTTCTTCCATTTATTAACTGGAACCCATTACTCCCAGCTTCCCAAGAATTCACTCTCTCCCACATCACCAATTTTTCCATTTTCTGGAGCATTTCTCTCAGCATACAAACTCATTCCAATGTCTCCCATCCTATCAACTACCAGATATTTTTCTACTTACTTGTTATCTTGTTCTCTTTACTAGAATGTAAGCAGGAAAGTTGTTCAGGAAACTCTAGTACCAAGAAACATTTTGATTTCATATACTGGATCAAATTGTGAGGCCATGCCAACCAAATGAGATTTTATTAGCTACAATGACTTCTTAGAGAACGCATACCCATTCACCACTTATTTTCCCGACCTTCTCATAGCAAAAAAATTATACTCTGTATTACATAAAGTGCCCTGTAGGTAATTTGATGATTTTAGGAAATAAGAAACTATCATTATACTAATGGTGCAATCAATTTCACATTATATCACAGTATGATGAATTTCAACAACACTGAATTGTACTTTAAAAAAAAAAAAAAAGACAATGTATAATAAACTTGGATTTAAAAAAATACAGTTTCAGACAATGAGCTCAATTATACAACTAAAAAGAATGTATTTTATTTGTTACTAGAGGCCCAGTGCATGAATTCGTACACGGGTGGGGTCTGGCTGGCCTGCCCGAATTGGGGCAATCGGGCTGGGCTGGGCTGGCCAGGGGGAAGGGCCTTGGGTGGTTGGCTGGCCGACCTTGTCCCCTGGTCGAACTCCTGGTCAAGGGGACAATTTGCATATTAGCCTTTTATCATATAGGATCATCTCTTCACAGCCAGCACAATCAGTTTTGTGCTGCAACCTGGCTAAGCGCTGCTAATTAGAACAACATTTCATTACTAAGTAAATATTTGCACACATTCCTGCAAAATGAACAAAACCAGAAAGGACTATAATAATTTAAGACAGCTAGACTAAAACCACTTCAACAGATTACTTTCACTTACAGATTTTTAGAGACAGATGGGGGAAGAGAAGGAGGGAAGGAGAGAGACTGGGAGAGGGAGAGGGGGGAGCGAGGGAAAGGGAGAGAGAGAAAAAACACATTAATTTGTTCTATTTATTTATGCATTCATTGATTGATTCTTGTATGTGCCTCTGCCAGGGGATCAAACCTGTAACCTTAGTGTATGAGATTGACACTCTAACCAAGTGAGCGACCCAGCCAAGGCTCGACAGACTTCAATATTAAATGTGAACTCTGAGACTGTGTGGGTTCAAATCCCTGCTCTGACATTGGTCTTTCTGTTTCTAAAACGCAGTTGCTATGAGGATTATGTTAGTTAATATAATTAAGGATCTTAGAGCAGCACTTGGCACATTGTAAGTGCATGCCAGCTATCATTATTATGAAAGACAATCAATCAGTAATGCCAGAATAAATCCCACTTGATTAAAACAAGTAACATTCAGTGACTGAAGTGATCCACTCAGACAACACTTGAGGGTGGGCAGCTCTTTTCACCATTTTGCAAGTAGGGTAAATAACAAATCCACAAAGGATGATTTTCTGAAAACAAAAGAAAATTGAGAAAACTGCCAGGACTTACCTTCCATGTTGTCTAGGGAACAGTGGTGACAGTGAACTTCGAAGGCGGACCAGGTGCCCGGGAGATGGCAGTAATGCAGAATCTTGGCTCTGTGAAACCATCATTAGAGAAGTCACCCTTGATTCTCTCTTGCACACACTGCACATCCAGAAAGTCCGGAATCCTACAATTCCTAGGGACTCTAATCCTAGAAATCATCAGGAATCTGACCATTTCTCACCCCTACCGCCAACACCATCTTCCTCCTAGTATGGAAGCAGTCCCCTTTTTCTTTTTTTGCAAACTATGATTGTAGAAACTCAGGTGAGGTACAGAGGAGTATGACACTAGATTACATGGATGAAACAAATTGTAAACAGTATTACTATGCTATCTATTGGGGAGTCTGCTGGTTTGTACGCTCGCTCCTCGAGAGTTTAGAAAGTGGAAACTATCTTGTTCATTTCTATAACCAACCACCCTTTCCACCCAAACCCATGCCTTTTCCTCACCCTCCTATCTAGGGCCATTTGACACGTGCTATGGTTCTTATCCCCACAATATTGCTCAAAACTTCCCCTTCTCCCCAATTTTACCGCCAAAAGTCTAGTCCAAGCCACTATCAGTCTTTTGCCCCAATTACTGCATTAGTGTCCTGAATTGGTCTCTTTAGCCTTCTGTAATCTAGTTTTGGTACAACAGCCACAGTAACCTTTTCTTTTCTTAGAAATCTTTTAGAAACAGAAATCCAACAGTGGTATTCCTTTAATAAAAATTCTTTAATGCCCTTAGAAAAAATTTTACGAAGCCAATGAGGCAATGGATACTCTCTACTTCTACTTCCTTATCTTTTCTGCGGGTCCGTTCCAGCAAGACTAGCCTGCATTCGACTTCTTGAACACAAGCGTGCTCTCAGGCCTCGGGCCGTCCGGAAAGTTCTCCCCTAGCTCCTTCTCACCCTGAACTATCAATTTTTCTAAGCCTTTCCACCACCCTCTCAGCTCACCCTTTTCATGACTGTACTGCACTACTGTGTACTTGTTTTATCCTCTTTAAACTGCAGGCGTCACTGGGCGTAAGTAATGAGTGTTTGGAGCCCCGTACATGGCACGTACTCAACATTTATTATTGTGACTTTTAAAAATGAACAAATAAGAGAAGTCCAAACGGCATGCACCTGGCAAGCGTTTTAAAGGTTACTAAAGAAAGAAAACACTGGTCCCTTAACTAAAGTAAACGGCACCTCAGACGTGCCCCGCAACTGCTCAGCCCCGGACCTCCCGGTCGCGCCCTCCCGCGGCCGCCCCCGCTCCCCTCACCCGAGCGCCCGCGGGCTCCGCGCTCTCGCTCCCGGAGCTCTCACCTATACCACAGACGCGCGTGGCGGGACGTCTCTCCCGCCGCCCGAGAGCCACTCACACGCCCAGGCCGGGCTCCTCACCCACTCCGTGCCCCTTCCCTTTCCACAGCCAGGCCCGCCAAAATTTCAAGTAGGCTCCACCCAGTCTCTGACGTTAGACGCACGCCGGCTAGACGTGAGGTCATTGGCTGCGTCAGAGCCCTTGGAGGAAACGACTGGGGAGGGGGGCCGAGGGCTGGGGGGAAAACGATCCGTACGTAGAGCAGCCTGATTGGTTCACGTGACCTGCGTCCTCTTTGTTGGGGGCAAGGAACTTCCGGTCGGTCAAGTCCTGGGCACCTTTAGGTGAAATAAAGAGTTTAGGTGTCCTCCAGCGCCACGAAGTGTAAGTATTCTCGGATGGTATTTTTACATGAGGTCAAAACTCAGTTCCTAACACTCTCCGGGCCTATGTCATCCAATCCTGAGCCTCATTTTCTCTTTCTGTTGCCTCAGGTATAGAAAGTGTTGGACAAAGACGTGATCCATATTCTAGGAATTCACGGTCTAATTTGGTAGATATGATATATGGTAATTAACATAAGGCGACTACTAATGAGTACCAATCTTGTGGAAGAGGAGGCAACAAAGGAGACGAGCGAGAAACATTAAAATAAGTACGTAAAACGAATAATGTGGATGATAAACTCCAGGTCAAGAATTTTTATTTTGTTTTTTTAATAAAAAGACCGTGTTTGAGCAGGTTGGGGAGGAGCAGTTAGATGTATAGAGAAAAGGGGTGGCTACCTGCTTAGACTCTGTAGTTAATTAAGACTAAGATTTTTAACTGCCTCATACTAACTGTGCAACCTTGGGTAAATTAACCTCTCAGAGCCTCAACTTACTCATCAGCGAAGTGAATAGTAATAACTATTTTATAGGGCATTGTGAGGATTGAGAAAACCTTGAAAATACACATACAATATTCTTACTACTTTCTTTGTGTTTTTTTTTGTTAATCCTCACCTGAGGATATTTTTTTCCATTGCTTTTTAGAGAGTGGAAGGATGGGAGAAGGGAGGGAGGCTCGGAAGGGGGTGGGGGAAGAGAGAGAGAGATGGGGATCCATGTGAGAGAGACTTTGATTGGTTGTCTCCCACAGGCACCCCAACTGGGGCAGGGATGGGACCTGCAACCCAGTTACGGTGCCCTTGACCAGGAATCAAACCTGCAACCCTGCAGTGCCTGGGACCAGGCACTATCCACTTTGCAACACTGGGACATTACTACTTTATAGGCATTGCTAAGGGAGATTGAGCTAACAAAGACAGGTACTCAGGAACTGAATGTACCAGAAACTGAAGGCAGAGAAGCACATTAGAAAACTGCCATAGTCCCAGACTATAAGAGTTGATGGGAAGAGACAAATAGGAAACATTATGAAGGAAAACCTGTCTGCTTTAGTAACTGAACAAAGGAAAGTTACTTTTGGCAGGAAAAGGAGAGGACAGTGGCCATGTTGGCAATACCCAGGAGAAACTGGCAGAGTTATAGAAATGGACTAGAAGTCTAAAGGAATTTATCATCTCTTCCCCTTGTTTTGGACAGGGGAAGAGATAATAAATTAAGGTGGTGGGGATGTTCTGGAGATTTCAGCAAGTGCCTTTAGATTTGTGATTGAAGCCACAGGGACATATCAGGGCTTCAAGTATAGGGTTTGGGATGGTTTAGTGCCGTGGTCGGCAAACTGTGGCTCGCGAGCCACATGCGGCTCTTTGGCCCCTTGAGTGTGGCTCTTCCACAAAATACCACGGCCTGGGCGAGTCTATTTTGAAGAAGTGGCGTTAGAAGAAGTTTAAGTTCAAAAAATTTGGCTCTCCAAAGAAATTTCAATCGTTGTACTGTTGATATTTGGCTCTGTTGACTAATGAGTTTGCTGACCACTGGTTTAGTGAATACAGTTGAGTTCTCTAAAGTAGAGATTGTGAAGCAGAATATCTGAGAATGTTTACCGGGTTAATGTACCAGATACTTAAATCAATTCTTCCATCCTTAGGCCCAGCAGGAGGCAGTGCTATTCAAAATCAGAAAATCAGACCTTCTACTGGGAGAAATAGCCACTTTTCACAGCCCCCCCACCCCACCTCCCTGTAGAAATCTGTTTACATTTGCCTTCACATCTGCCAAGCTGTATGGTGCAGAACTCTCGCAGTGGTTCTCAACCTTTCTAATGCCGTGACCCTTTAATACAGTTCTCATGTTGTGGTGACCCCCAACCATAAAATTATTTTCGTTGCTACTTCATAACTGTAATTTTGCTACTGTTATGAATCATAATGTAAATATCTGTGTTTTCCGATGATCTTAGGCGACCCTGCTAGCGGTTCTCAACCTGTGGGTCGCGACCCACAGGTTGAGAACCGCTGCAGTAGCAAAATTACAGTTATGAAGTAGCAACGAAAATAATTTTATGGTGGGGGGTCACCACAACATGAGGAACTGTATTAAAGGGTCGCGGCATTAGAAAGGTTGAGAACCACTGCTCTAGAGCCTCACCCCAAACTTGAGTTTGTCCAACAAACTGGACAAAGACCCTGTACTGAGAAAAATGTTACCCTTGATCAGAGGCAACCCTCTACTTAGAGATGAATGGCCCTACTAAGAAAGGGGAAAACCCAAGCTACTTAATTTTCATAACAGAATATTGTCTTTGCTGCTCAAATAAATGTCTATTGATTTTCAGCCAATCTAGAGGTTACTTTAAACAGCAGAGTATGATATTTTACAAAGGGAAGCCAATAAAAAACACTATCCTTGGTGGTTTCAATGAGCTCATTAGAATGTTCAACTCATCTTGGTTGTGCTGGGTTAATAACTACAATATATATTTTACATATGTGAAATACCTATCCAAGATTATAGCTCCATATATTTAAAGGACAAAATTTCTACATAAATCTCTCAGCTCATTGAGAGCTTCTTAATTAATATTTTGTATTATACTTTACATCTTTGCAATTACTTAGCTAGAAAAAAGTAACAAATTACTCAGCAATGACCAAATTTTCATAGCAAGAGTAATTTCAATAATTTTTAAATGACATACTATGTAAGTCAAAGAATGCCAAAGAGTGTTAAATTATTTCTACTTTTTATTTGCCTTTCATAGCAAAGCAGTTTGGGTACCTTTTGTTGCTCCATTAAAATATTTGAATATCAGTTCATATACTTGATTTCTGATGATGGCAAAATAAATTGGACATTTCATTAAAGGCAATTCCAAGTTAGCCCTTTTATTATAGGTCAGATGGAAGTGTTAGCCAGTTTTCACAAGAATCTTGATTTTTATGATGCACACAATATATTTTATCTGTGTTCATATTAAATAATCATAGTTCAAAGTTATTTTTTCTCATTTTTTAGAAAATAATACTTTATTTTTTTAGAACAATTATAGGATTACAGAAAAATTGAGTGGAAAGAATAGAGAGTTCTCATATCGCCCCTTCAACACATAATTTCCCATTATTAACATCTTGCATTAGTATGGGACATTTATTATAATTGTACATTATTACAATATTGATACATTATTATTAAGTTCATAGTTTACATTAGGGTTCACTCTTTATGTTATACATTCATGCAGAATAGTTTAACTGCCCTAAAACTCCTTTGCGCTCTTACCTATTCATCCCTCCTCCCCAACCCCCAACTTTTGACAACCACTAATCCTTTTACTGTCTCTATAGTTTTGACTTTCCAAGAATGTTATATAGTTGGAATCATACAGTATGTAACCTTTTCAGATTGGCTTCTTTCACTTAGCAATATGCACTTAAGGTTCCTCCTTAAACTATGTCTTTCCATGGTTTCATAGCTCATTTCTTTTTAGCACTGAATAATATTCCATTATCTGGATGTACCACAGTTTGTTTATCCTTTTACCTATTGAAAGGCATCTTGGTTGCTTTCAAGTTTTGGCAATTATGAGTAAAACTATTATAAACATTAATGTGCAAGTTTTGTGTGGAAATAAGTTTTCAGTTCATTTGGGTAAATGCCAAGGATTGCATGCCTGGTTTCCCAAGAAATTGCCAAACTATCTTCCAAAGTACTATTTTGCATTTCCACCAAAAATAAATGAGAGTCCCTGTTGTCCCATATCCTTGCCAGCACTTGGTGTTGTTATTGTTTTGGATTTTAGCCATTTAATAAGTGTGTGGTAGTATCTTGTTTTAATTTGCAATTCCCTAATGACATATAATATTGAGCATCTTTTCTTTTTTTTTCCAATATATTTTATTGATTTTTTACAGAGAGGAAGGGAGAGGGATAGAGAGCCAGAAACATCGATGAGAAAGAAACATCCATTAGCTGCCTCCTACACACCCCCCACCTAGGATGTGCCCGCAACCAAGGTACATGCCCTTGACCGGAATCGAACCCGGAACCCTTCAGTCTGCAGGCTGACGCTCTATCCACTGAGCCAAACCGGTTAGGGCTGAGCATCTTTTCATATGCTTATTAGCCTTCTGTATATTTTCTTTGGTGAGGTACCTGCTATTTTTTGCCCATTTAAAAAATTGGATTGTTTTATTACTGTTGAGTCTTGAGAATTCTTTGTATATTTTGGATATTAGTCCTTCATCAGATATCTGTTTTATAAAGATCTATTCCCAGTCCGTGGCTTGAGTTAGTTTTTGTAGAAGGTGTAAGGTCTGTGTATAGATTCAGGTTTTGTTTTTTTTTTTTCTTTTGCACATGGATGTTCAGTTGTGCCAGCACCATTTGTTAAAAATACTATCCTTTCTCCATAAATTCGCTTTTTCTCCTCTGTCAAAGACCAGTGAACTCTCTGTGTCTATTTCTGGGCTTGCTATTCTGTTCCTTTGATATATTTCTCTATTCTTTCACCAACATCATGCTATCTTGATTATTGTAGCTTTATAGTATTTCTTGAACTCTGGTAGTGTCCTCCAATTTTATTCTCCTGCAATACTGTGTTGGCCATTCTGAGTCTTTTGCCTCTGTATAAATTTTATAATCAGTTTGTTGATATCTACAAAATAACTCATTGAGATTTTGATTGGAATCATGTGGAATCTATAGATCAGGGTGGGAAGTATTGACATCTCAATACTGAGTGTCCCTTTACGTGAACGTGGAATATCTTTCCACTTACTTAGTTCTTTGAGTTTTTTCATCAGATCTTGTACATATTTTATTATATTTATACCTATTTCACGTTTTGGTGCTAATATAAATGTTAACTTTGCTTTTTAATTTCAAGTTCCAAGTGTTCACTGCTGGTGATATTAGTAATTTGTGTCTTATATTTTCAGTTAACCTGGCTAGAGGTTTGCCAATTTTATAGATAATTTCAGAGAATCAGTTTTTGGTTTTACTGATTTTTCTCTATTGATTTTCTGGTTTCAATTTAACTGATTTCTGCCCTGATTTTCATTATTTATTTTCTTCTGCCTTTTTTGTGTGTTTAATTTGCCATTCTTTTTCTAGTTAAAGTGAAAGCTTAGATTATTCATTTTAGATCTTTCTTCTTTTCTATATAGGCATTCAATGCTATAGGTTTCCTGCTAAGCATTGCTTTTGCTTCATTCCCCAAATATTGATGTTATGTTTTAATTTTGTTTAAATTTCTTTTGAGACTTCCTCAACCTGTGTACTATATACAGGTGTGTTGTTTAATCTCCAGGTGTTTAGAGGATTTCTAGGTATCTCAGAGTTGTGACCAACTTAATATTTTTACTTGACAAAGTAAAAGAGTATCCCCCAAAACTTAAATGTAAAACCATTTGGTTTGCTTTTCTGTTTAAGATAATATAGAAATCTATTTTCTCCAGTATAAAATAGTAGGGGAAAATTTAAACTAGAAGCCTTAAGCAAGAAATTAAAAGTAAAATTTTCATAGTTAATTTTAGAAATGTTTTTAAACAAACATTCTCCCTGGGCTGAAGTGGGAAATCTTTTAATCTAAATTGCTAGTGAATTTGTACAGTGTGTTCTCTTGGCATGAAGACATAATGAACTATTTTGATTTCTCTTTGATTTCCTGTTTGATTCCATATGTGTGTGTATTTATGTGTATTAAATCAATTTTGTCTAGGAGAGATTATTATGACAAAGCCAAACAGAGGATATATTTTAATTTTCTCTTAAATGTTATAGGCTTTAGATACATAGGTTATTGTTTACTTTTATGGCAGGCCCAGTATTAGTTAATAACTATAGGTTCACAAAATATGGCACATCCCTATATTTTCACCTCCTTAGCTAGAACACTTTCTAATTCAAACAACACATACTGGTCTCTAGTAAAGGGATTTGCTCATATTTATAGAATTAACAAAACAGATCTGAATCAAGCAATAAGCTTATATGAAGCTGAATCTGGAAAATGCATCCTATGAAATTAGCTAAATCACATTTGAACAATGTGAAAGATTCAAAGCAAAATTTTATTTTGCAATAACTTTTTTGTGATTGTGATTATATAGCCTAATCTAGGAAGAGAATGAAGAAATAGTGGTTCTTTTTAGAAATGAATAAACTTTCTACTGTACAAGTCCACATACCTGTAGCACAATGAAAGAATAAAGATGACTTCCTTGCACTGTGGTTATATCAAATCCAGTGAACCTAATGTATCCACTTCATCTAGGCCAAAAATTTTCCCTTTGTCCTGATGACCAAGTAAAAGCTCACAGTGCTCATATGAAAAAAGCCACATTATAACTTTGGTACAACTGTGGCTGCGATAAAACTACAACATACACATATATACACAACCCAAATAGGTCTGTCTTAAATGAATGAAGAAATATAATAATTTTTTCACAAATACTTCAGATATCTTTTTCTTGAAATCTGTGACCACTTCATTTTTCCTGCCTATTTAAAAGGTACTTAAAGTTTATCAGTAATACTTCTTCCATATAATTACATTTACTATGTCCCATGATGTCATACCCTCATTAACTAGATCAGCCGTGGGCAAACTACGGCCCGCGGGCCGGATCCGGCTGTTCTATCCGGTTCTCTTGCTCTCCCCTCCGCTCCTTTACTTTCAATTTATATTAGTTCACACAAACACTCCATCCATGCTTTTGTTCTGGCCCTCCGGTCCAGTTTAAGAACCCATTGTGGCCCTCGAGTCAAAAAGTTTGCCCACCCCTGAACTAGATGAACCAATAGTTCAGTGCTCACCTAAACTGAACATTTAAAGAAATGACTCTGTTATCAGAAGAATGGTATGTTAAGAATTCTATTTTGCGATTTTATGGAAATCCACACAAAAAATGTCCTATATGGAACATACTGGTTTTCTTTTTCCTAAAACATAAGCCAAAATATTTGAGTGAAAACAAATAACACAAAAGTAGAACTCTTGGAGGAAAGAAATCTGACATTTACCAGCAGTTTGGGGGAGGCGAAATGTCAACACTTAGATGATGCAGTCCATGACATGAATTTGTAATGTATCTATGTCAGGCAGGACTTCTCCACACTTGGGGCAAGAATGAATTGGTATATTTTGCTGCTGTTGCTGCCAGTTCCTATCATCAGCTCCTGAGAATAAGCATGAAGTGAAATATTATTCCATTCCTTCCATGTTACAAGCAGTCTTATTTGATGGATTTTAATAACAGATGATTAATTTTAACATCAGTTAAACATTGTAATCTGTACCTAGTAGGAAGTGAATCCAGGTCATTTTTGTTTTTTACTGAAGTAATCTACACACACACAGAAAATCTCCAAAAGTAGTACCCGCTTCCTTATTATTTTAAGATTTAGGCTTTATTCTGGGTTCTAGGTACATGAAAATACATGGTTTTATTTCTAGATACCAGGAAATAGATGCTCTAGTAAAACCTAGAATATTTGAGAGAAGAAAGAGATAGATGAGGATATAAACTAAAGAGGAGAGATGTGGAAAAAATGATGAGAGCATGGAGATGTGGCATCCTAGAACAGTATGTATCTTCTTAGAAGCAAAGACAATAATTGTGTTTATTCGGCAGATACTTTTGAGTACCGTGTGAGATTGAAGAGAGGGATACAGATATGATGGGGGTGTGAGACAAGAAAAGTGACAGCGTGGCATGGGAGGGAAGTGCCGTGGCTGTGTCATGCACAAGGTGGTTTAGTGGAAAGACAGAGAAAGGCACCTGGCTCAGAATGCTCTGTGCAGACAGGCCCCCTGAATGAGGCTGATTCTACTTGAGAGGCCTAAGAATGAATAAGGGTTATCGAGGTAAAGTAAGTGAGGAGAAAGAATTGAAGAATTATTTCCCCCAATTTTGGAATGGGACTGAGATTCGAGTCTAAATCAAAGAATGCTTGAAATGAGCATTGACTCTAGGTAGGTCCCACATGAGTAAACTGTGGTCAGTGCTGGAAATGATTCCTGGCTCCGGGGCATCTCCTTCATCTGACCTTTCTTGACAAATGCAAACCATTTTGGTTTTGTAGCGTCTCCACACAGATCTCCAGAATTCATTCAAATCCTCAAATGTTTGTTTGCTTTTTTGGAGGATGACAGTGGAGGTAACCTTTAACATGGCTATTTGCTTCTGAGCATATTTGAATTGAATAACATGTGAGACTATTATAGTTTGTGTTTAGCAAACTTTAGAAGTACACTTGAATAGAAATATTGATCACAAGACATGATTTCTAAAGCAGGGAGATTTCTCCCTCTTTTATTGAATTTATTGGATGACACTGGTCAACAAAATCATATAGGTTTCGGGTACACAATTCCACAACACACCATCTGTACACTACATGGTGTGTTCACCAGCTCCCTCACCCCCCAAACTCTTTCACTGCTACTCCTACACCCCACTCTGGCAATCCCCACACTGTTGTCCCTGTAACAAGGAGCTTTCTGATGGTCTCATTGTTCTACATTAGGGATCAGTAAACTTTTTCTGTAAAGGGCCAGAGAATAAATACAGGGTGGGGCAAAAGTAGGTTTATACTTGTTCAAATGGAAAATAATACAATAATTAAGAAATAATAATACAAGAATAAATTGTTTCACATACAACTATAAACCTACTTTTGCCCCACCCTATATTTTAGACTTTGCATGTCATATTTCTGTCACAGCTACTCAACTCTGTTGTCATAGACAATAAGTCAACAAAAGTGCATGACTGTGTTCCAATAAAACTTTATTTATTAAAACAGGTCAGATTTGGCCTGTGAACTGCAGTTTGTCAAACCCTGCTCTAGAGAACAACTAGCCAACTCTCAGGGACTGTTGACTTTTCATTTAAAGCTCCATTGCATTGAAGTGTGCCTTTTTTTTTTTTTTGTCCTGACCTAGGTTTAAAGACTCAGACTTGGGATTATGGGTTCCCTCTACCTCCTGGCTCTTCACTATAAAATAAGCTTAGTCAGTTTTCATTATTAACACATTACACTCATTTCAGCCTTTGCCCTTTCATTCTCATACTGAACTTATCTAAATCCTAGCTTAAAGGTCAAGCTTATAGTCACATCTTTTCAAAGCCTATCTCAACTTGTTCAGCCCTGAATGATCATCCTTTCTTCTTACCTTTAGCAATATTATTTCTATTACTGAAGTATTATCTTGTACTAGAGGTCCGGTGCACAAAATTCGTGCACTGAGGGGGGGGGGAGTGACCCACAGCCCAGCCTGCACCCTCTCCAATCTGGGACCCCTCGGGGGATGTCCAACTGTGGGATTGGGCCTAAACCGGCAGTCAGACATCCCTCTCACAATCCGGGACTGCTGGCTCCCAACCACTCGCCTGCCTGCCAGCCTGATCACCCCCTAACCACTCCCCTGCCAGCCTGATCGATGCCTAACTGCCCTCCCCTGCTGGCCCAGTTGCGTTCAACTGCCCTCCCCTGCCAGCCTGGTCACCCTTAACTGCCCTCCCCTGCCGGCCTGGTCACCCTTAACTGCCCTCCACTGCCAAACTGGTCACCCCCAACTGCCCTCCCCTGCAGGCCTGGTCCCCCCACAACTGCCCTCCCCTGAAGGCCCGGTCCCCTGCCAAATTCCCTCCCCTGCCAGCCCAGTAACCCCCAACTGCCCTCCCCTGCAGGCCTAGTCCCCCCCCCAAATGCCCTCCCCTGCCTGCCCAGTTGCCCCTAACTGCCCTCCTCTGCCAGCCTGGTCCCCCCCAAATGCCCTCCCTTGCCAGTCCAGTCACCCCCAACTGCCTTCTCCTGCCAGCCCGATCGCCCCTAACTGCGCACCCCCTGCAAGCCTTGTCACCCCCAACTGCCCTCCCCTGCAGGCCTGGTCCCCCCACAACTGCCCTCCCCTGCATGCCTGGTCCCCCCAACTGCCCTCCCCTGCAGGCATGGTCACCCCTAACTGCCTTCCCCTGAAGGCCTGGTCGCCTCTAACTGCCCTCCCCTTTTGACCTGATTGCCCACAACTACCCTCCCCTGCCGGACATCTTGTGGTGGCCATCTTTGACCACATGGGGGCGGCCATCTTGTGCGAGGGTGTGAGGGTCAATTTGCATATTATGTCTTTATTATATAGGATTATGAATTCATCTTTGTATGTGCACATCCTGTCTCTCCAACTAGACCATACGCCCTCACAGATCTGACCATGACTTATGCCCATTTGTTTCCTTGTGCTCAGACAGTGACCTAGACCAGATTAGACACTTAGATGGCTGTTGCTGCTGATGAAATATACTGAGAGGGGCTCCATTTAAGGCAGCTTTGTTAGAAAATGAAAAAAAAAAAATCTTAAGACATCTTATCTCTGGAATATTGTTTTTTTATAAAACAATAAAGCTTATTAGGAATAAATTTACACTTTGTGATGATTTTTAGATTATAAATGTAAACCAAAGAGTGACCAATTCTTGTTTCAATTATTTTTCTTTTTAATGTAAATAAGCATTTGTCTTATATAGTTATGATGAATGGAAATCGTCCCTTAAAAATCCAGGTGCAAGAGATCACCCTTTTTGACTCAAGACAAGTGTGTAGGTACTTCTGGATATGAGCTATATTGATGTTCCTAGGATATTTAAAACTAGGTTAGAGAAAATGCTTAGCAGTGCTTAAGTGGGTAGATGCAGCTTTCAGAGAAACATAGCTTTACCCATTGATGCTAAAAATGCCTGAGGCTATTATTTATGCCAGTTCATATGCTGCTACCTCTGCCCCATGAATACTATGTTTACCTGTACCCTGAATTACTACCGATAATATTTACTTTAGCCTGTTTTTTTTTTCCTGTAAAAGAATTTTGGGTAGTGGTAGGGGGAATAGGAGGAGATGGAAGGTGTAAAAGGGGTACTCAGAGACATTTCCCCAAGATTTAACATTTAACTATACATACTAATAATACTTCCTTGCTGCTGATAACATTGTGATCTAGTTCCATTTCAATAGTCAGTTGCTTTGTGGAAGGGATAGACTTGTCCAGCGTTATGAAAGAATTTAAAGAAATTTCACAGTTTTATGTGAAATTTAGGATGACATCCTAAAGCCAGTGTCTTCTTACTGGCATTATATTAACTTTTCTTCTTGTCATGTCAGTCTTTGATCCTTTGAGTGTTGTTTTTTTTTTCATATCTAGAATCAAGGATAACACTTCCCTTTCAGTATTAAGACCATGATTTATTACAAATTTCAGAATATTATTACTAGTGTATTAAAACCATATAATAAACATAGCATCTTACTTTTAATAAGTTCCATGATCAATTTCATTCAGGAAATTAAAATCTGGATGTAGAACATAATTAATGACAATATTTCATGCAGTACCATGTAGGGTTATGGGACAGATAACCTTGGGTTCCATGAGGCTCACAGAGTCTTGGGTTTGATGGTCTAGTTCTGCCCCTAATTCACCTTGTGATCCTGAATAATTTAACCTTGACTTCTGTAAGGTAGTGATGATATATATCTGATAGAAATTTGTGAGGATTACATGAAATAATGTATATGAATGAAAAGATCAGCACAGGGACCACTCAAAGTAAACTCTCAATAAATGGTAACAGGTGGTGGGTGAAGATATAAGCTCTGGGAGAGCTTATTTAAAAGACATTTAAGTGTTTGTTTAGAACACATAAATAATTATAATAAACTAGAGACCCAGTGCACGAAAATTTGTGCACAGGGTGGGGAGGGGGTCCCTCAGCCCGGCCTGTCCCCTCTCACAGTCCAGGAGCCCTCAGGGGATGTCCTACTGATGGCTTAGGCCCGTGGGGAGCGGGCCTAAGCCGCAGTCTGGCCTCCCTCTATGGGAGGCGACCGGCCTATCGGGAAGGCGCCGTCCCCATCACCTCGCTACTGCTGCCACTGCCAGGCACCACGGCTGCCTGCCCTCGGCCCCCGCAGCCGCCACGGCTTTGTCCGGAAGGATGTCTGGAAGGACATTTTGACTGTTCGGTCTAATTAGCATATTATGCTTTTATTATTACAGATAGCAGGTAAGTACGAAAACAGGAATAAAGTACTTTGGAAATTCAGGAGGGAGAGGTCACATTCTATTGGTATCATAAAGCTGGTATTTGAAATGGTTTTTAAAGATGGGATAAGAGTTTATTTACTGGAGAGAGACTGGAGGAATACAAGGATATGAGGGAAGGGCATCTACATGAAGGACACTCCATAAACAAGTATATGTAGGTATACACATTTATGGCAAGTTCAAGGAACAAGGAACGATTTAGTTGGCTAATTGCTGTAGGGGAATGCAATGAGAGAAGGCTTAAAAGTTTGGCTATGCCAGGCCTTAACTGTCAGCATGAAGAGTCTGGTCTGGATTCAGTAGGTAATGGATGGAGAGTGGAGTACTATGGAAATAGGCTGATGGGTACTCTATTTTTTGGTAGCTTGATTTGAAATTCATTATATAGGATGTAGAGGAATTTTTTTTCAAGCATCTTCTTCAAGGATAGTTATTCCCTGGATTCCTGAAAGCTTAGAATCACACATGACTCACCTCTTTGAACGAGGTAGTCCTGTTGGTCGGGGTCACTGGTTCTGGCTCCATGACGGCTCTGCATTTCCATCAAGGACTGCCTACTGGGATTAAAAGCAATACTCTATGTGATGTTCTAAAATCCTGAAACATGACATTAAGCACACATTCAGTAGAAGTATGAGAAAAAAAAAAGAGCTGAACTGTATACAATGCCAAGGTGCATAGAAACTAGAACTTAAGACTAACTTGAGTTGTAGATATTATTGGTACTAGGACATGATGTAGTAAAAGTAAATAACAATTAAGATTTTTAAAAAAAGTCAATTATGAAATAACCAAACTGTTCATTGGTAAGGGAATGTATTAGAAAAAAGTGGCATACTTCTAATGAAACACTACAGAGCAATTAAAGAGAATTAATTAAATCTGCATATATATACACAATTCAAAAAATCACAATGTTATGTAAAGCAAATTGCAAAACTATGTATAGTGAACATTTTGTAGCTTAAGCATAGAGAAATTAGTATTATCTTATTTTAAGATATATAGATGTGTATATATGTAAAAATATAAAACAGATGGGGATGCTACCCACAAAATTCCAGGCAGTATGGGGAAAGGGAGAGAGAAATATAATACAGGCTGGGGAACAACAAGACTTCAATCTCATCTGCAATAGAAATATACTTTTTTTCTTTTTTAAAAATATATATTTTATTGATTTTTACAGAGAGGAAGGGAGAGAGATAGAGAGTTAGAAACATCGATGTTTTGATAGAAACATCTATCAGCTGCCTCCTGTACACCCCCTACTGGGGATGTGCCCACAACCAAGGTACATGCCCTTGACCGGAATCGAACCTGGGACCCTTCAGTCTGCAGGCGGACGACACTCTATCCACTAAGCCAAACCAGTTAGGGCTACTTTTTTTCTTTTAATAAAAATATGCTTGAAGCAAATAAAAGAAATACGAGTAACTGTCAATTCTGGATGGGGTTCATATTGATGTGTATTTTGATCTCTGTATTTTTATTTTTCTATATATTTCAAATTTTTCTCAAAATGAAAATTTAAAGGACAGAAGTAATTTTAGCAGTATTTCTTTTAAGATACATTACAGAATTATTTTAAGTGTTAGGACTATTTCATCTATAACAATGGCAAGATATGTCTTTGGAACACAACGTCATGTTTTTACAGTTAAAAGCAAAGAACTTGATCAGGTTTCCACAAAACACTGCCAGGTCTTGTAAGTCAAACTAAGCACAGGAACCCAGTGAAATGTAGCCAGAGATTCTTATAGCTCAAATTAGGAACCATATTTGACAGGTCCCATGTTGAAATGTGCTCTAAGTCTTCCCCTCACCTTACCTGCCTCCATCTTCAAAAACATTACTGTCTTTCAGCAAAATTGCCAGTTGCAATGCCAGTTGCTCCTTTTCTTCATGAATCTTCTCTCTTGCTGCTCTTTCAGCATGAAAGTCCGAGCAGTAAACCTCCATCTGTTAGAGGAAGAAAGAGACAGCAGTTACTATCTAGATGAGGTAGATTCTCTATAGCTCACCTGTTGAGGTGAAAAGACAGTGCTGCAGCTGTGGTATGACTATGACAGGTACATGTTCCTGGTAGAAACAAATATAGTGACCAGGATGTTCCAACTACCTTCAAGTAGAAGACGCAAGTTCTGTATGTGTGTGCACTTTAAACAATTAGAACTCAGCAATTAGATTGATATAGATGGTTTAAGTACTGTATATAGCATCAATTCAGTAAAATTCTTTGGTCTCTTTTAAAAAAATAATATACAGGATTAGCTTAATATAGTAAACTAGAGGCCCAGCGCATGAAATCATGTGGGTAGGGTTCCTAGGCCTAGCCTGCGATCAATGCCATCTTCTGTCTGTTCGCCAATCCCCAGGCCAAACGCTGCCTCTGCCACTGGGGCAGTTAGGTTGTGGGCACGCCCCACAGCTTCTGTCAGCACCACAAGCCCCAGCAGCAGCGGCGGTGGCGCCCGTGTGAGCGCCCCGAGTGGGCAGCATGTTCCATCAGCGGCCAGCCTGGCGCACGCGCATGGAGGTGAAGTTGCCAGTGCCCACTTTCCCGCCAGCTTGAGCCCCCGAGCAGCCATGCACACATGGAGGTGAAATCACCAGCACCTGCTTTCCTGTCAGCCTGAGCCCCTGAGTAGCCGGGGATGAGCTGGGGATCCCAACGACTTGATAGCCAGCCTGGTCCTCCTGCCACCCACCCCAGTTCCCCTGTTCAACATCGCTGATCAATCGGAGCCTTTGGGCCAGGGGGCGGGACCAAGAGGTCAGCCGTTATGCCTGCTCGCCAGTCCCCAGTTCCGCTCTGCCGCCACCCATCCACTTCCCCGTGGTTCCCTGTTCACTTGCGGGTGGGGGTGGGAAGGTGGGGGTGGTGGGGGAGGGGAGGACCGAGAGGTGGTCAATGCACCTCATGGTGACTGGTCGAGCGGTCGTTCTGGTGGTTATGCTTATGGTCCCTGGCCTTCTATTATGTAGGATGGTTTATTTACTTTGTCAAGCATATTTATGAAGGCTGGCCTTAAGTTAAATTTAAAATAATAAATATATGCTATTTATTGAATTCTAAACACGTGTGAAGTTCTATGTTTACTGTCTTCATTTTATCAAAAATCCTGGGAATGTAAAATTGCTATGCTCATTTCATATTACAAGTTCAATAGCTCTTAATCTTTGGGAGATTATTTAAGAGGTCAAGCCAGCATTTGAACTCAGATTGAAGCCCATATACCATGGACCCTTCCATATACCACGTCACTTCCCATAGAGGGAGGTTGCCTCCAAGATTGCGCTAGTGATCATCACCTGTTGGTATTCATAACCTCATGTATTCCCTCCCACAATGAATAGGGCTAACCTGTGCAACCACTAGGATACTGTGCTTCTGAGACTAGGTCATAAAAGACACTGTGGCTTCTGCCTTGTTCTCTCCTGGATCACTTGCTCTGTGGGAAGCTAGCTGCCATCATGAAGTGCTGAAGTAGCCATATAGAGAGGCCTCTAGGTGAGGAACTGAGGCCTTCCACCCACAGCCAGGTGAGTGAAACATCTTGGAAATGGATCTTCCTTCTTGAGTGCAGCCTCATAGGAAACCCTAAGCTAGAATCACGCTGTAAGGCTGCTCCTGGATTCCTGGCCCACAGAAAGTGTGTGAGATAAAAAGTGCTTACTGTTTTAGCTGCTAAGTTTGGAGAGCAATTTGTTATCTAGAAATAAATAAATATTATATGATAGCAATTTCTTAAGTTATAAAATTATAAAGTAAAAATGAACTACTTAATAGTGAGTTGAGCATTATTCTAATACCAGTTTTTAACTTGCTATATTTAAAATTAGGGGTTTTTTATTTTCAAATTTAGGGGTTCTAGGATATAAATTTTAACATTACTTTTAAAAGTAAAATTAAAAATTTTAAATATTTCATCACAATTGTAGTTCAAAAAGAAAGCATGTAATAAAGAGATCTTTGTAAGAGAGTTCCTGCCATCTGTGAGTAATGCAAAATTTTATGTTATCATTGATGGATCATGGGCTTTTTTGAGTCAGACCTAAATTTGAGTTAAGAGTCTTCAATTCAGATTTGAGCTACTAAGAATTGGGTCTTTGTTTTGTCCATTCCTATATCCCCAGCAGTGAGAACAGTGCCTGACATATTATAGGTGCTCAAAAAGAGACTTGTTGAATAAATGAACAAGAATATTCATCAAAACAAAACAAATGTCTGTGTATAGAATATGGCAGAAGTACATGACTACAGTATCATGAGGTGCCCAAACAAAGGAAACACTATAAAGAGCTCAGGTTGAGATTCTGTTCCTATAGAAATACATTAAAGCCCTAAGTCCATTCAACCCTCTCCATACTTCACTGAGTCAGCCACTCTGGGCAGCTGGTAATGAGTATATAAGGACTAGAGGCCCGATGCACGAAGATTCGTACAAGAATGGGCCTTCCTTCCCCTGGCTGCCGGCACGGCCTTTGCTCTGGCCGGAGCTGCCTTTCCACTCTGGCCTGGAGCCGCCTTTCCGCTGCCCAGAGGCCCGGAGCAGCTGAGGTGGTGTGGAACGCCACTCGGCGCCTGCGTATGCAAAGATGCAGGTTGCCATCTTTGGTGGGTTAATTTGCATACTCCTGATTGGCTGGTGGGTGTCACGAAGGTACAGTCAATTAGCATGTTACTCTTTTATTAGGTAGATTAATAAACTGTTAACATTGTTATATTAAAAATTAGAGGCCCAGTGCATGAAATCCATGCATGGGTGCAGTCCTTAGGCCTTGCTGGTGATAGAAGTGCGAGCCTCTGGTGTGGAAGGGCAGGTCCCAGCTGATCTCTGGGCCCTGGGCAGCACCTGGGCCTGCGGGCCTCTACGTGCCCCCCTTCGCCTGAGTTACGGCGCCTGAGTCCACATAGAAGCTTGGCAGGCAGCGTGCTCTCTCCCAGCCAGCCTTGAAGACTGGCTCCTGTGTGAACCCACAGGGAGCCCGATCAGCCCTTGTCGTCCCAGCGGCTGCGGCCTGGCTCACCCGGAAGAGTCTGCGCGGGTGCAGGCTGGGCTCCTAGCGGGCGCCTGGCACCTGAGCGCAAGGGGCTTCCCTGGCACGTGAGCCGTGGTGTCCCAGGGGAGGGTAGCAGGGAGAGTGAGAGAGAGCTCAGAGGACACCCCACATTCTCACTGCACCTCGGTCCCCATTACCCCCACCCCCACAGGTAGCCGGCGCGAGGTCACAGCGCATTGCTAACGCCTGCCATGTTCCGCACTGCCCCCTTGAGGTCAGTGCACGTCATAGCAAGCGGTCGAACTCCCTGTCAAGGGGAAAATTTGCATATTAGGCTTTCATTATATAGGATAATGTGTTTACCAGGTTGGGAAACATTTCGAAGAATGATGCAAGCATGTGGGGAAACACATCTACTTTTGGTGAAGGAATAATCTTGGATGTGCATTTCTGAAAAACAGCTTGGTAAGATATATCTTGAGTAAAAATATTGTAGAACAATAAGTACAGATAGTGTAATCTCATTTTTAAAAAATATATTTTTATTTCAGAGAGGAAGGGAAAGGGAGAGAGAGAAACATCAATGATGAGACTCATTGATTGGCTGCCTCCTGCATGCCTCCCACTGGGGTTCAAGCCCATAACCCAGGTATTATGTGCCCTTGACTGGAATCGAACTCGGGACCCCATAGTCTGCAGGCCAATGCTCTGTCCACTGAGCCAAACTGGCTAGGGTGTGTAATCCCATTTTTAATTAAGCAAACAAAAAAAAAAAAAAAGAAAAAGAAATATACACTCACCAAAATGGAATTTGGGACACTTGAATTTCCACTTTCTACTTTCTACATTTCTCTATAGTCTAAAAATTGTATTTTATAATGAATAGTATTGTTTATGTAATTCAAAAATAAAAATATTTTATTACCATATAATCCTAAAACCACCTCTGAAATAGATCTCTAGTTACTGAGAAAGAAGAAGTTACTTCCCACTTTTTTGTGATTTTTAAATCTCAGGTAGGATGTATTCTCACTCACAAACTCTCCTCCAAGTACTTCACCAACCAGAAACCAGAGTAGGCCAAAACAGTCACAAGCCAACTGTACACAAATTCTTCCAGACAATAAAAGGAGAAATGTGTCTTAACTTGGTTTTATAAAGCCAGTGGAAACTTGATATCAAAACCTGACAAGTATATTAGCAAAAGGAAAATTCTAGGCCAAGTTTCCTTAAGAATATAGATTCAAAAATCCTAATATATATATAGAGAATAATTCAAGAAATGCAGTTTGCTTAATATTTAAGAAATCAATTTGTCTCACCACATTACCTAACTATATCATTATATAAAGAAAAAACATTTCTTACATAAAATCCAACATCTATTCAAAATAAACATTTTTTGGCAAACAAGGATAGAAGGAAATTTCATAAGTTTGTTAAGTGATATCTACGAAAAGCCCATACTTAATCGTGAAATGTTGAAGGCATAGTCTCTGAGATGAGAGTAAGGCAAGACTGTCTACCATATCTATAGTTATACTAGAGGCCCAATGCACGAAATTTGCGCAAGGGGCTCGGCCCTTGCAACCATGGTGGCTTGCTTCAGCCCTCACAGCTGAGGCGGCTTGCCTCGGGCCTCACAGCGGGGCAGCTTGCCTCGGCAACTTGCCTCAGCCCTCGCAGCCCTGGCTTTGTCCGGAAGGAGGTCTGGAAGGTCGTTTGGCTGTCTGGTCTAATTAGCATATGATGCTTTTATTATTATAGATAACACTAGAGGCCCAGTGCATGAAAATTGTGCATTGGTAGGGTCCCTAGAGGCTGCCTGCCAGGGGGGCCTCCCTTCCCCCAGCCGCCTGCTGCCCCCGGCAGCCATGTTCCACGCTGCCCCCTGGTGGTCAGCACACGTCTAACTCCTGGTAGGTCAAACTTCTGCCTGTGGGGACAATTTGCATATTAGCCTTTTATTATATAGGATTACTAGAGGCCTGGTGCATGAATTCGTGCACAGGTGGGGTCCGGCCAGCCTGCCCCAATTGGGGCCGATGGGGCTGGGCCGGCAGTGGGGAGGGGCCGTGGGCAGTTGACTAGCTGGCTCCACCCCCGATTGGGGGGGCTATTGGAGGTGGGGCTGGCCGGGGGGAGGAGCTGTGAGTGGTTGGCCAGCTGGCTCCCCCCCTGGTTGAACTCCTGGTCGAGGGGACAATTTGCATATTAGCCTTTTATTATATAGGATACTGGGGTCCCAGCCAGTGCAACAAGGCAAGATAAATAAAAAGTAGAAAAACTGGAAAGGGAAAACAAACAAACCCTGTCATTATTCAAATGATATACTGGTCTAAAAAAATTCAGAAATACTAGAATTAAAATGTGAGTTGAGCAAGTTTACTGCAGACAAAGTCAATATATGAAAATCAATTGTATTTCTATATAACAGCAATCCTTAGAAAATGGAGTTTTTAAAAAGATGCTATTTATAATAGTATCATCAAAATATAAAATATCTAGGAATCCTATATAATAAAAGCATACTATGCAAATTGACTGAACGGTGGAATGACCTGTCACTATGACGCGCACTGACCACCAGGGGGCAGATGCTTAATGCAGGAGCTGCCCCCTGGTGGTCAGTGAGCTCCCATAGGGGGAGTGCCGCTCAGCCAGAAGCTGGGCTCACAGCTGGCGAGCCCAGTAGTGGTGGTGGGAGCCTCTCTCGCCTCCACTGCAAGCGGGTGGTAAGGAGCCAGGGGCCTGGATTGTGAGAGGGATATCTGCCTGCCAGCTTAGGGAGATCAGGCCTAAGCCGGCAGGCAGATATCCCCCGAGGGGTTCAGGACTGTGAGAGGGTGCAGACAAGGCTAAGGGACCCCCCTTACTAGAGGTACGAATCTCATGCACTGGGCCTCTAGTCCTATCTAATAAAGAGGGAATATGCTAATTGACCATCACTCCGTCACAAAGATGGCTGCACCCACAGCTGAGGCCAAGTTCCCATAAGGAGCCTTAATGAGCAATCAGCAGGGACCTGAGGCTATGCCCTCCCCCACCCCCGTGGGGCTTGACAGGGGACCTCAAGGTGCACTTCCTGTCCTGGTGCTGGGCCAGGGGACCTCAGGCTCCTCCCCCAACCCCAGCACCAGGCCAGGGGACCTCAGGCCACGCCCCCCACCAGGTAGGGCTTGACAGGGGACTCCAGGCTGTGCCCCCTACCCGGCAGGGCTTGATGGGGGACCTTAAGGTGTGATTCCTGCCCTGGTACTGGGCTAAGGGACCTCAGGATGCTCCCCCTGCCCCAGTGTCAGGCCAGAGGACCTCAGGCCGTGCCCCCCACCTGGCAGGGCTTGACGGGGGATGCACTTCCTGTCCTGATGCTGGGCTAGGAGACCTCAGGCTGCTCCCCCCACCCCAGCGCCAGGCCAAGGGACTTCAGGCTACGTCCCCCACCCAGCTGGGCTTGACAGGGGACCTCATGGCACACCCCTCACCCCGGTCTGGGCTGTGGGACCTCAGGCCACGCCCCCCCGTCCTGGTGCCGGGCTAGGGGACCTGAGGCTATGCCCCCTGCCCGGCAGGGCTTAACAACAGTGGGATTGGCCAGGTCTGGATCTAGCCCAATGCGGGGTGGGGGGGGGGGCCAGGTCTGGGTCTCAGGCAATTTTGAGGCATATGTGGGTGGGCAAAGACTTGACTCTGGGTCCCAGGGTATGCCCCAAACTCTGACAGGAGGAAGATTTTCATACACATTTTACTAATTTTCTTTAATCTCTGACACTTCTTTTGTAAAGAAAGGGCAAATAGCAATATTAAATTATTTCCTCTAATTAATCCCCTTTTAATGTACATGAATTTCGTGCACTGGGCCACTAGTAATCTAATAAAAGAATAAAATCTTTACTAAGAAGATTATAAAAATACTAGAGGCCCAGTACACGAAATTCGTGCACGGGGCGGGGGGGGGGGTTGTCCCTCAGCCCAGCCTGCACCCTCTCCAATCTGGGACCCCTTGAGGGATGTCCGACCACCCGTTGGGATCGGGCCTAAACGGGTGATCGGACATCCCTCTCACAATCCAGGACTGCTGGCTCCCAACTGCCCTCCCCTGCAGGCCTGCCCCACCCCCAACTACCCTCCCCTGCAGGCCTGGTCCCCCCAAATGCCCTCCCCTGCAGGCCTGGTCCCCCCTAACTGCCCTCCCCTGCTGGCCTGGTCCCCCCAACTGCTCTCCCCTGCAGGCCTGCCCCACCCCCAACTACCCTCCCCTGCAGGCCTGGTCCCCCCAAATGCCCTCCCCTGCAGGCCTGGTTCCCCCTAACTGCCCTCCCCTGCTGACCTGGTCCCCCCCAACTGCCCTCCTCTGCTGGTCTGGTCACCCCCAACTGCCCTCCTCTGCTGGCCTGGTCACCCATAACTTCTCACAACTGCCCTCCCCTGCAGGCCATCTTGTGGCGGCCATCTGTGTCCACATGGGGTCAGCCATCTTTGACCACATGAGGGCAGCCATCTTGTGTCTTGGTGTGACGGTCAATTTGCATATTACTCTTTTATTAGATAGGATTAGAGGCCCAGTGCAGGGGAAGGGGGGTGTGATTTTTCATCCTGGCCTGTGCCCTCTCACAATCTGGGATCCCTCGGGGGATGTCTGACTGCTGGTTTAGGCCCGATCCCCACAGGCCAGGGGATCTGGCCTAAAGCAGCAGTCGGACATCCCCCAAGGGATATAGCAGTGTTCCAAGCGGCAGGCGGCCAGTGAGGAGCCTGAGCTGGGGCTGGGCACCGCACCACTCGCGCTCATCCTGGACTGCTGTGCCTGCCACCGCTGCTTGGTAACACTACCGCGGAGTTGAGAGAGGCTCCCGCCACTGCAGCTGCGCTCACCAGCTGAGAGCCTGGCTTCTGGTTGAGCGGTGCTTTCCCTATGGGAGCGCATTGACCACCAGGGGGAAGCTCCTGTGTTGAGCGTCTGCCCCCTGGTGGTCAGTGTGCCTCATAGTGACTGGTCAACCAGTCATCCCGGTCATTTGGCATAATGGTCGCTTAGGCTTTTATATATATAGGTTATTGAGTAGAATTAAAGAAGATATGCCATATTCATGGATTGAGAGTCAATGTTGTAAAGATGTCAGTTATCTCCACATTGATTGATATATATTTAATACAATTCCAATCAAAACCCCAGTTGGCTTTTCTGTGTGAGTGAAAAATATCAAGTTTCTAAAATTTATATGAAAATGAAAAAGGGAAGGAAGACCTGAAGTCTTCTTAAAGAACATCACTGAGGTAGGAAGACTTATTCTACCAGATTCAAAACTTTTGATGCTTTATAAGAAAGATAGTATGGTACCAGAGCAAGGATATATAAATAGCCCAATGGAACAGTCCAGAGTCCAAAAAAAGACTCATAGGTACATAGATACAATATGTGACAAAGAAGGCAGCAGAGTACTTAAGAAAAGATGCCCTTTTTAATAAATAGTGCCATGTCAACAGGATATTCATATAGGAAAAAAACATTCATCCTTATCTTTATCTCCATATAGAAAAGTTAATTCCAGGTGGTTTCTAGATCCTAATGTAAAAGGAAAAACAATAAAACTTTTAGAAGACACAACAGGAGAAATCTTCATGGCCTCAAGGTAGTGAAAGTTTTTTAAACAGGCCACAAAAAGTATTAATCATAAATGAAAAACTGATAAATTGGACTTTAATAACAAATGAACTTTTGTCCATCAAAAGATACCTTTATAAGAGTGAAAAAGCAAGTCAGAATGAAAAAATCTGCAACGAATATAAAGAACTCCTATAAAGATTAAGAAAAAGCCAGAAAATCAGAAGAAAAGTGAGACCTGATCAGGTACTTCACAATAGGGGATAACTAGATGGCCAGTAAACATTTGAAAAAGTACTCAATCTTATAAGCCAGCGGTTGCCAACCTTTCAGACCTCATGGACCACCAGTGGTCTGCAGACCACCAGTTGGTGACTGCTGCTCCAAAGTTTCCTCAAACCAGTGGTTGCCAACCTTTTGTACCTCATGGACCACCAGTGGTCCACAGACCACCAGTTGGGGACCGCTGTTATAAGCCATCAAGGAAGTGCAAAGGAAATGAAACATCATTATATACCTACAGAATGCTTAAAAATAAATGTAAAAATACAGATATACAAGCATGAGTACTGATAATACTGTTGATTGGAATGAAAATGGGTACAACCACTGTGGAAAACTGTTTGGCATCACCTATTAAAACTCAGTACGCAGCCCATGTGCCCATTAGTAGATGAGCGGATAAAAAAGCTGAGGTACATTTATACCAAGGAATACTATGCAGCAGTAAAAAAGAAGAATCTCTTACCCTTTGAGACAGCATGGAGGGACCTGGAGAGTATCATGCTAAGTGAAATAAGTCAGTCAGAGAAAGACAAGTATCACAAAATCACACTCATATGTGGAATCTAAGTAACAAAATAAACTGATGAACAGACTGGATCCAGAGACATGGAAGCATGGAGCAGAGTGTGGAATCTCAGAGGGAAGGTGGGGGAGGGTGGGTGGGTGGGAGGTAATCAATCAAAGACCTTGTATGCATATATGCATAACACATGGACACAGACAATAGGGTGCTGAAGGCCTGGAGGGGGGTGACTGGAGGGGACCAATGGGGGGGAAAAGGGGACATGTAATATTTTCAACAAGAAAGAATTATTAAATAAAAAATTTTTCTTCATAAAAATCAACAACACTCAGTATGTGCATACTCTATGAACCTTCAATTCCACTCCTAGTTATGTAGCCAACAGAAAAAAATGTATAGGTAAACAAAGAGACATGCACAAAAATGTCACAGTAACATTAATCACAATTCTGCAAACTGGAAATAATTCAACTATCAACTGTAGAATGGATAACTTCATTGAGCTCTACACTTAAAAGTTTGGTGTACTTTCCACATGTGATATACTTCAATTAAAATATTTTAAAAATATTAATGGAAATAATATAAAATAAAATAAAACATATTTTAAACATCATCACTTTCCTATTTGAGAATATAAGTAGGATTAGCTTCACTCAGCTCATATTTCAAAATGTAGCTTACCTGCGCCCTAAGTATGGTCATGGTTTCCAGGTCCTCCTCCTGCTTGGCGATGGTCTGCTTCATCTCATCCATTTGAAGCTGCTTGGAAGCCAGCGCCTTCTCTGCCAGTTCCAGTTTTTCATTTAGGTCCTGCAGCACCACCTTATCCACTTTTTCTGACTGTAAAAGACAAGTTTATTCTAGAAATGGTTTTCAAACAATTCAATCTATTTTAGTAAAAGATTAGCTAAAGGTTTATTTTTTTAAAAAATGATTGGCTCTATGCGGTTTTGTTAATTAGCAATGATAACTTACTTGGATATTCATTTAACTTATGGCTTACAAATAATAATTTTCTAATTTAAAACAATAAAAAAAGAAAACACTAAAATAAGGGAAATTATAACTAACCCCGATCTCAGTGAGGTTGTAACTTGCTAATATTGCTACTTTTTCATTCATATTACTCCTACTTTGTAAAGTCGGTGGAAAGATGAAAAAAGTTTACATTAAAAATGTATACCCTAGCCCTAGCCAGTTTGGGACTGAATGGTCCCAGTTTCGATTCCAGTCAAGGGCACATGCCCAGGTTGTGGGCTCGATCCCCAGTAGGGGGCATGCAGGTGGCATTCAATCAATGATTCTCTCTTATCATCGATGTCTCTATCTCTCCCTCTCCTTTCCTCTCTGAAATCAATAAAAATATATTTTAAAAAATGTAGTAAGTCCTAGAGAGGAACAATAATTTATTAAAAAATAAATGAAAAACAAAAAGTATATTTATAAGGATATAAGTTCAAAGACTCCATCTAATTCAAAGCTTCCATCATCTTTATTTATTTATTTCAGCTTTATTGAGGTAAAATGGACAAATAAAATTATAAGATATTTAAAATGTACAATGTGATGATTTGATGTATGTATACATTGTGAAAGGACTCCTCCCATTAGGTTAATTAACACATTTGTCACCTTACATACCTACTCATGGTGTTAAAATGATCACATCATGCTGGGCATTATTACTAATTTAAGTTGCAGCCCAGTAAGTCCAGGGTCTTAGGTTCACTGATAGCAGACAAGCTAGCCTTGTAATAGTTCCATTCAGTAGATGTCCTCTCCAGCCTCAGCCAGCAATCTCACTCTGCACTACTCACAGAGGAGCCAATGCTCTCAGCTCTCCTACAAACCCACCCATTATGAGAAATGCTAAAAGTTTACTCCCTGACTATAGGACATTAGCACCACCTTCATACACAAAGCACATTATACAGGCATACCTCATTTTATTGCACTTGGCTTTACTGTGCTTTCCAGATACTGTGTTTATTACAAATTTGCCCTCCACCAGCAAAGAGGTTAAACTTGCTACAGGCTCAGATGATGGTTAGCATTTTTTATCAATAAAGTATTTTTTAAATTAAGGTATGTACATTTTTTAGACATAAAGCTATTGTGTAGTGAAACATAATTTTTATATACCTTCACAAACCATAGTGTAGTGAAACATAATTTTTATATACCCTCAGAAACCAAAAAATTCAAGTGACTTGCTTTATTGCAGTGGTCTGGAAGTGAACCCGCAATATCTCTCAGGTATGCCTGTACATACATAGAATATCAGAAGTTATAAGCCTTAGACACAAGAAATCCTATCCTATATAATAAAAGTGCAATATGCAAATCGACTGAACCATGGAACGACCGGTTGCTATGATGCACACTGACCACCAGGGGGCAGACGCTTAATGCAGGAGCTGCCCCCTGATGGTCAGTGCACTCCCACAGGGGGAGCGCTGCTCAGCCAGAGCCAGGCTCATGGCTGGCAAGTGCAGGCAGGCGGTAAGGAGCGAGGGGTCCCGGACTGCGAGAGCCCCAGACTGTGAGAGGGATGTATGACTGCCGGCAGGCGGACATCCCCCAAGGGGTCCCAGACTATGAGGACTCAGGCCGGGCTGAGGCCCCCCCGCTCCCAGTGCATGAATCTTGTGCACCAGGCCTCTAGTCAATTATAAACTGAAAAATAACCTTTGAAACCAGACTTAGTTTACATATAAAACCAACTACTATACATATAAAATGTTCAATAGTTTCCACCCCTTACTAGGCTAGCAAAGTAATTTTTTTCTATGAGTACCTCTTTCCGTTTTAATTCTTCAACTGTTTTCAATGCATTACTGAATTCTTGAAGAAGTTTGTTGTGTGTCAGCTGTAGAGTGGCTAATTTGGACCTGTTTAAAAAGAAATTGAGAAATGGAATCTCGGGGGAAAATATCATGGAAACTTACATTCTTGCCTCCCAACCTTCTGAACACTCAAGGAGCAAAATCATTTTTCCTACTTAAAAAAAAAGGGGGGGGTTTATTGATTTTTTAAAATTTATTTATTTAGAGAGAGAAACATTGATTGGGTTGTCTGGGGACCAAGCCCACAACCTGGCCATGTGTTCTGACTGGGAATCAAATCGGCAACCTTTCAATGTATGGGACAATGCTCAACCAACTGAGCCACACCAGCCAGGGTTCTTTTCTCCTACTTTACCATCCCACCACCTTCAAGCATTTTCTTACGCTCAAAGAAAACAGTTTTTTTCCAAAAAATCAAAATAAGATTACAAGTAATTTTTATGTTTGTTATAAAACTTATATTTTAACACCTCAGAAAAAAAAAGTCTCCTAGTACTCCTTCAAATAAAAAAAAATGTAAATGTATTTTCAAATCCTAATTTCAATCTGTAAAAAAGAGCTATTCTATCTTCTTTGTGCAAGTAGCCATTCAATCACAACATACTCACTTTTCCTCTTCTGTTTTTGCTTGCTCCATTTTGATTTCTGATCGCATGCTTTCTACTTGTAGCTCTAACTTTTTGTTATTATAAACAAGCTCTTGCTTTTCATTCAGCTCTGATGGGGTTGCAGAATTTTTCCTTTCAAGGGCCTGACATCTAAGAAAGATAAAAATAACATGAAGATATACAATGCTCCTTCATTCTCTGTGGTTTTTAAACAAATCCAAAGATTATGTAACAAATACAAAGAATTTTGGGATTGCGTTTTTCAAGGATTTAACAGTACAAAATAAAATATTCTATCCTCCTTACTGCTTTACTAGAAGCAAGTAGTTTTTCTGAACCCCTGTGCCTACACATAAAAAAAAAAAATACAGGTTTTTTGGTAAAAAAAAAAAAAGTACATATTTTTGAACCCTTATGCCTAGCATAAAAAAGCACAGATGGAAGATCACACAAACTACTGCCCACTTGGAATAATTAAGTAGTCATACAAATATATTTTTGTTTTTCAGTCACAGACCAGAGTAGTAAATTGCCTAAAGATGCCTCTCATATGGTGATCCATGGATATCTTTTGTATTTTAAAGAGTGACGTGTTCTGTTAAGCACAAAGACTATGACTTCTGACAAAGATTCAACAGGGGAAAGGAAGTCATCTTTAAGATAAAAAAAAGAATTTCAATGTAATAATAGCAAATATGAACCAGTGATAGTTATGTGCAAGGCATCAATGCCAAGCATGTTAAACATGATCTCACTTAATACATTATGACATAGGAATTATGACACAAATTTTACAAACAATAAAACTGAGGCTCAGAGAAGTTAAATAAATAACTTGCCCAAGGTTAATACCACAAATAAATTGTAGATCCATATTTCAACCTAGGTCTGTTTGGCCAAATTCTTTTTTTTTTTTTTTTTAAATATATTTTTTATTGATATTTTACAGAGAAGAAGGGAGAGGGATAGAGAGCCAGAAACATCAATGAGAGAGAAACATCGATCAGCTGCCTCCTGCACACCTCCCACCAGGGATGTGCCCGCAACCAATGTACATGCCCTTGACCGGAATCGAACCCGGGACCCTTGAGTCCGCAGGGCGACGCTCTATCCACTGAGCCAAACCGGTTTTGGCAAGTTTGGCCAAATTCTTAGCTGTGACTGTCATGTTGGAAATTACAGCCTTGGAAAATGTAACTCGAAGCAAACATGTTTGTATGTTATGCTGGGAATATGTTTGCCTACTAAGCCAAAAGAACAACATCAACTTAACTTTTTTAAATTTGGGGGGTAACCTCTTACATCAAGAGAAACCAGCAAATGCAAAATTCTCAATTTATATATTAGCTTTTATAATTATTTGAAAAAAATTTTTTCTAAATAAATCTCACTCAAGTTCTTTTTGATATTTGCAGCTTTCTTTTATGTTTGTTCACATGTCAGCTCATGTAAGTCACAAAAGATCCACTTCACTGCTTTTTACAGGTCCTCAGATAGGCTAGTATGCTTAACAAATGTCCCCAAACAGCAGAATCGGAGTCCCCAGGGCCCCATCCCCCTACAACACTATAAGTATTTCATGTTTATATATTAACCTGAACATTAGTGCTTTCTGAATTCCTATTTTAATTAGATCTCTATTTTTGTTTTGGTCAGTAACACAGTAACAAAACTATGTTTTTATACAGTAATATATTTTATAAAAATGTACATTTTATGAAGGAAGATAAAATTCATCTCTCATTCTTACTTTTCTTGAAGTCTCTTCTTCATTAGCTCAGCTTCACTAAGTTTCATATGAGCCTCCTGAAGCTCCTTAAACAGGGTTGTCACCTGAAGGTTCAAGGCTTCTACTTCACTTCCAACCTGTCGTACAGGAAATCCCAAACATAATTTGCATCACAGATTAAAAGCACCTCTTTGTGGGGGAACAGTGTGAACCATTAGTGTCCAGTTAAGACTGACTGGTGACAGGATTAAACTTTTGACAATGAATGCCCCAAATATCTTGTATATAAAAAAAGTTTTGGATACAACTATTCCCTCATAGAGTATTAATAGATCAATTGGGATGTACTTGTGATAATAACTGTGCCATAATTAAAATTAATCCTGATCATAGTTCAGGGGATCACAGATCACAGTGGTGTCAAAACACAATCTAATTTATCCAGTTAGCAACTCAAACCCATATTCCTGTCTGGTTTATCACTCAGCTCTTTTCTCTCAGCTCTGTAGCCCCTTTCTCCTGGCAGCTCTAGAATTTTCGTCAGTGACTTTTATGGTACCTTGGAAGTCTCAGTACTTCTTTATCTACTATTGGTTGTCGAATAGTTTTAGTCAGCTGGGTACTCACGGGTTGTCTCTTCATCTCAGTTTTTTAAATGTTCTCCATTTTCTAGAAAGTAGGGCGTCTTTCAATATATCTTTGTTAAATAAATGAAATAGCTAAATTGTATGGGCTATTGTGGCTCTTACAACTTCCTGGCTTCATCAACTTTCCCTAGGCTTCAGACTATGTTTTCAGACTCCAAGATAGTCAATGAGTAGCCATTAAACAATGAACTTTTCTCATTGAAACTATTTTACACAAACCAGTAGTGGGATAGAACTAATACCTTTCATTTCTATTCAAGTTGCTGAGCTATATCCTCAAATGATCTTATTATAAAGTAGTCAACATTCCTTTCTCATCTACCAGGCCTTTTCACTTAGGAATTCAGGAGAGGAAATCAGTCAAGAAGATGAAGAAGAGTGAATACATCTCACTACAATTTACAATGAATGAAATTTAAATCAGGACAAGGAAATATAACAGAAAAAGAAGATATTCAATGTTAAAATTATTTCTAAATTTCTAAAGCTAATAACACATCACAAGATTCGACTCCAGGTTCTGTACTACTCTTATGTCAATTATGGGTGTGAGAACAATCTTACAAATGTAGTACCCACAGTTTCTGTGTCTTTCTCCTCTTCGTCCTCTTTTTCTGTGTTCCCCTCTGTCTGGGTCTCCATCTCAGAATGATTACTGGCTTTCTTTTCAAAATCTGAAATTCTAAAAAATTACAGAATATAGAAAAATTACTTTATCTTTGATTTCAAAAGGAATAACAATTGCAGAAGCACCAAAAAGAACACTGTTCAAATTTTGGATAAAGGATCAGGGGTTTTAAAAATCTTTTTGCATTCAATATATTAGCCTTCGTTTAGCTTTCATCCTAAAATTGGCTAGAACTGACTTAAGAGATGAATGCACACAGAGGTAAAAGGTATAATTCACCCCAAAGACTGAAAAACATTGCCTCTTTTCATGTCACTGACATAAACACAAATATTTTTTTAAAACATATTTTATTGATATTTTACAGAGAGGAAGGGAGAGGGATAGAGAGCTAGAAACATCGATGAGAGAGAAACATCGATCAGCTGCCTCCTGCACACCCCCCACTGGGGATGTGCCCGCAACCCAGGTACATGCCCTTGACCGGAATCGAACCCGGGACCCCTCAGTCCGCAGGCCGACGCTCTATCCACTGTGCCAAACCGGTTTTGGCAACACAAATATTTTTAAAATTTGTGTGTATACACATATGCATGCTTGTGTGTTACATGAGTGTGTGTGTCCTTTATAAGGATTCAGCAGAGAAGGAAATACTTTTCTTTTTGGACCCATCTAAGTTTACAAGTCCCTAAAAACAAACAAATGTAGCAATATTCTTCCACTGAATCATAATCAATGAAAGCCTCAATAAAATGAAAGAGATTTGTGGCTAAAGATGGTAGATTGAATATATGCAATTTTCACCCTACACCAAATGACTTAAAAAGCCATATACTACAAGAGCAAAGAGAAAGGAAGAAGAAGAAATAATAATAATATTTGGGAAGCATAGATGTTGAGTGGGAACTAACTTGGCAGCCCCAAAAGTCTGGATCTGAAGCCAACAGAGCCAAGATGTAACTCAATGTGAACCCAAAAGGCTCAGGGGGTGGTGACAATAGGTACCTCTGGATAAAGGAAGGTATGTTTAAGAAGGACTAGAAGATAACAAAATAAAAGGACCCTTCATTAGTCAGAGTTGAGGGCTAGGATTTCCTACTGAAAACTAGGGAGCTTACACACAGAATACTGAGAACCTCAGTCTTCTACTAATCTCAAGAAACCTGGCATCTAGAAAAGTACCCTCCAGGCAGGAAACTGGAAGTTTCCTCTGGAGTATGTGACCAGGAGGATGGAAAAGATTTAATGTTTCTGACATGGGGTTCCCTAAGGAAATCTCCAAGCCAGATCTCCCTACATATGACACAGTTGTTAGCTTCTAATCCCCCCTCTTACATTTGATCAGACACTTGAGGAAAATCTTAAATGGAAACAGAAAAAAGTAAACAACAAAAGCAATTTACTGAAATTAGAATATGCTGGAGTGGGGGTTGGAACTTCCAAAAAACTATCATTAATATCCTTAAAGACACAGGAAACATTACAACCAGAACAAAATGCAACATTATAAAAAATGAACATTCAAAGGACCCCACCCTCCCTCCAAAAAGGAAGATGAAAGTTGATCAAATGTATCAGAAAGGAGAAGAAAGAGAGAAAGCAGAGGTAGAGAGTTAAGAAAATCAGAGGATTTGTCCAGGAGGTCCAATTCATGAGTAGTGTTAGAACAGAAAAAAAACGAGGATAAGAGATTACACCTAAATTAATTCAAGACAGTTTTTTAAGAACTGAAGGACACAATTTTGTAAAATGAAAGCCCAAGTGTCCAGAACAAGTGCATGAAAAAGAGGCTCACACCAAAGCACATGAGAAATTCCATTCCAGAAGATTAAGTATCAAATTATAATGGATTTCTTAGCAGTAAGTAATATCAGAAGTTATGATACGATGAAGTAATACATTCAGAATTCAGGAAAATTATATCCAGCATAGAATTTTATATCTAGCCAAACTATCCATAAAGTATGAAGATAGAGAAATTTTCAGATATGCAGATCTTAGAAAATATACTCCCCATATATTTTCTTAGTAAATTAGAGATGTCATGAGCCCTATTTGAAAAAAAAAATTTTTAAGATTAAGAAAAACATTCGATTCAGGGAACAGGTGACCCAACACAGGAGAGCTGAAGGAATTCCACAGGATGACGGGAAAGGGATATTCCAAGATAACTGAAATACAGCAGGTTCCAGAAAGCAACCAGGCCAGACACCAGGAATAAAGTTGTCAAGAAGAAACTACTACTGGATAGTACTAACATGTCTGAATGTAATTGACAGATTTCCCCATTTGGAAAGGGGGAAAATAAGCAAAACTTTGAAAGGTAATTATGCATAGAGATAAAAAAAATATATACAGAAGGAAAGCTGGTCAAGACACAGAGCACAGCTTAACTGAGAACTGTGTGTATATGCATAATAAAAGCACTGATTCGTGATTTAACTAAGTTTCAATGTATTATAATCAATTTCAAAGTTGGGCTAGGAGGGGAAGAAGGGTCCAGAAGCATATGTGTGTGGTGGTGATGATGGGAGTGAAAGGCAGTTAAATCTTCATTCTTCACAGTGAGAGGTCAATAGATTATGTTTAATAAAGGGGCAAAATTTTAGGTAGCCATTTAAGCCTGATATACGAAGGTAAATATCAAAAGAACCAGGTAAATATGTTGAAAATGGTTGTCTGGGAAGCAGGAAAAGGAAGCGAGGGGTTTCGTCAAGGAGCTGCTATTTTCCCATAAGAAACTATATAACAACCAATTCTTTAAACTATATGAATGCAACACTGATTTTTAAAAAGGAACTTAATGGTAATAAAAAATAAAACAAACAGTATTGGTATCTGTTGCAAATTGCCAAACCTAATTGGTGCACAGACACTGTTCCCAGCTAAGCAGATAAGTGGGTGAAGAGCTAATTGGGGCAGAGTTGAAGGAGAGCCTTTATCATACCATTCACATACACTTCGGCAGCATTTTGAATTACATTTGAATTACAGCTTATCTTAATTTTCTAGGGCAAATTTCCATCTTGGGCTGACTTTCCCCTGCTACTTTTCAATTCTTGTGGGCCACACTTCCTACACATTTACCCTCTCTTTACTGGCTGTCAATTTAAGTTTGTTTAGAAAACAAAAAATGTAACTTATTAATGTTGGTAAACAACGAAAGAAAGACATATTTACTGTCCCTCCTGCCCAAAAATCACCTAAAATTTTTCAAAATAAATTTTAGACTGTGTATATCCCTGTTTTTAGTGATGAATGAAAATGGTTAAGACTGGCTTATTTATTTGAGAAAAAAAGACATGGAATGTGTCTTCATCATATCCTATAAAGTGCGTAAATCAAGCCAGCTTATTCATGTATCAGTGATTTATTTCTAGATTTCAGTCCTACCTTAGGTAGGGAGAATCATCATACTGATATCCACATAGAGAATATTAATGCTGGCAACTAATCACTGACTCGCCAATTGTTAAATACAGAGGGAAGGCTGACTCACAAAGCATAATTTTAATCAAATTGAGAAAGAGACTTTACTGGTGAAACATCCATCTCAAAGCAGGTCTGACTTCCTAGCTGCCATCTGAAGAGCTATGCCTCTTAGCCTCCAGACATAAAGCTTTAATTATTTTGAAAGTAGGAAAAGTAGGAAATATACATACATACATACATATACATATACATATATACATATATACACACACACACACATATATATATATATATATATATGTTAGAAGTCCAGTGCACGAATTTGTGCACGGGTGGGGTCTGGCCAGCCTGGCCCCAATCAGGGCAGATCAGGGCTGGGCCTGTCAGGAGGAGGAGATGGCGGGAGGTTGGCTGGCTGGCCTGCCCTGATCAAGGCCCGATCAGGGCCAGGCTGGCTGGAGGAAGGGGCTGTGGGCGATTGGCCGGCGGGCCCCACCCCCAATTGTGGTTGGGGGGCCAATTGGGGTAGGGGCTGGCCATGGGGAGGGGCTGTGGGTGGTGGGCCGGCCGGCTCTGCCCCCAAATGAGGTTGGGGGGTGCGGGCAGGGGCGGGCCAGCTGGGGGGAGGGGCTGCGAGCCTATTGTGGTGGGGTGGGCTGATCGGGGGCGGGGCTGGAGAGGGGGGGAAGGGAGGGGGCATTTGGCCAGCTGGCCCGCTCTTGATTGGGGTGGGAGAGTCCAATTAGGGGCAGGCCAGCAGGGGGGAGGGGCTGTGAGGTTGGCCGGCCAGCCCCACCCCTTGATCGGGTGGTTTGCTGGCTACAGTAGGTGTCATAGTGACTGGCCCTTACAGTTGCTGGCTTTTTATATATATAGATATGTATATATACATATATAAATATATATATATATATATATATATATATATATATATATATGTATATGGAAAAATCAGGGTGTATAATTAGCACGCTCCTAAGTTTACTTTTTGTTGTTGTTAATCCTCGCCGAAGATATTTTTCTATTGCTTTTAAGAGATAGTGGAAGGGAGGGAGGTTGTGTGTGGGGGGGGGAGAGAGAGAGAGGGAGGGAGAGAGAGAGAAACATAGATGTGAGAGAGACACATTGGTTGCTTCCCGTATGCACCCTGACTGGGGCCAGGGATCCAACCAGCAACCCAAGTGTGTACCCTTGACCAGGAATCGAATCTGGGACCCTTTGGTGTGTGGGCCAACACTCTAACCACTATGCCACACTGACCAGGGCCTAAGTTTACACTTTTATTATTAAAGCTAATCATGTTGTCTAAGTAAGGATGAATTACTGGCACTTAGACTTGACACTTAGAATGGTGTACAGAACTTAGGAGAGGAAACATGCCTAAAATAAACTAACACGCTGATTACTCATAACTATTAAAGCACTAGAGGCCTGGTGCATGAAATTTGTGCATGGGTAGGGTCCCTAGGCCTGGGCCGATCTGCGGGGTGACTGGCAGGGCAATCGAGGGGGCCCCCACTGGCACCCGCCTTGGCTGGCCTGGGGCCTGCGGGCTGGGGGAAGCTCCTGTGTTGAGTGTCTGCCCCCTCGTGGTCAGTGCATGTCATAGCGACCAGTTGTTCCACCAATTGTTCCGTTGTTCGGTTGATTTGCATAGTAGGCTTTTATTATATAGGATAATATTTTACCTTTAAAATCAGCTGTAATAAGATGGCAGAGTAGGTAGATGCAATACTCACATCCTCCCACAACCACATCAAAATTACAGCCAAACTACAGAACAACCATCATTCAGAACCGCATGAAATCTGGAAGTCCTATAATTAAGGATATAAAGAAGCCACATTGAGACTGGTAGGAGGGGTGGAATGCATAACTGGCTGGTCCCACTCCCACATGTCGCAGATAAAAATCAGGAGGGATAGGTAGGCTCCAGAGGTCCCTTGTGAGGAGCGAGGGGTCCCAGCCCCACATCAGGCCCTCCAGCTCAGGATTTCAGTGCCGGGAAGAGAAGTCTCAAGTAACATCTGGCTGTAAAAACTAGCAGACTCACTCACTCTGAGCTCCAGTGCTGGGGCAGTAGCTCAAAAGGCACAGGGACATATGGGGAGGAACTAAAGTGTCTGGTATCAGGGCAAGAGCTGGAGGGGCAGCTTTTTCCAAGGCAGAAGGACTGGTAGAGGCTATTGCTTCTTTTTTGAGCCCTCCCTACACAGAGCCAGCAGGCAGGCACCATATCTGTGTCTACATCATCCTGTTTGCCCCATCCTGGTGATTCTCTAAGACCCCACCTCATCCAACTTGTGGGCCCACCAAAGCTGTTTGCAGTGGCTTTTCCATACAATTGGCCTGTCTTGGCTCATTCTTCAGACTGTCCTAAAATCTTTCAAACAAGCAGCATCTGGCCTAGTGTGCCCTGTACCTCTGGCACTAATGGCAGCCGGCCTTGGTTTGCAGCTTGGCCTCTTCTGGGCACCTACAAGCCCAACATAGGTAACAGCCATCTGCAGATTGCTTTGTAGCTCATGCCAGGTGGCCCTGGGCAGAACACTGATGGCAGCTGACCTTGACCTGTGCTTCCTGGAGGCCCCAGAACCAGCGCACCTGGTGGATAGCTTCAGAACACTTTCAGTCAAAGTACCACCAACCACCTCCACAAGCGACACACTCAAGGGGCAGACTCATCAGGCACCAGAGTCCCACTGAAGTAAGTCGGGCTCCATGGGGTCAGCCCCTGCACTGAAGATCCTCCAGGGTGGTTGCAGCCATTCCTAGCAGCCAATTGGCCTTGCACCTCCCATTGACATGCCAACAGCAATTGGCAATCAAGGCTCAAGTACAACAGGAGCATATACCACCTGGAGGGACACACCCTGAGTGCCCAGCTCTGGTGAATGGGGAGGCTAAGCCACTGAACCCTACAGGACACCTACTACATAAGGCCACTGTGCCAAGCCCTGGAGATAAACATAGGGAGGCTGTCAAAATGAGGAGACAAAGAAATATGGACCAAATGAAAGAAAAAAACAAAATTCCAAAAAAAGAACTAAATAAAATGGAGACAAGTAATTTGCTAGATGCAGAGTTTAAAATACTTGTTATAAGGATGCTTAATGAACTTAGGGGTATAGTAGATGAACTTAGTGAGAACTTCAGAAAGAGATAGGAAATAAAAATGGAACTAGAACATAAATAAGAATCAGAGTTGAAGACTATATTACAGGCATCAACAGTGGAGTAGATGAAGCAGAGGATCAATTCAAAGATTCTGATGGCAAGGAAGCAGAAAACACCCAATCAGATCAGCAAAAAGAAAAAATAATCCAAAAAATTAAGGATAGTATAGGAGCCTCTGGGACAACTAAAGCATACCAACATTTGTATCACGGAGGTGGCAGGAGAAGAGAGAGCAAGAAATTGAAAACCTACATAAAAAAATAATGATGGAAAACTTCCCTAACCTGGTGAAGGAAATAGACATACAAGTTCAGGAAGTGCTGGGAGTCCCAAAAAACATAAACCCAAAGAGGCCCACATCATAATTAAAATGCAAAGGGTTAAAGACAAAGAATCATAAAAGCAGCAAGAGAAAAGCAGTTATCTATAAGGGAGCTCCATATGACTGTCAGCTGATTTCTCAACAGAAACTTTGCAGGTCAGAAGGGATTGCTAAGAAATATTCAAAGTGATGGAAAGGAAGGACCTATAACCAAGATTACCAGGCAAAGCTATCATTTAGAATTAAAGGACATATAAACAGTTTCACAGACAAAACAAAGCTAAAGAAGTTCATCACCACCAAACCAGTATTATATGAAATATTAAAGGGTCTTCCTTAAGAAGAAAAAAGATAAAAATATGAATAATAATATAGCAATAAATACATATCTATCAACAACTGAATCTGAAAAAACAGACTCATAGGTACAGAGAACATTTTGACGGTTGCCAGATGGGAGGGGTTTGGGGAGATAGTTGAAAAAGGTGAAAGGATTAAGAAGTACAAATTGGTAACTGCAGAATAGTCATAGGGATGTAAAGTACAGCATAGGGAATATAGTCAATAATATTGTAATTATGTATGGCGTCAGATGGGTGTGAGATTTTTTGGGATGATCACTTAATAAGTTATATGATGTCTAATTGCTGTGTTGTATACCCAAAACTAGTATAATATTGTATGTCAACTGTAATTGAAAAATAAAAAATAGTTTAAAGTAAAAAGAAATAAATAAAGTCAGCTGTAATAATTAAGATATAAAAAGAATGCTTTTATTTATGTGTTTATCTGTGCATCATTTCTATGTTTGAGGATTTATCAAAAAGGCAGGACAAATATTTTACTCCATTAGAATACACAGTACTAGCCTCCTAGAGGTCAACCGCTGTACTTTTTTAAGCAGTAGGATAAGGGATAAAAAGCTAGGATTAGAGCCACAGTGCCTTTTTCACCTTACAAAATAGCTGACAGTCAAATAAGTCATTGGAAAAATGCTGTTGTATCTTGCAAGTTAACCTCATTCTGAATAAATAACTTACGTTTCATATTTTAAGAACAGATATTCCTATAGTTAAAAATTTAAACTGCTTTAGTTAGAAAGTGCTTCTTATAGGGCTACTAGAGGCCCACACCACGAAATCGTGCACGGGTAGGGTCCCTAGGCCTAGCCTGTGATCAGGGCCATCTTCTGCCCGTTCACTAGTCTCCAGTCCCGCCTCGCCACCGACACCCATCCTGGTTCCCCGTGGTTCCCTGTTCGCCATTCGGCAATCAGAGCCTGCTGGCTGTGGGGGAGGAGGGTGAGGGACCAAGAGGTGGTCAATGCACCTCATAGCGACTGGTCGATCAGTCATTCTGGTTGTGACATCATTATGGTCACTGGCCTTTTATTATATAGGATAATTTTAAGGTCAATGAGCCATTTAAATGTCTGAGAGAACTGATTATGTCACAGTATATTTATGATTAAATGTTGCAAACACTGGAACCCTAAAACTACTGCATAACCTCCCCCATGTCTTATATGGTCTAGCACAAGCATGTCAAACTCAAAGGCTAACATGGGCCAAATAAACAAGGTTTAAGTTTATGTGGGCTGCAAAAAAACAAAAGTTTCAATTTTCATAGAAACATAGGTTTATTTCGATAGAGACATGCTGAATACAAAGGGCTGAAATAAATGAGTAATCGTTAACATAAAATAATAGAACATTTTAATAAAAATTAATATGTTTTCTTGAACATTAATTTACCAGACACCAAATTACTGCACAAATTATAAGCGTAATGCAAATAAACCTATTTTTCTTGTTCTCGTAAAGTGAAATATTTCCTGTTGCTCTCACCAAATAAGTCAGTCCAAGACTAATGATGTGGCATTCAGCTGCTAAAATATTTGCTGCTAGTCTTAGTGGAGAGAAATGGTGCGCCTGTGCATAAGGCGCGTAAGGGAAATAAATGCAACATGATTATAGTAATCAGTCATTAGAGAATGTTGTAGTTCATTATTAATAATTATATATAACAGGATATTGTAAAAATTAAGTTAAATGTTTTATTAGAACATTTCTTACATACTATTATATTGGCTGGGCCACAAAAATAGGCATTGTGGCTGCGAGTTTGACATGCTTGGTCTAGCACTTTGCATTTCTAAAAAGTGCATTCACATATAGACATTCATTGGCTTCACAACTCTATAAGATATATTTTACCCCAAACTGTGTGTGTGTGTTTGAGTGCAGTGTGTGTATACCAACGTCTACAAGGGAAGTATTTCCCTTATACCAAAACCAGACATAGACATCACAAGAACAGAAAACTACAGACCAATATCGCTTATGAATATAGATGCAAAATCCTTAACAAAATACTAACAATCCAAACCAGTAACATATAAAAATGATTATACATCATAATCAAGCAGGATTTATCCAGGATGAAAGGTTGGTTTAACATCTGAAAATCAATCAATGTAACACATCATGTTAGTGAAGGTTTAAAAACACACACCATGCAGTCATCTCCAGAGACACATGAAAATTTAACAAAATCCAAAAGCCGTTCAAATAAAAATTGCAATAAACTAGAAATAGAAGGGAGTTTCCCAATCTGAAAAAAGCATCTGTGAAAAACCCACAGGTGAATAGTTATCATATTTGATGGTGAAAGTCTAAAAGCTTTCCCCCTAAGATTAGGAACAAGACAAGGATGTCTCCTCTCTCCACTTTTATTTAACACTAATGGCCCAGTGCACGGATTCATGCACATTGAAAGGAAATTAATTAGAAGAAAGATTTGTGTGGTAATTATGTTACTGCAAAAAATTACATGTCAAAATCTATATACACATAATGGAGGAATATGCAAATTTGTCCAGGACACCATCACCTCACAACCGTTCGCAGGGTGGGTGTGGCTGCAGGGCCACAGGGCGGCACTCCGGGTCTAAGCATGATTTCATCCCGCCCAGGCGGGCTCCCCTGCGGCCCGCAGCTGAATTCCAAGGCCGACCTGGGGTTTACTAAACTTTACTGGAGCTGCTCCCCACACCCCCACCCCCTGCCCCAGGACCGCGCTGCCCGCACCAGGGTGCCCCGGCAGCGTCCTGACAGGCAGGCAGCTCGGGAGAGCCGAGTGGAGCAGGGGCTGCAGGGAGCCATGGAGGGGCGGGGCCGCTGGAGCCAAGCTCCCACGGGTCTAAGGAGAGCACCTGAAGGAAGAGGAAGCTTGGGCAAAGTGGCCGGCCAGGACGCAGGCAGCCCAAGGGGCGCAGAGCAGCGCCGAGGCGGGGTGCACTGGAGGGGGCTGGGGCCAGGGCAGGGGGCAGGCAGGCGGGGATCTGCCTCGCCTGTGGAGAGCAAGGTTCTGCGGTGGCCCCAAGAAACAAGAGGTGATGACTGCCAGTGTGGAAGGATGCTTGGGCGGAGGAGCGTGGACCCGCAGCCCTGAGGCGGGGGTTGAGGGGCGGCGCCACCTCAGTGGAGGGGCACTGCACTGCCGGGTACCCCACTGCAGCAGTTTGGTGAAGCTCCGGGTGCTAACCGGGCCTCGCTGCGGCCTGGGCCTTGAGAGGCCGTGACTCCTGCTCCCACCTTGACCCAAAAGCAAGCCCGTGCCCGTCCCGCCCCCAGTTCCCGCCCTGCCCCACTGTGGCGCGCACCTGCACGGTGACTGTGAAGCCTACCACCTGCTCCCCAGAAAGGGGGGGGCAGTAAAGAATGGGGCCGGGAGGCGGGGCTAGGGGAGAGAAAAGAATGTGGAGCATCCACGATGAGCCAGAACGAGGCTCAGAAGCCTCACGGGGAGGTTTATTCTGTTTGCCCCATGGCTGTCCCTTAGGAAGGGCGGAGAGCACAGCTGTGAGGGCTCCCTGTGCGCTGAGTCCAGTTCCACAGCCAACTGGAATTGGCCTCAGTTTCCTGGTCTGTAAAATGGATTAAGCATGTCCAAGTGCCTTCACTGAGCTTTGAGGGCCAATTGAGATACTATATAAAGAAAATGAGGGAAGAAGTAAGAAAGAAAAGGAAGGGCAAGCAACACAAAAGACTGGAAGGAACCTGTAAACCTATTGTCACTTAAATAGGGAATATAGTCAATAGTGTTGGAATGATGGTATGATGTCAGGTGGGTACTGGAAATATCGGGGAACACTTTGTAAAGTATATGATTGTCTAACCACTATTCTGTAACTAGTATAAAACCTGAAACTAATACAAAATAATATTGAATGTAAAGAAATGAAAATAGAAATGAAATTTTTATAAATTTCAAAGTTTAAATACAGGCTATAAAGGAAGGGGGACAATAAAAACAGTGTTTTTCGTTTTACCACTTTATTGTCTTTTCAGTACATGAAAAAGACAGTTGTCTTTATATGGTGCTTTTATACTTTTCTAAGTCATTATCTCATTTGATGTTCAGGGCAACTTAGAGACAAGATAATTATTCCCTCCACTATTCAAAGAAAGAAAATCTTGGTGTCTGGTCCCAATGATTCAATTGTCAAGCCCTTATTGTAGAGCAGGGTTAGTGAAATTTTCTGTGAAGGGTCATATCTATACTAATAAAAGCCTTGAGGGTGATCAGGCCAGCAGGGGAGGGCAGTTGAGGGTGATCAGGCTGGCAGGGGAGCAGTTAGGCGTCAATCAGGCCAGGAGGGGAGCAGTTAGGGGGCAATCAGGCTGGCAGGCAGAAGCGGTTAGGGGCAATCAGATAGGCAGGCAGGTGAGCCGTTAGGAGCCAGCAGTCCCGGATTGTGAGAAGGATGTCCAACTGCCGGTTTAGGCCCAATCCCGCAGGAATCGGGTCTAAACTGGCAGTCGGACATCCTCCGAAGTTTCCGAGATTGGAGAGGGTGCAGGCTGGGCTGAGGGACACCCCACCCCCGTGCACGAATTTTGTGCACCGGGCCACTAGTAATATAAATAATACTAAAGGCCAAATGCACAAAATTCATGCAAGAGTAGGCCTTCCTTCCCTTGGCTGCTGGCACCAGCTTCCCTCTGGCACCTGGGACCCAGGCTTCCCTCCGGCCGCCGGCAGGCACCCAGGACCCAGGCTTCCCTCACAGCTCCGGGTTCATCCAGAAGGTCATCTGGTCTAATTAGCATATTATGCTTTTATTATTATAGATTGTACTGGAAGTTCTAGGCACTGCCATCAGGCAAGAAGAAAATATCCTGGTTGGTAAGGAAAAAGCAAAACTATATTTGTAGATAACATGATCTTGTATGTAGAAAACATTAAGGAACTCCTTAAAAATTATTAGTGCTAATAACTGTGTTCAGCAAAGTTGCAGGCTACAAGATCAATAAGTTGTATTTCTATAACTAGCAATGAATAATCAAAAAATGAAATTAAGAGAACAATTTCATGTGTAGTAGCACCGAATGTATACATTCTATACACTAGAATGTATAGGAATAAATTTTGAAAAAGAAGTGTAAGACCTGTTTTATGCTGAAAACTATAAAACATCACTGAAAGAGATTAAAGATGACCTAAATACCCCACGTCCATGAATCAGAAGACTTAATATTGTTAAGATGACAGTGCTCCCTAAGTTGATATCTAGAATCATTGCAAACCCTAACAAAATCCAAGCTAGCTTTGCCCCCACCAGAAATTAACAAACTTACCCTAAGTTTATATAGAAATACAAGGAACTCTGAATAGCCAAAACTATCTTTTAAAAATAGAAAAGAGTTGGATGACTCACACTTCCCAACTTCAAAATTTACAACAAAACTAGTATTTGTGACAGTGTAGTACTGGCATAAGGATAGTTAAATAGATCAATGGAACAAAATTGGAGGTTTAGAAATGAATTTTTGCCTTTATGGTCAATTGATTTACCCCAAGGGTACCAAGACACTTCAGTGTGGGAAAGAATAATCTTTTCAACAAATGGTGTTAGGACAACTAGATATCTATACACCAAAGAATGAAGTTGTACCCTACCTCACACCATAAAGAATGAACTAAAAATAGATCATAGACTTAAATGTAAGCATTAAAACTATAAAACTCTTAGGAGAAAACATAGGAGGGAATCTTTGTGACTTTGGGTTAGTCCAGGGGTCCTCAAACTTTTTAAACAGGGGGCCAGTTCACTGTCCCTCAGACCGTTGGAGGGCTGGACTATAGTTTAAAAAAAACAACTATGAACAAATTCCTATGCGCACTGCGGGCCTGGGACAAGTTGGCTGCTAAGCAGGACAGGCAGCAGCACCCGGCGGGCCGGATAAATGTCCTCGGCGGCCGCATGTGGCCCGCGGGCCGTAGTTTGAGGACGCCTGGTAGTCAATGGTCTTTTAGGTATGAAACCAAAAGTACAAGAGACAAAAGAAAACATAAATTGGAATACATTAAAAAAAAATAAAAGTGTGTGCCCTAGCTGGTTTGGCTCAGCGGATAGAGTGTTGGCATGCGGACTGAAGAGTCCCGGGTTCCATTCTGGTCAAGGGCACATGCCCGGGTTGTAGGCTCGATCCCCAGGGGCGGGTGTGCAGGAGGCAGCTGATCAATGATTCTCTCTCATCATTGATGTTTCTATCTCTCTCTTCCTCTCCCTTCTTCTCTGAAATCAATAAAAAAATATATTTTTTTAAAAGTGTGCTACAAATGATACCACCAAAGAGATGAAAAGATAACCCAAAGAATGGGAGAAAATATTTGCAAATAAAAAGTCTTATAAAGGACTTGTATCCAGAATATATAATGAGTTCATAATAATAAGACTGCAATTTTTTTTAAATAGGCAAAGGATTTGAATAGATATTTCTTCAAAGAAGATGTATAAAATGGTCAACATGAAAAGATACTCAACATTATTAGTCATTAGGGAAATAAAATAAAAATCACAAGTGAGAGATGACTTCACATCCATGAGGATGGCCATAATCAGGAAGACAGACAATAACAAGTGCTGTTGAGGATGTAGAGAAATTGGAACCCTCCTACATTGCTGGTGGGAATATAAAATGTTTCAGCCACTATGGACAAAAGTTTGGTAGTTTCTGAAACTATTGAATATAAAGTAACCACATGAACCAACAAGTCTACTCCTTAGTATATACCAAAGATAATTTAAAAAATACATTCACACAAAAAATTGTGCATGAATGTTCACAGCTAACATACATAATAGGCAAAAAGTGGGAACAACAAAATGTTCATCAACTGATGAATAAACAAAATGTTGTCTAGTCATACAATGGAATATTATTCGGCAACAAAAAGAAATGAAAAACTAATACATGCTATATCATAGATAAACTTTGAAAACATTACCCTAAGGCAATCACAAAAGACCACGTATTATATGATTCTAATTATATGAAATGTCCATAATAGGTAAATCTACAAAGAGGAAGTAGATTACTGAGAGGAATGAGTGCTAATGGCTCCTGGTTTTCTTATTTGGGGGGGAAACCTTCTAAAATTTTAAAGTGCTAATGGTTATATAACTCTGTGAATAATCTAAAAATCATTGAAATGTACACTTTAAAGGGATGAATTAGATGGTATCTTAATGCTATCTCAAAAAAGCTGTTAAAAAAGCAACGTATGTAAATTCTTTGGTTAATCTCTCCCTACCCCTCAGTCCCCCACCCCCCACTTTCCCTCTGAGATTTGTCAGTCTATTCCATGCTTCTTTATCTCTGGATCTATTTTGTTCATCAGTTTATTTTGTTCACTAGATTCCACATATAAGTGAGATCATGTGATACTTGTCTTTCTCTGACTGGCTTATTTCGCTTTGCATAATACTTTCCAGGTCCTTCCTTGCTGTCTCAAAGGGTAAGAGATCCTTCTTTTTTACTGCTGCATAGTATTCCATGGTATAAATGTACCACAACTTTTTATCCACTCATCTACTGATGGGCGCTTGGGCTGTTTCCACATCTTAGCTATTATAAATAGCACTGCTATGAACAAAGGGGTGCACACATTCTTTCTGACTGGTGTTTCAGGATATATATGCTTACTAGAGGCCCGATGCACGAAATTCGTGAAAGGGGCTCTGCCCTCAAAGCCCCGGCGTCTGGCCTCGGCCACAATGGCTGCCTCGGCCCTTGCAGCCCCGGCTTCATCCAGAAGGTCGTTCAGCTGTCCAGTCTAATTAGCATATTGCCCTTTTATTATTATAGATATGCATAACCCATGGACGCAGGCAATAGTGTGGTAAAGGTCTGGAGGGGGGCAGTATGGAGGGGGCCAATGGGGAAAAAAAGGGATATCTGCAATACTTTCAACAATATAAGATAAATTTTAAAAACTTATAATTTTAAAAAAAGCAGTGTATGCATATTTCAAGTTGCCTATTTCCTACCTTCCTTTGGCTTCTTTCAGTGCCTTTTCAAGCCTTTCCACCTTCTGGGTCCCTTCCCTCAGGCAAAGCAGGAGCTGGCGCACTGTTAATTCCTCAGATTCCAAACAACTCCTGGCACCTTCTGCAGATTTGCTCCTACATCAAGGCGGTATAGAGTTAGAAAACAAAAATGTCAGAGTCTAAGAATATAACTGGAACAAACTTAAAGGAACTGCTTTCCAGAATACTCTCCAGTTAATTCTCATTTACTGACAAGCAGCGCTGGCCCTGTGACCCTCCATGCTACAGGCCTCCATACTTTCCAGGGAAAGAGTAGAGACTAATGAGTAGGCTTGCCTGACACTGCATGTGCTCACAACAGCAGACCACAGGACCCACGCACACAGCGGAGCAGGGGTAGTCCTGGTTTCCGGTGCCCAGCTTTTCTAGAAAACTAGTCTCGAGAACCACAGTCAAAGTACACAGCACACATGCTGCTGGTGGTGACATGCAGGCCACCGGCCTTTCCCCACCTTGACATAAGCATCACATTCTCGAGTCAAGAAAAAATTCAAATAATTAGAGCAGAGAAATGTAGGCATTATTGGTATGTCAAATATTTTTCTTGATTTCAAAACATGATTAAATCAAGAGGCAGTTCAATGACAAGCAAACAAAACCACGACCATCATTACAACAAAACATTCCAGGTGACTATGCTGATGCTAATGGCCGCTACTCTTCCAGTAGTCTACTCACATTCACCATCTAGTAAACAGCCAGGAGTAAATTCTGGTTCCCAACTCCTAAGCTCAAACTGCAAACCTAGAAATCAATATCTGATTCCTTAATATAGTCTCAAACAGGATAACAAAGCTGCAATAGAAAACAGCTCTGTGGCTTGAAAGAGGAAGTGGTCTGTACCTATGGATCTAAATGAGGAGGAAGTGGCTTAGAAATTTCAAACAGCGCTTCCTTCCTTCCCACCATTTCTAGTAAAGTCTTCTGATATTTTTTTTAAAAAAGTAATATAGACAAAAACTGAAGAATTTCTAACTAGGGAATAACTTTCATTTATGCCAATTGCTCTCCTGGAAGGAAGGGTATTATCGAATAACTTATTTTCTTCCTTATACAAGGGTTTGGGAGCATAACAGAAAAAACAACAACACATTTTCATGTTTTATAAACACATTCATCAAGTTACAGAAAAAAGATATTAAAAGTCTAGGGGGTGGGGAATTGGGTCATCTGTAATACCCTAAACAATGAAGATAGATAATTATTTTTAAGTCTACGAGGGAAGAGATCCTTCGAGAAACTTTCAGATAGCTGTCTGTTTCTTGTAGACTAATACAGTAGAAACCGGCGTATAGAGGATGAGCCAACAGCCTGTTCTGGGGAGTGCTACATGCAAGTCTCAGGGGCCCAGTCCTTCCACCATCCCCTCAAAGTCCCCCCATCAATTACAAGGTCTACTTCCTAGTAAGTACTTAGGAGGGGTCGACTTGAGACTCCACAGGTAAAATATCTGGGCACTTCCAAGAAACACCCAGAGACTCTGCGCAGTAACAGTCATTGTTATGGAAGATTACCCATTAGTATCAGTCACAGTGGCTCGTACTAAGGAATGAACAGGGCAGAGGAAATGGAAATATCCCACTTATCAAGCTGGGCAGCCTGGTCCAGCTCAAACTGCGCTGGTATGCAAATTAGGAAGCAGAGGTCTTTCACTTTTTATCTGAAGGAGAAGAAACACCTTGAGTGGTGAGGGTTAGTTAGCCTGAAAAGGCATCAAACATTGTTTTTATTCTCTGCCAGTTTTAGCTGCAACATTAAACAGCATTTAAACATTCTTGAGAGGTCCTGATTGGTATAAATTAATAATAAGTTACTTTACAGCCCATGTTTGACCTCTCAGTGGGGACCTGGAAGTGACAAGTCCAGTAAGCCTGTCCAACAGCCCTAGTCTTTCTTCACATACGTGTCAATGGAGTCAATTCTCGTGGGCCCAAGACTCGTCTTGATTTCTTTCACTGCCACATCTGCTTCTCCTTCCTGTAGAACCAGAAGTGAAAGGGATATCATACAATATGTCTACAAGACGAATGTTATCACAGATAAAAAGGCAAAAAAAGAAAAAGTCAAAAGATCAAGAATTTTGATGACATGCAACCTAAGGAGCCTACCGAACATTTAAATATGTGGTGTTTAAATTCGGCCACTCAAATGGAATGGAATGTACCCTTCCCTCACCCCACATGCGCTGTCAGGATTATAAATATCCAGACGAAGGCTGGTCTCCTCTCATTCAGCACAGTCAATCTGACCCCATAACGTGAAAGCTTATCTCCTGCTCTCTTTGGCAGTTCCCTTCTTCCCTAGGTTAAGGTCACATGGAGCTAGTGACAACTCCACACACCTTTCCTGTACAGTCCTTTAAAACTCAAAATGCTAGAATTTCCTGAAGCAAAGTTGAAAAAGAGGCAGTTTTCTGTGAATAAGGTTCGCAAAACACAAAGTCAGCTCCTATTAGAAACCCTATGCATCTTGGGCCATTTAGGAAACCGGAGGATTAAGATCACTTCAATGACTTGAAGGGCAATTCTATTCTAATGAGGTAGCGGGATAATCTTCCAAAAATGCACAATGATGTTCTGGATAGTTTTGGATGTGTGCATTCTTCCTAAAATTTGGGCAGTGCCATCCAGTTCACAGTAGCAAGGCCAAGAAAAACAGGTTTTCACTAAAAATAACTGTCACTCATCAGTGAGGGAACATACCATGCTCACCACGCGCCCTGGAGGCAGGAGCCTTTTGGAAACATCCGATAGGCTCATTGGGCTTCCTGGATGTTATCAGTTACTTGCAGAAGGTTAATGCTCTTTGATCAAACTTGTGTTTCATAATCTTTAGTCACTTGCAGAAAGAGTATTCTGGCAAAGTGTGCTTTCAAGTGGTATTTTAATTTTCTTAATTTCAGCCACTTTTAATGCATCTAAAATTTACTAGGGGGCATGGATGACAAAGTTATTAAGAGCCATTCTCCAACTCTATCAATCTTTAGTGCAACAAATAAATCAGGAAGTAAAGGAAGTCACACTCTAATATTTCAGACACATCCATAATTTAGCTTTTTGCAAATTGCCCTTCCAACTCCTTCACCTGTCCCCCATCTTCAAGGTACATTTTTCTCTTTCAGAGACACAATCTCTTTTCCTTTATCAGACATGCACTTCGATAAAGCTAAAATGACAGTGTGTATGACAGAGGATTGGACCTTCACATGTTTTCCCCCTCTGTGGTTCATCCACTATTTTAGTAGGACTGCCACACCCGGTCTGAGACACAGCCATAACGGGCGCTGCACACAGGTTAGGACATGCCATCTCGCGTAGCTCACTTCATTTTGGTGGCACATAAATGGGAGTTTGGTGGCATCAGCTTCGAACTCTGTTCTCAGGTTCCTGAGTAGCTGCTGTTAGAGAAGCTGAGATAGTCCATCCACCTACAACCAGCAGAGCTCTGCTCCTTTTCTTCACTTATTTTTAACAAACCATGGTTCCTCACAAGACCTTGTTTGAAAAGAGGGTTCTAATATTAAAAAAATGTTTTAAAAACATTTATTGCATCTGATCACGATTCTGCTCACCTAAGTGAAATGCTGAACACAGCTTTGAGACCTGATCTGAAAACGATTATGCTTTTTTTTGCCTTTTAGGTCAGTCATATAAATGTCTGATTTGTGAGGACAAAAAAAAGAAGGACTAGCTGTTTTGTCATAAGAGGTAATAGATGTTTTTCCATTTCAGCTATGATAACCCTCACAAGCATTATGTTATACTTAAAAAAAAAAAAAAAAAAAAAGAGCCAATTTACCTTAACTACTGAAATTTCCTCACTAAGTGGCTTCCCTGTGTTGAGAAAGAAATGGTGGTATTTGTATCAATTGCCCAGGTGAGGTTTTGGAATTTGCTTAACACAAAACCAAAATACTTACAGACATCCTTATTTCAACAAAGGAGTCTTCAGAGGGGCCTCCGGAGCTCAGCTTGAGTTGTAATTCAGACACAATGCCCAGCAGATCTGCCTTTTCAGCTTGAAGTCGTGCCACTTGGGTCTTCAGCTGTTCCATTTCCTGTTCTGCCTCGGGAACCTTGAGGTCACCATTGGGTTCCTGGAAATGACCAAGAGGAAAGCACATTAATGAATTAAACTAAGGCTCCAGAATCCAACTCCAGTGCCCCATGCCCACTGATAAGGCAGTTTCTCAACAACTTGATCCCCTGTGCTTTACAGTAAAAAATTCTTACATTTCCTTGGCAATTTATTTCGACATAACCTTTAAAATAAACATTTTAATATCATTTTATTGTATTCAAATAATAAAAAAATTTTAAACCTCATGACAAGAAAGACGTGCTTCCTCAGCATGCTGGAATAATCTGGTATCATAATAACAGCCAACTAGAATGGAGACTTGACTTGGGGTGGTGAACACACAATACAGTGTTCATATGATGTGTTATAGACTTGTGCACCTAAAGCCTGCATAATTTTGTTAACCCAAATAAATTCAATAAAAAAGACAGTGCTTCTGAAGTAACTTTTTAATGCTTTATTTTTATTATTTTTAAATCAATTTTAGAGGAAGGGAGAGGGAGAGGAAGAGGAAGAAGAGAAGGAAGGAGGGAGAGAGAGAGGGAGGGAAGAAGGGAGAGAGAGAGAGAGAGAAACATTGATGTGAAAGAAAGAGTAATTGCCCTGACTGGGGATCAAACCTGGAACCTGGGCATATGCCCTGACCAGGAATGGAAACCACCACCTTTTAAGGTACAGGATGATGCTCCAATCAACCAAGCTACCCCACCAGGGCGCTTCTGCAGTAAGTTAAAAAAAATTAAAAAACAACTAAAGTTTGCCAATGGCAGAATTGTAAGTTATAGTCCCAAAATACTGGAAAATAAGGATAAAAAGCTACCACAATTCAACCTCTTGCTTCCCACTCCCCGCACACACAAACATATACCCACCATCACTCTCCCCATACCTGTCATGTCTACTCAGAAGGCAAAGCACCAAGGATATCACCTGGTACAGTACTGGCAAAAACACAATGAAAGGTTCAAATTCTCCCAGGAATGTAGTCTGGGTACTATAAAACTTTGTGTTGTTTTAAGCTTGTTAAATGTAAAGTCTGGTGAGAAATAAGCAACTGACAATTCAGAGGCTGGTAACAAAATGAAAAAAAAAATTTCAGCCTCTATAAATATTAACAATAAATGTTAATATTTCACTAATGTCAAGTACATGTTGTGTTCCTGCTGTTGCAATTACTAAATATGACAAAATCAGAAGAGCAAGACCCTGTTTAGCTGCAGTGTTTTGCTTGGGAGAATAGACTCCAGTCCACACTCTGCTAATCAGTGCATGTGCTGCCTTGAGTAGATTCACTTCATGTCTTGGCCTCAGTTTTCTTGAGTTAGAAAGAAAGACAGTACCCCATGGTCTCTTCCAGCTGTGACCTTCTCATCCTTTCTGATTTCCTCCTCAGGAAACCTTCACTGCTCTTGGCACCACCAGAAATACATGCACTTGTGATTATCAGATGACGCAACACATTAGAAAACTGACCCCTACACATACACACACACACACACACACACACACACACACACACACACATTTACCCTCTGTTACAGATTTCCTAAGGCATTGGTCGGCAAACTGTGGCTCGTGAGCCACATGCGGCTCTTTGGCCCCTTGAGTGTGGCTCTTCCACAAAATACCACGGCCTGGGTGAGTCTATTTTGAAGAAGTGGCGTTAGAAGAAGTTTAAGTTTAAAAAATTTGGTTCTCAAAAGAAATTTCAATCGTTGTACTGTTGATATTTGGCTCTGTTGACTAATGAGTTTGCCAACCACTGTCCTAAGGAATGGTAAACAGGTCCAAAGGCTCACAGTGGAACCAAAAAGTATCAGAAGGGCATGTGCCTGGACCATAAACCAGCTTGTCCATGAAATATTAAAAAGTGTAGCAGGGAAGTGCCCCTCCCACCATCAAGATCATGCTTGTCTTCATTTGCAGCAGTCTCTTGCCAGGAATCTACCACAGGCCTCAGAGAAAAGCAACTCATTGTGAAACAAAGTTAGGTGGGCAAAGAAAGGTTCCAAGCTTATGCTATCTCCCACTAATGACTCACACCGTGGGAACATACATGTAAAGAATGAAAGCATACAAGGAAAGACACTGCTCAGCCTGGAATCAGGAAGTAAGCAGGTGAAGGCAAGACTATGCCCCATTAGGAATCTTCACATTTATCTACCTGACCTCTTGGGGGACATTTTATAGAATGGATTTTTTAAAACTACCTTGGCTTAGCCCTAGCTGGTTTGGCTCAGTAGATAGAGCATTGGTCCTCGAACTGAAGGGCCCTGGGTTCGATTCTGGTCAGGGCACATACTCAAATCAACCAATTGATGTGTCTCTCTCACATTGATGCTCCTCTCTCTGTCTCTCCCCCTCCCTTCCACTCTCTCTAAAAATCAATGGAAAAATATCCTCAGGTGAGGATTAACAAAAAAAAACCAAAACAAAAACACTACCTTGGCAGAAAGGTAAGAAAGTTTTATTAAAGAGGCCTTTAGAGCTTTATTTGAATTTTCTGCCTCCTTATGAAAGTATGTTCCTGGGAAGAGAGTTTTAAACAAGTGTCTGAGGACCAGTGATATGAGACCGTGACACTAGAATCTCAGACTGTTAGGTTAATTGTCTTTTTCCACACTTGTGAGCATCTCTTAATTATCCTTGGGAAATTATGAATCTATTTATTTGTCCATAAACACCCTGTAGGATAACACTTTAAGTTCCTCTCCATTTTAACATTGGGAGTCTTTTCCCTGCCTTCTGGGAACCACAGAATTCTTATGGTTTATTCTCCCAAATCTCAACTCCCACTCCACTATTTGTTACACTGTCATCACTTTTGAGCACTTACCGTTGACCCTGTGGGACACAGCAACTTCCGGTTTTTCTGTGATTTTGTGTAATGTCTCTATCCTACTGTCCTGGCAATGTGTGCAGGTTGATATGCCATTTTATAATCCAAGAAGAAAAGTCTATCTAATGACCTTTGCCTAGTAATCTGCAATTAAGAGTTAAAAAGTACTCCTTAGAAAAATTAATGTGTAATTCAGTGAAATTGGACAGACCATTAATGCCTCAGCCTCACCCTGAGGATCAGAAGGCAGCTCTCTACAGGAAATTTCAACTCCCTGGCCTGGAGTGGCACAGAGACATGAGAATCCCTGGTGGCCGGTGGGCATTTCCTGTAGAAACAGTGGCAAAGATGGGACAGCACGAATGAGAGAAGTCCAAGGCCTTAAAACCTTTACTAAGTCAGGAAGATGAGGGCCTAAATTTTAAAAAATCATCTCAAATGACCCATGAAACAAAAATTAAGGAAGAGGCAAGGAGACAGGTGTGGGCCTGGGAGGCACAGTTTGGGGGAGAAAGCTAATGACCAAGGGTCTTAAAGAGCTATAAGTGTCTCTTTGTCTCAAGGACTCATTTCTGAGTCCTTTTTGTAGCTCACTTTAACTTATCATCTGGATTGAAAGAAGCTGTCTAGAGCTTTAGCTTCTGATCTCAACTTATTGCAAACCCTACAGGCAGACTACCTCAGATAGACAAACTGCTTCTAGAAGCTTCCTTTTTGGCTTCAATGTGATAGGCACCAATGGCTAAAGCGAACTGTTAGCTCACATCCCAAAAGGCAAGGGAAATATCTGTAAGGTATTTCATTCCAGAGAACAGAAAATGACTCATGTATTCCAGGTGGTCATTTCTTCAGAGTACTGTATCTCAAAAATATTTGGACAATGAGAGCTTTCCCCAAGAAAAGTGACTTAATGCTCTTGGAACTGTAAGACACATTGAAGCATCAGAGGTGATAAACTCTCAACAGTGAAACATTTCCAATACAAATATAAATGTATTAAAGCTGAATGTTTTCATTGTTCCATGAGCATGAGTTGACGAGCAAGTCATTGATATAAACTATGATCTTTTTCTAAAAAACTTTTCATTCGTTAGATTATTCAGCATCATCCCTTTTTCATTATTTTCTTTCCATTTTGTCTGTATTCTTACTCATTTAAGAAATTACAGATCAACAAAGTTCAAAGTAAAGTCTCAAGAAAAATCACTGATATCCAGGATTACATCCTCCTTCAGTTAACCCAGGGCTCCATCTTCCAAAGGGTTATTAAGTTGCAGGCTTGGACAGCAGATGTCCACCTAAACAAATAATATGCAGTAAGCTTTAACATGCGGGCAGAAGCTTCATCTGTGTTCTGATTTGTTTTTTTCATTATCAACTTTGACACCCACCCTTGGTTGTGAGCACATTTCCTAGATTCTTTGTGTCAATGAAAACATGGCAACCTTATATAATCTCCTATCACAACACGACATTTGTCAAACCATTTTTCAAAAGTAAATGTAAAACTTAAAGCAAAGAGTCTGTTTTAGACTGAGAAAGGACAAGGTCAATAAGTAAAAATTCTGAGTAATAGTAAATTTTATTTATTTATTTATCCTCACCTGAGGATATTTTTCCATTGATTTTTAGAGAGAGTGGAAAAGAGAGGGAAAGACAGAGAGAAATATCAATGTGAGAGAAACACATCATTTGGTTGCCACCTGCATGCGCCCTGACCAGGGCTGGGGAGGAGCCTGCAACCGAGGTATGAGCCCTTGACCTGAATCAAACCTAGGACCCTTCGGTCCGCAGGCCTACGCTCTATCCACTGAGCCAAACTGGTTAGGACAGTAAATTTAAAAAATGTAATTTTATATCAAAGACATACATCAAAAACTAACACTTGCACGGTTCTAAGCAGAGGTCCTTCTGCTCTGTCTATAATGAGTACAAAATAGTGACTTATAACCTCAACATTCTTCTGATTAAAATCATTATGGTCAAAACTTTATAAATTTCTTTCTCCCAACAAAAGATTATTCATGACCCTTAAAATCACAAACAATCTTCTCAGCAAGAACATTTCTTTCAAGATAATGCAAAAACACCAATGTAATCTAAACCATAAAGGGTTTGATCTAGAAGTCTAGACAAATAAGATTCCACTACAAATACTAATAAAATAAAATCACAACTAATTTGTCTGCTCACCTCTAATGACCTTTCTGTTTTCCCTTTTAGTTTTCCAAGTTCTTCCTTTAATTTTTCATTTTCCTGACTCAGAGCCATTTGACGCTCTTTGGCTTCTTTGCTCTGGATCTCAAAAAAATGGCGTTCCTCCTTCTGTTTCTCTGTCCAGGCTGAGAGCTCCTGAAATCGCCCTTTCATAGCTTGGTTATTTAGCTTCATGGCTTCTGTATGGGGTTCACAGTAAAGGGTCACACAACAAGGGGGTCACACAAACTGGACTTGATTTAATGAATCAAACCGCCCCTCAAGCCACTTCAACCTGGGGTTCTGAATCTAAAGATGCCATGTTGGGTCTGGGCCCAAGGGTCAGCCAGAAAAAAGACTGTAGCAAGATGAGTGGTTTTTGCTTTCAGACAGGAGTAGCAGGTCTAGTATCTCAAAAGTCTCAATAAAGTAAAACTGATTTGGGTACCTCCATATAGCACGAATACCTATGAATAACTAACTAGACAGACTAACATCTGTGACTCTTAGATTCAAACACTGGACCTGCCAAAAGCCATGGCTTGAAATGAGAACCCTTCCTCTTAACAAGGCAGTATTTAGAACTAAAGGAAATAATAGCAGCCTTTCTTTTTCCTTTTAATTGGGCTAGATGTCTTTATGCCATTTCCCTGAGATAAAAAAAAAACCACAACAACTTTTTATTCTGACCTGTACCCAAAGGTAAATAATGAAAACAGTTTTAGCCTTACTAAGCTAAATTCTGTACTCTTTCCGCCCCCAGGGAACCAGAAAGAGAATAGGGAGTTCACCTACAAGCCTTATTACAAGAGGATTAGGTTCAGGAAGGCCTGGGATGAATGGAGAAACACGGAGGCCAGGGGCCAGGTGCTGCTTACCTTTCAGCTGATGATTCTCAGTCAGGAGCTCTTTCATTTGCTGCAGCAGCTCCTCTGGAGTAAACGTGTTCAGGTTTGGGTGAGGCAGATTGGGGGGTCCATTTCCTGTGGCTTCATTTGGGCTGTCCCCCTTTTCAGTCAGGCAGTTAAGTGGTTGGTAGGACATGGCAGCAGTTCCTATGAAAAAGTTACAAACTGAAAAATAGCTGTCCCCCCTCTGCAAGGGGTCCCCAAGAGTCCCCCAAATCTATTAATAATTGCTAGTAAGTACCCCAAGAGTTGCCTACTTTCTCTCCAAATATAATTGAACATTTATGATTCTACCTTTTAAACAAAAAAGGTATATCCTAGCTTCAGTGTGTATGTGTGTGCATGTGTAAGTCTGTGTATATGGGTGTGCAGAGAGGTGCAGTGAGGAGCTGAAATATGGAGGAGGAAGAGGGCATATCATGATGATCAGGTATCCTAACACAAGTCATTCAAGAGGGTTTCCATATATACATTTGTATACATGGGCAAAGTATCATTAAATTGATTTTCCCATGCAAATCTTTAAACTCAGATCTCCATATTTTGGGTGAATTATATCTCAATAAAGTTGCTCATAATCTTCATATTTTAGGCTAAGAAAAAAAGGGGAACTAACATATTTTGGATGCTTAATCACTGTACCACATGTCAGTTTCTAATCCTCATTGAAACTCAACATACATCTCTTTTACAGGGGACGAAGCTGGGTTCACTGAGGTTTCATAGCTCGCCCAAGGTCACTTAACAAGAGGTGCAACCAAATACAAATGGTGATTCCAAACCCAGACCTGTAATATGATAAAGGAACCACTGAATATTTAGGCCTTGGTATTCGATAATTTTGCAAAGCCCACTAAAAAGACTAGAAAATCTTGCCTAATTATCGCATATTCTGAGAATGTCTTAATACCACTTTATTTTTTAGAGGGGTCAAAGTGGACATAAATAAGAGAAAGTATATTCCAACTTTACATCTCTATGGCCTACCACCTGGGCAAACATAGAAATCTCTTCTAGTGACTGGCTACATGTTATAGGAAAACATTTAAAAATATATATTTTTATTGATTTGAGAGAAAGGGAGAGGGAGATAGAAACATCAATGATGAGAGAGAATCATTGATTGGCTGCCTCAAGCACGCCCCACACCAGGGATCAAGCCTGCAACCCGGGCATGTGCCCTGACTGGGAATCGAATCATGACCTTCTGGTTCAGAGGTCAACACTCAACCACTGAGCCACACTGGCCGGGCTAGGCAAACATTTTTTTTTTTCACACTTCATGAAGATGATAATAAGCCTTTTCATGAAGAACTGCAGAGTCAGTGAATCAGTCACTGGAAGCTGAGGAGAGAGACATGCCCTATCTGATCTGTCACTATATCATAACATCTATGAGCACGCTCTCTGTGTCCATGTAATAAAATGTAGCTACACACCAATTGCAGGCGGTGCTTCTTCCCAATCCAATAGGAGGTGATACCTGGGCTCTCTGGAGGTTCCCTGGGACCGAGAGGCTGGCGACCTGCCTTTCGTCTGAAGGAACTTGTAGGTAATCAGAGATGGTGCTACTATTGATGGGACAGCAGGCCCCATGACACAGTCGCCTTCATGACTTCTCTCTAAGACAGCTAGCACAAAGAAAGGCATTCTCATCGAATTCCTTAATTATGACGGCAATTTCAGGAGGTAAAAAACACTAATAAAGCATAATACTCAACTGTGAGCCTTTTGAAGGCATCTATGATGTACACATCCTAATTCAATTTAGAAAAGAGGAATAATGCTGAAGTGTGCTCTCTCAGCATCAGGTGACTAGATGGACTGCTCTTGTTTTCCCAAATAAAATAATCTACATTATTTTGCATGAAATAATTTGGATAAAAATAATTTGAATAACACCAGTTTTTCTGGCTTTCTATAAAATTCACTTTTGCACAGAATGATGTTGGTGCTAACATTTCATAAAAATGGGCTTTTACTGCCTTGACCAGGTGGCTCAGTTGGTTGGGCATTGTCCTGTGCACCAAAAGGTTGCTGGTTTGATTCCTGGTCAGGGCACATGCCTGGGTGGCAGGCTCAATCCCTGGCAGGGGGCATGCAGGAGGCAGCCAATTGATGTTTCCCTCACATAGTTACTTATCTCCTTTCCCTTCCTCTCTCTCTAAAAATCAATAAAAATATTTTAAATGTTTTTATTGACATTTTTTAGAGAGAGAGGAAGGGAGAGGGAGAGAGAGAAACACTGATGTGAGAGAGAAACATCCTATATGCATCCTGACCCAGGACGAACCTGCAACCTGGGCATGTGCCCTGAGTGAGAATCAACTGGCAACCTTTCAGTGCATGGGATGATGCTCAACCAACTGAGCCACACCAGCCAGGGCAATAAAAAATATATATATTTTAAAGTGTCTAAGCACATGTCTGTAGATGGGTTTGGTTTCATTGTATTATATGCACACATTTCTTCTTAATGTTTTTTCCAAGAGAGGGTTACGAGAAAAAAAAGAGAGAAGAGGGAGGGGAGGGGAGAGGAGTCGAAGGAAGGAGGGGAAAAGAAAAAGAGATTTTCCTTCGAAAATTGGGCAGATATTTTCCTCCTTTTCTTTCCTTTATACCTCTACCAAGCTTTCAGACATAACCATAATACAGTTAAAGTGGTTCTAGTTGTTACACTGATGCTTCTCACTTTTTCAGGTTGCCCAGATTTTATAAGGACACCAAGAAAAAAGGCAGGGTTATACTAAGGAGACAGTAGTAAAAATACCAGGTGCCACTAATCAGATGTGTGACCTTTAGAAGTCACCTGGCCTCTTGCTATGGTTTATTAACTTGTCTAGCAAATGATAATCATTATAGTAGGTTTCAGCTCAAAAAGTATTCAAAACCATCTAGCAAGATCACAGTTCGACCCACACCGTTCAGCACACCCTAACACTCTCATGGCTGTGACACCCCCACTTACTAATCCTATATTATAAAAGCGTAGCATGCAAATTGTCCCCTCAACTGGGAGTTGTCCAGGAGTTTGACCAGGGGGCGTGGATGGCCAGGGGAAGGGAGGGAGGCCCTGGCCAGCAGCAGCAGCAGATGGCTGGGGGAAAGGAGGGGGGCCCTGGCTGGTGGTGATGGTGGCAGGCGACTGGGAGAAGGGAGGGAGTATCCAGCCAGCAGCTGGCAGCCACTAGGGACCCTACCAGTGCACAAAATTCGTGCACTGGGCCTCTAGTAATATATATACCTGTCCTAGTTAAACTTTTCATTACCCAGCATTGTTAGGAAAACTTATTTGGTAATGCAAATGTCATAGTAAATGAAAAGTTAATACATATGCTGAACATAAGCATGTAAAAACCAAAATTATAAGCATGTAATTTACTACCAAATTTTTACTAAAAGCAATTTAATCAGTTTTGGTGATTCAAAGGGCACTTTATGGTTTCAGAATATTTGGAGGGCCTCATTAGGAGTTATCACAGTGCAGTGCATATGGGAAATGTCTATTGGCAGAGGACACGGAATTCTCTGTTTTTAACATTACCTTGAGCTACTTTCAATTAAGCAAACACAGAGATGCATTAGAAATCCTTGCACGCATCTTCAAAGGTTATGGAAATTTGAACTAAGCCATTTATTCCAAGGTTCTATCTAATAACAGAATTTTTCATAAAAAGCCAAATAATCTGGATCTGAAATTGTGCACCTGAAATTGTGTCATTTGTAAGCAAAGGTGATATTTAACTACAAAAAGGTGAATTAATTTAGCACAGGATTTGTCAAGATTTTGCCAATGAGAAAGAATGAGAACTAGTTGGAAGGTGTAAGATCCAAAGCAAAATCTCTTAGATTTAATTCCCAGATCTGCTATTTGAATTCCTGGTTATATATTTTTATCGTTCTTAATTCCAGAGGTCAAGTAATTATAGCAATGACTTGACTTTGTAGGCATGAGCTTAAATCTCATTCCTGAGTTGATCCAGTCCAACTCCTTTATTCAGTGCAAGAACGTCTTGACCAGGCTTGAATGATTTCAATGATAGAAAATATGAGCAATGACCTTAGCAGAAAACTGCTCATTCTATTACAGGATAACTCTAATTGTCAGAAAGTCATTTTGAAATCTGCTTTATTCTGACTTCCACCCACTGGACATTGGACCAGGAGGCATATACAGAACAAGCCCAGGCCCCAACCCTGGTGTGGCTGATTCTCCAGATTTGCTGATTAAGTATTCATAGGTTCAATCTCCAAGTGAATAAATTAGTTTTTTTTCCTTTATATTGAATTTATTGGGGTGACACTGGTTAACCAAATTATATAGATTTCAGGTGCACAATTTCACAACACACCATCTGTACACTGTATTGTGTGTTCACTACCCCAAGTCAAGTCTCCGTCCATCACTATTTATCCCCCCCATACCCTCCTCCACTTCCCTCTACCCCTCCCTTCCTGCCCTGCGGAAATCATCACACTGTTATCCATGTCCATGAGTTTTCTCTTTTTTTTTTCTTTTTTGCTTACTCCCTACACCCCCAGTCTGTTCTCTATGAGTCTGCACCAAGAGGATAAATTAGTTTTAAAGAATAAAAATGTACTTGTTGATTGGAGACCATAGCTGGCTATGGGCAAATTCTGGTTTGGGTTCACAAGGAGGCGGAGTAAGATTCCAAGATCAGATCAACTAAACCCATCACCATCCTGGAAAAAGAAAAACTGTATTCTACTAAGAAGGTAAGAAAAGCCTCACCTTTTGTGACAGAAATGGTATTCTGATTTTGTAGTTTGCTAACATACAGAAAATGGAAATAGATTTTACCTCATCGTCCCAGGCAGGAACCTAGGAGTTATGATTGATCCTTCTCATTCTCTCTCCCCCCAAGTCTAATATATTAGTGCTGTCACTTCCACCTTCCCTCCCTCCATCCCACCAGCTTAGCTCAGGCCCTTCTTGTCTTGTCTGGACTACAACAACATTGCAATCCACAGAGTACAGGATTTTTGCCTATTTTGTCTATTGCTGTGTCCACCACACCTAGAACACAACTTTACATATTTGGGGATTCAACAAATAATTGCTGAATGAATTTTCATAGCCTCCTACAAGGTCTGACTCTCATCTCTTTTCATCTCAGCCTCATTTCCTCCATGGTTTCTTTTCTAGTATGAGCTCAGCTGACTGCTTAAAACCCTTCCCATACCAGACAGAGTTCCAGCCCCTGAGCAAGATAAATACAGGCTTTCAGGGACAATTCCCTGCACTCTTTTGCTTCTGTACCCTTGTATCTGTTCTGCCCTCTACCTGAAAAGCTGGCCCGCTTTTGCCTTGGCAAACACCCACTGGACAGTTCAATATTCAGCTCAAATAGATGTCCTATGTGAAAGCAACTGTTCTTTCCTCTGAGCACCCAATAGCACTTTGTGTGTTCCATCTCCTCGGCCCTTTCCTGCAAAGCAAAGATGCTAGTCCATCTCTCTGTCAAACTTAAGCCAAGATCTCTATTTTATTCTTCCTAGAGACTGGCACACAGCAGGCTCTCAGTAAATGTTTGTTGAAATGAAATGAAAATACAGTTTAATAGGTTATTTTAAAGTCTAACACTAGTAAAACACTTCCTGCTGTGTAGATAACAACCCGGCATTCTAGTATTATGAGTTTTTCTATAGTTCTATGGCACTCATTTCCAGATTTTTAAACTCAACTTTTAAAACTTATTTTGAAAATTAGTGGGTTTTTTTTATATCACTACAAAGGTACCTGGATGTCATTTCATAACACATATTCTATTATTCAATCCTCATACATACATCAAAGTGAAAACAATGAAAACTTATAATAAAACTTTCTTTCTGGTTGAAATAGATTTTATTTTCAAAAAACAAAGTTTAATTTATTTTCCTTTTCTTTGGATTTACTATTCTATAGATTCCAAAGAATATATCGAGCCCTAACCAGTTTGGCTCAGTGAATAGAGCGTCGGCCTGCAGACTTAAGGGTCCTAGGTTCGATTCTGGTCAAGGGCATGTACCTTGATTGCGGCACATCCCCAGAAGGGGGTGTGCAGGAGGCAGCTGATCGATGTTTCTCTCTCATTGATGCTTCTAACTCGCTATTCCTCTCCCTTCCTCTCTGTAAAAAATCAATAAATAATATTTTAAAAAAAGAATATATCGAACAGTCCAAATCTCTATAAAATTCACAAAAAAGCAGGGCTTGGAGAAGAGAGTACCCATGTGCCAGTTCTACTTAAAGGGGATGGGAGGGGGTTCCATGGGAAGATAATACAGTGACAAATTCCTTTTAAGAATAAAGTTTGTTTTTTGGAGTGTTTAGTTGGATTCCATAGCATAAGATGCAAACTGAGGTCAATTACAAAAAAAAAAAAGACTACTTCTTTAAAGTTATTCACAATACATAAAGAATAGTTAAACTGGCCCAGTAGGAAAACAGATGGAACACCCCAAAGACTCTAATGATTGTCCTTTCTCTATGGGCTACATTTAAACTTTACTTGCCTCGTCCATTCCAGAGCAGACTCTGACCTTGGCCTCTGCCCTGGATCTCTCCAGTCCACTACAAACTGGGCCCATCCTGGGGGTTAGCCAGGGCCCCGTAGGCAAAAAGCAAGTACCACTTGCTCAGATCTGAGGCTTTTGATGTCCTAACACCACCTTACTGTCCTACAGTTTTGGTTTCCATTTCATCTTTAAACAGCTCTGTGGCATACATTTCATACAACACTTTTCCTGGTGGAGGTAGCCAACCAGAATCTGGGTTTCATCATCTTAGTGATGTTTACTGCCTCCAGCTTACACGCTTAAGACAGTACAAACAATTTCTGTCTTATCAAATATTCTTTCTCTCTCTCTCTCTCTCTCTCTCTCTCTCTCTCTCTCTCTCTCTCTCTCTCTCTCTCTGTGTGTGTGTGTGTGTGTGTGTGTGTGTGTGTGTGTGTGTGAAGATTTACGGTTTATGAAGATTCCTTTGAGCTGTTCAGTATCCCACCACCTTAGGGAGAGGTCACCGGTTCTTTAGTGTTCCTGGGCCATCTCATAAAGCTACATTTTAGTTTTTACATCTTCCAAAGGTGTACCCTTAACCACTTCCCTTATAATGAGGAACTGGCTGTTTAATAATTCCCAACCTGAGGGAGTCAACCTTTAACACCTTCCTGACTTGCAGAGTAAGTCACCCGCAGTTCGCCAGGCCAGTAAAAAGGGGGGGAAGGGCGCTTTGGGACTACCGCCCCGCTGCCCTTTCCCACCAGGTCAGGATCCGCCAGGACCTGGAAACCTTCCCACTGGAGGGGGCACCCCACCCCCTTACCACCCACACCCCTACTGGCTCAGGGTGGCAGGGAAGGGGGCTGCGGGAAGAGCTTCCTGGGCAGAGGAGGAGTCACCGCCTCACCAAACCCCTGTCCCTCTGCCCCGGCTCACCCGGCGCCGGCGCTCTCGCCTCACTCCTCACGGCTTCCTCGGCATAGTGCCCGCTGGGGGAGGACTCCGGACGGGTTGCAGACCGGCGGCGGGCACTCGGGGAGCCTCGAGCAGTCGGGAACCTTTTCGACTCCGCCCAGCGGAGCTCAGCTGACTGCCTGTCGCGCGGGCGTCCTGTCTTGGCCGGGGAATTTCCAGGCCCTGCCCCTCCTCAGGCCCCGCCCCTGCCCTGGCGTAGGCCCCGCCCCCCATCCGGAGGCCCCGCCCAAATGCCCTGCCCTTCCTTTCCCCTGGAGCAGGCCTGCAGCGACCTCACCCTACAGCTCGCTCAGGGTCAGGGCGAGGACCCAGAGCCACCGCCTAGGTGTCAATGTGACCCTGACGGATGAAGTTAATTAAAATAAATTATTAATTAAATCAAACATGCGGACTCGGTCTTCCCCGCGGGGGTCCCTATGAAAGGCCAGATCCCATGGAAAGAGGATGGTCCCAGGCATCTTTGGAAAGACTTCGATCTCTGTTAAAAGTCTTACATCTGGACATAGTTAACTGAGCATGCGTGGCTTTCCACCCAATTTTGACCTTAAAATACACCTTTAATTAAAAACAAAAGCTTGCAGGATGCTGCTTGGGCACTTGCTCCTAGAGAGCAGGCCAACTTTGACACCCATATGCTTCAGCTGCCCCAGGGAGAGGGGTTACTGGATTGACCTGGATTGCACCTGGGAAGCAGGAACATTGATCTACTAGACCAGAGCGGGGAAGATGCCTCCGGATTAGACAGATTTAAAAGGGAGGAAACAAGATGATGAGGAAGGAGGGGAAGTGCCCTAGATTGCATCCTAAGCACCGCCAGCAGGGATGAATGAGCAAGGATGAGGACACGGGGCACAGAAGGCATCTGATCACGGTGTGTGTGTGTGTGTGTGTGTGTGTGTGTGTGTGTGTGTGTGTGTGTGTGTGTAAGGTCTTGGCCAAGGCGGCGCAGCCTGTACACCAGGCAGGCAACAGAATCTCAAACAAGACAAGAAAACAGAAATCAGGGCGGGTCCCAGGTGGTCTGGGAGAGAGAGTCTGGGAGCCAGTTTGTGCTAAAGACTAAGAAGGACGTCTTACCAGGAAGAACTTGATTTATGAATGAAGGAGCTGATGCTGCTGAACTCAGTGGGAATAAGCAGCATATGGTTGCATGTCCATGCTGCTCACTGGTTGGAAGGAAACGGAAGGCGGGGCTTTTGGGGTTGGATCCTAATGCAAATGAGAAAAGGCAGATTCCTTTTCCTGGCATCCCCGAGGGATTCAGCTTCCTGCTATCTAGACTGCCTACTCCAGGGCGACTCCCCTTCACACCACCCTGAAGTTAACCCCGGAACAGGGTAGGGTGGCTAGCACGTCTTAACTGCCCCCATATTCAATTCCCGAGAGTCCCTTCTTGGCCTGTTAGAGGCGCCTGCGTGAGCACACTCCACTGGGCTTCTTGCTATTTGAAACCATATTAAGGTGAGATAAAATGAGTATTAGGGAAGCTGGGGAATGGGGTGAGGAGGGGTGGAAGGTCATACACAAGGCTGCCAAAGCTGTAGAGGACGGAAGGTTGGAAGTGAGTTTCTGCTAGAGAAAGTGGTCAAAGTAGTTTTCTCCTGAACAACTTGCTCCATAGCCTTGAGGCGCCCCATCACTTCTTAGCTATGTGACCTTGGACAAATTACCTACCTACTTTTGCTGTACCTCATTCTGTATCTGTTAAATGAAAGCTATAATACAGGTCTAAAATCCAAACAGTTTGAGAACTAAAGCCTTTATTAATTCATTTGAAGGCAAAACTTGACCTAAACTAATATAAACCTTATACAGTCTTTATATCTTGTGATTATTTGTTTCACTGAAGGCACATTAATTAGTTTGTATGAGGGAGCTTCAGACCCTCTGGGGAAGTTAAGTTATATCAATTACATGCATGTGTTGCCTTGCTAAAATCCAAACAATTCTGAATCTGAGCTTGCTCCATAGGCTTTAAATAAGGATATGGATCTACAGCACTTACTACCTAAAGTCATTGCGAGGATTAAAGGAATGTTACCAGCATAATAGCTAGTTATTAATATTAATAATAGGAAGAAAGCAAAGGGGAGGTCAGACATTGTAAGCATGATCATCTGGGCAGCTTCATCAGGAAGCTGCAACTTTATACTCCTCAGGGAACCACAGGTCCATTCCCTGCAAATCACTGGGGAAAGAGAAATGGGAGCATGCACAGTGACATCAGGATGACACAGGAAGATGCTTTCTTGTCAGTGTAACCTGGGAACAAAGATCATTGGCTAGGAGGGTGGACCCCAATGCAAGCCTACGAAAATTGGAAATACATAATCCACAGACAGAAGAGTTTCCTCTCTTGTTCCTCTTGCTTCGCTCCTGCTTTCTTGCACTCGCTTGTTCCATGACCCATGCTAGCCTGCCATATGGCCCTAAAAGCTGCATGGCCCATGGCCATGCGGACCCCACATGCAATGGACTGCAGCTGGGAACACAAGCTAAGCCAGCCAGATGCTGGACTGGACTGTGCTTCGATATGGAATGAAAACTCTGGGCAGTGGCTTTAATCCTAGTTCTGCTGAAGACAAAAATGGGACTTCTTCCATGGTGGGATGGAGGGAGATAGGACCTTGAAACTCAGCGGTTTAATTCTACAGAAATAAAGCTTTCCATGATACCTCATCCTCCTGTGGAAGCCTCTGGAAATTCTTGTTCCCACAGCACCTAAAGAGCTCCACTTCCACCAACAACAGGTGGGGGACATGGAGGACACCCCACCAATAGCAATAATATGTATAAAACGCTCAGAACAATGCCTGGTGCATAGTGTTAGTTGCTAGTGTTAGTGCCAGCTCTATTTCTAGCCTGAATAGCCCACGGTAGTGTCTCCTTCCTCTCACACTTCTGTGAGTACATGGACTCTAAGTGCAGCTAAGAAAACTGCAATTATAAATGCTTTTAGCTGTCTACCCCCGTGGCTTTGTGGTAGTTGAATACAAAGCAGTGTAGTAGAGTATTTAGTGAGATATTTGTTTCATGATCTCTGTGTTCCTCCCCACTCCCTCACTCCCTCTGTTTGGAGAGAGCAGCTCAAAAACATTTGCAGGATTCTTGGAAGAGCAGCCTTTCTTATAGTCTTCAGAGAGAGCCCATCCTTACTAAATAAATTATCTATCCCAGTTGTCCTGGGGGAAGAGTGAAGAGAGGCAGGATGAGGTGGGGGGCTTTCACAACAGTAGGAGGGACAAGGGACTCCTCCAGAGTGGAAGGGTTAGGGGTTGGTGGTCTCCTGAGCATCAGGGACTCAAGCCTCAGCCCCTATAGCACCAGGACTCATGGCAAGCTCTCAGCACCACACAGCTCTGTGATGCGTCTATTGGACCTTGGAAACCTGGTCCCACAGCTTTGGCAGATACAGGCTTGTCATTGGAAATCACAGAGCAAGCTGCCTTCTCCTTTGAAGAACCCGAATGTTGGGTAATGATGATATCAGCATTAAAGTTAATGGGCTAAAGAATAAACAGTCCTGATTACAAATGGTACCAAAAGCCCTCCTGGATTTTCACGTGAGCCTAGAGCAGGAGAGCCTCCATGCCAAGCCCCAGTGATGCCTGACAGTGGATTGTCCTGCACTCCTCCATGGGCTGGGTGGAGATAAAGATATGTAATATTTTTCATGTACATTTGAGCTAGTAAATTAATATTCACACTTGGGATACCAGATCCAAAAGATCTACCTATAATATAGATCTGCCTATACTGTGATTCCATAGAGAGGAAATGTTTTGGAAAATGGAAACACAGAGAGACAGAGAGCAGACCGGGGGTTGCCTGGGGCTGAAAGTGGTTTTGACTGCAAATGAGCTCAAGGGTATTTTGGGGGTGATGAAAATATTCTAAAACTGGATTGTAATGATGATTGCACAACTCTATTAGCGTAATTAAAAATCACTGACTTGTACACTTACAATGGGTGAATTTTTTGGCATGCAAAGTATATACTTCAGTAGAATTGCAAAAACACCAAAAAGAATGCTAGAGTATGCAGTAAATGATCATATTGTCTTGCAAAGGGTATGCTCCTTCCTCTGTTGGGCCAGCATCTACTCTGTAGCTGAGCTGGGTCTGGGCTTTCTTTGAGCTTTAGATTCAGTTTACCATTGACTCCACATATTCTGAGGATGGGTTCCTCAAAAAGGAACCACATGACCCAGCAATTCAGTTCCTATGTATACATTTACCCAAATTGGAAACAGGTGTTAGTAGAGGGGAGATGGTCTCATCTCCTCCAGTTGCCTGTGGGAGTGGAATTCTTGCGATACCCTGGAAAAAAAGAATTTTCTGAGACTTGCACAGGAGAATGAGTGATTTTTATTTCTGTGGAATTACATCCCTGAGTTTCCGAGGTCCCCTTTTTCTTTGTCCAGTCATTGAAGAAGTGTAGCTGAGGCTTCAGTAGAGCTAAAATCAGAGGCAAATGTCCAGAGTTTCCTTTCCATGATGGAGTAGTGTCGAGTCAGCATCAGGCTAGTTCAGCTTGTGTTTTCTGCTGCAGTCCATTAATCACCATGTGTGGAGGTCACAGGGCCACATGGCTATCAAGGAAACAAGGGCAAATGCAAGGAAGCCAAGAATGAGCCACAAGCCAACAGACACAAGAGCAACAAGAGAGAGAACTCCTTTGTTTAGGAGATGACGTATTCCCAAATTTTTGCATACTTGCAGTGGCCATGCCATTCCGGCCAACCATCTCTGTCCCTGGGCAAGTACCTTCTCAATGTCACCCCAACTTTACTGGGCCTGTGTCTGTCTTCCTTTTGTTGGACCCCTTCCCCCAGTGTTTAGCAGGGAATAAGCTGGTGGTTCCCGAGGGAGTGCAGAGTTGCGGCTTCCTGGCAGGCCTGTAATGTTTGGCTTTCTCCTTTGTGCCTTTCCTATTATTAATAACTAGATAATTACAGTGGGACTCAGACTAGAGCATGCACAGGGTGACCCATAAATCACTTTACCATTTAAAAATTTAATAACATTTTTGGCACTAATTTTTTTTTAAATTTATGTTTTTCAGATTTTGAAAAATTGTTCCCTGGAAATTTAGTATGGAAAACTTCACGATGAAGCAACACATAAAAGTCATTGAATTTTATTTTGAAAATCAGCACTCCATTGTTCTAAAACAGAGAACATACACGCGCTATTTCCATGTCAGAAATCCACCCACAAAGCCAGCAATATTTCACTTGGTTCAATGTTCCAGCAGTAGGGGTCTGTAAGTTAGCCTCCAGCTGGAGAGCACGTTAGTACATGCACAGGAAAAGACTGTGTGCAGCAGATCATTCAGGAAGTACCAGGAAAGTCCACTCAGAAGATAGTCTCCCGAGCTTGGAATCTCACAGACTTCGTTCCAGTGCATGCAAACAAATTTACACATGAACCCATACAAGGTGCAGTTGGTGCATGAATTAAAGCCCAGGCTTATCCAGCAGCCCGAAAGGACAATATTTGGGAAGAAACTCAAGTGCTGGAGCCAGATATAATAAGAGGCACCATGGAAAATGCCATAGAAAGAGCCTGTGCTTGCAAAGCAGAAAATGGCGGTCATTTACGTGACATTTTTCATACATAGTTTAAAAATTCCCATTTTCTGTACTTTATATTATAAAAAAATAAATAGGAAAAATTACCAAACAAAAAATTTATTTAATTTTTAAATGGTAAAAGTGACTTATGGGCTACCCTGTATGAGCTCTAACAGGTCACTTTGCTCTTACAGATATCTGGTATCTGCTTGTGTGAGAAGTGAGGAGTGCAGTAAAGGCTTCCACCAGAAAGAGGCTCTGGCTTAGGGTCTAACCTGCCACCAATTTGCAGCCTCAGCAAAGTATCTTGCGACGGAGGAACAATGGCGCTGCTTTATGAAAAGCCAGAGCACAACTTGTGTGTGTGTGGTGTGTGTGTGTGTGTGTGTGTGTGTGTGTGTGTGTGTGTGTGTGTGTCTGTGTGTGTTGGGGGTGGGAGGGGTGATCTTCCTTCTTCTCCTTTGTCCCACATCTCTAAATTGTGAAACAGTAAACTCACTGGGAAGGAGTCCAGTGTTTATCCTTTAGGACCTAAAGTTTAGGTGATTGTTGGTCCTCTGTGAATATTAAATAAAGATAACATATTACTACTACTACTTATTACTTCCTGCTCCTTTCCCATTATATATACACAGAAGCTTAGTCCCTGCCATTTTTTCTACCAAGTCAAAACAGAGCATAGATTACACATTAAATCCTTGTTTCCTTGTTTTGCTGTAAAAGTGTTAAAAGTTCCTGGAGCAAATTTTTCTGATAAGTATTAATTAGCCAGAACCAGTGATTTGGGAAACTAATCACTTAAGACACTACCATTCTTTGTCATGGTCTGAAAAGCATTATCATTATCTTTTCTGTGTGCTTGAGGAGTGAGAAATAGCCTGGGTGTCTCATTTTCTACATTGTTTCTTGCTTCTGATTAAATAATTTATCTGTCAGTGTTGACACATGTGATTTGTCTTTTTTCCATCTCAGTTTTTGTTCAAAATGCGGTGTCTCACTTCTCAGAAGTGCATGATGGAGTGGAGGACACAGGCCTGTGTGTCAGGCTACCTGGGCTCAACCTGAAAGGAAGGGACAGATTACCCTGGGCTTGACCTCTTCATCAATGAGGTCAAGAGGCTGGGACAAATGATCTCTTAGTTTCCCTCCAGGTTGAAAAATAGGAATTCGTTTGGTTCATTATATTTGGTATCCTATTTTAGTAGATGCCAAATTACTTTAATTTCAGGCATCTTTACTTTTGTATTAATCAGGATTCTTCAGAGAAACAGAACCAAGAGAGTATATATGTATACTATATACTATATTATATATAACTAGAGGCCTGGAGCACGGATTTGTGCACCAGTGGGTCCTCGGCCTGGCCTGCGGGTATTGGGCCAAAACTAGCTCTCCAACATCCCCTGAGGGGTCCTGGATTACGTGAGGGCAGTTCTTGCGTGATTCACCCTGGAATCGGGCTCCCTCCTCTCTGGTTCCAGGTGCGTCACCTGAGAACCGCAGCTGCCAAGTCACCGCAGCTCGGCAGCTCCTGCGTTGAGCGTCTGCCCCCTGGTGGTCAGTGTGTGTCATAGCTACCAGCTGGTTGGCTGGTCAGCCAATTGCTTAGGCTTCTATGTAATAGACTAGAGGCCTGGTGCACAGATTCATACACCTGTGGGGTCCCTTGGCCTGGCCTGCATCCTCTTACAATCCGGAACCCCTCTGGGGATGTCAAAGAGCCGGTTTCAGCTGTATCCCCACAGGCCAGGCTGAGGGACCCCACCAGTGCATGAATCCATGCACTGGGCTGGTTTTGTCCTGATCCCCACAGGCCAGGCTGAGGGACCCCAACGATGCATGAACCAGGTCCAGTTTCAGCCGGATTCCTGCAGGCCAGGCTGAGGGACCACACCAGTGCACAAATCCATTCACCGGGCCTCTAGTATGCATATAAGATCTTTGGTTAATCTCTTCCCACCCTCCCTCCTCCCCCTTCCCTCTGAGATTCATCAGTCTGTTCCATGTTTTCATGCCTGTAGTTTCTGCTCCTGCACTGAGCCCGCTGGTGGTCATTGTGTGTCATAGCTACTGGCTGGTGGGTCGATGGGCTGGTCTGCCAGTCACTTAGGCTTTTATAAATATGCTAGAGGCTTGGTGCACAGGATTCATACACTGGTGGGGGGTATGGCCTGCGGGAGCAGCTGCTCATCCCGGTCAGCCAAGGGGTGCTCCCACTGTGGGAGTGCACTGACCACCAGGGGGCAGCTCCTGCATTGAGTGTCTGCCCCCTGGTGGTCAGTGTGCATCATAGCAACTGGTCAACTGGTCATTCTGCAGTTCTGCCTTTCGGTCGCTGGGCTTTTATTATATAGGATAGACTAGAGGCCCAGTGCATTGGGGGGTCATGCACCAGTGGGGTCCCTCAGCCTGGCCTGCACCCTCTCACAATCCAGGACCCCTTGAGAGATGTCAGAGAGCCGGTTTTGGCCTGATCCCCACAGGCCAGGCTGAGGGACGCCACGGGTGCACAGATTCATGCATTGGGCCTCTAATATGCATATAAGATCTTTGGTTAATCTCTTCCTGTCCTCTCCCCTCCTGCTTCTCTCTGAGATTCGTCATTCTGTTCCATGTTTCCAGCCTGTGGTTTCTGCTTCTGCGTTGAGCTCCTGCCCCCTGGTGGTCAGTGTGCATCATCGCTATCGGCCGGTCGGCTGGTTGGTGGTCGGCTGGCCGGCTGGTCACTTAGGCTTTTATATATATAGACTAGGGGCCCAGTGCATGAATTTGTGCACCTTGAAAGGAACTGTGGGCTGTGATGCTGTGGTGGGAACAGGGGCTGGTCTAGGCCCATCCTCCATGCCTCCTGCTGTGGCCCCTGGTCCCCTGTCTGCCAGCAGCTCCACTTTGGCCACTGCTGATCCCACGTGCTGACAGCACCAGCCCCGCTAGCACCCGCTGACAGCGTGGAGCGATTGGGGCCGGTGCCAGCAGCGGGTGCGAGCAGGGCCAGCACTGTCAGTGGATGCAAGTGGTGGCTGCTGCCTCAATTGCCCCTCAGGAGCAGGGGAAGGTGGAGAAGCTATGAGGGGTGATCGGGACTGGCAGCCACAGCTCACACCCACTGACGGTGCCGAGCAATTGGGGCTAATGCCAAGCGCTGGCAGAAGGTGCAAGCAGGGCCAGCACCAGCAGCAGGTGTGAGCACCCAGAGGGATCATGGCACACAGGAGCAAAGAATTTTCATTATCCACCAGGGGCTCACCCCAATGACAGCAACTGGTACCCTGCCTTGGTCTGGTTCTCCAACTAACCTGCTCCACCATCCTGCTGTGGCTGATGCCCACCATGTTTTGTGTGTGCCCCCTGGTGGTCAGCGCATGTCATAGTGACTGGTTGTTCGGTTGTTCGCAGTTCGGTCTATTTGCATATTAGGGTTTTATATATATAGACTAGAGGCCCGGTGCATGAAATTCGTGCACAGAGGGGGGTGTCCCTCAGCCCAGCATGCACCCTCTCCAATCTGGGACCCCTTGAGGGATGTCTGACTGCCCTCTCACAGTCCAGGACTGCTGGCTCCCAACCACTCGCCTGCCTGCCTGCCTGATTGCCCTTAACCACTTCTGCCTGCCAGCCTGATCACCCCCTAACCACTCCCCTGCCAGCCTGATTGATGCCTAACTGCCCCCCTGCCAGCCTGATTGCCCCTAACTGCCCTCTCCTGCTGGCCCGGTCACCCCTAACTTCCCTCCCTTGCCAGCCTGGTTGCCCCTAACTGCCCTCCCCTGAAGGCCTTTCCCCCCCAACTGCCCTCCCCTGCAGGCCTGGTCACCCCTAACGGCTTTCCCCTGCAGACCTGGTCCCTCCCAACTGCCCTTCCCTGCAGGCCTGGTCCCCCCCCCCCCCAACTGCTATCCCCTGCAGGCCTGGTTTCCCCCAACTGCCCTACCCTGCAGGGCTGGTCCCCCCAACTGCCCTTCCCTGCAGGCTGGGTTCCCCCCAACTGTCCTCCCCTGCTGGCCTGATCGCCCACAAGTGCCCTCCCCTGCCGGTCATCTTGTGGTGGCCATCTTTGACCACATGGGGGTGGCCATCTTGTGTGTTGAAGTGATGGTCAATTTGCATAGTACCTCTTTATTAGATAGGATTATAAGGAATTGACTTGTATAATTATGGAGGCTGACAGGTTCCAATATCTGCAATTATCAAGCAGGAGACCCCAGAGAACTGATACTGTAGTTCTAGTCCAGAAGCCAGCAGGCCTAAAACCCAGGAAGCCTGCAGGGAAAAAACTAATGTCCCAGCTCAAGGCAGTCCAGGCAGAAAAAATCCCTTTTATTTGAGTGAGGGTTAGCCTCTAGTTCCATTCAGGCCTTTAACTGATTAGATGAAGCCCACCCATATTAGGAAGAGCCATCTGCTTTATTCAGTCTTATCAATTTAAATGTTAAGGTCATCAAAAATCACCCTCACAGAAACACCCAGAATAATGTTTGGTCAAATATCTGTGGCCCAATTCTGTTGAAACATAAAATTAATCATTGTATACATAAAATTAAACATAGAGACTAATTTTATGCTAGGCTAGTTAAATTGTCATAAACGATTTGAAAAGTACCATGTTTTCATGAGAAAATGTATTTTATAGGCTTTCAAATAGACTACAATAAACCTGGATACAAAATCTCGGGTTGCCTGTAACCTTTGCACCCACAAAACCTCAGCATTCCTCTCTCCAGGCTACATTAACCCTTTTCTGGTTTTGTGTAGAGAGTTCCCATTCCCTCTGTCATAGGCCAATAGACAGTTATTAAATTCATATACATGATGCCCTGATGAGCAGTAATACAGGTTTCTCTGAGGTTGGTCTTCTCAGATCTTCACAACGAGATGCCAAGAATACACTCCTCCCACTACCCACCCCCACCCCAAGGTCCATGGTTCAATTCTCCAGTAGATATGGCTTTAAATCTTGCAACTACTACCCATTGTTATTCTCAACCTCATCAGTTTCTCTTTCTGGTTCCAGTGGGAACTAAGGGAGAAAATGACTTAGATTACACAGGAGTTACTCCATTGTGGAATTCACATAAAGAAATTCTCACAAAGTTAATTTTCTGTGATCCCAGGGAGGCAGAAAAATGTCCCAGTCAAAATACAAGTCTTGCAGAGACAGTTGGATATTCATGGAATATTGTGGCAATGGTGGCCAAGTTTTGAAGAAATGGCTGTGAAAACTCCCAAGATGAAGGTCTAGTTGTGAACTTGGAAGTCCTGGAGGCAGTATTTCCCACATAAATCTAGAACTTTCCCATTCATTGGGTCTTATTGTAATTCTGGGAAGCTGTTCCATAGAAACAAAGGAAGAGTTTCTGTGAATCTTTTTATAAAACAACTAGTGGCCTGGTGCACGAAATTCATGCACTGGGGGAGGGGGTGTTCCTCAGCCTGGCCTGCACCCTCTCCAATCTGGAACCCCTTGAAGGATGTCCTACTGCTGGTTTACAGGGATCGGGCCTAAACCAGCAGTAGGACATCCCTCTTGCAATCCGGAACTGCTGGCTCCTAACCGCTCACCTGCCTGCCTGCCTGATTGCCCCTAACCACTCTGCCTGCTGGCCTGCTTGCCCCCAACTGCCTCCCCCAGCTTGATCACCCCCAACTGCCCCCCATGCCAGTGTGCTCGCCCCCAACTGCCTCCCCTTTCCAGCCTGCTCACACCCAACTGCCCCCCCCCCCCCGCTAGCCTGCTCGCCCTCACCTTCCCTCCCCACTGGCCTGCTCACTCCCAACTGCCCCCCTGCTGGCCTGCTCACTCCAAACTTCCCCCACTGCTGTCCTGATCACCTCCAACTGACCCCCACTGATGGCCTGCTTGCCCCCAACTGGCCCCCCTGCTGGTCTGCTTACCCCTAACAGCCCCGCCCCCCACCAGCCTGATCACCCACAACTACCCTCCCCTCTTGGCCTCTAACCGCCTCTAACTTGGCCCCGCCACCATGGCTTTGTCCAGAAGAACGTCTGGAAGGTCTCCCAATCTAATTAGCATATTACCCTTTTATTAGTATAGATAGAGGCCTGATGCATGGGTCGGGGCTGGCTGGTTTGCCCTGAAGGGTATCCCAGATCAGGGTGGGGGTTCCCTTGGGGTGTGGTGCGGCCTAGGAGAGGGGCCTGTGGTGGTTTGCAGGCCGGCCATGCCCCCATGGGGTGAGGGTCCCTGCTGGGCGGGTGTGGCCAGCCTGGGTGAGGGCTGTTTTCAGGCTGGCCACACCCCCTTCAGGGTGGGGGTCCCTGCTAGGGTGCCTGGCCAGCCTGGGTGAGGGGCTGATGGCTGTTTGCAGGCTGGCCAAGCCCCCTATCCGGGACCTTCACCCCATGGGAGTTTGGCCAGCCTGGGTGAGGAGCTGATGGCTGTTTTCAGGCTGGCCACACTCCCTGGTGATCCAGGATCCCAGCCCCTCTTTTTTTTTTTTCTTTCAGCGCTTCCTTGATCAGAGGCCAGGGCCAGCTACAAGCAGGTATCTGGGATTTATTTATCTTTTATAATTGAAACTTTGTAGCCTTGAACAGAGGCCAGAGCTGGCCAGGGTGGGTGGGAAGCTTGGCTTCCTCCATCGCCAAGGGCAACCCAAACCTCCTGCTCACTCCAGTTCCATGGAGTGTTGAACCATGAACCAAGAGGTTAGGGTTCAATTCCCAGTCAGAGTACATGCCTGGGTTTCAGGCTCAATTTTCATTAGGGAATGTGCAAGAGGCAGCCAATCAATGATTATCTCTCATCATTGATGTTTCTCTCTCTTCCTCTTCTTTCCTCTCTCTGAAATAAATAAATAAAAGTAATAAAGATAATATACTTGGAAGAGCCTGGTCTGCTACCTGGCACATAGTAAATGTTTATTAAATATTAGTAAATTTAAATTAAGTATTAATTCCCTCTCCCTTTTCTGGGCTATACATAATAAGCATATAATGTGCATCCAAAAGCTCTTAATCAAATCGGATGCACATAACATAGTTCTAAATTGAGTGTACCAATTATAGAACTTATTATTTGTACAGAAGCACTGGACTGAACTTCCATAGACAATTATAATCATGTTTATCTTGATTCATATTAAAGTTTGAGATCTAGTTATGTAGAATATACATTAAAGTGCAGTACTGTGTGTATTAGTCAAGGTTCTCCAATAAAAAAAGACAATAGAAGATTATCTATCTATCTATCTATCTATCTATCTATCTATCTATCTATCTAAAATATTGGGTACACTGGCAGGTTGGAAATTCAGGTAAGACTTAAAGTTGCAGAGCACTGGGAGGAACCAAGATGGCGGCATAGGTAAACACCCAAACTGCTGCCTCGCACAACAATATCAAAACTACAACTAAAAGACAAAATGGACACCATCCAGAACCACAGGAAAGCTGGCTGAGTGGAAATTCTACAACTAGAAGGAAAGAGGAAAGCACATTGAGACTCAGAGGAGCTGCAAAAGGCTGAGGTATGGAGACGCGTGCGAGCGAAGAGGATGGGCAGCTGAGTGCACGGGTGGCTGAGTGCGTGGCTGGCTTTCCCAAGTGGGAGGGAGATGGAAGCTCCTGACTGTGCTGAACTCCAGTCCTGGGCGAGACTCTGGGAATCCAGATTCATTCAGGGGGAATCTGGACTGTCAGGAAAAGAGAAAGCACACTGAGACTCAGGGGAGCTGCAGAAGGCAGAGGTCTGGAGGTGCGTGCACGCAGAGAGGACTGACTGCTGAGTGCATGGGCCGCTGAGTGCGCGCCTGGCTTTCTAAAGCGGGAGGGAGATGGAAGCTCCCGACTGTGCTGAACTCCAGTTCCGGGCAAGTTTCTGGGAACCCAGACTCATTCGGGGAGAAACTGGACTATCTGGCAGCGGGCGAAACTTGAGGGTGGCTTTCTCTCAGAGGTGCTTGCAGCCATTACTGAGGGACACTGAGACCCAGGGGACTCATAGAGCAGGGCTGACGGGAAGCCAAGGCTGTCTGCTCCACCCTGAGACTTCACCCCATCCAAGCTGAGCACAGAGGCTTTTGCAATTTTGCAAGTCTTGTCTCATAAGGGTGTCTTCAACACAGAAGTTCTCCCAGCATAGACATAGCTGATCCTCACAGCCAATTGGCCTGGAGGTCAATTATTCCCAGTGATACCAACAACAATCAAGACTTAACTACAACAAGGCTGTGCACACAGTCCACAAAGGGGTGCACCAAGAGTGTCCACCTCAGGTAACTAGGGAGGCTGAGCCACTGGGCCCTATAGGACACCTAGCACACAAAGCTACTCTACCAACTCAGGGAAGCAGTGAAAATGCGGAGACAAAGAACAGATCACAAATGAAAGAAAAGGAGGAAAGCAAACGACTGGATATAGAGTTCAAAACCACCGACTGGATATAGAGTTCAAAACCACGGTTATAAGGTTTTTCAAGAATTTTCTAGAAAAGGCCGATAAATTTAGTGAGACCCTCGAGGATATGAAAAAGGACCAACTAGAAATTAAACATACACTGACTGAAATAAAAAATATTTTATAGAGACCTAACAGCAGACTAGAGGACCACAAGAATCAAGTCAAAGATATGAAATACAAAGAAGCAAAAAACACTCAACCGGAAAAGCAAAAGGAAAAAAGAATCCAAAAACTTGAGATAGTGTAAGGAGCCTCTGGGACAACCTCAAGCGTACCAACATCCAAATTATGGGGGTGCCAGAAGAAGAGAGAGAGCAAGATACTGAAAACCTATTTGAAGAAATAATGACCAAAAACTTCCCCCACCTGGTGAAAGAAATAGACTTACAAGTCCAGGAAGTGCAGAGAACCCCAAACAAAAGGAATCCAAAGAGGACCACACCAAGACACATCATAATTAAAATGCCAAGAGCAAAAGACAAAGAGAGAATATTAAAAGCAGCAAGAGAAAAACAGTTAATTACCTAGAAGGGAGCACCCATACGATTGTCAGCTGATTTCTCAACAGAAACTATGCAGGCCAGACGGGAGTGGCAAGAAATATTCAAAGTGATGAATAGCAAGAACCTACAACCAAGATTACTCTACCCAGCAAAGCTATCATTCAGAATTGAAGGGCAGATAAAGAGCTTCAGAGATAAGAAAAAACTCAAGGAGTTCATGACCACCAAACCAGTATTATATGAAATGCTGAAAGGTACTCTTTAAGAAGAGGAAGATGAAAAAGGTAAAGATAAAAATTATGAACAACAAATACATATCTATCAACAAGTGAACCTAAAAATCAAGTGAATTAAAAACCTGAGGAACAGAATAATCTGGTGAATATAATAGAATCAGGGGCATAGAAAGGGAGTGGACTGATAATTCTCAGGGGGAAAGGGGTATGGGGGGTTCAGGAAGAGACTGGACAAAAATCATACACCTATGGATGAGGACAGTGGGGGGGAGGTAAGGGCAGAAGGTGGGGTGGGAACCGGGTGGAGGGGAGCTATGGGGGGAAAAAGGAGAAACTATTGTAATAATCTGAATAAAGATTTATTAAAAAAAAACAAATTGGAAAAAAAGAAGTAAAACTGTCCCTATTCCCAGATGACGTGATATTGTACATTAAAAATCCTAAAGACTCCATCCAAAAACTATTAGACTTAATAAATCAATTTGGCAATGTAGCAGGATACAAAATTAACACCAGGAAATCTATGGCATTTCTATACAGCAATAGTGAATTTACAGAAAGAGAGATTACCATCGCACCAAAATATTAAGATACTTAGGAATAAACTTAACTAAGGAGGTAAAAGACCTATACGCGGAAAACAACAGGACACTGAAAAAAGAGATAGAGGAAGATGTAAACAGGTGGGAGAACATACCATGTTCATGGATTAGTAGAATCAACATCATTAAAATGTCCATACTACCCAAAGCAATCTATAGATTCAATGCACTCCCCATTAAAATACCAATGGCATATTTCACAGACCTAGAAAGAACTCTCCAAAAATTCATCTGGAATAAAAAAAGACCCCCAATAGCCTCAGCAATCCTGAGAAAGAAGAACAAAGTAGGTGGGATCTCAATACCAGATTTCAAGCTGTATTACAAAGCCACTGTTCTCAAAACAGCCTGGTACTGGCACACGAACAGACATATAGACCAATGGAATAGAATAGAGAACCCAAATATCTACCCAAACCACTATGCTCAATTAATATTTGACAAAGGAGGCATGAACATACAATAGAGTCAAGACAGTCTCTTCAATAAATGGTGTTGGGAAAATTGGACAGATACGTGCAAAAAACTGAAACTAGACCACCAACTTACAACATACACAAAAATAAACTAATAGTGGATACAGGACTTAAATATAAAATGGGAAACCATAAAAATACTAGAGGAATCCACAGGCAGCAACATCTCAGACATATGCTGAAGCAATTTCTTCACTGATACTGCTCCTGGGGCAATGGAAGCTAAAGAGAAAATAAACAAATGGGACTATATCAAAA